>NC_140592.1:778370199-779624599 GCF_964204655.1 Triturus cristatus
GCGTACCCGGGCCCCTGGGGGCCCCGGCGGGCGGGCCCCGGGTCTGCCTTCCCCGGATTCAGAATCGCCAAACCTCACTTTGGTCCGACTGACCCTCTCCCTAGTAATCCGGAGGAAAATTACCCCCCTTTCTTGTAATCCGTGCGCACGAGGTGACAGAGGGGACCCTAGGCGCGAATGTACACGACCTCCTGGAGCCCTCGCTGGGATCCGGGAGGCAAATGGACCCTCATCGAGACTTCCAGGCAAGCTCGGCCATCTGGTCGCGCACAATGCTTTCCTATGGGGCGACCAGATGGCCGAGCTTGCCTGGAAGTCTCGAAGGGGGTCCATTTGCCTCCCGGATCCCAGCGAGGGCTCCAGGAGGTCGGGTACATTCGTGCCTAGGGTCCCCTCTGTCTGAAGGGACGTGCGCGACCAGATGGCCAAAGGGGCTTGCGCGACCAGAAGGCCGAGGGGACAGGCGCGACCAGATGGCCGAGGGGAAAGGGAAGGGGGAAGCCTCCCCGGGCCCTCCGGACCCCGCCCCGGGCACCATGCCACGTGGCAGGACCCCGGACGGAGCCCGGGGCGGGGAGGCCGCCCTCCCTGGGGGCCCCAGGGGCCAATGAACCCAGACGAGCCTGGGGAGGCTCCCCGGACACAACGGAACCCCGCCCCGGGCCTTTGGCAGTGCCGCAGGACGGGGGACGGGGCCCGGGGACGGAGACCCCGACCCGGGGCCCGGCCAGGCCCCTGGACCCAGCCGGGGCTCCCGGGCCCGCAGGTGCAGGGGAAGCCTCCCCGGGACCTCCGGACCCCGCCCCGGGCACCCTGCCACGCGGCAGGACCCGGGACGGAGCCCGGGGCGGGGAGGCCGCCCTCCACGGGGCCCCCAGGGGCCAATGAACCCAGACGAGCCTGGGAAGGCACCCCGGACACAACGGAACCCCGTCCCGGGCCTTTGGCAGTGCCGCAGGCCGGGGGCCGGGGCCCGGGGCCAGGCTGGGCCCCTGGACCCAGCCGGAGCTCCCAGGCCCGCAGGCGCAGGGGAAGCCTCCCCGGGACCTCCGGACCCCGCCCCGGGCAACCTGCCACGCGGCAGGACCCCGGACGGAGCCCGGGGCGGGGAGGCCACCCTCCCCCGGGCCCCCAGGGGCCAATGAACCCAGACAGGCCTGGGGAGGCTCCCCGGACACAACGGAACGCCGTCCGGGGCCTTTGGCAGTGCCGCAGGCCGGGGGACGGGGTCCGGGGCCGGAGACCCCGACCCGGGGCCCGGCCGGGCCCCTGGACCCAGCCAGGGCTCCCGGGACCGCAGGCGCAGGGGAAGCCTCCCCGGGCCCTCTGGACCCCGTCCCGGGCACCCTGCCGCGCGGCAGGACCCGGGACGGAGCCCGGGGAGGCCGTCCTCCCCGGGGCCCCCAGGGGCCAATGAACCCAGACAGGCCTGGGGAGGCTCCCCGGACACAACAGAACCCCGTCCCAGGCCTTTGGCAGTGCCGCAGGCCGGGGGACGGGGCCCAGGGCCGGAGACCCCGACCCGGGGCCCGGCCGGGGCCCTGGACCCAGCCGGGGCTCCCAGGCCCGCAGGCGAAGCCTCCCCGGGCCCTCCGGAGCCCGCCCCGGGCACCCTGCCACGTGGCAGGACCCCAGACGGAGCCCGGGGCGGGGAGGCCGCCCTCCCCGGGGCCCCCAGGGGCCAATGAACCCAGACAGGCCTGGGGAGGCTCCCCGGACACAACGGAACCCCGTCCCAGGCCTTTGGCAGTGCCGCAAGCCGGGGTACGGGGCCCGGGGCCAGAGACCCTGACCCGGGGCCCGGCCGGGCCCCTGGACCCACCCGGGGCTCCCAGGCCCGCAGGCGCAGGGGAAGCCTCCCCGGGCCCTCCGGAGCCCGCCCCGGGCACCCTGCCACGTGGCAGGACCCCAGACGGAGCCCGGGGCGGGGAGGCCGCCCTCCCCGGGGCCCCCAGGTGCCAATGAACCCAGACATGCCTGGGGAGGCTCCCCGGACACAACGGAACCCCGTCCCAGGCCTTTGGCAGTGCCGCGGGCCGGGGACGGGGCCCGGCTGGGCCCCTGGAGCCAGCCGGGGCTCCCAGGCCTGCAGGCGCAGGGGAAGCCTCCCCGGACCATCCGGACCCCTTGTCCCGGGCACCCTGCCAAGCGGCAGTCCCCGGGACAGGACCGGGGCAGCATCCGGGCCCGTCCAGCTGCCGGCTGAGGACCGAGAGGGGTCCCAGAGTACCCTGTCCCTAGTAATCCGGAGGAAGGCTACATAGCGGTAGGGCTCCCGCCTTAACCATGGGCTCAGTGGGCTCTCTGCTTCCCGGGGGCTGGGGGACAGCGGCTGGGACTCGGGCACGGGGAGGACCGACGGAGCTCTCGGGCCCGGGCGCAGGACTGCCCGGGACCCGTGGAGCCCGTCCCTGGGCACTTTGCCACGCAGCGGGCCGGAGGAGTGAAGCCTGGGAGGATGTTGCCCGGGCGTAGCCCATCTGGTCCCCGGCAAAGAACCGCCAGCCCCGGAGGGGTCTTCCGGCATACCCTGCCCATACTAATCCGGAGGAAGGCTACCCCCCTTTCTTGTAACCCACGCGCTCCGAGTGACGGAGGGGACCCTAGGCCCGGACGCGCCCGGCCTCCTGGAGCCCTGGCTGGGATCCGGGAGGCGAATGGACCCTCATCGGGACTTCCAGGCCGGCCCGGCCATCTGGTCGCCCCATTGGAAAGCATTGCGCGCGACCAGATGGCCGAGGGGAGAGGTGCAACCAGATGGACGGGACTGAAAGGACTCCCATCTGTCCAACCCCGAGCCTTCGCGCTAGGGTTCCCGCCTGCCCACGCAGGGCTCCGTGGCTGCAGGGCTCCGGGGCTGCAGGGCTCCAGGGCTGCAGGGCTCCAGGGCTGCAGGGCTCCAGGGCTGCAGGGCTCCAGGGCTGCAGGGCTCCAGGGCTGCAGGGCTCCAGGGCTGCAGGGCTGCAGGGCTCCAGGGCTGCAGGGCTCCAGGGCTGCAGGGCTGCAGGGCTCCAGGGCTCCGGGCCTGCAGGGCTCCGGGGCTGCAGGGCTCCGGGCCTGCAGGGATCCGGGCCTGCAGGGCTCCAGGTCTCCGGGCTGCAGGGCTTTGGGGCTGCAGGGCTCCGGGGCTCCAGGGCTGCAGGGCTCCGGGGCTGCAGTGCTCCGGGGCTGCAGGGCTCCGGGGCTGCAGGGCTCCGGGCCTGCAGGGCTCCGGGCCTGCAGGGCTCCGGGCCTGCAGGGCTCCAGGGCTCCGGGCTGAAGGGCTCCAGGGCTGCAGGGCTTTGGGGCTGCAGGCCTCGGTGGACGCCCAGGGGACCCATGGAGCCCGTCCTGGGCACTTTGCCTCGCCGCGGGCTGGAGGAGGGAGCACCCGACGCCCCGGGGAAGTGTCGTCCGGGCTTGGCCCATCTGGTCCCCGCCTGAGAACCGCAATCCCCAGGAGGGGTGTCCTGGCATACCCTGCCCCTACTAATCCGGAGGAAGGATACCCACCTTTCTTGTAACCCTCGCGCTCCGAGTGACGGAGGGGACCCTAGGCGCGGACGCGACTGGCCTCCTGGAGCCCTGGCTGGGATCCGCGAGGCGAATGGACACTCATCGGGACTTCCAGGCCGGCCCGGCCATCTGGTCGCCCCATTGGAAAGCATTGCGCGCGACCAGATGGCCGAGGGAAAGGTGCGACCAGATGGCCGGGACCGAAAGGACTCCCAGCTGCCCACACCGAGCCATAGCGGTAGGGCTCCTGCCTGCCCTTGCAGGGCTCTGGGGCTCTGCACCAGGGTCCCTTGTCCCGGGCAGATGGACACTTGGCAGGCCGCAGGACGTGGGATCCCAGGCCCTGACCAAACATCAGAAGGCTCGGGGCCGGTCCCTGCTTCTCAACGCAGCCAGGCCGGGGAGATAGGGGAGCCTGCCCAAGCACGAGGGACCCCAGTCCCGGGCACACGGTCCCTCAGGTTGTGCGCTCGTTTTCAACAATTTTTTCTTCAAAATTCCGCGAAGAGGCATTCCGCAAATTCCGCCCAGCCCTACTTCCAATCCACACTGTGCACAGCTTTTTGAAAAAATTAGTGAATGAGGCTCCAAAAATCTTGCACCTAAAATGGCCACCCCACTAGTCAGCTCTGACTTGCGAGTTACGTGCCAAAAATAGCAATTTTTGTTTAGGGGGATTGCTGGGGATTTTCAACACCTTGACACTGATCTAGGGTCAGCCACCTTTAGGGTTGACCACTCATGACTGTGTATTTTTTTCCACACCCTGAATCTCTCAAGTATTAGACGGCACCTTTTTGAAACACTAGTATTACAAAAACTACTGAACCGGTTTACATCAAACCAAACAATTATGCTTTTTGAGTAAAGTTCTACTTGCATGCCAAGTTTTGTGTAAAGCTGATTAGAAGTTAGGCCTGAATAGGGGAGGAAATAGTTGTTTGAGAGCTAAAATGGGAACGCTGCTCATCTCCCCCAAACCTTAAGATTCATCCATAGGAGAAAAACGTAATGAAACTTGGCATGCCAAAAGTTAGCTCACTTAGGAAAGGGTGTTTTCCCCAAGGTACCCACTTCCTCATCAGACCCCTTCTCTGTACCCTCTCTGTGCCCACAAGTTTCTGTCAATTCATCTCCAACCAATGCTTTTGGCCTAGCTGTTCTGTGCAGGTGCTGCCTAAGCTTTGACCTCACCAACAATTGATCCTCTATGTGCCCCTAATCTTTGTCCATCTGCGCCAAAGATGCTTCCTATATAGTTTTTCCACCTGTCCCCAAGCTACCCCTCACTGTGCCCCCCAACTACCCTGTATGCAATGATGCCTTTTCCCCAGTCTCAAATGCACCTAGCACCTCCATCTGTGATCCCCAGTTACAACCATTATGCCCTTTGTTAGTACACCAAGATGACTCCTCTCCACACAAGACTAATTATAATAATAATAATGGTATTTGTAAAAGCGCGAACAGCTACCTCAAGCAGAGGTGTCCCGGCGTTAAAGCAAGACAGAAGTGCGTGCAACAAGAACTCCTCACGCTAACCTAGTCCTTCGGTTCTAGGCTAAAAAGCCAGGTTTTCGGTGCTTTCCTGAGAAGTGGCTCAGATTCTATCTGTCGCAAGAAGTTAGGCAAGGCATTCCAAAGCTTGTTAGCCACAACCATGAGTGATCTCCCTCCAATCAGTGCTTTCTTGAACCTCGGAACGCATTATAGGTTTAAGGAATTCGATCTCAGGAGCCTATTCTGTTTATAGCTACATAAGCGCCATTTCAAATAGCTCGGACATTAACCATGTAAGGAGCGGAAAGCAAATGTCAGGGCCTTAAATTCAATTCTCCTGGCCACGGGCAGCCAGTGGAGCATCTTAATGTGCAGAGAGATATGATGGCGGTCGGATATTCACCTAATCATTGTGGCAGCCGCATTTTGGACCATTTGCAGTCTTTTAATCAAATATGCAGGTAAGCCTACATATAGACTGTTCGCATAGTCCAATCTAGCCATCACCGTGGCATGTATAACGACTCAGTGACAGTCCTCAGGTAGTAAATGGATGAATTTTCGAAGGCTTTTCAGTTTGCCAAAACAGGTCGAAGACACCTGCATGATCTGAGCTGAAAACGAGAGGTCCGTCTCCCATTTGACCCCCACATTTTTAGCAGATTTTGCCGGGGTGGGTGGAGGACCCATTTCCTGCGGCCACTATAGGTCCGCAGGCGGCAGGAGAGTATTTCCAAAAAATAATACCTCAGTTTTCTTGGCGTTAAGCTTCAATTTGTTATTATTCATCCATAAGGAGATATCTGTCAAGCAACCCTTAAAGTTCTTAAAGGCATTGTCCGCTTGTTCTTTAAAAGAGAACACCAACTGGGTGTCGTCGGCGTAAGATATCGCCTTCACGCCCCAATTGGCTATGAGTGAATACAGCGGGGCCAGATAGATATTAAAAAAGGAGCGGGCTGAGTGCTGATTCCTGAGGGACTCCACACCAGATCTGCTTGCGTTTGGATTTGTGTGTTTGCAGGTCAATCTGTTATGTCCGGTTGGAGAGAAACAAATTCAGCCATTTCAAAACCAGCCCCCCCAAGCCGC
This sequence comes from Triturus cristatus, assembly GCF_964204655.1. Classification (NCBI taxonomy): domain Eukaryota; kingdom Metazoa; phylum Chordata; class Amphibia; order Caudata; family Salamandridae; genus Triturus; species Triturus cristatus. Next base: position 778,376,287 of record NC_140592.1, read on the forward strand.
TATCCTTGAGTCTATGCAGCAGTATTGTATGGTCAACCGTTTCGAATGCAGCGGACAAGTCTAGGAGCACCAGCATCGCTGATGCCCCTGCGTCCACTGTCTTTCTTATTGATTCTGATACCTCCAAGAGGGCCGTTTCGGTGCTAAAACCCGGTCTGCACCCAGATTGGGTATCATGTAAGATGCCACATTCCTCAACAAACGAGGATAGCTGACTTTTTTACCCACTTCTCCAGCATTTTTGCGGGGGCTGGGAGAAGAGAGATAGGGCGATAATTGCTCAAATTGCCAGGCACTCCATTAAGTTTTTTCCTGAGGGGCAGAACAATGGTGCGTTTCCACGACTCGGGGAAGGTGCCAGTTGTTAGGGAAGTGTTCCAAATGTGGATCAGCATCTTTACTGTAGAATGAGCCACTACCTTCCAGAGTTTTGGGAGGCAGGGGTCTTCTGGTGATCCAGATTTGCAGTTAAGAATCAGAGCCATTCCGTCTTGCAACGTAGTCGGAGAAAATTCGCTAAGTGAGGCTTGTGGATGGTTACTCTCAGTTGTATCAGTTTTAGTCGTCGCAGCATAATCCGTGAAGGCGTTGTGGATGATTCAAATTTTATTATCAAAGAAGTCGGCGATATTCTTGCATAGTGAGGAAGAGGATTGGGCTTCAGTTTGTAGTTCTTGAGGCTTAAGGAAGGCATTCACAACCTTAAATAATTCCCTACTTGAGTTCTCTGCTGACTAAATACTCTTTGCTATGTACTCTCTTCTAGCAGTTTTTATACTTTTGTGTAGCTCTTTAAGAGCTTTCTTGTATGTAGCTTTAGCTATCTCGCCATAGTTAGTGCGCCACTGGTGTTCTTGGCGTTTACATCTACTTTTGTCCAGTTTGAGGACTTCAGAAAACCACGGGCCGAGGGCAGTTGCCTCCGTGATTTAGTGAGTTTGGACGGAGCCACAGTATCTATTGCCGTAGAGATCCAGTTGTGAAATGCCAGAGCGTCTACATTAGGGTCATACGTACATGGAGGTAGGCTCTCCTGTAGTGCCAGTCCTAAATTTTCTAATGTAAGCTTATTCCAGTTCCTCTTTCGGACCATGCGTGAACCGGCCTGCTGCCTTTCTTTGCCCAGGCAGATTGAAAAAGGGATCAAATAGTGGTCTGACCATACCACCTGGCAGGGGTCTTTCGTACTCAAAGATGGCAAGTTTGTAAACACAAGGTCCAGAGTATGCCCTACCTTGTGAGTCGGAAGTTTTACCTGCTGAACCAGATTGATTCTGGCAAGAGCAGCTTCCAACTGAGCAGCCTGGGTACAATTCGGGTTATCCCCGTGAAGGTTAAAATCCCAGTACCGTGGAATTAGCATATGTGCTATGTAATCACAGACTTCTGAGGTGGCGCTAGCTGCTCAGTCAGGGGGTCTCTAAATCAGGAGTCCCGAAAGTGAAATGGAGGGGCCAATTTTTAGACAAAAATTTAAACCTTCCATCGCACCCATTTTAGGCATCACTGAGGACTCAACTTCCCAAGATTATCTAAATATAATCGCTACCCCCCTCCTCTTTTGGACCCCTCCCTATGTGCACAGCAGATTTTAAAGCCAGGAGGGATAGCCAAGGCAATTGCGGGTGTGGCATCCTCCTTAAGCCATGTTTCTGTCAGAAACATGGCATCCCATTTACCCTCTTTCAGTAGTAGCCATATGTCCATCGCATACTTAACCAGAGATCTGCAATTGATCAGACAAGCCTTAATAATAGTTGTTTGCTTGCTACATTCCGCTTTATAGCCTTCCCTACTACTGGTAACCGTATGCTTTGTCAGGTTCTCGGGAACCCATAGACAGTTCACGCAGGGGCTGGGATACATGTCAATGCCACGGTTAGTGTCAAGCATACTTAGGCAGGATTTACTTTTCATGGACAGAAGATCGTTTCTGGGCCATCTAATCATGTAGTTTGAGGCACCATGGACAGCATGGCTGGCCCTAGCCGCTGTCCGGATGCGGACGGGCGCAGACGGGCTTGCCTTTGGCATGCCGGCGGCGCGCCTGCTGCGCAGCCGGCAGCTCATGAGAGTTATATACAGACCCCCGGAAGTGACGAGGGCAAGAGGAGGAGCTACGTCCCTCCACACAAGCGGTCCTAAAGACCGTGGTGGACCGGGGATCGTAGAGCCCAAAGTGCAACGTGCAAGAAGTATTTTGGTGCGTGCAGAGCGGCAATCACAATTTTTAAAAGAAATGAAAGTATTTTGCCGGGCCCCGGGGGAAGCAGAGTCGCAGACTAGTCTTCCCCCGGGGTCATTCGCGCGAGGGTAGGACCAGGTAGGGTCAAGGGGTGGAGTTAGGGGGTGGGTATATGAGCGCAGGGGAGGAAGGCGACTTCCTCTTCCTGCGCTCGGCACCATCGGGAGGGTTTAGAAAAGGAGAGTAGTGTAGGGCTAGGCAGGGAAGAGTTTTTCGTGGTGTCAGCGGTTTCTGGGTGCGGCGGACATCGCGGTTATGGAGCGTGACGGAGGCGACGGTGCGGCGACCTCTGAGGAGGTGAGGCGGGCGTTGTTGGTTCTGGGGCGGGCCGGGAGGGAGGATCTTCTGCGGCCCGGGGTGCTGGGAGAGGCGTGGGTGGGCTATGAGAGGGTTCCGCGGGCGGCCTCGGCGGGGGTGGCGGCGGCGGTACTGGCATGTCAGGAGGAGCCGCCGCTGCCGCCACCTCTGTGTCTCTCGGGTCTGCGGGGGAGGGGGCGGGGTGCGGGCCGAGCTAGCCAGGCGCGCGGAGGACGGCGCAGGAGCCTGCCTCCGCATCTTCGTTTCCCTCAATTGTCGTTCCGGGCCCACGAGGCGGACGGGGGCGTGGCGTCGACGTTTGCCGCGGAGGTGCGGCCCCCAGTGATTGCGGCTGCGGCCGGGCGGGCCGGCGATGTGGAGGGTGGGGCGGGTGGGGGAGTGGGGGGGCCGGGGGACGAGCTCGTGGCGGCTGGGGGGGGCGAGGTGGCGGAGGTTGTGGTGGGGGTGGGGGCTGGGGGGCTGGGGCCCGCGGGCGAGGCGGTGGACGTTCTGGCTGGGGTAGAGGGAGTGGGGGGGGCTTTGGAAGCTGAGGGGCCCCTGGATTTGTCTCGGGGGGGGTCTCGGGCCTCGACCCCTGGTGTGTCGGCTGGCGGCGCGGGGCGGCCGGGAGGGGGGGTCCCCGAGGTTCCGCCCGGAGGGGTCGTGCCATCGGTGGGGCTTGGTCAGCCTGCTTCGGGGATTTTGGAGGGGGGGTCTTTGGGTACCCGCCCCCCCCACGGCTTCCGGGTTGGTGCGCGTGGACTTGGGAGGACAGGCTGCGGGAACAGCGCCTTTGGGCGCAAGCTGAGGAGGCACGGCGGGCAGAGCAGGAGAGGTGGGTGGGGGCGGTGTGGGAGGCCGAGGCGGAGGGGCCCCCGTCGCCCACGTCGGAGGAGGAGCGGTGGGCGGAGCAGGAGGAGCGGGGGAGGGCGGAGAGGGCGAGGGGGCGGGTGGGGGGGCTGTCAGGGGTCCGCGGACGCAGGCAGGGACGGCCAGGACGGCTTTGAGGCCCGATGGTGCCGGGGCCCGCCCAGGTTTGAGCGACCTGGGGGGCGGGGGGGATCCAAGCCGGCGGCTGTCGGCAGAGTTAAGGGGAGTACGGTGGGGCGCAAGACGGCCCCTTACCGCCGTCAAGAAGCAGTAGGGCGGTCCGCGGCGGCCATCCCTCCAGCGCGGGAACGGGCAGTGGCAGCGGGGGGGAAGGGGTCACGCATGTCTGGTGAACTGCATGGCAAGGGTGTGAAGAGAGCGGCGAGAGAGGTGTTGTGGGTGCCTGGCGGTGTGGAGGCAGATGTGGAGTTGGATTATGAGGCAGAAAGTGATGAGCTGGAGGACGGGGAGGTGCGGGATGACTGTGACGAGACGGGCGCTGGCAAGGACAACAGAGAGGTTGGTGTGTTACAGGTCCCCCGGAGATCGGCGGACAAGGAGACGGTAGAGACGCGGCGGGCGACCCCCTCCGGAGGACGGCTCAGCGAGCGACAGCCGACTTTGACAGGTGAGCGGGTTTGGTGGTCGGTGTGGGACGGGGGTCCCAATGGGGGAAGAAAGAAGGCTTGTAGGTCGGTTGGGGTGGGAGACGGCTCTGTGCGGGAGGTGGTGGAGGCTCCCAAGGGTGGGCTCCCGAGTGAGGACAAAGCGGTTGGGGGCAAGGCGGTGGCGTCGGCGGGGGTGCAGACAGAGAAGGATGGGGGTAAGGAGGAGGCGTCGGGGAGTAAGCTCCCCAAAAAACTGCCCTACATGGGCCTGGCTATGCCGTTGGGGTCGCACTTGTCCGACAAAATAAAGGGGAAGATCTGGAAGCATGAGTACGTGGACGTATTTAAATTACTGCATAGGGAGGTGCAGGCCAAAGAGGGCTCCAAGGAGGAAGAGTGGGAGCTGACTAGGCGGCCGCGGGTGCCGGTGAATATGGAGAATTGGACCTCTGCCTTTCTCATTTACGCGAGTATCTATTGCGAGAAACATCCCGATAGGGCAATTGCATTGCTGAAATACATGGATATCATCAGGAAGGCTCAGATGCAGTTTGGGGGTTTCGCGTGGTTGAGTTACGATGAGGAGTTCAGGGCGCGGGTCAGTGCGAACCCCGAGAAGCATTGGGGTGAGGTGGACCAGGAATTGTGGATGCAATGGATGGCGTCTACGCATTCATCCGCATCAACTCACACGGCGAGTGGTTTGCCGGTCTCGTATCGGTCTTTTCAGTCGCGTCCCGCCCATACTGGGGCGGGGGGGACCACAGCACCCACAGGTGGGGCCGGACAGTCTAGCAAGCCCGGCACTTACAATACCGGGGCCTGTTGGAGTTACAATAGGGGGTATTGTTCCAGGTACCCGTGCAAGTTCAAGCACGAGTGCTCTAAGTGCGGGGGGAAGCACCCCCTTACGCAATGCCTTACACTCACCACTCCTTCCGAACAATAGCGGAATGCCAAGGGGAAGGGGCAGACTGGACAGAAGGGCCCCTACACCGGTTAGGGTGGAGGAGATGGCCCCGTGGCTCTCCCTCTACCCGGACAGGGAGGCCGCCTTAAAGATTCAGTGGGGCTTTACGGATGGTTTTCGGGTCGGGTATCAAGGTCCCAGATCACGGAGATGGGCCGACAACCTCAAGTCAGCGAAGGAATTGCCGGGGGTGGTGGCGGCTAAACTCTTGAAGGAGGTGGAGGAAGGGAGGATTGCGGGCCCCTTTTATGACTGGCCGATGGAGGATTTGATCGTTTCTCCACTGGGGGTGGTGCCCAAAAAGGAGGAGGGTGAGTTTCGGATGATTCATCACCTATCGTGGCCAGAGGGGCAGTCAGTGAACGACTTCATCGCGGAGGAGGATTCCCGGCTGCTGTATGCGTCGGTGGACGATGCGATCCGCCTTGTGCGGGTGTGTGGGCCGGGGGCGGAATTGGCAAAATGTGACGTGAAGTCGGCTTTCCGCTTGCTGCCTATACACCCGGCGGATTTTGCGCTCCTCTGGATGCAGTTCGGGGGGGCCATCTTCGTGGACAAAGTCTTGCCCATGGGGTGTGCGATTTCTTGCGCCTTGTTCGAGATGTTTAGCACCTTCCTGCAGTGGGCCTTCACGCAGCGAACTGGGCACCGGGATGTCACGCACTATCTGGATGATTTCCTCTTTCTGGGGAAGGCAGGTTCGGGGGACTGTGGCAGGGCTCTGTCAGGGTTCCAGGAGTTGGCGGAGGGATTTGGGGTTCCGTTGGCGCCCGAAAAGACGAGTGGGCCGGCTTGCGTTTTGACATTCTTGGGCATTGAGCTGGATTCCATACAATGGACAGCGAGGCTCCCGGCCGCGAAGGTAGAGGAAATTCAGGAGTGCCTCCAGTGGGCGATTGGTGAGAAACGGATTGCGCTGCGGGCGGTCCAGAGGCTGCTGGGGTTCTTGAACTTTGCGTGCCGGGTAGTCAGGGCGGGGCGGACGTTCTGCCGACGGCTAGGCATGGCCATGTCGGGGGCAGTGCTTCCACACCACAGGGTCAGGATCTCCATGGGAGTGAGGGCGGATCTGCGGATGTGGTTGCTGTTCTTGATGGATTTCAATGGGGTCTCATTGGACTTTGTGGAGGAAAACACGGTTTGGCAAATCCAAATTTACTCGGATGCAGCTGGGGCGGATGGCTTTGGCATTTTCTGGGACAGGAGGTGGTGTGCAGAGACCTGGCCGGAACACTGGAGGAAGCAGGGGAGGAGCATTGCCTTTTTGGAATTCTTTCCTTTGTTGGTGGCACTGGAAGTGTGGGGTTCTGAGTTTCAAAACAGGGCGGTGTTGTTCCATGTGGACAACATGACGGTGGTCGAGTTGGTCAACCGGCAGAGGGCAAGGGACCTGAGGGTGTTGCGCTTGTTGAGGAGTTTCATGCTGAAGTGTTTGCGGCTGAATGTGACTTTTCGAGCCAAGCATGTGCCAGGGGCGAATAATGACATTGCGGATGCTTTGTCTCGTTCGCAGTGGCAGCGATTCCGGCGACTGGCACCTGGAGCGGATCTGTGCAAGACGGGGCTGCCGGATGGCATTTGGGCCCTAGGGGAGTGAGGGTGGTTGACCTAGTGGAAAATTCTGTTGCTGTTACCACCAGGCGGACCTACAGACGGGCGTGGGCAGAGTTTGTCGCCTTTATGGGTTGGAGCGGGGTTTCTGAGGCTGGGGGACAGGTGGGGGTGGAGCGTGGAGTGTTACAGTTTGTGCTGCACTGTATGGATAAGGGGTTGTCGGCGGCAACCATTTCAGGAAAGCTGGCAGGGGTGTCCTTTTATTGCTGTCTGTTTTTTGGTTTTGACCCTACGAAAGGTGTGATTGTTAGTAGGGTGTTGCGGGGTTGGGGTAGGGAGCGGGTTGGGGGCTCTGTGCCACGGGAGGCCATAACGTTTGAGGTGTTGGTTCGGTTGGTTGCGGCGTTGCCGCTCTGTTGCTATGATGAGTTTGAGGTTCGGGTTTTTCGCTTGTGCATGGTCTGGATGTTTTTTGGGGCATTCCGGGTGTCTGAGTTGCTGGGCACGCGGGCTGGGGAGGGGCGGAGGTATGAGGACGTCAGATTGGATGCGGGGCGCCTGGGGATTTGGCTCGGTCGGTCGAAGACAGACCAGTTGGGCCGGGGTAAGTGGGTTTGGCTGAATGAGAATCAGGGAGGGGGTGTGTGCCCGGTGGCTGAGAGGCAGGCTTTTGTGAGGGTGCGGCAGCTTGGGGTAGGGGAAATATTTTGTCACATGTCTGGGGCACGGGTGACGGCTGGCCAATTGTTGGCGGTGTTGCGCATGGCGTTGGTGCGTGTGGGTTTGGAGCCGGCGGGTTTTGGAACTCACTCCTTCCGGATTGGGGCGGCGACAGCGGCTGCTCGGCTGGGGTGGTCCTGGGATAGGATCCGACAGATTGGGAGGTGGAGGTCAAGGTGTTGTGAGCGTTACGTGCGAAAGTGACAGGGCGGGGTGCTGGGTGTGGGGGGTTGGATGGAGCGGGGTTTGGCATTCTTGGTGCGTCTCTAACCTCTGTTTCTCTCTTAGGTTGCGTGGGAGGCCCTGGGGCCAAGACGGTCACATGGATCGTGGGGCATTCTTTTGTGCACTGGGCGTCGAAATATGCGGAGCAACAGGTGTACGGCCGTAACCTGGGACTCAGAGGACAACTTCACGAAGTGCACTGGTGGGGTAAAGGGGGAATGCGATGGGGGGCACTACTGCCCTGGCTCGCGAAGATGGTCCCACAGAAGGGTTGCCCGGATCTGTTGATTATACACTTGGGGGAAAATGACTTGGTTCGGCTGTCGGGTTTGGCGCTCTTACAGCTGATGCAGAGAGACTTGGAGGTACTTAAGCACAGACTGGCGGGGGCTTGCATTGCATGGACGGAGTTTGTTCCGAGGAGGATCTGGAGGGGAGCTGTTAAGCATGGGGCAATTGAGAAAGCGCGTCGAAAATTGAACAGAGCAATGCGCGTTTTTTGTGGGGAGAAGGACATCAAGGTGATCAGTCACCCGGGACTACGACTGGAGGAACCACTGCTATTTAGGGATGACGGGGTGCATCTGTCTCGATTGGGGAATGCCTATTATATGATGGAAATGAGGGATGTGGTCAGCAAGCTCTGGAATGAGGCAATCTGGTGTCGCAGGGATGTGTGAGGGGTCCTGGCCTAGGGGGTGGGGCAGGTACCCGCCCTACAGGGGGCTACCTGGTTGGCGGTACTTTGGAGGGGTGGGGGGAGTCATTAGCGGGCACACCCATCCCTCGGGGGGGGAAGAGTGAACGAGGTGGGGGTATTGGAGGCGTGAGTGAAATGGCCGAGGAGAGCCGGGAGGATGCAAGGAGGTTTGTGGAATGGTGAGGAACGGAAGGGGCATGGAGTGGTACAAAAGGGGAGTGTGGAGTGGGTGAAAGGAGTGAAGGATGGTAGAGTGTTGGGGGAAAGTTTATTCATATAATGTTTTGGTATTGTTAATGTTGTGCAGCCTGGTCCTAATAAATGGCCTTTTACGCTAAAGACACGGTGTGGTCTGTTTATTGCGCGATGCCGGGCCCCGGGGGAAGCAGAGTCGCAGACTAGTCTTCCCCCGGGGTCATTCGCGCGAGGGTAGGACCAGGTAGGGTCAAGGGGTGGAGTTAGGGGGTGGGTATATGAGCGCAGGGGAGGAAGGCGACTTCCTCTTCCTGCGCTCGGCACCATCGGGAGGGTTTAGAAAAGGCCACCCACCCGCCCTGCAGTTGAGGGTTGGGTTTACAGGGTTGGCTACAGCGTGCCAGTTTAGGACAGGCTGCGGGGTGGTGGTACTTTGGAGGGGTGGGGGGAGTCATTAGCGGGCACACCCATCCCTCGGGGGGGGAAGAGTGAACGAGGTGGGGGTATTGGAGGCGTGAGTGAAATGGCCGAGGAGAGCCGGGAGGATGCAAGGAGGTTTGTGGAATGGTGAGGAACGGAAGGGGCATGGAGTGGTACAAAAGGGGAGTGTGGAGTGGGTGAAAGGAGTGAAGGATGGTAGAGTGTTGGGGGAAAGTTTATTCATATAATGTTTTGGTATTGTTAATGTTGTGCAGCCTGGTCCTAATAAATGGCCTTTTACGCTAAAGACACGGTGTGGTCTGTTTATTGCGCGAAGGTCCGTGCAAAGCGACAATCACAAATTTTAAAAAGAAATAAAATCAGGTTAAAACAGCATAGGCATTCTTAGCGGCGCACGGCAGTCTGTCTCAGCACGGCCGGCAGCTCATGGAGTTATATACAGAACCCCCCCGGAAGTGTCCCTTCAAGTGTCCAAGTATTATATATTCAGACACAAATGCCCCCGTTGTGCCCACACTCCTTGTTGCCATTTAAATGGCTCTCGTGTGCTCTCTCTTTCCCCATGTGCATCAAGCCACCTCTCCTGTTCATTTTTCTCCTGCCACTCCCTGTGTTCTGCGACACATGGCCCCCCCTCCTTCAATCGCCTATAGGTTTCACTGCAGTTACCAATGCATTTCTCCTTCAGATGCAAAGGTCATAAATGATATTCTCACACTACTAATTGCCCTCAGCACCCTCTGCCTGTGTTCCCTAGAAGCTCCCGTTCGGTGTCCAATCACATGGCACTCCCCATTTCTCGAGCTACCTCCTCCCCTCTGTGACCCAAGGTGCTCTCTCTCCCTCTAGAAGTGCTCAAATACCTCTTCTACTATACACAGATGCAGCCTCTCTTTACTCCCCGCATTACCCCTAGACCTACTTGCCTGTTTCATGATCTTCTTGATGCCATTAAACCGTTAGACCCACTTTAGGTTTCCCCAGTAACCCCTGCTATGCCCTGGATGCGTTGCCCCAATTGCCCGGAGATAAAACCCATCTCAGTTTCCCCGATATCCCTTCTGCCTTCCAGCAGCCCCAAATGCTCTAAGCCCCCCAGACACACTGCGACTCCCACACTAATGTCTCCTAGGTTTCCATCCACTATGCGTCGCAGGTCCCTCCTAGCTGTAGCTGACCACTCCACTGGCTCCATTCACCACCCCATCTGTTCAGCATAAGAGCCACATGTCCTATTTGTCTAAGTGACTCCTCCCACACTTTTCAAAGCGTTAGGTAACTGATCTGTGCCCAGTCTCTAAGCTTGCATCATCAATTGCCTTTCTCTAAGTGTCCCAGATATTTTCTGTGTGTCCTAGACGGTCCCATCAGAACCAGCGCCCGGGCATTCCCTCTGTCTGCACCACAAATGTGCCTCCGTGCCCTCTGACATAACATAACACCTCTCATTATCCCAGGCTGTTCTGCTATGTTCCTCCAGTGACGGCACTGTGCTCCCCAGTCCCAATTGCCCGGTGTCCTCGCGTGCTGTGTATACCTGGCTAATTATAAAAAGACACAGAGCCCTACATCCCCAATTGTACCTCTAGGTGCCTCAGATGAGCCTTTCCACTGGATACCAAATTGCCCCTTGCTGCCAACTGGTCTGATTCCTTATTCTGGTGGCCTAGAAGATGCCAGGTGATGAGTCTGCTAAATTTTGACTAAGTTCCTTTGGAGTTGGACTAGTCTACTTTGTTGACTCTACCACTAATAGGACCTGTGATTATAGGTGCTGGGCAGGCCCCCCTGTACTCTGCTTGTGGGGAGCAACCCTAAGGGCTGGTTGCCAGTCTTAATTTCGTACTTGAATTGGTACGCAGGTATGGCATTGGACCAAATCTCAGATTGCTATGCAGTGGTTTTGCGTAACTATGCTAATGAACTTGACTTAAGCCAGCAGGCAACTGCCCCCTTTCCAAGCCATGCCTTCCTTCCCAGTACCACCTCTCAGGCGGCTCAGGCTGCATATCCAAAACTCCCAAAGCCCTCCTAATGTGCTGCTGTCTTGCAGCCTCACCCCAATTCACCCAAGCGTCTTAATCCCGGATTGCTGCCAATCGTACTGTCATAGCCCACTCCGTGTAGCTCAAGCCGTGGTCCCAGCCAGCTTCGAATGTCAAGTGTACCCTTATATCCCTCTCTTTCTTCCCCAGAAGTGTCCTCTCAATGCTTCTTAGTAGCACCGCTGTGTCCCCCTCATTCCTCATTGGTACAAGAGTAATCATTCAACCCTCCACTACACCCCCCAAAGAATCAACGTGCATAAAACACAACTAGGTTTCTAACAGAGATTTAAAAATAGTTTATTTCTCGAAATTAAAGCTTTATTGCGGACAGCTTTTATGTGTGGCCTTACCTCTTACAAGCATATTGTTACACCATCATCTTTTTACATAAACAAAGCATTTTTTTCGCAGAATAAATGTCATACGAACCCCTTACCTTGGGATTATACTCAGCATTTCTGGCATGCAGGGCAATTTTCTTTAGATCCAGTCTGCAAGCCAAATTTACGGTAGACACTATATTTCTAGACAAAATGAAAGAAAGACTGCATGAAATATGCATGACAACTCTCAAGCACTCTTTATATACATTTACTAATTAAACGTATCTAAGAACACGATTGCTACATTATGAAAGAATAAGTCATATTGCCACTTGCCAGTCGTGCACACTTCTATATTGCTCCTACGTTGCTGCCAATAGATCGCAATTTTTTTGAAAAAATCGAATGCACTCCATCATAGGCATCTCCCCCTCCCAACCCGATTATTGCGAATAATGTATGTGTGATCTCAGGTCTCAAATGCTCCACAGAACCAATCATTTATTGTGTTCGTTTAACAAATTTGAGCCCATGTTAATAAATGATGCAGATCTCTATACGCATGGAAAGTCTGGCCTCTAAAACATTTTCCATTAGCTCTTAGGACGCGTTCGTAACCAAATGCAGGAAGTTGTTAGAGGAGTCATAACAAGCCGGTGCAGATCTAGTGGCTTTGTTATCCTTTTGATACTGGGTATTGTTTTGGTCACCAACACTATAAGACCATTACAGGGATGTTAAACCTTTTTCTTAAATGGATGTACACAGTCAAGTTTATTAGCACCCAAAATCACACAGCAATTGTCATTAATGTAATCTTCTTTCAAATTGATTGAGTACAGAGATTTTCAGGTAAGTTTTAAACAAGCATTGACAAAGCCAATAGTTTGTGCTTAAGCGAATTTTGGAACATGGTCCAGAAATAATGCTAAACCTCAAAAAGTAAACCAGCCTTCAAAGTCTTTCAGATAAGTCACGTAATCACGTGAGCGCTGTCGGCCACATACAGGGCTAATAAAGTCACCAGTAAGGCAGGTACTCTTTGTGAGCGACGTGAGAGAAGTCAGCACGTAATTTTGTACCGGGCACAAAGCTCACAGTTCAAGGGAACTTCGACAGCTGCCCAACCCTTCTTTGTTTTATCCCACTCACTCAGTGGTCGAAGTGGGCGGGATCTGAAGGGCACCACGTGCCCATACTTTAAAACAAAAAAAAAAAAATCAAACATTTTTAGACAAACCGATCCCATCTTAGTTATAAAAAGACAACCATCCGTGGACGGTTAAATCTGAGAGTTGAAATGCTTCAGCTGAAGCGCAAGGCAGGGAATCTCCTGTAGAGCGGCAGTCAGCTAAGCAAGCCTTCTTGCCAGGGTGACTGCAAGAATAGTAAATGTGCACAACTGGTCAATGTGCAAATGTAAAGGGTGCTGAGAAGCTGTTATTGGCTTTAATTGATGGAATCACTTGATAATTCCGGATGACACATATTTATTATTTTTGAGTGGTATTGCAAGGGAGTTACTAGCCAAGCTGAGAAGCATGTGCTTTTAAAAGACAGCTATAAAAATCATTTGCACTACGCAAGTCTGGGTATTACTAAAATCTATGTTTTGGAAGCGGTTTTTAAAAAAAACGTACACCTTTTTTAGGTCTCGCCTTCCCCCAGTGCATGCGCTGGTCTGGCGAGACTTTTAGTAAGGACTTCAAAAAATGCTACCATGGACGTCCTAGAGCTTGAGTGCATGTGCGCGGGCGCGCGCTTACGAGCAGAGGCGCCATATGGCTTTCCTCCTCATGCTCATTAAGCGCATCGCTTGCCGCGCTTGATCGCAATCACTTTCGCTTTGCCTCTCTGCTTTGCACACGCTTCAACTCCCTCCCCTTCCCTCACCACAGAGCGCACTTTGCTCGCGCTTCAACTCCCTCCCCCTCCCTCACCACAGAGCGCGTCTTTCAACTTGTTTTCCTGGTTTCCTTTTCCTATCGCATTGGTCTTCTCACTTAAACTACTGTGCTTCAATGCTCTACACTGATGTTAAAACGACCGCACGATGTCCGTTGTGTTCCCTTCCTCTTTTTCTATCATTTCTTTTAAACCACAAACTCACCTCCACAATCCCCTCCCTCTAATGCCTTATCTTTCCTTCTTTCCTCTCCCATCACCTGCATGGACCGGACCTCTACACACAAGGTTAATGTCCAACCGTCCAGCCATCGCTCAGTCACCACGTAAAGCCATACTACGCCCTGCACTCCCTCCCCTCGTCCCTCTAGAATGGACTACACGGCCCGAAACAGGATGTCACCAACCAGCTAGTATCTAGTTCTTTTGCACCTAAACCCCGCACACTCGCAGCTGGACAGCATATGATACGCCTAGGGTTCAGACAGAGACACGTGTAGAATCCACAGCCAATCAAAACCTCTGAATTCAACCTGGCGCACTAGGATTGGCTCGGGTCCCTCCAATGCTCGAATCCTAGGACACCTTACATATTAGCAGCATTCCCTGACAATTCACTGAATATGTACAGACATGGGATTGGCCTTTATGCTGGCCAGACGAGCTAAAATTATTGCCAAATGATAGGAGTTAAGAGTAACAGTGGACAACGGCTATGAGGGTGAACTCACAGACTGTCCGTAAGTATACAGGTAGTCTCGGTAATCACGGTTAGGGGGGCTATTCTAGTACAGAATTCATCTGAGTTGCCAAGCAACTCATGGCAATAAGAACATAACACGGAGCACAAAAATCCAATAGGTTAGGGTTATTTTTATTTGAAAGTACATCGTCAGTGAGTGGCGAGTTGTTGGGTGAATGGATGCGAGAAAGCAGCAACGGGGGAGCGAGTACATTTGTGTCTTAGTAGAGTACGACGATGTACTGCTCGATTTTCCCGGCCCTATTGTGTTGATGGGTGATTAGGGTGACTTCAGTCTCTCTACCATTCAAGCCTAAGGGTTAGAGTAGTGAATGAAGTCTATTTTCTAGGCACTTCGACATGATCTTGTGTTCTTCCCCATAGATTAGGGCTTGCACACATATACTAGGGGATAGATTCGTTAGTCTTAGGGATAACCTGCCCTGTAGTGAGGGTATTTCATGGAGCCGTGCTGAATTCAGGCCTGGTAGGCCTCAAACGGGGGAGACTCCATCTTTCTTTCTGCTCCAGCAGCTTGAGATGCTTCTAGGTTAAAGGGGATGTTTTAGTTATGAGGTGTTATTCGCTTGGAGAGAACCGGTTCAGACCGGCCCTTATCGAAGGATTGTATTTTTCTTCATGCCGAAGACGCTACATCAGGCCGGCCGGCTGGGAAAGTGTCCTTGGCACGGGGAGGTACAAGAATTTGGTGGGCGGCAGGTTACGGGCTGGAATTTTCCATGAGAAAATGCACCTCTATATTAGTGAAAGTCTGAGGCAGATACTGGCACTTTATTCTTTCAATCCATAGGCGGCACCTAGCCGTTAGCAGAAAAGCTATTACTTATTCCAGGGAAGACAGATGACAAACTTGAGGGCGGAGGAAGACCAAGAGACAGATACTCTTCTAGCAGAATTGCCAGAGAGGAGAGAGTAGCCGATGAGGAAGAGGTCCCAGTGACTCGGAGAAGGGAGCTACGGAGGTGTGATCTCCAGGCGAGCCGAGGCACAGACGAGAAGGGAACCTAGATGACCATTGAGTGCAGGCTACACACGACTAAGGTGATGTCGACCCCTTTCTTATTAGAGTGTACAACCTAATCTTTCACTTTTCTTTACAGGTTATGTGTTACACAGTAATGTTATGTGCTTGCGTATATGATATATAATAAAGTCAGTTTGTAGTGAATCAACATGTGCTGCGTGTTCTTGTATAAGAGGGTAGCCTATTCTTCTAGTCAGCTGTGACTTGACATGAACAGATGTTAACCCTGATCAGGTAAGTGGTAACTGAATAAGGGAGAGAGGAGCCCCTCGAACCAGAGAACAGGTTGTACTCAAACTGGCAGTTCTTGTGTGATCTGATAAATAGTAACACTGATTCCCTTGTTGTATGTTATGGTGATCATAGGATGAACTCGTGCTAAGGCTGCCGTCTGGGTAGGAAGTCCTGGGTCCATCTAGGACCGCGAGGCTGAGGCTGCCGTCTGGGTAGGAAGTCCTGGGTCCATCTAGGACCGCGAGGCTGAGGCTGCCGTCTGGGTAGGAAGTCCTGGGTCCATCTAGGACCGCGGGGCTGAGGCTGCCGTCTGGGTAGGAAGTCCTGGGTCCATCTAGGACCGCGAGGCTGAGGCTGCCGTCTGGGTAGGAAGTCCTGGGTCCATCTAGGACCGCGAGGCTGAGGCTGCCGTCTGGGTAGGAAGTCCTGGGTCCATCTAAGACCGCGAGGCTGAGGCTGCCGTCTGGGTAGGAAGTCCTGGGTCCATCTAGGACCGCGAGGCTGAGGCTGCCGTCTGGGTAGGAAGTCCTGGGTCCATCTAGGACCGCGAGGCTGAGGCTGCCGTCTGGGTAGGAAGTCCTGGGTCCGTCTGGGATCGCGAGGCCGCCACTTGTATTATAAGAGGTCTTGGTATATATAGTAGGAATTCCCTGTCCTTAGGTGGTATATATATGTGGTTACTTATTGTGAATAGGCCCTAGGGAGGGGGTAACGTTCTGGCTGGGTTAGAGAGGCTCTGTTGAGCAGGTTCTATCTGATCCCAAAACCCAAGCAGAACAGACGATTAGTTGAATGACTGTAAGGATGGATGAACGTGTGTGTACGGCTCAATTAACTGGATGTGCATGGTCAAATGAATGGAGTAGTGCCTGTGTTGACGGCTGAATTTGTGAGTGCTAGTATGGCGAGTCAGTGTATGCTGAAACATTCGCATGAAAAACAAGTATTTACAAATGTAGTAGGTTTGGCAAGTACGTATCTCTCCTAGATTTTAGCGATAGGTTTGGTTTATACTACCACACATGTTGTACATAGTGTAGTACAGAACGAAGGCCCTGGCACCTACATAGGCTACCCACTGATGTTAAACTTTATTAATATGGTTAATACTTGACAGCACTGCACAAGAATTTCCACATGTAAACCCACAAAAAATTACACATCTTGTTATTCTTGACTTTAAATCGTTTATCCTTCAGCATGTAGTCTTATGTTTCAGTTCTTGAATCCCAGTTTACTTCATCTGCCACGTATTTTGTGGATAATAACTTTTTCAAAGCTTTGACATTTGACACATGCTGTCATTCATTAGCTTGTTTTGCGCTGTTATTACTGAATACTAATCGTAATCCCACTCACCACGTAGCAGAGTCACTGCTACAAACCGTAAATGCTAAAACGTCCAAAAAGTCTTGCAGGCTCCCAAATCACTGTGACGAGGCAGCAAGACACAAAAAATGCAACCCAGACATCTTGGCTATCTCTTGCTTCGTTGATTTACTTGTGGAATACTGTGATGTGGTGCCTCCCGTCTTGGTGGTTATTTTTTATGCATTTTATATAATATAATCACTTTTATTGGACTTGTCTTTTCTGACCCAATTTGTATTTTAATGTTTACACTCATACCTTGGCACTATCATCCCACAGCTGCCGACAATAAACCAGGAGAGCCCATCATTAAGGTTGCGTCTACTTTATTACTGAGTAGGCACTATAATAGTTTCGTTTTCACATGTCTACAGTTGATGTGTCATACAAGTAACCATAACGTAATTTCAATGATACTTAAGACGTGTAACATTTTAAAGTTGGAATAACTTATTGCATATTCAAATGGAGGTCATGTATTGTGTGAAAAGAAATAGGAATACATGTTCATTAGTTTAGATGAGTTTAGAAGAAATTAATTTTCTGGTATTTCCCAAAGGAGAGCAGATCCGATTTGAATCCTGAGTTTGCATGGTGGGGAGGTTTATAGCGTGGATGCAAGCCGAAAGGAGCATTAGTTCAGTGCTAAAAAGGTTTTACATTAACGAATTTTCAACTGCTTTGTAGTCAGTCAGTCAGTCAAAATACTTTATTTTCGATAAATTAATATCATAAAAAGACATAGGAACAATACAATTTCACAAAATCATCAATTCATAATTAATACAAAGTCAAATCATGATAAATTTACATACTATATCTATTTACACAAAAAGAATACAAAAGAAGTATGTTCTTTTTAAAAACTCAATTATTAAAATGTATTGAAAAGAGGTCAGTTAGATAAAACAATCTATTCACATCACTTGCATGTTACATTTATGTATATTAATTTCATGAAGTAAGCATTTCATATGGACAATATTAAAATTCAACCATTATAGAACCATATTAGTTGGATTATTGGACAACTTCCTTTTCTTGATCCTAACAGCCCCCACTAGAAAACTAGCAACATGGAACATAATCCTGGGGGTCTGCAATAACTGTAAAAACAGGAGTGCTGGCTTAACCTGTATAAACCCTGCCTCCTTTAGGATCGGGATCAAATATTTCCTTCTTAGTGCTGTGTAGTGATCACAGAACATCAAAAAGTGCAATGTGTTCTGGGTCGAAAAGTTATCACACTTACACGGCATTGCATTTTCGGGAGTACACCAGGTTGGGAAGTGTCCAAGGGTTAAATGGATCAAATTAAACCGAAAACGGGTTAAAAGAAAACGATGATAAAGTTGGTTTACAGTAGTTAAGTATAGTTCAGGGCCTGCATGAGTGCTCAAAATAATGCTAGTCCGCACCGTTGGTTTCTCAAGTTCTACTTGTTCCCTTTCCAGACTTAGCAATTCTCCCATCATACCTTTAATCAGAACAATGTCTTTAGCAGTTATCGAGGCCGGGGGAAAAAAAGAGATCTGGTCTCCCTAACTTAACAAGACAGTTTTTAATGTAAACTAGCCACGGTATTTTGTTTACTCTATCCAGCTGCAAGCAGTCTTTTAGGATGATATGGTTAAGGGGGACTTCTTGGTTCAACCAGGTCTTTAGCTAAGCCAGAACAGGGGCCACTTTTGATCAGGTCTGAGATATATCCTACACCAAGTTCAGTGTGAACAATATATGTTGAAGTGGACTGTGGTACAGAGAGAACAGATCTATCTGTATACTTTCCGTAGAACAGTTACCCCAAATAGCACTTCCATATGTAGCAACAGCAAGACATTTTGCTTTATAGATGTTTAGCAGAGTTACTATTGGCCTTCCTCCCAATTTTTTTGTAAAGCCCTGGAGTGCAGAAGATGATCTAGCAAGGGAGATGTTTCTATTTTTTATCTGGGGACCACAGGTGCCTCTCTCATCAAAAGTGATCCACAGGTAGGGAAAAGTGGCTACTCTGCAAAGCTCTTGTTTCCCACAAGTAAATATTTTTAAGAACTTGTTATTTTTGCCCTTGCCCATTATCATAATTTGAGACTTTTTGACATTAATTTTTAGGTCCAAGGAACCCATAAAGTCCTCAAAACCATCCAATAATCGTTGAAGACCAACACCAGTACGTGAGAGCAAGACGGCATCGTCCGCGTATAGAAGAACTGGAATTCCAAGTTCTCCTATACGTGGGATGTCAAGGGTTGCCTCTTTTAGGGTAGGTTCCAGGGCATTTATATAAACAGTAAATAGGAGGGGTGCCAAAATGCACCCCTGCCTAACTCCCCTTTCTGATTTAAAATGACTCGTGCAACGCCCCTCCGAGGTAACTCTAACCGAGGCTATTAGATCGGTATGTAAGTCTGCTAGAAGACTAACAAGGGCCCTGTCCAGTCCCATATCGAGCAAAATATTCCATAGTTTGGAACGATTTACAAGGTCAAAAGCTGACGAGAGGTCCATGAACCCCAAGTACATGGATCCCTCCTTGGCCCTTGTGTATTTTTCTACTAGTAAGTGCAAATTAAGGCATTTTTTTTTTTGAAGGATGCGGCCTGTTCACGGCGCGATGGAGATCCACGCCTCCACGCGCACCTGAGGGCTCCCGGCTCCTGGCTCCTCCCTTTCCCCTCGAGCTCTGCAGCTCCGGCGCGGTTGATGACGGCTGACGGCGTGAGCGGCTGGCGTGTCTGAGACGGCGGGGGAGCAGCATACTGCTACTAGCTTGACGTGAAAGCTCGTTTTCATCGTTTCTGGGCAGGGAAGCAGCTCGGTTCATGGATTTCGAGACGTGCCGCTTCTGACACAGCGTTGTACTTCGCAGCATCGTAGCATCGCAGGGCAGCGTCTTCAGTATTATTTCATCCCAGAGCCGGTGTCTGTACCTGCGCCCAGCATTGACGCTGCGCCCGAGGGTCTTGGATGCGGCAGCTACAGTGAGAGGTGGCTGAGCTGCAAGCACCAGGGGCGCAGCAGGTGAGCTCCAGCAAAAACGACATAAAATTTCTTTTTGAACTTTTTTGAACTTTCATATCTCAGAACTAGCTTATTGTAGCAGCATCCGGTGACAACGACAACGATTAAGGCCTATATTTGCTCTATCTGCTTTTGGGGATGGGGAAGCTGTTGAATACACGGAAGGCGAAGGCTTCTCGCATTCAGGCTAAAGAGGCGCGGAATGCCGCCAAATTATTAAATAAGGGGTGCCTCGGTGATGGTAAGGCAAAGGAGAGAAGTCACAGTGAGGAAAGTTCGGAAGAGCTCGAGGAATCTATCTGTGAGACTATGTCTCCATCTCTATCTCCATCTTCAGTTTTGAAAGCTTCTCACTGCACAGAAATCGCAGGGTCTTCGTTCTTCAAAGATGGGTCATCCACGCAGGCGAGCCCAGTGGAGGGGCTTAAAGGTACTAAATCATATCCTCTCTTTGAAAAGAAAAATGTTGTGTCTGCCCAAGTTTCTTCCGCTCTCTCTCCTCCAATTATTCACCCTCCTAATTCTTTGCCTAAATCTAACTTAGGGGCACCCCCTATGTTATCTATGCCTTCTACGCCTTCGTCGAGTGACAATCCCTCCGCACATCCCCCAACAACTATGGCGGATGCTTCGACCACTAAATTTGTCTCTAATGTTTCTAATGGGGATCATCTCAGTCCTTTGCTTGATTTGGATACTGAGACAGTGGGGGAGATGAAGATGACAGTCAAGGATATGTTAAATTTAATCCTCGACGAGGTTAGAGAGCTGAAGAGGTTCCAGAGATCTGAGCTAGCTTTAATCCATCAACGTCTGGATAAAATGGAAGATCTCTTTTCCGCATTCCCCGCTCGATTGCAAGAAGCCGAAACCCGCATTTCTAGTTTGGAGGATCAAATGATTAAGGTCAAACAGGACACAAATCAGCTCTCCCTCACCTCACGTGCTCTTGAATCCAAATTGGACGATTTAGAGAACTATAATCGTCGATCTAACCTACGCATAGTGGGGGTTCCGGAGGGTCTTGAAGGGCCCAGCACGCTGCAGTGGGTCACCTCTTTTTTGAAATCTAAAGTCATCCCTAATCATGAGGGCGACCTGACTATTACGCGAGCACATCGCGTTCCCGCTCAGCCTTTCCCAAATTCTTCCCTTCCTCGAACAATTTTATTGAATTTTTCGGACATACGGATTAAGGAGACTATTCTTTCAACGGCAATTCAGCAAAGACAATTTTTCGTCAATGAAACCGTGAAGTGTCGCATTTTTTCAGACATGTCTGCGTCTGCTGCTCGTAGAAGAAAAGAGTTTGTCCAGATGCTACAATTATTTAAAGCTAAAGGAGCTCAAGCCACGATAGCACAGCAATCCAAACTTAAAGTTTTAGTGAAAGGCAAATTTTTTATGTTGTCGGATATCGCAGCAGCGCAGGAGCTACTCCGGGATATTTCCAGCTCTTTATAAGGATAAATTTGGGAAAAATTTGGGAAATCTATGGTCTTTAAGGACTTGGCCTTGGATTTTGTGGGGTCTGGGTTTTTTTTTTTTTTTTTCCCTAAATATAGACTGATAGTTGTGACGGTCGTGGTTAGATGGTGAAACCCTGTTTTGTTTTCTTCCTGTTGGGGTTTTTTTTTTTTTTTGTTTTTTTTTGAGTAGGGTGAGGGGAGGATCAGGTGCACAGGATGGAGTGCGGAGTCCAGGGGGTCCAGGGGGTGAGAGATGTCACCCGATTGGCAGGGGGTTGGAACCATTGGTCTGCGTGGGTTGGGGAATCTTGGCCAATGGTGGGGGTGGGGGTCGATTGGAGGGTGGGGTTTGGGGGGGTGGTGGGTGTGTTGTAGGGGTTAAAATAATGAAGTCTTTAGTGCTAGGTCTCTTATTATGTTTATTATTAACTATTCTACGCCTGATAGGTGGTTCTTTGTTTACTAAAATGAGAGATTCCTCCAGAAAATATGTAATCTATCTAAATACTGAGTGGTGACTGTTTGAAAATTATTTCTTTCAATGTGAACGGCTTAAATAACAAAAAGAAACTACGGGCCATAGAGCTATGGATTAAGTCGGAAAATCCTTCGGTAATATTGCTGCAGGAGACTCATATCCCAAATGCAAAATTGGATCAATTCTCTATGTTTAAAAAATGGGCCTCATATCGTGGTTTCTCCTCATTTTCAGAGGCTCAGCGAGGGGTTGCCATATTTCTGAATAAGAATATTTATCCTGAGATCATACAAACAAATGAGGATGCATCAGGACGTTGGTGCTGGGCCTCTTGTAGAATAAAAAACAGATTGAGACCTATTGCATTCGTCAGTTTATACGCTCCGGTAGACGATTGCTCCACAGTTTATGAGGATCTATTTCAATCTTTACTGATGGTGGCAGGAGATATCATTATTGGAGGAGATTTCAATCTAATTATGAACTTACGGCTGGATAAGACCACGCAATCTAGGAAACAAGTCAAACCTAAATCATTGAAAGTTATTCTTAATTATAAAAAAACTTTGGACCTTTGTGATCCATGGCGCACTCAATACCCGTCAAAAAAAGAATACACATGTTGGTCAGGCAGGTTTAAGTCTTTTTCACGGATTGACTTTTTTCTAGCCTCTAGACAGCTTAATATGTTGAATCAAAGGCCTATTCATAATGGGTTCTCAGATCATGCAATGTTGGTTATTAATTTTGCTCTGGATCCAAACTCAAAGACTCCTAAGCGTTGGGTATTCAACAAAACATACTTGAATGATGAAATGTGGGTAACGTCTTTGAAAACAGAGATCAATGATTTTGTATCTCGTAATGTCAACTCGGCCCCGATTAATATTATCTGGGATGCTATGAAAGCCTTTATCCGCGGTATAATTATAAGTAAAGATGCAGCAGTATTTAAAGCAATTAAAAGTAAAAAAGAGGCGCTGGAACAAAGAATACAAGCTTTAAACAAATTAAGACAGGCAAACTTATCCAATACGATCTCACATCAATTAGATGAAGCCAAAAGGGCATTAAGTGCACATTATTATGCTCAAAGCGAGGAGATTTTTCGCAGACATTCTCAAAAAATATATGAAGACAGTAATTTTACTGGGAAGTTCCTAGCTTGGCAGGTGAGAGAACAAGCAGCGGCTAATTTGATCAGAGAATTAAGATGCCCAGCGACTCAAATAGATACAATAGACTTGATTGGGGTAGGGAGGATAATGCTCGCTCACTATAATAAAATCTATAGTCAGCAACATAGTATTGATCAAATAAAACTATCGGATTTTTTAGAAAATTGTGCATTGCCCTGCCTTTCTCAAACCGATCAGGAAGCATTGTTATGCCCTTTCTCATTGGAAGAGGTAGAATTGGTGGTCAAAAACCTACCAAATGGGAAGGCTTCTGGCCCAGACGGATTTTCAGCGGAATTTTTTAAAATGTTTTTTTGCACTTTCAAATATTTTTTTGCTATTATTAAATTCAATGTTGGAAGGAGGCCCGATCCCGGACTCTTTTAGAGAAGGAACGGTGGTGAGTTTTCTGAAGAAGGGGAAGGATGCTAAAGATCCAAACTCGTACCGACCAATTACCTTACTAAACACAGATTATAAAATCGTTACTAAATTAATATCAATGCGCATGAATCAAATCTCAACAGAATTGATCCACCCGGATCAGAACGGTTTTATTCCAGGAAGGCAACTGTTTACAAACACACATTATTTAGTTGACGCCTTAGATTATTTTGAGACACGAGGGATCCCAGCATTGATTTTGTTATTAGATGCAGAAAAAGCGTTTGATTTGGTGGTTTGGGAGACACTTTTTATTATTTTAAGGCACTTTGGTATTCCCCATAAAATTGTAAATTTAATTCGAAATCTGTACACTATGGCCAAAGCAAATATTATTATAAATACGGTAATGGTCGGTACTGTTTTCGTTAAGAGAGGTACGAGACAGGGATGTCCCTTATCCCCAGTCTTGTTTGCGTTCTTTATTGAGCCCCTTGCGGCTGCAATAAGGAACTGTGTTAATATCTCTCCCCCTATTCCTTCAATAAGTAAGATCAAACTTTATGCGGATGATATTATGTTATTAATTAAACCTGAGCTTCATTCGCAAGTTAAGATGCTTCAGATCTTCGAAGAGTTCGAAGCCTTAGGGGGTTACCGGATAAACAAAAAGAAAACAGAGATTTTGATTTGTGGGAACAGAGATCCAGAAATACATCCCGATCTAAAGCGTTGCATTAATACTAAACCCAAAAGATATCTCGGGGTCTATTTCTCACAGTCAATTAAGGACTTATATATGCTTAACTTCGATCCCCTTCTTTCTAAGATCCGCTTAATGTTTACACGCTGGAACTCCCTGCCACTATCAATCCTGGGTCGGGTTGCCCTGATAAAAATGTCCATTCTTCCATTATTTAATTTTTTGTTTTCTACTATTCCTTGTTTTTTATCAGGAACGTATTTTTCCAAGATTGAATCTATGTTCTCTGCATTCGTATGGGCAAAGAAGCCTCCTCGTATAGCAATCAATACTCTCTATGCTGATTTAGATCAAGGAGGACTTTCTCTGCCAAATATTAGAGATTATTATAATGCCTATTTTATACAGTATCTGTCGAGATTTAGGAATCAAACTCTAGGTCAAAACTTGTTTATTAATTGTTTCTTCGACCTAATTTGTTTTGAAAATGAGCTACCCCCTCCCCCGCAGATTTTTAAATCTCCCAAATTAGTTCGCTATAAGATTCTCTTATGGTTTCTTAAAAAACGTACTGTTATGTTTAATAGATATTCACTCCCACTAGTTAATGCAACAACTCCACTGTCCAATATTTTTCCACTGATGGGTATTAAAGGTAGATCTGATATAGTGGACAATTGGGCCAGAGTAGGATTTAGTAAAGTAGCTGATTTTTAAAAAAATGGAGGCTGGATAACTCCTAGAGAGATGGCAAGTCTTGTTCAGACACATTTTTTGTTGGTTTTGTCATATAATACTATTTTTAAATTTTTGGGCCAACTTGATATTGAACAGCTTAATCAACCAACGCAATTGGTTAAAGATCTCTTGATAAATGAGTGTATAAAGAGACCAGGGGAATGGAAACGTTGCTTAGCATATAGTAGGGAAACGGATTTAAGTCAAAAAGTAATTAAAAAATGGAAGGAACAAGAAAACCATGTATTATCTATGAATACTTGGAAGACTATTAACCATTTTAATTTTAATATACTTCGGGGAGCTAATTGGCGAAGAATGTTATTTTTGGGGAAATGGTTATTATATCGTACTCCTGCTGCCATTTCCAAAATGTATTCAAACTATCCTTCAAACTGTTTCAGATGTACACAGCACATATCCGCCAACTGGTCTCACGTAATGGCTCATTGTACCAATATAAGGGAATTTTGGGACGATATTTTTGTGTCCTGCCAGATTAATTTCAAAATTACGCTCCATTTTAATGAAAAACTGATACTATATGGTTTTGATTCAGATCTTAAAATATCCGCCCAATCGACTAAACTATTGTATATAGTAACGGTAGTTGCAAGATCTTTACTACTGCAAAACTGGCGGACAAAACAGATTCCAAGTAAATTAGAGTGGATACAGAAAATGAGGAGAGTAAGAAAGAGTGAACAAATTTATGCTCTGCGGGTGGGAGGTGGGAGAAAATTTGATAAAATTTGGGGTTCTTTTTTTGATTCGGACTGATGGTTATTTAGTGGATGATGTTTAACTTTATTATTTGAGAATCCTTTATGTTGAAGCTGTCTTTTATGGTGTTTGATACTGTATATGTTTGACCAGTAATCTTTATTGTAACTAAAGTACTTCAATAAAAATAAAAATTAAAAAAAAAAAAAAAAAAAGTGCAAATTAAGGCCTTGATCTATTGTGCTCCCTTTTTGATCTAAAACCATACTGAACGTTTGATAGGACCCCTTTCTCGGTTAACCAATCATTCAGTTTTAATAAAATAACCCGGCCCAATATTTTCACCGATGAGTCAATCAATGAAATGGGTCTGTAACAGGATGGGTCTTGCCTGTTACCCTTTTTAAAGACCGGTATAATGATGGATTTTTTCCAGAAGTCCGGGATTTTGTCATTTATAAGAGCATTAAAAACATTACATAAGACTTTAGACCAAAATCTCGGTGCACTTTTGAAGACATCCCCTGGTACCCAGTCAGGGCCCGGTGCTTTGTTTTTCAGGGTCAGATCTATTGCCCTTTCCACTTCTGCTGCCACAAAAGTGACGGCGGCCTCAGCAGTACAGAGTTCCACTACCTCAACTTCTGAAATGACAGCAGAGGTGGCAGCACTGCTAGTTTCTATATATATCTGTCTAAAATGTTTGAACCAGCCCTCATCTGAAATATTTGCCTCTAAGGAGATGTTTGGGTCATCAGAAAAGAGTGGCTGATTTATTATTTTTCAGAATAGGCCACTATTTTTTAGAGTTTCTGGTTCAAGAAGTTGGGCCAAAGCATTGTCTTTCAGGTCCCTCTTTCTTTCTAGGATAGTTTTTTTGTACGCAATCCTTGCACTAGCTATATCTGCACGAATTTTGGGAGTTGCTTTCAGGGCTTTTAGTAGTACTCCATGCGCTTTTGAGCATTTCTTTTCGTACCATTTTTTGCCCACTAGCGACTTCTGCCTGGATTTATTCTGAAGACTACGGTTAATTTCTATGCAGATATTATCAAATGCCGCTATAACCTCTTTGCATTGTGTTCTATTCGCTAAGCATATTGCAACTTCATCCTCTACTTTGGACAAAACCTCTTGATGAAAGGTTTCAGGGACTATTTTTGTCCATTTCAACCTACGGTTCTGGTCTTTTACCGTGAGGTTTACTCCCCCTCTAACTTTTACTGTTTTTAAGGAAATTAAATCTGTATGCTTCACTTCAAGTAAAACAGGATTATGATCGCTAAAAGCGGATACCTCTGTGTAATAATTTATCACATTATTTAACAAAAAAGAAGACACAAAAATATAATCTATAATAGTACCCATATCTTTTCCCTTAAACGTAGGGGACCTATTTTTCCCATCCCCGCGGCCTGACTCATAAGTTCCATCTTGCAAGAAAGGTTTCAAGATGCTCTCCACGCCTGGTATGTTCCAGATGAACAGATGAGGAGAGGGGGGGGCCTTCATCATCCTGGCTAATGCATGGTAGGGTGCATGGGTGTATATTGAAGTCCCCTAATAATATTAATTCAAAAGTATTTACGTTAACACTGTAGACTGACAAAAATGTATCCAGTACTTCCAAATTTTGACTGGTACACTCATTTGCATGTGAATTATAAAAATTTACAAAAAGAATCTTGGCCTTATCTTGAGTAGAAAGTTCGACAATCAAACAGTTTTCAGAACCCGAAGAACACTGAGTTAGTGTGCCTTTTATGTCCAGTTTAAATAGACTTAGCAAGCCCCCCTTAGATCTTCCTGCCACACTACTAATAGCTGGGTTGCAAAAGTGGCTATAACCATCCAAGGAGAAGCTGTTCGTATGGTCCCAAGTCTCTTGTAGGGCAATGATATCAAAAGATTTTAATGACATTAGCCATTCAGCATTCCCAATTTTATTCTTTATACCGGCAATGTTCCATGTAGCAATTTTAAGGGACGATGCTGATAACTGGATAGAATTCCCCGAGGCATCGGGCAGTCAATCATTTTCCTCCAGTGATGATAAAGCAGTATAACGATTGTAAAGAGGTAGAGTATTATCAAACTGCCTATTAGCTAGCTGATAACGATATAAGTCCCCACTATTTTGATGCAGAGGTACATTCAGAGGTACATTCGGAACACAACCAGCCATCCCCCTTCCGTGCCCATTTACAGGATACCTTTGCTGATGAGGCGGTCGGTATTGGGTGTTATCCAGGTGGTTATAGAAGAAGCCAAGGGGTCTAGCACATACAGAATTTTCCAGGGTTGGTAAAGAGGCGGCTCTAAGGAGGACTGTTGCAACATGTTGTGGATGTTTAAAATTTACAATGATGCAATCCCCTCTTGTATTTTGTCTTCCGTTGCCAATCCAACTGACTCTACGAGTGGATATTATATCATTTGAAAAGGCAAGCGGAAAACCACAATTCCTATTCAGCGAGGCAAGTGTTTTATTTTTTAGGGCAGCATGGGTTTCTAGCCTAGGATTAGTCAGGCAAGAGTCAACCTCTGGGACATTTGTTAGTACCACAGTGTATGGGACACACTCCGGTGGGAGGTTGACAAAGTTTTTCCTCCTAGGTCTACTTCTCCCGGCAATATCTCCCCCTGCTAAGTTATTCTGACTGCCTTTTTGTGCTATTTGTGGTTGTACTGATGTTTGTGCTCTTGCAGTTCCCACTGGTGGTAGGTTAGAAAGTGGAGTATTCAGTGCGTTTACGACTGAGGGAGCCTGAGCAATAGCCCCTGTGCCACTAACCCTGGTACTAGCTGATACAGATGCTACGGGTCCCGCTGTACTGTTGCCCATAGGACCCGATAGGCCAGGTTGAGGGCTCGTCAGGATGGAAGACCGGGTCATATGGGAATCTAGGAGACCTTCCAGTCTAGTGACCTCTTGAGCAACTAGTTCTAACTTTGCCACCAATGGTCTAATTAGTGCCTCTAATTTGGACTCAAGGATGGTTGCCAAGAGTTCAATATGGGCTGGATGCAGGGTACTTCCCTCGACATTGTTTATGGACTCTGGAGTGTCTCCCCTGCTGAGTGATGTTGTACCTGCCTTTTTGGTCTTCCGTCCCACCAACCTTTTGACAGGTGCCTTCCTACATGCACGCACCATTCTCCGTACGGGAGATTGAGTTGGTGAGAGCCTTAGGGAGGGTGTCGGACTCTGACTTGGAATAGATTCAGTTAAAATTTCCCGCTCTTCTGTTGACACTATGATGGATACATCGTTATTTGTGTCAACATTATTAGAGTTAGCCAAGCCACTGTCTGGGTGGGGCGACGGTGTGGTAGGCGTACTCAGCCTTGTAGGTGACATTTCTGGGCTTACCCTGCTTAGTGATAGTCTCCTATCCTTATTAATCTTGCTGACTACCTTAACAAGATAGTTGTCCATTGTCCTTGTGTCATTAATTGCCGCTGGTTTTGAAGACCTAAGCTTGGACATAATAGGACCAGCAAGTACTAACTACAGACTAATTTGAACAACAGTATCTTATCTAGTTATTGTAGAAAACTATGATGTCAATAGGGCCGACAAACATAAAACAAACAATAACTAATATTAAAAGTAGTGTCTTACTAAAAGTCCAGGATCCGAGTAATGCGGGCCAAAGTCCGTGGCCCAGCCCAGCCTCCTATGGCCTCTGACGGCCACAGACGGCCCCGCCCTTGTCCCGGGCTTCTCCCGGGCACGCCCGCGCGCGTCCCGGGGGACGAGGGAGCAAGTGATCCTTTATGCGCCCTAGGCGCTTCCTGTTTGCCTGCGCGGCGGCGTCCTTGCCGCAAGGGGCTGCTGGGGGTTGTAGTCTACGTGGCCCGGCGGAGCCAAGCCCAGCCAGACCACCAGCGGAGCAAAGCCCGGCCCTCTCAACACCACAACGAAGGTCAGCGGAGCCAAGCCCGGCCTCAGACACACAGCGGAGCCAAGCCCGGCCGTGTGCAGCTCTCCTGGTCAGTCAAAAGCAGCTTTGTAGTCTTTTTAGACCTCCAAACACAATTGTTGCCAGTTACTTTAGGGTGGCCAGATGCATGTGTCTTGAAGCAAGTAATTTTTTTTTTATTTGACTAGGTTGGAAGTTGATTTAGTTTCTGGAGGACAAGTATAACAGAATTTTCTGTTAGAAGAAATGCGACACGTTTCGGTTTTTAGTAACCAATTTGTCAAGGGCTGGGCAGGGTGTCAAGAGGGAATCTTTTAGAAGGAAACATGTAAAGCCTCACCAGCACTTTAGTGTAGTGCCGAGACGGTGAGGAGCAGCAATGACCATCTGATTTATTCATGTCAGGTTCTAGTGTTGCAAAGATTTTATGTTTTTTTTGTTAGGTCTCCAGGATTATTAGGTCGAGCATCAGTGTGCATGCACTGTCTGCAAGACCTGCAGTTATCAATAGAATGACTTTCTTCCCGCCTGCTACTTACCATATGCTGATTCCAGTGTCTGTCTTCTTTACCGCCTCCTGACTGGTTCCTGCAGCCGATATGTCACTTCCCTTGAACGCAGCAGAGCACCGGCCAACCACAGTTACCTTACGCTTTCAGGGCATCTCTATTGGTTGAACGAACTATTTTCCTACTGCTGGCGTTCACCTTGCTACAAGTACAGCTCCTGTTTTTGGTGCCCCTGCACCTTGCTACCTTCCCTCTCTGTGCGGTGCCCTCTCCCACCATTACCTCATGTCGCTGCTTTAAAAATAAAATGCTTCCATCGACATAGATGCAACTACACGCTGTGCGGTGCCCTACTCCGTGCGGTGCCATCCCCCAGCATTACCTCATGTTGCTGTTTAAAAAAAATGCTTTTCTCAACATATATGCAGCTACGCGCTGCACTCCAGGCAGTGCCCTAATCTGTGCATGCCCTCCCCCACCAACACTCCTGTTGTTGATTTAAAAAAAAAAAAAAAATGCTACTGTTGACATAGCCGCAGTTACGCTCTGCACTCACTACTCAATTATATAGCTGCGGTTAGCCAATTTCTTAACAACGATGTTCCATGCCGTGAATAGGCACATCTTTTATGTGACTATTCTGTGCAGAAGAGGAGCACTATAATATTGGCTGACTCCTCATATTGTACGGGCAATCTCTACATGTAGGGTGTGGCTTAACGGCTAGGGTGGCCGACTCTGAAGCTGGGGAAGCGACTTCGCGTCTGGTGGGAGGTTCCATCATCCTTGGATTCTGGGCGAATTACTTCATCCCTAATCAGTTAATTACCTAATTCCGGTTACTAAGACGTGTGAGATCAGTTTTTAATTACTTATATAACTATATTTGCAGAAGGTATGTGCGTTACTATTTGGAAACACTTCCAGAGTGCTAAAAGTAAAAAGGCTGTAATGGATTACTTCTGAGTGACTATGGTACGTTTCCGGTGCCAATGTGAAAACATTCTGACCCTTCCTGCAGGTCACTGTGTAACAATGGGTAGGCTCAAAGCCCACTGTAAGTTCTTGGTAAGCGGACAACAGGCCTTTTAATAGGCTCATCCTAAAAAGAATATAGCTCTTCATCTCATTTTTAAACATTAGCTTGACTTTACTAGTTCATTTTAAGCTTTCAAACCAACCATCCTACATGCATTTTCGAAAATGTAAAATAAATTTACCCGAATTATATTCGCTTTAATTGTTCAGGGTCCTACTGATGATTCAAGTGGATAATGCCAGTAGCAATATTCGATCTAGCTCTATAAAGTGGCAAAGTGCTTAATGGCTCCACAGTACTCCGCCAATGGCATACATATGTTTTTGTTTTTGCAAAATCCTCAAGCAGCCATTTCAGAGTGCTAGAGGGAAGGGGACTCAGGAGAGAAGGAAAGGAATCATCCAACATTGG
Source organism: Triturus cristatus (assembly GCF_964204655.1). NCBI lineage: Eukaryota > Metazoa > Chordata > Amphibia > Caudata > Salamandridae > Triturus > Triturus cristatus. The sequence continues at coordinate 778,407,359 of NC_140592.1, forward strand.
CATAACCAATAGGTCTTGCCTTTGGGACCTTATAAGTGCTTAGCCATGCAACAGTTGATGTTGTTGCACCAAGGATATTGTGCTGCATAACTAAATACTTATAAGGCACCAAAAGCGAGACCTATTGGCTATGCCAATGCTTGTGTTCTTATTGTAGCTGCCTCTCTTCAACTGGGTCTAATGCAAGTTTAAAATAATGACTTACATATTCACAGTGCTTTCTGTCACAGACTGGGACCTTGTAGCACTAAACATACACAAGTCACTAGTCCAAAATGCACCAACCAGGTTTCAATTCCACGGTTCTCTAGTTACAGACACTGACCTCTGCAGTGCATTAATAGAGGTTTCATACTGTACGACAGTGCATTTCCCACTGATTTACCTGCATTTATTTTTTATTTCATATGCATTATTTTATATGTGGTTACCTGAAGGTGAAAGACCGAAAAAAGTTACAGAATATGTTTTTAGCCATGCCTTTGACCCCGCCACAATTGTGCGCAGTATCACAGTTCCTATACTTTTTTAATGCATTTCGACCACTGCACTCACATTGTTACTTTAAAGCTACAATGTAGAAGCAACTATTTTAATATGGCAGTAAATTAAATGCATCAAACATGCATGTTTCCAACATAGGGTATGATTCTCTGAGTAGACTGAAAGCCATGCTGTTTCAGCAAAATGTGGCCTTAACTTCAGCCCGAGAGATCTTTGATCTCCAAGTGGCAAGGTCCGCGGCAGAGATACAGACTCTGTACGAACTTCCCGCTCCATTTCGGAGAAACGGTCCATCGTATCCTTAACATGTCTGATACGCAGGGGATAGTACACTTATTTAAGAGCATTGGATCAGGTTTGTTAACCACCTTCATTTGGTCCTGCTTTCAGAAGTGGACATCCTCGTTTTAATTATGTTGCTTCGCAATGGATGTCAGCATCACTCGAGGCATGGAGAGAACACTGCTGGAGCGACATTATCGTGAGTGATTGGTGTTCATCGTGGGTATACCTTGACTACGAGAGCTGAGTGAGCATTGGTTCCTGTCTTTCAGACCGGCCTGGCTGGACTGCATTGTGCCAGTATTCCACGGTCTCCTTTATCGATACGGACGCGTGTTGGACCTCTGACTGACACTTCCATCGGTTGTGCCGCAGACATAGACATGCTCCTGGCCCCTTTACGGGCCCATGCGCACATTTTGACCCCATCCGCATGATATAACGGGTCTACACAGGTGACCTTTAACCTAGTAGCTTACTTCTGTCTCTTCAACACCAAGCTCTTGGTACCCTATCTTAATCCCTGTACCTGACGTACATAAACATGTCCTCAGGCACAACAGATTTATTTTGTATAAGGGTCACCACTTTTTTTCATCCATGGCCAAAAGCCAGCTGTGCATGAGCGTTTTTGTTTAGAAAAGGATTAGCAAAGGATTAGTGAATGTTTTCAAAACATATCGATTCTAGAAGAAACCCTGGAGCAACCACTTTAGTATAAAAGACCCTCACTCCCCCTTACAAAACAGGGGAGAATTCCTTCCAGGCTGGACCGAGATTCTGCAAGCTGATCTTTCGACAGGCAGAGACCTGACATCCCTTGCGGGGTGTCATCCTCGATGCAGAGACAGGATCCTTCATCCTAAACCACCAGGTGAGGGGTTAGCACTTCCCTTGGAATTCTTGGCTCCATTAGGATATATCCAAGCACTTACATACACATGCTCCAACTACATATCTAGGCTAGGTACATTTAGGTAGGATAAGCATCGTAGGAGTGAGTTAATGGTATTGCTTTATATAATCTGTTTTTATTCATCTTACTCTCAATATGGTAGACATATATCTGCCATTCATGATATTGGTACTAGCAATAACATTTGTCTGCTCCTGTCTATTGATTGTCGCAGCTAACATGTTTTACACTAGACTGACGTTTGACCAATAAATACTTATTGAAACCGTTCCAATTGTCATTCTATGTGTACTCAGAGAGAAAGCAAGGATGAGTGACTGAGCGGAAAGATACCGTATTGTTATCTATGATACCCGAGGAATTAGGGTTGTCATGTTCAGTGGTTGCCAGAAACTACATACACCACTGTAGATTACAGTGGGGTGGTAGGGGCACCAAAGAGCTAGCTGGTCTAATGGTGGACTCATCCTGTGGGGTTATCCATAGTCTGTCTGCACACCAAGCCCTTAGTTTAGGTCATCCAAAACGTGCAGGTCCTGGGGGGTCCTGGGAACTACACGGCAGTGTATTTGAAATGTTAAAATGTATAGCTGTATAACGAGTGACTTTAATTGTCTAATAACATTTTAAAACACTGAAAAAGTACTTGTGTTAAGGCATTCACAACAAAAGAGCACATACACCGAACGTTTAGATTTCAGGAGCGCATGCATGTGCTTTGGCTTTATCTGTTGCTAAGATTGAATGCAAGCTCCGAGAAGCAAAGGGGTTCCGAGGAAAGTACTAGGGCGCTGAGTGGCATGCAGTAGAGCTCAGGTACCAGCTGACAGCTGCTGAAGTGGTTCTATATGGAGCTCCAGAATCTCTTTCAAAATGTCCTCTTGTTGCCAAAACAGGACCCCCCAAAGCTCCACAAATCCAGGAAAAAATAAATGTCATGGTACGCATAAAAGTGTATTTCCTCCTGATGCATGGCTGAAACGTAAAAATACAAAATACTATGATGCGGCCAGTGCTGGTCATGTCATAGCTCTTATTTTTTTTTTTATTATTGCTGGTGGGAGTGCATGGGGGCAACAGAGAGGGAGGCAGAGCGTGTGTTGGTTGATTCAAAAGTGATCATGGAAGGGGATAGGGGAACAAAAGCACTATGACGCAGCCAGCACTGGCTACAACACAGTGCATTTTGTTTATTACAGAGGGCAGGCGAGTTGGTAAGCAACAAGGAGGAAGGGTGAGCGGGGGGCAACATGGACATTGGAGGTGGGTGTTTGGGGCTGAGGTTAACATGAACAAAGGAGGGTGAGTGAGGTTGCTGGAAGCAAGCACAAGGGCAATATTCGCAGGGTGGGGCTATGGGTAAGGAACGACCCGGACAACAGAATGAAGGTGGGTGGGGGCATGGAGGGGGGGGGGAAATACGCAAGGGGCCATCTGAAAGTGCTGTACTTTGTGAGATTGCTTCAACCACAAAAAAATTGTCCCTACAAATATGAGCAGTGGAAGGAGACAACTAATGTGATAATCAAGCATATGAGAGCAACAATGAACCCAACCAAAGGCAAGTAATGGGTGGCCTTCAAGCCCAATTAATTGAAAACAAAATACCTCAAAGAGACAGCACATGCTCTCTCTAGCTGAGACCTAAAAATAGGCATGGAAGCAACTTGAGTAAGTACTGTAGTTGACTTATACAGTTTGCTATGTCATACAGGGTATAGCATAGACATTTTCAACTTCAACAGAAGGCCCTTTACAGAGTTCTTGAGCATTATGTTCTGAAAGATACAGCCACTGATCCCACGAGGAAGCTCCCTAAGTAGCAGGTGTTGAGACAAGAGAAACCTATGGGGATTGTCTCCTTTGGATCTATTAACTTGTGACTTCATATATGCAGCTGCGGCCGCTGCAGGTAAGAGCAGTAGGGCGGGATGGTGCTGGAGAGGGGAATTTCAAGATGACCATGAGGGAAATTAATTATTTAAATTTTCCCTTGTGGTCGTATCTCGAACTCCCCCCCCAACTGGCCCCATAGCCCCACTGCTCTTACCTGCAGCGGCTGCATATATGTAACAGAACACTGCATCACACATCCCTAAGACTAGTGGGGTTTATTTTGTGGGAGAAGGGACGTGTAGCTCTGAGTGCTCCAAGTCGTACCCTAAGATTGTGAGCAAGGAGGAGATCTTTTTGTGCTCTGGCCCTACTACATCGCTTCATGATGGGGTAAATTTCATGTAATGTGGCAACTTCTAAGAGTCTTTGCAAAGGTTTGGCATATATCCACTGAACAACTCAGTCATACATAACAAACACTACCCTGAGGGAGCGTGGGAGGACAGGTCATGAACTCTCAATAAAAAAAGCAATTACATGGCAGATGCCCCAAATATGGTTTAGTTTATGAAGCATACACTAGGGATCCGCCATCTGTAAATACTCGTCTTATAGCCTCTCTCCTCTATGCCGATGACGCGGTACTTATGGCTCGCACTCAGATTGGCCTACAGAGGGTGCTTTCCTTTTACACCAGTTTTATGGATAGGCTCGGTTTCAAACTGAATGCAAAGAAAAGCTTCTTTATGTCATGTGGGAGAGGGAAAAACAAGCATAGAAGTTACCAGGCGGGGGGAGTAGGGTGGAAACCATCAACTCGTTCAGTTATCTGGGTGTCCTTTTTAACAGAACTGGCTCTCGGGCTCCAGCTGTCAAGGCCACGAGCTTACTCTTCATGAAGTCCATCGCGGCCCTAATAAATGTCACACAAAAATTGGGGAAAAGGCCGCCTGAAATTTTATAAAAAATTTACCAAGCAAAATGCGTGAGCATAGCAGTTTATGGGGGAGGCATTTGGGGTTTCCAAGAAAGCACATCAATTCAACATATTGAAAACGCCTTTTTAAGGTTTATTTTAGCCGTCCCAGCTTGTTCCCCAGTTTTTAATTGTCACCGCGAATTAGGAGTTGTATATATCTCCGATTTAATTAGGTTCAACCGATTTTGCTGTGGCATAGAATTTGGACTTCGGCCAGTACTGGCCTTAACAGGGAAATAATAATGAATGCAACGAGATTAGATAATGCCTGCAAACTTTTATGGCTTAAATATGTAAAAAATGTTATGCAGGACATTGGACACCCAGAGTTCTTCACCTCACCCGATAACATGAACTCTATCAACCGGAAGGATTTAAAAAAAGTTTGTATGACCCACGTAGAAGAAAATAGGTTAACTCTTGAGATGAATAAACCTATGGTGGTTAAACGCCAAATAATTACTATAACATGTGATATCCAACCATATCTGTTATGTGTCATGGGAGGATATGATAGATATCTATTAACAAGATTTAGATTTGGGACTTTCCATCGTCTGATTACCCACCCAGCTATTAACGATTGGTCAAGGGAACTTTGCCGATGCCCTTGTGACAATATTTCATTACAATCTACATTACATGTAATCCTATTCTGTAAATTTTACAGCAACGAAAGGCGTAGATGGATAATACCCCTACTAAAACAGGGAGGATGGAGGCAATGTCGCCCTGCCTTCGTGCATTTACAGATGTTGGGAAATTGTTACTGTATCGGCTTTGTGATTGGTTTTTTAAAGAGTGTGTTGAGGACTAGGAAATGCCTAACTAACTAAACCGCAAGATACGTAACAGGTTGGAATTTAGTGTGAGATGGTTCGTTTTAGGAATTATAGATGGTCTACATGCATATGATGAATTTTTAGGATCTTATACTCATGAGATGTGCATTGATGAACTTTACATGTAATTTATGATGATATATATATATATATATATATATATATATATATTTTTTTTTTATATGCCTGCTTTTATGATTTTAATGTTTAAAATCGAATAAAGCTCGTTTTGACTTGGACTTTATGAACCATACAGACTCCACCAAATATCAGATTAAGGACAGGATGTAGACTGTAACAAAATAGCAATCTACAGATGGGGCGTGGACTCAAAACGACACCACAGGTAGTATTGTTGACATGCCACCTCTTCACAGTGTAAAACGGAAGCACTCATTTGAGCACAACATCTGCTTGAAGGGATGTGGACAGATAAAAGTGGGCCAGCTGTCACAAGAGGCAGAACATCTGTGGAATGGGCATGTCTACCTGCCAGGTGCCTAAGGTAAATATTAGACGAAAGGTTTGGATTCCTCACCTCACAACACATTCAATACTAGTATGACTTACTGCAGATAGAGAGACCATTACATTTAAAATAGAATTGTAAATGCTAAAAAATGGTTACACTCAAAGTCAGAAATTCATAAACACCCACTAATCCTCTCAATATATTAAGATAAATTCTCATACAACTGAGCAAATTCCGGGATGAATATTTGGCAGCCCATCAGATAGGTCAGTATATGTATTTTTAAAATTTTTAATAATTCGGTGTTTTCCTCTAAGGCCACCTCCGTCCCCTCAAGAATATGTAGAGAGCTTATTGGCTGTTCACGTTTGGTCAGAAATACGTGTGTAGTACTTTATTTTCTGGACCAAGTAAGGTTTCAAATTTGGATTCCAAGTTAAACATAGTCCCAAATAACATTTTTAAGTTAAAATATAAAGAGCACTAAAAGTTTGTGATGAGTTTCCAAATAGATTTAGTATCTAGACATGGTATCTGTGTATCTGAACATAATGGGAAGCACACAGAGCAGAGTCTGTATTGATTGTAGATACATCATTGATGCAATTTCATAAGCATGGAACCAATGTAGGACTCTACTATATCAATATCATTGGTACCTCCCACAGACAGACTACAGTGAATGCGTAACCAAGGCTCTATTGGAATCTCAACCCTATAACCAAGAAATCCATCGTCTTAAAACAATTGCAAACAATACCATAACCACAATTTTTTGTGGTGAGGATAAGAGAGAAACCTGATCAGGCATGACATACACAGATATATGAACGGTAGGGGGGGGGGATGTGGGGCTCATTCATAGGACTGTAAGGAGCAATTGTGAGGAAGAGAATGGTAGTGGTTTCCCGATAACGATATCAGGTATTGAGTTTTTTTGGTAATCGGTTTCTTTGTTTCCACGTAAACCCATCCTAAATCACCCCCACCTCATGAGTATGAATTGTATACCTTTAGTCTTATAGTCTATAGATTAACCATGTGACCAATCCTGTCGCACAGGATTCCAAAGATTCTATTTTTTTTTAGTGATTGAGAAGTGTAACCCACATCTGATGCAAATGCCCCAGTACTTACTGCAGTTGTGGGACAATTCCAGAACTTTCCGTAACTGGCGTCATTGGTGCCATAGGAGTCATAGGTAATGGACAGAAGTTAGAAGCATCCTGAGACTGCTGCGATGCACCGGCTTCATCATCGGCACCGTAGCACTGAGAATCTCCTAGACCATCGATTCCATCTAAGCAAAGTCCACTGTCCTGCTCTGAGGTTTGTAATTTGTATTGCTCCCCCATATGCATCCGGCTGTTGTATTCATTCTGCGAAGGTGTGTGTGCTTGATCCTGGTTAAGTTCATCAGGAAGAAAGCTGAGGTCTACGGAAGAAAAGTCTGTGGAAAGATCTTTGGACTGATCAAGTTGAGAAGTGAAGGACATATCGGGGAGGGAATGAATTGATAAATCAGAGTCATATGGAGTCATTGGTGTATACATCTCCGGTGTGGCCGATGCATGAGCTTCCTGAAAGACAGAAAAACATTTAGAGAATTGTAAGCAAAAGCAAACTGAGCTGAATACAACTAGAAATCAATGGCTGAAATAACGCACCATGGGAACTGTACTACCAATGAGGCTTAAGCAGCAGCCTTTGCAGACCAGGGATGGTGGACTAAAACATAGGATGGTAACCAAATGTAACCAGCAGTCGTGCAACCTCACGAGAGCCTTTAGCATGGTTTGGGGTACATAGTAAACTACCTGAAAAACAACATCTGCCTTGCAGCACAAGTCCTACGGAGCCATGTAAATAAACTTGACACTAAAGATGACGGAAAATCCCTGATCATAAAAATAACCAACAAATCAATGTTGATCGAGGATCTAATTTTTCTTGATTTGTATATAGTACATTAGACATATAAGCTACGAGTAGAAACAAAAATAAAAATTAAAAAAAACTACTATATTGTAATGCACTGAAAATGGACTAATATTAAAAATTGAAAAATAGTAGCAGAACAGCAATGGGTTGATAAGAAAAAATTAAAACATGGCATTCAGACGAATTGTTGATTAATGTATGTTCTATTTCACTCTCCTGAAAAACAGGATTGTGGAGTTTCAAAACCTTTGCACTGAAATAGAGGTTGTTGGAGCGCTCACTTTATGCATATCTAAATTAGGCCTCGGCGGAGTTGGGAGTTTCGCTGTGCGGAACTCTGTGAAGTGACCCAAAAACTCCGCCGAGCAACACAGAGTTCCGAAAGCGGCAGAGTGCGATATTTCATGCTGCTTTTTAGCATCTGGTGTTTGTGCAGCGTTGAAAAAAAAAAATCAGCGTGAGCGGAATCATGCGCAGCGCAAGAGGGCGCTGCTTCTTTCTGCCGCTCGAGTAGATGTTCTACTTGGGCAACAGATTCCTCAACGTGAGCGGAAGGTTTCTCGACGTGAGCAGTAGCGACCAGCCGCGAACACCCACTTTGAAAAATCTCATCAGGAGGTGGTCTGGAGTAAGATTTTCCTCACTCGCGCTAACATTGGCAAGCCACGGGAGAGGAAAAAATCCGCTTTGTGCCGCTAGGAGGAGTTTTTTGGAACGCCACACTCTACACAGAGCGCAGAGTGGTAAAAACTCTGCAAAATCCTTGAGCGGAGTGGAATTTCATAACCAGACCTAATCTAAATCCATTTCTTCTTGCAGCCTCACCAATGGGTATTTAATACACAACTCACAATCCTACCGAGAGTAGGAAGCTTGCTAATCTAAGGGGGAGGAGTGATCACAGATGGCTGCTGAAAATGCTCAATGGCCTGGCGTCCTACTCTTCCTTGCAGAAGGCCCTGTGGTGACTTTATCTGGTGCCGAACAACCGGTGATCCAAGCAGCAGCATGGAGAGAGTGAGGTGGTGGTTGGATGAAGTATTTTGGCTCCGCAGTTTCCTTCTCTAGTACTGTAAGCAACCGTTAAGGACCACTCACTATCAACATAGGCCCAGCAAGAATTCACTCTCGAGTTACATTTGAAAAGTTTATATAGTTGGGAGCGAGATGTTACAGTAGCCTCACAACTAAGAGTTTTTGGGAGCTGATTGACCAAGTGTTCCCAGGACACCCATTTCACGAAGCTGAACTTTCAACAATGGAAGCATTGGTTTCTTGGAATTGTATCTTTAGTTCTCTTAGGTTGAACCAAAAAGCAATGTTTTGGGACAGGAAGACCAGGACTGGAGTCAATAGAATACTAAAATTACATATAAGTAAGAAGAAAGCACTATATGGGGGGGGAAATGGAAACAAGGGTGTTGGTTTAGCAACGCAGGAGCCCTTGATGAAGTTATGTTTTCAGTTGTGTCCGATACGTGAAGTGGTTGCTGCTCTCCACGAGGGTGGTCAGCGTAATGTTGGAGGGTATGCTACAGTCCACCAGCACCCGGAGGGGTGCACTACCTCTTTCCCCTTTAATTAGATGATCCATGGTAGACTCCAGGGTCGCGTGACACAGAGTGAATAAAGGGAACCAGAGCACCCAGCTTATGTTCAGTTAACCAGCACCAGGAGTCCGAGTCATTACTGTCCCGCACGTCCGCAACCACGGTCCAAGTCTTGGGGCTTTGCGATCATACGCCCACCTTAACAGTCAGCAGATAATTCCTCTCTCAAGTGGTATTGGTAATGTATTTCAGATGGTTCGAAAATGTGCAGACAGCTTCTAGCCTCTGAATTTCTGTTCAAAAACCCTAGGAGTGATAGAAGAATGACAGCTGCTGGTCTGAAGAAGTAGGATTTGTGACGAATGAAGAAAAAGTTGTGCAGATCTTTGGAATCAATTTTGCAAGTATAGTGGGATTCAGCATAAACAATAATAAACTAGACTCCTGAATCCCTGTTGTTGGGTAGGATTAGTTGTTTTTTATTCGTAAGACTTGTACTGTTGGCTTGCCAAACGATCTGCTTAGCTTGGTCAAGTGCTGGTATGAGGAACAGCTTTGTGAGTGAATGTGTGCGTTTTTGTTTGTTAACGTCAACATTCTGAGTGTATTCAGGGTGTGGGTAGTCCAAGCTATTAGGAGGGGTAGACAAGAGCCTTTTGGGAAAAATGGTGCATTTCAAGCGACATTGAATGTAGGAGCGTATGATCACATACATCAAAATTTTGTAAGAGGTGAAAAATATTTAGCAAGAAGGTTTGGGTTCTTTCTGCCCATCCACTGATCAATCATGTGCATTACATAGATATATTTTGCACTATAAGCATATTTGTACACTAATAGTGGTCCCACTTTACTGGGAGGTTGTGGAGGGGTTTGTATCAAATGATGCATCTTAAGCACTTTGGATCGGCAGCTTTGATTAAAACATTGTCCCCTCTCGTGCAGGTGTACCCTTCTCTCAAAATGCTCATCAGTCTCTTTACATTATATACACCCTGTGGAAAAAAGAAAATGGACCGTGCACCAAGCCATTTCAGGCCTCTGTTTCTTTCCAGGTCCTTCCCAATGGCCGTACAAGGCAATGGTGGAAAAGCGGCTCATTATCAGACATGCTCCCACCAGGATTGACCAATGCAGCGAGGGTCTCATTCTAAAGCCATAGATTCTAACTCACAGTTGCTCAAATCCATGACGAAGTTGGATAGGCTTAGGTGGCTGGCACCCAACACAACTGAGTGTCCCTCACCTTTGAGTTCTTGCCCCCTCATTCAGGTATCCCTAAGCTTGGGGTAAGGCGAATAGACACTGCCCACCTAGTCCTACGCATTGTCTGCAATGTACCATCCTAACACAGGAGATGCTGGGACTAAGTGGTATTGGCTTTGCAAATGTAGGAAATCCGCCTTTTCTGCATGGTCACCCCAGATTTGTTTGCCATTTGCTGGATGCTATATTTTTGCTGGCTTTAGAACTCTGTGCTCTTTACCCCTTCTAACCAGCAGTAAAGGGCCTGTGCCCCCCTTTAAACATGGGCAAATTGCTATACATCTATTTTGCATATTTAGCTTACCTACATGTCCCTAGTATACTGTACCAAGAGTAGCCAGGGCTTGTAAGTTAAATGTCACTAGTGGACTGCAGCACCCATGATAACATACACTACAGTGACAGTGTAAATTTGGCTTCAAAAGGCAACTCAACCTGTCAAAAAAAGCTATTTTGGCAGTTCAAAATTTCCATTTTAAGTATAAAAAAGCCACCGCTATGTAGGCCTAACCCATAAGGCAAGTTGCATGGTATTTAAAACTAATGCATGTAGAAATTTAAAGTTAACATTCCTACAGCGACTAGCACCCAAAAGTTATTTTCAATGTAGGAAGGCTAGCTAGCCCATAAAGAAAGTCAGAGTGCAGATTAGAATACTAATACTGTATCATGGGAATGGGACTATCTAGAAAAATTATTAAACAACTACTTTTTATAGTTATTAAAAATCAATTTCAATTATGAAGTTGTGTTTTTAATAAATGGTAAGGAAAAGTAACATTTATAAAGTTACTTTTCCCTGCATGAAGTTCGAGGCTAATACGCATTTGCTCTCAAACTTCACCCAGCCAGTGATTAGCAGTTGAATAGGTGTGAAAAAATATGTGAAATGTCTCCTAGGCGCAAACAATAGGTGAACCTGAATGTTCAGAGGGGTCTCCTCTGAACCTCACAGAATATGCAGGGTGCGGGGGATGTGGGCTTTTTGATAGGACAGTGCCAAGTCTTGCTTGAAAGTTCTGTTGAGCCACATGTAACACTTGAAAGGGAGACACAGAATGCCAAGGCAATTCTGGTCTATTCACTGTCTGTTTATTAAAGGACCATGCTTTGTCCTATCAGACTTCTGTCTCTGGGTTTTACATAGAACACTAGGGGCACACTTGAAAGGCAGGGACCAGGATGTTAAAAATTCTTGTGTACACTGTCTGGTTGCTAAAGAACCCTGCCTTTGTCCTACCAGATGTCGTTTTCTGGATTTATTGTGGAAATGGTGGCTGCTTCAAACTGGATTTTATTCTGAGGATACTAGGATTACCACATCACACTACCCACATGCCCAATCCTCAGAGCCCATGCTTAGTGTGGCTGAATACTTTTGCCAGCTTGAAGATGGTAAAAGTGGGAAGAGTTAGCCCTGGGAACTTTTACGTTATTGATTAGGGCATGCCCAGGGCTCATTTCCACACACTAGCTCATCCACTGCTGGACGGAAGGAGGAATAGAAGAGAACTGGATCTGCTGTCCATGACCAGAGAGGAGCCCTGAAGGAATGGACCGTTTTTTTATACCCATGACAAACAAGTGCACTACAAGTGTCATAATACAGACCTCCTGCTTAACCTACAGGGTACAACAAGCTACACAAGACCTTTTCTGCAACTGGCCAGTTACAAGGGGACCTTGAATGGTTTCTATGTTCCTCCCCTGGTCCTGGGGGTTTTAAAAGTGTACTCCTGTGGTGGATTGGGACTTAAAGGACTTGCGACCTGATTTATATCTTGGTGGTGTGGATACTCCTTTGCAATGGCGATGGAGTATCCTTACCACAAAGATGATGGTCCATGCATCTGTCTGATTTAAATGCAGGTGGACCATAGTTTGGCCATGGCGGAGACAACTCCATCTCCACCATGGCCAAACATCTCCAACTGCCCGACAGAGAAAGGGCTCTATGTCAGTTCACCTAACTTAGATGGACTGCAATATGGCAGTCCAGACAAGCTCTGGCGGTAAGAAGCAGTAAAAATAATAAAAATGCCCTTGTTAGACCAGTCAGTCTTAGGATGGTTTTCTCCAAAATGTTTTGCTTCACCCCTCCTATTTTTCCAAATTAGTTTACCTGGCTTTAGGACTCTGTTCACTTTTCCGCTGCTAACCAGTGCTAAAGTGCTTGTGTGCACTCCCTAAAACATGGTAAAATTAGCTTACACCTAATTGGCATAGTTAATTTTCTTATAAGTCATCCTTAGTAAAGTGGTATCTCATATACCCAAGGCCTGTAAATTAAATGCTACTAGTAGACCTGCAGCACTATTTAAGGGGTTACTTAAGTGGGGGACACAATGTCCCAGGTCTGCCAGTGCATCCTGAATGCAGTTTTAAACTGCTAATTCGACTTAACCCCCTAGCCAAGCCTTTAACTCCCCTTTTATTACATACAAGTTACCTCTAAGGTATGCACTAGGCAGCCCACAGGGCACGGTGTATTGTAATTGAAAGATTAGACATGTAATTTTACAATTTACATATTCTGGTAGTGAAAATTCCTAAACACATTTTTCACTACTGTGCATCCTACCTCTCACATAGGATAACATTGTATTTAATAAGTGCCAACGAGTAGGAGCTGGTAGGAAGTTCATGTTTGGTCTCTAAAAAACATTGTAATTTAAAATCCTCTTTAATGGTAAAGTAGGTTTTTAAGTTACAATTTTGAAAATGTCCCTTTTAGAAAGTTTGCATTTTCCTGACCTAGCCTTTTTGTGCCTGCAGCCTGTTCCTGGGTAACACGACTGGGTGTAGTTGGCTTTTGCTTATTCCTCCCAGACAGCCACACAATAGAGTGATTAGGTGATTAGGTGTTCCTAGATCGTCCATCACTGGCAGGATCGCAGAGCAGGGGACAACCCCACTGGCATATCAATAAGCTATGCCCTGCCTTCACCCAAAGGACTTCATACCATTTCATTGTTTCCAGGACAGGGAAGGCAGGAAACTCCAAGCCCTTTAAAGGGAATTCTCAAGAAACTTCTTCTACTTCACAGAAGGAACCAGGTATAAAAATAGGACCCTCAGACCCACTCTTCAGCACACTTTCTGGACCTATGTAAGGACTCAGAGGACTGCCTGCTGCTGCGGTCTACGGTGTACTTCAAAAGATTGCTTTGATGCACCTGGAAGGACTGCTTTGCTGAACCCTCAGAGGTATGCCCTGTTGTTTGAGCCCTAATTAACTTCTTGAACCCAGGACCACCAGAGTGACTCCAAAGGCTAGTTGGCTGGCCTCCTTATCAGACCCTCAGGGACAGAAAGGCTCCAACCATCTTGAACCTGAACCTAGCCTGAGTGAATCCCAACCCTCCAAGTTGTGCCTTCCTAGTCCTGGTTCCTTGGAAGTGGTGCTAAAGGTGTCCAGATAGCCAAAATCCCAAACTTGGGACTTAGTACATTTTTGGCTAAAAACTGCTCTGAGAACAGAGGAGACTGGAATCAACCTGCTCATCTATCCCCTCAAGGTGTATCACCGGTCAGCCTGACTTCATGGCAGCTCCTGCTACGTTCTTCTCCGCAGCAGCAAATGCTTCTCCATGGTCCTTCGCAGAAGGGCTATCAGGCCTCATGGAGCCCTCATCAGTTACAGCCTCTAGCTTTGTCCCACTAGAGATTTGACATCCAAAAAAGAGTCTAAATATGAATGCGGAAATCTTTACCGCAACTTCGTCCAGCGTCTCTCCAACGACGCCTCCTCCTCCGACACCGCCTGCAACTTTGCCCCACATTGAACTATACCTTCTCAGATGATCTTTTGGGGAATTTCTTCTAAGTCTGAAGGACCAAATCCACTTCTTATTACTGACCTGCGCTCCATCGCAGTCAGCCATATTTTTCGACTGGTCTCCGGAGACTAGATGTCCGTGGTTGGCACTTTGATCTTCTAGGAGCTAATTTTTACCATAAGCATTAAAACTTTATAACTCCAGTTTTACTGGTTGGATTTATGTTGTTTTGGTGTCGAATAATCCAATCAAATTTGCACTACATTTCTAAATTGGTGTGGGATTTGTGTTGTGTTTTCACTTTAATAATGTATTTGTGCTACATAAATACTTAACACATTGCCTCCAAGTTAAGCCTAACCGCTTTTGTGCCGAGCTATCAGAGGGTTAAGCACAGGATGATTTAGTGACTTTTTGTGGTTCACCCAGACCAGGTTTGTGGCTGCTGTGTGAGCAGGTTTAACACCCCACTCCACCACCAACCCAATTTCTCACAGCCCCCCTCGCCATGGCAGATAATTTCAATGTCAAGGGGGTATTTTTTTCCTCAAAAGGAAAATCCGGTTTCGGGATTCTTTTTGTTAAATAAAAAATAAATACGTTTGACGGATGGATCCATCATGTTGATTGAGCAGTGCTTCAAACTTAAGAAAGCATTGATATGAACTGACGTGAAGGTGGTTAGTGCCAATGCTTTAGAAATGACTGCTGGCTTGACTGTCATTTCTAAATTTGGCGGGTGGAGATTCTGTTAGGGCAACAATGCAATATACTTTTTTGGCCTGCTAGAGTTTACCCCGTTCACCAAATGATAAATGAGGCCGCAAATCAGAAGGAAAAATGTAGGACGTGGACGAATCTGGTTGGTGTAACCAACCTGTGCTCCATCTCTGCCAAGCTCAAATTGCACCTAGGTACCCATCTACTGCGACTATTGACTATCATTGCCACTTTCTTTTTCTTGGAGATATTGCTACTTAAAACTTGAAAAAATAATATATTAATGCAGAACTTGAGCTTGCTTGAGGACTCGAGGTATTTCCTACTTTGGACCTGATTCTCAGTCCTTGCCTGTCTGCTTCTTGAGACTTGACTGGGGTTGTGTTGAATCATCCAGCTGTGGTGGAGTGATAGCTGTCAATACCTGGGAGGTTATAACTTCCGGTGCGGTGCTTGTTCCAGCTGTTAATTTGTGCCCTGAAGACGGGCTTGGTCTTACGAGTGTCTTTAAGCCCATCACCATGGAATGGCTTGGTGAGATTGTCTGCGCTTGATTGGCTCCGTGAGCCGGGACAGATGAAGCGTCCTTCTTGTCCCAGTTTTTGACTGAAAATATTGGATAGAACTGACTGTTATTAGCATTACATTGTGAGGGCGAGTGGTCTGTCTTCCATAGCTGTGATTGTCTCCCTTTTATTTTTGTTTTTTTCAGCTGTTTCCTCAGCTTTGTTTTGCTCTCCTTGATAAGGGGGGGGGAGTGGGGGGGGGGGGGAACAGACCTGTCCGTTGTACTGGGAGTGGGTTCTTGCGAATCAGTTGTCAGAACATCGCTTCCCCTGCTTTCTCTACTGTTGGCCCTTTGTGTTCCTTGAGCTGCTTTGGGCCCGTGAGCTGGGATCTCCATCCTATGTGCCAGATTATGTTCGGCTCCATCTGTTGACTTCGGGCCTGACGGGCCTCCTTCTTTCTTGCTCCTTGATGGATGGTAGTGGTTAGAAGTTGCCCTACCGTCAGTGGTGCTATAAGTCAGCGTGTCCCTACTTCCTTTAACTATCTCCACTATATTCCCTAAAACCTCAGGAAGAGATGCCCACTTTTCCATAAGGATTGAACAGGAGCATTCCCCAGGGTTGGAAACTAGGTGCTTAACAATCCTGTTTTCCAGATCTTCCACCCTGGTATTTAAGTTGACTAGGCGGGCCGCTATCACTTGTAGGAGGTCTATTTGGACCTCCATCTTTGATGATTGCCACAATAATGCATTATTTGTGGAGCTGTTGATCTCATTTGTAGATAATTTCTGCAGATCTTCATTTATACTTTCGTTAGAGGTGTGATGATCTGCTTTAGAGTTCCGTAGAGGCTATAATAGCCCTCTCAAATTTGGGGTTAACTCTAGGGTTCTTTCGATCTTTTGGCCCAGTTTTTGGAGGAACAAGGCTGTGCGGTCCCCTACCACTGGAGACTCTGAGATCGGGTCATCTAGAAGCGACACTGGGCTTGTGGCTGATGGTAAGGGCTTAGTGCTCACAGCTTTCTGGATGTCTTGGTCATGGCAATTGGTCTAGTGAATTTGAGCCACAGTCACAGGGACGTGGTCCTCTTTAGACAAGGCTGTTTCATGTTTACTGCCAATTGTGGAGTCGGACACCTTTTCTTTACGCGGGGGAGTAGTTTGGCCACAAGGTGATCCATTAATTTGAACAGAATCAGAATTAGCCATTTCCGGAATGCTGCGGCTCGCCGGGCTTGGAGGTGATCCTCCTTTGAGTGTATGCGAGCAGTCTGAGAGCTTTCTGCTCGTACTTTTGGTGCTGATCTCTAGTGATATGCACGAATCGTAGCCTGAAAGTGGTGCATCCTGGGGTTCATCCTTTTTTTGACCCTGAATGGTGCCCTGGGTGATGCTAAGGTTACCATTTTTTTTTTAAGAAGTGACTGATCTACCCTCTTTGTGGGGCGTCTTGTGGAATTTGATTTGTGCTCTCTGATAGAGATATACTCCTTGTGATCCTGTTAGTTGGCGATTGTCTGTTAGCAATTTCTTCAGGGGTCGTACATGGTTGATCCTACTTTTTAGGTCCCATCTTGCTTGAAAAAGTGCAGGATAGTGCTTTGGCTGTCTGGCTTGAGCTGATGTGGTGTAGTCAGTTGCTGAGAACACGCTGAAACTTAAAATATGTTGGGGCGGGGGGTGGTTATTCCTTTGAATCGTGTCCACGGTATGTTTTGTACGGAGATCTGGGGAACCCCCATGCTTAAACTGCTGGCACTGATGCGGATACCTGGGCACTCCACTGGCTGTCTGCAGCTCCTCGGCACTCCACACTGTGCTCAGCGTCCAGGTATCTCTACCCTGGCGGCACTTAGTTGAGGGGCTGGGAGTACGGCTGGTGCAGGGACTGGGGATGCCCCTGGCCTGATTTAGGGCTCCACTTGGCCCGCTGCTAGCTGGTGCGCTTAGGAGAGTGAGTGCAATCAATGACAGTCAAGCAAGTGGCGGCACGCCTAAGGTGCCACAAACCGCGCCTGGTATAACCGGGCCGTCTCCGCGACACCTGGGTGCCACACTTCGCGGCAGCCTGCTATGGCTGCTGCACTTGCTGCTCTCTGCTCCTGGCCCTCAGCGGCCTCCACCACAGCCCCCCCTCACTTGACCCTCACCTGCACCAAGTAAAATCAGGAGTGATCAGCTCCTGGTTCAGAGCGTTGCTCTGGTGCTGCTGCGTCTAGTGGGAAAGCTGGGTTGGCTACTGGTCGCCGGTGCTGGTCACCGGTGCTGATGCCGCCAGTACCCCACCAGGTCTCAGGGTCGCGGGAGCCCAGTGACCAGGGCTCACTGACTAGCCGCAAATGCGGAGTGTCGGGTGCCGGGTTGCAGATGCCTGGTTCCGCTCACGGGTGGGCTGCATTGCAGCTCTCCGCACGCTGCTCTCCACCCTGCCGCGCTGTCAACAATGAAGATGTGGTGAAGTGGTGGGGAGCCTGCCCGTGGCCACCGTGGCCCATGGCGCACATGGCGCGGCAACTGAGTAGGGCTGAGTAGCACGTGTATTGTGGAATTACCTTGCGGGAAAGCTAATTTCTCTAAGACGCAGGTAGGTAACACCACTATAGTCTGAAAGATACCTCTGCTTCACCACCTGTGCTATTTGAGGGGTAGTCCTGACGTACGGGTTGCTCCTGTAATGTAGTGTTAGAGTCCAGTGTCTCATCTGGTAGAAGTCTTGGTGCACATATTTCATTTCTATTTTTACACTGTATTGTCTGTTTATAAAGACAGCTAAGGGCTCATCGTAGGAAAGTGGTAAGGACTTCTTCTTGAACCAAGAATGTTTTGGTTCAAATATTGGCTGGTGGGATGGGGAAGGGGTGGGGGGGGCAAGGTGAACAGGGAGTACGGCACTCTGGTGAGCCGCATGCCACACCCAACCTCATTGGGCCACTTCTGCGGACTCACCGGACTCGCACTCAGCGGCCACTGCTAATGGCAGCTGTGCTCTATGCACACACACTAACCCCCCCCCCCCGCAGCCGTTTCCACCATTCACTATGATGCGGCCTCCAAGTGCTTTTTAGGTGCTTCCGGTGTTGCCTCTCGCTGCCGACCTGCAAGCGGATTTTTCGGCCGCAATTTTTTCTGGATTGCAGTCCTCCTATGCAACAACAGCACGGCAGCCGCAGCGTCGACTCTCACCCGGTTCACTCGCTCTGCGAACCACATGACAAATGCTTGTCTGCCATAGTTGTGCATTAAGCCCAGCAGTGCATGCAACATGAACGGGAAACCTCAGATTACCCAACAAATGTCTATGAGGTGGTCCTCATCCAGAGATTTCACAGTACGGGACAGCATGATATTCTGAACCGGAGCAACATTCTCTGCCTTTTCAAACGTCTTGTCACCCTGGATCAGATACAAACAGGGGACCTGGAATGGGTGATATTCTTGAGCATCCAGGGGGATACCCATGGCGAATCCACAGTGGTGGGTATGAAGCAAAAGGAACAACAACAATCCGTTTTGAACAAATCATAACTCGCTGAGTGGGGCATAGCCATTCAGATTTTGCCACACGCAAAATATCCACACGTCCTAGTATTAAATAGCGGGGGCAAGGGATCCTGGTCGGTCCTGCATGGGACAAATAGTCTAGGGACTCACAGCAGCAGTTGGACTGGCTCCAAGGACCCCATGGGCATTAGGATCTCCTGTCGAAACAACCATCGGTCCATTTATACAAGCCCTCATGCTCCGGACCAAACAGGAACTCTAAGAAGATGGCAGCGCTACTCCTAACAGTTGTGGCACCAGGCCTGACAGGGCGGAGGCCAGGGGAGCAATCCCATCCAAGCAGCCATTAACCATAATTTCATGGAACATTGCAGGGATCAGTCAAATTACAGAAAATGAAAACACAAAGCAGTTTCTAGAAAATGGAGCTATATTCTGCTTCCAAGAGACATGGGCTCTGACCAGCACTCCACTTGCAGGGTTTTATGAACACCATGTCCCAGTGATAAAAAGGAATCTCTTTGGCTGACCATCCGGTGGTCTATCAATTTTCATAAAACACGCCAGTAGCCTTGTGGCCACAGATACCAAACTGACCACACCCAGGATACAAGCACTACAGATTAGAGGCCTGAATCTTAACTCTCATCCACTCCGCCTTCTGTTAATAAATTGTTATATTAATCCAGTACAGACCACAATGAAAGACTGCATGGATGCACTGTCACGGAAACTAGATGATCTCTTAAATAAACAAATTCTATCAGGTAATCCTAGTTGGGGACTGCAATTTGAGGGATCTTGATAAAGCTAAATCCCCCCCCTCGGGGGAAGGGCCTGGCAGAACCCCTCTACAATCTCCTTAAAAATCATAAGTTATCTACAACTCATGCACTGAAAGAAGCACAAGCGACATCCTGGCAGCCGCAACCAACCTTCCGCGATATCTCATGAATCAACTACATTATGATCAGTGAAGTAATCGCGGCCAAACTGAAAGACTTTGAAGTCCAGGATAGGACAGCAAGTGACCATAGGCCATTAGGAGCGGTGAGCCAGCTGGAAGTACCGACAGCCACCATCTTTCAATCCATTGGAGAGTCGACAGGGGAAGAAAAACAAAGTCATGCGGAGGATAAACTGGTCAGAAAAGATAAGCAGGAAGATGCAAGTTTGGTTGGATCAGAAATAGGAAGGTACTCCAACAACGAACCTATCATCTATAATGGATTGGGGAGAATATCGTAGAGGACCTCCAATCGAAGCTGGGAAACCTTCAGACCCAACGCTCCAGTACTGAAGAGCCATTAACAGTGGGAAGTAAAGGCCTAACGAAAGACATACTCGAAGGCAAACAAGCCCTCTGCAAGGCCCTAAAAGTAAAAAAAAAAAAAAAAAAAAAAAAAAAAAAAAAAAAAAAAAAAAAGGAGGGAGTAGATCAACGGAGGGACCATCGGTTACAATACTGAGATCCGCCTTCAGAAAGAAATCGTGGGAACACAAGAAAGATCACACAGAGGGAATGGCTCAAGGTTTTCTCCCTGCTTAAGGAAAATAACCTCTCAGGGCTCTGGAGGCACATCAATCAGCTGAGCAGTCAAGGGGCAACAAGAGAAAACGGAGTAGCGGAGCATGACTGGCTGAATTATGTGAAGCAACTATATTCACACGCTCCTTCAAACAAAGGTTGCCCAGAAGAAACTATCTGTATGGAGGGGCAAAACCAGCCAAACAACCTATGTCAGAAGAAGTGAATGCCACCCCCGACATCACCCTCACTGAACAGAGTGCCTGGGAAGAGGAGCACCACAGGTCGCCAGGCCTGATAAATCCCGATATGGTCATCCAGACCCTCTAGATTATGAGGAATGATGGAGCCCCAGGGCCTAACGAGATACCTGCACCCGTGTTTAAAATTGCCCCAGACTTTTGGGCAGCAATCCTAACTCCTCTTTAGAACAATATCCTCTTGACAGCCAAGGCACCAGATTCTTGGGGGGCTCTATACTGGTTCCCATCTTTAAAAAAGGCGATCGTACGAAGCCATCAAACTACAGGCTCATCGCCCTTCTTGATCTCGAAGCTAAGGCCTATGCTTGTCTCCTTTTTTATAGGATCTGGAGTCTTGGGCGGAAGAAAAAGGTATCATTCCCTTTTATCAGTCAGGCTTCAGGTCACAGTCGTCAATCCTGGACAACATGTTCGTGTTAGTTTATCTATCATCCCAGGCAGTAAAGAAGAAAAGCCCCCCACTGTTCTGCTGTTTCATCGATTACTGTTACAGCAAACAAATGATGGACGGAATGCTGACACTGCAAACATTCTCCCCCAGTCAAAAGATCTGGGTTTAATCCATCGTTCTTTTGCCCACTACGCCACCCCAGGACCCAGCCATATGCAAATCAGTCTTGGCCCTGTGCCCCATGGGAACAGTCCAGACCGAACTGCCAGGCCAGGTACTCCCTGGACCGGAAACAAGCATCCTGGGACCAGTTTCAGGGTATATCACCCTTCTTCAGCCAGGCTAGCTTGAATCCAGTTTCAACGATTACAGCACAGCTTTCAATAGAGTTGATCGCAGAAAGTTATGGTGGAAATTAGACAACTGGGGAATTCCATCCAAGCTTCTGAAGGCAATCAGATCCCTATATGAAGATACCTCGCTGCGGGTTAAAACAAGCGCCTGTACAGTGTCTTCTAAAATGACTATGAACAACGGGCTCAAACAGGGCTGTGTGCTGGCTCCCATCCTTTTTAAGTTGTACACTGCGGACCTGTGGGGGACACTGAAAGGTGTTAATTTAGTAGCGCCTAGGCTAGGAAGTGTGAGGCTGCCGGTACTACAGTATGATGATGATACAGCTATGATGGACCACACTAAAGTGGGCCTACAAAGATCCCTAAATGCATTGAATTGTTTCAATAAGGATAACTTCCCGACAGTCAACCAGGGGAAGACCAAGGTAATCATCTTTGGGAGCTACCATCTCAAAAGGAAAGCACAGTGGCTACTGGGAGATCTGCAAATCAGCACAGTGGCTTCATACAACTATCTGGGGGTTTGGCTCTCAGAACGGGCCAATGTGAACATCCATCAGAAACATCTGACCTCCAAGGCCAACAATGTTACGCATTTGCTAAAACAACTGAACCAACATCTGATAAGTCCTAAAAGCGAAATTGCTTCCAGCTATTAGCTACAGCCACCTGGCCTTCCCAGGGTCGTTGGATGCCTCTTTAAACTCAGCCCAAGCTAAGGCATATCAATCAGTGCTCCTTATCCCGAGGTCAGCTAGGAAATCAAGGCTGAGATTGGAGCTAGGTCTAGCGTGGCCAGATCTAAAGTGGCTGGGGGAGCTCATAAAGTTACATCTAAGGATCTTGAGGGCTCCGGCCGACTCCTTAAGACACCAACTGAGATCTATTTTCGAGAAGACAGGCTCGGTCAGGCAAATCGGCCTTGGCAGCGCCATTAACAAACTCAAGGTAGAGGAAGCAAGTCTTCAGTCACTGGAAATTGCACTTAATGTTTGTAAAAAAGCAATAAACAGACAAGTGTGTGAAATATCTTTTGCTCAAGACACCAAGTCTCTCCGCTCAAGCTCCAACCTTGATCCATTGAATCAATATTGTACACGTCAGTATAAGCCCAACCGTACCTAAGCGAGGCCCTAACACCACAAGCAAAATATTTTTTATGAGGCTTATCACATTAGGCATTGCTGATTTCAATCCAGCATGGGCCCGCAAGGGGGAAAACACAAAATGAAGGCTGTGCTCCTACCTGAGGGAATCCTGGTTGCACCTCCTAAGCTGTTGCCCAAATCTTCACAATGAACGTTGGCAACTCCTGCGCCCGATTTGTATTGTTAACGGAGCAAAGACCTGCAGTGAAGCATCAGCCTTGTGTTTATCCAAAACAAAAACTATGACCTTAGCAAGACTGGGAAAATTCCCGCATCTGATCAGGGTTGCCTTAAAGGCCTCGAATGAACACAATCCAACTTTGGCGACCGGCATGCCAAACCCTGCGGAAGCAAGCGGACTGGTCCCCGACAGGCACTGAGGAGTGCGCCCCCCTTTTTTATTAGTCCTTTTAAGACTGTGGTTTTAAAATTTCTAATGAGGTGTTCTTAATCAAAATGAGTTTTAAATAACATAGGGGACTGTACAATTGTGTTTAAGGACATATGGCCGACAATAAATCCAGGTTTGTGTCCTTTCACCCCCCCACCCCAGTGAAGACAGTAGCCATTTAATTTCCCTTTCCTTATGCCTCTTCTTCCTCCTCTCTTCCCTCGCTACTATGTTCCCTTTTCCACCTTTTTCAACCCATTTTCTTCTTCTTTTCTTTTTTCTTCCCTTTCCTCTCCCCTTCCCTTGACTACTTCTTCTTTTACACCTACACCGCTTTCCTCCCCCCTTTTACCCTCTTCCTCCTTTCCTTTCCTACCCTTCACCTTTCCCCCACATTTCTTTATTTTTGCCCCCCCTACCAGAAAAGTGTTTTATCCTACGGATAGCTCCTTCAATAATACCCGAGCTTCTTCAACCGACAAAAACAAGAAATTTTCTTCTCACTAGAACCTTCAGCTTTGATTGTTGTGCTATGGAGGCTTGCACCCCCTTAGCTTTAAAAAGATGCAGGAGTTTAACAAACTCTTTTCGTCTTCTGGCTGCCTGAGCGGACATATCTGAAAAGACTCGGCATTTTGATGTCTCATTAACCGAAAATTGTCTTTGTTCAATAGCCTTGCACAGGATTCTCTCTTTGACTCTAAAATCTGCAAAATTAACTAAAATGGTACGAGGTATCAAAGAGTTTGGAAGAGGGTGAGATGGTATTCTGTGCGCCCAGGTAATTGTTAAATCAACCATACAACCTGGAAGTATTTTCTGTTTAATGAAGGATTCTGCCCACTGGATAGGTTGTGCTCCTTCAATACCCTCCGGGACACCTACAAACCGGAGGTTAGTACGCCTGGAATGATTTTCAAGTTCCTCCAGTTTATTTTCCAGAACTCGTTTTTCCTTGACCCCCTCTTTAACTTTTAGGGACATAATGCTCATCTGGTCCTCCAAATCAGAAATTCTTGTCTCTGCTTCTTGAATTCTAGTGGGGAAACCCGCCACTGCTTCTTCGATTTTATCCAGACGAAGATAGATGGACGCCGTCACGGTTTCTTGTGATTTTTTTAAATCCCTGATTTCATCTAAGATCATATTGAGCATTACCTTGATGTGCATTCTAAACATATTTGCATCTTTTATTTCAGAAACTGAAGGCTCGGAGGAAGGTTGAGCACTATTTAAAAGAGATGAGAGCCCTGCCTGTTCTCCAGGAACTGGTAAACAGTCACCTATTTCTGTTTCCGCCATTGGGTGCACACCGACAGTCTCGGATAGGGTTGTTACCAGTCGTGGACTTACTGCTGTTATGTTTTCAGCGGTATCTTCAAAAGTAGGAGTTAAGCCTTCCTGTAGGGGGAGTGTTGAGGCGGGGGTCTGTGAGATAGCTACCATTGCCGGTGAACTCGCAGACGGCATCATTAATTTAGGGGGTCTCAGAATAGACTGTTCAGAGGTCGGGACCGGAACTGGGGATGCGCCCTTCACCTGATTGGATGTAAGAGTGGAGGTATTCAATCGGGGGGCCTGAGTGGTATCAGCCTCTGATGATCCTTCCGCGTGTAGGTCCTTTCCAGATGGCACCCCATGCGGTTTGGGAGGGCGAGATGTAGTAAGCGGGAACCTCCCACATCTCTAGAGGGTAGGCGGGGGCTTGGTTGGGGGTTTTGGGTTAAAAATAATAAAATGAGCAGTATCAGGGAAAATTGTAAATTTGGTAAATCCAGCGAAATTTAAATCAGGAATGTATTACAAAAGAATGGCTAATAAAGGTAACAAATGTACTATGATCTCAGTCAATGTAAATGGGATTTTAAACAAGCAGAAATATGGAGGATTAATAAGGTGGCTTACTTCCTTTTCCCCTCATGTATTATTTGTACAAGAGACACATTTGAAAACTAGCTTCCCTAAGCTATTTCTTCCTAGATTTTTTTCTCATGCGTTTTACGCTTCGTCAGGCTTAGCGAAAAGAGGGGTAGCAGTTTATTTTTCCAGGAACTTTCCTTGGGAGTTTAGCCAAATTGAGAGAGACCCACAAGGGAGATGGATTTGGATTGTGGCTAAATTAAGTGGCACTATATTAAACTTCATAAACTATTATGGACCGGTAGTAGATGAGACTTCCCAGATAATTAAAATTGCGGACTTAATAAGGGGCGTCCCAGGAAAAATAATCATGGGAGGTGATTTTAACTTCATCCAAGATATTAAAAAAGATACTTCCAACATTAATAAAAAAGAGCTACAAAGAAGGTGCTCGAAGCCCTTAAAATGGAGCATCATCTTCATGACCCATGGCGACATATGTATCCCTCCCATCATGAATATACTTGCTATTCTCGTCAATTTTGCTCTGCCTCTCGGATTTACTTTTGTCTGATATCCCAGTCAATGAAATGCTTGGGTTCCGAAATAGGGGCCAACTCCTTTTCAGACCACTCTTTTATTAAATTAGAGGTTGGAATCATCGAACAAGCAAGTGTCCGCTCCAGGTGGCAAATGGATCGACGCTTAACGCAAGACCCCATCTGGGTTGCGAATATGAGGATCTGCATATCGGAGTTCTTTACTCGTAATCAGGAGTCTGCAGGGGTATTTGCGGTCTGGGGAGCATTTAAAGCAACATTGCGAGGTAAACTGATAGCCTACTCAGCAATCCAAAACAAATTACGGCGGGATAAAATTGATAAACTCCAGCGGGCAGTAGAAAGCGCCCTTCAGCTTTGAAATAATCTACAAGGTTCTATCAATGGGGGGTGTCTGCTCGAGAAGGCTAAACAATCTCTTCGGGAATTTTTTCTAATAGAAGAGATTAATCGCACTAAAACCTTCCAACAGAGGGTGTATGAGGAAAGCCAGATGGTAGGTAAATTGCTAGCTGGGGTGACGAAATTTAAGCAGGAAGCGGCACTGGTATCTGAGATTATTGATCCTCAAACCGGTAATATAACGAGCGAAAAGGAAGGAATAGATAAGGTTTTTATGGAGCCCTACTCCAAGCTATATGCCACAAACTATGACCTACCCCAAGAACATATAACTAAATATTTTGAGGGAGTTAATTTGCCATGCCTTTCAGAATTTCGATCTGAGCAAATTGGTCAACAGATTATGGAACTGCAGGTCTCGCAAACAATAAAATCTATTGCAGGAGCCAAGGCGTGTGGGGTAGATGGCTTCCCTGCTGAACTGTATACATTTTTTTCAAACGAATTGACTCCCTTCCTGACAAAGCTGTTCAATGTTATTAAAAACGGCTTTGATATCCCATCTAGTTTTAAAGAGTCCGTGATCGTCAGCTTTGTTAAGAAGGGTAAAAACTCAAAGGACGTGAATTCCTACCGTCCCATTAGTTTGCTTAATGTTGACTATAAAATTCTGATGAAAGTCTGGGCACAGCGGTTTACATCTGCCGCTGAAGAGTTAGTTCATAGTGATCAATCTGGCTTTGTGGCTGGCCGCTTCATGTCATCAAATACTGGGTTTTTAATTCAAGCCCTTGATTATTTCACTTGTAATAAAATTCGATCAATGTTTATGATGGTCGATGCAGAGACGGCCTTTGACCTCGTAAATTGGGAGGCATTTGAGGTATTCAAGATATTACGATATGATTAGCGCAGTATATCTAATGATAGTTTACCTCGTTATGGTGTATTAAACGGCTCGAGATCCCCGATTAGGTTTAGTACGACAAAAAGGGCCGAGAAACCGAACCGCCTCCATCTTGGATTGCGGCTCTCTCTCTCACTTGGAAGTCACGTGGTCTTTTCCGCACACCCTCTGCTTTCCCCTTTCCTTGCATTTTAGGAGACAGGCTGAGTTGCTGAGAAGCAAGGTCACATCTGCTAAAAGGGAGTATCAGGCAAATTCCTCTAGGCCTGGGACGAGAAGGGAGTTACCCTTTCGACCTTCTCTGTAAAGATAGTAACCCTTTGTATGTGTAACCGAAACTAGAAATGGGCATGAGCTCATTAGGGGCGCCAGGACTAACTGGTACTTTTCCACATATATGGTTTTGTATGCTGTACTGATAATGTATAAAAGTGTGTTACTGTCAAGGAGCCAGCAGTCTTCCTCGGCGCACCTGATGGGTGAGGATCGACGAGGCTCCTCTATATAGAGTTCTGTGGTGGCTAATAAACGTTTGAACCTTCCACGTTGCCAACTGCTCCTTCTTACCTAATATTGCGGGCCAATGGTAAGTGTGGCCCCTGGAATAATTATTTGGACACAACAGTTGGCGACCGCGAAGGGACCCCGTGAAAGGGTCTCCCCCCCCCCCCGTATTTGGGTGGTGGGGTTGGGGGCGTCCTGACCGGTTGGCGGGAGAGGAGCCTGAGGATTTCTCCCACCCTGCACGACTTTTCGGTACGTCCCCTGCTGCTAGTTACCCTTCACCGGGGTCCTACGGGCTTAACCCAGAAACTGGATCAATTTGGTCGGGAGGAGTTGGCAGCAGAGAACGAACATTCGTATCTGGGTGCACTCGGTGAGTATTGATTTGATTTTGATGCACGCGTTGTACACGGTGCATTATTGGTTTAGGCACGCGTCGAAGACGGTGTGCTATTTGATTGATTTGAGAGCATTCGTTGGGAACGATGCGTTTTTGATTTTGAACACGGATTGCATTTGTTTGAAGCTCGCGCTGGACAGCGGTGCATTGATTTGAAGACACGCACCGGAGGGTGGTGTCTTGCTTGATCGAGGTTAGCATTGCCGTGGTTTGACTCGAAGTACGTACAGGTTGTATTTGATTTGAGTAAAAACGGCGCGCCGAAGGATTATAAAACAGATTGTGCGTGGAAGGACCCGCGACCTAGACTGGGTAGCCACAGGGCATACTCCTGACGGGGCGAGTCCTCGTTTGGGGCTGGCCTTAGTGGTGAGCCAGGAGGGTGGCCGGAATCCCGCGTACAGTCTGGTGTTTGGACTGTGAACCAGAGTCGACGGGCTTGGTTCTCTGATACTGATTGTATGTTGTGTATGATTCATGTTGACTGTTGTTTATGTATACATGTCTGAAAACTAACAAAAAAAAAATGTCTTGTTTTAGTAAATTGAATTGTTTTGGCTGCTGTTGTCGAAAAAAGTGACTCCAGACTAGCTGAGAGCCAACCTGCCCCGCCGGAGGGCAGTCCTAGCCATTTTATGTATGTCAAACATGGGATCTCTCCGTTGTTGTTTTGCACTCTGTGGCATAAGTATACCAAGGGCAATGAGGAGTTACGCTGGCCCAAAACGGGCTCATTTGATGAAAAGAAAATTGCGTTCCTACAGGAACAGCTGTTTTCTAGGCGAAGTAGGCAGGCCATGTTTGACGCCCTCATTGCATGGCAGAAGGAGGCCAAACAACGGCGAATAAGGGAAGAGAAAGTAGCCAGAGCCAAGGCAGGACAGAATGTTACTCAGAAAGCTATGGCCTATGACCGAGACAGAGTAGAAAGGGGATTGGATTGCATGAATCGTGAATTTCGACTAAAGGTGGATAAGAGCTATGTGACCCGCCCGAATGCAGAAGATGAGATAGAGGATTTACTGGACACCAGACCACCACCCCCTTATGTGCCACAGAGGATATACACGGAGGTGTCAGGGGCCTCGGCCCCGGCTCCAAATATGTCCCTGGGGGCCTCGGCTTCGGCTCCCCCGGCCACCACTACCCCTCCCTCCCTGCCGAACCTCTCCCGGTTACCGACATCTGTGTCTGAAGTTATGGCCATACTGCCTAATTTATTGACGACAGCTGTAGCCGGGACCCCTCAGCTGTCGCTGGGGTCAATGCCTTCCCCTTCTGTTCTACCCTCCTCCTCCGCCAGTACCACGCCGGTAACAGCTGCAACTACTCCGCTACGTCCGGCCAGTCTAACTGAGGGTAGGAAGTTGTTCACTCGTTCGGCCTTGGGAACGGAAGAAAGGGAAACTATTGCTACACAAGCATCCCAGTGGATGCGACATCCCATTTATACGCTTGCCGATATTTGGAGTACTATGAGAGACTATGAACCGGTGATGCAACAGCATGCTCTGGAGCATATGGCCAACCGTCTTATTTCTGTGTGGGAACAGGTACATCAGGAAGGGAAGGCTCCGGCTATACTATATGATATTCTTGATCAGGTCCATAAATCTCAGTTGACACCGGAGGAGGTGTATGGGAAGGTACAGACTTTGGTCTCTTATAGAACTCGTTTGCAGTCTACCACTCCCGCCGGATTCTCCCAGTTCCCTATGCGGGAAGTGCACCCTATCTTCCATCCAGAAGTTGCCGCAGTAGTAGATGCCCACGGCGTCGTTACCCGTCCCGGGGTAGACGCCCGGTTCCAGGAACAATGGGTCTATACCCCCTGGAAGCGGAGTGAGGTACTATCCCTAAAAAGCCAGTTGCCAGATCCTAGAAAGAACCCCACCGCATATTACAAGGAACTGACCGAGGCCGCCTCGTCAGCGGTAATGACGTTGGCAGATATTGAATTATTCTTTGCCTTATTAGTACCGGTGGACATTTGGCGCCAGGTACATGACCAGGACCATGTTACGGAATTTGGTGGGACATGTGATCAACTGAGAAACTGGGATAGAGATCGTAAACCAGGGAACAAGCCCCGACCTGAGATACTGGCCTTGCCTGAGAGAATAATAACTTATATGCATTCACTGATCCCACCTAGGAAAGTAGATTGGGACAAGCTGACGGCCTGTAAGCAAAAGAAGGACGAGAGTGTCTCTGATTTTTTCACGAGGTTTGAGGGAGTGTTCATTGACTTCAGCGGACAGGACTTGGCAACGGAAGGGGGTGTACGTTTATTTGTTAATAGATTCGTAACCAATTTGCTACCTGAGGTATCGGCTCGGTTACAGGCAGCTGAGAGTACCTGGACGACCACCACGCCCTCCACGATACTGAGCATGGCTCAGTATTATGAGCATCGGGAGAATGAGAGCAAGGATAAGACAGAAAGAAAGTCAAAAGAGTTGAAAACACGAGTGTTACTACAGCAAGTGGAGAGGGGTAGAGGAAGAGGACGAGGGTTGCAGAATTTCGCTCCAAGAGGGGCGGGACCGACGCAAACAGCTGGGCGAACAGATTTGGGCATAAATCAATGTGCTTTCTGTAAAGAGGAGGGGCATTGGAGAGCGCAGTGTCCGTTACTATATGAACAGAATACGGCTTCAAGGGGTCGCGGACGGGGAAGGATGAGTGGGCATCGAGGTGGACACACGAGACAAGAACAGGCAGCCCGAGGTGAGCACAATCAGAATTATTTCGACCAAAACCAGGGTAAACAGTACTACAATGATGGACGTGTAACGGACGAAGACGCCGGGTATACTCAAGCATAGGACAGCCAAGGGCAGAGTAAGGGGCATGTGTCAATCCCGATAGATCAAGCTGGACCTTATGTCCATGCACGATTGTTGGATGCATCAGGAAAGTTTTTGGTTGACACAGGGGCTATGAACAGTTCTGTTTCACGTGCCCTGGTCCCAGGGGCCGCTCTGTCTGGCCAGACTAATGTGTCCGTGGGGTTCTCTGGAACTCCGGTGGTGAGCCCCATTTCTAAGCCACTTTCCCTTACTCTAGGACCGGTTTCGATAGAATCACCTTTCCTCCTCACCTCCCAGTGTGGGGAAAATCTCCTGGGTATGGATATATTAAAAAGATTGCATGCCCACATCTATTGCTCCCCCGATGGAGTTTATCTGACCATCCGGAACACCTCTATCCCCTCCGTTCAATGTTTTTCGAAAACGGATTCACTACCTCCTGAGCTTGCACAACTCCCACAGGATCTTTGGGCCCTGGGGGACACTGACGTAGGATTCCTACAAATTCCCCCGGTGTCCATCACCCTGAAACAGAATGCCAAATTGCCGAGGATCCCACAGTATAAAATAGCCCCCGCAGGGGAACGCGCTTTACTGGCCATTATTTCTGACTTGATTAGAACAGGGGTGGTGGAGGAAACGGCTTCTAATGTCTGTAACAGTCCCATTCTTCCGATTCTTAAACGAGCCCCCGTACCCCAATCCCCTGATTATGCTGATACCTACCGATTTGTGATTGATTTGCGAGAGATTAACAAGATTGTGGTACCCCAATATCCGGTGGTACCAGACATTAATTCCATTTTGACCATGATTCCTCCCACTGCAACATTTTTCTCGGTGATTGATTTGAAGAATGCCTTCTTTAGTATTCCCATACATCCAGATAGCAGACATTTGTTCGGTTTCTCATTGGGGGGCCGCAGCTTTAGATTCTGTCGCGCCCCCCAGGGGTATACCGAAAGCCCTAGTATCTACAGCCAAGCCCTAAAAAGAGTATTGGATTCTTTACAATTGCCGCCAGGTAATGTCCTATTGCAGTATGTTGACGACCTCCTTGTGGCCTCTGATACAGAACAGGGTTGCCGCGATGCTACGGTTACCCTGCTACGGCATTTGGCCACTCATGGTAACAAGGTGTCGCTCTCTAAATTTCAATATTGTCGACCGGAGGTGACCTATCTCGGTCATCTCCTGTCGAAGGAGGGAAGACGGTTGACTCCTGAGCGCATCGCAACCATAACTAACATGCCTGTTCCTCGCACGCAACGTGATGTCCGCGCTTTGCTTGGTATAACCTCCTACTGTCGCCAATGGATTGCTAACTATTCTCTCTTGACTAAACCTTTCTTGTATCTAACTACGAAGGATGCGCATGAACCTTTACCTTGGACTGATGAATGCCAGACTGCCTTTTCTACTCTGAAAACTGCTCTTTGCTCTGCTCCTGTGCTTGGCACCCCTGACTACCGGAAACCTTTTGTGCTCTATGTGCATGAGGTGGACGGTTGTTCTCTTTCAGTGTTGACACAGGACTTTGGTGGTAAGCAAAGGCCTAGTGCATATTTCTCGGCAGTTTTGGATCTTGTCACCAGAGCTCTTCCCAGTTGTCTGAGGGCTGCAGCGGCAGTGGCTGTAGCGATCAGACAATCGGAAGGGCTAGTCCTGAATACGGATCTGACAGTGATGGTGCCTCATGCTGTGGACGTATTATTGAACAGGACACAGACGCAGCACTTAACTAGTGCGCGTCTTACAGGGTACGAATTGACCCTGTTTGCACCTCATATAACGATCAAACGATGTGTTAACTTGAACCCTGCCACGTTGTTGCCCCTCCCTTCAGGGGATGGTGGACAAGACATACATGATTGTATTTTTCGAACTGAAGAAGAAACCAAGGGCCGGATAGATCTAACTGACACCCCACTATCTGATGCCCAAGGAGAATTGTATGTTGATGGGTCCTGTGTTAGATTACCGGATGGTACGACAGCTGCGGCTTATGCGATCACTACCCTGCAAACGGTAGTCGAGGCAGCCAAGATACCATACCGGTCGGCCCAGGCGGCCGAATTGGTTGCATTATTCAGGGCCTGCGAGTTGGGGAAAGGTTTGAAGCTAAATGTCTACACCGATAGCCAATATGCGTTCGGTGTAGCACATAGCTTCGGGAGGTTATGGGCGGAAAGAGGATTCTTGACATCTCATGGCGAAAAGATAAAGAATGGGCCATTAGTTGACCGATTGCTGGCTGCATTAACGTTGCCTAAAACCCTGGCCATAGTGAAATGTAGTGCACACAAGGTTATAGTGGATGATGTGGGGAGGGGAAATTCCTTTGTGGATAGGATAGCCAAAGAAACAGCCCAGTCTGATACCATTTCCATGCTTGTAGTGACAAAAGAGGCAGGGGTTTTTAACAACACCATAGACAGTGTGAAAGAGCTACAAAAGGAGGTGACCCCGGAAGAACTGACATACTGGCAAGAACAGGTGGGGAGGCTTGATGAGAATGGATGTTGGACTGACTTGTCAGAGAGGTGTAGATGGTTACTGCCAAACGCATTCGTAAATGCAGTAGTAACTATGGCGCACGGACCTTCACATGTAGGGGTCCAGGGCATCTGTGCCACATTGGATCCTGTCTGGTATAATGTTAATATCCATAAGACAGCTAGGTACCTGGTTCAGCATTGCTTGATTTGTCTCCATAATAATCCTAGCGTTAGCATTCCCGTCTTGGCGGGTAGTTTTGCACCGCCCACCCTGTCTTTTGAAGTTTTTCAAATGGATTACATACAGCTAGAACGAGTTAACAATCTGAAATACGTGCTGGTGGTGATCTGTACTTTTAGTAAATGGGTGGAGGCGTATCCCACAAAGGAAAATACTGCCCTGGCAACCGCGAAAGCTCTGGTAAAGGAGTTTTTCCCTCGATATGGGTTGCCAAGGGTGATTTGGAGTAACAACGGGACACATTTTAATGCTGACTTAGTTAAGCATGTATGCAAGGGTTTGTCCATTCAGCAGAAGTTACACGCAGCCCGACATCCTCAATCAGCGGGTCTAGTTGAGAAATATAATGGGATTCTGAAATTGAAACTGGCTAAACTTCAGGACACGACAGGATTAAAATGGCCTGATCTCCTGCCCCTGGCCCTGTTGTCCGTAAGAACTACTCCCCATTCCCGGAGCGGTATCTCCCCTCATGAGGTAATTTTTGGTAGACCTGCCAACGTGTGGGGAGTACCCCGGCCCAAATCCTTCAGGGACATCGACCATCCTATGTTGACTGATTATTTGTATGCTTTAACTAAAGATCTCCATTCCATTCATCAACAGATATCTGCCGTACTGCAGCCCCTGCCGGAGGGACCCGGACACAGCGTGGAACCTGGACAGTGGGTCTTGGTTCGGAACTATCAACGAAAATCGAGTTTGGATCCGCGCTGGTCCCGACCGTACCAGGTGCTCCTGGCAACGCGAACGGCGGTGAAAGTTGAGGGTAAGCAGCGCTGGATCCATATTTCCCATCTTAAGCGAGTTCCTCTCCCATTGCCAAGGGAGCAGCTTGACCAGGAGGAAGGCCTGCCAAACCAGGGCGAACCCAGCACTAGGAAACGACTTTCCCTGGACACCCGCAGAGAAGTTGACGGGCGAGGGGAGAGTGCTGTGAGCCTGCAAGACCCTTTTTGCGACCACTCAATTGCTCCGAGTGAGGCGTCTGGTCGGGAGCCCAGCTCCTCGTCTGATCCCACTGTGCCTGCTTTGTTTGTGAATCCTGACACCCCTGGTCGGGATCGATATCACCTGCGGCCCCGGAAATAGGGAATCCCAGGTCTAGCCTTGGCAAGTGAAGTTGGAAGCCTCGGCAAAGACCTGAGGATTGGTAGAACACTGGACTGAACTCGTTGAGAGCATGGAACTTTCAGTAAAGCTCTGTTCAGAACGAAGGTAGAGACATTGGTTGGACTGGTGGGGGCCCAGGTGGAGTCTCCTTTCAACAAGGGTTGCGTCAAGTGCGACCCCAACGCGAGAAGTTTTTCTTTTTTCTTTTTCTGAACAATAGGAGTCTGCCTGTGAGGCTCTATACGGACACAGGAAAGAAGCACCCTCCGGCAGGTCGGACTGCTCGTAGCCCTTTTCCCGAGATTATATTGGACTTTTAGTGAGAAAATGTACCCTTTTGCTCGTTTTGTCCCTGAAGAAGGGCGGCCCATAGTACCTCGTACCATTCCCCCGCATTTGCCAATGTTCTCCTCATGGAGTTTGCGTGTTAAAATTGTTTTCATTTCTATATTGATTGTATCCTTTGTGCTATGCTTAGGTCTGTTTATATATCTAGAGTTTCGCCATCCTGTGCACACCTTGATAGTGTCTACCCCTGCTCCTAAGGAACATCATTTCCAGACTTTTGCCCCCCATAAGGAGAGACACCGACAGACATATGTACATAATGCTTTCATTGAGATGCTACACCAGACTCATAGTTCCACAAATGTTACTGATTGTTGGGTCTGTGGTCTTCTCCCGTCAGTGATGCATAAGCAAGATTTGTTCATATCAATGCCCTTGTCTTATTTAGGTAGTTGCGAAGCCTGGTTTAAAATGTTATCCATGCTATATGAACACTACGCTATAGATGAACGTCGATTCTCAGAGAAGGATTACGCCTTGATTTTAGCCTATATAGAGACACACCAAGGTTTTACTCCTAATGCTGAGGGGACGGATGGTACCCTTGATCCTACCGCCTGTATGAACGTACACACTGATCATGAGAATGATACCTGGTTGAGGGATGAAGTGTTGGATTTCATGACCTTTAATTTTACTGAGTATTTCAAGTATTTCCAGGAGCGAAATGTCTCAGATGAGAAAATCATTCCGGTCCCGGTATTGAATACGTCCTCCTCTTTCTGCGTGCAGGGTACTGGACATCTATCCGTAGGTTATAGTAGATGTAATTACACTTATAAACTACAGACATTCAGTAGTCCCCCAACACTCACCCCTCCCAATGTTTATTTCATGTGCGGTGAAAATGCATACACTTGGCTACCCAGGGGATGGGCAGGCCGATGTTACTTATCTTTTCTTTACCCACCGGTCTACATAGCTCCTTCCGATTATCACAAATCTCATTCCTTAAATCGGCGGAGCCTAAAAGCTGAAGCCGCCAGTAATGATGCCACTGACCAGACTGACACTCCAGCCCAACACTTCGTTGATATCATAAAAGGGGCGTTGCCCATATGGGGACCCATCCTCAATAGTAAAGAAGTTAGGAGGCTATCTAGAGTAGTGGAAGGGGTGGTCAATACTACTGCAGGAATATTAACTAATATCACAGTGGAGCTCCAGGCGACCCGGCTTGTGACCCTCCAAAATCGTCTTGTTTTAGATGTTATCCTAGCTGATCGCGGAGGAGCTTGTGGAGTCATCGGCAGCTCCTGTTGTGTATATATACCTGACTCCGCCCCTTCTGTCCATTTAGCCATTCAGAAACTACATCGGCTAGCTTCAGAAATTCACACCGAGACTGGTACTTGGTCTTTGTCTGGGTGGTTTTGGGATTTGGTGACCACCTGGGGATGGAAGTTATTTATGATTCTTTTAGGAATAGTGGGGTTCATTTTCACCTGCTGTCTTTGTCTACAGTGCGGGCCTGCTTGCTGTGCATATTGTGCTGCTCAAGTTCGCCGATCTATCCCTAGGCCCAAGCCCGTCCAAACCAGAATAGATACCCAGCGGGCTCAGAAGGAGACGCACGACTTAATGCAGATTGATGAGGGTATTTTCGAAGACAGACCCCGTTATTAGCTATGCTGCGCTAAAAGGGCCGTTCTGAGGTATTCAAGATATTACGATATGATTAGCGCAGTATATCTAATGATAGTTTACCTCGTTATGGTGTATTAAACGGCTCGAGATCCCCGATTATGTTTAGTACGACAAAAAGGGCCGAGAAACCGAACCGCCTCCATCTTGGATTGCGGCTCTCTCTCTCACTTGGAAGTCACGTGGTCTTTTCCGCACACCCTCTGCTTTCCCCTTTCCTTGCATTTTAGGAGACAGGCTGAGTTGCTGAGAAGCAAGTTCACATCTGCTAAAAGGGAGTATCAGGCAAATTCCTCTAGGCCTGGGACGAGAAGGGAGTTACCCTTTCGACCTTCTCTGTAAAGATAGTAACCCTTTGTATGTGTAACCGAAACTAGAAATGGGCATGAGCTCATTAGGGGCGCCAGGACTAACTGGTACTTTTCCACATATATGGTTTTGTATGCTGTACTGATAATGTATAAAAGTGTGTTACTGTCAAGGAGCCAGCAGTCTTCCTCGGCGCACCTGATGGGTGAGGATCGACGAGGCTCCTCTATATAGAGTTCTGTGGTGGCTAATAAACGTTTGAACCTTCCACGTTGCCAACTGCTCCTTCTTACCTAATATTGCGGGCCAATGATAAGTGTGGCCCCTGGAATAATTATTTGGACACAACACATTATTTACTGGGTTGAATAAATTCGGATTTCTGCTCTCAATCATCCATATGTTAAAGGAATATATATCTCGGGGCTGAAGCCAGAATAGTTTTGAATGCTGATCAGATTGGGTCAGTATCCATCAGGCGGGGGACCAGACAGGGCTGTCCCCTGTCTCCCCTATTATTTAACTTTTTTTATTGAGCCGTCGGCAATGAGAATTCGTGAAAATCCCGAAATTAGAGCGCCCATAGACGGGATGGAGAAATTGAAACTCTTTGCTGATGATATCATTCTTAATTTGCGCCCTGATAAACTTAATCTAGAGCGGCTATGGGCGGAGTTTTCTAGCTTTGAATCTATAGGGGGGTATAAAATTAATCAAAATAAAACAGAAATCATTACATTAAATATCAATGACAACTCTTTTTTACCACCCATTCTACAAATACAAGCATCCAAGTCAGCCCCCATACGATATTTGGGTATTTTTATCTCTAAGTCAATAGATCAACTGTTTTATTTGAATTATATGGCTATGTTGATAAAAATAAAAAGCCGGCTTGATAAAAAAAAAAAAAAAAAGGTTTTGGTTGGAAAGGGAGTGTGCTGGGGAAAGGAGGGTGGCATTTTAGCCAAGTACAAATACGATTCTTTTAACAGTGTCTGTTTTTACTGTAATGATTTTAATTAATCGATCAGTTAATAAAAATTCATTCATTCATATATTTTGTCATTTTAGTATGCTACTGTTTGTTACATTTTACTCTAGTTTTCGAATTCCGTTTGGGATTTTTATAGTTTTGCATTTTGTCACTATGACTGGTTGGGTACAGCATAAACACTTCACAAATTACCCTATGTTAACCTGACTGATCTGTGCCATAGCGAACAGGAGATTGGCCTCACATTAATTTAGTCACTTTGAGGGTTCACCCTGGCAAGGGTTGTGATTATTCTTTGAGGTGGGTAGCACCCACTGTAGGAAGTTGGCTATGTATATACTATACCAACGTAAGGTATAGTGTGCACAGAGTTCAGTGGAACCCCAAAGGTAGGCAGAGGTAAAGGTAGATAACACCCTACTCTCCATTTGTGGTAGTGTGGGCGAGCAGTAAGGCTTTATCAGAGAGTACTGCGCAAAGCATTTATTGTACACACTCAGTAAAGAAATGGTGTCACACACTCAAAGACTGAACTCAGACCAATTGATTTGTATAAAAATATCATTTAGTGTTATTTTATTCCTAGAACTAAATCATAATCAAAATTGCACTCTCAAAAAGACACAGTATTACGAATATGCATTTGACAT
The DNA here is from genome assembly GCF_964204655.1 of Triturus cristatus. Lineage (NCBI taxonomy): Eukaryota > Metazoa > Chordata > Amphibia > Caudata > Salamandridae > Triturus > Triturus cristatus. The sequence goes on from NC_140592.1 coordinate 778,445,724, forward strand.
GGACTTAGCTTCTGTTACAGGTTTGTATTCATTGGTAATAAGCAGTCGAAATTACTTTATAATTACTTTTCTTACTCAGTGAGGTATCTCTGGATACCACACTGGTGCACTTCCTAAGGAAGGGAAAAGAAGATATTGGGTTTTGTAATACAGTGTACAGTTTTGCAAGATTACTCACAAGACCCTTTTAGCCTTGCAAGAACAAAAGTGAGTGTACGGTCTGCAAGTGGGATTAGGTCAAGTGGGCACTCTGTTCGTACCGCCAGAGGCTCAGAGGCGGCAGAGAGCAGGGACCACACGTTAGCCAAGGGGCTAAGCGCGTTCGTTGGTTTGGGGACTGTTGAAGGGCAGGCCACCTGGCTAATTGAACAAAAAAAAAAAAACACTCCTGGTGTCGAGATTAGCACTGAAGGCTCAATGGCCAGCACAAGCACTACACTGCAAGCGGCACCGGGGTGGCCGGGTGTAGGATGCAGTCGTCGGGAGTCCCATAGTTTCTCAGTGCAGACCGCCGGTCTTGGACCAAGCAGCAGAGTTGGTTGGAGATTTTGGAGAGGCCGTCAGCAACCCTGGCAGCAAATGAAGTACTGGCAACCTTGTGACAGCAAGGGCTCACAGACTGAGTCGGTCGGGGGAGTCGCGGTTGGACTCTTTGGACCGCTTCGCCAGAGAGTCGGTCGGGGTGTTGCCTTCGGTCGCGTTTGTAGGGGCCTCCCAGGTAAGGGCTGCAGGCTCAGGTTAGAAGCTTGAGGGGGTTCAGGGGTCACCACAACCCAGGCTAGGAACACCAGGGGGGGACCTCCTTAGGGTGATGGGCAATCTGATTTGGGCTCAAGGCGCCGGGTGCCGAGTGGTGGGGGACTCACAGAGTTGTCCGGAATTCGAGTCGGTTTGTCTTGAGCAAGTCCGATGCTCATTGGAGCTGGTTTGGCGAAGGCAGGGCAGGTCCTCTAAATACTAAATTTATGACTGTTCCTGGTAGGTACAGGTCGGGAACAAAGTGTCCCTTCCTGGGGGTGGGTACACCCCCTATTATGCCACCTTCCAGTGGGAGAGGGCATAAGCCTCACTCTGGTTGGTTGGGTCCCTGCATCTTGAAGATGGGGAACCGAGAGTTGAGCTTCAACTCGCCTCCCCCACCGGAGGGGTTCGGGTTGGCAAAGGTGGGCACACCTCTCCTCCTAACTTGGTTTTCCCACTGATTCTCCCGCCCAAAGTGAAGGTCAGAACCAGTGGGGGCCAGTTGCTGGGAGCAGCAAATGGCTGGGGTAGCTCACAAAGGCGGCAAGCCTTTGAAGCTTCCCCTTCGTGGACCTGGCTCATCCTGGAGCAGGAGGCTTGGCACCTCGTCCCAGGATGTGCTTTGTGTCAGGATCCAGAGAGCGGCAGGCTCTCAACCCAGGGGTCAAGAAGCATGTCTGGTAGTGGCAGCTGGCAAGCAGCCAATCAGCCAGGACACTAGGGTTAGGTCGTTTTTTTAGAGGGCATCTCTAAGATGCCTTCCGAGTGCGTTTTTGATTAAATTCCACACTGGCATCAGTGTGGGTTTAATGTGCTGAGAAGTTCGATACCAAACTTACCAGTTTTAGCAAAGCCATAATGGTGCTGTGGAGTTCGTAATGACAGACCATATACTCCTCATGGCAGTTCTGCACTTCCAATGTCTAAGAATGGACTTAGACACTGTAGGGATACAGGGCTCATGCGCCTGTACTCTCACCACTGGTATAGTGCACCCAGCTAGAGGGGTTGCTTACCTATACCAGGGCAAGGGATTGTAGGTATGGTGCACAGGGATGTGTGCCATGTCTACTCCACTTTGTTCTGCACCAAAACACGCAGCCTGCGAAGGCAGTGTGTGTGTAAATGTACAGGGACTTTAAGGGTGGCACAATAAGTGCTGCAGCCCTAATGGGCCTTCCCTGGTCACAGTGCCCTTGGTACTAGTGGTACCTTTTACAAGGGCTTACATGTGGTCAGAGAGTTGCCAATTGGGTTTTGCAGCAGTACAGTTTGGGGAAAAATCACAGGCCCCGGGTACCTGGTTGGCAGGAACCGAGGGCACACTCAGTCAAAGTACGTCAACATTAGGCAAAAGAGGGGGCAACCATGAAAAAAAGGGGACACTTTCCTACACCCACCACAAATAACCCGATTTCTTACAGCAACAACCTAGGTCTAAACCTCTGGTTTCTCAGGTTGTGAGACAGAGTTCAACGGAAGACTCCTTGCTCCTAAAAAGGGAGACCACCTGGGTGCACTCTTAGGTTTTGCCACCTTCAGAATGCCTGTATTTGATGATCACAGTCTTCTTATGGATCTGTCCACTGAAAATGACTTTGTTAAAATCAGTGAACCTGCTAAGTAAATCTCACTGGGGTGCAACATAGAACCTATGTTGGAGGTCAAGAACACCAACCATTCCGAAATCCAATGAAGACTGTGGCTTCTGCCTAGTCCTGATCATGGTAAAGAAAGCAATAGATGTTCAGTTTCCCATGCAGACAAGATTGTATAAAAATTGCTGTGAGAAGTAGATGGATATACCAGGAACCAGACAAAAAGAGCCAGATGTTAGCCCCAAGTGTGTAGGGTGCCCCAGAAGATCACTTAAAATCAGCATATTGTTTGAATTTCTTGGCTTGTGTGAGGTTCTGTGGCGCTTCCTGCTACACTGAATGGAGTTCGATGCTCCTGCACCATTGGAAGGATGGTTTTCATGCAAGTAGAAGAAAGGAGAAACGCAAGTGCACCAAGTTCAGAGTTCTTGCGAGTTACTTCAACCAACCACAAAACATTACTCCAGTACTCCCTTTGCATTGCAAAATACCTTAAGAATTGTTCTGTGGGCTGGTTCAGAGGCGCTATTTATGGATGGTAACTCCAAGCAATAACCTGACAACCTGGTTAGGATGAAATCTCTGAAAATGCCATAGAATCGTACCATGTCTTGGTACTTGTCTGTTGTAAGCTAAGGCCTGCATTGTGTGTAGTATCAGTAACTGAATCATTTTGGGTGGTGGTCTACAACCAGTAAGGTAACTGTGTTCCCTTTACATTTGGCATTTCAACCATAAAAATTTGTGGACATCTTATTCCGAGGTGAAGGTGTAACAGATATAGATTGTGGCAATTCTGCATGTGAAGCACGGAACTCTTCCCTTACAGATGGGTCATAATGCCGCAATCTACAAATATCCACAGACAAGGATGATCACCAATATTACCTTTGTACCCAGGCTTTGGCTTTACATATGCCTTGGTATTGGTTATCTAGGGATCATGCAAACATTACGGTGTCAATAGTTGAAACAGTTTGTTACGAGATACAGGAACTGGCCAACATACTTTAGCCCATCTTGTTGGTACCCGTTCTCCTGTGCTACAAGCCCTTTTGGAATGCCCAAGGTTTGTGTGTCTATATGCACCTGCGCTGAAAAGGCTCTTTAGGTCATTTTTGTATTGAGAAGGGGTGGGTTGTAGTGGTCTGTCGGTTCAGCTTCAGTTCAGTTCGGTTGTTCACTCCCAGTCACAGTCTACAAATATAAGCCCGCCATCTTTGGCATAGAGTTAGTGTTCTGGTTTATGTTGAGAACTGTACATTTTTGTGATCTCTAAATATATGTAACAGAGGCTGGATCCATCAGGTAGGTATAGCATACCTCAAAGGACTGCTTGATGGCAAATGGTTCCTTAACTGAAATGGAGTAGTTGAATTCTGCAAGATAGAACCTCTAAAATAAGAGCTATATGGTGTGTATTTATCCTGTATCAGGGTGCCGCTGAGATAGGAAGCACCTATAGCCTAATGATATGGGTCTGCTTCACATATATTGAGTTAAGAGTGTTTTAACAGCGGAAATCTTGTGAACGTTTCCTTTAGTGTGACGGATGCCCATTTCGCCTCAGCATGCAATCAATCAAGGATTTATAAAGCGCAACAGGATTACCCGTGAGGGTCTCAAGGCATTGGGGTTCCTAGCTGCTTCGTGGTGCTCTTGTTCATTCAAACAGCCAGGTCTGGAGTTCTTTCATGAATTCCCGGAGCGATGAGGTGCAGAGGAAGGTCATTCCAAGCTTTGGCCACCTGGTGTGAGAAGGAGCGTCCTCCGATGTTGCATGGGCGGGGCTGTCTGCGAGGAAGAGGGAGGCGGATCATAGGTGTTTGGTCGGTTGGTGGAAGGTCATGCGTTTGTTGATGCATGCTGCTCCTTCATTGTGCAGGGCTTTGTATTCATGAGTCATCATCTTGAACTGCATCTCTTCTGGATCGGGAGCCTTCTTGAGGTGTGGTGTGATGTGGGTGTGTCCAGGGAGGTCGAGGATGAGTCTTGCAGCTGAGTTTTGTATTGTCTGTAGTCTCTTCAGGAGGTGTTCGGAGATTCCCACAGAGTGTGTTCCCACAGTCCAGTCTGCTGGTGACGAGGGCTCATGTGACTGTCCTGGCATTGACTGGGAGCCATCTGAAGATCTTGCGGAGCATGCAAGGGTGTCGAAGCAGGTGGATGAGACTGCGTTTACCAGTTTCTTCATAGATAGCTTGCTACCTAAGAGGATGCTGAGATTGTAGGCGTGGTCCGCTGGGGGCGGGGAATGGTCCGAGTTCCACAGGAAACCATGTGTCGTTCCATGGCGAAGTGTTGTTCCCAAAGATGAGGACTTCGGTCCTGTCCATGTTGAGCTTGAGACAGTTGTCCATCATCCAGTCGGCGACGTTTATCATATATCTGTGGAAGTTGGATCTGGTGGTGGTTGGGTCTTCTGACAGCAAGAGGATGAGGTGGGTGTCGTCAGCATAGGAGATGCTGTGGAGTCCATGCAAACGGACGGTGTGGGCCAGGGAGGTCATGCACATGTTGAAGAGGGTGGGGCTGAGGGACAATCCTTGGGGGATGCTGCAGATGATCTTGGGATATGAGGTGAACAGTGGGAGACGGATTCTCTGAGTTCTTCCGGAGAGGTATTAGAGGATCGATTTGAGTGCGTCTCCCTTGATTCCAATGTGGGGGAGTCTGTTGATCAAGATGTGATGGAAGACTGTGTCAATGACGGTTGACAGGTCCAGAAACATGAGGGCTGCTGTTTTGCCCTGGCCGGAGGCCCCTGATGTAGTCAGTGGCTGTTATCAGGGTTGTCTCTGTGCTGTGGTTAGCTCGGAAACCGGATTGAGAGGGGTCCAGGAGGTTGTTGTGTTCCAGGTGTTTGGCGAGTTGCTGGTTGATTGCCTTCAAGAACTGGAAAGGGGAGCAGAGAGCTGGGCTGGTAGCTCTTCGGTTCTGTTGGGTCGGCGGATGGTTTCTTTAGGAGGGACTTCACTTCAGCATTTTCCCAGTCCTCAGGGTAGGAGGCTGAGCTGATGGAGGTGTTCAGGACTTTGAGCTCGTTGACAAATGTCTTGCTCCTGAGGTTGAAGAGGTGGTGGAGACAGGGGTCCATGGGTGGTCCAGAATGCACTGAGTTCATGATCAAGATTGTGGCTCGAGTTGTGAGAGGGTCCCAATGGGTGAGCAGGTGTTTGTATTCGTGGGTGTGAGCGGGCTGATGCTGTTGGCGGCAGAGGGTTCAGGTTTGATCACATAGATGACGGAGATCTTGTCGTGGCAGAAGTCCCCCAGGGTGTCACACAGTACTTGGGAGGAGGTGATGTCGTTCTCAGTGGTGCGGGGTAGGAGAACTCCTTCACAATGGGTGAAAAGCTCCTTGCTGAGGTTTGTGCTGGCTTCTTTCCGGGGTGCTAGGTAGTTCTTGGTTTCTTTCAAGAGGAGGTGGTAATGGTTGAGTGCTATCTTTAAGGTGGTATGATCGTCTGTGTTTTTGCTAGTACGTCACTTCCTTACTGTCAAAGCTTAGTGTTGGGTGCATAACTGTGGGAAAATGGAATATGAACCACCTGTAAACTTTAGTTGCCGACCATTGCAAAATGTCAGACTATACCTACTTCCATTTTCACACCTGCAGTTGTGATTATATACGTTCGAGTATAAGTGTAGAATGTGCCCTTTTCCGGCTTGGAACAGACACTAAATGCGTGTAAGCATTACAACACAACAAAGGTGTGCTGAAAGGGTTCCCGTTTTGACTCAGAAAAGAGGAAGATAGCATCCACCTGGACTACACCTGGATGCGCTGTGTCTATAAGGCATTGGCAGGCTTCCCAGCGAGCTGCGGAGAACAAAGAGCATGACCTATTTTACAAACCATCTCAGTTTCATTCAGAATGCCATCGTTAATTGATCCTGCTCTCCAACTTGCACTAGGTGGTAAGAACTACAGCGGCCCAGTATTTTGAAAACAGTGGCCTTTGAATCTGACCCATCAGCATTTTTCTAAATGGTAGTGGAGAGTTATCTTCGACGATTATTTAGCTCGGTAGTCAATAAAAAAAAGTACAATTTGCTCCCTTTCTTCAGAATGAAGAAAAGAGCAAACAGACCGGAAATGAGAATGACGTAATAAACGTGTTTCTACGTTTTCTTTTAATTACTGAGGAGGTGCTTAGTTATAAGTTCGTAAGGCCATAAACACTGCTTCAGGTGATGATTTAACTTTGCTGTAAATCAAGTCAGATGGGGTGATCCATATGAGGGATAGGAGGTAGGATACTAGCTCTATGTTTGTCAATACATATCTGTGCATTGTTCATAAGGCTCCTCGTTTTCCGTTTTGACTGATTTTTACAGATCAATACAGACTGAAAACCATTTATTTTCTTGTCTGTATTTATTATTAAATGTAGATAAAAATGGAAATTGGGTTGTTTTGAGGGATTCTAAATACTCTCTGCCATGACTGCCAGGCCAATAGTGGTGTGGATTGATAGGTAAGGGGGTTAAATAAGAAAATAAGGTTTGTAAAGAGGCTTAAACAGAAGTAGATATGCACAAGGTTGATATTGAAATGTACATATATTTTCATACAAGTGCCTTGATTTATCTTCTGCGGGTGTTTATATCACTGAAACCTGGCAGGAGCTCAAACATGAGTGCACTTTTATTGGTTACATAAATGCGGAAAGATATATCAGTTTCAGCATCATTTTTTCCACAAAACCCAAAATAAATATGGATAAATACAGACGAAAATATATATTTTTTTTATTCATTTTAACCGAGAGCCCTAATTGTTCATAATAGAATAAAGGGAGGTAACGAACAGCAGGGACTGTTCCAGTGGGTCTTGTGGTTATCCTTCGCTTCTGTTCAAAGGTGTCCGAAGAAGTGTACATCAATGTTGTGAAGAGTACCCAGAGTTCAAAAGCAGAGTCCTAGCTCCATAATCCATCAAGGGGTTGCGTAAGGTGAGCCATGGCATCCCATCCATTACTATGAGGTGTGTATCTGGTCATGATATTATCTTTATATTTCCCGAAACCAATGAGCTGAATTAGACACGTACAAATGGACAGGACTGAAAGACAAAACCATACCTTCAACTGTTCACGCGACTTTATCCTTGTCTTCTTAATCAAGAGCATGGATAAAGCAAGATTACCGATATCCATGGTCTTCTTAATCAAGAGCATGGGTAAAGCAAGATTACTAATATCCATGTCATTTTAACAGAAGGCTTGTAGACTGATTGGCAAGTCTGCAACAAGTCCTTCCGGAGAGCATCATGGCAGATGCAGTACAGAACAGTCCGCCTTCTCCCACTGTTTACAGCATTCGCTGGTCAGTTATGAGCAGTCCATTCAAAATATCCCCTAATCCAGATATGTTATTTGGCCATGTGATTAACTGTTGCCCCTTAATCCAATAACCCTTACCACCTTTTTCTCATTGGCAAAGGGAAGATTCAATGTAATGGTAATTGGGATATAGACCAACTCAAGTCACAAGCTCATGGCAACAAATGCAGGTACTAGTTGGTTGTGCTAGGGCTACCCTGAACAGGATAGCCTTGATTGCTGAATATTGCTTCAGTTTTCCTTGGCTGCATTGGCACAGCCATGACCGCTACTTGAGTTTTAGGTGTAAAAAGTGAACCTTTTCCACTAGCCGTCAAAGTAGGTTTATTTCAGTTAATTAAAACCATAACCTTTTTCCTTAAGGTGCAAAAACGGAAATGTTAAAAATAAAATAATGTTTACCACAAAAAGCTGCTCCTAGTGTGATAACCCAAATAAGTTACGAGAACGTCGTGAGTGTGGGCATCTCACAAAAAGTTACGGACTGGTCTCACACACCACCTGGTGTCATGCTTCATCATTGACCAGTCCTCGCCCTCTAAAACCTTCGTTTGATAGAGGGCGGGCATACACTTGACGACAAGGATGCACTTCTAAATGACTAAGTTGGGGCCCGCGATATTGTGAGAGGATTTAAAAATCATTATGTTTATCAGAAGTGCTTTTTAATGTGACTGATAACTATATGATATTAAAAATATATGGGACAGTGAATGGGGTAGTTAGTGTCCCCTAACCGTCTCTTGAGTGGTCAACATGTTTCTGCCGTGTCGGCCCGGTTGGGTCCAAGGCATTCATCAGGACCTAAAATAGAAGGGGGCTCCGTTCTTACCAACTGGTGGCAAGATACTACCACTGCGCGGGTGTGGCAAAGGCCACTCTCCACTTCCTAGATGGCTTCCAACGGTGAAGCCCTAATTCTATGGACTACTTGCCCCATGGGGGGAGGGGGAGGAGAGAAATCCTGTTTGCTCCTAGAACCCCATGCCTCTTGTTCCCTCCTCCACACATGTAGTGGAACCCTTTTGTGATTAGAAAAATAAAATAACAACATATTAAAAATAGACATTAAACTGATGAGTGCATCGTTCAGGTTTTACAGGCTAAAATGTTTAGCTTTGAATTACTTTACACAATGGCCTACCTTACCATACAACATAAGCCAAATAGGTATTCTCCTTTTCTCTCGGTTCTCTTTTCTAAAAAGCCACTTGAGATACTCTAATTGCATAAGCTTTCATCTTCTGTTTCATTTGACCTCCTCAGATGTATTAGAGGTCCATACAACTACTACCTTTGTTTCGCCTCTATGCTAGTCTGTTCACCTTTCACTGAGCCAGTGGTCCTTATCAACCACATGATCCAGTTCTACACTAGAGGTTGGAGTGTTCGCCACTCGTTCCAAGACATTCTCAAGGTCACTGTATAACCCTTGAGAAAATAAAGAGATCCTTTTTTCCTCAAGTAAATTTGTTACTGTTACCAACTGGTTAAACATGGTTAAGACACAAGGTCCTCAGTACTTTATTTCAGCATCAGTAGCTGGTGGTACAAAGTCTTAGTGTTTGTCTTCCTGTCCAAGAGTTTCCACATTTAATTCAAGAAGAGCTCCAGGTTGTGCAAGTGTGGGTACTCGGTGATCACCGGCCACTTGTACTCTGGTGGGTTTCCTCTGGCAGTACTGACAACACATGCTTCCTCTGTACTGCCTACACTCAATCTCCTGAAGTGATCATAGAATGCTGGACCTGCTAATATAATTAGAAGGAATTTAGGACAAACACAAACACACTGTGGGGCTCCAATGACTGTGCAGTTATTCTTTCCTTGCAAATTCGCTTTATGCTCCTGATCTGAATAAAACATGCTTACATGAGCTTCAAATACATTTCATGTTTAGGGCATTTCAAAAGGTAGAGTGCTTAATTGACTTAGACCACTAATGTTATTAGATATTGATCAACTCACAGCTGAGCATATGATGGAGTCATTTAATCAGAATTGGTGAAAAACTGATGGACACAGTTTTCAAAACTGTGGCTCTAAAGGGTAGCAAACAAGATCAACAAGTTTAAAATCTTGACAAGAGGAAATGGTGCTGGTGTACAGAGATGGTAAATGAAGGGTGATTAGAGGACAGTCTGGGGATAGAAAAGACATGGGTAAGGGAAAAGAAAAGGAAGGAGAAGTCAAAACAGTGACAAGGAAAGAGGTAGGTGAAATAAGAGCAAAGGAGTGAGGATAAGGGAAGAAAAGAAATAGGAGTGCTAATTGGGGAAGAGTAGGAGAGTGATGAGTGTCCAAGTACAGAAAACCATGAAGATGGTGTGAGAGGTGGATTAAAGTGGAGTGTGAGGAAGTAGGAGGATGCAGCAGGCGAATGATATGCAAAGTGAGTGATGAGAGTGGGGTGACTGGTAGGCACTTTCTGTGAGGGAAGCAACAACAGGTGAGTAGAGAGAGAGGAATAGGAAGGTTGAAGGTGGAGGATGAGGCTATAGAAGGATGAGGATGATGAGAAAGGAAAGTGGACAGGGAGGACGCAGATAAACACGTGAAATGTGGTAAGGAGGGCCAAGATAAGGAGTGTGAAGAGACTGGAAGAGAGTGGTAGAACACAAGGGGGAGGAAAGTGGTGGGTGAGATGGTGACAGACAAAGAGAGGGTGATGGGAATAGAAGAAACTAGTGGGAGAGAGGAAGAGAATGGGAAGGAATCAGGTCAGTCGCGTATGAGAGACAATTCAAATCTGGGCACTAACATTTTTTTTTCTCCGGAGTTTTATATAGCGCGAACTTGACCCGAATCGGGTATCAGAGCGCTTTACATAGCACCAGTTACGTTACATGAGGATAGACAATCATTTTTGTTAGGCTCGGGGAGATTAAGAGATTTGCCCAGAATCACAGGATATTCAGTGTCATTGCCAAGACTCGAACCCAGTTCCCCAGATTCAAAGTCAGCCACCCTAGCCGTTAGGCCAACTCCTCTCCCCAACATTAGTTGTGCGTTTCATCTTTGTTCTCCTTAAAATACATTCTACTGAATTAAACGACAGATCAATATTGGCTGAGAAACGAGCCACCAAATGAGAAGTCCAGTCATCAACCTCAGAAGCTGTACTACTGGCTCAGTAGGCAGCTACGGGTAAAAGCAGACCCAAAATTGAGGTTTGGTTAGTTCTGCTCAGGTGGCCAAGTTTGATTGCTCTTCCCTTTGGTATCACACTTTTCTGAAATCAATGTACAGCAGTAGGCATTATCCACAACTTTAAAAAGTTGCACAGCTCCTTACTAGATCTTTAACAAAAATGCATGGTCTTCAAGTCTCTAGCTCTTGTGCGCGTTTATAACCATGATCTATATAATTTAGGGCAAGGGCTTTCCAAACTGTTAAAAGCCGCCGGTGGGTATGGACAGTGTTAGATTTGGGTCTCTAGTTGGCATAGGTAAGTACCTGTGACAAATAGGGACCCTTGCATCTAGTCTGAGTAAGGGGGTACACTCCTAAAATAACCCCTGCTCACCCCCTTGGTAGCTTGGCACGAGCAAACAGGCTTATCTCAGAGGCAGTGTGTAACGCATTTGTGAACACATACAGTAGTCAAGTGACAACACTACAGATGGACACCACACAAGTTTTATATCAAAAATAAGTATTCTTTATATAGATTTAACACAAGACCATAAACGACAAAAATCCACAATACTGTACTTCAAAATGGTAGAATTAGCTTAGTTCTCTTAAGATGGTAAATGCGACACTCAGAGTTCAATGTACCTTAAGATGCGTAACGCAAGACAACAAAAGTGTTGCAAGGACGGTGATGCGTTGAAGATCTGGTGCAAAGAAACAAAGATGGCGCTTTCTGCTTGGTGCGACACGCTTCCCAGTGATGCGGTGGCGTCTGCTGCAACGTCGATCCTCTCCCCTGGCGATGCGAGTTGCTTCCACAACGATGCGAGCCACGACAGGCCCTGCAACACTCTTCCCGGTGATGCGGCGGCGTCTGAGGAGACGTGGATCCTCTTCTCCGGCAATGAGCTGCGACAGGCCCTGCGACACGCTTCCCGGAGATGCTGTGGCCTCTGATGCGACATCGATCCTCTTCTCCAGCGATGAGCCGCGACAGGTCCTGCGACATGCTTCTCAGTAATGCGGCGGCGTCTGTTGCGACGTTGATCCTCTCCCCTGGTGATGCGAGGCGCTTCGGTGGACCTGTGATGACACAACGATTCTACTGCAACACGCTTCCCGGTGATGCGGCGGAGTCTGCTGCGACGTCGATCCTCTTCTCCAGCGATGCGAGGCGCTTCGTGTTGTGAAGTGGCAGTTCGGCGACACACTTCTTGTTTGTGAGTTGTGCTTCCAGCTCCTTGCGACACGCAGTCCCTCAGAAAGCCTTGCAAAACAGCAGGCACTTCCAAAGAACTCTTGAGGAGCTGGTGGGTGAAGTCTGTTGTCCCTGAGACTTCAGCAAGAGGCAAGCTCTTTTCCAAGCCCTTGGAGATCCTTCACAAGTTGAATAAAGTGCACACAAAGTCCTTTCTCCTTTCTTTGGCAGTCAGGCAACCACTGCATGCCAATCCCTCAAGCTTAGGGATAGTCTCTCCTCGGTCTCTTCTGGTTCCACTCCTCAGCAAAGGTTTCTTCTTGTTTCCCAAAGTGATCTAAATTTCTTGGGTTTGGGTCCCAATATTTATACCCAGTTTCTCTTTGTTGTCTGAAGGCAGAGAGACCTTTGCCTAGTCCAAACCAGTTCTGGTCAGTCCTGGAGCACTTTGTTGACAAGACTCCTTCTTTCCTTTCAGAGTGCAGGGCAAAGTCATCAGACGCACCACAGGAGGAGGAGCCAGCATTGTGGAGGGAAGGCACAGCCCTATTTAGGTCCCAGGTGCAACCCCTTCCACCAATCTAGATGCAGATCTCTCTATTCAGCCCTGTGATGACTCGCCCTGTTTCCTGGAATTCCCCAGCCCCTGTCACTCAAACTCCAGACAAGGAATACACAGCCTAGCAGAGGCAGGTTTGGATGGTTAGACAAGAAAAAATACCCACTTTCTAAAAGTGGTATTTTCAACACACTCCATGAAAAGATGTATTTTATCATTTTGAGTTCAGGTATACTAAACTCGAATTTCTACCATGTTCCCCGAGTCAGTTAGGATTATAAGATGTAATAATCAAACTGCCCATTCTGGCCTATGGGGAAGAGGTAGCCTTGCTATAGTGAAAAACGAAAATGGCTGCAATTCACCATTAGGACATGCCACACACACCAGGGCATGTCCTACCTTATACTTACAATGCACTCTGCCCTTGTGCCTACCATAGGGGTGTCGGATATGAAGAAAAGAGATGGTTTAGGGACTGACAAGTGGGTGCACCTGCCCAGTCAGCATGGCAGTACCAGACTGCACACAGGCTCTGCAATGGCAAGCCTTAGACACACTTTTACAGGCTGCTTCTGTGGGTGGCACAACCAGTGCTGCAAGTCCACCAGCAGCATTTGGATTACCAGCCCTGGACACTCCTGGTGCACTGTACTAGGGTCTGACAGGTAAACCAAATCAGCCAATTATGGAATCACTAATCCATAAATCAATTTACAATAGGGAGCACTTGTACTGTGGCACTGGATAGCAGTGGCACAGTCCCCAAAGCATCTAACACCAGCAAAAACACATGAAGCAACAGCAAAAAGTGGAAGGGAGACCCACGCCAAGGTGCCAGGTCTAACAGACAGATAGTAGTGCTGCTGCTAGATACAGTTACACAGAAGCCACCTTTGATTGTTAAGTTCGGAAAGCAGGACTGGTTCTTTGGTTTGGGTACTTCAGTTGCCCTTTGAACCTCTGCTTTAGAGGACAGATACATCAGTTGGAGGAAAGGGTTCCGGGAAAAGAAATGGGGAGGTGGGGGTGAGACAGTGGCCTTGAGAGAAGAGACGAGCGAGTACTGTGGAAAGAAGAAAAGACTTCTACAAAATGGGAAGCTTGGAAAGAATGGAATGCTGTTGCATGACAAGATATGGAAAGAGTTGAAGGGAGACTGATTCGGGAAGGATTAATGAGAGAAAGAAGCAGAAATTAGATTGAAGAACAGATGGGATGGTAGAAGGGAGAGAGGTGGAGGATCCCAAAGCATAGCAGCCAAGTATCCCCATATCTGTGTAATATCTTCAGCGACTTGCTATCCATCCTATTCCATTCTGGGGTATGTAGTTGTGACTGAAGGACTGACACATGGCTTTCGGCTGCTTGAAGGAAGTGGAAATGGGCAGAGAGCGGAAAACCAAGGGGACAGATCAAGGCAGAACAAGAAGAATGAAGTCATGTAACTCCTAGAGCTAGCAAGATATGGAGAGACAAAGTACAGCGTTACACAGAGATCAGGCTATCTGGTGGAAAGATAACTGACAAGGTGAAAAAGAGTGCAACTTCTAGCAGATCAGAAGAAAAGGTTCAGGTCGTAGCAGAAGTTCCAACCCTACTGTTTTTTTTATGTCCAGCAACACTCAGAAGAGCAACCATAGTATGAGTGCAAAGACAATGATTAAGCCTAAAGAGAATCCATAGTGCTGCAGCACGAAGTGATGCAAGAAAGCTAAACATGCAATTTATCAGTCTCCATGAACAAAAACATAAGGATGTGCAATTTCAAAAGAACGAGCAAGACTTGGGTAGTAGAACAACTTTTTTCAGGTTGTTAACTCTAAAAGAGGAGTGACTATGCCGATAATACTGGAAAGTGGGGTAACTGTTCAGTGCATGAACTGTGTGTAACTCGCAGGCCAGGAGGCTGAATCTTGTCAAATCAAACGTTCATCCTTCCAAAAACGATTAAAGGAGTCTCAAGAGACGACATCTAATACTAAATCTCTTCTAGACAACTCAAATGCATTCCATTACTGTTATAATAAATCAAGTAAAGTATCACTGTAGTCAACATATTGTTTAATATATATGTAGCTCGCAGTTAAAGTACATTTTCAGCTCTTGTAGCTATTATTGCATCTTATGCTTTACTTTAGAAAGGTAATAATGACAGGAGTAGAACCCGTCTCTATCATACACAAGGGGAAGGGGACAAAGGGAGACCACAAGGAAGAAGCCAATCTGGGTGGTCAGAGATCCAGTGTAAGCAATGAAGGGGTCCAAAAGTAGGGTCAGCGGGCGAACGAATCGCGAGGCGGCTGATCCTGGGGGAGAGAACGGATAAGTCCAGAGATGTGAGTAGATATGGCAATCTAATTGAGGCGTGCAGAGAAGGTAGCAATCCGGTGCGAGTATAATTATTTTCAAGCCGGTGATCAATGGCGGCCAGAAGCAGAGGAAATCCGACGAGAGATGTGTCCACAGACGAGTGAAGCGGGACGCAATTAGATTGCCATATCTACTCACGTCTCTGGACTTATCCGTTCTCTCCCCCAGTATCAGCTGCCTCGCGATTCGTTCGAACGCTGACCTTGCTTTTGGACCCCTTCATTGTTTACACTGGATCTCTGACCACCCAGATTGGCTTCTATCTTGCGGCCCCCAGCACTACACTAGTAAATTACGTGACCAATTGTCCTGATGATGACCTGAAATCGATCAGGTTGAAACGCCGTCGACTACCCAGCACAGAACCTTGGCGCTGTAGTGGTCAATTTAACTAACGCAATTGGCAACCAAATGTGTATATACTTGCCTTCTCATTGACCACTGTTTATAATTATTCTTATTATTTCTCGCCGTTCATGCTGTCTTTTACACCTTTGTGTCACTGCGCCGTCACTTATCACTGGTACGCCCAGTATCCACTTGTGTAATTTTGGTCACCATATTGTTTAATTGTATAGTAGTGCTGCTATAACTACCTGCAATTACTAAAAACGTAATTACATCACCTCCTTGTGGTCTCCCTTTGTCCCCTTCCTCTTGTGTATGATAGAAACTTTTTTTCTAACTGTCCTTGCTAAATGTTTACTTTAGAAAGGGCACTGGTCGTCTTTGATGTCAAGCTCGTGTGATGTCACTTCCCCTACCTCTGGTACTTTGGTAACTTGACGTTCATGCCCTGCAATGATGCACCGTTTCTTTCTGAAAGTCTTCCAGGTTCGCCTGGGGGGGCTCAGATTCCCCAGGGCAAGTGGAGAGACTATAGGTGTACCTTCTCACTGGCCACTAAACTGATTACATTCCCATCTGGATTCCAGGTTTGCCAGGTGTCATCTCTGCTCAGGCCAAATAACTGCAAGAGGGTATATTGTGCACACATGCTGTTTTGCTTTTATGATGCCGAATTAGCGGTTATTGTGTGCAGGGATCACTTAGATCATTTTAGTTCTTGTAGCTTATATCATTTGATTCTTGCTCAAGTTACGAAATGTTGGTTGGTTTAACAGGCATCATTGAGTGACTCTGGATTTGTGCTTTTATTATAGCTGTCTCCTTCGTGAAGCAGTCTCTCCTGCAGGTCCTTTGGATGGGGTTCCAGTCTTTGCATTCCGGGATGCAAGATGCTTACCTACCCACTGGAATACTTTATATCCATTTTCTTGGTGTGGATATACTGGTACTTTGTTAACTTTTGTAACTCTTTTTCTCTGACAGGGGATGATTGGTTTCAGGGTCCCTAAATATAGTCAGTCATGAGTCTTCTGAAGCGATTGGTTGTGCGACTCAACTTCCCAAGCTGTGTTTTCCAACCAGACTCCTAAGTGGTGCAGGGCTTGTGGGCGCCTGCTGAGGAGTGTCAGTCGAAGACCTAAAAAATCCTCTAAAAGTGATCATGATAACCAGGAAGTGGGTCAAAGTGGTAGTGCTTATATTACTTATGAGCAATTCTCCTTACACTGAGTCTTACTTCCTCCAGCCTCCATTCTGCTTGGAAGTTACAAATAGGATTTCTGCGTGAAAGGTCGGGCAGTTAGGTCCTCAGGGCAAAGAGGAGGGAGATAACCTTTTGTTAAATGTAAAGAGCTAGCATAGATGCCAGTTTCCTTGACATGGCATCCTAGTTATTTAAGGACTGATGAAGAGTAGGACTCTGTAGTGAGAAAGATATTGGGAGGTAGTCAGAGCATTTCTAGCCGTAGTGCTTAACTTTTTGGTTTGACTTCATTTTCAACATATTTCCCCCTGTTGAAACTATTTAAGTGTGTGCAATGGGCAGGGTTGCCAAGCAGGCCACAACACACCCTGATCACCACAATTACCTTACCAGTCTCTAGATCAGAGGACTTCTAACTGTAGGGCGTGACAGATTTGAATCCTGGTTGATGCCCTGCAGAATAGTGACTTGTGTATTTATAGTACTATGGGCTCCCAGCCTATAACAGAAGTCACTGTGAATATACAAGTCATTATTTTAAAATTGTACTACACACACACTGGAGGATGTGTCTGGAGAGGACCTCTAATATATCTAGAGGCTAGCAGCCTCATGCATCAAGCCAAAATCCAGTCGGTAAAATACCGATTCGCTAATAGCTCCCGGTATTGAGTTAAAAATACCCAATCCCAATGCATCAACCCAAAAGCAAAAATCGCTATTTAAGGAATCCTTAAATAGCGATTCCTTAAATAGCGATAGCATTTAAGGAATCCCAAATTGAGATTCCTTAATTTAAGGAATCTCAATTTGGGATTCCTTAAATGCAATGCATGAAAGTTAAAAAATTAGCGAATTCGCTAATAGGGGGAGCAAATTACCATGAAGAAGACCTGCATGGTAATTTGCTAAAAGTTTGAAAAATGCACTTTTGTGCATTTTTCAAAGTTTCATGTTGCGCACACACATGCCCTTAGAGCATGTGTGTGTGCAACATATGTGCACATATCAATTTCAGGGGTGCAATAGGGTGTCATTTTGACACCCTTGCACCCTTGAAATTGCATGAGCAATTTGCGAGAACCTACTGGTACTCGCTATTTGCTCATGCAATCTCCAATTCATTCCTATGGGCCTGGTGGCCCATAGGAATGATTGGGATGGCATTCCTTAATTGCTACTCGCAATTTGCTAGTAGCAATTAAGGAAAGTTAAGGAATCGCTATTTGAATAGCGATTCCTACATGCATAGCCTTTTGCTATTCCTTATTAGCGATTCCTTATTTTTCGCTAATAAGGAATCGCAAATGGCATTGTTGATGCATGTGCCCCTAGATGTATTAGAGGTCGTATTCTAAAACACATCCAGTGCCCTTTTTGTTGAAGTGCCAGTAGGTATGGTTTCTGGCAAATGCTCTTTATGCATAATATGACATCTTAGAAATTCAACTAGATTTCATTTTGCCCGCAAATGATTTATTTTTCCAAATTTGGTCCTGAAACTAAAAGTGGCTGTGGGTTTGTAAATCTGTTACAGATCTCTTGGTGCAGCAGTGGGTCCTGCTCGGGTTTGGTTTCCACTGCGAGTGTAACTACAGCTTGAGTAAGATATTTGCATACCCACAATCCCTAGCTTGCAAAAGAAGCAATTGTAAACTCACTGTTATTGGCTGGTGCATAAACAATTACTGCTGCACCGGGATATTTGACTACATGTAAATCTTATTGCAATAAGAACTTTTTGTAAAGTCACCATAACATTGTCAGCGACTGCAAACTGGTCTTCAGTTGAACTCAACGGCCCATTGGATGCCGCAGTGCAAGCAAAATATTCCATTATAAACCGGGTCAAATTAAGACGATTTGTTGAGGAGTGGTCGAGGCAGCGCATGGCGTTTTCAAGCATTCAGCGCTTCCATACCGCTCAACACCAATGAATTCTCCGGGAAACCTAGCAGCCGCCCCTCGCTTTTTGCAGGGTCCCCATCATTTTACGTTACCCAACTGACTTCAAGAGGCAGGCGCGTGCGTTCATCCACAGGTGAGCGAGATTCATAATCGAAAACTTTAAAGAAAAAGAGCTCGAATCTTTGGACTCAACGTGACAGACTTTTCCACAGTTTACTTTTAGTGTTTTTCCCCTGATACCTAACGTTTTCTAGAGCCGCATCCGAATTGGAGGCAGCTAAATTAGCCGGGGGGGGGGGGGGTGAAAGGCTACAGAAAATCGATGCACGTTTCGTTATTTTTATTAATATGTAAGTTGAGTTCCTTTCTGTAGACGTGGATCCGGCGTGCACTAGGTGCTTAATTGTATGCATCACAAACATCTGACCGCAGTCTGAATAACGCATCTTACATGTGTGCCGGTGCCCACAGTGGCCATCGTTAATTAACGAGGCACTTGAAACGGAGTTTTTTTTCACTTCATAACGTGCATCAGAAGATATTTTAATCGGCGAAGAAGTGTAAAATAACGGGTTGTTGAAACAAAATGTGGCAATAGATGTAGAAATAGACTTGTATTTAGACAGTTTTCTTCCAATAACGATCTAGGCCACGACTCCGTTGTAACTGTTCCTTTGAAATCTGCAGCTCAAATTGTGGACTCCTGCCTACCTTCTCAAAACTACTATTATTTTTAGTTAAGTCTATGGCTCCAGGGCCCCAGTAAAACACTAAGCACACCATGTTTATTGTACCAGGGGCATCTCCGCTGTAGGAGTGTTGTGTATTAAAGGCATATTCTGAATACCGGCGTGTGAATAAATAAGGGAAGGGGGGGGGGGGGGGCTGTTCACAGCGCAGTTGGTATTTATATTGCTCAAATCTATAGTTGAGACACGGGGAGGCACTGTGACAGACGCGGAATTACAACCCAGGAATAACGGGCCAAGGGCACCTGTCCATGTCATATGCCGCAAAATATATTGCCGTGATATACATAACATATGAGCGGTGCCCCCGCAGCCTTTCGCTGCACACGCTATCTTGTTGGGGTCGGGTTACCTGGGAGTCGCACTGGTCCAAGTACCTCTCCAAAGAGTGTTCCCCCTCCATGGCAGCGCTCTCCGTCTCCAGCCCACGCGCAGCGATAACCGTTCAGAGCGGAGGCAGACCCCCCAGCCCTTTTGACGACGCAGCACGAGACACCTGTGCATTTTCAGCAGCCTGATTGCACCGCCAACTGTTTAGTCCTGAAGATGCACCTTACTTTCTTTCGTGCTAATATTGCCAAACGTGCTCAGTACCGCCAAGACTGTTTGTTCTTTTGCCGTGCGACCACCGGCTGTGTGGAGTGAATTCTTGTTTGAGCTTTTCGTGCAGACCGCTGATGAGATTGCCCCGCGCGCCCGCACACCTGCTGCTCGTGTAACTGGGACCAATTTATCCCAGGGGGTGGGAGCCCAGATGAGTTCGTTGTGTGCTCGCTCTGGTGTTACTCAGCAGCAGCAGCTGGCCGACTATCGAAGTGTGTGCAGCGATGCAATTTGTTGCAGGCATTGCGTTCGCTTGCCTAAACGTTGAAAGGGTTGTGAAATGTAATAAAATAGCCACTTGTCCATGGCAAAGGTGGCTTCATAAATCTATTTGTCCTGTAAAATAATCCACTTCTCTTCTTTGGTGCCACGTAGTGTGGCAACAATCTCATTATGTAAGAACTCTGATAATAGCTTCTCTGATTATGCTAGGGCTAATCCTATAGTTATGTTATGTTGTATGCCTTTTATATAGCGCAATTCCCCTTCAGGTCTCGAAGTGCTTATAGAGAAAAGTGAGCAAGTCACTAGGGCAGATGGAAAGGCAGCAGCGGTGGGAGAAATTACACAGTAGTTAACAGCTCTCTAAATAGGAACGTTTTTAAATGTTTCCTAAAAGTGAGAACCGGTTCCCTGAGCAGGTATTCAGGTAAATTATTCCAGATTTGCAGAAGTAAAACAGAAAATGCTCTATCCCCTTTAGATTTAGTGGTGTACCTGGGGGGAGTTAAACGGCGGGCCTCAGATGATCGCAATGTCCGGCCAGGAACATATTTCTCCAGGCGATCTTTTATATACCTAGGTGCCTGGCCATAGATTGCCTTGTGGGCAATGCATAAGCCCTTAAACTGAGAGCTCTGTTTTAATGGGAAGCCAGTGTAGTTTATATAGCAGCGGGGTAGCACGTGTCTTGCTAGGAAGTCTAAAAATGAGCCTAGCCGCATCATTCTGCACCACCTGCAATCTCCTGATAAGTTTCTGGGAAAGGCCAATGTAAAGGGCATTCCCATAATCCAGCCTAGAGATGACAGTGGCGGAAACAATTGACTGGAATGAAGATGTTGATAAGAGAGGAGCAAGTTTCCGTAACTGCCTTAGTAGTCCTATACAGGTTCCTACCACCGTGGTGACCTGGCTGGACATAGATAACTCGGAGTCAATTTTCAAACCTAGGCTTTTTACAACCGGGACTGGTACTGGGACTGCACCTAGCTCCGAAGGCCAAAAAAGATCACAGCAGGGACTATTACTTGTTGGAATGATGAGCACGTTGGTCTTATCAGGATTTATTTTCAGTGAATCGGCTGTCATCCATTTCACTGAATCTGAGCAGCTTTTTGGCCGACTCCTGAGCCTGGCAGGAGTTACTAATCCGGATAAGGAGTTGAGTATCATCGGCGTAATTAAAAAGCTGACAGTCCATGTGTGTCAAAGTCTCCACAAGAGGATGCAGAGATAGTAGGGGTTGAATTATAGCAATTCCCTTATTTTGCCACCTTTCCACAGATCTACATACAGGGGCTGAAGGTAGTGTTAAGCAATAGGGTTGGAATGAGCATTTGAGTCTGTGCCCTCGGCTAACCATTCACCTCCAACATGTTTATCATACCTTTCACCTTTCGATCACAAGCCGTCCAAGCGGCATCTCAGCCATTCCTGTATCTATTTTGCATTCTCTTGCTTTTTTTGTCTTCCAGAGTTTTATATAGCGCAAGCTTGACCCGAAGGTATCGGAGCACTTAACATGAGCATCAGTTACGTTACACAAGGACACATTAATTTTTGTTAGACATGGGGAGATTAACTGATTTGCACACAATCAGAATTGCAGAGAGTTGAACCCGGTTCCCCAGATTTGTTGAGATCAACCATCCTAGCCTGTTATGCCACATCTTCTCCTTGCACTCCTTACCTCGTGATCTGGTGGGGTGGGAAGGGATGAAGAGGAGAACTACAAATGCCAGAATGTAAAGAGGAACAGTTCTGGCTGAGTGGCTCTCGACCTAACACCACAACTGGTACCTTTTTGATCATCTCAGATTCTAGGTACACAGCAGGAAGTGATATGGTCCCAGGATGAATCGTTCACAATCTAGTTTTTGTTTGTCTCCTGATAACTGTGCAGTTTTGTTAAAAGGTGACTCAGTCCAACAGAGGATGGGACAGGACATCAAGCATGTTCAGGTCGCTGCCCCTTCACGTCCTTTTCTTCCCCAAGTTGTACATATACCCTTTAGTAAAGGAATCTGCGTTGGTCATGTTTACAATAAATTCAATCTTTTTTGGGGGGCTGTTTAATGGGTGCAACTTATTGTTACAAACTAAAAAGCGCAAGAGCTCGTGGACGATCGGATTCCACAGTGTGGTGCATAATTAAGATACCTACTGGTAGATGAGCATTCCAGAGTTTTACAAAGCATGCGTATTTAACCGGTAATCGTGTGCTTTTATCTATTCCTCGGGTAACAAGTCACACCAATAGCAACGTGTTCCTTTAAACCCATCAAGGTATTGCACTTTCTGTGGAAAAATAACTTGAAGAAAGATATTTAACTTCGATAACAATATTTTTGGTGGATACAGAATATATCTGCAGATTTCTCAATTTAGTAATACTTTTAGGCTGGTCTGAAATCATTCCTGCAGTGACGGTCCAGCACCTCAGGTGGTACCAGGCAACTCTGACTGAGTCCATTTCCAGTGTGACATCACTGCGGTATAACCGGTAGGAGCCAAGTGCCCTGACGTGAGTTCCTAAGATCTTTCCTGCTCTTCATTGAGGTGTGCGGAAAGGAACTGAGAGCCACAACAGCGACCAATACTGCACCCAAGTTTGCATTCTTTGGGATCTTAAGTACAACATGGACTCATCAGGGAGTAGGGATCTATGGGAAGATTCATCCGAAGTATCATTCAAGAATCAGTTCAAAGATGTAACTGCAACAAATAAAAAAAAAAACGAAAATTAAGTTATTTTCTAATGTATCTATATAAAAACGATATCGGAACAAACAAAAAAAAGGGGGCATAATTAGGCCAGTGTGTGCCGGTATACACATTGTTAATTTATATAATGCTGATTAAGTTCCCTAAGATAACTGGGGCCTATTTTAACACATTTGTAGTCTGGCGCAGCCTCTATGCTTTATATAGTAACATACATACTGGACTAATAATTTCTCAGCTTTTTCTTGATTTTGATGCCACAACGAAAATTTGCTTTTTAACAGTTACTTTCTATACAACGACTGCGGCTGTATGCTAAAATATAAAAGCTACTGCCACCTTTTAGTTACCAGGGGAATTGGGGCAAATAGTGCTCTATGATGGTGCTGGATGGCAAATCCACGGCCTGAACTTGGCTAAGTGCTGCTTACTTCATGAACAAAAGGCCCTAACAACCCATCTGTGCTATTGATTTTGTGCAATGCACAACACACAATGTGCGCGAAACACACATTACCGTCCCCTCTTCACTCCATACCATCCCTGTGGTCACAGTACCAACCCCTCTCACTCCATGTCATCAATCTGCTTACAGTACCAACCCCTCGCTCCATGCCATCCATCTGCTCACAGTACCAACCCCTCACTCCATTCTATCCCTCTGCTCAGAGTGCCAACCCCTCTTCACTCCATGGCATTCCTCTGCTCATAGTACCAACCCTTCTTCCCTCCAAGCCACCCCTCTGCTCACAGAACTGACCCCTTTTTACTCCATAGCAATCCCCTGCTGACAGTACCCACCTCTCTTCTCTCCATGGCATTCCTCTGCCCACCGTGTCTACCCCTGCTCACTCCCTCCATGCCATCGCAGCCCTATCGGGAACGCAGCAATAGTAGCAAAGGCACAGGTACAGCACGGTAAATTGGCACTCACATTGGGGCAACCAGCAAAATGCAACATTAAACTGGGACCAGTGCGCTCCTAAGACCTGTTTCCCAGTGCCACTGCACCTGCTGCACCATTAATACCTACCCCATAATCTGAAGTCCCACTGCTCTCACTAGCTCCCTCATCTCATTCGTCTTTTTACCACTGCTACTATCATTTGACCCAAATAACTCGTAGCCCTGCACTCTCCTAACTACTCCATAAACATAATGCCCCAACAACACATCTGTGCTAATTATTTAGTGCAATGGACAACACACAATCTGTGCAAAAGACACAACCTGAAATAAACAAAATACGCAATTATTTTTATGCAGTTACTAAGGGGCTTACTTTAAAGCAGTGTCTGCCGTTACGCACATTATCTAAATCAAATAAAACCCCAAAAATTGCAAATAACTGCCGCGCTTGCTTTTCTGTTCACGTTGGCTGTTTTAAGAAGCTGCCCACGTCCATACTCGCATAACCTGCCCACGCTCTTCTCTCACGCCATCCTTTTTAGTCAACCCTCTCTTCACATGCTCCCTTATCCGTCCCCCATAACCTCCTTCCCTCTGATTTAATTTCATTGTCCTCTCTGGCCAACCAGTAGGGCTACAACAACTCCGGCTGTATGCTGGAATATAAAACACACTGCCACCTTTTAGTTACCAGGGGAGTAGGGGCAAATCGTACCAGTTACTGTTTAGTGTTTTTAAAATAGTCAGCCTGTAAATTACCCTCCGTTTCAAATGTACCACTAAACTTTCCTGCAACTTTTAATTTGTACATATTTATTTCAGTAACGGCAACAATGCAAACGGTGTGAATTTACAAGCACCCTCTTCTACATTTTATTCAGTTCCTCTTATTCTAGCCCTTTCTCACCTCTGTCTTCCTGTCACTGGTTCTCCCCCTCTTTCTAGATCTTTCCTCCTCCTCTGTTTTATCCCTATTTTACCATTTATTTCAC
This sequence comes from Triturus cristatus, assembly GCF_964204655.1. Classification (NCBI taxonomy): domain Eukaryota; kingdom Metazoa; phylum Chordata; class Amphibia; order Caudata; family Salamandridae; genus Triturus; species Triturus cristatus. The sequence continues at coordinate 778,470,335 of NC_140592.1, forward strand.
TCACCCTGTAGGAAGCTGCGTATTGCTTTTTCCTCCATAAAAAAAATATATAGTGCGCCAAGCTCTTGGTGCTCGTTAAACAAAATAACATTATATACACACCATGGGCCCTACTCATAGCATTGTTTTTATTCACTTTACCAAGGGGTTTAATGTAAGCCGGTATCTGCTAATTCACACATCAGCAATTTGTAAACTGCTGGTTTTAACTTCCCTAAACAAATAGTAACCGATTTTTATCATATTTGTACTATGGCGCTGCCTCTATAGCTTATACACTATAAAAACCAATATTACAGCAACACTAAGCATCCTAAGCTACGCTAGAATGTTAAATCTTGTTCAACATAAAAACATAATGTAAGCCCCTACACAGTGCGTGATCTACGTCGGTGTCTACTAGTAGGCAAATAAGAAAATTAAAATACAAATCCATAATTTACGGTACAAATGTAATTTACATTCTGAACAATACAGTAAGTATCCGGGTACATTTTTTTCACATAAGTCACAACTCTATAAACAAATGGTTATTACTTTAACACCAACCAACTTACAAAAGTGCACTGCTGTCTTACTTACATTATACACGTCCGGGCCTCTATTTTATAACAATCTTTGTTGGCATTTACTCACAATACTAACACCTCCAGCCTTAAGGACTATGCTTTGTTTCTACTGCAAAACACTGTATCCTCTGTGCAAATATTAACAGTAAAACAACAGCTAAAAACCTTTCTCAGCGAAATGGGAACATTTAAATAACATCCATCGGCCCAGCTATACGTTCTTGGCACCATTGTCGGGAACCCTTCCCGGTTTCGCACTGGCTGTACCGCTAGCGCGAACCAGGAAGTAAACAGCTAAAAAACGACAGCTTCCGGCATCCTCCGCGAGTCACGCCCCACGTGACCGCGAGGCAACGCCGGAATTCGCGTAAAGGCAGCGGCCCGGGAAGAGGGCGCTGCCGATGATTCAGGTTGTTTGCGGTCTCCAGCCGTCACCAGAGGACTGCAGGCTCGGGCGGTAAGAGTGCTGTACAAGCACGTTCCAGGTACCGCTATTTCTTGAGGTCTTGAAACCACGAGAGGTGGGGCTCCGCTTCCTTGTTCGGCGCTCCTCCTCTGTTGGAAGAGCCCAGAGCTGGGCTCGTGCAGAGGGGACATTAAGCACCCTCTACAGGGGACTTCGCTACAGGTTGTTGTGTATGGGGAAAGAGACCAGTACGCAACAGTTGTTTGTTTTGATGTGACAACATTATTTATGGGCATTTTGATGAACTTTGTGCTACAATCCTACGTCTTGTCTATCGGCAGCAAGCAGGCAGCTTTGGCCGCGCCCGGACAGACGGGTCGTTAACAGTACCTCATTGCCCGAGGCGTGGGGCAGGACGCCTGATTGGTGAACCCCTTCCCTGACACTCAGGCAGCTACATTGGCATCACGGGAGTTGTAGAGGAACCCAGCGATTTAAGAGGTGCATGTTCTTGAGCCACAGGGCATTGAAGAGTATCAATGTTCGGGGCTACTAACTTAAACCTATAAACTGTGAATGCACTGCCACCCTTCAGGATACTCCGCAAGTTGGTTGTCCTGTGTTTGTTCCTTTTCTTTCCTTATCCAGAAGAGAGAGAGCATAGGGCGAAGCCCGCAATATTCGCCTAAAGCCATACCAGCATGTTTCTATTGTACGTGTTACATGAGTTTCTGTGAAGTGGACGATCCATTGAGGGTTTGCGGAACAGGGTATCACTCAACGTATTCGTTCTTCTTTGTCCTCCCTAGTGCCAGGCAGATGAATACAAGCGCCCTACTCTTTTCTGGTGCTCATGGTTCTGGTTATTTTCCTTTACAGGTAGGGGGAGGCACATTGTTCTAGTGTTAGTTACACACACATCTGTTTTGAAACTGGGCAGGGAGGTTGTGAAACGCCTACTGATATTATTTTTTTTCCTGTGTCATTTCCAGGTCTCCCTCTCTGCTGTACCTACCCTTTCCTTCCCCCGCTTGATAACTACAACAGTCTGTGAGTATTACATTCCGGACTTGGTGTTATCGGGAGGTGGGCCCCCATAGAGCATCGACACCACTCCGAGGATCTGGGAAGGAGGTGCCTGACAGAATCATCGGCCCACGTATATTATATCCTCCTGGTGGTGTCAAAGCTAGAGATGGACACACTAGAAGACGTGATGGCCGCTCTTGTGTTAGTCCAAACCGAGCTCGCGGCCTCACGTCAGGAAACAGCTGCGTTACAGAATAGGCTAGATAGGATGCAGAGGAATCCGTTAAACGCAGGGGCCACACACCCGACACCGGTGGTAGTAGAAGTACCATCACAAATACCCTTAGCCCCTCCTGAGAGGTTTCATGGGGACATAAAAAAGGTTCAGGTGTTTATGACCCAGGTGCTTTTGCACTTCACCTGCAAACCCAAAATGTTCACGTCCAACCAGGCTCGGGTAGCCTTCCTGATCTCTTACCTTGGGGGGGGGGGGGGGGGGGAGGCGGCACAGTGGGCAGTTCCCATAGTACGTAGTGACGATCCCTTGCTTTACGATTGGGAGTAATTTAGGGTTCACTTTGAGAAAACGTTCGACCGGCGAGCAGAGACCTTCTCCGCTGACAGGGATCTTCTTGCGCTGCGGCAAGGCTCCTCGGACCTGGTTAGTTACCTTAATAACTTTCGCAGGCTAGTAGCAAAAACTGATTGGCATGAAGCCAGTCAGCCATCTTCTATCAAGGTCTCACCGACGAGCTGAAAGACGTTCTCGCCCAAATTGATCCCCAGCCCCGTACATGTGCTGCGTTAGTTGAGCTCACCTTACGTTGACCATCGATTAAGAGAAAGAAAAGGGGACCACAGACTAAGGGATAGACCCCTACCTGATCGTGGGTTTACCCCAGAAAAAGCCCCTGTGAAAGCAGAACCTATGGAGATCGGGGCAGTGAGAGCTTCCTTAACGCTTAGTGAGAGGGACTACCGACGCAAACAAGGTTTGTATTGCGGCAAAAAAGGACATTTCCTGCGTGACTGCCCTGTTAAACCCAAGTATAACCGTCCTTGCTTCAGTCAAGCAGCAGCAGCCACGGCGGAACAGGGGACTGAAAACCGCAACGCTTGAGGCAACCAGAAGGGAAACCCTCAAGCACATGTTCTATCCCTTCAGTAAACTTCTTCACCGTATCCGAAGCTGATCACTTTTTTGTGTCCTTAAGTCTGTGTGTCAATCAGGAGCAGAAAGACATCAAGGCCATGGTGGATTCCAGAGCCACGGGCTGTTTTATGGACCGGGATGAAGCAGATCGACTAGGGTTACACCTGGTTGGCAAACCCAATCCCGAACCGGTATATGCGGTGGATGGAAAGGAGCTCGAAGCTGGACCCATCAGGTACAACACGACTGAGGATGTGGTTACGTATAAAGGATACCACCAAGAATGGCTCTTTTAACATCATTCAGGCTCCACAGTCTGGGGTAATCCTGGGCCTCCCGTGGCTGCAAAAACATGAAATGCCCATAAACTGGTCCACTAAGTCATTGCGCCTGAATTCTCTCTACTGTCAGGACCATTGCCACCACCCTCTACAGAGACCCTCTGAAACCTTAGCAGCAAGGCATCACATCGCCACAGCTGCAGAAAAGAACATAGACTTACCTGCATGCTATGAACAGTATCGCAGCATGTTCAGCGATACCCAAGCCGCGGTGCTTCCGCCGCATAGGGAGTACGATTGGAGGATCGACCTCGTCCCCGGCGCTGTGATTCCCAGTGGGCGCTTATACGCTCTTATGCTACCTGAGAATGAATACCTCCGCAGTTATCTGGACACCCACCTGGCGATGGGATTCATACACCCCTCCAGGTCTCCGGCCGCATCACCTTTTTCATACCGAAGGCCAATGGAGATCTACGTTGCTGTATAGACTATCGAGCATTGAATACTATCACTATAAAAAAATCGATACCCGCTACCATAGATTCCTGTTCTGTTGGAGCAGGTAAGAGCGGCAGGCATATACACAAAGCTGGACCTCAGAGGGGCATATCACCTCGTGCGGATGCGCCATGGGGACGAATGGAAAACCGCCTTTAAGACCCGGTACGGCCTTTTTGAATACCTCGTTATGCCCTTTGGACTATGCAACGCACCGGCGCCGTTCCAGTTCTTCCTCAACGAAGTCCTTAGAGAATCGCTGGACCGTTTTGTCGTAGTATATATAGACGACATATTGATATGCTCGTCTAATGAGGAAGAACATGTCCTCCATGTATGTCAGGTACTACAGGCTCTACGAAATCACTCGTTATTTTGTAAAATCACCAAATGTGAATTCCATGTCACCACGGGTGAATTCTTGGGGGTTATGCTTACCCCCTCAGGACAAATCATGGCAGAAAGAAAGATCCGGGCGATCATAGAGTGGCCACGTCCGACTACAATCCAGGAAATACAAAGCCTGTTGGGTTTTGCCAACTTCTATAGGAGGTTTATCCAACACGTCTCGGACCTAGTGGCACCCTTGACCCGGTTGACACGGAAGAATACACCCTTTCTGTGGACCACGAAAACGCAAGAAGCGTTTGATCGCTTAAAGGAGGCCTTTACATCGGCACTGATACACGCCAATCGACGGTTACCGTTTATAGTGGAAGCCGATGCCTCTGACATTGCGGTGGGGGCTGTGTTATCCCAAAGGCACGAAACCACCGGGTACCTGCATCCAATCGCGTACATGTCCAGAAAGCTAAATACAGCCGAACAAAATTACACCATTGCTGAAAAGGAGCTTTTGGCCATAAGGGACGCCTTTCTAGAATGGAGACACTGGTTGATGGGAGCGGTCCACCAGGTAACGGTCTATTCTGACCATCGGAATCTTCAATATATGAGAGCCGCACGACATCTCACGCCTCGTCAACTCCGGTGGACATTGTTTTCCGCAGAATTCCACTTTGTCACCTTTCGGCCAGGCACAGACAACAAAAAGACCGACGCGTTGTCTAGGCAAGAAAACCTGGAACAACCGATCTCGATTCCTCAAAAATCCATCATCGAACCAAGCAAGGTACTGTGTTGTGCAGACGGACAGCTTCTTACAGAAGACCAGAAGAGGGATACAAACCTTTCTCTGGAGAACCTGGCTTGGGTACCATCCAGAATGGTGTCTGAAACAAGGGCTCCCCATGAAAGGCGCACAGTTACTGATTCCTACCCAAGAACTTCGTAAGCTGGTCTTCTCATGGTGCCATATTCTCCCATGTGCAGGACACACTAGCGGACGCAAGACCCTGGAAAAGGTTTTGAGATACTGCTGGTGGCCCACCGTCCGTCCCGATATCCTGCAGTGGGTCCGAGAATGTCCCATCTGTGCTCAGATGAAGACAGATCACCAACGACCTCAAGGACTGCTGCAACCTTTGCCCACTCCCGACATGCCATGGGAAAGTTTCTCTGTTGATTTTATCGTCTGGTTACCCCAGGATCAAGGCAAAACCGCGATTGTTGTGGTCGTGGATTCTCTCACCAAAATGGGACACTTTATTGCTTGCAAACAAGTCCCCTCAGCAGGACAATTGGCTCACATCTTGCTGACACATAGTCAGATTACATGGCCTTCCCAAAGTCATAGTGTCAGACAGAGGGTCACAGTTCACAGCCCTTTTTTGGAAAACCTGGTGTTCCGAGTTGCATATTTCCTGCTCCCTTTCCACTAGCTACCACCCTCAGACAGACGGGCAGACGGAAAGACTTAATCAAACCCTCAAGCAATACCTGAGATATTATGTAAAGAGCAACACTGAAGCCTGGGTGGAGTGGTTATGGGCGGTGGAAATAGCGTATAATAGTACCACACATTCCTCAACACAATACTCTCCTTTTCTCAGTAACTATGGCTTTCAGCCTAGGTTTCACCCCTTCCTACTCCCCAGCAAAAGACACAAAACTCCGGAAGTGGGGGTGAGGCTATTACGCATCCACAAGATATTACTTGCGACACGTTCCAATCTGCTGAGGGCAAAGACGGTTCACAAGGCACAGGCCGACAAACACAGAAGACCGAGTCCGAGATATAAAAAGGGTGATAGGGTGTGGCTATCAACTAGATATATTCGATTCAGGAAATGCAGTGTTTTTAACCCTAAGTACATTGGTCCCTATCGAGTGGTTAAACACATCAACCCTGAGGCTGTGAAACTACAGTTGCCAGCCCATTTCCGATCCACCCTGTGTTTCATGTTTTGCTTCTGAAACCGTCCCACTGCCCCGCGCGGCCACGGCCTAACCCCATATGGGTACGCCAGGAGCAGGAATATGAGGTTAAAATGATCCTGGACGCCAAGAGGGTGCGGGGGCAGCTCTGGTATTTGCTTGCATGGAAGGGATAGGGTCCCGAGGAGAACACATGGGAACCGGCCAGGGTGGTACACGCCCCTCGGTTGGTGGCTCGGTTCCATCGCCTGCATCCCGACAAACCCTCGGCCAGCCAGCGCCTTCCGAAGGAGGGATGTTCTGTCAGGAACCCTTCCCGGTTACGCGCTGGCTATACCGCTAGCGCGAATCAGGAAGTAAACAGCAAAAAAACTACAGCTCCCGGCATCCTCCGCGAGTCACGCCCTACGTGACCGCGAGACCACGCCGGAATTCGCGTAAAGGCAGCGGCCCGAGAAGAGGGCACTGCCGATGATTCAGGTTGTTTGCGGTCTCCAGCCGTCAACAGAGGACTGCAGGCTCAGGCGGTAAGAGTGCTGTAAAAGCACGTTCCAGGTACCGCTATTTCTTGAGGTCTTGAAACCACGAGAGGTGGGGCTCCGCTTCCTTGTTCAGCGCTCCTCCTCTGTTGGAAGAGCCCAGAGCTGGGCTCGTGCAGAGGGGACATTAAGCACCCTCTACAGGGGACTTCGCTACAGGTTGTTGTGTATGGGGAAAGAGACCAGTACGCAACAGTTGTTTGTTTTGATGTGACAACATCATTTATGGGCATTTTGATGAACGTTTGTGCTACAATCCTACGTCTTGTCTATCGGCAGCAAGCAGGCAGCTTTGGCCGCGCCCGGACAGACAAGTCGTTAACAGTACCTCATTGCCCGAGGCGTGGGGCAGGACGCCTGATTGGTGAACCCCTTTCCTGACACTCAGGCAGCTACATTGGCATCACGGGGGGTTGTAGAGGAACACAGCGATTTAAGAGGTGCATGTTCTTGAGCCACAGGGCATTGAGGAGTATCAATGTTCGGGGCTACTTACTTAAACCTATAATCTGTGAATGCACTGCCACCCTTCAGGATACTCAGCAAGTTGGTTGTCCTGTGTTTGTTCCTTTTCTTTCCTTATCCAGAAGAGAGAGAGAGAGCATAGGGCGAAGCCCGCAATATTCGCCTAAAGCCATACCAGCATGTTTCTGTGGTCCCTGTTACATGAGTTTCTGTGAGGTGGACGATCCATTGAGGGTTTGGGGAACAGGGTATCCCTCAACGTATTTGTTCTTCTTTGTCCTCCCTAGTGCCAGGCAGATGAATACAAACGCCCTACTCTCTTCTGGTGCTCATGGTTCTGGTTATTTTCCTTTACAGGTAGGGGGAGGCACATTGTTCTAGTGATAAAGTTCCACACGCATCTGTTTTGAAACTGGGCAGGGAGGTTGTGAAACACCTACTGATATTGTTTTTTTTCCTGTGTCATTTCCAGGTCTCCCTCCCTGCTGTACCTACCCTTTCCTTCCCCCGCTTGATAACTACAACAGGCTGAGTATTACCTTCCGGACTTGGTGTTATCAGGAGGTGGGCCCCCATAGAGCATCGACACAACTCCGAGGATCTGGGATGGAGGTGCCTGACAACCATATTAATTAACATAAGACTTAAGCAAAGCCCGCAATACATTAACAGACTAAAGTCAGAACAAAAACACTGCAATTAACATATTACTACAAATGCTTTCCCCACTTGCCCATTCACACCACGCCTGTCTCCATCTTATCTCCACTTGCTTTTCAGTGCTGCAATTGAATCTTTAACATTCAAATTCCTTTAGTACATTTTATTACCAATGCCCTTATTTAAAGTTGCAAAAATACAACTCTTCCAAACACGTCCTCCTTGCTGCTCCTAGAGGCATATCGTAGCGCTTGTGCGGTTTTCAATCTTATATTTTTGGGTAAGTACATTTCAACTTACAAAGCAAAAAAAATACCTGTTCAATACTTTAACTGACTTTACTTTCACCCTTCTATATACTAACAAACTATTTCTTTACAAATTTAACGTATTTTTAAATTTCTTTAACAATCGTTTGCGCATATATATTACACACACAATTCCAGTACTATGCCTAAGCTTGCATTTCTCTTTCTACATTTTAAAACTATCTATTTTTTTAGGGACAGAAGAAAACTGCTTTTACAAAGACTTTCGTACCTGTACTAGGAAAATATTCTTACCACTATACTATCAGCAAAATTACAACTCTGGTAAGTAAATTGCAAACTAAACTCATTTTATTTAATAAAGCAATTGCATTTTTAAAACAAGGAGAGCTCAAACGTAAATTTGTAATGTTATAAACATTATACAGTGCTTCTATACCTTGTCGTCCGGGCTAGCTGCTACTTACATGTAAATGCAATTACATAGTATGTACCTATAAATATCCGCAAGTTATTTGAATCTATAAAAAACTTATTACACCATAGCACATGACAATGCATAATGCATCCCGACCATGCCCCTGTTATATCAATAAAAAGTAGTATGCTACAGCACACTAAAAATCTGCTCTTTTTACGTACTACATATTTTAGGTGCATCTGTTTTAGTAAATGCAAAATATATTTTCTTTGCTACACAGTGCAAGGTTTGATGTAACATTTGGTTCGTATATTAAACAGCAGGCACTTGTACAGTGGGATAAGCGGTCATTTTTTTTCTCTCAAACATTTTTTTTTACCACAAATAACTACATGTTACAATACGCTCACTAGGTTATTCTACACTTTATTGCTATCGCTTTTTTTTTTTACATCCTTTAATTTACACAACTACCTTTCTTTTGTTTAACTCATTTGCTCTCTATCGCCCACTCCCCTCATCTGTTTCCTTTAATTCCTCTCCTTCTACCCCCTTCTCGCCTCTCTCGGTCTCCTTGTTATTATCTCTCTCTTTTTAAATCTTTATCCCTATTTTTCCATTTAGATCACTCACCCTCTACCAAGCTGCGTCTTCATCTTTACTCCATATATTAAATACATCACCCTCTCCTGTACAAATTATAATACTTTACTCGCAGAGTAATATAATTGATCATAATCACATTTTTAAAAGCAGATCAAAGTCCAATAAAAATTACCAAGTTGCAAATAATATATAAAAATACATTATAACAGCAACATTAACTATCTATACTTATCATGCTGCTTCACACCAGACAGGGGAAACTGTTCACACTTACACCTTAATGTACTAGTGTAAAAATATCATTCTTCTGTTTACCGATGGCTCTTAGCTTCGCCTTCCAATAAAATGCATCGGTTTCTAAACAACCTCAAACCTAAATAGGTTGCATTTCTACCAAAGGCACTTCTGTTAACAATCCCTGTAAAACATTTAGGGTACTAAAAAAAAATCTCATTAATTTATATTAAGGTACATATGTCATGCAGTGGTCTCAGATGAAAGCTAAAAATACATAATTGAGGTAGGAGAAAGTGTTTTAGCTTGCGTTTGCTCTGTTTGCAGAAGTTTCACACCACCAGGAAAACAGAATAGATTCTGAAATTGTAGCTGATGAAAACTGCCTGCTTGTAATATATTTAGCATGTTTTGCTATTTTATTGTGCTGCAAGAAAACGAATTTGTCTTTTACAACATGTACTAAACAAACTTACAGATAGTATGAGGAAAAAATGTTGTTATGTAATTTGTAGTCGCCAAACAGAAAGAAGGCAACCTTATTTAAGCAAATATTATTATGCTGCTTTGCTCCAACTACTCTCAGCCTTTCTAATGATGTGCTACTTTCATCACTTTCAGTCTAGCAACACACAACAGGGTGCAATAAGCATTGTATTGCTTTTTAAAATCGCAAGGCCAATGTAAATACGATAATAAAAGTATAAGGAGCTGAATCGAAGAACTTATAATTATGCTGTTTCTCCAAATACAAGGATTATAGTGCTATTTCTCAATTTCTCCATTTATCTCTCACCCTCTGCCAAGCTGCTTTTTGCTCTTTTGCTAAAATAAGTGTCCCTCTCCTGAACAAATTTCAATACCTCATTTCAAGCACAATGTAATTTGTTATAATCACATTCTAATAAGCGGCTCAAACTCAAATGAAACTTTGTTCAATTCCTCTCATTCTAGCCCCTTCTCGCCTTTTTCAGTCTCTCTGTATGCTTTCACAGCTAACTAAATACAGAAGCATAAAGCACACTTTATTTAAACTACAGTATACCGAAACACACACAAATACATTTTACAGCTAGGCACACTGAGCATTAACTCTTTCTATCTAGTACACGTTTTAAGTGTGCCTGTTTTTGAAAAAGCACATTTTATTTAATTTTGCACAATTTATTTATAAAAAATGCCCCATGTTGCAAATGCTCTCTCTCCCACTGCAGCTATAGTAAACCAAATATTCATTGGCAACCGCTGTGGCTAATGTAGCCACACTTAGCAACTTTACTCACAAAATTGCCCACAAACAAAATTGAACCCAAACAACTTAAGGCACAGGCACCATTGTGCCTCTTGGGTACCACTCCACAACTTCAAAAACACAAGTACACCCTTGGTACAGCTGCCCTCCCTCCAACGGAGGTGTTCTAACAGCACGAACACAAATACTACAAAACACCACTTCCAACAACCATACACCCAACCAGCCACCACTAACCGGGTCCTCTACATACTCCTTCAGTCCTTCCTGAGGTCCTTCCTACAGGAAACTTAACTTCTCTGGCAACTACACATGCACAACCCCAAAACTCCCACATAGCACCACTCACCAGAGTTGCTTCTTTCTCACCAGTGCTTCTTTTCTCATCACCAAACATAAGCAAAATGTTCCTTTCTCTATGCAAGTGTATGTCCCCTTCTGGCAAGCAGTCAAAAACAGGCCTCCAACAAATACATCCCGCAAAACTCCAACGCCTCTGGTTTCTCTCCGTACTCCTAACATCCTCTCCGGTATTGTCCATTACAGTATAGTCTCCCGCCTAAATACTCCTTCTGGTTTGGAAAACGTAGGCCATGCCTCCCAAAAATAATTTCATTTCCCAAAAATGCCCTTATTTGCAAATGCCCTCTCTTTCACACTGCAACTATAGCAAACAAAATAATCACTGTGGCTAAATTAGCCACACTCAGCAACTCTACTCTCAAAATCAGCCCCAAAAAACATAAGGCAAAGGCACTACGGTACCCCTTGGGTCCCACTCCACAACTTCAAAAACACAAGTGCCTCCATTGTATAGCTGCCCTCTGTCTACCGGATCAGCTCTACCAGCATAACACAAATCATACAGAACACCACTTCCAACAACCATGCACCCAACCATCCCCCACTCACCTCGTCCTCTGCACACTCCTTCAGTCATTCCTGCGGTCCTTCCTACAGGAATGTAACTTCTTTCTGCAAGTCTGCGTCCCCTTCTGCCAAACAGTCAAAAACAGGCCTCCAACAAATATATCCTGCAAAGCTCTAACGCCTCTCGGTACTCCTAACATCCTCTCCGGTACCATCCATTACTGTATGGACTCCCGCCCACATACTCCTTCCGGTTTGGAAAACTTAGGCCACGCCCCCCAAAAATAATTTTAGTTACCAAAAATGCCCCCATTTTCAAATGCCCTTTCTCTCGCAGTGCAGCTATAACAAACAAAATAATCACTAGCAATCACTGTGCCTAAAGTAGCCACACTCAGCAACTCTACTCACAATTACCCCCAAACAACATAAAGCACATGCACCACGGTGCCGCTTAGCTCCCACTCCACAACTTCAAAAACACAACTGCCCCCTTCAATAGCTGCCCTCTGTCTACCGGATTAGCTCTAACACAAATACTACAGAACACCGCTTCCAACAACCCAACCCAACCTGCCCCCACTCACCTCATCATCACACTCCTTCAGTCGTTCCTGTGGTCTTTCCTACAGGAAACTAACTTCTCTAACAACTACACACACAGCGCAAAAAGCACCCATGCAGCCCTACTCACCAGGGTTGCCTCTTCATCACCGGGCTTCTTTTCTCATCTCCAAGCGTCAGCTAAACATTTCTCTCTACAACCATGCGTCCCCTTCTGCCAAACACTAAAAAACGGTCCTCCAACAAATATATCCCACAAAACTCTAATGCCTCTCACTTGTCTCAGTGCTCCTAACATCCTCTGTAACCGTCCATTACAATATCGGCTCCCACATAAATCCTCCTTCCATTAAAAAAACTTAGGATACTCCCATAACCAGGCTACACCACCTGACTTCCTTTAAGCCAATATCCGCGTTCCGGCCGCAGCTCCTAGAAAATACAAGCCGGGCTTACACTTTTAAATAAACACCACAAGCGAACTACACTCCCACCCTACCAGCACATCCTATTTCTTTGCTATTTTTAATATTATAAACGTTGTACAGTACTTTAACACCTTATTGTACAAACTAACCAATATTTAAATACAATTACACAATATATACCTATACATATCCGTGAGTTTTTTAAACATAAAAGCTGATCGAAACTACCTGCTTGAAATATTTTTCCATCTTTTGCTAATTATTTATGCTGCAAAGAACACATTTTCCTTTTACAGCATATATATATAAACCTACAATAATTATGCAATAAAATGGTTTCCGTGTAATTTGCAGTCACCTAAAACAAGGAAGGCAGCATTCTCAAAGCAAATACCATAATAATTTGCTCCAGCTGCCCTTCTAACGGTCCACTACTTTCATCACTTTGCACCTTGTTGTGTTTTTCTAGGGTTAATCAGCCGAGAATACTACTTAAAAAATACATTATAAAAACACTAAGCATCCTAGGCTTCCCTGTACAAATAAAAATACCTATACATTTGTATATATTAATTTCCAAAACTTCCTTTCACAATAACTTCCTTTCTCTCACCTTCCCCATTCCCTGTTTCACCCCCACACACAGTAACTTTATACCTACATATTCTAAACACATTCTCAAACAGTAGCCCACACTCGTACAAACTCTTACCATAAAGCACGCCACTGTTGCCACAGTAACAACACATACACAACCTGTCTCCATGTTATCACACAAGCTCTGTTCCTTTTTTGCAGTCAGCGTCTCCATTTCTTTAGAATTAGTTTGTCTCAAAACCTCCTCTCCCCTCTAACTATTCTTTCTCTCACCACCATATATTACAGCTCTTTTTTAATTATATTTCTATATATACTACTGCATGCTCTTACAGCTCACTAAATACAACAGTGTAACGCACAATTTATTTAAATCACAGTATACCGGAACGCGTACACACATACATTTTACAAGTAGGCACATTCAGCATTTCATCTTCCAGTCGAGTACACATTTTAGGTGTGCTCGTCTTAAAAAATTTACATATTTATTTTATTTGTAAAAAATGCCCCCAAGTTACACATGCCCACTCTCTCTCTCACGGTACAGCTGTAGCAAACACATTAAACACTAGCAATCACTATACCTACAGTAGTGCTCAACAACTCTACTCACAAAATTACACCCCAAAAATATTAAAACCGGCTCAAATTTCAATATTTCATTTCAAGCGCAATGTAATTTGTTATCACGTTATAATAAGCGTCTCAAACTCAAATTAAACTTCTTTCAATTTTTCTCATTCTAGCCCCTTCTCTCCTCTGTCTCCCTGTATGCTCTTACAGTTCACTAAATACAAAAAACTCATTTTATTTAAACCACAGCATATTAAAACTCACACACACTAATACATTTTACAGCTACGCACACTCCTCCTTTACTGTTACTATCTAGTACACATTTTAAATATGCCTATCTTAAAAAAAGCTAAAATTTATATTATTTTTGACAGTTTATTTTAATTACCAAAAAATGCCCCCATGTTCCAAATCCCCCTCTCTCTCGTACTGCAGCTATAGTAAACAAAATATTCATTGGAAACCGCTGTGGCTAAAGTAGCCACACTCGGCAACTCTACTGACAAAATTGCCCCCAAACAACATAAGGCACAGGCACCACGGTGTCACTTGGGTCCCACTCCACAACTTCGAAAACACAAGTACCCCCTTGGTACAGCTACCCTCTGTCCAGCGGGCAGCTCTAACAGCACAACACGAACTACAAAACACCACTTCCAACAACCATGCACCCAATCAGCTACACAATGTAATCTTTAATGTAACATTTGGTGCATATACTAAACAGCAGGCACTAAATCGCATAAGTGGTCCTATTTTTTCCTCATGTACAAATGTAAAACCAACAATATAGTTTTTAAAAATGCTTGTTGGATTTGCCTTAAAATATAATGCAACCCTTTCTAAACCACCTCAAAACTAAATACGTTGCATTTCCACCGAAGGCACCCATAACAAAACGCACAATAGTCACATAGCACCACAGAGTAAAAACAATATTCAAACAAAATGCACAATTACATTTAAAACAAATACAAATTACCAACACGCAGTACAAACCATATAAAAAAAAAACTCTTACCTTCCTCTCCATGCGCTTCTCCCTCGTCTCTGCTCCGGTCAGTGGGGGGGCATTGCAATAATACTGTAAGTAGTCATGTTAACAAGTTCTATAACAATAACATTTAAAACCATTATAAATTAGCAACACTGAGTACAAACAATATTAGAAAAACGCTCTTACCTTCCTCTCCATGCGCTCCTCCCTCGTCTCTGCTCCGGTCGGGGGGGGCATCGCGAGCATCCTGTAAATCAATATGTACATTAATATACATAAATAGCACCACAAAGTAAACAAAATCCATAAATAGTCGCATTATTTTTTTTATCAGAGTAACATTTACACCAAATACAAATTACCACCACGGAGTACACACAATATTCAGAAAACGCTCTTACCTTCCTCTCCATGCGCTCCTCCCTCGTTTCTGTTCGGGTTGTTGGGGGGGGTGGGGGGGGGGCATCGCGATAATACTGTAAATAATCACATTAACACATTTTATAATAATTACATTTACACCAAATATAAATTAGCAACACGGAGTACAAACAATATTTTTTTTAAAAGCGCTCTTTCTGTCATGTCCAACCGCTCCTTCCCTGTCTCTGATCCCATCCGCGCTCCTTCCTGGTCTCTGCTCACGTCGGTAACTGGCATCGCGAGCATAGCATCAACGTTGGCAGATTCGATAATAAACAGCGCACATTTTATAAAAAACCATAAAGCACATTCGCAACATACCATAACAAAACGTACAATAGTCATGCAAATTACATAGAAAAAAGCACGCATGTTCTAAAAAGCAAAGTACATTCACAACAGAACAAAACATACAATAGTCACATTAAGGAGCAACACAGAAAACCCATTTTTTTATAAACGCATATTTGATAAAACCCCATGCAGAACATAAACTACTCATACCATCCTGTCCATGGGCTCCTCCCTGGTCTCTGCTCGGGTCGGTCACGGGGCATCGTGAGGATCCTGTAAATAAATAGCCACATTAAGGAGCACAACCATATTCACACCATAATAAAACCACATGCACAATATAAAAACCTACTCTTACCTTCCTCTCCATGCGCTCCTACCTGGTCTCTGTTCGTGTCGGTAACAGGCATCGCAAGGATAGCATCAAAGTTGTCAGATTTGATAAACAGCGCACATGTGATAAAATAACATAAAGCACATTCGCGACATAACATAACAAAACACACAATAGTCATGCAGATTAGATAGTAAAAAGCACGCATGTTCCTAAATAACAAAGCACCATTCACAACATAACAAAACCCACAATAGGCACATTAAGGAGCACTACAGAGTAAAAACCATTTTCAAACAAAACACACATATTATTCAATAGCAAAACATGCAGAACATAAACCTACTCTTACCTTCCTTTCCATGCGCTCCTGCCTGGTCTCTGCTCGCGTTCCTGAGGGACATCGCAAGGATCCTGTAAATAGTCACATTAAGGAGTACAATCATATTCAAACAAAACGCACATAGTTTTCAATAATAAATATGCATGCACAATATAAAAACTTACTCTTACCTTCCTGTCCATGTGCTCCTCCTAGTCTCTGCTCCAGTTCGCGGTCCTTCCTGGTCTCTGCTCACATCGGTAACGGACATCACGAGGATCGCATCAAGGTTGGGGGATTCAATAATAAACCGCGCATGGTATTAAAAAAACATAAAACACATACATAACAAAACTATTGTACCAGTAACAACTAGTTGTGTTTTATTTGTACTATAAATGCTTCTAGTAGTTATAACAGTGACCCAATTGTCCCTGTCGTCATATATATATATACTCACCTATCAATATTGCCTAGTGTCACTTTTTTACATTATATATTTTTAAATTATAATTCAAATATATTATAGCTGCTACAAATGCTATTTTTTTATGTATCTTTCTCTGGAGTTTCTATTATACTGTACCTAGTAGGTTCCTGCTATATGTATGTGTTGCATAAATGCTTACACATGGGTAATGCATGCCCTCTCCAGGGGGCTTAATTTCAGCAGTGTTTAAAAGGCATTGCAGCCCCAGTAAAATGCCACTTCACATAGGGTCATTTTAATATGTCTGCTAAAGTGCGGTATGTACTTTATCTGTGGTACTGGCACTACTCATAGTTTATGCATAATACTATACTATTGTGGTTTATTCCTAATATGGTCCACTCCTAATATAAGGTATACACCATACTATTACATAATGTTTATATTTGTGATGCCTATGGCCTATTGTCATTATATTTAGGATGTTTATACATCTGTTTTTACACTAAAAAAATGAAGGCATAATGCGTTTGTCGCTAGGTATAATGCTAAGGTCACTATTGTACCAGTCATAACTGTTTGTTTTATTTATACTAAATGTGCTTCTCTATAACTTTCAAACAAATAAAACTATTTACTTCAATAAAAAAATAACTATGTTTCTAAACAGCTACAACTGCTAACGTGCAAAACTAATGTTTTCTCATTATCTCTTAATAGCAAATTAACATATTTAATACTTTCTTTTACTTCCATACAGATTGCTTCACTCAACCAAACTACAAACAAAACGCAAGGTAATACATTTTTCACACTCCAAAAAAATATGCATATTCACTACAAATACACATTTCTCTCAAAACACAAATTATAAACCGAAACCCTATATACCACATAATACATAAAACAAAATGCATATAATATGAATAACATTTTGCAAGCTAGGTATCATCAAGGCCATAAGAAATTTAATAGTACTTCTCGAGGAAGCAATGCCTACCAAATAGTACTTTTACAGTTCTACATAACTTCGATAAAACCATTAATACATGGGATTCTAATGATTTACATTATATTATGGCGCTAGGAGATGCTTTATATACAGAAATGCATTCTATTAATAAAGAAGTACTTATACATCCAGATGACTTGCTTAAATATATACAGCACAATAGCAACATATATTCACTTGCACTCAGAAAACCTTATTATGGTGACGTTCTAAATTGTATTGATCCTTTATATCCAAATATTGAAACTGCATTAACTTTAACTATAAATCACCATTCGAGCATTTTACTTTGTATGAATGCATGTCATTTCAAATTTCGCAAATATGCAGACCTACTTTGTATTTGATTCACATAGCCGAGATAACAAAGGGAGGCCTCACCCTAATGGGACATGCATTACTATTCAAGTAACCACTTTCAAAGGACTAGTAGAATATATTTTACAACCTGCAAACAGTATAAAAGTCCCAAATGAAGATTATGTTGCATTTGAATTAACTCCATTAGATCTAAATACAATAAGAAAAAAAACTCCAAAATGCACTCAGGGAAAACCAACAAAACTAACAATTAAAAGCTTTAAAAAGCCTATGTGCATAAAACGCCAACAACTATAAATATAGTTATGCCTTTTACTGATAGTGCGGAAATAACAGGTGAAAATCCTACTAATGAGAACATTAACAGTTTAAGGGTACCGTCAACAACAATAGCTACAGCATAAACAAATCTTCATACAAATACAATTAATAATGTAGACGCTAACATGTTATCAAACGCACAAAAAAGAACACGCACTATTCCTGTTACAGAAGAAATACAATCAAGCAAAAGGCAATGTGTGCAACACAATGTAGTCAACAATAGTATACATATACAAACACACACTAAAAACACAATATAATAAGCAATTTTCATAAGGAAATATTATATGGTCCAGAGTACATTTGTACTATTTGCAATCAATTATTGCACAAACGATCATTAAGGAATAAACAAGCTATTTGCACACATCCAAGATTTATACAATGTGACATTAGCCAAAACAAAACAAACTATATGTGTAACACTTGCTATACACATATTAGCAAAGATAAAATACCACCATGCTCTTTTATAAATGATTTGGAGGAAAGATTAGTTTCACCAAGAATTCGCTTCCTACAAATTCGAACATTGCCACGTGGATTTAAGAAATCCTTATCAGGGGCTGTTAATGTACCTGCAGATGTTATGACAACAGCTACAATTTTACCTAGACAAATTAATGACAACATGACAATTCCAATTAAATTAAAAAGGAAGTTAGCTTAAAAATCAGACACATTTTGAAAATGTTTGATCAAGTCAAACGAGCAGCACTATGGCTAGCAACAAATAGTGACATGTTTAAAGAATATGGAGTAACTGTTAATCCAGATTGGGAGTATATACCACCAGAAATAAACTATTGCAGTGAAGCATCAGATGAAAATGATTCATCAAAGACTTCAGACAACATAGAAGCAGGAAATTTAGATCCCTTGTTAACAAATGAACCTATTACCACTGACCGTGTCAATGTCTTAAGTTTAGCACCTGCTGAACATATCACACCCAGAGGTTTATACAAAGACAAAGATTCCGAATTTTTGGATTATCCAACAATTGCTTGTGGTAGCCGAAGACCTAGCAATAATGATAGACACTTACCTGTACATTATAGTACAATATGCCAATGGGAGTTAAGGAGTTATGACAGAGTAGCTAAATCTATTACTAATATTTTCTTTGAACTACAAAAGTTGCACATAAAACAAATACAAAGTAAAATAAACCTATCGCTAAGCAAAGAAATTCACCAATGGGGAATGTATTACTGTAAAAAACCTAAAATATAACTTAGAAAACATCTTGCAACATAATGAAGGATACTAAAAACTATCCGCAGTTCCCCACCATATTGGGAACATTGCAAAAAAGATCTGCTTGCTATGATAAGACAACTTGGAATACCATAATTTTCCCTCACTTACTTACCTGTGCAAGGCATTTTGACTTCCAAGTTAGGAAATTATTTAATTACGTTATAATGCATAAAAGTAAACCTATTGGAAAATTAATTGACTACTTTTACAGAGTAGAATTTCAACAGAGGTTACCCACACATATATTATGGGTTGAAAATGCACCACAATTTGGGATAGCAAACTTGGCAGAAGTAATTCAATTTATTGATAAATATATAACGTAGTAAATCACAAGACCCACAAATAGAGCCTTTAATACCTCCACAAAAGCATGCACACACATGCAAATATCAATGTCCAATGCCACACAGTATACTACTAGAATTTGTACCACATGATGAAACTGATATACAATTGCAAGTAAACATTAAACCAATTCATGAAGCTATGAGTACTCCAGAATTTAGTACGCTAGATTTTGCACAATTCTTAGAAGTAATACATTTGGATAATGAGCAATATATTGCATGTATAAGCTCCATGAACAAAACAACTATTTATTTTAAAAGAACGCCAATGGAATGCTTTATTAATAACTATAATTCAATTATTTTAATAGCTTGGATAGCAAACATAGACTTACAGTTTATATTAGATGCATATGCTTGTGCTGTCTACATCATTTAATATACAAGTAAATCACAAAGAGGAATGAGCAAAATAATTGTACAAGCTGCAAAAGAAGTAACTCACAATAATAATGTAAAAGAACAACTTAAACACATAGGAAACAAATTCCTAAACTGTACAGAAATAAGTGCTCAGGAAGCGGCTTACCTTATTCTTCAAATTCCATTACGGAAAAGTTTGCGCTTATTTGTATTTAATACTAGCCCTCCTGAAAAAAAACTTATTTATTGAGAGATGTAGATACCATACATTCCTTACCAGATACATCAAATAACATTCAGTGTGAAAATGTTATAGTAAAATATTGCAAACGGCCAAAAGCATTAGCACAATATACATTAGCTGATTATGTGTCCACTTATAATTACAATGTCAAAAGGAAATTAAGAAAGGATAAAAATTACGTGACAATTCACATGTAGGAAAATTATATGTTATTGCAGGTTTAACAAAAACACGGACTCAGAAAATTATCGAGAATTATTAATGCTTCACTATCCATGGAGAAAAGAGAGCAAAATAATTTTAGATAACACATACTACGAAAGATATATGCAAGTTAAGGACATTGTAGATGGGCATTATAATGAATATAATAACAATTAAATTATTACAGAACTTACTAGTGATGGCGACCATAAAATACTAATCACCTCTCCTCTATCAACAATAATACCATCTGATAAAGCAGACCCTGAGATCCAAAATAATGAACAGCAGATTATATATGACTTGTCACTAGATTTAGGTATTCGAAGCATAACTGAAGAAAACTTAACTAATTCTATCTTACTAGATTATAAATACTATGCTATCATGCATAATTTTAACAGAGGAACAACTACATTTTGTTTGCCATCATTTACACTGAATAAAAACTAAAACACCATGCTATACATTTTGCACTGGTGGTGCAGGGGTTGGAAAGAGCTTTCTCATTACTGCACATTTATCAAACATTACTACGGTATTACAATACCAAAGCCGGTGAAAATCCAGACAATATTTATATTTTACTCACAGCTTCAACAGGAAAAGCAGCACATAATAATAGAAAAACACTGCATATCACTTTTAAAATTCCTGTGTCACAAAGTTTAAATTATAAACCGCTAACTCATGAACACAGAAGTCAACTAATGCATGTTAAAGTGCTAATAATTGATGAGATTTCTATGGTTGGAAGAAATCTGTTCAATTTTATTCATAACAGGCTACAGGAAATAAAAGCATCTAACCAGCCTTTTGGAGGCATTTCAATTTTAGCTATTGGGGACTTTGATAAATTAAAGCCAGTTTTTGACACCTATATATTTGAGAATAGTAAAAATTCCTATGGACCTTTAAGTACTAACTTATGGGTAGCACATTTCAAACTATTTGAACTTAACGAAAATAATGCGTCAACGAAATGACATTCTATTTGCAGAATTACTAAACCGATTAAGAGAATGAAAACATACACACGAAGATATTTTTGACATAAAGCAGCGTGAAAAAAAAAACCAGATAACAGTATTAGCAAATATATCCCGTATATGTCAACTAACAAGGAAGTAAATGACAATAACAATAAAGTTTTATTACAACATAGCCAGCAATATCCGGTTTATACTACAATAGCAAAATATACCGTCAGTTCAGATCTTGCAGAAAAACAATAATAAAACAATTACTAAAAGATCCAACAAAAACTATGAGACTTGTCCACACATTACACATCGCTTTAAAACTACGCTATGATTTAACTTTTAATGTTAATGATGGGTTAACTAATGGAGCTTTAGGTTTAGTTGAGTTAGTGGAAAATATTAATAATATACCGTATATTGTTTGGATTGCATTTGATAACACAATTGGGAAAATTATACGAGAACAAAACACTTGTATCACTCACATATTTCATCAACATGGACACCCATACATCCTATTTCAAGACATTTTCAATTCACTAAAAATGTATAACAATTATACACAAACCATTTCCATTACGGCAAGCATCTGTATGACCTATACATAGGACACAAGGTGAAACTATAGAACCACTTTATATACACTTTAATAACAGTAAAATACATCACTTGCATTATGTAGCTTTAAGCAGAGCAAAATCTATATCAAACATGTACATTCAAAACTTTAATCAACACAAAATTATAATACATCCCAAAGTAAAAGAAGAAATGGTAAGATTAAGAACACATATACTATTAGACATATCTGTACCACAAATAGAAACCTACAACACACATTTAAATATTATCACACAAAATATACATTCACTTAAAAAGCATTTTAAATCAATGACATCAGATAAAAACCGCATGAAAGCTGACTTTATTTGCTTAACAGAAATAAACACTACTAGAAAAGCAACACACAATGACTTTTGATAAATACCATAAGCAATAAACAAACCATGGAATTATACTTTACTACAAAAAGGGGCTTTTCATTTTCATTCTACCTATTAAACACAAAAAGGAATTGACCTTCTACATTTTACACTACATATAACAACGACCTAGTTATATTATACAAACCACCACATATATTAATACAAACACTATTACAAACAATACAAAATATAACCCACTTCTATCCAAATTATAAATTTATCATAATGGGCGATTTTAACATAGATTTAAAAACGAAATGCCCAAAAAGTGCACAGTTTCTAGAATTTTTGGATAAACAATTACAATGCAAACAACTTATAAACACTTAGACAACAAACTACCAATCATTATTAGATCATGTATACACAAATCAAGTATTGCAAGCCTATGGAACATTAGAATTCTATTATAGTGATCACAAAGCATTCTGGGTATCAATTTAAAATACGATTAATTATTTTCCGCTCCTGGGCTGGGTTTCCTCCAAACAAACCAGATTATGCGAGTGGAAAGTGATTGATGGACCCGATGGCATGACGGAGGCCAGAGACAAGGTGACCACCAGGCTTAGGGAAAGAGGTGAGGGCTGCTGTGCGTGGTGGGAATCCCTTGCCCGACTACTGCTGACTGCAGTTTCTGGATGGGAAATCTGTGACGGCTGCAGGTTGCAGTTTCCTAGCAACGAGGACGCTGGTGGAGATTCCAGAACTCATTCCACAGAGGCCAGGACCGCATGAGGAGGTCGAAGCAAGGTGCGCTGCCGGCACCAGCACGACCGGAAACTGATCCGAAAACAGACACTCAAAGAAAAGTGAACTGCGTACCGGTAAGGGAAACAAATCAGACCAGGATAAGACTGAGCTCAATACAAGTATTGTCCAGAGGGGCATGACAGCGGGAGAGCAGGGGAAAAAGCAGGTTGCTATAACAAGTCTGTTTTCACCTGTGAGCATAAGCGGAAATGAGAGAGAGAGAGATGGAGACGGGGGCATGAGGAAAGCTGGATGACCCGAGCAATACCCCTACTGTTGCGGACACCGTGAACCCTCAAAGTTTCTCACAGGATATAATGCCAGAACTACGGAAGGAGCGAGTCTCATGGGGGTCAAACTGACAACACTGTGCTGGGATCTCCGGAGATACACTCCAGTGCCCTCCAAGACTGAGATGATAATAATAAGGAAAATGTCCCGGACAAGGGCAGCGTCACCATAGAAGGTATATGCAATCCAGCAAGAATTACAAAAGCGATAAGTAAACCTGAGGTGATAAATGAGAACACAACTTGCTCCCACAGAAGGGTGTACACAGAAAGAGCCAGGAGGCGGGATACCTTTCCCCCGACTATGGAGAAATAATTTTCTTTGAATGAGGAGTCTGGCGAGTCGGACATAGAGGTGTCAAGCAGTAGTGATGACGAGGATTGTGGGGATTCCTCCACGAGCAACTACAGCCAGCAAGGGGAGAGAAGGATACCTAGGAGAACAAAGCTGATATCGGAAGGAAAAAGGAGCAAGCGCAAGAGAAATCTGGGAGAGGAAGAACTTGGATGGGACTACTCAGCCACACAGCTGTTACCCCCTAATGGCTCAAATGAGAAGGGGAGGATGTCCAGAGAACAACCGGGGGATACGGCCGGACAGAGAAATTGCAAACAGTCTGCAGAGCCTTCCCTTTCACTGATCTTACAATCCCTAAGATCATTCCAAGACGAGGACAAAATGGAAAATCGACAAGCACGACAGGCCTCAAAAAAAGTACAAGGCTCAATGGGCAAAATTGGGTAAACCTGTCCAGAGACAATGCAGGCTACCTTACAAGAGAGTACATTGAAGGATGTGATGTGGAAGCTAGAAGAGGCAGAAAATTACCAACGTCCCAATAACTTGAGGCTGCTAGGGATACCAGAGAACATTGAAGGCAGTGACATCAGGAAATTCACAATAAATATGTTGAAAAACTTTGCCAGAACTAGCACACAGGGATTGGGATAAAGAAATCCAAAGTGTACATAGATTCCCTTTAACAATAGCCAAACGCCCCCCGCATGCTCAGCCATATCCATGTGTAATATTCATCTATTTTGGAAATTTTCTCCTCTGACAGGCCGTTTATGATCTGGCCAGACCCAACAAGAAAAGGAATTGGGTGAATTTCTCATTTTTCGCAAAACCAGACTTTGCACACGCCACAGTGGAGAGAAGATGGAGGCTCAGGCAACTTATCGCACCATTTAAAAAAACAGGAGCTACAATTTTTTTTACAGAATCCAGCTAAGTTAAAAGTTCTCTTTCAGGGTCGGAACTATCATTTCACTTCTGGAATACTAGCTCAGTGTTAGAGGAGATTACAGCGGGTAAAAGCCGGGACTGCCGACAGCAATTAATATGTGCTAATGCTGAAGGCAATGGGGTAGTGACCAGGAGTTTTTTTCTTGTGACAAGGAGGACTTGTCTGTCTTTGCCTGTGGTCTGTTTTTCCCTCTTATAGAATGTTTTCCCCCTTGCCTTTTTCTCTTTTTTTCCTAGATGTGATGCTTTCCCTTTTTGTTTTATTCATTTTTTTTTCCCCCCCTCACTTTCCTAGGAGATCGTTCTGTAACACAACCGGTTTTGATCATGATTATGATGGCTAAAAGCACGCCTGAACACGAGGGGAGGAGAGGGAAGTGGAGAGTGGGTGAGGATGGTTCAGACACTATCACACCGGCTCAGGATTGAGCCTGATTGCCTAAAGGATGGTGGGTGGGGGAGTGAGAGGGAGGGGGGAGAAGGGGGAAATCTCACAGGTGGTAGATATAAAGGGTGCAACTAAGGGGGACCAACTTGGATTTAAGAAAGATAGAAAATGGCAGGAGATATACAGGCAGAAATTGTCCCGAGAGAAGACATATACACAGTCAGGTATCGATAAGAATCAACATAGCTAGATTGAAAATTCTCACCCTTCATATATGTGGCATCAATGATTCTAAGAAAAGACAGTGTGTCTGCGGGACAACAAATGACAGGGGCTAATATTCTCTGTATTCAGGAGAGGCACATCGAGGGGTCACAATTGTATCTACTTAGTACACTAGGGTATAGACTGATTACTGCAACAACACAGGGAGTAAGGACTAGGGGTTTGGCCATTTTGGCGAAAGGGAGTGGGATGCAGTTTGTATGGGCAGTGGGCAATTACAGAATGTCAGTACAACAATGATAATAAAAATTACATTATGTACAATATATGGAAATGTTAGTGATGATCAGAATGTACTGGATTATATTTCTAATGAGCTTGCTCACTGGCCTCTCCCATTGATAGTTTGCGGCGATTACAGTCCGAACCTTCCCTGTGACTGGTCGTTGGACCCGGGATACAAATATCGGGGGAGGAAGCCAAAAGTGTTTCAGGTCCTTAAACTTATGTCGGACCCATGGCTTAATAGATTGTTTTCCAAATATTGCACGAAAATGATCCAGGATTTACCTACTTCTCTAATCTACATTCTAATCATGCGAGACTGGATTATGTTTGTCTCAATCACTGTGAGCTCTAATTGCTCAATAGAAAAATTACCACGGGTCCTATCCAATCATAACCCTCTAGTTTTAAGTATAGAAAGTGGAGCAATAAACCTCAATGTAAAAATGTGGATGTTCAAAAGAGTATTGTTAAACAAGGAATATTGTCGCCACATGAGTAAATGGATACCAGGGTTTTTGGAGGATAATCTAGGTAGTATCAATGGGGTCTGGGACTCCCTGAAGGCAGGGATCAGAGAAGAGACGCTACGATTTTCATTAAGTCTTAATAAGGAGGCTAAACAAAAAATCGTGGCATTGCAGAGAAATTTGGGTGTAGCCGAGGAAGGATTGATAAGGGCAGTTCAGGAGGGACGGGAAATTGAAAGTAAATTAAGATGTGTGGCGATCGCTAAATACACTCCTCTACATCCTAACGGAAAAAGCCATAGCCAAGGCAACAATGCATAGAGGAAGCACTTATAAATTAAGCGAACAGGTTGGTCACCAATTGGCAGTGCATACTCGACAACAAAATACAGCCAATCTAATAAGGGAAATCAAAGATCCAGAGTATGGGCAAAGTACCGAATCTCAAGCGATAAGAGCTGCATTTCAACGATATTATCAAAAATTATATGATACTGGTACACAACAGGAAAAGATCGAAGAATACCTAGATCAAAACCCACGATTAAGATTAGAGGTGGAGGATCAAGACAGTTGGATTATATACCGCAATGGGAAGAAATCTTGCTCTCCATGAATAGTTTAGCTAAGAGAAAGGCGGCCGGTATGGCTGGAATACCAACCGAGTTCTATGTTAAATTCTCTATGCAGTTACAAAGAATAATGTGCGATTTTATTTACATATATCTTCCAGGGGTGCCGACCGCCGGGAACATGGTCCTTAGCCAAAATCGCGTTTAAAAAGAAAACAAAGACCCAATAGAACTTGGGTCTTATCGTCCTATCACCCTGATTAATGGTGATTGTAGGAGAGTAGGATCTGCATTTATTTTGCCCCCACTTTTTTTTCTGATGTATACACTGGTTTCTGGCTATAGTCAGGTTGGGTCCCTGCTAATCAGGGCCCCAGTCTCTGTTCTCTCTAAACGACTTGGTGTGCATATTAGATGCACTAGTGATTGGATACTGTGGTACCTTATGAGCCCCTAGTATATGGTACCTTGGGTACCTAGGGCTGCAGCATGTATTATGCCACCCCTGGGAAGCATTCTCAATCTGACACCACAGGCCTGCTACTGCATCCTGTGTGAGGTAGTGTTGGCACTCCTCACTGAGATAAAGCTTTCTATATCTCACCCTACACACACATATATAAACCGCCACCGCTATGGCAGGCCATATCAATCTTGAGGGCAGGGTGCTTGGTTTACAATGTGAGGGGGTGCCTCTTCCTGAGCAGGGCCCCTCTGCAGCTGTCAGTCTATTCTCTATGGCTGTTTGTGGCTTCGGTTAAACCATATACTCTAAAGTGCATTAAAATGCTTACTTTGGAATGACTTCATCAAAACATGTCGTGTTAGGTGTCAAACAACTTGGAATCATACCCCCACATCAGTCCATGATGTGGGAGTATGATCCCACCCTTCTAGAGGGGACGACATGTACAACTATAGAAATCCTATAGAGCCCTGGCATCACAAAATGGATGCCACCAGCGCAGACACTGGGCTGCCCTCCTGCTGCTGACAGAAACTCGCAGTGGAGGAAGCCCAACAAAAGGCATCCTTTCACAGGGAGGTGTCACCACCTTCTAGACAGGATTTAGTGTATTGGGGCTGGGTGGGTGCACTCCTAGAGTGCTTTGAAGTCCTGCACTGGGGGAACAGTAGGCTCCTCTGTGCATATGCCAGCTCAAACCGGTTCAGGGGCTACCTGTCCCTGCACTGGCGTGAAACTGGACAAAGGGAAGTGGGTGTAACCACCCCCTACCCTGACCATCCCAGAGGAGTGGTCAAAGAGCTAGTCCCTCCTCTATCTTCACTATAAGATCGCAAGCTTTGCCATTGCAAATCAGATAACCCTGGATGACGCTCTACAAAGAAGAATCCTGGCCCTTCGACGTTCCACTACCTTTGGAAGACAGAAGAATCTCCCTTGGAGTCAAGGAGTGACTCTCCTGCTTGGCAGGCACCAAAAACCTTAATCAACGGTTGCAAACTTTCCCACTCCCGCCGGAGTTCGAAGTCCCTGCTGCCCCAGAAGTGGATTTCCTGACTTCTCGACGGCCATTGTGAGTCCCCAACAGAGCTATGGCGAGTGGACCCCAAGAGTGACGAGGAACAGCAATACCCGGGGACCGTGCACTATTGTCAACTGCAAACCCTTCACGATGTCCTACGGACTTGTGCATTGGACCATTTGTGGCCCAAGCCTCCAGCAGGTTTTGCAGCAAAAATCAGAGGCCTACCCCATCCTGAGTGACCGTGGGCTCCTGTGAAGCATTTCCTGAAGAGGCGCCTTCGCGATCCCTTGCCCATTGGCTTGTGGGTCACCCGAAGACTTTCTTATCAACGAAAAGGGCTCTCCTGGTTACTCCAGGCCTGCCCTCACTCACCCTTGCTGGGTGAGTCCCTCAGACCCCACTGGTTTGCACCATGGACTTTCTTCAGTCTACACAAGACTTGCAGTTGCCAAAGCTTGTTGGCTCCAATCCGGTTGCCGACATCACCATCAGCCGCAGACGTCATGGAACAATCCGAATCCAGCTGCTGGTCATCGTCGAACTCTCCTGGACCTCGTGAGCGAAGAGTCAAAACACCATCGACGACCTGAAATCACCCAACATCCGTTGTCAGCCATCTTCCTGGCCACCTGTCACTGGCAAGTGACTTTGAACCCTGTCCCTTAAATTTTCAGGTCGACTCCATCTTGAATCCACCCTTGGATTCCACCGGACACTTCTTCAGTTGACGCAAGCAGCAAGTCTTCTTTGGTCTCCATAGAAAACAGCGACGTGACCCGACACCAAAAGACACCTATGCACCCGGCTTCCCTGGGTGAGGTAACTCATGCACTCCGGTGCCCTAGTGTGTGTTGGCCCTCGAAGTACTTACCTTGTAAGTGGCTTACTTGTAGACTTCCTCGAAGTACCCTAGAACTTTAAAAATAAAACCGCGACTTGCACCATTATAATCAATAGGGAACTCGCGGCTGTGTGCGCACACTGCACGCGTCTCCCGTGGGCATGTTACTTAAATGCTAACACTGCAGTAGTGAAGCCCCAGCGATTTCCCCAGGCCCTAGGCCTTGTCATTTTGCAAGTCGACATTCTTATACCATTTTTTTAGTATATGGTCTGGTACGCCCCTAGGGCGCCAGCCATATTTGTGCTTAATTTATTGTGAAACGTTGACCTTTTAATGTGTATCTGGCTTCTAATCTCAAAGAGATTAGTAGAGTGTGTCTAGTAATAAATACATATATATAAACCTGTGTGGTGTCCTTTCATTTGGTAATTCAAGAGGTTATAAGGTAAAACAATCTGCTTTACATTCCTCTGAGACTTAGCCTGAAGGCTGCTTTACACATCTACCACTAGGATAGCTTTCTTTAAAAGGTTGTCTTAAACCTATCTACCATAAGAGTCGAATTGGACTGGTGCAAGGTGGCCACTATAACTAGTGACCAGCATATGCCAGGCCAACTTCTCACAGTGATTTAAAAATGCACTCTAAATTATTAGCTAGTCGATTGGCACCGGTTATTCATAAAATTGTATCTGATCGTCGGCATGGGTTCATTCCAGGAAGATCCACCACCGACCATGTCCAAAGAGTGGTCACATTGTTTGACATTACTGATGTTGCAGGAGACCCTATGGCACTTATATCACTGGACGCCGAAAAGGCCATTGATAGGGTCTTGTGGAAATATCTATGGACAGCAATGTCAAGAAGTGGCATTAGGGAACATTTCATCAGAGTGGGCCAAATGCTATATACTGAACCATCAGCTGTAGTAATGGTAAATGATGGGATGGTGTCAGAGAAGATGGCTATTACCAGAGGGACACGACAGGGCTGCCCATGCTCTCCTCTTTTATTTGCGGTGTTTATTGGCCCTTTCATCCGTAGACTGGAGAATAACATGTTAATACCACCAATATGGTCACAAAACTGGCCCACAAAAACATTGGCGTATGCGGATAATATCGCCCTAGTCACCAGCAAGGTCCCCTCTAATTTTTTTCCTCTGTGTGCAGCAGTGTAGGGGCTCTGTGCGCTGCAGCCATGGCTATGTGCGCCATGAAACAGACCGCACGCGTGTGCAGCGCCAAATATCTCTCCAAACTTTTCATAAAAAACTGAAAAGACGGTGCATTTCCACACATTTAAGTCCGTTATTTGACATGAGAAGGATAGCGGAGGGATAGAAGGGGAAGAAAGGTTTGCATTCATATAGCACCTGTTACCCCTGATGGGTGTTGAAACTCTTTTCTGGCGAGTAGCACGCTACTCCGGAACCCATAAAGTATTAGTGCTGAATATTAGTATAGTGAAATATGAAGTAATTTGAGTGGTGGATATGTTATTTAGCTATTTGGATAGAGAAGGGTAGGTGGCGGGATAGAAGAGGGAAAGAGGTTTGTATTTATATAGCGCTTGTTACCCCTGATGGGTGGGTAGCACGCTACTCTGGAACCCATAAGGATTAGTGTTGAATTAGTATAGTGAAATATGAAAGTAATTTGAGTGGTGACTGTTAGTCAGTTATTTGGATCGATCAATCTATTACATTTAATAACTGCTGAGTGGGGTACAGTGATGAGAGGTCTTTGCTGAAAATTCTACTTCACAGAGCCGGCACTGTGGCCAAGCAGTCTGTTCCCAATAACCTGCGCAAGCGCACCGAAGTTACCCCAAGCGCGCAGTGTGCTGTATTAAGCGCGCACATCCTGCGAGACCTTTCGTACCGCCATTTTTAAAACACGGGCGGCACGAAAAACAGTCATTCCTGTGGCTCTGGGTTTTGGGAGGGTACAGCTGCGGGGCTGATTGTGGGCCTTTAGTTAGTATTCATGTTAACTGCAGCCCGTGCAATGCAATTAACATGAATACTAACTCAAAGGCCCACAATCAGCCCCGCAGCTGTGCAATGTTAGGAAAAGAAAAACAGCGTCTCAAACACGATGTGTGCTTTAGCACACGCTGTGTTTGAGTCTCTGCTTTTCTTTTCTTAATTGTGCACAGCTACGGGGCTGATTGTGACCCTTTGAGACAGTATTCTTGTGAACTGCAGCGCACACGGGCTGCAATTAACATGACTACTAACTCAAAAGTGTTACAGCAAACAAATGATGGATGGAATGCTGACAATGCAAACCTCCTTCCCCAGTCAAAATATCTGTGTTAAATCAATCTTTAATTTGCCCACTACGCCACCCCAGTTTGGACCCAGCCAAATGCAAATCAATCTTGACCTTGTACCTCATGGGAACAGTCCAGACCGAACTGCCAGGCTAGGTCCTCCCTGGACCGGAAACAAGCGTCTTGGGACCGGGGGTCTGTCACCCTTCTTCAGCCAGGCTAGCTTGAATCCAGTGGCACATTGAGCAAGGGACCCACGTCTGGGCATACCCAGGGAGGACCTGGCCTGGCAGTTCGGGCTGGACTGTTGCCATTGAGCACAGGGTCAAGACTGATTTGCATATAGCTGGGTCCAAACTGGAATGGCATGGTGAGCAAAAAAACGATGGATTTAGGCCCAGATCTCTGTACTGGGGTGAATGTATGACATTGTTCTGCATTCTGTCCATCAATAGTTCTTTTTACTAACTCAAAAGGCCACAATCAGCCCGCAGCTGTGCACTGTTAAGAAAAGAAAACAATAATTGGCATAGCCACTAGGTCTCGCATTTGGGACCTGCTACATAACTAAATACTTATAAGGTCCCAAAGGCGACACCTATAGGCTATGCCAATGCTTGTTTACATTGAAAGGACTTGGTCCAGAGGATTGTTACTGCATTGTACAAATACAATTCTTAAGAATAATGAACAGTGATATGTGGATTATAGTTAGTATCTGTCCGAGATCAAGAGAAGATTAAGTTATTTACAGACGTTAAGTTATTTGCTTTCTTTCGGCCGGCAATTAAACTTATCTTGCAAAAAAAATAGAACACTATTCAAAACTCAAGACACTGAATGCTTTGTGGTCTTGGACATTCTGTATATTGCAAGGGCAATGGCCGCTAGGGAATTGACATTCAGCGCTTGGAAATGTTTCCTGGTTGTCCTTTCCTCTCGGTGTCTTTCTGGGTCCATTAGCAGTCTCCGGAACACGCTGCTGATGGAACGATCTTAAATGTTGATCTGTATAGCAGAACTTGAATCATCAGCCTTTTAATTCACTTTCTCTCTTGGCACGAGCGTGCTGTTCGAACTTGTTGCCTTCCAGAATGGGCCTGTATGTGTTTAGTCACAAGGTGCGACTATTCTCGGATTTCTCCTGCATGCACTATGTTTCAACACTGCGGGGGAGGGGGGCAAGTACAAGCAGACATTAATTATTGAAATACACGTTGCACTGCAGCCTGTCACGCTTTGCTTGACAAGTGTGCGTTTTTTGCATCACAGGCGAGCCAAGTATGCACAATCAAACCAAATAATTGGTTTAACTGATACTAGCTTTTGGTGTAGCCAGATTATTATGTAATGTAATTTTCCTAGACCACTTTATATAGACGATTGCAATTAAAACAAATTTGCTTTTTTTTCTAAAAGGGAACCCTGTAATAGGGCACATATGGATTTTATATGCTTGCATGTAATTTTTGGAAATTCATCAATATAGTATGTATTCTTTACTAATCAACACCATTAAAGGCACTTTCCAGAGCTTCACAAATAATAAACCTTCGAATTAAGGGTCACGTCTGTTGTTGGTAGATACGACACTGCGCTGAGTCCTACCATTAATTAAAAGGACACTTTGTATTTACCTATTGGCTGTGCCAATGCTTTTTTTCTTTTCAGAACAGTGCACAGCTGCGGGGCTGATTGTGGGCCATTGAGTTAGTATACATGTTAATTGCAGCCCGTGTGCGCTGCAGTTCACAAGAATACTGTCTCAAAGGGACACAATCAGCCCCATAGCTGTGCACAATTAAGAAAAGAAAAGCAGAGACTCAAACACAGCGTGTGCTAAAGCACACCTCGTGTTTGAGACACTGCTTTTCTTTTCTTAACAGGGCACAGCTGCGGGGCTGAATGTGGGCCTTTGAGTTAGTATTCATGTCCATTGCAGTGCACGGGCTGCAGTTAACATGAATAATAACTAAAGGCCCACAATCAGTCCCGAAGCTGTGCCCTCCCAAAACCCAGAGCCACAGGAATGACTGTTTTTCGTGCCACCCGCATTTTAAATGCGGCGGTGCGAACGGTCTCGCAGGATGTGCGCGCTTAATACAGCACACTGCACACTTGGGGTGACATCTGTGCGTGCGCGCGTGCGTAGGTTATTGGGAACAGTGGTCACCAGTTGTTGTAAATTGCAACTTCGATGTGATTAAGCATTTACTAAAGACATGAATTCTCCTCCCTTACACATGTTCCTTTTGTTATGTTGACTGAAGTCTGGACTCCATTTTGTATTGTCATGTCTCCACGTGCTCAACACGAGGAGAGTCTTATCTTTGTGTTAGTTGCTCTTGTAATCTGCCTAGTAACAGTCTATAAATAGTTCCTTTGTCCGTCTGGCGCATGCCCAGACTTGACCACATCTGTTATCAGTTAGTCCTTGCTTGACCATGTTTTCGCGGGCTTAAGGAGTATGTCAGCTCCGCCCACATATCGATCTTGTATTGCAATGTCCATAAAAGGTAACATTCCTCGTCTCATGTCGTGCCCTCCCACTTATGAGCCCCTCTGTTGTGTATAAAAGGGGACCGTGTATGCAAGTTCTTTGTGCTACTCTATGCAATACTGAAGGGTATTGTGTGGATTGTAGGACCACCCTTAAGGGTTAATAAACCTTGTCTTTGTACTTTGCAGTTTCCGTGCCAACTTCCTTATAGATTCCATTGCAGGAGAGCGAACCCTTGTGTCCTGCCGGCCTAGCTGGGGCCTGTACTCATCAATTGGCGCCCGTCACGTGGGGCTCATCGGCGACTCGGATGCTCGAAGGATTGGTCGCGACGAAGGTGAGGAATTTGGCCGGGGATGTGATCACTGCCAGAGGCACTTTAGTCCTGGCATCCCGAGGTTTTTCTTCCTTCCCTTCCGAGCTGACCATCTGGGTGGCGCCGGTCCTCGACTGAGACCTCTTCTGTCGGTTCTGCCGTGACAGCCGTTTGGGCGAATTTCGGAGCTTGGCAGTTGGAATCTGGACTCTTGATTGGTAAGAACCGTTGTACGGTACTTGCTCCGAGTTTTTGAAGCCTGGGTTGGCTATTTGAGTTTGATTTGTGATGACCGGTCATATCTTGTATTGATTATTTTGAGAATATATGCGTTGCAACACATATAGGCAGGTAATGTGGAGATATTTCTCCGGAACTGTGTAACTTTGACCAGCACAACGTGTAAGTGCCATTTTTTTGATAAAACTGCATATTCTGCATTATTTTTGAGCATGCCTGCTTTTAGCGCACTCCGTAAGTGGTGCTGCTGCTTTGGAAACCGGTTAAACCTCGAGGAATCTGCTCCAGCTCCCCCAGAGGGGACTCCTAATAGGGATATGTATGTGAAGCATGGTCTTTCCTCCATAATGTACAGCACAGTATGGAGGAAATATACCAAGAAGGATCCTGAGTTACGGTGGCCGTTGTATGGGTCGTTTGATATACGTAAGATTGAGTATGTGGAACAGTGTATGTGTAAACGGCGTGCGCGGCAAGACATGTTTGAATGTGTGCGACTATGGGTGAAGGAAGTGCGTGAGCGAGAGAAACGCGAGAAAGCGCTGTTTGATAAAGAGCAACGAAAGAATGATCATGTGAGAGCGCAGGAAGCAAAGCGTCGGGAGGAAAGAGAACAGTCGGAGAAACAAGAGAAAGAACATAGGTTACAAGTCTCGGGTCAATATGCTGTTCGTCAGCCACTCTATCCTGTCCTTAATAATCATGACGATGATTTTTATTTATTAGATCGTTCTCCGCCTCCTTATGTCGGCGCGTCTGCCCCGAGGCCACAAGATTCTGGATCGGGTTCGAGTAAGGTAGACACGCGGTCCATGTTATCGGCTGAGCGAATGGGTGAGCTTCGGCAGGTTTCTTATCGTGCATGTAAGGGCAAGTTATCCCTTGATGAACTGTTGGCTTCTTGGGGGTCGTGGCAGGATAGAGAAAGGTTGTATCTTGGGACACTTTTCTGATGAAGTGATTGGTGCCTTTCGGAAATATTCCAGCGTCTTTGAACCTGACGATGTGGTATTGGATGCTAAAGCATTGCGTAATGGTGTTTTCTCTCCCTCTAAGGCGCCTGAAGCGGTTCGGCGACTGTTTGCGTTGCGGGATGCGGCAGCAGACCTTAAAGAGAAAGCGCGCCAACATCTTGAGGAGAAAAGGCGGTCGGATTCGCGTACTGGAGGCGGCCATTCATCCATCTCTCAATCAGATAAGAGCGATCCAGTGCATGCTAAACCAATGCGCGAGGCGGCGCCTTTGTATGTTCCTCCTAAAGGAGCGGGGACTAGCTCGGATATTACCTCCGCCGATGCTAAGGGATATTTTGTGTATAATTGGGTCTATACTCCCTGGCACAGGGCTGACGTCATGGCATTAAAGAATGCGTTGCCTGATCCCCTGCAAGAATCCAGCGGCCTTTTACGAAGAAGTCGAGGGGGCCTTGAATTCTTGTATTATGACCTTAGCGGATATAGATTTGTTCTTTGGGCTTATTCTACCACCAGATATGTGGCGATCCGTGCGGAAGGTAGATGATGTTGCCACTTTTAAGGCTCGATGGTCTGAACTTGAGGATGAGGATAGGGAGAGAAAGCCCGCGCAGAAACCACCTCAGATTATCTTAGATCTCCCCGCTGCTATTCTGACTAAGTTGAAGACCATCATTCCTCCTAAAAAGATTGACTGGAATATGCTAGCCTCGTGTAAGCAGAAAGCCGATGAATCAGTTGCAGATTTCTTTACGCGCTTTGAGGAGACGTTCCATGATTTTAGTGGTCAGTCTCTTACGGATGATACGGGTCGGCACCTTTTTGCTGACAAATATGTGGCGAATTTATTACCGGCAATTGCAGCTCGCCTCAAAGCGAGTGAAAGTTCTTGGTCCACTACGACCCCGACAGCCCTTCTGACTTTAGCTCAGTACTATGAGCGCCAGGAGCTAGAAGCGAAGGGGCAGGAGGAAAAGAAATCGAAGGATTTAAAAACGAAGGTGATGTTAGCACAAGTATATGGTCCGCCCCGACGGGGTGTAAATAGAGGTAGGGGAGAATTTTATGGTCCTCCCTCGGGCCGATCTGATCTGAATAGGAATCAATGTGCGTATTGTAAGCAATCGGGGCACTGGGCCAGAGAATGCCCAGCGTTGCATGCTTCACGGCAGGGACACAGTCAGGGACACACTCAGGGCGGCCCGAGAGGTAGAGGGGGTTTCTCGAATTTTAGAGGGAATTCTAATGATCACGCTCGTTTTGACCTTGCTGGGCAGCAACGAGATAGGTCAAATGTTTTTGATCGCCAAAATCAGTATCAAGTGTCGGGGATTGACCGTTCTGGGTACCATGATTCTCAGCATGCATAGGAATGCGTTGGATGGGGGTTGGAATCAGTCGAGGTGCCAGTTGATCAGAGGGGTCCTTACGTATCAGCTGAGGTTTTGGGCTCCACTGATCAGTTTCTAGTGGACACAGGAGCGACTCGTAGTGCGCTGTCTAAACAATTGGTTCCGAGGGCTCCCCCATCTGGCTTAATGGTTACATCGGTAGGGTTTGATGGAACACTCTCCCGAAGCCCTCTTTCGCAGCCCCTCACATTTCAGGTTAATTCCTTTTCTGCACCCTGTCCGTTTTTGTTAGCTCCGAACACGCCGGATAATATTATGGGCCTTGATATGCTGAAGCACTTCAGAGCTACGATCCGGTGTTCCCCTGCTGGAGTGCGGGTGATATTGAATGACAATTACCCCCTGTCTGAACGGATGTGTGTGGTTACAGAAGATGCTGTGTTAGCTGCCCTCCCCCGTGCTCTGTGGGCCACTTCGGATACTGATGTGGGACAGATGGTGATTCCGCCTGTTCACATTAGTGTCCAAGAGGGGGCGGTGTTACCACGCCTTCCACAGTATCGTATTTCGCAGTTGGGGGAAGAGGCTCTTGTACAGATTGTGCAGGATTTGATTAAGGTGGGAGTGGTGGAAGAAGTTCCCTATAATGTTTGTAATAGCCCGATTCTACCCATTCTGAAAAAGGATACGGATGCCAAAGTCTATCGGTTTATCATTGATTTGAGAGAAGTAAACAAGATCGTGATACCTCAGTACCCAGTGGTTTCGGATATCACGACGTTGCTTACTTTGGTCCCGCCTACGGCGACCACGTTTTCAGTTATTGATTTGAAAAATGCCTTCTTTTCAATTCCCATTCATCCCGATAGTCGATACCTTTTTGGTTTCACTCTCAATAATAGGTCTTACCGATTTTGTAGAATTCCCCAG
The DNA here is from genome assembly GCF_964204655.1 of Triturus cristatus. Taxonomy (NCBI): domain Eukaryota; kingdom Metazoa; phylum Chordata; class Amphibia; order Caudata; family Salamandridae; genus Triturus; species Triturus cristatus. The sequence goes on from NC_140592.1 coordinate 778,508,043, forward strand.
GGCTATACGGAAAGCCCTAGCATCTACAGTCAAGCCTTGAAAAGACAATTGGACTCCTTTGTTCTGCCCGAGGGTGTCGCCCTCATTCAATATGTCGATGACATCTTGCTGGCGGCTGACACCCCGGAGTTGTGTGAAACGAGTACGTTGTCTTTGCTTTCCTTTTTGGCATCCCACAATCACAAGGTCTCTCGGAAAAAGTTGCAATTTTGTAGACCAAAGGTGACTTATCTAGGTCACCTTTTGTCTAAGGAGGGACGTGCACTCACACCAGACCGTGTTCAAGTGATTCTGGATACACCGACGCCGTCCACGCAGAAGGACGTGCGCGCATTTTTGGGTCTTGTCTCTTTTTGCAGGCAGTGGATATTAGGGTTTTCGTATATAGCCAAGCCATTGTTAGCCCTTTTGACAAAAGATACACCTATCCCGCTCCCCTGGACGAATGAGTGTGACACTGCCTTTCAGAAACTGCGACAGGCCCTCTGTTCAGCACCAGTATTAGGGACACCTGATTATACCAAGCCTTTTTCGTTGTATGTGCATGAGAAAGATGGATGTGCATTATCAGTCTTAGTGCAGATGCACGGCGATAAGCAGCGCCCTTGTGCATATTTTTCGGCTGTACTTGATCCTGTTGCCCGAGCATTGCCTGGTTGTTTTCGCTCGGTTGCGGCGACAGCTGTGTCAATACGCCAGAGCGAGGGAATTGTGTTATCTCATAAGCTGTTGGTATTAGTCCCCCATGCTGTTGATGCCCTGCTTAATCAGACAAAGACGCAGCATTTGACCAGTGCCCATTTAACGGGATATGAGCTGACGCTTTTGGCTCCTCATATCACGTTGAAGAGGTGCGTGACGTTAAATCCTGCCACATTGTTGCCATACCCCGAGACTCGGTCTGAGGCACGAGAAGCACATGATTGTATCCTCATGACCGAGGAACAAACAAAGGGTCGTATTGATCTCCAGGATACGCCCTTTTCAGATGTAGATGGAGAACTGTGGGTGGATGGGTCATGCCTGAAGCTACCAGATGGTACGACTTCAGCAGCGTATGCGATTACCACATTGCAAACAATAGTGGAGACAGCACGCATACCACAGAAATCAGCTCAAGCAGCGGAACTGATAGCATTAACACGAGCATGTGAGCTCAGTACAGGATTGTGTGTGAATGTTTATACAGATAGCCGCTATGCCTTCGGAGTAGCGCACGATTTCGGCCTGCTCTGGAAGGAAAGAGGGTTCTTAACGTCGCATGGAGTACAAATAATGCATGGGGAGTTAGTTCATAACCTTTTAACTGCATTGACATATCCGAAGAAAATTGCTATCATTAAATGTAGCGCCCATAGGAAAGTAGTCGATAAAGTTGGAGAAGGGAATGCGTTAGCAGACCGAGTGGCGCGGGAGACTGCGATGCAGCCCGGTGCTACTGCCATGTATGTAGTAAAGTCGCAAGTAGAAAGATGGCATGATGCGAAGGAAGAAGTGCGAGAAATACAGAGGACCGCTTCTGATAAAGAACGGGAGCAATGGTCCAGTGAGGGAGAATTGGATGATGAGGGTTGCTGGAGAAATAAGCAGATGGATCGATGGAAATTACCCACAGCTTTTGTACAACCTATGGTTCAGATGGCACATGGGCTAGCACATGTTGGAGCTTCCGCAATTGTAAAATTGCTTACCCAAGTTTGGGAGCATCCAGAGATTGCTAGCACGGCAAAGAGAGTGGTGCAGACCTGTATGATCTGCTTGCGGTACAACCCAGGAAAGGGGACTCGGACCCCAGCAGGAGGATTCGTAACGCATACTGCACCCTTTGAGGAGTTACAGATGGATTACATCCAGCTGGAGCGTTGTAACAATTTGAAGTATGTTCTAGTAGTGGTGTGTGCCTTTAGCAAATGGGTTGAGGCCTACCCTACGAAAGACAATACTGCAATGACTACCGCTAAGATGCTGTTGAAGGAGTTCTTCCCTCGATATGGCGTTTGTAGACTTCTGTGGAGTGATAACGGGCCCCACTTTATAGCGGACGTTATAAAGTATGTTCTGAAGGGTCTAGGCATCACCCAGAAGTTCCATGCAGTATTCCACCCTCAATCTGCAGGACTAGTCGAGAAGTATAATGGTACACTGAAGCTCAAGATCGCTAAAATTCAAGCTTCAACGTCTTTGACTTGGCCAGACGCTTTACCGCTGGCATTGTTGTCAATTAGGTCGGTACCGCACTCTCGAATCGGTCTTACACCGTATGAGATTGTCTCTGGACGTCCAATGAATATTTGGGGTCCACCAAAACCTAAGACTGTGTATGATGTACCTTGTGTAATGATGAATGATTATCTGGCACAGTTAACGGATAACTTGGTTTCCATTCATCAACAGGTCCGGGAGGCGCTCCCTGATCGGTCCACCGGCGAAGGACATAGTCTCCGGCCTGGAGACTATGTCATGCTGAAAATCTTCGACAGGACGAACAGCCTGGAGCCGAGATGGGTGGGCCCTGAGCAAGTCTTGCTGGCAACAAGGACGGCTGTGCGAGTTTCCAACAGAAAGAATTGGATCCATTCCCTGCACTGCCGCAAAGTACCGCCCGGATTGGTGGAGCCCGCTGTACTGACCGATCAACGAGAGATTCTGACCACAGAGAAAGGCCGTGCTGTGGAATCGAACGACGCTGAGGAGCTCTTTCCGGACCACGCGACTCCTGGAGGAAGGCGATATCATCTGAGGCCAAGAAAATGAATCCTTCAGTATCGGGACATGTTGTCAGAACGGCCCTTGGGTTAGTGAAACGGAGAGCCAGTGAGGCAAGGGGGGGGGATCAGCCCTGCATTAGTGTAGCGACACCCGTCTTGGCCCGTTGGTGAAGAAATCGACCGCTGCCCAAGGGGAAGAGTTCTGACAAACCTTTAGTTTCAGGAAGATATTGATTTTCTATTTTTGACATGGAGAAGGAGAAGATCCTCTGTGCAACAGGTTTTATGCTCACAGTAACTATTGTTGGGATAACCACATGGTTTGTGGAGAACGTGACTCCTGCCCGAGAGTTGCTTGTGTTGACCACTCCAGTGCCTGCGGAGCACTATTTCTATACCCTTCCGTATCAAGAATTGAAGCATCGTCAGTCTTATTTGAATAACACTTTCATTCAGATGTTACATCATACCCATGTTGCCACCAATGCTACGAACTGTTGGATATGTGGTATGATGCCAGCTCATCAGAAGAAGGGAGGAACGCCATTCATACCTCTTCCTTTCTCTCATAATGGCTCTTGTAGAGCATGGTACACTTTGCTTTTTGCCACTCGGAAACCCACAGTGGGACGATTACTCTTCAGACTCAATAAAGAATGTCATCAGGATAAAGATGGATATCCGCAAGCGAATGGGACAATTTGGGAATGGGAAGAGTATCGACCAGACAATGAATCGATTCCATATGTTTTTACGAACACCAGAGACACTGTGGGAAAAGATAAATTTGTGATTCAAGTGGCACAAGCTCAAGCGGACCTGTGTGTCCAAAGTGTGGGTTATATTCCCGTCGGTGTTAGCGATTGTATTACCATATTAAACATCGATGGATTGAATAACAGTACTTTCTTAGCATCCCATAATACGTACTTCGTGTGTGGAACTAAGGGTTATCGTTTGCCAGCCGGTTGGTCTGGAGTATGTTATGTATCATTTTTGTTACCTCCTGTATTTCTGGCACCTGCATCCTATCATAAGGATTTAAAGTTGTTGAATAATGTGACTGTAAATAGGTATAAACGTACTTTATCAATTGATGATGTGGATCAAACTGACACCAGTTTACAGCAGTATATCGACTTCAATCTAGGATTGTTTTTCTTCGTTGGAGCTGCCCTAAATAGTAGGAAAGTTCGAAGATTAACACGAGTGGTAGAGGCTGTGACAAACCAAACCGCTGCTGCTCTTGGGAATCTTACGGAAGAATTACAGATTACCAGAATTGTTGCATTGCAGAATCGTATGGTGTTAGATGTTATGTTAGCTGATCGAGGTGGAGCTTGTAAGATTATCGGAAGTAGTTGCTGTGTGTTTATTCCTGACCACACACCTTCAGTCTACAATGCAATTAACAGGTTGCATAAAATTGCAGCTGAAATCCATACAGAAAACGGCACTTGGTCCTTTTCTGGATGGTTTTGGGCATTGATCACTGCTTGGGGTTGGAAGGTTTTGACTGGTCTTTGCATAATTATAGCAGTTCTGTTTTCTTGCTGTATCTGTATTCAATGTGGTCCTTTGCTCTGTTCCGTATGTGTATCATTTTGTATCCCCGATAAGAAAGCTATTGCCAATGTTACTTATCAGAAACGTTTAGCTAGGGAAGTAGAAGAGATGATGATAATTGATATACATGATGATTATTCTAACAAGCCGGATGTCTTCAGTAAATGCTGAAAGGGTCGTCTGTTGTAAATTGCAACTTTGATGTGATTAAGCATTTACTAAAGACATGAATTCTCCTCCCTTACACATGTTCCTTTTGTTATGTTGACTGAAGTCTGGACTCCATTTTGTATTGTCATGTCTCCACGTGCTCAACACGAGGAGAGTCTTATCTTTGTGTTAGTTGCTCTTGTAATCTGCCTAGTAACAGTCTATAAATAGTTCCTTTGTCCGTCTGGCGCATGCCCAGACTTGACCACATCTGTTATCAGTTAGTCCTTGCTTGACCATGTTTTCGCGGGCTTAAGGAGTATGTCAGCTCCGCCCACATATCGATCTTGTATTGCAATGTCCATAAAAGGTAACATTCCTCGTCTCATGTCGTGCCCTCCCACTTATGAGCCCCTCTGTTGTGTATAAAAGGGGACCGTGTATGCAAGTTCTTTGTGCTACTCTATGCAATACTGAAGGGTATTGTGTGGATTGTAGGACCACCCTTAAGGGTTAATAAACCTTGTCTTTGTACTTTGCAGTTTCCGTGCCAACTTCCTTATAGATTCCATTGCAGGAGAGCGAACCCTTGTGTCCTGCGGGCCTAGCTGGGGCCTGTACTCATCACAGTGACCCTGTCAACGTGATAGAAGAGGAGGCTAAAATCTTTGGAGGGGTATCCGGATACAAGATGAATCAAGATAAAACGCAGATAATTCTCAATCATAAAATCAAGATGAGAGAAGACCGAGTAGTGGCAAAAGCTATGTATCTGGGTGTTAACATAACTGCAAAATTGGATAGCTTAGTTAATAACAATCTTGAACCATTAATACAACACACGAAAAAAGATCTTATCAGGTTAACTAATTTGCATCTATCCATTGGGCAAGATGTAACGTGATCAAAATGCTTTTTTTACCAAAAGTTTTATATTTCTTCAGGACAATGTTTGGAGTTTACTCCTCAATTGTTTCAATCTATAGAAAGCCTGTTTTCCCGGTTTATATGGGGCTATAAAAGACCACGTAGAGCATTCAGATTTATTACCTTGCCTGGATTGGTGGATTAGCCCTTCCTAACTTTAAACTTTATCATTGGGCTACCACATTAGGATACTGTATCGAATTATTATCGATAAGGATGGATAACAGAACAAATATTAGTATCCCAACACCGCAACCACTTATATTGGGTGATGAAACCAGGGGGTGCCTTTGGCGGCACTCAAACGATAGTTACTTTAAGAAAGTTCGGTTTAAAACCCTTTTTGGTATTCACAAAGTCTGGAACAATGCACGTAAAATGTTGGGAATTGGGGTGGCTATCTTATTATTCACTGTTATTTAAAAACGACAATTTACCCGAGATTATTAAGGATGCTTGTATGGCTAGATGGATGCAGCTAAGTTGTTTCTACTCTACTACAGGGCTGAAGTCTTTTGAGGAATTAAAAAATGATTATAAACTAGACCATAGGGATTTCTTTAAATTTCTCCCAAGTTGGGGGGTGGTGGATCCAAATTTCAAAAAATCCAAATCGTAGAAATCCTACACAAAAATACAACAGTAACTATTGGAGAAGTCTACGAATTTATGAATGCTTCCTTTCCAGGCGATATGAATAAATGCTTCTTAAAATGGCAAGCAAAATTGGGGGTTTCGGCCGAAACCTTCTTGCATTCTTATCTCAGTCTCTCTTAATGTCTACCAGATTACAAGCCCAATACTACAAGACTTTTCTTTTCATTATATTATACACCAAGTAAGATAGCTAAGTGGGGTTCTGGAAAAGGAACTACATGTCCATGCTGTGCTTTTTATGAACCCAGCATTGTGCATATATTCGCATCATGTGATGTATTACAGGGGTTAATTAATGATATATCAGGTTTTTTTGTCCGATTTTAAGAACAAGAATAGAAATCTCAGTGGAAGAAATAATCCTAGGTATAGCTAGAGTAAATCGACCGAAAAACATGCAAGGTCTGATCCTTGTGTCAATGGCTGTTCTAAGGATATATATAGCTTCAGCCTGGCTGGATCCGAACCCGCTGGCATTTCAACAATGGCGAGCCCGATTGCTGGCGACATGTAACTTAGAGGTAGCTATATTTAAAAGAAAGGGGCGTAATAAATCCAAAAAAGGGTCTGAAATATCGGCTCCTTTAATACAGTGGATGCAAAGCCATAACTGGTCAGGATAGATGCCTGTATGTGTATTTTATATAACGGTGAAAATTAAACCTAAATTAACCACGATTTGAAAGTATAGATTGTGAAGAACAATGTTGCACCCGATGAACTAAGATTTGTATTATGATATTTATGAAATCTGTCACAAAGTTATGTTTATGTGCAATGTCTGAGAAGGGTGGGGGGGCATGGGATGGGTGGGGTTTTCTTATGTATATTAAAAAAGAGAATATTTAAAAAAAATATATTTTTCTCATTTCAGATGCTTACTATTCAAGAAATAATTAACAAGCCAACAGAAGACAACAAGCATTATCAAAAGCAGATCAGGGTAAACATTGTGAAATGTTCACCAAAAACGTACTACAAAACCGAAAACAAGACCAAGTTCTATACCATTTGGTATTCGCTGATACAACAGGAACAATCAAAGCAACTTGTTATCATGAAGTTTCTACAGTCAAACAAAGGAAAAAAATGGTTTACTAATTCAGAACTTTATTATCAAAAACAATACAATTATCATAAGAAAGCAAACAAAAATAACAATTTCCTGCAATAGCATTATCAGAATTCATGATAAAAGAAGCGGAAAAAATATTACAGCCACCAGCACCTCCAGCATCGCCAATAAAAGAAGCCAACTTACAAACACTAATGACTGTTAGCGGAACGGTTGCAGAGGTAAGTCCGTATACAACACTGCTACAAACTAAGCGCAATACCTCTCCCCTCACAGCGCTCTGCTCTTCCCCAAGGAGCTCAAAAGACTAAAATACGTGCAGCCCGATCTACTCTTCACTTCTACACGTATTACTCAAGGCACTCACACCGCGCCACAATTTTTCCCTCGCAGCGCTATCTCCTCTTCCACAGGGAGCTCAAATGCATCCAGAAACAGCACACACCGCTACTCCTACCCTCGCACACCTATCTCCTCTTCCACAATAACTCACGGCCCTCCAAATGCTGCTCCCAGCGCCCCACCTCGCAGCACATCGCGATCTATTCTTTCACAACGACCCTAGCCTCTACAAAGCCGACACACAGCAACACGCCATGCAACACCATCTACTCTTCCACAGGAACAGCTCGCACAACTCCAATAGTAGCGCCCTACTCTCCTCCTCACATCTCATACACCTCAAAAACACTCATCCAGCGCCACACCACTCCTCGCAATGCTACCTACTCTTCACTTCTCAACCTATCTCACTATCTATCTCTCTCACTAACTAACACTATCACAAACTAACTCTCTAAGTCTCTCTCTCTCTCTCTCTCTCTCAATCTCTCCTCTCTCTCAATCTCTCACTAACTTACGCTCTCTCACTAACTATCTAACTCTCTCTCTCACTAACTAAATAAAATAACTATTCTAATTTTTTCTCCTCCAAGGAAGAAGGAATAACATTTGTATTTATCGGCGGACAAGAAACTAATTTAAAGTCAATAATAATAAAGGATTCGACTGACTTGGTAAAAATAACATCATGGAGCGAAGCAACCAACTTTAATGTTAAAATTGGACAATATGTAAAAATAACTCATGTCACAGTACATGAGTTCTACGTTGAAAAAATTAACTACAACAAGACACAGTCAACTTCAAGTAAGTACAAATTCTAGAAATGTTAAACACAATCACAACAAAACTTTCCACAAACCTAATGTTTACTTTGCAACAGAACCTCCATCAGAAACAATTCAAATTGAAATATATGGGATAGAAAAAACGGAGCAAGAAATAAGTACAATAAAGTAAGTGCTAAATACTGACACATATCAATCTATGGATATTAGCAATGACATTCTAATGGACTGGTTTCTTATCAATACAGATGTAGAGGAATTATCCGATGCACTTATGCCATATTTACCACGGACATGTGAAGTAATATTTTGCAAAGGCATTGTTACAGAAATCAAAAGACATTGCAACAGTATGAATATATTTAAAAAATGTAAAGTAAAAGTGATTCCCCCCCCCACAGAACTTACTTTATAGAAATAAAAAATGTTGCCACAAACTTTTTGCAATAAAATTTATACTAACAAAAATGTGTCAGTTATTCCTATACAAACCGTTATAAATATCTTTTAATAAACACTTATAAGGTGCCAAAAAAGGAGCACATATTACCAATGCCAATAGTTAAAAATTCACTCAAAATTACCTTGCTCTAATTCGTTGTTTTATGTCTGCAGAAACATTGTTACTGGAAATGGCTCAAAAGGAAATGTATTCTATTGATACACTTCAGCATTTGCAAATGTAACTTACGGTTATAATTGCTGTTCAGCATTCTGCCAGTTTACTTTACTACACTCTTATTAGTATTTTGCATATGTACCCTGCACTTTAGTTGTACATAATTAACACTTTAAGTACTTATCAATGCAGTTCTACAACATACCGAATACATGTGTTAAAACTTTCACATACAATAATATAAACCATAACTAAAAGCTTAGAACATCCCAAAGCCGAGACATATTGGCTATGCCAATGCTTGTTTTTTTTTTCTTCTTCTTAGCAATAATAGGAATTGTCTTGGTTGGGTTGAACTTTAGGTTGGCACTGGACATCCAGGCCTGAATGATGTATATGCAGTGTTTGAGACATTGGGTGTCTAAAGCAGAGGAGACTTTGAGGCAGAGATGTGTATAATTAACATACTCGTGAATCTTGATGTTCTTATCAGTGAGCAGAGCACCAAGCGGCCCCATGTAAAGGTTGAAGATGATACTGTATGGAACCCTGAGGGACTCCAGAAGATATTGGACTTAAGTGACTTGGAGGTGTTCAAGTTAACAAACTGTTCGGTTGGAAAAGTAAAACTAGCACGTATCCATTTTAGGTCAGTGGGCCCTTTAAGAAAATTAGGTCACACAGTAGTTCTGGGTCACTCTGGGCAGTACTCGTGATGGTAAGACATTTTAAGTAGGCCGAGGCTCCATTTTCTGTATTTTTACAGAATAGTCAACATGTCTGCCTTTGACACAGATGTTGTCTGTCCTTGTCTTTCAAAGAATCTGTTAACGTGTCGAGTCATTTAGATATAGTCCTGAACAAGACATCTGATGCGACATCAGTCGAGAATAAGGGCCTTGTAATCTCAATTTCAAAGTCCAAAAAGAACAATCGGCTAAACAGTGTAGTCTGAATTATCATATTTTTACCTTATTTGTTTAAAAGAATATGCCTTATACTTGCATCTTGAAGCTCATTGGTTATATGAAACATTCCTACAGTGATGTTGGAAATTCCATTCTTGTAAATGTTAGAAATTGGGTCTGTAGTTGGCAGAGGTTTGCACCCTGTCCAAGTAGGGACCCTGACTCTAGTCAGGATAAGTAAGTTGGACACCTAAGATAACCTCTGCTCTCCCCCTTGGTAGCTTGGCACAGAGCAGTCCAGCTTATCCCAGAGCCAATGTGTAAAGTATTTGCACACACACACTCTTTCTCTCTCTCACACTCTTTCTCTCTCACACTCTCTCTCTCACTCTTTCTCTCTCTCTCACACACTCTTTCTCTCTCTCTCACACTCTTTCTCTCTCTCTCACACTCTTTCTCTCTCTCTCACTCTTTCTCTCTCTCACTCTTTCTCTCTCTCTCACTCACACTTTCTCTGTCTCTCACACTCTTTCTCACTCTCACACTCTTTCTATCTCTCTCACACTCTCTCACACTCTTTCTCTCTCTCACACTCTTTCTCTCTCTCACACTCTTTCTCTCTCTCACACTCTTTCTCTCTCTCACACTCTTTTTCTCTCTCACACTCTTTTTCTCTCTCACACTCTTTCTCTCTCTCACACACTCTTTTTCTCTCTCACACTCTTTCTCTCTCTCACACACTCTTTCTCTCTCTCACACACTTTCTCTCTCTCACACACTTTCTCTCTCTCTCTCACACTCTTTCTCTCTCTCTCACACTCTTTCTCTCTCTCTCTCACACTCTTTCTCTCTCTCTCTCTCACACTCTTTCTCTCTCTCTCTCTCTCACACTTTCTCTCTCTCACACTCTTTCTCTCTCTCTCTCACACTCTATCTCTCTCTCACACTCTTTCTCTCTCTCTCACACTCTTTCTCTCTCTCTCACACTCTTTCTCTCTCTCTCACACTCTTTCTCTCTCACACTCTATCTCTCTCTCTCACACTCTATGATTGGGCTTGATCAGGACAAAGTAACACAAATGCATCAAAGACTATGCAATGCGCAGGGTACGTGAAGTGTTGAAAAAGCAGGTGATGTGCCAGTTCTTTACTGCTAGGCACTGGAGGGAATACATAGTTTGTGGGCACAATACCTTGGTTCAATACTGCTGTGCGGTGTAGATGGAAAAAATCTGCGCCCAGGAACGATGCGTTGAAAGTAAAGCTGCACTGCTTCTATTAAACAGTGTTAAAGCAGGCACTACATCAGTCGGGGCGATGTATCACAGACTTTGGTGATGTGGTGCTCGAGACTCACGCAGCAGCAGTTCTTCAGATGCGCTGCAACGAAAAGCTGGGGCCTGCCTTGTAAGCTGTGGTTGTTGCATCAAGTGGAGACCACTCTGGTGCAGGCAGCAGCTATGTATCGTGTCTTGGCGATGCTGCGCCAGTTGTGAACGACTCTGAGTCGATGCATGGATTTTCTTCTTTGTATTACCAAAACTCACCTCCAAGGGCCCAGGAACTGGATTTGGCAGAGTAGGACTCAAAGCAGCAGAGTCCAGGTGATTGCAGGTGTAGTTTTTGATGTCCCTGAGACTTCTTAACAGAAGGAAAGCTCAAGCCAAACCCTTAGAACCTTGAAAGCGGGATGAAGAAAGCAAAGCCCAATCCTTTACCTCCCAAGCAGAAAGCAGCATGCCAACACAGCAAAGCAAACAGGCAGTCCCTTCTGACAGCAATCCAGCTCTACCTGGCAGAATGTCCTCAGTCCAGAAGTCTTCTGAGTATATGGTGTCACAGGTCCAGTACTTGTATCCATTTCTGCCTTTGAAATAGGCAATCTTCAAAGAAAAGTCTTTGTAGTGCACACAACCCTGCCCTGGCCCCAGACACACCACAGGGTGTGGAGACCTCTTTGTGTGAGGACAGGCACAGCCCTATTTGGGTGTCCGTGTCCACTCCTTCCACCACTCTAGCTCAGGGAGGCCCATCAGCTTGGTGATGGGCCATCAGGATATGCAGGGCACACCTCAGCTCCCCTTGTGTGACTGTCTAGAGTGAATGCACAAACAGCACAACTGTCATCCTGACTCAGACGTGTATTCAGAGACCGGCAGAGGCACAGAATGGTTAAAGTACAACTATGCCAACTTTCTAAAAGTGCCATTTTCAGACCTGCAATTTAAAAACCAAATTCACTAAAATATGTATTCTTAAATTGTGAGTCCAGAGACTCCAAACTCCAATTTTCTATCTGCTTTCAATTGGAAAATACACTTGTAAGATGTTACAAGGCAGCTCCAATGCTAACCTATGAGAGAGATGGGCCTTGCTGTAGTGAAAACCAAAATTAGCAGTAGATCACTACCAGGACATGTAAAACACAAAGGTACATGTCCTACACTGCACCCTGCCCATGGTACTACATTGGACCTACCTTAAGGGTGCCTTGCATGTAAAAAAAAAATTGAGCCTGGAAGTGGGTGCACTTGCGTGGTCAAAATGGTAGTTTACAACTGCACACACTGACACTGTAGTGGCAGTTCAGTTTGTTAAAATGGTACCTTCCATCAAACGAAAAGATTGTCCTGTCCTGGAAGTGACATCTTTTTTGTGGCTGGGACTTCTGGGCCCCTGAGGGTCTGCCCGGAATGCGACATCACATCCAGGTCACATGACTGTGTGAGTAATGTACCCTGTGGGGTGGTCACGAGGGATGTGACATCACGTGACCTGTGGGTTAGTCAAGTGCGGTGTACTCCCCCTTAGTCATGTGACTTGTAGAGTGTCGTGAGTGAACCCTGACCCAGAAGAGCATGTTACCTTGGTTGTGACATAACTTTAGTCAGCTGACCCCCCCTGAAGAGCGTGTGGCTAAGATGTGATGTTGGGTGGACACCCTCCTTTTGCTGTCTAAACAAGCCTGGGCATGTTTAGCCTTTTGTACACCCTGTTATTATGCATGGTCTTGGCAGGTGCGTCCCACCCCCCCCCCAGGCTGGGATAAATTGTGCCTGATGCTTGTAATATACATGCACACTTGGGGGGGCTAAGAGATAGAAACCGAGGGAGAGGGAAAGGGGAGGTGAGATAGAGAGACCTATGCAGAGGAAGAGAAGGAAAATGAGAGGGAGAGAGAAAGCGAGCAGCAGCGAGGTAAAGTGAGGTGGAAAGAGGGGGAGGGAAAGTGGGAGAGACCGATGCAGAGCGAGAGGAAGAGATGGATAGAGAAAAAGAAGCAGAAAAGTAGAGGGAGTTGGAAAGAGAAGTAGAAAGAGGGACAGAGACAGAGAGACATGGCAAGAGAGAGGAAAGTGTGCAAAGCAGCCAGGCCAATCTTCAGTGGCTTCATAAGACAAGCCAGGGGGACTCGGAACTCAGCTCTCCCCCCTGTCTCTCCCCAAACCTGCAGGATCTCATTATGTATGCAGCAAGTTTTAGTGTATTAGAATTCCTATATTATGACAAAATTAAGCATTGTCCCCCCCCCTATTGTGGGAAAACTGTCCATAATTTTGTCTATTCTTCAAAGAATACAAATAAATGCATCCTTAGTGTGTTCAAGGAATCCCCTATTGTTAAAAAAGCAAGCATAAATGCAGAATACTGTCCCACATGGGAACGTCCAGCTCCTTTGTTGAGAAAAAGTGTGCATAATTAAGACCTCGTAGTATAAGAGACCCCCAGGCTGTCCTGCTTGCAATTTTCAGAGACCACTGATCCGAGAATTAACTTGAGAATTCATGCAAACTGCAACACCACCAATGTGATCTAACTGTTGAAATGCCCATGTGGCCTGGTATACGTGAGCAAGACTGAGAGAAAAATCAAGACCAGGATACATGAACACGAGCAACATTCGGACCAAAAATATGAAATCAGTGGTTGCTGCCCACTTCATTGGAAATCATCACAACATCAGTCAACTTAAGTTTTTGATCGTGGAAGTCGTGGAGAAACAGGAAGGGAGAGACAATAACAATTGTCTACTCCAAAGAGAAAACCACTGGAGTTTCTCAACTCTCTAAAACCTAATGGCCTCAACAACAGAATGGAATTCTTGTGCTATTTCTAATACACCTTTGAACTGTTCCTGATATATCGGACTCTTATTGTTCTATTTGTAATATAATATATTCACATGCATCGTCTACTGACTCTTCTATCTGTCTATCACTTTAGGTTCTTTATGCTGGTTCTTTTGAGGACTTTTTCTCTTTTCCACTTGCTGTATTCTTTCTCTTTGTTGTACTTCTTGATTACGTTCTCATGGTTATACAAATTCTAGATGTTGACTACGACCGTGGGTATTTTCCCAAAGCCTGGAAAATTGCTTCAATATTACCACTTCTTAAAAAGCCTAGTCTGGACCCCAAGGATCCGAACAATTTTCGCCCAATCTCACGTCCCCCATTTCCAGCAAAACTGGTTGAGAAAAGAATGAATGCACAATTTGAGTACTTATCTGCGAGAAGTACAAGCCCTGGATCCTACCCAATATGGCTTCAGAGAGGGGCACAGCATGGAGTCCGCGCTACTAATATCTACGGAAGGGATCAGGGTAGCCACAGATTGGGGAGGCAAGGCTGCTATGATTATGCATGACCTCTCTGCGGCCTTCGACACAGTCCATCACGATCTGTAGATGGACCGCTTGCAGGACTGCGGAGTCCAGGTTAAAGCATGGAAACTCTTGAAGTCCTTCCTCTCGGACAGATTGCAAACTGTCTCATTAGGTGAATTTTGTTCCACACAGTTTTGTCTGCCTTGTGGAGTCCCACAATCAATCAAGAAATATGTATAGCGCGCTACTCACCCGCAGGGTCTCAAGGCGCTTGGGGGAGGGGGGTCCGCTACAGCTCGAACAGCCAGGTCTTGAGTTGCTTCCTGAAGGAGAGGTGGTCTTGGGTCAGACGGAGGTGGATGGGGAGGGAGTTCCAAGTCTTGGCTGCCAGGTAGGAGAAGGATCTTCCTCCCGTGGTGGCTCTTCGGATGCGTGGAACGGCGGCGAGGGCGTGGCTGGTCGATCGTAGCTGGCGGGTGGGAGTGTAGAAGGTCAGGCGGTCGTTGAGGTACCTGGGGCCCAGGTCGTGGAGGGCCTTGTGGGTGAGGAGTCGGAACGTGAATCTCTTGCTGACAGGGAGCCAGTGCAGGTCTCTCAGGTGTCCGGAGATGTGGCTGTGTCGGGGGATGTCCAGGATGAGTCGTGCGGAGGCGTTCTGGATGCGTTGGAGTCTTTCTGTAGTTTGGCTGTGGTTCCGGTGTAGAGGGTGTTTCCGTAGTGTGGGGTCATCCATGAGCCCCACACTCTTTAATGTGTATGTGGCCTCCTTGGCCCCCCTTAATGGTTCCATGATTGCATGGAAGCGGTGGGGAGGTGGTTGTCTCAAAACTGTCTTAATGTCAGACTCTAGTTACTGTACTCTACTACACAGGAACAGAGATGCTGGTTCCCAAATCCACCCCCGACAGCAATCCAGAGCTTAGTGTGACAAGTCTCTAGAGTGGCTATCTTGGGGGAAGGGGGAAAATGGATAAAATAACAAGAGAGAAGAGACTGTTCTGCGGCTTCCTTCAGGAGTCCGTCCAGCAGACTTCTATTGCTGAAGAGGTAACCTGTAGACAAGAGTTATTGTGATCATAAACTTTTAGTCCTTAACCCTCTCTTATCTCTTAACCCCTATTGCCTTATTTCCTTACCATGCCAATTCCAGAACTCAGCTTCTCTTCTATTTCTTTTATTTCTTTTCTGTGTGTGCCTTTTAATTCCTTAACTATATTCTTCGTCTGCAATTTAAAAGGAAACAGCTAAAACCTAAAGTTTATCTGCCTCATGAGAATCTTTCTCCCTGTACTTCTTACTTACTTTCCTATTTTTCTTTTACACTCTTCTATGTTTTATCTTCCTGGTTTCTGCCTTAGTTCGCAGTTTCTTTTTCCTTTTGCACCCCTGCAATATATTTACATTTATCTGTTAAGAACTTTTGCTCTCTTTTAACTTGGGATTATTTATTTTAATTTGGTATTCTAGTTACTGAGTTTGAGGTCTTTTCCTATTTGTAATTATTCATCTGTGTATTTAGTGTTTTCTCTTCTTATTCTTTTCGTGGTGGTATTTTACTCTGTTCTTAAGCTACTGTCCGACGACTTATTTCTGTGGTAAGTATTGTTTTATCTTACTCTAATTATGTGTAGTTGCTCAAGCGTTCTAACATGTAATGCAATTCTCTCTTCGTTTTTTCAGGGCTTGCCGTTACAACTCTTGACCTCTGTGCGGAAATACAGAAAAGCCACTTTCATCACAGTAAGTTCTATAACTCTATAGCTATCAGTAATTTACTTCAGTTCTCTGACGTAACAAATAAGTAATTTACTTCAGTTCTCTGACGTGACAAATGTGCACTTGTTAACTTAGCTTCGTTTTCTTTTTCTTTCTTCAGATGCTCCTGTAGACGCTGCTTTTTCTCCCCGACTCGGTACGAAATCTTCACAAAACTGAGACTTGCTGTTCTCCTCAAACATCACTCGACTTCATTGAACTCGGCTTACTAACTCGTATCTACAGTCTTCCGAATGCCCTTCAGTCTTGATTATGAAAAGCCTTTTAACCAACACAAACTCTTTTGTTAGCGCACTCTGAAGAGCGCTCCTGACTCTCTAGAATTCTTGGTGAAGTGCGCAGTTCCTAAGCAGCGCGAGCCTCACCTAGGATTCCAGCGCGTTCGCTGCCAAACACTAGAACGCTAACAGCTACTCGGTTCTGGTGGCCTTTTCCGGCGCCATTTCCGAGTCCGCTCCACCCATGTACCTTCCATAGCTCGGGGTGTACAAACTTTGAGTCTTCGATGCGCAATTAAACCTATCTGTAATCTTGGAGTCCTGACACTTTACCTCAGTTTTACTTGAGTTGAGTTTATCTTGTTTGGCAATGATCCCAACTTTTGGACCCCAAGCTGGTGGCCGGATTCTATGGGTTCTCTCCCGACACCCACCAGGAAAGTAAAAAACTTGGGAGTTTTAATAGACAACAGAATCAATTTTGGTGACCAAGTCAATGCAGTAGCCTCGGCCACGTCATATGTCCTTAGAACATGCAAGAAAATACTGCCTTTTTTGCCAAGGGACAGTCAGCGTACGGTGATTACATCACTAATTGTGTCAAGGCTAGACTATTGTAACAGCTTATATCTGAACATTCAGGAGCGTTTTCTTCATAAACTTCAACTTTTGCTGAACGCTGCTGCTAGACTGCTTACCGGCACATCTAAATTTGCATCTGTCTCCAGTGAAATTTGTAGACTTCACTGGTTACCCGTTAAGCAACGAGAGCAGTTTAAATCTCTCTGCATGGTATATAAAGCTCTACAAGGTATAGGACCTTGAAGTACTGGGTATTTTAAGCCCAGCGGTGCAGGGGAACACACCCTATGACTTCGGGTTCTTCCTGTTTCAGACCTACAGAAACACAGAGTCTTCTGGGTGAAGTCAAAGATCAGTTTATTGGCTGCATACCAATTACAGGTATCCTAGAAGTACAACAGCATGTATGTTCTCAGGAGACTGCTGAAAATCACAGAAACGGGCTTCCCCTTAAATACAAAATATCATGCTTCAGGCACACATTCCTTGGTTTTACGATATGGCCATATACATGTATACATTTCAAACGAAAAGGCAGAGTCATGATGACCATCCCACATTCCAGTTAAGCCAGCCCGCAATTATTTACCCAGCAAGGCTCAGATCCCACATCAGATATCGATAGGCCCCAATAAACATGAGCATCTCCTGTTTGGAAAACAAGCCATAAAGCAGGAACAGTCAGGTGAGAAAGAGATTAGCTGGAGGCTCATGTAGGATGAAAAGACTTTATGGTGTGTCAAGCCCTGATGCTTATCACAGGTGGCCAGAGGACGGGGAACTCGTGAGACCGGACTGACCTGGGGCAGCGGAGCCAAGCTGCCCAGGTCACAGAAAAGTCAAAGAAAGGCACATGTGCTCTAAAAGGCCCGTATTTGCTTCATGCTATGTAGCCTATGTGAGGGCAACCATAAGATGGCCACCGCTTCTAAAATGGAACCCACGTAGTGATGTATAATAGCGAATACACAGTGCATTCATAGCTAAAACGGTACAAAAACCACTTGTACATACCGCATTAACCATTCGCGGTTCACTGATACCGGGATAGACAGTGGTAGGGCCCTGCCTCCTACGCGGTCCCAAATTCTAAAGTACGACAACCTGACCACTTGAAGCAGCAATTTCAATGGTATGTGCCCAAAAGACCACTCCGCTCTCTTGGAGCAAAATTGGTGACAGTATCACCTACAAAAAAAGCCAGGTGGGGTTATTGCTTGTGCGGCTAAAACTTGGAATGACCTCCCTTTCCATCTGAAGAGTATCATTGATTTACTTGAATTCAGGAAGGCCTTAAAAACTTGGCTTTTTGATTGATTGATTGATAATCCCGGTCTTCAATTATGCTTCTCTCGGAGGATTGTAGCTAGCGCCAGGACACCCTAAGGTAACAGTTGGTCTTTACAAATGTCTCTAACAATATCCTTGACCTCTTCTGTTGTTGAGGTATTACACTTTTTTGCTTCAAATTTTTTTTCTCATGTTTTATCTTTTCAAACTTGGGACTTTGTTTATTATGTTTATCATGTTGTTATTTTTATCATTTTTGATTTTTTACTCTTATTTGCGAGCTCATTGTTGTATTTCGTATGTAGATTTATTTAATTTACTTGCCTTAATGCTAGACATCTCACACGTTTTAAGATGGCACCCGATTCCGGCAGGTTTCACTTTGGAATAACTAGTCCCTCTTCAGTTTTCACACCCTATTTTACAAGCATCTAGTTCCCCTCACGGGTGCTTCATTTCTGTAATCAAACACGCATCACTGCGATTTTCATCTCCGTAAGTAAAAGCGTTTGCATGCTGCGAAGCTTCGCTGGCACTGAAAGTTCGTTTTGAACCTTCACTTAGACACGTTTCGTCTTCTGAGCACGCTCGCTGGATAACGCCACACAGACAATAGTTATCACATTGATCTTTCGTACGGTGCCTCTGTTTTCACGCAGACTTATCACACACGCATACCAGTAAACTTCTTTAAGGTTTATAAAGACATATGCTCACACATTCTTTTAAGCCTTGCGTTCATACTTACCTAACCACTATGGACTTCCTGCACACACTTTCCCAGCATGTCTGCACACCTATGGAACGACTTTTAGTACACCGTACGTTCACTTTGTTGAATATTGCATTTATGGACACACTGTTCTTGTTATTTAAACATGGTGACTTCAATACCATTCACCCGGGTTGAGGTGATGGTATGGGGATTGCTGCCGGTGCCCGTGACGGAGGATGGATGTAAGGGGTAAGGGGTGCGGATCGCTGAGCATAGCAGGAGGGATGCAACTTCCGCAGCGGCCAGACTCCCAAATGAATGCGGGAGGTGCTGCCCGCCGGAATTCAGCGAGCTCTGTGGGGCTGAATATATGCAAAATGGCTGCGGAGACAATGTTGCTGAGACGTCTGAAGGGATTTCAGCGCTGGACTGGGAGCATAGAGAGTCCTCCTGGTGCGCTCGTACTAGCGCGACTGGGTACGGGAGGCGGCAATCGGCCGGTTTTAGGAAAGGAAGCATTGAGGAGCGGGGAGTGGCCGGGTCGTGATTCACCCTCTTCCCCTCCCCCCCCCCCCCCCCCCGACCTGGTGTAGAGGACTGCCTACCACCAGGGGGAGCGCTGTGTGAAGTGGACTGCCGGCGGCGAGAGGGACGCGGCTTGCACGGCAGTTAGTGGCCCAAAACCAATGCGGGAACTGCCTGGGTCCCTAATAGAGGAACTGGGGCTGTTGCTTGCTCGCAGTTCCTTCACTGGTGGCCCAGCGGAGGAGGGCGAGCGAACGGCGCCCTGAGGATTTGTGGAACGGGCACTTTGTGGAACTGGGCTGGAAGCCCCTTGACCCCTGACCTGATCTCGCTGGGGAGCCCTCTATGGAGTGAACTTCCTGCTAATTATGGCTTCATAATGCTTCGCCCATACTGTATTTCACGCCGCCCGGCTCGCAGCAGCGCCCCCCGGAGTGCGATAACCCACACGCCTCTGCAGCGGGCCTACTATGGAGATATTACGGAGAGAGGTCTGAGAGGCCCCGGCTTCCATGAGGAGAAAGGTGGCCTGAGCTGTCACTCTCCTGTGGGAAACCTCTGGATACCTCTCAGCCACCGTCTGCACGGCTGTACATCTGTCTGAGGCATCCACACGGACCCCAAGTCTCCCGTATCAGCTGTGAATGTGGGCATCCTTTGGCCTTGCATTTTTCTATTGCATTCTATGATCTCTCTCCCCCCCCCCCCCCCTGCAAGAGCCCTTTGCAGTGCTTTACCTCGGCGACATTGGTGAGGGGGACATATGTGAGACTCAGAACTGGCTTGCCCCCGACTTCGTCTCTTGCAGTGCATCAGGCCAAGAAAAGAAACAAAGACCAGCCCTGATCGGAAATTGCGGGAAATTGGGCCGCCCTGGGACTGAGGTGTGCTTCGAGCATAAAGGCAAATCCGAGGTTGTACATCGCTGCGCAGTGGCTGACATAACCTTTGAAGGTGAGCTATACGGGGTGACCTGGGGAGTGAGAGTGGCCTGGGGCACCATGAGAAAGAGGCGACTGGCAGCTTATTGGGGATGCCTATAATAATGCGCTGGATACCAGGACTTACCCCCTGGACACGGAGAAGAACAACAGGCTAGGTGCTGCGCTGTGCCGGTTGGGCTCCGGTATGCTCCTGGAGATTGGATCCGTGTGGGCGCCATTGTTTGGATATTTCTTCTGCCCCAGGGAGGCGGATTTGCCGTGGGGGGCTCTCCCTCTTCTATCCGCACTGCATGGCTGACGCCGAGAATCTGTACATGTGGCAGGCAGTGCGCCTTTGAACGGGGCCGATATTGAGTGTCGGAGGGGTGCCCCTCCCCCATTGGGTTCCCGGCCATATTGGAAGTTTCTTTTGGGACACCGGGGCCTGCAGCGAGAGGTTTCTATACCTACAGTGTCCTTTGGATTTGACTGCTTGTTCCTGGCACTACGTTGCCCCAGTGAGGTGTAGATGAGGTGATCTTTTCCTGCGCCCCAGACACAGACGCATAATCATTGCCCGGAACCGGTCAGTGGCACGGACCGAGAGTTTCCCCCATATTGAACAGCTGGGCCCAGTGTGGATGCGTGCTGAAAGTCATGCTTCTTGGGTCTGATTTGTGTGGGGCGACGACCACCCTTGTTTCAGCGCAGCTTCGTACTCTTTATTGGCCGGCATCATTAATCTGTGGTTTTGGCACCATGGCTACCAATAAGGGATCCAGGCTATCTATCCTGGCTAAATTGTCAAAGTTTGCTCACTCTAATGCCAACGCAGCAGAAGATAAACCGGCAGAGTCTGAGGTGAAGCAACCGACGCCTGCTGAGGGCCCTTCCCTCGTTGATGTAATGGAGTAAATGTCACCCACCATGGCCGCCGGACGGTGAGGAGCTCCAGGAAGGAGCTTCGAGGCTGAGAATTGCTCAAGCGAGCTGTAATCCTTGTTTGGCCTCGTATCCCATACATTGGACCCCCGATCCGATATCGGAACATTCGACCCATGCTGGGGAACCTATCTGAATGAGGACTCACTGCCATTGGCCAGGACGCTTCAAGAAGGGACCGGAGAGGTGCCCCGGCAGGTCGTTGGTTTTCGTCGCATCCCTGGATCGATGGTGGTGACTGCGGCTCAAGGTGAGGCTGGGACTTTGTTTTCGAGTGTGGCCCAGGTGGCACTGCCGATGGGTGAGGGCTCGGCTGGCTGGAGTGCCTGACGAGACTTGGTCCAGGTGCGGACCTGGAGTTCGCTTGAGGTTCTCGCCCAGGCTTGAGAGGCCTGCACTGCACCCTCACCCCCCTGAAGGCACAGCAGATTCTGTAAAAACATGGTTGGTGGGGCCCTGTCCTCTTGTGATTTAGGAGATAGACTGCTAGAAATGTTTTACACTGCTGTTAATATGGCACTTTAAAATTTAGTGTATATACTGCATAAAATTGTATGATAACTACCTCCCTGCCTTATGCTTGATTCCGGACTATGCCTCGGCATTTCTTCACCTGCCTGAGTCCTGATTGTATCTCAGAATTTCTACCGTTCAACCATGCGCCCACCTTACCCCACCTGGAACTCGAGTCTTGTGCGCTACGGACCAAACTCCTGGTCCATTAACTACCCAGACAAAATGACCAGTAATGCAAAAAAGAACTTCAAACATAGTGTTCTAAAACAACACCCGGAAACACTCATTGTAGATAACTACCACACAGCGACCAATGGCAACACGAAAACTAACTTCATTTTCTACACTAATCACCCGGCTAAATGGAAAAACACCTTCTCTCTTCACCTTCAAGTCGCCAAGTCAGTAATCATTCCCTATGGTGAAAACGTCTCCACTTTGATCTCCCCGACCTTCAAAGGGGAACTCACCATCTCCATCTACAGAACTGGAACCATTCTCATACAGGCCACCGACCCGCACCTCACCACTTTTGACCGCCACTTCCCCACACTTCTTTCCTCTTTAACTCAACTGAGCCGTCAAACCATATCTCCCCAACCCACCATCACCCTTACTAATAACGTGGAACTGATCCCATCTCCCTGCCCTGAAGAACCTCTCTCCAACTCATGGACATCCACCATCACTCACTATAATCACACTACCCTTATTACTCTCCGACACCAAACACTCACAACTATTACATCTACTGAGCACACTAGGAACAACAAACTCACAATTAACAAACACCACAAGACCGATCTAGATCTTGACAGCTCGGACTCTAACCTCTGCACTCCTGTGACCGAAATCCCCACAGGCACGCTCCGCTTGACCCGTGATAATCTGAACCCTCCCTCACAAACTACCTCTTCCTCCAACACAGACCCTTTTCCCCCGACCCTTACGTCCCCCATGTCCAACGTCATCTCCAATCCAGTGGTCTCCCTCCCCCTACTACCATTGGACATTCCCCCGCCAATGCCCCACATCCACAGACACAACTGGTCTCCGATTACCTCACTGACAACCCCCGCGACATCCCCATGGCCAACGTCGTCACCAATCCTTTAAACTCCTTCCCCCCCCCTATTATCACTACACGCTCCCCCTCCACCGTCGCACACCCACATACACAACCTGCCTCCACCGCTAATCTCATTGACATTCCCCAGAAATCTGACTTCTTACCTAGAATTTCTCTCCTTCCTCACTTGGACAGTAGACCCTCTACTCTTCCTTTGAACCCCTTGAATGGGAGCATTACTAATCCGGCTCCCCGCGTCCAACCTCTCCCCTCTCCTAACCCCACTGACTCTGTCCAATCCCCGACCCCTGTTCACTCTCCCTCCAAAGACACAAGTCATTCTCGGCCCCTGCCTAAAACCTTAAACTTTTTCAGCTCAATAGCACAGCAACTGAACAGAATGGATCTGAAAATTAACTCCCTTGCTGCTGATTTCCTACACTTACAACAAGATCTTCTCAACAGGACCAAGCAGCCGTGCTCCCTCTCCCCAGGTAGATTTCCTCCCACCCCACTCAATACCGCTCCCTTGGCCCCTCAGTGCACCCCTCGTCCCTCCAGTCCGTCAGCGAGTCAGGCACTTCGACCCAACCGGGATCGCCAACCCTTTTCATTACTGAAACCTGATGAGATCAACGACTCTTACCTCACTTTGAGCCAGAAGTCAGCCCCTTTCCCCATCCCCGTTATTATCAGCACTAACAGAATCCCTAAAAATGTCCACTCGCCTAGACCTCCTGCTCAATACTCCACTATCCACCTTACTCCCTCCATCATCGAGGCTCCCCGTCCTCTCTCTTGCATGCTCCTCAACTGCAGGTCAGCAGTACAACACGCCACAGACATTGCTGAAGCTCTACTACCTGAAGAAATTGACATCACTTTCCTCACTGAATCCTGGCTCAATGTCCACTCCACACCCATTCTTGACATTCTCACCCCTCCAGGGTACACCATCATCAGATAAGACAGACCGATCAAAACGGGGGGGGGGGGACTAGCCATCATCCACAAGGCAGGAATACAGATTACCAAACTTAAACCTGCAGAATACCTATCGTTTGAATACCTGGGTGTCGAACTCCGTGCCAAGGGCACCTCACCCATCAAATTCCACACCATCTACCATCCTCCTGGAGAGCGTACCCTTTTCCCCGAAGAACTAACAGACCTAATATCACGGTTCTCCATGACAGACACTAAAGACGTGTTCCTGGGTGACCTCAATATCCACTGGAATGACCCAGATGACTCCACTGCCCAGAACCTATCCAACCTACTTGAAATATATAACCTCAAACAACTCTGCAATAAACCCACTCACATCAAAGGTGCAACACTGGATGCACTCATTACCAACAATGATCTGGTCTCTCTGACAGCGATCTCTCCCATTGACAGGTCCGACCACCACCTCATTCTGTTCAAGATTGATGCACTTGTCTTCCACCAACCTATTTGTGATGACAAACCTAAACACTGGACCAGAAATATCAAAGCAATCCCTTTATCCGAACTCGAATCCAAGATTCATGCCCATCTTCAACTCCAACCCTCATCATCGACGGCCGATGACCTCACTACACACTTTAACTCAAAAACAACAGAGGTTCTAGACCAAGTAGCTCCTCTCAAACTCAAACAATTGAGGCGAACCAAATCTAAACCCTGGTTTAACGTGGTTCTGAGTGAGGAAAGGCGTCAACTCAGACAAACGGAAAGGTCTTGGAGACTAAACCCCTCGACCTTACACCTAGCGCAACTTAGATCAGCTCGGCAGGCATACAAAAAACACATTTTCAGTGAAAAGGCGTCTTTCTTCCGCAGCCAACTAGATCTGGAAAAAAACAGACCGAGAGAACTCTTCAACATTGTCAAAAGCCAAACTAACTACACTCCCTCTCAAGAAATCAAAGCCACCAATGAGCGTTGTGAAGATATTGCCACCTTCTTCACTAATAAAGTCTCAAATTGATCAATCCTTCATCCAAACCTCAAACCCTCCTTCCCTCTCAACCTGCCCCACTCTAACCACCCCTGATCATTCAGAAAGAGTTCTTGCCAAGGACAATCAGGTCTGCCTCCAGCTAAAATACAATGTGCATTGGTCCAACTTTGAGCTAATGTCGGATAATGAGGTTTTCAGTATAATTTCTAACTTAAAACCTTCCTCCCACTCTATGGACCCCATCCCATCCACAATCATAAAATAACTTAACCACACTATTTCCCCTTTCTGGACAAAAATCATCAACGCCTCTCTCACCTCAGGCTGTGTCCCAGACTCCCTTCAACTTGGACAAATCACACCCATTCTCAAAAAACCAGGAGCCGACCCTAATGATCTCAACAACCTCAGACCTATCTCCAACCTCCCATTCCTTGCAAAAACATTGGAGAAATGCGTACTCCACCAACTCAACAAACACATTGAGTTCAACCTCCTCGACACCTTTCAATCAGGATTGAGGAAAGGCTGTAGCACGGAAACAGCTATGCTCAACGTCTCTGATATTCACAAGGCTTTAGATGAAGGTGATGCCTGCTTACTCATCCTTATTGACCTATCTGCGGCATTCAACACAGTAAATCATCCAGCGCTTCTGGAGACCATGTAGAAGCGCTCCGGCATCAATGGCACAGTACTAAAATGGTTCACCTCCTTCCTTCAACACCGCTCGCAACAAATTAAAATCAACTCCTGTCTCTCGAAGCCACCAAAAGTCACACTTGGGGTCCCGCAAGGCTCGATCCTCTCCCCGCCCCTCTTCAATCTTTTCATGGAGCCCCTCACAATCATCTTGAAAAAAGCTGGAGTGAATTACCACCTTTACGCTGATGACACCCAAATCTATTTCAAAATCAAATCTCCCAGCGACATCCAACACCTCAATGCCACTCTAACCGAGATCCAAACTTGGTTCAACGCTAACCACTTAAAACTCAATCCAGATAAAACAGAACTAATCCTATTCTCTCCAAAAAGCAACTATCGTCCAATCCAAGAGTGGCTCAAGAATCTGGTCACCCTAAACTGCCCCATCGTCCTATCCGACACAGTTAAGTCTCTAGGCATCACCCTTGACAAGAACTTATCTTTGGAGGCCCACATCAAAAACTCTGCAAAAAGTGCTCTTTTCTCTCTAAAACACCTCAAGAAATTGAAACCTTTTCTTCCCCATGATAACCTCAAGACAGTAGTCCAATCCCTAGTTCTCTCTAAAATCGACTACGGGAACGCCATCCTAACAGGGACTCCAAAAGCTCACCTAGCCCCTCTAAAGGCAGTGATGAACATGGCCACTCGACTCGTATCTGGAGTAAAAAGATTTGATCACATCACTCCAGCTCTCAACTCCCTCAACTGCCTTCCCATGGAAGGGAGGTGTATTTACAAACTGGCCTGCATCACACACAAAACCCTTCACTCTCCGGCCCCTAACTACCTGAACAACAAACTGGTAATAGCAGGTCAATCCAGATCGCTGAGAAGCTCCAACTCACTCCTTCTTATTCCTCCGAAACTGAAAAAGAAAACCACACAATACCGATCGCTCTCTGGCAACGCTCCCAGGATGTGGAATGCTCTCCCTAGAGTCCTCAGATTCAACCCCTCCTTCTCCTGTTTCAAAAGGGACCTGAAAATCCATCTCCTTAACAAATACTTTCCTGACCAACGTCAACTAACCTAGACTTTAATATCCGAGTTTACTCCTCTGTTGACATTCAAGGATAGTTGGCGACCGGACCACCTTATCATCCATGCTCTATTTTTTGTTATCCCTGGTTTTGCTTCCTTACCGCCTGCCTACTATGTAATGCAATTTCCATCTGTTTTTCTTTACAGTATGTATGTAAAGCGCTCTGATACCTACGGGTCAAGCTAGCGCTATATAAAACTTAATAAAAAATACGTGATCCTCATGGTTTGGTTTACTCAAACTATCAATGCTCGTTTCCTTGTAGATATTTTCCTCTGACGAAGGGCTGACACTGCCCGAAATGCATCGGGAGCGATGATTGAAATTTGTGATGGCCTCATTTAAGCTAATACCACCATTCTTCGATATGAAGTACTAATATCGAACCACGAATACAATCTTTACAAGCTTCATCGCTATGAATTGAGACTACATTCTTTTGCATTATTTTCTAACAGACTTCGGATATCCCGTAAAGCAGGTTTCACGCATTGCTCAGGGGGGGTGTCCCCTAACCAGGAGACGCAATTTTTACCCCCTGAGAGGATGGCAGAGCCTGGCCCCAGCTATCATAGCTACACAGCCTCAAGATGCAGACACCTAATGACTTTTTCTGGAGGTAAATAAAACCTTTATACATTATAACTTTATGACCTGTTCAAAGGACATCTGTATTGAGCTGAAAAGGTTTTTTTTTTTTAATAAGCAGAAAAGCTACTAGACCTTTGAATTAATCTGTTAAGTAGAAGGCGTGTGTTATATTCACTAATGTTAAACGAATGTGTATTTGTTTTACATTTGCATGCGACTGAAAGCAAAAAAAAAGTTATCGGCTGAGCATGACAAATTGTAGAAAAAATGTCTTTTCATGGGAGTTTACTGCATTTATAACAATTAGCTGGGTATCGCGGAGCAACGGTAAAATGTAATCTACGCATGGGGTGTTTGTTTAAATTGGTTCATGGACCTTTGGCTGCATGGGCTCTGAAACATCGGCTGTGATTGTTGTCTGACTATTTAGATGTTACAGGGCCTTCTGTTTAAAGAGTAGTTTGTTGGTACAAGTGTTGGTGTGATTTAAACACAGCTTAGAGGACAAGGGTTCTGTACAGTTTTCAAACCGATAAATGTTATGTAAGCCGTGTTTCAAAAGCCCTCATGGTCTTGAAAGGCCTATGTTTTAAACAAAGAGGTTTGGCTGCAGTCTTTACAAAGGGCTTGTTAATGATATTCGTGCAGGATCATCTATCGGGGATGCCTCCGTTTGTGCAGGAATTTGGAAGGGTGGGGGTGGGGGTCTGTGGCTGATGCTACTGCAGTTGACTATTGATCATTTATGTTAAACATGGTAAATTGAATGCAGTGCAATCCTGATATTGTGTTGTATGCTGCAAAGAGGCTGTCGGACTCAGGCTTGTTTCTAGAAGTCTGATCGTGCAGGGGCCTCGGAGCTTGAACTAACAGTTCTAGGTTTGAATTCCTGCGGGGCTTAGTAAACCTTCAGTATTCCCAGCACAATAACAGGCTTCTGATGTGGCATCCTTTTGAAATGGTGTCTTAAGAAAATGGGGGCATATCAACAATAACCGGCGATAATTATCGCTAAGCGCACTTAGCGCTAGGATAATTATCGCCGGCTAGCGTTGATTTTTATCGCTGAGATAGCCTGCTATTAGCAACGCTTATCTCAATAGCGATAAAAATCCTAGCACTAACTGGCTAACGTGAGATTATCGCTGGAAACCCAGCGATAATCTCACGTTAGCTTGTTGATAGGGACAGACAAATTTAGCCATGATATCCTCCTTTCATAGGATATCATGGCTAAGTCAGAAAAATACCAGACGTAAAAAAGCAGCGTTAACCGCGGTTAGCGCTGCTTTTTTTGTCTCTAACAGGGTTAGCAACAGTCTTGATAATAGGATAAATGTCGCTTAGCGACAATTCTCCTATTATTTTACTCTGGAACGCCCCCTTTGCATCTCATTAGAGCGTTATTCTTTCACTGTCCTGCACACCCCTTTCTGTATGTAGCTCTTGCATGCTACCTTTCAAGCTTTATTCCTGGGCCATCCAATTCGACCCCACTATCTGTCTAGCTCTTGCCTTCTATCTTTCAACCCTTCAGTGTCAAGCATCACAGAAACCATTTTACTTCATCCTACGGTGACACCTTGTGTATTAGTGTGTGCATTCAGCGTGTTGTAAACTAAAAATGAATGACTATATAGGTCTAGAAAAGTGAAATGGATTTCACAGATTCTCAAAAGAGCTCTTTTGTTCTTGAGTGTTTTTACAGGAACGATCTGCATGTTGATGCACAGTTTGAGGAGCTTTTTGGAATCCTTACCTCAGCGAAGGAGGGACACTCGCCTCCTAGTTTAAACGGCATTCAGTGTAACCCTCTGCTTACATACATAACACAGTTCTTGTTACCTAAAGTTGTGTAATGGCGTGCCTGTGTATCTTTGCCTGCCTACACCGCATCATCTAACCCGCAAAGGAGTCTCACTATGCTGCGCATTTTCGCAACACAGCCCGAAGCGTCAGTAATATGACCCCAAAGAGCTTTCAGAGGATTGAGGTTCTGTTAAAATCTTTTTTTAAACCTGAGGATCCTGTAGCCTGCCCCTCTACAAACTAGGCTGTTCCTCAAAAGGGCAAATCAGGTGTGTATTATGGACTATAGCATTCTAAACAGCCTAACATATGTATTATTTTCTTATGCGGCACATTACTCCATCAGCTGAAGGGGTCTTCTGACCATGTAAATAGTTTAGTCTGCTTGTTATAATGGTACGGCTACAGAGACATTATTTTTTTTTTACTAATGTGTATTTTCTGGTCTTTTAATCCCTATAGCGATTGCACAAGACCTACAGGGATGAAACGCTACATAAACATGGTCAGCAGCCAGCAATTCAGCTAAAGGAAAGAACAGCGCTTCAGCCCCAGGAATCAAAACAACTGTTGCAGTTTTACTCCAACAGGGTCCAAGGACTGCATAATCACAAAAGGCCAGTGCAACAAAATAGTTGAGGTACTGACCTTTTAACAGAATCTGTTAAAGACATAAGATGCTTGACCCCATGCACTGCCTCCCCTGGTAAAGCTCTGGAACTGAGCTTCTGGTTAGGGTTGTAGCCCCCCTAGGTAGACACGATCCAGACCAAAACACGCCATTGGACCTTTACATAAAAAGTAAACCCCAATGCCTTCCTCCACAACCCAGACCCTAACCCTAAACTGTAACCCCATGGACCAGACCCCATAAATAATCCTTCAGCCCCTGAGAGCCTGAATGGAGCTGTAAACCATGTAGAGTCTCCAGAACAACCCCTAAATATCTTCAACAACCTATGGGTTGAAGCACATGAGGCATCAGACATCTGCTGCAGTCTCAGGGCTCGTCCGAGATCTTAGCTAAGTGCAGCAGCTTTCTGGGATGCTTGCCTCAGCATCAACCCTAGGCAGTTTGTCTTTTAACGCCACACAGTAGGATTGTCGGGCTGTTGCTCACGATCCCTGAGATGCCCAAGATGGTGTAGAGCTTACCTACTGGGGGCAGAATCTACATCTTCAGCTTATTTTGTCCCCAGTTACACCCCGACATGCATATTCCCCAATTAGTCCTGTATCAGTTGTAAACCCTGCCACTCCCACCTCATCGATACATGACATTAGTGCAGAATGGTCTTGGGGTCTTAATCAAAGCTTCGAACCAGAGAGCCTCCCGGCGTCATACTTGGGAACCGGTGGCCGATTCTCACGAGCAGTGTCCAGAGGGTGGGGGGAATATTCTTGAGCAGCAGGTGGCAGGACAACAGGACGGTACTAGGAGCGGTGAGAAGAGAGCAGTACTCCAGGAGATTCAGGGTAATATATATGTCAACCCTGCTAACAGTAAATCCCCACACGAGGTGGTTTTGGACCTGAGAAATTTGTTTGCGTCCTGTATTCAAGCAATGCACAGGCGTTTAGGAAAACTAAATCAGCCTATAACGCTATAACCACTAAACTGTGGAAGAAGCAGGCCTGTGGGGTAAATGAAAACTATACAGATAATGATAGACTTCATGAGATTATCCGTATAGTCCAATGGTGTACAAGTGAGGTTCTAAATTCCAGCAAAACAGTGGTGTAAGACTTGATCAATATTTCATGCTGATGCCAGAGATGCAGTGCTCCAGGGCACCATTTTAACAGGTCGAGATTAACAGCATAATATAAAAGAAAGTGCAGGAGATTGTTTCTAAAGCTCTGAGGTACCTAGGCACTGTCTTGTCCAAAAAAGACTACTGTACCACAAGCTAGAGCTGGTCTAATATGCGCAAGTACCTTGAGCCCGCCCTCTAAAATGCAACGGCAGAAAACAGAGGACCAGAAACACTGATTTAGAAGGTGTCTACAGACGCTCCAAAAGTTTCAAGAGCTCGCTAGGCAAGGATAGATACAAACTCCAAAGACACTGGGGGCTACCAGGTAAAGGATGTTGACAAGGCAATAGCGGGGCCTTCAAGGAGTACTCCTGACACAGGACAAACCAGTAGGGGGACAGTCTAAAAAAGGGTGGGGTGGCAACAAACAAAAGTGGGCTACTAGCTTTGGCTGAGATTGGCATCTCCCATCCAGATTCCCAATCACAGGATCCTAAACTGGTGTTTTTAGAGTGTCATAAGGTACCAGCGGAATGTAAAGAGATTTCGAGCAAGGGAGCATTATACAGAGTTCTGCTTTAACTTAGAGCACATAAAATCAATGGATCGTGATTTTTTGTCACACACAGAGGATGGTTAACACTAACCTTACAGCCGGGTACAGCAGGAACGATGGATGAAGCTAGTTAATCCCTTCCCCTATATGGGACTACCCAGGAGTAGATATATCGTACACTCCCTAGATAACACCACCATAGGGGAAAGGGGACAAAAGGGACAAAAGAAACAATGTTGACGCTGTAAGGCACAGACTAGGGATGTCGTCAGAAGATATAGACCTCTCTCTCTTCTACAGTCCACCCCATCTGCCCTGTAAGTGGAAACCCAGTACACACATTAGATTACTCCCCCCCCCCCCCTCTATCTGTAGCACCCCTATCCCCCCTATGTGTCATGTACTTACTTAGATTCTAGCGGTGCTTCTCTCATGTTAAAAAAGGCACAAAAGAGAAAAATAAAGAAAACAAAATAACATCATAATAGATGAGATTGAGGTACTTACCTTATTGCAGATAAGTCTCTCTTTGCTGATGGGTATTCCTTCTTGTTCAGTTGCTCAGAGCCTCTGGGAAATAAGAACATCTCTCTGCCCACCTTGAGCTCTCCAGAGCGTTTACAAGGTAAGAGGGCAATTAACATCCCCACTGAGATGCGGATTAGTGCAGAAGCACCTTTCACCTTGGAGGCTGTCGGAAATACTTAATCATAGCCCAGCGCGTCTTCACGATTCTGTGCGGTAGTTGTATGAAAGTTTAAACAAACAAACACAAAAAAATAGAAGCGCTTCTCAAGCGCCGAGTCTCTTCCTAGTATCGCCCAAGGAAAGCTAGACGCGGCTGCAGGGTTGAGGAATTCAGTCTTCCGAACAATCCCCTGCTGCCGTCTAAAGGCACGGAGCACTCGGGAGTTTTGAAATCGTTCCGGTCCGCTTGAATCCGTCAAGCGCGTCCTGAACATGCCCCCATGATCACAGAGAGGCGTTCAGAGTATTCCCCACCATACCGCTCCAGGGCGCAGAGACGCCGACGAGTAGCGGTTAGCAGGAAGGAGAGTCTCTGACAAATGCGACTGCTGCCTTCCTTCAGACAGAAGCCTTTGCGAACAAAAAAACACCAAATTCATGTAGGAACTCCAACGCACAGGTAACACATAGTCTCTCTGGTACAGGAAGTTTGCTCGAGTGACAAGCACCGAGTTCTACCAGGGCGGGGCTGAAGTACCCATAACCAGGGGCTGTCTCGGCCTTCTCTGTGGGAGTCGTAGTTTATGTGCTATCATTCATACCATGCATGTAATGGCGCATAGTGTACCTATCTCTGTCTAGCCATGACATTTTTAAGCTATTCACCAAGCCATACAAGCTCTTTTAGAGCATTTGCTGCAAGGCATGGGGCCAAAGGATTTGTATCCAGCTCTGCTTCCACGGTCAGGGTATTAACAGTCCTCTGTTTACAAGGCGTTCCTCGCAGGACTTATTTGACGCTGTTGAATTTTTAGAAAACCTTGCTTTTAGTACTTTCAGAATAGTCACTCTTGTCCGGAGGCGAGAGGGGTATGTATAGAACCTTAAAAAGTGCCCTTTACAGCAAAGTCATTGAAAAAAACCAGTGGTGGTTACTTAACTTTAACCGCGGTGAGAGCAACATGTGTCTAGCGGCAAGCATTGCAAGGCTACTCGCAGATCGCAACATGACCACACCGATCTTGAAAAATCTCCTGATAGACTTGGTTTTGGTAAATTGGGTCCGTTTGAAAATTACTTTGTGACCGTAAAGGTTCTGTACCACAGTGGTTCTTGGCAGCATTTCACATCCGGAGAGCTGGTCAGTACCAAGACTGTTTACATTCTACATCATGAAAATAATGTTTCCGATATCTTAAATCTGAAGAGTATTTAAGGCATTAACTACGTTTGTGCACATTGCGACCACATCAACAGCAACAAGTCTGCTCATTAATGTGAAATGCATTGTAAAATGTGTCAGAGGGATGTGTGCATCTCAGACCAGGGGGCAAAAGTGAGATTCTTGCTTTGTAATCTATTCTGTCACTCACAAAACTGTCCGATTATACACCGAAAACTGTCAAGAGCACCCCAAAAGCTGTCTGCTCAGGATGCGGCCGATACATTGCCGTTGGCCGTGACTGCGACGGTATGAAATGCTCCCGTTGTAAGGAGCACTTTCCTTTGGCAAAAGAACACGCTACATGATTAAAAGCCGCCCTAAGACCAAAACCGAAAATGATATTTTTTTCGATATAGAATGCACTCAAGAAAATGTTGTACACAAACCCAACTACATATTCACCCAGCGTCTAACTTCAGATGATGCTTGGGAGTTTGCAAGGCTTTCATGCATGAAAAATTTCCTTAACACTTTAATGCAGACAGAATTCAAGGGTTATACACTGATGGCTCATAACTCTAAAGCTTATGAGTCATTCTTCATTTTACAAAATATGATTTGTGAAAAGGTTCCTGTAGATCCCATCATGCAGGGCTCCAAAATGATGTTCACAGAGGTTCCTGTGCATATAAGTTTCAGAGATGCACTGAATTTTTTGCTGATGAAATTGAGTACTTTGCCAAAAGCCTTAGTTTTTCCAGGTTCTAAAGGTTATTTCCTACACTTTTTTAACACCTGGGCAAAACAAAATTGTGTGACCCAAGTATCCGCCTGATAGTTATGGCGTAGAATATATGATCACCAATACAAAAGGAGCACGGGGGAAGAAAGGTCAGACTGCCCCCCACTCAAACAAATTATAAACAACATTAAATCTGACCTCCGTTGAACAGAACACCTGGTGTTCTTTTAGACCCACAGTAATTTTCACAATCACTTTCAACTTCCCCCACAGGCACGGCCAATTAACCATTACCAGCTGGTCCTTACTGTTTAATTTAAACCAACGTCAATACCACAAGACCTACACACAAGTGATATCGTACCCTCAAGTGAATGTGTGCAACACAAGAAAAATGTGAGAAAAGGCCAGAGAGCACCTCACATCTGCACACCCAAGGAGCTGCTGGATGGTACTCGCCAGTATGCTCACGTTCTCATCATCGGTTGCTCTTGTGACCAGAAAAAGAAAAGAAAAAGTGTGTATAGAGACATCCTACGAGGTGGGAAATCAAGAAAGCGATAAATCAAAAAATTGTTTGACAGCCAATACTGAGAGTATAAGCTCTCTGTGCCCACTGGTCCCCAACCGTGTAGAGAAAAAGATTTTTCTCACTATTTACAATGGGGTATCACTCACATGCAGAACATCCTTTATTTAGAGCTGTGAGTGTCCTCAGGAAAGAAGGTATGTATATGGCCACTTTCATCCACGAAAGGCCAACATGTTTCATTGCCACACTTTTTTAGGCAAATTCATCAGGGCTGTTGGGGAAGCCAGTCTTCACCTCCATATTTTCACACCAATCTGTGGTATTGACATAATTAAAAAGAAGATTGTGCCAATCACAAACACATTCTATTTTTATCCTGCTCGTCAAAGTCCTACTCAAAGACCCTCCATAAAAACATGTTTACCCAGTGGTTGCTGTCGTCACTCGTACCTACAACCCCTTGCGGTAAAAGGTCCTGCGCCATTTGGTCACGTTTCACCTTCAGTTCTGCATATGTCAGTCACCACCTATAACGACATGTAAATTGAATACCTCTTGTACAGCAATGTCTACCCACATCATTTCATATGTAAGTGCCACATACTGTCTGTTCCTTGTTGCCTCATCTTGTTTAAAAATAACAATGCCATTTCCCCTATTAGCCCTTTCCTCACTCGTGTAGGACCCCTTCATAAGTCTCAATACAGGGACCCCTGATGTCAATTATTAGGTATATGACCCGTAGTGGAATCAGCACTCCCCACCGGATGTACTCAATAGTAAGGCTGGCACTGCACACAACGCTGGGGAGATGTCAATTGTTAAGTGTATGGCCCGTCATATACATAGTTCTCCTCTCCTAATGTACTCAATAGCAAGGCTGACCCTGCCCGCAATGCTCGGGGAAATGCTTACTCGTGAAACTGACACTGCCTGCACTCGGCACTCAATCAGCTCGGACCATGATGCCAAAATATGCCTGCCCCATTCAAAGTCCCTGCATGGAACCTCCTTACCACGCTCGCGTTGTGACAGCTCGTTCACTCCTCCTTCCCGATCGCCCACATCGGGCGCCGACATAATTTTTAAATGAATGAACCCGCAAGCGCATGTCACAAAGTTTGTGCTTCTGGTGCCTGTTCCTTTCAAACTCCCTCAATTCATCGTTACCCTGGCAGCCATCTTAACCTGATCTAATATATTGATGTAGATGCCCTAGACCCTGTAACAGAAGCCCTGGAGACTTAAAATGCCAAATTGGAAGCTATATATTTTTCAAATAATTAGATGTCACTACTGGAGCGATTTCAAAGCGGAAAAAAGGCTTTATTTTGCACTACTCATTATTGCATTATCAAATTTGGCAAAAAAGGAGGCAGCCATTGTGAAGTGGTGGTATAACGTTAACGATCTACACTCCACTTACAACTACACCCACACAGTCCGTCTCAACCAATTTTTTGCAGTGAGGATTGATTTTAATACAGAATCCCCTTCGTCAGAAAGGCCCACAGGTTCCATTCCCAACTGAATCTTTAAGGAAACAACCGGTCCTACTGATTGCTTACTCTATTCCATTCAATGGAGTCGTTCAAGCCCACACGATCGACCTTCTCGGTAAAAATCCATCTGGCCTCTTTCCTGGCCATGATGTTGTCAATATTGCATTTTTCACCTATCACCTTCTCCAACACTGTCCATTTCAGATCCCTGAAATTATGTTTTGATTCCCGGAAGTATTGGACAAGGCGTGTAGTCGGCTTCCCCGCTTTCAAGGTGCTTAGATGTTCTTGTATCCGCACCTTGACTTTGAGTGAAGTGAGGCCTATGTAATGCAACCCACACACATGTGATCCTATAGATCACATGTGTGGAGTTGCAATTACTGAACTTGTTGAGGTACCAAGTTCTTCAACTTACAAGCTGCACGCTCTTTGACACTTCAGTTAAATCACATACAGAGCAACTGCCACAACGATAGTGTCCTGTTGGTACGACCAACTCCTTCTTCCATTCCATTGGGCGTGTGTGAACCAATCTATCTTTTAGATTGGGAGATCTCCTGAAGGCAAATCTAGGGGGTGGCATTTTCTTCCCCCAGCGTCCAACAGCGACCAGTGTTTCCGTATTATCTGTCTAATTTTCGTAGACAGTGGGTCAAAAGTTGTTACAACTGGAAGACACTGGTATTTTTGTTTAACAGACCTCTCTAGTAGTGCTTCACGACGGGTATTCAGGGTGGGCTTCCTGGTCCTCTTGACCACTTTGTTAGGATACCCCCTGTTCGTCAATTTTGACAGCAGATCTTCAGATTGTTTCATAAAGACTCCCGTCGAGGAGAGATTCCTGCTATACCTCAAGAATTGCCCCACCGGCAAGTTATCCCAGAATGCTCTGGGGTGAAAAGAGCAATAGTGCAATAGAGAGTTCCTATTAGTGGGCTTTCGATGGACCAACGTAGTCAGTCCATTGCCCTCAGCCATGATGTCTACATCCAGGTACACCGCCAAGTCCTTGCTGATGCTCCAAGTAAACCGCAAGCAGTCATCTTGTACATTCAGCCATGATAAAAATTCCAGTAACTGGTCCTCTGATCCAGTCCAGATACAGAGGACATCATCAATAAACCTCTTCCAGAGAGAAATATTCTCCTGGAAGGGGTCGGAGGTGTGGTAGACCACATTCTCTTTGAACTGGCCCACATAAATGCAGGCCAGACTCTGCGCAAATGTTGCCCCCATTGATGTTCCCGACACCTGGAGGTATATCTGGTCCTTGTATGCAAAACAAATTCTAGTCAAAGCAAGTTCAATGCATTGCAGCACAAACGATTGGGGGACATCATAAAACCATTTCAATGCCCCAAGAGCATGCACTGCTGCCACCAGCGTGGCATCTTGGTGTCTGCTGGTATATAAAGACTCCATGTCTATTGTTACCAGCAATTGTCTTGATGAATTCATATTCAACTGTATTCAGGATGTTAAGGACATCGGTAGTGTCCTGCACAAAGGATGGTTGTGTAATCACAGATTCCCTCAAAAAAAAGCCCGCAAACTGGGACAATGGTTCCAATACGGATTGGATCCCGGAGACAATCGGGTCACCTGGTGGCGGGAGCTGGGCTTTGTGGATCTTCGGCAAGATGTAAAACGCCGGCATTCTAGGTCTTAAATTCACTAGGGAATCCGTCTCCCTGTGAGTTATCCACTTTTTCTCCTAAGCGTCTGCCACCAGGGCCCCGATAGTCTCCTGAAGTTGAGGTGTGGGATCACATGTCAGTGGTTGGTAGTTAGTACGTATTCCAAGAAGTCGAAGGACTTCTTTCTCTTAGTCTTGCATATTGCGCACTACTACCGCCCCACCCTTGTCGGCTTGCTTTATCATTATAGACTTAGTGTCCTGCAATAACTTGACCGCCATCCAGTCGGTCTTGCTCATATTGCTAGAATGGAGGACACCTTGTGACTCTTCTAAGGCCTCGATGTCACGGAGAACTCTTCGCTCAAACACGGTCACTTCAGGACCAACTGATGTACTCGGAGGACAAAAAAGCGAGGGGTGACGTAGGTTGGTAGCAAACACTGATGGTTTCCACCTCCTGGTTCTCAAAAAACTAGAAATTAAATTGAACAGTAAGGACCAGCTGGTAATGGGTAATTGGCCGTGCCTGTGGGGGAAGTTAAAAGTAGAATATATGATGCCTGACAAGGGAGTTTTTTAAAAATGGTATCATGAAAACAGAGACAAGACCTTCCATTTTCAAGCGGAGTTGAAAACTTACTGTCAGGAAGATGTATTCATCTTGAGGAAAGTTGCAACCTCTTCAGAGATGGGATTGTGAAGATGATGATGCAAGAAACGGTTTTGAACCCAGACAAGGGAGATGACAAAGTGCGTAGAATATTTTGACCCTTTTCAGCATATGACGCTTGCATGTACATGGCTTTCTACAAACGTGTGTTTTTATAGCCTGAAACATAGCGCTGGTACCCACATACCTCTAACAGTAAACAAAAGCATTCTTCTACACCCCCTATTCGCTGGCTTTGAAAAGGAAAACCTAGTTATCGAACCTGCTTTGCAGGGCGAAGAATACCACGTGGGGCCGTATTTCCTAGACAGTTACACTGTAATTAACGGCATTCCGACAGCATTTGAATACAATGGCTGTTTTTACCACGGTTGTCCACAATGCTACAAACCCCATGAGTTTAATTCCCTCTTGGGCACTCATTTCGAGCACCTGCACAGGTGTACTCTGTTAAAGGCGCAATATGTGGAATGGCTGATTTGTTCTGAGATCCCTTTGGGAGCATTAGTGGCTAGATATGTTAAAATCTGATGCAGAATTGTGCTTCTTCATTAAGTTCAGGGAATTACCACAACCTCTCGAACCCTGCGATGCCTTATGTGGGTGGCCTACTAACGCTATAAAGCTGTACAAGCGAGTGGGCAAGTGTGAGAAAATCCATTATTACGGTTTTACCAGTCTGTGTCTTTACATTAACAAGATAAAGCTGTATCACCTGGCGCACCCGCACATCATATATAGTGATTTTAAAGACCTCAACCAATACTTTGGGGTGATTAAATGGCAAGCCTACCCTCCCAGGAGTCTTTAATTCCCCGTTCTGTCACACAGAGTTGGGTATTTCACAAACAATAGACTGAGGCAAAATATTCACACCTGTCACTCCTAGTGAATTATTACAGGACAGAATCTGATGCTGACATAGTGGGACAGCATATATGCAAATAATTACTATACAGTCTGGATTATAAGAAAATAATGGGAAATACGAGATACAGTGTGAACTGTTATTGTGATGATCACTGATAAACTGTATTCAATAACCACAAAGAGTAACAGTTTGATTTTATGTTGTAGATATCATATATTGATTCTGAATATAAATTGTCCCCATTCTGAATGTGATACTGAGATCTTCATGAGAACTTATGATGACTTGAATATGAACTTGCATAGCCTCAGGTTTAGGATAACTCGTAAACCGTAAAGTCTGTGGAATGTGTTATAGTCTTAGCTTTGATACTTGATAAATAGCGATTTGTGTAGAAAGGATTCTTTTGGTAAATTGATTTTAATATGTATGCATTATTTGTAT
Source organism: Triturus cristatus (assembly GCF_964204655.1). NCBI lineage: Eukaryota > Metazoa > Chordata > Amphibia > Caudata > Salamandridae > Triturus > Triturus cristatus. The sequence goes on from NC_140592.1 coordinate 778,547,614, forward strand.
TCCTAGAGCCCTGAAGAAGTCTTTTTTTTAAGAAATGAAACGCATTGGTTACTCTGGCGAAAAAGTTTTTATTGAAGAAGATATAAATAAAGGAATTTTAGAAAACATGGATGGAGTCTGTGTGCTATGTAAAATGGATTAATGTGCAATATATATAATCAATGGTGTGTGCTGATCATACTTATATAGAGTTGAGGGTAAACTAATGTTTCTCCTGTGTCAAACGTGTGCAGAAAATAAAGACACTAGTGTGTGCAAACACTTTGATGAAGAAAGGGCAATCACGGGTACCTGGTGTAGCACTGAGGTGCAAGCTGCCCGGGAGAAAGGTTATAGACTTAGAAAAATACACAAGAAGATGGCATCTGAGGGAGAGGCCACCACTTACCTCTCTCCCTCTTGGTGATGATTCATCCCGGCTTGCGGCTGTAAAATATGCAGTGGAGCTGCGAGGGAGTCCACAAAAGTCACGGTGCTCTGGGGAGTTTCCCGACCTCACTGCAACTCGGACAGTGTCCCCGCGAAGCGGAGAAGAGCTGCTGTAGTGAATGCTGGGAAGCTCTAACGCAGCTTCTGCTGACGGTGGCAGCGGTAGGTTTAGGACACTCCTGCGGACCGCGGCGGTTGCCTGGGAATGGTAATGCGTTCTCGGCGGGGAATTGAATAAAGCAGAGCAAGAGACAGAGCCAGACATCGAGGCAGTCACAATGGCAGCTCATGGCAGGGGAAAGCAGCGTGCGACTGCAACCCACGCAGTGTTGCGGCGTGAGGGCTCAGACAAAAATGTACCCCGAAAAAGTCAATTTATGGCCAAATAAAGGTGAAAAACAGGAAAAAAGGGAACCCCCTATAAAAATAAACTGACGGAGAGCCAAAACAACCATGGATGAAGGAAATCACAGCCATCCATCTCAAATATCTTTTTACCTCTAACTCTAGGAGGGGTCCCCCAACCAGAGATCCAAAAGGGTCTTAATAATCGCCCAAACTGTCATTAATAATGGTGATATTGACAAGGCTGAGAGTGGTCAGATTCTAGAGACTGACCAAACTATAACATTTGAAGTCCAAACACCTACCGGAGCAAGTAAATTCTCAGACGTTCAGGAGGGGGAAAACCTGACTCCCTTGAAGTAAAACTGTGATCACACCATAATAGAGGCACAGGGACACACCGTTTATATCACCCCAGGTGCAGATACATCAATGGAGGGGAGCGAACAGGATAACAGGTCAACAGATGTGCCTAGCAGGATGCAGCCATACTCACTGGTGGTGAGGAGGACCAAGTGGGTGATCAGGAAGCTGGCTGTCGGTCCCCTGATGCACCTGGGGAAAAATTATTCTCACTGGCAGAAGAGTCGGAGATTACGGACATAAGCCTATCTGCCAGTAGTGAGGTGGAAGGTGGGGGTTCAACCTCTGGTAATACCAGCCTCTCAGAGAAAGTCATGGCTACAAGGAAAAAAATAAAAACCAAACTGACATTGGTAAAAAAGACCCAAAGGAAGACTCCAGGGGAGAATGAGATAGTTGAATAATTAAGCTGGGATTATTCAGCAACACCAATATTCTCCCCCGAGGGGATAGGTGAAGGTGAGACAGAAGCTATGGCTAACTCCGGGGGATAATTAGACCATATACAGAGAACAAACCCATCCGAACCTTCACTGTCTCTGGTTTTGCAGTCCCTACGTGCTTTCCAGGATGATGTCAAAACCGACAATTGACAGGCATAGCTAGCCACGAAAAAGCTCCAAGGCTCCGTACGGAAAGTGGGGAAGATCTGCTCAGATATTGCTGAGTGACTGAATATGGTGAAATCACGCACGGAAGTGTTCGAAAGCACAGTGGAAACTCTGAAGACGCAGGCTTCATTACAGGGCAGTACCCTAAAGGATATTATGTGGAAGCAAGAGGATTATGAGAGCAGGCAGCGTCGCAACAATCTAAGACTACTAGGGGCCGCAGGGAACTGTGATGGCAACGATGTGAGAAAGTTCGTAATAAACATGGTACGGGAATCCTTACCAGAGCTGTCAACATGGGACTGGGACAAAGACGTCCAACGTATTCAAATATTTCTCCTCACATCGAAGCATTTCACTGGAGAAAATAAACTACCTGGTGCTATATTGATCTATTTTGATAACTTTCTACTGCGACAGGCAGTGTATGATCTGGCCAGACCCAATGCTAAAAGGAGCTTTGAAGGACTTTCCTTCTTTGCTAAACCAGATTTTGTGCACGCCAGGGTGGAAAGAAGATGGCGGGTCAGACAGCTAATGACCCCGTTTCAAGCTACCGGGGCTCTGGTATTTCTACAACACCCTGCATGGCTCAAAGTGGTATATAAGGGCCAGAACTTCAGTTTCATTTCTGAGGTTCAAGCCCACAAAATGTTAGATGATATTACCTCAGGGGCTATAGGGGCTAAACTGTAGGATGTATTCTTAAAAATTGCAATGTGGATCTAAGGTTGAGGAAGACATTTCTGGTTATTTTCTTTTTTCCAGGATGTAGATTTAGATTTAGGATACGGTACTTGGGTAAGGGGGGAGAGGTGGAGGGAGAGGAGGTGTCCTCACTCAGGCTCATGGTTGAACCTGGTTTCCTGGTTTTTGGTGGTGGGTGGGGTGAAGGTAGAGGGAGGGGGGGCTTCTCAGACGGGGGCGAGGGGTGATAAAGCAAGCGTGCAACATTTTGTAAACATTATTATTGTTAGTGGTACTGTATTTTTCGTGAAAAGGAGGGGGATTCATAGAGGAATTGCGCTGTCCTATGGAGACTGGGTACAATCGTTCATCCTTTGTCATAAACATGGATGGGCCTACTAAAAGTGGCGTCAATTAATATTTGTGGCCTAAACGATGTGAAGAAAAGACAAAGTTGCGGTAGGGCTACAAGCAATGGGTGCCAATATTATATGTCTCCAAGAGACACATTTAGATGGGTCTCAACTTCATATCTTAAAAACACTGGGATTTAGTGTGATCAGTGCAACAGCGCATGGTGCCAGAGTACGGGGAGTGGCGATTTTGGCTAAAGGAGATGGACTTCAGTTTACTCGATCATGCTCAGGTAAGTTTGACCGTTGGGCGATTGCTGAATGTCAATATGGTGTCGCCAAGAAATTCACGATAGGTACATTATATGGATGGAATAGTGATGACCCCACCATATTGAAGACTATCTCAAATTAAATTGCTCATTGGCCGCTTCCACTGGTGGTATGTGGGGATTACAAAATTAATCTGCCAAATGATTGGTCTTTAGAGGGAGGCTGGAGATATGTGGGTAGAAAGCCTAAAGTATTCCAAGCTTTGAGGAATATGTGTCAGATACATGGCCTGGTCGATTATGGGCAGCTGCTGAGACCGGATGATCCAGGATATACATATTTTTCTACTCCACATATGACCCATGCCAGATACGACTATGTTCATTTCTAATTTGTTAAATGCAAAGTGTCAGTAAAATTACCACGGGTGCTTTCAGATCATAATCCGCTGGTGTTTGAATTAGCAATAGTTAGCCAATCCTATTGCGAGGTCTTGGACATATGAGAGAGCTTTGCTCTCTGATCCTGGTTATTGTACACACATGGGACAGTGGATCCCAATGTTTTTAGCCGATAACATGGGGAGTACTTCAATTGAAGTAGTCAGGGATGCTATGAAGGCTGGTATCGGGGGAGAAACACTCCGGTACTCCCTGAACCAGAATAAACTAGTCAAGCAATCATTGCAAGTTCTGCAGGATAATCTGGGGAGGGTAGAAGAGGTGTTGGTGCAGGTGGCCAGAGAAGGCCAGGATCTGGAGACAGTACAGCGACAGAGAGCAATTGCTAAAGCAGCTATTACTAACGTATTTACGGATAAAGCTGTGAGTAAGGCTCTATCACAGAAAGAAAAGATACATGAGCTTAATGAGCAGATTGGTCACCAACTGGCTGTTCGTACTAGACAAACTACAACCAATATAATTAGAGAAATTAATGACCCGGAGGGTCATAACTCAGAGGTGATAAGGGATGCATTTCGGAGGTTCTAGCGCTCTTTATATACGGCCAATGATATGTAGTTTAAGGAGATATCGAAGAGTATCTTGACCCCCTTGTATTTAAAAAATTTGATAGTGAGGACCAGGCAAGTCTTGACAGCCCACCAGATTGGCCGGAAATATGGTTGACCCTGAATAGCCTAGCAAAGGGGAAAGCAGTAGGAACTGATGGAATCCCGACTGAGTTTTATCTCACCTTTGTCAGCCAACTACAGAATATTCTTAATGAGCTGATTATATACATCTTTAATGGGGGTCGACCACCTGAGTCATGGTCACGAGCAAAAAGTGTAGTTTCCTTAAAAAAAAATAAGCCCCCTGTAAATCTGGGATCATACCCTCCTATTACATTAATAAATGGCGACTCCAAGATTTACTCAAAACTGTTAGCAAATAGATTAGCCCCTATAATTCATTAAGTTATCTCGGAGCGGCAGCATGGGTTCGTACCTGGGAGGTCCACAGTAGATCACATCCAGAGAGTTATTACTTTATTCGATATCTCTACTGTTGCAGGAGACCCTATGACTTTGGTGCTACTAGACGCAGAAAAGGCTTTTGATAGGGTCTCCTGCAGTTTTTATGGTCTGTTTTGTCAAGGGTCGGGATCGGGAACGGCTTTATCCAAGCAATTAAAAAACTATGTCGTACCAACCGCAGCGGTTATGGTAAATGGCATACTTTCAGAAAAATTCCCAATTTCCCATGCCCGACAGGGCTGACCCTGCTCCCCACTTTTGTTTGTGATTTATATCGACCCATTTATTTGTAGACTGGAAAACAATGGATCAATACCAGCAATATGGACTCAGAGAATTGGGCTACCAAGACCTTGGCCTATGCAGACGATATTGCAGTGGTGACCCCAGATCCAATCTCTGCCATTACGGCAATTGAAGAAGAAGCAGAACGGTTCGGACAGGTTTTGAGTTATGCACTTAAGATAAGACCCAGATTATTCACAATGATAAGATCAGGATGATGGACAAACGAGTGGTAGAAAAAGCCACATACTTGGGTATCTCTATATCCTTTAGGCTGGATGATATGGTTAAAGAGAATCTGGAAACCATATTGGGCAACATTAAAAAAAGACCTCCAGTGACTTAATAATCTGCATCTTTCCATTGGAGGAAGATGCTACGTCATAAAAATGCTCTTTTTTCCAAAACTTTTATATATTTTTAGAGCCATCTGTCTGGAATTCACATCGCCATGGTTTAAAACCATAGAGCAGATATTCTCCCAATTTATTTGGGCCTACTGATGACCATGATGCGCAATTAAATTTCTCTCTTTACCCAGGGACGGAGGGGGCTGGCTCACCCGAATATAAAATTATATTATTGGGCTACGTTATGAATATATAGTCGAGAGTTATTGCAGACCCAAACAGACAACATACAGAGGTATAAACTCCCTTCTCCTTTTCAACTTATGCTGGGGAAAAAGACCAATAGCTGTCTCTGGCGACAACTACACGACAGCTATTACAAAAAAGTCTGGTTCAAGACCCTTTTTAATGTCTTTAAGGTATGGAGTGCCATACGGAGAATATTTGGAATAGGTAGACTATCATTTTATACACCTTTAGATAATAATCTTACACTCCCGGAGCTTTTTAGGGACGGCTGTATGGAGAAATCAAAAAGAGCCAGGATCAATCGGATTGGTTGTTTTCTTTCCCCTGATGGTCTTCGATCTTTCGAAGAACTGCAAGATAATTTTACATTAGACTGCCGGGATTTTTTTTTAAGATTCTCAAGATTCGAGATTTTCTTGTACAAAAAGGAGGTGGCTGGGTTAAATTTGAGAAAGTAGGAATCGTTGACAGATTAAACCAAGAAAAAGTGAGTTCAATAGGGGAGATATATACATGCTTAAATGCAGCCGTACCGGATAATCTAGACAAGTATTCCCAGAAATGGCAGACGCAAGTGGGGGTGACAGATGGGACATTTCGCTATGCCTATGAGTTATCACAGTCTGTTTTAATGTCTACCAGGTTTCAGGCACAGTTTTATAAAACATGTTTTTTTTGTATTATACTTCTGTCAAAATTGCAAAATGGGGAGAGGGAAAGGGAACTTGCTGCCCACGATGTGCGCTTTATAATGCAGATAGTGTCCATATTTTTCGCAACATGTAATGTTTTACAAAAAGTAATCAAAGATATTGCAAAGTTTTTATCGGATGTTTTAAAAACTGAAATTACACTGTCTGTTGATACAATTGTGTTAGGAATTTCTGAATCTACTCTTTTAGGAATCGGGCATGAATTGATTTTCATCTCTATGGCAGTCTTAAGAAGTGCATGGCAGTCGCCTGGCTCGATCCTAACGCTCCTGTTTTCCAGCAATGGTTGGCCAGGCTGCTAGCAATGTATCATTTAGAAATAGCCAGATATAAGCGAAAAGGGAGTATTCAGCGTAGAAAAGGTATGATGATTTAGGATCCCCTACGTGTCTGGATTCAAACCGTAAGCGGGGAATTACATTTATTCAGGTAGACCTATTTTGTACTATTTACACACGTCACTTTAAGATTGGAGTAATTGTACTGTAATAAGCCGTACGGCATCTGAGCAATCCTTTCTGTATAGTTTCGAATTGTGTCAGCAGTCTTGAGCTGTACTTTTCTGTTGTATTTCCCTTCTATCTGGGGGGGTGGGGGGCGGGGTTCGGGGTTTGAGGCAGAATATTGTCAATGAATAAAAAATGAAAATGGGAGTAAAAAAAAAAAAATACACGAAATATGGCACTTTATCAGACTACAATCAAGCTCTTTTCTGAGTATATTAACTTTTATCATAGATAAGCAAGAAGCGTCTGCCTTTCCAGAATAGTGTATTCACAAGACCACAAAGCAAAAATATATAGACTATTACTATGCTCACAAGGGTATACAGGTAAAACCAGAACACATTGAGGTCACTCCTGCCATAAAGCAGTGAACAAACTTGTCAAACGCTACAATCGTCACAGTTCCTGATGAACTGTACTAATATGTTTTTGGCTCATGTTCAGAGGTGTCCAGCTGTAAGTTTATTGACGATGAAACCGCATCTTTGTGCTGTATATACACAGAAGAGTATCCAACAACTTGTAACAATATAAACATCTTGATAGTGTTTCACAACAGTGCACGCTCGCTTGGAGTTTTACAGTGTCCTGGATAAGCTTCAAGATAGATGTCTGTATCACAATACATAATCTGTTATTTTTTGTGAGAAAGCCCGGGGATGAAGATCCTCAGCTTGGGGATTATTTGGGAGATTGGACCAGCAAACTAGAACCTAATAAACGCATATTAGAGTGTTTCTTCCGGACCAAAGACTTGAGTTTTTCCCAACTCTAAAAATGTCATGTGTATGAAAGTCAAAGGTATCACCCTAAATGTTAACAATACCATCAATGAATATTCTGCTGGGGGTGACCGCCAAAATAATAAAGCTATAATGATCCAACCTAGCGTCGTCCAGTCCAAAAAAGTTGGGAAATTACAATTGCTCCTTTGCATAAAACCTTGCACATTGTGTTCGATAACAGGGTGCTGACTGACAAATACAAAATCCTGCCCTACGGGTATTGAGAGGCATTACCTCCTAGATCCGGCTATGGAGATCAGGCTGCAGCACCGGTTCTCATGTGTATTAGCAGGCCCCTCAAATTGCAATAAAAGCTATTTTATAAAGAAGCTTTTAGGGAATGATCCCAGTGTTTTAACCCATACCCGACCAACATTGTATGGCTGTATTTGTGCTGGCAAGATTTTTATACAGAACTATCCCGAATGTTCCCACACGAAATTTTATAGAAGGCATACCGGATAATCTCACCCATGACACCTTGCTACCCCAACCGCATCAACATGGTAATTGTAGATTATCTCATGAGCGAAGGCAGGGACCAGCCTTAGATGGGGAAAGCCTTCACGCAATATTCTCACCATCGTAATCTCAGCATATGTTACATGGTGCAGAATTTGTTTGACAAAGGTAGGAGTAGCCATTCTAAAGCTCTCAATGCCTCTTATCTGGTGTTATTTAAAAACCCAAAGACCGACAGATATCCATTATAGCTAAACAAGTGTTCCCCGGAAACTCCGTTTTTCTTGAAAGCCTTTAACGACGCTACTCAAAATCCCCACGATTGCCTGCTGATAGATTTAAAAACAAACACACTAGAATAATACCAACTGCATACTGTTTTTTTCCACTCAATTTCCCAATTGCTTATAAGCTCAAAACCAAACCTATAAAAAGAATCGCTAAAGAGACCCCCTAACATTTCCGTTCTAGACCTTATAGTAAAAGGTGTCAAACATGTTGACGCATCTATGTCAAAATCTGGCCTTTCTAAAAATGCTAGTCACAGCCAGCCCCCATCAAAGCAAGGCCATCCTGTTTGGCATCAGATGATTTAGTGGCTATAATTTCAGTGATCGCGCTAAACACCCTAAAAGGAAACGTCTCTATATTGGAGCATCAGTTCCAAGTTTAAAAAAAAGAATAATTGCCTCATCAAGAAGCTCAGTAATAAATGCAAGTCTCTAATTTCTAAAAAGAAATTGGCGAGACAGTCAGGAGGTTTATAGGCTCTTTGCTGGGCATTGCAATTCCTTTAATCACCAGTCTATTCAAATCAAACTAACGGATGGATTTTGCCAAAAAGATGTACTTGGTACCACCGCACCAACTAGAACAGTTGAGGGCACCCGCGAACGGCGCACAGGACATTAGGAAAAATTAAACAAATTGCCTTGATGTCGATATTAAAGACGTTTTGAATCGCACTGACTTAAAACCTCACGACCAAGCCAATCTGTAATCAAATGATCTTCAAAACTTCTTAAAATATTACCAGCACGGTTGGGCTGAAAGAAACACATTGACTCTATACACCCCAGACTGAAAAATCTTCAGCTGATAAAGCCTCAAGAACTACACCAAACCATACACCCGATTGTTGAAGATCTTTAAAAGAAAAATAAGTTTAAAGTACAGAGGCGCTGCCCAAATATTGCTAAGTAAAATGACCGCCATTAAAGATATTGCCTCCTGGAACAAGAGAGGCAAATTTCTCTATAGAGGTTGCCCTGTTGTGGGGTCCCACATGTACGACCTAGTCAAAGATCTCACTCACCCCAAAACTAAAGGCAGAAAGCACCTTGAGGAAAGGAGCAGTTTCTGCATGCTTCTGCAGAACTCAACATGCCTTCTCCTTTTGTGTTAATGTTGAACCCCAGCAATAGCTTGAAAGCTTAAAATACCTGGCTGATACATGTCCAGGGACCCTGTTACCGGTTGTTTTTCACCCCCGCACAAAGAATACCACGTTGCCTTTCTTTTCCAAGCTGTCTCCTGAACGGAGCAATGAGGCTGTACTTCTGGAACCTGAAAAGACTTTATTCAGAATGAAGATGTGGCTACCTGTCGATTGCTGCTTTGAAATCTGTCTTGCACATAAGTTTATTTAGCACCTATGTGTATTTTTGTATAGATATGTTACTTAACATTAACTACAGAAACGGAAAATGGTAAGTTCCCCTGTAGTATGGAAACTGGTTTGTATATAAAACCCTTTTTAACTTTTCACAGTTTCTTTAACCCCTTCGCTGCTAGGCCTCATAAAGCCCCCCACACCCCCAGTGCTAAGCTTTTTTTTGACTATTTGAGGTATTTTGCACTTAGGCCCCTGTAACATTTTGTCCACATAAGGTGCATCGTTTTTTTCCAACATTCTGAGGATTCTAAAGGTACCCAGGGTTTATGGATTATCCTGGAGGAGACCGAGAAATTAGCCTAAATACAGCTACATTTTGTTTTTTATGGGAAAAAAGGGAGAAAAGTGCTGCAGAAGAAAGCATCTGTTTTCCCCTTTTAAATAGCATCAACAAAGGGTTTGTGGTGCTAAAATCCCCCTATTCCCATCTTTCAGGAACAGGCAGGCTTTTGTCCGAAAACTAACATTTTCTACAGTTTTGGCATTTTTACTAGAACAGCCTTTTTTTCCTATTTTTTGTGCTTTCAACCTCCCAGTTCGTGGTAGAAATGGGTGTGAAAGCAATAATGGATCTCAGAAAGCTATTCATTTCTGAAAAGTAGACAAAAGTCTGTATTCAGAAAATGGTCATTTATGTAGATCCTTCAAGGTTTTCCTACAGAAACTAACAGATGAAATAAAAAAATATTGAAATTGAGTTGGAAAAAAACAGCTAATTGTGTAAACCGTTTCACCTGTAACTACTTGTAAGTTTAGCAGATTTTTTAAATCAATATACCGTTGCTTCTGCTGGACCCTTCTCGTTGCAGGGATATATAGGAGTTGCAGGTTCAACAAGAACCTGAGTTGCCCAGAGCCAATTACTGAGCTGCGCCTTGCAATGGTTTTTCATTAGTACATCGGGTATATAGCAATTCATTGGGTAAAATGTAAAGAGTGAAATATAGGTATCAAGAAAACCTATGTATTTCCTAAATGGGAACAAAATATAGAGTTGATAAGCAGTGGTTATTTGCACATCTCCGAAATTGTGGGTACCCCTACTAGCATGTGAATTAGAAGACATTTTTTAAAATGACTTCTTTTTTACACATTGTCTTACATTTGGAAGGCAGAAATACATAGAATGTCAATTGGTAAAAACACTTGTTCTACTATTTTGTGTTCCCCCAAGTCTACCGATAAAAATGGTACCTCACTTGTGTGGTAAGGCCTAGGAGCAATGTGGGCACATCACATTGTTCCAGTGAAAACAGACCCTTTTTTCGCAATGTGCATAGCTGTGGATTTTTGACCCTAGGTCAGATGTCACCTAAAGAAAACTAGCAAACCTGTACATTTTTAAAAACTAGACACCCATGGGAATCCAGGATGGGGTGACTTGTGTGGCTCTCACCAGGTTCTGTTACCCAGAATCCCTTGCAAATCTAAAACTTTGTCAACAAAACACATATTCCTCACATTTCTGTGATTGAAAGTTCTGAAATCTGTGGGGAGCCACAAACTTCCACACCCCCAGCGTTCCCCAAGTCTGATAAAAATGGCACCTCACTTGTGTGGGCAGGCCTAGTGCCCGCGACCGGAAATTCCCCAAAACATACTGTGTAGACTTTATTATTGATCACAAAAAGACTTGGTTTTGCGAGGGAGACACCTGTGTTTTTGGTCCCGGGCTTCGGGGGCATCTAGGGAAGCGTACCATAACCAGATATTTCTGACAACTCGACACCCAGGGGAGTCCAGGGAGGAGTGGCGTGCGTGGATCCCCCAACGTTTTCCTACCCAGAATCCCCTGCAAAACTCAGATTTAGCTAAAAAATAAATCCCGTTTTCCTCTTCTTTTTTTCTGTGTGGGAAAGTTGTGGGATCATCGGGCTGCCACAAATTTCCAACCACCCAGCGTTCTCTCGATAAAAATGGTACCTCGCTTGTGTGGGTAGACCTAGTGCCTATGACCGGAAATGGTCCAAAACATACTATGGAGACTTCAAAATTATCAATCGCAAAACTATCTGGTTTAGAGAGGGAGTCGCCTGCGTTTTTTGGTCCCGAACTAGGTGGCCATCTAGGGAAACCCACCAAATCCAGGGAGTTCTGAAAACTAGACTTCCAGGGAGGTGTGGCTTGCATGGATCCCCCAATGTTTTCTCAACCAGAATCCCCTCCAAACCTCATTCAGTTAAAAAAGAATCTAATTTTTTTCACAATCTTGTGTGGGATCATCACGCCAGCACACATTTCCTACCACCCAGCATTCTCCTCGTTTATCCCCCAATGCTTGTATGGAGTTTTTTGCTAACACCGCGACCCCCCAAGTTGTTGTAAATTGCTGTGTGCATATCAGTGTTGACAGCCCCAATTCAGCCAGAAGTTTTCTCTTACCCCATGGGATGTGAGTTTCTTGTATACACACTAGATCTGGTTGAAGCACCCGTAGCTCTGCAGCCACCCGTTGCCTCTTCCCATAATTATTGAGCCCACAAACATTAAAAGAGCAGATTCGTAATCCTGAACATTTATTCCTATCCCCCATCAGATGTCAATGTTTCTAGCCAATCTATGACCACATGCATTGTTTGTTTATAGTTTGAGCTTTTTGTACTTACACTATCATGGATTGTTTTATCTCTAACCCCCCAAGGTCCATGTGCCCCCCCAACCTCCCGACCCCAAACAGAGGGCTGCAGCTGAAGCCCTGCCCCACCCTGAAAAGAGGCTTTGACACCAATGGTCCCTGAGATGGATCAAGCTCTTCCCCCCCCCCCCCGGATACCAACCCCCTCAAAATGCTATACGATTCTTCATTCCCCCTTTTTTATTTTTCCTAATTATTATTATTTTTTTTTAATGCAACAGCCCTACCATGAGCCAGGTGATATAAAAACGAAAAAGAAAACAGATAATAAATACACCAACTATACAAACAAATATAGAGTAAAATAGAAAAAAAACATAGCCCGGCAAAATCAAAAAGAGAATCCTTATATTTTGTCACCCCCATATTTTTACCAAGTCCTAAAAGTACTATCCTCTCTTACAGGGATTGCAGATATTCTTTAGCCGGCATTTCTGCCGTAAAAAATCAAACTTGTTCCTTAAAAATAACCTTCAACTTGGCTAGGTTCAGCAAATAGGCCTGTGCCCCTTTGCCTTGAAACGCGGTAATGAGTTGCCGTAATAGCCATCTCTTCTCAACCGTAAGCGGACAGTAGTCTGGACGTACCAAAAACTCCATCCCTTTCCCAGTTTTCTTTCGATCGGGTGTGCTAAATCATAGACTGCCTCTCGGGCCAAAATGTTATTAATTGATATTAGAATAACCCTAGGTCTGGAGGTGTTTTGTCCAGGTCTTGTACGCTGCGTGAAGGGGAATCTGTGTGCTCTCTGAAGCTCACAATTCCAGTCCCATTGCGATAGACGGGGGAAGGCCTCAGTGAAGAGCTCAATAATGAACTTTCTTGCATCTAATCCTTCTGCACCCTCCGGTATGTCCAGAACCCGCAGGTTGTTACGGCGGAGACGGTTTTCAAGGTCTGTCAGTTTCCAGAGAGTGTCATCCTTCGATGTTTGCAATGCTTGTGTAGTTGCCCTCTGCACCGCTAATTCATCCTCAAAATTAGAGCTGCGCGTTTCAGCCTCATTAAATCTCTCTACAAACTCTGTGCACGATTTGGCTGTCCTGTGAACTGAATTCTGGAGTTTTCGACAAGCACCTTGAGTGCGTTGGCTTTCAATGCGTGTCTCCTCTCTATGGGCCATCATACTTTGGTAAATGACTGCTAATGAAATGTCCTCAGCCTTCTCCAGGGCCTTTTCATTATGCTGCGTTCCAGTTGTCACACCAGTAGCTCCGGATTCAGCTAAGAAGGAATAGTCCCATTGCATGGCCTCAGTATTTTTGATAATTTTAGGGCTTATACCCGATCCGCCTCTTTTCCGCACTGTTCTTGGGCTGCTTTCTAGCGTACCTGGTGAGTCTGTTCCCCAATCATCTAGATGAAAATTACTGAGACCACTATGGCTATTATCTGGAGAGCCCCCCTTGCATCTAGAATGAGTGGACCATTCAAGCTCCTCCTAAGAACCGTCTGAGGGATCAGAAAGGGAATAGAAATTATCTTCAGACTCAATCTCTTTTATCCCATTTTGATTGCTTGCATTATCTTTAAACCTTAAAATAGCTTGATTCAAAGGTTACAGCTCCTGTGCATTCATTAAATGGGGTTCTACTAAGAGATCGTCGACGGGAGCCTCTGTTGTATTTTGCCTCATCTTGTCACTTTCAGATATAGTGTTGGACCCTGTCTTATTCACTGTTCTTAGATCTTTTTCTTCATTCATACTACAGATATATCCCCTGTTCGATCATCCTTCTGTAATTGAGGATCCTTAGACCTCCTGCCAGTATTCGTGATTTCCCCCTTTTTACCACTCTGTCCGGATCCCTTTCCAGGACTTGTGCGCACATAGGGGGAGTGGTTTCCTCGCTTTCCCTGCCAAAAACAAAGACAGCATTGTCCTCTTACCGCTTGCCTCCATGTGTATGCTGTCCTTTTTTCCCTCCAATATCTGATCGCTATTCTTGCCATCACGCGGCCCCCCAGAGTCCCCAGCACCATGGGGTTACGGGTCTTGCCGCGCCCAGCCTTTGGAGGCATTATCACAGAGGATGCCGATCGAGCAGCTCCGCCCACAGTCTGCGATCTCCGGAATCTGTGTGAACCCGGAAGACTGCTGCACCAGCTCCAGCAGCCGCCAGCCAGCCGTTCAAGAAGCCGCTACAGCCAAGTAAGCACACCAGAGCATACCGCTCCACCGAGGAGCTTGGGTTGTTATCCTTTTCCACTGTAATTGCGTTACGTTCAGCTACCGCAATTAAGTCCATTTCGCACTATCAAACTGCAAAAATGTGGCATCAAACACTGAGAGGCATGGATCCGGGAGCTCGGGCTTACACGACCTTGCTGGTCGCCATCTTGCCTCCGGAATATCATTGTAATCTTTTAAGTGGTAAATATATATACCTTCTTTATGCTCTACTCGTGCCACTATAAATATTTCATTGCTAAAAGTATTTTGGAAGCCTTTTGTAAAGACCCCTTTCAACTTAGACACCCTAACATGATAACCTTCTTTTAGAAGAGGTTTTTTTACTTTGCCTGGAAACCGATTGTGTACACGGTTCTCCACCATGCTAAAGAATGTTGCAGCGTTACCTCTATTGGCGCTGTTTTGATTGCTCTATCGTAGCTGACATTATAAACATCAATGAACGCCTGTCATACTTTTATGTGGCATATTACAATCAATCGGGGATTTGTGGAATGCACTACTCACCCGTGAGGGTCTCAAGGCGCTAGGGAGGGGGGGTTGCGTTGGTGGAGCAGGTAAAGCAAAATTTGGTATACCTTCTCTATTTTGCATGATAAAATACTAATTATGTAACTATTCTAAATATTAACTTGTATTTACTGTTTGAGTGTTACTACTAATTAACCTTGCACCTTAATAAACACGAATTATACGAGGGACTAAATGCTAATTGCATGGCAAATAATTCTAATGACTAACTGTGGTACGCATATTAACGGTAGAATGTGTTGTGATAGAAATTGCATGCTTTATGTTGCTTTTTTAATGGTTTGCGTTCCTGGTATTGCGGAATGGTGAGTATTATTGCTTTAAATGTTGCTATAAGCTAGGAAAATACTAATATATAATGGGATTAGTGTGGGTTTAAACATTAGAATCTTCATTTCCGTATATTCTTTTTTTTTTTTTTTTTTTTTTTTTTGAAACCGTTTATTGCAGTTTGAAAAAGTTACAGGTATGGGCCTACAACCACTCGGCCGGCCGCTAGAGTGACAAAAGCATATTGCATACATACAGTAAGAGTCTCTTGGCAGTGCAGCTTAGCAAAACAGGAGAAATCCATTTCCGTATATTCATTACTTTTTATGTTTGTTTTGCTTAAATTGGCATTCGGGCCTAATAGGCCGCAATATTCAAAATGGAGTTCGGAAGTGGCCACCGTCGTGTGAGCGCGATGTCTACTGCGCAGACTCGGATGGCTCTGATGATCTCCAGGCGACCACAGATGTGGGCACTGTGTTCCTCGTCAAGGATAGGAACGTGGAGGATTGCCAAGACTCAACTAGTGTGAATGACAGAAAAGACAATGGCAACCTGTCTTCAGAGGTCTGCATGTTGATACTTTGGACCCTTTCGCATGAGAACTGTACAAACTAAAGGATGACATATTCAATTCCCTGAGAACCAAGAAACCCTGGGAATCAAGACAATATTTCAAATGTTAAGAGTTCAGCCAATCAGAGCCTCTTGATGCTTAGAAATGTTGCATGTTATCTTAGAATTTATTATAAAAGGGAGTTTTAGTTGAGGAGTGGGTTAGAGAGAGTGCGTTCAGAAGTGCGTTCTGAATTTCCATTGGTCGATTTGCTTACACGATTGCCTGGTCCTTTGGAAATCTTTGGGACTGTGTCGTGCCGAGCGAAGGAACTTTTTCCCGGATTTATTTGGGTCTTAGCCTGCATTTGATTGGACGGTTACACCAGAAGGGATTTGATTGATGCAGGGCTGACAGGTTTCGGGGAAATGGTCACCAGTATCAGAAATTAGGTAAATATAATTGCCATGCTAATTTGTGCCAAATGTTCACTGAAAATTCTGATTTGATTAAATGCTGACTATGCCAATGAAGGTGAATTAATTAGATAAACTAAACATTTATTAACAGAAAATGAGTTTGTGATTCTTTAATAAGGTATTAATTAAAGGTTCTGAAGCTTTAAATGTGTTTTAGCTGGTTCTAAATCACCATCAACCAGTCCAACTAATTGGTCCATCGACCAAGTGGTGGAGTGCCTTGATGTTAAAGTTAGGAGTCTATAGGTATTAAGGTATATCGTGTATATAATGTAAAGAATTTTCCTCCTATAGGTAATAAGGTACCCCACATGTCCAGCGCTTCTTTCCTCCTGTGTGCAGATTCGAGGTGAGACGTACGAGTGTTGGTGTTATGGGCCCCACCAGTGAATGCGTGTATGAATGCGTTAGCGTGATGACGGGTCTGTGACGCAGGGAGGATATGTAAATTTGCCCTTTTCCGCTGAAGCAGCGTGCAGCCACGTCTTATCCGAAGAGCCAGGACTTGAGGCTCTTCCTGAAGGCTTGCAGTGGGGGGGTACGTCTGATGCAAAGAGGGTGTTTGTTTCAGGTCTTGGCTGCGATCCAAGAGAAGGATCACCCTCCCGTTCCGACTCTGCGGATGCGCGTGATTTTGGCTAGGGTCAGATCGGCGGATTGGAGGCTTCTCTTGGGTGCATCGAAGGAGATTCTTTCGTTGAATGTCGAATGTGTTGGGTAATGTGGTGTTGTCGTGGGATGCCGAGGACCAGTCTAGCTACGACGTTCTGGATAGTCTGGAGCTTGAGTAGTAGAGATTTGTTTATTCCAGCGTAGAGGGCATTCCCGTAGTCCAGTCTGATGGTTATGAGTGTGTGGGTGGCGATTCTTCTGGATTCGGGGAGGGGTCCATTTGAAGGGCTTACAGAGGGTGTTGAAACATGTGGAGGGTACAGCGTTGATCTGTCGTGCATGGTGAGGGAGGAGTCGAGAATGATGCCAAGGTTGTGGGCGTGGTCTGTGGGAGGTTCGCTGAGGGTTGTGGGCCACGAGGTGTTGTCCCATTCTTAGGGGGTGGATCCGAGGACAAAGACTTGCATTTTTTCAGAGTTGAGCCTTAGGCAGCTGTTGCTCATCATGTGTTGTAAGTTGTGAAATATCTCTACATCTTAGATTTTAAAGTTTTGTTAAAATGTTCTACCACTGCAGCTTTGACCTCCAAGTGCATTATAAAATGATGTCTCAAGTATTTTAATAAGTACGTTGTATAGCTTAAAAAGTATTTTCCTGCCCCTGTCTGCAGTTTTTGAGGGGCTGAACCTTTGCTGAATATGGTTTTTAAAGGCCACTGTGATGCAAGTTCCCGTCTTATCACGTAGCACTGCTGCAAAGATGTACTTGGACAATAAATCGGGGCTCAGTGCTTAGCTCCACCCTATTTAATTTGTATGTCACCGCTCTGGTCAATCTTATTAATAGTTTTGGCCTGGCCATATTCTCCTATGTGGATTACACACAGATAGTGGGATCTATTTCGTCACAGGTGGAAAAAGATGCAAACAATTTCTGCAGATGCATGGCCAAGGTTGCAGACTGAATGCAGAGAAATTGTCTCAAGCTAAACTTGGACAAAACAGAGGTTCTGCTTTGTGCAAAATGGGACCTCCTTCCGGGATGCTTCCTGGTGGCCCTTGGAGCTGGGCACTCTTCCCGAAGCCAGTGCAGAAGGCAAGAGACTTGGGAGTCATTTCCAACACCAAATTGTGTTTCTCTGCCCAAATTAATGCTGTGAGTTTAGCAGGTTTCTTTATGCTGAGGGTTCTCAAGAAAATTCTTCCTTTCATTCCGTTTGAGTTACAGAAAACGGTAATGATGGCTCTCATTTTCTCGAAGATGGACTACTGCAATGCCCTCTATTTAGGTACCTCCAAACACTTAATAAAAAATTACAGTCCCTGCAGAATGCTGTAGCAAGAACGCTACAGAAGGCCCCCAAGTTTAATCCATCTCTCATTTAATGCTCGGCCTTCATTGGTTGCCGGTGGAGAACAGGATTTCCTTCAAAGCTCTGTGCTTAATGCACAAGGCCCTATACAGAGCCGATCCGTCGGTTCTCCCGGTACACCCCCAGCAGGACCCTCAGATCAAGCTCCACACGAATGGTCACGGTCCCAAGAATCAACAGAGCAAAATGGGGGAAAAGAACACTCATGTACTGTGGTGGGAAGCTATGGAACTCCCTCCCTGTGGGGGGAAATGTATATTTTTAAAAAAAAGTACCTCGCTGCTTCTCCTCTAGGTGACGTCCGAACCAGGAAGCAGCCAGGCTCCTTATAGCGTTGTGATTGGTCTGAGTGCTGTGGCTCGGCGCTTAGGTGGGGAACGGGGGCCTTTGCATGTTCCTCATCAGGCTGTGAATTGCAGCCTGGTGGGGTGCATGTAAAGTGCGCATGACTGTTTGGCCAGGCCAACACGTCCGGTCAAGCAGTTATGCGCACTTGGAGTGTGCAAATCACTCCACCTCCTGTGACCCCCGCCCCTCCCCAACTGAGCCCTGTAGCAAAGAAAAATAAAATGATAATGACAAGGTTATTATTCTTTTTTTTTCTGCTCTGCAAAGTAGTGGAGAAATGCTCCTCTGCCTTAGTGGAGGAGCCACCCCTGACCGTTAATATGTATTGCGCTCCATTCTTGTGTCTGGATGGATCTTGAAGACTGATGTCTGCTTGCCATTGATAATATATTTGTGCATTATTGATGGTTGGTCTCCTCTTGAAATGCTTCCTAGCGGGCTTATGAAGCAAATATGCCTCATGCCAAGACAGCCACTCCTTCACCAGCTTTCTCTTTACCGGCTCATTTTCAACTGGCGCACTTTCATACAAAGTTTCTGCACTTCCAAAAATGTTGACCCCGCTTTTATCGTGATAAACCTTCCTTACGCATCACACGCCATGTTATCAGCCCCTGTAACCCGTGAAATGAAACTCTTGTTTTATTTTATTAAAAAGAAAGAGCCTGCTAAACACCTTAAACACATGCAAAATTTACAAGTATTGAGGCTGTTATTCTAGAGAATGTTTATTCACTCTATATACATTGAAGTACTGGGTATTTTAGACCCAGCGGTGCAGGGCACACACCCTATGACTTCTGGGTTCACCCTGTTCCAGACCTACAGAAACACAGAGTCTTCTGGGTGAAGTCAAAGAGTCGTTTATTGGCTGCAGACCAATGACAGGTATCCTAGAAGTACAACAGCGTGTATGTTCTCAGGAGACTGCTGAAAATCATAGGAACGGGCTTCTCCTTAAGTACAAAATATCATGCTCCAGGCACACATTCCTTGGTTTACGATATGGTCATATAAAGGTATACATTACAAACGAAAAAGCAGAGTCATGATGACCATCCCACATTCCAGTTCGGCCAGCCCACAATGATTTACACAGTAAGGTTCAGATCCCACATCGGATGTCAATAGACACCCCAATAAACATGAGCATCTCCTGTTTTGGGAAACAAGTCATAAAGCAGGAACAAGCAGGTGTGGAAGAGATTAGCCGGGGGATTGTGTAGAATGAAAGGGTTTTATGACGGGTCAAGCCCTGATGCTAATCACAGGTGGACGGAGGAAGGGGAGCTCGTGAAACCGGTTTGACCTGGGGCAGCAGAGCCAGCTGCTCAGGTCACAGAGAAGTCAGAGGGAAAGCCCATGTACTGTGAGGCCCGTATTTACTCCATTATAGCCTATGTGAGGGCAATGACAAGATGGCCACTGCTTCCAAAATGGAACCCGCGTAGTTGAAGCAGAATAACGTGTACACAGTGCATTCATAGCTAGAACGGTATATAAAACACTCGTACATGCCGCATTTACCATTTGCGGTTCGCTAATACCAAGATAGACAGGGGTAGGGCCCTGTCCCCTACGCGGTCCCGAATATTAAAGTACGACAGACCCTCCTTTTGCCCTTACATAGGCAATCATTATACTCATCTTAATCCGAGTCTAGGTCAATGTTCACAAAGTCATGGAGATGTTGCTGTAGCATCATCCTATTACTTAGCTCGTCCCTCGATACAGGTTTCCTTACACATAAGGTAGCACAGAGACCACATATCGCAGGAGCACACTGTATACACAGACAGAACAGGAAAAGAATGGCTAAGATCATTCCAATGACCATCAGAACTTTCCAACCCCAGGCAGATATCAATTCCCAGAACCACCCCACCAGTGACCAATCTCCCTTATCCACGTGTATGGATTCAGATATTTTATGGAGTTTGGAGATGGCTTGATACACTGTTGGAGCATTATCTGGTATGAAAATGCAGCAACTGGATTGGATGACCTTGCATACCCCACCGCGGTCTGCAAGAATAACGTCTAGAACCATGCGGTTCTGCAGAGTCATGAGGCGATCCGCTTGGAGCTCAGCTGTCAGATTACTAAGGGCACCAGCCGTTACATTGACAGTGGATTCAACCACACGAGTCAGTTGTCTCAGGTTCCTACTATTCACCATAGGTCCCCAAAACGGCAGGAAACCCAGGAAGAAGTCTCCTGCTTCCTGACCCGCAGTATCCTCCTTACTAATCACGCCTCTCACAACTCTGGTCTTGTGATAGTCAGAGGCGGCAGTAAATGTCGGCGGTAGCAAGTTCGCAATATAACATGTGCCCGAGAAATCAGGGGGCAGCCATGTATATGCTCGGTCATTACAGATGAAATATGTGCCTTTGGCAGCCAAAAACGCAGGGGAAAACTGTGACGGGAAGGTGTACGTTTCAGTACAGTCACTCCTTCCCAGTTGAGCTCTAGGATTCTGACCATTACCCTGTAAGCAGAACCGACCCATGTGGGGTACGACCCAGATTGGAGATGAGATTTTCCGCTGTCTTTCACCCAGACTAATACTATACCCCGTCGCGTTCCATCCTACATAAGGTCTCAACTCTTCTTTGGGAATGGATGAGTATGCATCGATATCCCTACTCATATCGGCAACTCCTTTCATCAAAGCCTTATTATTGGTGATAGGTCTGATGGAACGCGGTTGGCGAGGGGAGTATGTATCTAGAGCATAGAGAAACATGGTTTGGAATGCCCATGACGATCCATTGTAACTGTACGGCAGCACCAGGTAGGGAATACCCTTGTTAATGGTATGTGGCATTAACCCACACACCCAGCAATTGGTCGTATTCATTACCAGTTGGTGCTGGTGCAAGAGCTGGATAAACGAGTTATTTACGAACTCTGATCGTCTGGTCTGTTCGTGCTCAGGCAAAGGGTGAAAAGAGTGAGAGGAGGCAGTAGAAAGAGGTATAGGCTGTTCAGTGGGTTCAATGGGCTTTTGAGCGGAGAAGAACACAAATCCTACAATAAACATTATTATGCTACACAGTGTAAAAAGGCACAAAAAGACAAAACATTTACTTTTTACAATTTTACATATCCTTGTGTTAAAGTTCATTCCCTCAATCGGTCTCTCCATCTTAAAAAACTCCATCCTCTACTCGGGCCGCTCGCGGTGGATGAGTTTCTTCTGCTAAGGAGTACGCCTGTCAGTCCAGGGAAACGCCCTAGACCAACCAGAACCGTTGACCTAGCGTCTTCGGCCTGTACCCCAAAGTCTTGGCACCGCGACCTTGCGGCAGAACCCGGATGGTGGTTCGAAAAACAAAAATCAAGAAAGTCCTTCAGATGGGAGAGCAAAAATGTCAAAAAGGAAATAGTGAGAAAATCTTTATTTGTCCATGGGCCTAGGTCTCAAATTATAGCGGAGACGGCCAGGTGCTGTTTGGTCTTGAAACAAAAGTTCAGGCTCAATGGTGTCCAGTCGATTTGATGGTGGCACAGCTTCCTGCAGAATATTGTCACTCTCTTGGTCTGAAACTGTGCCTCTTATGCGTGCGTCACTGAATGGTACAAAACGAGGTACAGTGTCTGTCTCAGAGTCGGCGATACCCTCCTTGACCCACTGGTCATATGGCAGAGGCAAAGGGACTACTTTACAGTGGGTACCATGGATCCAGTGCTTCTTCCCTTTCACTCGCACTGCTGATCTTGTCGAAAGAAGAACAAGATGAGGGCCGATCCAGCGAGGCTCGTCGTTGCTCTTGCGCTGGAAATTTCGGACTAGCACCCACGTACCAGGGTTGATAGGGTGTCCAGGAGGTTCAGAAGCTTGGGGAAGAGTATCATGTACCTGTTGGTGCAAAACACGCAGTTTAACAGTCAAATCATACAGGTAATCGAGCAGTACTGGATGCTCTATCTCACTGAACTTCATGGGCCTCGGTACACCCCATACATTGGCCGGACGGCCAAAGACAACCTCATAAGGGCTAAGCCCCACTCGTGAGTGTATGGTCATTCTGGTGGACAGGAGTGCTAGAGGCAGAGCGTCAGGCCATTTAAGACCGGTGCTCGCCTGGATTTTGGCCAGCTTGAGCTTTAAGGCTCCATTGTAGCGTTCTACTAATCCAGCTGATTGGGGGTGATTTGCAGCGTGGAACTTCTGCTTTATTCCTAGCCCTTCACATACATTCTTCATCACTTTACCCACAAACTCACTTCCATTATCACACCACACCATTCTTGGCATCCCAAACCTAGGGAAAAATTCCTTCACAAGGGCTTTGGCTGTGGATAGGGCAGTGTTATCTTTCAGAGGATAAGCCTCAATCCATTTTGAGAAAGCACAAACAACCACCAGTACATATTTCAGGTTGTTGCATCTTTCCATGTGAATAAAGTCCAGCTGCAAAACTTCAAATGGACATGATGGGGGTGCAAAATGACCAGCTGGAGTTGGGGTTCCCCTACCAGGGTTGTACTTCAAGCATACTATGCAATTCTTGACCACATTCTCTGCACACTTGGGAATCCCAGCATTCTGCCATACTGGAGCCAACAACTTGCATATACCTTTCGTACTGATATGTGCCATTCCATGTGCCATTGTAACCACTGGAAGCACATATGCATCAGGCAACAACCATCGCCTATGTTCTGTCGGATCGATCCAACAACCATTCTCATCCAACTTACCCATACTTTCTCTCCACTTACTTAACTCTTCCTCTGTGGCTTCAGCTTGAAGCGACTTCACACTCTCTATTGTGTTCTCACACATTCCCACATCATTAACCCATCTTGCGGGGCCTGCAACATACATTCTAGTCTTCACATTCTGTGCTGTTTCTCTCGCGGTCTCATCAGCAAACGCATTCCCACGTCCAACATCATCCGTGACTTTCCTGTGCGCACTGCATTTCATGATCGCAACTTGCAACGGTAGGGTCAGTGACTCAAGGAGATCATTCACCAACTTGCCATTCTGAATTTTAGCTCCATGCGACGTCAGGAACCCACGCTCCTTCCACAGTCGCCCAAAATTATGAGCCACGCCAAAGGCGTACTGGCTATCTGTGTATATATTCACTCTCATTCCTTCAGACAACACGCATGCTCTCGTGAGGGCGATTAATTCTGCTGCTTGGGCCGAATTATGTGGCACTCGTGCAGTTTCCACGACCGTGTGCAAAGTCGTGATAGCATATGCAGCAGTCGTGTCACCATTAGGGAGCTTGAAACATGAACCATCTACCCATAAAGTGCCATCACACTCAGTCAGGGGAGTATCTTTTAGATCTACTCTCCCTTTCGTCTCTTCTTCTGTTCTGAACAGACAGTCATGTTGCTCAATCTCATCTGAGTCTGCTGGAATTGGCAACAATGTGGCTGGATTCAGCGTGTTGCATCTTTTTATGTGTATGTGATTTGCTAACAGTGTAAGTTCATAACCTGATAATCGCGCACTAGTCAAGTGTTGTGTCTTGGTCCTATTTAATAATGTGTCTACAGCGTGTGGAACCATAACAATCAATGTGTTGTCCATTACCAAACCAGCAGATTGTCGGATAGACATCGCTGCAGCAGCTGTCGCTCTCAGACAGCTTGGCAATGCCCTCGCTACAGGGTCCAAGGTTGATGAAAAATATGCGCATGGGCGCGGTCTGTCGCCAAAAGGCTGTGTTAACACTGATAATGCACAACCATCTTTCTCGTGAACATACAATGTAAAAGGCTTACTGTAGTCGGGGGTACCCAACACAGGTGCTGAACACAATGCATTACGCAATTCCACAAAACTTTTCTGGCACTCTTCAGACCATGGGATAGGATTCGGTGTGTCTTTGCATGTTAAGGCTAACAAAGGTTTTGCCAATAAAGAAAAACTAGGAATCCAATGCCTACAGTATGAAGTGATGCCCAAGAAAGCACGTACTTCTCTCTGTGTTTTTGGCACACTCAACTGTGCAATGGCTTGAATTCTTTCTGGGGTCAGTTTCCTTCCCTCCTTCGATAAGAGATGACCTAAGTAGGTCACTTCTTGTCGACAATATTGCAGCTTAGAGAGAGACACTTTGTGATGGAAAGCGGATAAATGGCGCAACAATGACAATGTGGCTTCTTTGCAGATCTTTTCAGTATCCGCGGCAATTAATAAATCATCCACGTACTGAATCAGGATAGCGCCACTAGGTAAAACAAGTGCATCAAGCTGCGCCTTCAAAGCCTGACTGTATATGGATGGACTCTCACAGTAGCCCTGGGGAGCGCGTTTGAAGCGGAAGGTTCGGCCTCCCAGACTAAAACCAAAAATATCTCTGCTCTCTTCTGCAATTGGGATACTAAAGAAAGCATTCTTTAAATCAATCACTGAAAACCATGCAGCAGAGGCTGGAATCATCGTTATCAAGGCGGTTATATCGGGGACAACCGGAAACTGTGGCACAACAATCTTATTAACCTCTCTGAGATCGATCACAAATCTGTAGACAGGTGGCTGTGAAGGGTCCGTTCGTTTTAAGACAGGTAAAATCGGGCTATTGCAAACGTTGCCTCTTGTCTCTTCTATCACACCCTTATTAATCAAGTCGCTGACAATGTCTAACAATGCTTTCTGCCCTTCATTAGAGATCTTGTACTGGGGAATACGTGGCAGTCTGACATTAGCCTTTAAAGTCACCACATATGGCGGTATCTCCAAGAGGCCCACATCATTGGGACCAGTAGCCCAAAGGGCATCCGGAAGGGACGACAATTCAGGTGGCATTGTATTCTTAGACAAATACATTGGGGAAATCACTTTCTTGCCTAATGTAAGTTGTACTCCTGAAGGAGAACAATACAGTGTAGCATGCAATCTTTTCAACAAATCTAATCCCAGCAAATTCTCACCACAACCTGTTGTCAGAATCAGGGGTGCTTTCAGCTCGCAAGGTCCAACAGAAAGTGACATGGGACTAGAAACCGGGTTCCTAACTGGGGCGCCAGAAAAACCTACCTAAACATTGATATCGCCAGACAAAGGTGCGCCAGGGAGTTTTGAATGCATGATTGAACTCTTTGCAGCACCAGTGTCTAGCAGAAAAGGCTCCGTTACATTTGCTGTAGTCACCTCAACATACGGTCCACTCTGATCCACTGGCACTGAAACAACTCCCTCTCTCTGTCTATGGCTGTCCTAGTAATCATTATTTTCTGCATCACCGTCCTCTGCATAATAATCATTATTGTAATACTGGGCCGTATTACTAATCGCGTTAGCTTGCTGATCAAAGCTATTGATGGTACCTTGAGGCGGCAGAGGACGCGCGTTCTGGGGAACACTTCCACGTCCTCTGCCTCTAGGAGCTTGCTGACCACCCCTTCCTCTTGCACCATACGCATTACCGTTCCGCTGCATTAATTTAGGGCAACTGTATTTAAAATGACCTTCCTCTTTGCAGTATGAACACCTACAGGGACCTACAGGGACACGTGGTTGGTAATACCCATTCATTTGCTGATTGCTCTGAAACTGTTGGGGTTGGTGATAGACACCTTGGGGTTGCCTATAATTATTCTGACCTCCACGTGGCGGATAGGCCTGCTGTAAAAGGACCTTTGTCTTTAGTTCCTTCGTTTTCTTTTCTGTTCTATCTTTCTCGTCTTTATCTCTATTTTCATAATACTGTGCAGTAGCCAGTATTTGCGCTGAAGAAGAAACAGCCCAGGAACTTTCTGAATCTTTTAACTTTTTACACAGGTCAGGAAGTAAATTCTGCACAAACTTGTCCACAAATAACCGTTGGCCACCCTCAGTACTCATATCCTGCCCACTGTGATCAATAAACGTTTCTTCAAACCTAGTAAAGAAGTCTGACACCGTCTCATCTTTTTTCTGCTTGCATGCAGATA
The DNA here is from genome assembly GCF_964204655.1 of Triturus cristatus. Classification (NCBI taxonomy): domain Eukaryota; kingdom Metazoa; phylum Chordata; class Amphibia; order Caudata; family Salamandridae; genus Triturus; species Triturus cristatus. The sequence continues at coordinate 778,574,086 of NC_140592.1, forward strand.
ACTTGTCCCAATTTACGCGCATCGCAGGCATTATTGTCTTCATATACGTGATGATTCTACCAGGCAGTTCAGCTACTAAAGGTTCTGGTTTCGCACCACCAGTTTGTCTAGCATCAGCAGCAACAATGTTAGCCCATGTATCCCCTAGTTCTGCATTGTGATCTACATTACGAATTGATCCCCATAGAGGCTGTGGAACAACATTACCAAACAACATGTCTATGTCGGCCAGATTCATAATGCATGACCCTGCCGTCTGTGACAACTCTTTATAATAACCTGCTGGGTTTTTACGGGGATCAGGCAAGGACTGCTTAAGCGCTAACACCTCAGAGCGCTTCCATGGAACATGCACCCAAACACGCTGGAAATGCGCTGCCACAGCGGGGTTACCACCGGCAGCTGCAACCGCTTCCTTCCATACCGGGGGAACTTCTCTCATAGGGTATTGTCGCGCTTTTACCTTTTTCCCCACAAGGACATCTTGTTCAAACAACGATTGTTGGCAATCATCATTCCTAAAGGACAATACAACCGCAACTGCTTTATCTACCTCGCGGTCCACAATTATACCAGTTCCAAAATCGAACCTCACTCTACACAATTCCTGCGGGTTCGGATTTTTACCACTATCCTCCAATTCTTCACAGAGAATTTCGCACATTTTCTCGAACACATATCTCTGTTTTGGGGCATCCCACTGATGGAAAACGTTGACAACTGATTCCACATCATACAGTGAAGGGAAAACAATCCATCTACGCGCCATGTTATCTATTACCTTTTTCTCATCGGGGTTAGGCAATTGACTGCGCAGTTGCTTACGCTGCAAACCAGGAGTCGCACCAGATGACTCAAAGAGAGGAGACATTAATGTAGTAACCACATTAGCTAAGCGCTGTCGCGCTGAAGGAGAAGCTGAGGCGAGAACAGGGGGAAAAACAGAGGGAAGAAAAGAGGATGTAGAGACAGGTACTGGAGTGGTGGAAGGAAGAGTGTCAGGGGAGGCAGCTGCTGTATTAGGCAAAGTCGCAGGAAGTGCGGGGGCAGTTGGAAGCACAACTGGCGGCCCTTGAGAGGGCTGCGCTACATGGATAAGAGCCGGTTGCAAAGCAACTGGCGGTAGCGGCAAGGCTTGCAGTATATTCACTGGAGGTGGCATATTTACAAGCTGGGGAGGCGCCGTGGCATTTTGAGCATACGGGGGTGGCGAACTCAACAAATGTGACATCAGGGGATCTTTCTCCTTTTCTTCTAACTCATTCTGCTTAGAATGTGGTAAAGCTGGGTAACATTTGTCAATCCCTAACTTGCGCTGCCTATGCAATTGCTCACTCATCTGCTCCTCTTCATTGTCTTTAAATTGTACAGCTGCTTGCATCACTGTCATACCTTTCTCTCTCTTATTCTTTTTCGCTAACTTAATTTCCTTTTGTTTGGCTTCTTTTCGCCATAAGCGGAAAGAGTCAAACATCGCCGGCCGGGCTTTCTTCTTAAACAATTTAATTTCCAAATTATCTAAAATATCGGTATCAAAACTACCATTTTGGGGCCATTTTAAAACACCATCTTTCCTGGTGTAGTGGATCCACACTTCGTTATATGCGATGGGGCCTCCACCATGTTTTACATAGAGCTCATAAGTTGGAGTTCCAACCGGAGGAACCGGACATGATTCTTCCAGCTGGAAATCTTTTCCACAACCCAAACAGAATAATCTACCAAATAGTCCAGAACCAGGCATCTTTGCTCACTAGTCTAGATCCAAACGTCAAAGGATTATCGATTACGATATTCTCGTGAATACACGAGTCCTCTGGTTTTGGCGTTTGCAAACTCCAAAGTACCAAATTACCAAATCAAACGATCCCGAAGGATACCAAAAACAAATAGGAGACGCTCCACTTATACTTAACTGAATATTGCTGATCGATGGCGTCACCAGAAGACTCTCTCGATTGTTTCGCTCTCTCAGATTCGTCAAGGGTCCAAAACAGGTCGATTAATCAGGGCAGCAGTCCTTCGTAGCCGTCGGGACGCGGAGAACCTCGCAGAAAAGACTTTCGGACCACGTCGACATGCAGGGGTCGATGAAGTGGCGGCCTTCCTCCGGAATTTCCACACGAAGCTCCTCACGAACCTCTGGCTTGGACTGGTACCGCTGAAATCGTCCCGAGTTGGGCGCCAAACTGAAGTACTGGGTATTTTAGACCCAGCGGTGCAGGGGCACACACCCTATGACTTCTGGGTTCACCCTGTTCCAGACCTACAGAAACACAGAGTCTTCTGGGTGAAGTCAAAGAGTCGTTTATTGGCTGCAGACCAATGACAGGTATCCTAGAAGTACAACAGCGTGTATGTTCTCAGGAGACTGCTGAAAATCATAGGAACGGGCTTCTCCTTAAGTACAAAATATCATGCTCCAGGCACACATTCCTTGGTTTACGATATGGTCATATAAAGGTATACATTACAAACGAAAAAGCAGAGTCATGATGACCATCCCACATTCCAGTTCGGCCAGCCCACAATGATTTACACAGTAAGGTTCAGATCCCACATCGGATGTCAATAGACCCCCCAATAAACATGAGCATCTCCTGTTTTGGGAAACAAGTCATAAAGCAGGAACAAGCAGGTGTGGAAGAGATTAGCCGGGGGATTGTGTAGAATGAAAGGGTTTTATGACGGGTCAAGCCCTGATGCTAATCACAGGTGGACGGAGGAAGGGGAGCTTGTGAGACCGGTTTGACCTGGGGCAGCAGAGCCAGCTGCTCAGGTCACAGAGAAGTCAGAGGGAAAGCCCATGTACTGTGAGGCCCGTATTTACTCCATTATAGCCTATGTGAGGGCAATGACAAGATGGCCACTGCTTCCAAAATGGAACCCGCGTAGTTGAAGCAGAATAACGTGTACACAGTGCATTCATAGCTAGAACGGTATATAAAACACTCGTACATGCCGCATTTACCATTTGCGGTTCGCTAATACCAAGATAGACAGGGGTAGGGTCCTGTCCCCTACGCGGTCCCGAATATTAAAGTACGACAACATAATATGACATACATTACAGACATCACTTGGGTGAAGGGCAAAATGTTGTAGAGTCACAATTTTTGATATTTTTACAGTTACAAAGTTGACTGCTCTAAATAGGACTTCTGTCACCCCCTCCTGTAATTTTGTACACATAGGATGCTAGCGGCACTAAAGAAATCATACAATTCCTCATAATACAGTACATAATCTTTATTATGGAAATAATCTTCTGTCAGAAAATTGAAGGTGCTTTGCAAACTGACCATCTGCAGACGTACTAAACCCTTGATATGGTACTTGTACACGTTCCGCCGCAGGTAACCACGCTTTGACACACCAGCGGGCTACACACGTAGGACTATCGCATTTCGGTGCCGCTGGCGGAACAAGGACCTTCAAAGACCACAGAATTGCTGGATGCATTTCAGCTGTTCTTTCTTTACGCAACACATAATATCAACTTCGCCATGCAAATGTATCCTGGTCTTATAAAAGTGTCAGCCTGCGGATGGTCATTCGTAATTTGTCCTAGAAGTATGTATGCATGTATGTATGTTAAGTAACACAATAATGCACCGATAATGAGGTAGCAAACATTTTAAAACTGCTTTCGAGGGACTAAAGAGCTTTCCCGCTAAAATATACATAATATCGCACACATGTTTTTCCACAGCTCTTTCAACCAGCTTTCGGACAAATGATGGACACTGCCTTGTCTCACGTTTTGTGCGAGGCTCGCACAAGCACTGGATCTCTCTCAATGTACTAGACACAAAGCTGATCATATCTGGATGGACACTTTTTTTCACCTGTCAAATGATACAGCAGCTTTAGCAGATTATATACGTTCTGCAGGTCTAACAAACATATATGACAGATGGGTCTTGACGTGTACGAGGCATGTAGACACTCGTGAACCTCCAGTTGTGGGACATTGATTTTATGTCCGTGCCAGAGCGTATAAAAGTAATGTTTGAGACCAGCATTCACAACGCAGGCGGAAAAACCTTTAACAAAATCCGCAATATTATGGATACAGGCGAATTTCTTGCGCGGTTCTCAGTTTTGCCTTGTGAAACTTTGTCTGTTTTTAACAGCATTTACTGGCATCTGTGGCGGCGAACTATCTATGTCTGCTCTTTTTGATGATGCTTTCTACGATTCAAAAAAGAAAGAAAGACATTGTATTAATTAACTTTAAAAATGCATGTGTATACAGTTTAAAGACACAAAAAAAACTTTTACTCACTTCAGAGCTCTTGAGAGTTATTCTGATACAGCGACTCATTACCATCGGTGGAGCTTGTCCCTGGCTCTAGTATGATGACGTTAGACAACCGGGCCAGAGACCCCATATCTTCATACACAGGCAAGTTAGGAGCTGTTATAGATCTTCTACTTCGTCCATCTCAGCTACATTGCTATGAGCCAGACCCGGAGATAGAGTGGGCACATTGCCCTGTAGTCACACATTCATCAAGGTGCAATATGGCCAAATATCCACTGTGCTCCCTCTGCTGACGGACGGAGCAAAATATGCCCACTCTGTCCGCGGATCTGTACTACGATTAATGAAACTCTGGTACAGCATTTGAAGTATGTCTAGTAAGGGCAAGTATGACCATTGACATCCTACCGCATGTATAGTGACTGACTAGGAGGGAGTGTTAAAAAGTTTTAAAGGATCTGTATCCTGAGGAAGGCCGTTGACCCTGTTGGGCAACAATGATTGGCTGAAACATGTCGGTACAGGAGACAGGGTAATAGCCATTAGTTCTCATATATAGGCATTTGTAGTGAGTTTTTAATCCTGCCAAGAGGGAACCATAATAAATAGATAGGCGGGTACCCTCTTAGACAGTTATAATCTTATTTGTTCTCTGCACTTGGGATCCCTAGTTTGAAATAATTTGATTTCTTATTCCTTTTGCGAAAATAAAATCGCTTTACCCTGAACGTTGGCTTGCGCCAGGGTGTGTTTGCATGAGGAAGCATGCCACTATCTAGTGGTTGAGGGCAATTTATAAAACCCATTGGGTTTTCCAGATTGACTCGAGGGCTGTTGGACAGCTTGGATAGTTATGGCTAGGAGTTTAGTTGGCTAGGTTTTTGCTTTTGCCTCTTCTTGGTCTTCTTCCCTTTTTTGTATGTTTAGTTCAATTTGAATTTGTCTGTGTCTTTCTCGTTGTGTGAGCAACATGACTAAGGTGGTCACACCCCACATGACCACCCACCGGTCACATGGATACAGTCATGTCACACCCCACATGACCAACCCACAGGTCACATGACTAAGGTGACATCACACAGGTCAAATGACCCATACAGTCATGTGACCCGGATGTGACGTTACATCCGGTGTAGGCCCCAGGGGCCTGGAAGTCCCATCCTCCAGAAGTGACATCACGTCCGGGGCAGGACAACTGTCACTTTTAGTTTGATGGAAGGTACCATTTTATACTACTCGTGTCTGAGACATGTTTGCAAGGCTGCTCCTGTTGGTGGCACAACCTGTACTGCAGGCCTACTAGTAGCATTTGATTTACAGGCCGGGTACCCCTAGTGCACTGTACTAGGGACTTGCTAGCAAACCAAATATGCCAATCATGGAGAAACCAAACATACCATGTTTTAGAGGGGAAGGCACATGCACTGTAGCTCTGATTTGCAGTGGTAAAGTGCCCAGAAGAGTCCTAACACCAACAAAAATGGTCAGAAAATAGAAGGGAGAAGGCTAAATGTTTGGGGAGAAGCCTACAAAAAGGTCCAACTCCAACACAACCCCCTTCCAGCCTAAAGCCAGGGTAGACTAATCAATACCTTGATGGGCTTCACTACTTAGAGCGATAGAACATGGACCCAGGCCCGCAAAAGCAGGGGCGCGTTCCAGTTCTACACCTTTCTGAACCCAGTTGAATCCCTCTGTCCATAGTCTCAGGGTCCACTAAGCTAACCCATGGGGAAGGCTTCTCATCACCTGTGGATCCCATCTGTGCAGTATCTAACCTTACTTCGATCACAGTAGGCAAACAGTACCACCATGGCTAACAAATAGGTGTGGCCCATTCCACCCCCTGGGTTTGACTTCTGTCCCCAACCCAAGAGCAACCCACAGTGGCCACCAAAAGCTGTCGATGACAAGAGCCAGACTCCAGGGCTCTCTAACATCTGTGGTTTCTCTGAGTGGGGGGGGGGGGTAGTAGCACCAGGTGACTGTCACCCATTGCTCACAGTCCCTCCCATCAGTTCAGTGGTGGTATCCCAAAAATGGTCCTCCAGCCCAGGGTCTGTACCCTTAGACTGAACATGTGCCTGGAAAGCAAGGACTTCCAGGGGAGTACAACATCCCCCCAAGGGAAACACTTACTGTAAATGTTATGCAACAGTCACTCTGGCACAGGCCTCCAGATCCCTGTCCATCTGACAGAGCATGAAGTCCTTCCAGGTCAAAAGTGGCATCACCAGGGTCATTCCTGGTGTGCTCTGACCTCAGAGCTGGCAATCCCTGACCCACTGGTCCTGCCACTGCGGACTGCCAGTCCCTCTCACCCCTCCATCTGGACTTCTGTACCCTCCTCTCCAGAGTGGTACTGCCAGACACCAGAACTGGTGGGATGCTTGTGGCAGCCCCCCCCCCCCCAGCTCTCCTGACACTAAGGGACTCTCATCAGTGGATGGTCTCCTGTACTGTCCAGGTCACCTACCTGTGCTCCCTCTGAGAACAATCCAAGCACTGGGACTGAAGACAGGGTTCTCTAGGCCTCTGCCTACTCCCACCCCTACTACACTGGGACCTCTCTGAGCCACTGCATCCTTTCCCCTCACTCTCATGGGGAAAACCTGAGCCCTCCTCCTTGGGATCACTCCCTAATGCCATCTTAGACACTCTGGCACTCACCCAGAGGTCTGCCTCCAGTGCAACGTCCCTGGGGTCAGACATTTACACTCCACCAGGGGTTGGTGTAGCTCTTGAAAAGCGGGACTGAACATATGCTCTCCAGCAATCAAATTGTACAGCCCCTCATGTGTGTTCACCATACTACCCTTCACCCAACCATCCAATCCCTTGAAAAAGTACCTCCAACATCCACCATCTGGTGAAACAGTATCTGGCTGCCCCTCAAACTACCCTCCTCTGGGGTGACTCCATACTCCCTTTCCGGGCTTCCTCCATGGGGGTAAGCCTCTCCCTGTCACTCTGTATTTCTTCGCCCTCCCGAATAATAGAAAATACCAGGCTGGGCATAGTTTGCGGAGTTTTGCTACGCAGAACTCCGCGGAGTGCCAACAAAGCTCTGCGGAGTTCCGCAAGTGGCGGAGTGCAGTGTGAACTGCTGTTCGCGCTGGTCTTTCTGCTGCTCGGGTAGAAAATCTATTCGAGGAGCAGCTCACTCTCGCAAAGTTACCGTTCGCGAGCCGGGAAAAAACTCTGCTGCACTATGTGGAGTGGAGATTTCTTCACTCCGAGAGCTCTGCGGAGTGCAGTAAACACTGCGAGAGGAGTTCCCTGCCCAGGCCTAGAAAATACTACACTTCCACACAGTGGCACACACAAGGCAAAGTAATAAAAGCACCAGGAAAGGGATTTCACTCCATAAAATGTGGGACATCAAAAGACAGTTTTCAGAATAAAGCATGGGGTTTTATTTGTGCAACATTCTAACAAAAAGGCTTTCCCAGATGTCAAATGTATGTGTATGTGTGTGTGTGTACATATATATATATATATATATATATATATATATATATATATATATATATATATATATATATATATATAATGTGCAAGCAATAATAACACACTTATAAGTAGACAAATGTAACTGTTAAATGCATGGAATAAAATACATGGAGTAAAATACAAGCAGAAAATACTGGATGTCCACTGCAAGAAATCAGAAAGATATATACACTAAATACATCAGATGATTATAACCACTGGAGACTTGAATGTGCACACAGACACACTCGCACATCACAATGCCAATTAAAGAAATACATCCCTGATCAAGTATCTAACATTCTTCCCAACTCAACTAGAGGAGTCCTTGACAGCCAGGCAGAAGTCTCGATCGGGATCCTCAAAGTTTTCTGCGGCAACACATCTGTTCCACAGCGAGCTCCCGTCTGGGCGCCAAGATTTCCCGCCTTTAATACCTTCTACTCAACCTGAGGAGTTTCTAGAAACCTTGCCCCCTTTCTTCTGTTACGAAAAACCGAGCTGACTGTACTGGTCTGTGTCAAGGTCAAGACATAAGCTGGCCAGGCCACTGTATTTTGACTCCGAGACAGAGCTGTACATTCCACACATTTCTCTGGCAACAACAATCTCTGTTCTGAAAGGCACTAAACACGCATCCCACACATTCTTAGTGAAGCTTACGAAAGTTTTCAAAAGTACTGAAAACAAACTTGAAAGTGAATAACCTAAACAACTTATGTGATCTGGGTGCCTGCCTGTGTGTGCAAAGCTCAAGCGAGACAGAGTCCGATTTCAAGATGGCATGAGTGCATGTCAATGCCAATAGTAAGAACTTCATAATACTTCCCAATGTACAACACAATGCACATTAGTGCACCACTGCCTATAGGATCACACATTTCACTTCCCAATGTACAACATAATGCACATTTGAGCACCACTACATTTGTCACTACACTTCGAGACCGAGAAGTACATTTCACACCTCTCTCTCTCTCATTCTGTTAAATGTACATCCCAGACGTTCTGTTCTTGGCAAGGCTGTAAGAAGCGAACACTCCCCCTCTGAAACTACAAGGAGACACAAACAAAATCTTTAAGGAAAAAGGCACATGCAGGAAACTTGATGTCATACATTCAAGAAAACACCGAACGTCAATTAAAATCATGGTAGTCAAAGGTAATCAAGTGGTCCCAATACATGGGAGTGCCTCTGGCACTACACACTCCCTTCTAAAGCAAGTAGAGTGCCCCTCCCACCACCAGGAATATGACTCCTCTGCAGGGTTACCCAATCCTCCTCAGGGTCCCTGTGCACCTCTGGAGCTACCTCATATGCCTGAGCCCACTGGTATATGTCACCCCCTCTTTGCAGTTAGAAACCAGGTCTCTGAGTATGTGGACCTTTACCTCCGTACTGGACATGGTACTTTCACTGCCACCATCTGTGCTACACTTAGCACCTCCTGGCTTCCAAGTCCAGCTCCCTCAACTTCAGCTCATGAGCTAACATAATTTCTTTTTCCTTGGCTAAGGCTCTCTCCACCTCAATTCTCCTCTCCTCCCTTACTGCTTTGTCAGCCTCAGTTCTTCTCTCCTCTGCAGTCTAAGCCAGGTGCAGCTCCCTCTCAGCCTGTCTGTCCTTGAACTCCTCAGGGGGCAGGGTGTGTGAGGAGACACTGCTCTCAGAACTGGATCCAGCAGGGGACTCCATCTCTGTGAGTTCCCCCCTCTCCTCTGGAGCCTCTGCAAAATCATTCCCCCTCCTCTGCTTTCTCCTCAGGCCCAGTGCCCTCTTGGGTTTCTGGTTTGGGATCCTCCAGGAGTTTCCAAGGCCGTATATCCTTTACACTTCCAGAGAAGTTCTCCCCCTCAGAGTTCTCCCCAGAGTCATCTGATAGCGTTGCTACCCATCATATTTCCTTAGAACAACATAGGGCTGCCTCAAGATCCTGACTTCTGGATCTCCTATTCACAGCCAGCCCCCTCTCTTGGCAGAAACCCTTCAGATCCTTCATCCTGTAGATTGATAGGTGTCAGAAGTTAACTTCCATGCTGACAAGGCCTCACAGGTGTAACAACCAAACAGAGTTCCAAGTGGATCAAGATGAAGCAGGAGCACGTTTACAAAAATTGGCAATTGAGAGAACATGAGAAACAGTATATTGGTATGTAATGGTCTGAGATATGGAAGTATTGTACACCAATCACTGTATATAATGCACTAATGCAAGTCCTATCCTCCACACTGACCACCAGTGTTAGAAATGGAGTCTCTAGTTGGCAGTGGTTTGCACCTTATCCAATGAGGGACCCTCACTCTAGGCAAGGTAAGTAAGGTACAGCTAAGGTAAGCTAAGATAACCCCTGCTCACCCCCGTAGTAGCTTGGCACAGAGCAGTCAGGCGTATCCCAGAGGTAATGTGTAAAGTATTTGTAAGCACACATTAACACAGTGAAAACACTACAAAATGACTCCACACCAGTTTAGAAAAATAGCCAATATTCATCTGATTTAAAACAAGACCAAAACGACAAAACGTCAACATATACAAGTCAATATATAATTTTTCAAAGATTAAGTGAAGTTGTAGTTCTTAACATTCAATGGTTGAGCTTGATCAGGACAAAGTACCTTGGATGCTTCAAAAATCAAACATGTGAGGCACAGGGGAGGTGATGCATCGTTTACAGGCACAATACCTTGGTTCCTTACTGCGGAGTCGATGAAGAAATTGGCTCCCTGGACGGCGCGTCGAAGGTCAAGTTGTGCTGCGTCCATTCCACAGCGTTCAAGCAGGTGCTGCGTTGGAGTCAGGGTGATGCATCACGGACTTCGGTGATGCGGTGCTCGAGACTCTTGCAGCGGTTGTTCTTCGGATGCGTTACAACGAAAAGCTGGGGCCTGAGTTTTAAGTGGAGGTCATTGTGTCAAGTGGAGACCAAGCTCCGGTGCAGGCAGCAGAGATGCGTTGAGTCTTGGCGATGATGTGCCGGTTCCGAAAAATGCTTGGAGTCGATTGCGTGGATTTTCTTCTTTGTACCACCCTAACTCACTTTCAAGGGCCCAGGAACTGGATTTGGAACCACTTGGCAGAGTAGAACTCACAGCAGTAGAGTTCAGGTGAAGTCTTTGATGGCCCTAAGACTTCTTAACAGGAGATAAGCTCAACTCAAGCCCTTGAAAAACCTTGGAAGCAGGATGTTGAAAGCAAAGTCCAGTCCTTTCACTTCCAGGACAGCTGCACGGAATGGTTAAAGTAAGAAAATGCCAACTTTCTAAAAGTGGCATTTTCAGCTGCAATTTAAAAAAGAACTTCACTAAAAGATGTATTTTTAAATTGTGAATCCAGACACCACAAATTCTAATTTTCTATAAGCTCCCATTTGGAACATACACTTGTAAGATGTTACAAGGCATCTCCAATGCTAATTTATGGGAAAGATGGTTCTTGCTTTAGTGAAAAACTAAATTAGCAGTATTTAGCTCTAGGACATGTAAAACACAACAGTACTTGTCCTACCTTTTAAATACACTGCACCCTGCCAATGGGGCTACCTTGGGCCTACCTTAAGGGTGCCTTACATTTAATAAAAGAAAACGTTAGGGCCTGGCAAGTGGGTTCACTTGCCAGGTCGAAATGGAAGTTTAAAACTGCACACACCAACACTGCACTGGCGGGTCTGAGATGTGTTTGCAAGGCTACTCATGTGGGTGGCCAATCAGTGCTGCAGGCCTACTAGTAGCATTTGATTTACAGGCCCTGGGCATCACTGGTGCACTGTACTAGGGAATTACTAGTAAATCATAAATGCCAATCATGGAGAAACCAATCATACCATGTTTTAGAGGAGAACGCATATGCACTTTAGCACTGATTAGCAGTGGTGAAGAGCCCATAGTCCTAATGCCAACAATAAAGAAGGTCCAAAAAATAACAAAAAGTATTGTGAGAACCTTGCAAAAAGGGCCAGGTCCAACAGATAAGATAATGTATAACAGGACTGCCACTTAACCACTTCTCAGGAGAGGTCCTGTGCCCAGATTATCGTGCAAGATATTGTCAGAGAAAATTCCGCCTGCACTCTCTAATGAAAGCTGATATTGACTCCGAGTCCAGGAGGAGCAGATGCTGATGCGATGCATGTTTGCCTTTCTCAGGGAACACTACCTCCCTGACCCATGATAATTACAGCATTTGGCTGCAAACATTTATGCAGTGCGCTTATTCTCCCTACGAAACCTTGGATGCAAGTTATACTACTGCATGCTCTCCTAGTGTACCATAGAAGCTTGTTTTAGGGTGTTCGGTTTTTAGATGACATTTTAACTATGGTAGAAAGGTTAATTTTATTTTCGTTGTTCACAACATGCTTTTTTGTTGTTTTAATGGTATTCTATGTGGTTATTTTAGGTGTGCTGAGCAACATGGTGCACCTGTTGAAATAAACACGCTTTTTAGTTAGGGTCTTTTTCTTAGCGAAGTTTGTGTGTAGTAGCGAGAAGAGCATAAAAGGTTTGTTTCTAATCACCACAGTGTCCCTGGATCCCTGTTTAGGGACTCTTAGTAACCCAAAAGCATTGACACCACTTCGACTATAACTTGGTTAGGGTTCTGCGGGCTACAAAAACCTGTCTTTCACATTCAAGGTGCATTGAACTAAACTCACTCGTGTCTCTCATAGGTGTAAAAATAAACCTTGTAGAGCTGAGCAAGAGACTCCGTTTACCCAACACTAATATATTGAAAATGAGATTTTTGACCTTGGTGCCTGGAAATATTGTGTTTGGGTTGTGTTGTCCCCAGCTATTCTCTTGTTCATTCACCAGCATTGCATTGCCTCACCATTATTTTGGTTCCATCCTCAACCCCTCACTTTTCTGATTTCCCAGCCTATTCATGTTCCTTCTTACCTATGTGTTGGCTGGTTGTTTTCCACTGTGCTTGTTCTAATTTACAGCTGTACCCAAACAATGGTCGGATTCGAGGAGGTCTCTAGGTACTCCATGGGGCTAGTCACAGTTCGTCTTTGAGCACCTGCTGGTAATTGAATCCTTATAATGTATTGTATTCTTGTGTCCTTGATACTTTAGCATGGTACTGAAATCCTCTTGTCTACCCCAGGGTGAACAATTTACCAGAAGTCACGCAGTAAATGAACACCTCAAGCACCATCACCCTGTACCAGTCCCTGCTCAGGGAGGGGGTAATGGATTAGTTCATCACCTGTGTTGGCTGCTCAGAGGGTAGATGTTAAACCCTCAAGAATATTGTTTTAAACTTTTTTTAAATTATTAAAATTAATATTAATTCCAAAAGTAATACACAGGTATTAAAAGGTGAACCTGGGTATTAATACACCCCCCCCCCCAAAAAAAACTATTTCTCACACATACCGTCCAAGATGGTGGGTGTTACACCATGAAGAGTCTTTTTTTAAATTATTAATTTTATTAATAAAATGAATATTACATTTTTAAATACATTAACTTAGGAAAAACTAAGCAAAAAGTAAAAGTAAATCAATAACATAACTTACCTATGCAGCTTACGTAAAATTGTGTTGTAATGGTTTGCATTGTAATGCCTCTGCGTTGTAATAGCTTGCGTTGTAATGGCATATGCGATGCAATGCTTTTGTTGTAAAGGCTTTATGATGTAATGCCTGCGTTGTAATGGTAGTTCACCTCCCTCAACACACTACAATGAGGGAAAAGTGATTATCATGATGTGGATTGCAAGATTGTTACACCTAAGACCAAAAGAGATGAATGTCCCTGTGGGTCAATAAACATAGGAATACAAAATCCCGGCACACCCTGGGAGAGCACAAATTTTGCTCCTAAGCTTAGTATTTTCATCAGAAAGCACATTGAGTGGTGATGAACAGTGGCGGCTCCTCGAGGGAGTGTGGCGGGGTGGTGGGGCGGGGCGGGGAGGGGCGGGGCAGGGTGGGGAGTAGTAGACTCCGGCATAATGCCAAACAGAGTTAAGTAAATAAATAAAACAATTTACATTGCGCGCGCTGTAACGCCAAATCGGCGATGCAGTGCGTGCAATGTTAATTGCGCGCCTCACCGCCCTGCAGTATTCCCTCGCAGGGAATGTGAAGGAAATAGGGGTTTTGGGTGGGGAGTGTATTAATATCCAGGTATTAATTTAAATACCTGTTGTAAAATCATGCGTTGTAATGGTTGGTGCATTGGAAAGTCCATGTTGTAAAAGGGTGCTTTGTAATGGTATGCGTTGTAGTGTCATATATCCGTGGAGGGGACCACCCTCTGCCACAGCCCATTTTAACAGTTCTCGTGGCCAAGAGTCCAATGAACACACCCTGAATTGTTTTCCAGGTCATGGCCACCTGCCTCTTAGCAAGCAACCATTTCAAATATGCAAATCTAGTTTTGCTGCCTTTACTCTTTTATAAATGGCCAGTTTGTTTGCTTGTAATGAGTGGGAAGAAGTTCTGCCAGTCAATTCCTGTATCGGCTTCCGCCCCGATTCCCAGTATATAGAATGATTTCTGGGCAGCTCCAGAACATGTGAGCAATATCCACTGTGGCCCCATGACATCTGCGACACTCGCTAGTGGGAATGGCTCAATGCAAACTGTGTGGCGTCAAATCTGCTTTATGAAGTCATTCGAATTGTTTATTTAAATCATGTTCCCCTATTTCCCTTAGAGGAGCTATGTCCATTTGGGATTGCTGTGTTATACAATATACCACAGTATGTGTGCAAGTGGTTCTGCATTCTCCAGTTTTCAGATAAATTTAATTTTTCTTGTTAATGCCCCATATGTCAGGAATTGCCGTACTGTTACTTGTGTGCCCTGCTGCAATTTGTACAATTTTAGTAATTTAGGATTGTCGAGTCCCTTGGGAGAACAGAAAGGATAGCGTCATTAGCACAAGTCTGGTACTACCAAGGAAGTATACACAATTTGCTTTTATTAACTCATAGGCCCGATTGAGCATCAAATCTCTTTAGATGGTTAAGAGATACTGGAACATCTACCAAGGGATCATTGACATATATCAAGGCATCATCCGCATGCAGAGAAAAGAAACGAGCATGATCCTGGATGGAGAGTCATTCCTGTGACTCCTCCCTTCTTTTTGCGGTAGCCATATGGGCTCCATTGCCAAACCCCAAAAAATGGGGGATAGCCGGCATCCCTGTCTAGTACCTCTCTGCACTTCTCAAACCTCAGACACCACGCTGCCATTTCGAGCCCTCTCGGTTGGGCTTGTATAAAACAGGTGCACCTGTGCTCCAAACCCCGCTCCGTCCCATTTGCTCCATCACCACCTGCAAAAAATCATAGTTCAAAGTATAAAAGGCTTGTTCCATATTTATGACACCATAGTATCTCTAGCGTTACAACAAACAAATGATGGACGGAATGCTGACAATGCAGACATTCTCCCCCAGTCAAGAGATCTGGGTTAAATCCATCGTTCTTTTGCCCACTACGCCACCCCAGTTTAGACATGGCCATATGCAAATCAGTCTTGACCCTGTGCCTCATGGGAATAGTCCAGCCCGAACTGCCAAGCCATGTCTTCCCTGGACCGGAATCAAGCATCCTAGGACCGGTCTCTGGCTATCAGCCGTCATCAGCCAGGATAGCTTGACTCCAGTGGCGTAGTGAGCACGGGTCCCACGTCTGGGAATACCCATCCCACTTAGGGCGAAAAGCGTTACAACAAACAAATGATGGACGGAATGCTGACAATGCAGACATTCTCCCCCAGTCAAGAGATCTGGGTTAAATCCATCGTTCTTTTGCCCACTACGCCACCCGAGTTTAGACATGGCCATATGCAAATCAGTCTTGACCCTGTGCCTCATGGGAACAGTCCAGCCCGAACTGCCAAGCCATGTCTTCCCTGGACCGGAATCAAGCATCCTAGGACCGGTTTCTGGCTATCAGCCGTCATCAGCCAGGATAGCTTGACTCCAGTGGCGTAGTGAGCACGGGTCCCGCGTCTGGGAATACCCATCCCACTTAGGGCGAAAAGCGTTACAACAAACAAATGATGGACGGAATGCTGACAATGCAGACATTCTCCCCCAGTCAAGAGATCTGGGTTAAATCCATCGTTCTTTTGCCCACTACGCCACCCCAGTTTAGACATGGCCATATGCAAATCAGTCTTGACCCTGTGCCTCATGGGAACAGTCCAGCCCGAACTGCCAAGCCATGTCTTCCCTGGACCGGAATCAAGCATCCTAGGACCGGTTTCTGGCTATCAGCCGTCATCAGCCAGGATAGCTTGACTCCAGTGGCGTAGTGAGCACGGGTCCCACGTCTGGGAATACCCATCCCACTTAGGGCGAAAAGCGTTACAACAAACAAATGATGGACGGAATGCTGACAATGCAGACATTCTCCCCCAGTCAAGAGATCTGGGTTAAATCCATCGTTCTTTTGCCCACTACGCCACCCCAGTTTAGACATGGCCATATGCAAATCAGTCTTGACCCTGTGCCTCATGGGAACAGTCCAGCCCGAACTGCCAAGCCATGTCTTCCCTGGACCGGAATCAAGCATCCTAGGACCGGTTTCTGGCTATCAGCCGTCATCAGCCAGGATAGCTTGACTCCAGTGGCGTAGTGAGCACGGGTCTCACGTCTGGGAATACCCATCCCACTTAGGGCGAAAAGCGTTACAACAAACAATTGATGGACGGAATGCTGACAATGCAGACATTCTCCCCCAGTCAAGAGATCTGGGTTAAATCCATCGTTCTTTTGCCCACTACACCACCCCAGTTTAGACATGGCCATATGCAAATCAGTCTTGACCCTGTGCCTCATGGGAACAGTCCAGCCCGAACTGCCAAGCCATGTCTTCACTGGACCGGAATCAAGCATCCTAGGACCGGTTTCTGGCTATCAGCCGTCATCAGCCAGGATAGCTTGACTCCAGTGGCGTAGTGAGCACGGGTCCCACGTCTGGGAATACCCATCCCACTTAGGGCGAAAAGCGTTACAACAAACAATTGATGGACGGAATGCTGACAATGCAGACATTCTCCCCCAGTCAAGAGATCTGGGTTAAATCCATCGTTCTTTTGCCCACTACACCACCCCAGTTTAGACATGGACATATGCAAATCAGTCTTGACCCTGTGCCTCATGGGAACAGTCCAGCCCGAACTGCCAAGCCATGTCTTCCCTGGACCGGAATCAAGCATCCTAGGACCGGTTTCTGGCTATCAGCCGTCATCAGCCAGGATAGCTTGACTCCAGTGGCGTAGTGAGCACGGGTCCCACGTCTGGGAATACCCATCCCACTTAGGGCGAAAAGCGTTACAACAAACAATTGATGGACGGAATGCTAACAATGCAGACATTCTGCCCCAGTCAAGAGATCTGGGTTAAATCCATCGTTCTTTTGCCCACTACACCACCCCAGTTTAGACATGGCCATATGCAAATCAGTCTTGACCCTGTGCCTCATGGGAACAGTCCAGCCCTAACTGCCAAGCCATGTCTTCACTGGACCGGAATCAAGCATCCTAGGACCGGTTTCTGGCTATCAGCCGTCATCAGCCAGGATAGCTTGACTCCAGTGGCGTAGTGAGCACGGGTCCCACGTCTGGGAATACCCATCCCACTTAGGGCGAAAAGCGTTACAACAAACAATTGATGGACGGAATGCTGACAATGCAGACATTCTCCCCCAGTCAAGAGATCTGGGTTAAATCCATCGTTCTTTTGCCCACTACACCACCCCAGTTTAGACATGGCCATATGCAAATCAGTCTTGACCCTGTGCCTCATGGGAACAGTCCAGCCCGAACTGCCAAGCCATGTCTTCACTGGACCGGAATCAAGCATCCTAGGACCGGTTTCTGGCTATCAGCCGTCATCAGCCAGGATAGCTTGACTCCAGTGGCGTAGTGAGCACGGGTCCCACGTCTGGGAATACCCATCCCACTTAGGGCGAAAAGCGTTACAACAAACAATTGATGGACGGAATGCTGACAATGCAGACATTCTCCCCCAGTCAAGAGATCTGGGTTAAATCCATCGTTCTTTTGCCCACTACACCACCCCAGTTTAGACATGGCCATATGCAAATCAGTCTTGACCCTGTGCCTCATGGGAACAGTCCAGCCCGAACTGCCAAGCCATGTCTTCACTGGACCGGAATCAAGCATCCTAGGACCGGTTTCTGGCTATCAGCCGTCATCAGCCAGGATAGCTTGACTCCAGTGGCGTAGTGAGCACGGGTCCCACCCCTTCACCCCGGCGAGTCATGCGACCCGCAACTGTTTGGTAGTAACTATGGTATTGCCGTCCGCTGTGCGGTAATTGGTGTCTGCGCTGTGTCCAATCTAATCAGCCAGGCAACTCTTCTACCTGTTGTATCACTTTCACGGTTTTTAGATGTGGTGTTAGCCAAGACCTTTTGATTTTACTAAAATAACATGTCTAATCTAGTTATTTAAAAGGGCTTCCAGCCACCTCTTCACCATTGGTCAGATGTCATTTCCATTTTGCTTCCGCCCACTACAGTATACAGCATGGGGTAATGAGTTAGCCTCCTTCAGCCTCTGATTAACGTCACTTTGAGTGAGTTTAATTTTGTCACTCAAAGTGTAGGTGCACATCTGCACACAAGGAGATCCCTTTAGTTCCTGTGTTGCCTGACGTGATAGTAGGATGCGTTTGAACTGAGCAGAGGGCACATTCCAGATTTCAGTTCATTTATCCTTCCAGGGCTGTAGTGAAATAGCAGCAGTCCACTTAAAAAGGAATGTACAATTGACCATATTGTGTTTTCGACTAGGTTTCGCCAATGGTTCTTGGATAAACTTTGCCCAGGAAATGAAACAAACTTACTGGGTAATTTGCAGCACACTTGTAACGGTTGTATTTAAACATAGGTGGGATGTAATTTGGGTTTTTGTATCCAATATATTATACTGTGAACCTTCTCTCCTTCCCTCTTTGCATTGTCTTTTTTTCTTCTTTCTTTCCTTCCTTTCTTGCCATCTCGCCTTCTTTCTTCCTTTTTTCCTATCTACTTTCTTTCCTTTAATTCATTATTTTTCTTCTTTTTTGCCTTCTATCTACTTCATTATTATTTCCTTTCTGTTTTTCATGCTTTCATTTTTCCTTTCCTTCCCTTCTGCCTTCTTCCATTGTTTTTCTTTCTGGCTTACTTTCCTTTCTTCTTTCTCTTTTGCCTTCTTTGCTTAGTTTCTTTCTTTCTGTATTTGCTTTCTGCATCTTTATTTCTTGGTTTTTTGCATTTTTTTTTCCTTTCTTTTTTGCCTTCTCTCCTTCCTACTTTATCTTATTGCTTTTTTCCCTGCTTTTATGCCTTCATCCCCTATTGATTTTCCTTTTGCCTTTCTTTCTTTCCTGCTTGCTTTCCTTTCTTCTTTCTTTTTTGCCTTCTTTTTTCTTTCCTGCTTTCCTTTTTCTTTCCTGCTTTCCTTTTGCCTTCTTTCCTTTTTCTTTCCTTTTTTCTGTTTTGTCTTTCAATCTTTCGGCTTTACTTTTGCTCTCTTTTTTATTTAATCATTCATGTGTCTTATAAAGTGCCCGAATCACCCCCGAAGGGGTATCTCCGCGCTATGAGAATGCTATTAGGTCAGCATAGGGGGACTATGCTTTTTTTCTTTCCGTCTTAATTTTGCCTTTCTGTTTCTTGGCTTCTTTTCATTTTTGCCCTCTTTGCTTTTTTCTTTCCTTCTCGCATTCTTTCCATCTTCCCTTCTCCCTTCCCTTTTTGCCTTCCTCCCATGGATGCCATTTTGAGGTCACCAGAGGTCGCAGTTGCGACCCCCTTGCCTGCCCCTTGCTACCCTGGCACTACCTTTGCGACCCCCAAGTGTGGCTCCTCCACTAGGGTGGAGGAGTGTTGCCCCAATGCTTTATCGCAGTGCGAGAAGCAGAAACATTATATGGTAATAAAGTTATTACCATTTTATGTTTTGTTGTCGGCGGGTGGGCGGGGCTGCTCTGAGAGCAGAGCCGGAGGGAGGAGTGGTGTATGCCCACTCCCGAGTGCACAAAGACTGTTTGGTCGGCCCCATGGAGCCGCCAAAACTAGTCATGCCCACTCTGCCCTTCTTCATGCAGGCTGCAATGAAAATGGCTTCCCTATAAGCACTTGGCTAAGCGGCGTCACGACCAATCACAATGGTGCTTGCAGTGTTGTGATTGGTTTAGGGGAGGGAGCATGGCTGCCTGCTTCGGTTTCCTGTTCCCCCCGGTGCAATCCCCCCCCCCGTTCTCCCCAACAGCGAGCCATGCTGGCCGCGACTGGCGGCTCATGGCCTCAGAGGTGGCAAAATCAGTGCCAAGAACACAGGGGTGTCTTGCGTTATCAGACTTGGGCTCTAACTTAGTTTTCTGCTCATTTTTATTACGTTAATAGTGAATAATAGTTTATTATCCACTATTAGTGTAATAAAAAGTGGAGTAGCCAGATCTGGACCTTCACTGGCATCTTAGATAAGAAAATGAAAATGGTTTTAATGTATGTTGTGTGCGTGCATGTGGGTTAGAGTGAGTTTGGGTTAGAGCGTGTACATGTGCGAGTATGTATGTTTTGTATATGGGATTGTGGATGTGTGTCAAAATGAGTGAGTAAGTATAAGTGAGTCAGAGTAAGAGTGAATGAGAGAGTGCAAATAAGTGATTCTGAGGGACAGTGAGTGCACAAAAGTATGTGAAAATGAATGAGTGCAAGTCAATGCTAATTATATGAAGAGTGTGAATAAGTGAATGTAAGTGAGCATGTGTTGTTGTGCTTGCAGACCTGCTGTTGGACCTGGCATGCTTCTTAGCTTATAGAGCACCCATGACAAAATGTTGGCACTGGAATACTGGAGGCAATACTTGCATATGGGATACCCTCGTCAAGATGCTAATTCTGGCACTCTATGTAAATGTTGGCATGGAGCACCCATGAAATAATACTAGTGCTGGCCTCCTCTAGGAAATTCGTGGCATAGTTGGCACCTCTGATAACTTGCTTGTGATGGCACATTGGAGGAAATTCTTGGCATATGGGAAGACAACTGTGGCATGGTCATGGGGCCATCCATGACAAAATTTGGTCTTTGACATATTAGACATAACCTTTGATACAAGGGACCACCATAGTGCAAGAGAAGCAGTATTAGGAAAATTCTGGTGCTTGGCATATTGTATGTAGTAATTGGGCAAATGGGGCACCGTTGCAAAATACTGGTCCTAGCAATGGAGGTAATTTTGACATAAGGGGCACCCATAAGATATATTAAAAACCTAATTTGGTGAACTCATGGGGACTGTCAAATTTCAGTAGCTTGGCACACCATGAAAGGACTTGAATATTTTTAGCAAATTTATGTGAAAATTGTGCATTAAAATGTACTAGTAAAGCCCATTTGTTTCAAAATTTTCTCACAGAAGAGAAACCCCCACCCTTTGAAGAATATATGCTATTAAATATCTAACTTCAGTATTGTTGATTATTGTGATGTCACCAGGATTAAGGTTATGTGACATAACTTCTTGGGACGATGCAGGGCCAAAGGTCATATGATGGCACTTCCTGTGACATCATTAAGGTTAAAGGGTATATGATGTCACTTTCGCTACCGCTTGCATTTTTGTGAATCGACCTCTATGCTTCCTCCCTTCCCTTTTTGCCTTCCCTCCTTTTTTGCCCTTTCTTTCTTGTCTTCCTTCGTTATTTCTATTCTTTTTTGCCCTCTTTCTGAAGGGTGAGTCTAACAGCCAATGCCAGACTGAAGGCTTTATTCTTTTTAGGTCTGTGTTAGTCAAGGCCTTTTGATTTTACTAAAAGTATGTCAAAATTAGTTATAGGGGTTTTCAGCCAGACTTCATCCATTAATCTGTGATTGTGTTATTCATATTTTTAATAATAAATGGTTCTATGGTGTCTTTCATGATATCCTACTTAGCAAAAGACCCTGATCTTAAAATAAAAAGACAAATAATGGGTAGTCTTTGTACTGTAACAATAAGGGTCATTTTGTGCACAACTGTCCTTTATTACACAGAGACCTCAATTCTGTCAATTGACCTGTCATCGGCATGTTTTATATGTTGAGGCTGAGTACTGAATGTTCTAAGTCTCATCCCTTTCCTTTTAGTATCATCTCAGTTGATGGTATAGGAATGTTTGAAAAGAAAATGGAAGGTGTTGGTCTATTATGAACTGCTTCTACAGTAAAAAAAAATCCAAAAATTTTTAGGATTTTTATCAGCAATTCATTGAGGAATTTTCAGAAATTGGACCCCTCCGGACTCAATTTAACCAAGAAAAGAGTTTCTTTTAAGTGAGAGAGGAGACCAGAAACAATGCTCAAAACACTAAAGAGCACATTTACTAAGGCCCTAATTTAGCATTCTCCAAATCAGTTTGCTCTTCTTATTGTACAACCAGATGCCTCCGGCTTTGGTCTAGAAGGTATTTAACCTCAACAACATCCAGTAACATATGCAGTACCTCCAGTGACCTACGTTTCATACACTTTGACTGCAAAAATAACTACACACTTTATCATCAGGAGCGTCTGGCTATCAAAAAATCATTTACACACTGGATACCTTATTTGGAAAGCTCTCCTTGGTGCATAACTGTCTGGGCAAATCATAAGAATTTAGGGTTCCTAAAGTTCATGAAATGTGCTAATCCTTGGCATAAGGGTCAGTCACCATCCATTATAAAATCTCTCACAGACCTGTACATAATTATGGAAAGGCAGCTTCTTTGTCTAAACAACGACAAGGGGGTCTTTAACACTCTGCTCTTGTCAGGGACTGTCCGGTACTATTTCGAGAACACAGTCAGGGACTTAGGCAAGGACTGGGAACTGGGTATAAAATGTATACAGAAAGAGGAGTACAGAGCTGCCCAGGATCACACAGGAAGTCTGAGGAGAAAAGGGATCCAAAGGGGAAGCCTGTACAAGCAAACAAGATGGCAAAGACTCAAAGGATGGGCACTCAAGAGGCAGTTTAGCATTCAGAATAACTACACCCAGGATGGACATGCAAGACACTTATATATAAACAACATTAACAATAAAGGGAATGTGAGGTAAAGCACTTGGGCGCTCCACACAGTAAGACTGAAGCTCAGTACGTTCCTCACCCACAATTGCTGTTACAGATACTGACTGCAAATACCCACATGTAGGATATGCATGCAAAGGCAGGGTCAGTAGAGCTGATACCAATGGTGATGTTATAAATGTAACTCAAAGACAATACTCACAGTGAACAAGAAACACCACCTAGGTAGTCAGCTGTGCCCAAGGATCCTGGCGATCAAACAGGAACAGGCAAGGCAGTAACAGCAAGGGGGTAGAAATAAACACAAGCACAATAGACAAGGAGCTACCAACGAGGAGTGCTTAAAAGGAAAGGAAGGAAACTTGGCAGAAAGCAAGTAACAAACATACAAGGTAAAAGAAGCAAGACAGCAGCAGTAGAAGACAGTAAACTAGGAACTGGAACCAGGGAAATGGGAAGAAGAGCAGGGACTGGAAAAGGATATACAGAAGGGGAGGCTTCAAGAGTATACTAGAATAGTATTGAATCAGAAGACAAGAAAACACAGTAGCACTGAAGACTGTGCTGGAGCAGAAACAAGAATCGAGCAAAAGCTCAGGAGTCAAGGTAGCACTGCAGGCAGTGCAAATCAGGAAGCTCAGGAACAGCAACAAAGAATAACTATAGCTCAGGAACTCCGGAAACATGGTAGCACTGCAGGCAGTGTTAATTCAGGCACAAGGAATAGCTATAGCTCAGGAATCCAGGAACAAGGATTAACTATAGCTCAGCCATCAAGGAATATCAAAAGATCAGGAAACAAGTATCGGTCTCACCGGAACACAGCTACAATGACCAACACTGGACTGAAGAAAGCTGCGGCTTAAAAGAGCTCACAGTAATCACATGCATCAGGTGTGAGCAGGCTAGCAGCAGCCAGCCACAGGTGAGCTGAATTCCTCCACCCATCCTTGGCCTGCAGGGGTGGAGACGAAGCTGTGAGGAAGGAATTCTAGGAAATGGAATTCCAAACATGAGCAGGGTGGGTTCAAACATGAGCAGGCTGGCTTTCACAAAACCTGGCATGGATTGGGAAGGGATGTCAATTCCCAAATAGTGTCCATGACTGGAAGTCAGTATATGCACGAAGGGGAGGGTCTGGAAGCTTATTAGAACAATGGAGAGCCCCACAATTCAGCCCCCTGGTGGTGGGCACGAGAATACATGGAGCGGGTCGTGACAGCTCTTACCATTTGTTGCAGTTCCCAACATTGAGGAGTCCACTTTCTTATTAAAAAGTTTGAAATAGCTTAAATAAATTTAAATCAAAATTAATGGCTTCAACTAATGAATAGCAAACCAAGAAACGATTTTTGGCTAAAAAATAAATATTTCCCCTATATACCTTGTAATAGGAAGCACTGAAATGTTGTCATAGTGATCCTGTAGTAGGCCATCCTGTGGGGAAAAGACTTTAAAAATATTGAATAGCTCTGTTTGGTGGCCCGAGATATAGAATAGTGTGAAGGAATATTTTAAATCTTACTCCATTTGCATACAGGCCAAGGCGGAATATCAACATCCAACAGTCCGACAGCCTCTTACCCACTATCTAGACCTTGGGATTTCATATCAATGGACTTTATGGTTGAACATCTGTCATTAGTAGACCATAGAGCGATGCTAATTGTAGTACATTGGACTATACTAAACTAGGATGTTTTGTTTCTGTAATAAAATTACTCAAAGAAAATCATTTGGAATTGATTTGAAGTACTGTCATTACAGACAGAGGCACACATACACTTGCTAAGTTTTGGAAAACACTGTTGGTACTATTATTCATTCCTTTCAGTTGCTGTCAGCAAATGAAAAGCCTGAATTGGACCACTGAAAATATTTACACCACTTCCGCATAACCATCAAGAACAACGTAAGGGGGACTTTTCATATAGCAATTGTCTTAATTCTTTCAATCCAGCACTAGCTTCTAACCATTGCCATTGTGCATCCAAAGACTATAGAACAATTGGTGGTGGCTAAAGCCTCCTTATGAAAATATTTTCCGACCATTATCAAAGACCTCTTTACCAAACAGAGACTCGAGTACAATTTGTCTATTTTTTTCCTACCAACACTTGGATCCCATCCTAAGTTAGTCCTTCATTGTGGGTCCTTTCCCCATTAGGGTGGGAACAAGGGCTTTACAATTAGATCTATCCAGAATATGGAATATTCATGATGTATTCCACGGATTATGGGTAAAACCAGACCTATGAATTCAGGCAGCATTACATCCTATATCAAAAGTGGTGAACTGCAGAATATGGTGTCTTGGAAATGTTATGAGGTGTCTGACCATTGGGAACCTGCCTCTTACATCCATGCCCGTTGTCTGCTGGCTAAACTTCATAAATTCCATCAAAATAAACCCTTATGATTAGAAACAAGGGGGCAAGTTGGGCACCGTCAGTAACAATGAGAAAGTCAATCTAGTTTATCCACCGGCATTGATATCCCTCACTTTTATTATTTTGGTTCACTCCTCTGTCTCTAGGTGTTCCTGCTTGCCAACCTTTTCCTGTTCCTTCCAACCTAGGTGTTGGTTGCTTTTGTGCTGTGTTTATGTTCCAACCTGCAGATGTTGGCCAGCGGCACTCCGATTTCCAGGATGTGTCTAGGTGTCACAATGTATATTTCATGTAGCACTTGGAAGTGCTATGGCTTCATGAGCCCACATACTACATTGCACCATGAATGCCATGTGTCATGACTCCAAGGAAACCTTGAATACCTGCCCTGGAACTCCCATGACCGAAACCTGCCCGAGAGGAAATTGAGAAAGAATAGAGTTTAGAAGACAGCCGGCACCTTGTCACAGCCTCCTTTTCCCAACCCATCCCCTGAAGCAATGCATTCAAACATTGTACTTTCAATTGATAGGTGTACCTTGAAGAGGTATTGGCAGGATCCATGTAAGACTCAAGTTAGTGGCATTGACATTAGGGACTTCTTGGGCTTCTTCAGTTAATTTATGTGGACACTGGTAAATGAATAATTTTCCTTTATTGTAGAATTAGGTCTTTAATATTTTATACCTGATACTGAACTCCACAGGTCTAACCTAGGCTGCTCCATTCAACAGACAAGACACAGTAAAAGCCAACCTGGAGTATTGACATCATTCTGACCCAGTCACTGACAAAATGTGATTTCATTACAAGACCGTAGGCTACCATTATGCATTTACCCTTTAATGCCACTCCACACAGCAAACACATTAGCAGCATATAAGTAGCCCATGCACAAAATAATCGTCCTCTTTTAAATGCTGCTCTTCGCTCAGATAAGTAACTCTTTATTTTATCAATCCTTTGACTCCGTTACTGCGTTGCTTTAACTTGCTTTGTGTTATTTTAGTTTCGAATTTATGGAAACAACCCTCGTTTATCCTTATTTTCATTTATCACTCATTAATGCAGTGTTTTTCACATTTTACTAGGTTTTTCAATCATTATACCTCGCACGAAGCACACGCTTACTTCCCATACCTTCGGATCTCTTTAGATCGCTGTGGGGCACCTTTGTGTAATTGAAGCGCACGCTTGCTTCCCCTTTGGATTGCCAAATCCACAAATATTAGCCGTTTCAGGCCGCGGGCAGCAGTGTCTTCAGGCCATGTGCTGCTTGTGCTGCCTGCTTTTGGACATGCCCCCCCCCCCCCCCCTTACTGTCCGCTCTGCAGCCAGTGAGCAGTAGGGTAAAAACCTAAGCATTTCCTCATACCGTCAGGTCTGCCCAATGCATCTTTGGGAAGTTGACGTGTTGGCCAGGGCTTTAGAGGAATGCATTTGACAACAGTTTAAAGCAGTCCCAACACTAGATCTAGGCACCATTTAGAGTTGGGTTTAGTCCCATTGATTTTTCACTGTTTCAAGCTGCAGCTTCAGAAGTCTGTTATGAGTCACACTGGCAGTTGATAGTTGCAGTATCACTGCAGACAGCTAACTGGCGGGCTGCACTGAATACAGCATTCCTGCTGTATTTTTTCAGGAAGAGAATAATTTCATCTTATTTCTCTAATTACTCCAAAGAGTAACTTTGATATATTTTTCGTAGAGCCCTTTTTTACAGGGGTTATTCCTTTTAGGCCTATAAGTTTATCCCTTCTTTACATTATGCCCGATAAGGAGAGAGAATGTCCTGTGGTTCTAGAAGGGAAAATTAATTTGGAAATCATTACAAATTAATTCAACATGAAATACGTAACTGTGTACGCGAGACAATTAACCAAGTCATACAAAAGAAAAAAACTAAGAGGTGTTCTGATAATGAGTATGGGTATATTTCGGAGGGAGAATCCGATAATGAGGAGAAAGGAGGTATGAAAAGAAGGAAGACAAAACATATTGAGAGAGGGACCTCAAAAGGGAACGTGTCCTATGTGGCACAACAAAGAGGTGCCCAATGCAGCACAATGGAAATTGGTGTCCTGAGCGGCACACAAGACATGGAAACTCAAGAAATTGACTTTGCAGAAGATGAGCTCCAGAGAGATGATGAGTTTTAGGATAAGTACGTACTTGACCCCCAACAAGGAAATGTTGATGGGGATGACCTCTTCAGTGAGGATACAGTTCCTTCTACCTTTAAAAACCCGGTCAAGAACCCTCTAGGAGAAGAAATGTTATCGCCCCACAATATTAACCATCCCAGAAGTGCTGAAAGGTGGCTACTTTAACATGTGGGTAATTCTATCAAGAGGTGGATTAGGAATCCACTAAAGGAGGGGAGGAACGTCCTTAAGGCTGAATGTTCTAGGCAAATCATTCTTGACAAAGTAGGCCTTATATCGAATTTAGATCGCAAATTAATAATATTCCTTTTCAAGATGGGCAGAGAACCCAAGAAGGGACTTGAGAGATCCTTCAAATGATGCCAAGATCGCCTCCTCGATGTTGTCTGCCCACTGGCATGTCCAAAGAGGTATAAATTAAGTGGTTTCCATTAGACCAAGACCTCATGAGAGGCTGGAGCCAGTGCACTATTGTTCTCCTTGAGAACGTTAACGCAGGACTAAATGCTGAGAGGCGCAAGGCAGTCCTGATGAAAATCAACTCAAACTGCAAGATTTGACTGAGAAAGAAGCCACAGCGAACCCTTAGTCTACTTTTTGGCGAAGATATGGTTAAAAACCTGGGCAAAATATAGCAACCTTGCTTTTGGGATCCCTAGTGCTGCCAGATCAGAACGGCTTCGTCCCAGGATGAGCCACCTCCCACAATCTCAGAACACCATTCTTCAGGACATCAACCCCGATCTGTCGGGGGTTGCGGCGTTTCTGGATGCCTCGAAGGCGTTCGATTCGGTAGAATGGGACTACCTCTTTGGAATCTTACAGCGGATGGGGTTGCCACGGGGGCTAGAGTACTTATTAATGGAACTCGCACGGCCCCCTTCCCTAGCACGCTAGGCACCCGACAGGGGTGTCCACTCCCCCCCTCTACTATTCGCGTTAGCTATCAAACCCCTTGCATCCCGGCTCTGACAACACCACACCGAGTGGGCACTCCGCTATCCTGCTAGACAGATCTTGATTCCCTTATATGCTGATGACGTGACACTCTATGTAAGGTTGCCCCAGATTAGTCTCAATCCGATCCTTAGAGAATTCATCACGTTTGGTGCACTGTCCGGTATTAGCATAAATTAGAAAAAGTCACAACTCTACCCTCTCACTGACATCACTCCACCCTATCCCCTAGATTACCCCATTGAATGGTGTCCCAAGGAAGTTAAATATCTTGGGATAACCATGTCCAGAGATGAGGCAGAATTAATCCGGGCCAATTACGGGAAGGTGATGACAAAGCTGAGTGACTCTATTAGTGGCTGGATCGCCCTCCCCCTTTCCATGGCTGGCCGTGCTTCCCTGATGAGGATGGTTGTTCTTCCTAAGCTATTGTACTTGTTCATCAATATCCCCCCCCCACCAAAAAAAAAATATATAGCAACCTTCACTTCCCTTGATAAAGCCCAGAGCAATATGGGCAGTGTCTTCAGAGGTGGTGTTTTTGGCTAGGCTGGCAGAAGGGGGCATTCTGCTGCCTGGGGCTTGCAAATATCCCAGTTTGCAAACTACAAGCAGATATGCTATGGTAGGGGCTATCAAGCCAGTTCATCACCAACCTTATATCCCCAAGAGGCCGCTATCAATGACCAAGTGGGAAAAAATCTCGGTGTCAAAGTCCCTCTGGAATCCAGAGTGAGTACAATGATTTTTCTTTCTTCCCAGGGAAGAGTGGGGGTCGCCTCAAACATCTTACCCATGTGTGGAAAACCATTACTCACCATCCATGGGTTTTAGAAACTGCCCAGGGTTTCAGAATATATTTCTTAAGCACCCTTTCAAACTCCTCCTCCAAGGGAGTAGATTTTGAATGCAGATCAACAGAAAGTAGTAGATGATGAAGTCAAATCTATGTTGTCGAAGGGAGAGATTGTAGAAGTGAGAAAAGAAAGCAGAGGCTTCATAATAACTCTCTTCCTGGTAGAAAAAAAAGACACGGGAAGGAGACCTGTTACAAACCTAAGGTATTTTAACAGATTAAGTGTACAGACACTTCAAGATGGAAGGGATCCATCTTTTAAGAGTGATGTTACTGAAGAACGATTGGGTGGTAAATCTGGATCAGATTGTTGCCTATTTGATAATCCCTATGGTAAAGGAAGGCCAACCTTACCTTCAATTCACCTGGCAGAATTGACTTTACTTTTTTCATTCACTTCCATTTGGCCTTTCTTCAGCACCATGGTGCTTCATCAAGGTAATGAGGGCAGTCATTTCCTACCTGAGAGAAAGGGGAGTTTGCATGATCATTTATTTGGACAATATTCTGATCATGCCCCAATGTCTATCTCAAGTAATAGAGAATTGGATATGGTTAAATCCCTACCAGAGAGCTTAGGATTCATAGTGAACAAGGAGAAATGTATTCTTATCCTTTCATGCTCTCTTGAGTTTTTAGGGTGTACAGCAGATACAAACAACGTGGATCTACTTCCCTTAAAGAAGATAAGCAAGATTCGGAAAGAAATAAGATGCGTTCTGAAACTGGATTATTCAACTGTAAGGGAGCTAGTGAGATGTAAGTCTGCTATCCTACTCAATTCAGGCAATTTTCCCTGGTCCTTTACACTATTGTGCTTTGCAAAGCATAAAGGCAAGGGCTCTTCGTGGAGGATTATGGTATAGAGACAGGATATCAATAGAGAGGCAAAGGTGAAACTGGTTTGGTGGTTAGAGAATTTAGATGCCTGAAATGTCCGGGCAATCTTTGGATGTTCAGAATCCAGAATCTGGAGTCTGATGCGAGTCTAACTGGTTGGGGTGCACACTGGGTGTACAGGAAACTGGTGGAATGTGGTCAAACACAGAGAGGTTACATCACATACATTATTTGGAATAACAGTGGGTCTTTATGCTCTCAGGAGTTTCAAGCATTGTTTAGAAGGGAGAGCAGTATTATTGAAAATGGACCATGTTTCAGTGGTGGCCTATATAAATTGTTTAGGAGGTACAAGTTCTCTGAATCTATCAGATTTAACAAAAAAAATTGGTTGTTTTACTTAGAACACAAAATCAGCTTGATTGCGGAATATTTGCCTGGGAGGGCACATGTAACTGCGGACTGGAATTCAAGATTTTTAAATGGATTCAAGCGATTGAAAGTTGAACAAGGAGTGTTTCAGGAAGTTGGATCAGTTTTGGGGTCCTCTGGAGATGGACCTGTTTGCAAGCAGGCTGACTATTCAGATGAAGTATAGTATTACAGTTGGATGCCGGATCCGGAGGACCTAGCTGTGAATGCATGTCTTCAGTGTTAGAAGGGAGTGAAGGTTCACGTGTATCCCCTCTTCGCAATGATACAGAGGGTCCTTCAGAAGGTGAGACTAGAGAATAGCTTTATTGTACTGATAACTCAGTTCTGGGTCTCACAGTTGTTTCTAATGATTTTGGAACTCGCTTGCAAAATTCCATTTTTTTTTCCCCTGGTATGGAGGGTCTGTTGAAAGACGTAGATGGAGAGGAAATCCGCTGGTACAGACAGGGACTTTGAACCTTCTTGCATGAAAGTATTTGGAGAACTTCAGACATGTCGGGTCTTTCAGGAAGAGCTGAAGAACTGCTCAAGGAATCTTGGGCTCCAGGAACCCGGTGAAGGTATAAGGGAATTTGTAAAATTTGGGTGCGTTGGTACATGGAAAGAAACTTTGACCCCGGGGAGGCTCCTGTAGTTGAAGTGGTTATCCTCCTGGTAGAGCAGTTTGATAGGGGCCTTAGTTATAGAACTATTAAATAGATCAGCAGTCTCTGCGGGTCACAGCCTGATCAATGGCAAGAGTGTAGGTAAAAGGTTTTGGTTTTCAGAGTTCTTAAGAGCATCAGACTAAGGAGGCCTCCTAGACCAAAATATGAAACCTTGTGGAATGTTAATTTGGTTATGTCCTTGTTTACTACACGGCCAGATAATAGATATTTAGATTTGAAAATACTATGAAACTAGCCTCCTTATTGTGTCTAATATCTTGTTGTAAAGATTCGGACGTTATAGCATTGGAGGTAAGTAACAGGTTCTATGACCCCTTTGGGGTAACATTTGAGTTACTAAGAGAACTAATACTGCCTGATACTTTTAGCCAAGGTTTGATGTGTGCAAGAAGTAGTGTAGTAGATTGCATAGTAGACAAAGGCCTGAGCAGGAAAGAGGTCACACCTCCTCCCTTCCAGGTTGGCTAGTGTTTACAGTCATCAAGGCGGTGAGCCTCAAAGGCTTTCGCTGCCCTTGATGTGTAATTACCTTGTCCCACACTTGAGGACAACACCCTTTATGCCCTGTTCAGCCCATCAGGTGGGAAAATTAGTTATTCAGGAGGCATATACCTCCAAAGGCTAGTCACACCTTTAGGGTGGGCTAGGAGGTCTGTACATCCAAGGAAGAGTTCTGACATGTTGGAAGACCCTAAATAGAGCCCTCTGGGAAGGAAGGTGACGTACACCCACAGGATGGTGTCTGGGGGAGGGTTAGCCTAAGGAGCCAGTAGCCCATTGACCACTGTCCCTCATGCCCTTAATGCCCCCTAACCTAGGATTTAAAGGGCTCCCCTGGCACCAGAACCTCAGTTCTGACTTTGAATCCGAGAAGAGACAGAAATAAAACACTGTCACTGACAGCAGAACTATGGACTCTGGCGCAGCGCAAAGAGAGGACACTTAAATGCCCTGGGGAGACCATATACTGGACCCGTGTGTCTGTAGTGAAAGCTCTTTGCTCCCAGCATCAGGGACTCCAGAGGATGCCATAAACCAAAGCAGACACCCTTTGATTGGTGGGACCAGTCCCCTGCAAGCTGCAGGAAAAGCGATGTGGTGCGTGAGAAGAATTGAGACCTACTGGGCCTGTCGAGTGAGCCCAAAGAGAAGTGATGTTCTGCAAGCCTGGAGTGGTAGCTAAGCTTTCACCAAGTTTCAAGCCGCTACTCCACTCCCGTTGACCTCCAGCCGCTACATTTGCTGCAGCCAAGGCTTGGTGATCGCACGATGAGTGATCGACCCCAGTTGAGTGACCTCCCCAGCCTGAGAGCAACTTACAGCGACCATCAGAAACGACCCTGCTGCTGTGTTCCTGCATCCTGAAGTTGGAGTCATCGAGTGTGTGGTAAAACATCTATGGAGCGACCTGCCCTGGTGATTGACAGCTGCCAGCTACCTCTACCGCTACCAGAGCTGCTGAGCAAGGTCGAAGAAATCCAGCTGTTGAACCCTGGTCCTAGGAGCCCAAAGGCCTCTACTGTCTGTGGGTAGAGTAGAACTCAATCTCCAAGTGTGGTTATGTCTAGTGCTGCAAGTTTGACAGCTCCAGCGGATCATATTCAGTACCAAGGACAGCTAAGTCACCTCTGCACCTAGACTCCCTGGGCAAGGTAACAAAGTAACGACTGTTGCAACTTGGTCTACGACCCTGCATGACCTGATCCACAAGAGGGTTTGTTTGAACTCATCCTGCAAGCGACCCAGTGTCACCGGTGTTTCCCCCATTAATTTCATTTGGACCAGTTTGAAAGATTTACTGCATTTATTTTTTAACACTTCAGAAATCCACAACTCCAGTTGT
Source organism: Triturus cristatus (assembly GCF_964204655.1). Taxonomy (NCBI): domain Eukaryota; kingdom Metazoa; phylum Chordata; class Amphibia; order Caudata; family Salamandridae; genus Triturus; species Triturus cristatus. Next base: position 778,607,040 of record NC_140592.1, read on the forward strand.
ATCTATGATACAAAGTTCATTTTGAGATCTATATATATATATATCAAAGTAAGCTCTATGTTTATAAATTGGTGTTGGATTTCTTTCAAGTCGTCTCAATTGCTTAGGCACCATGATGATACTGTAAAATGCTTAGAACATGTTCCTCCAGTAATGTCTGACTGCTCTTTGCCACACTACTAGGACTGAGCTAGGAATTATTGTTGTTGAATCCAAGGATCATCTCTGTGTATTGTGAGAATATTGCATGGTAAGGCCTCCCAGCCATACCACCTAATACTACATCTTGCAAAATATGTTTATCATAGAAGTAGTGAATATAGCTGCTGATAATGGTCTTTTTGTTTTTCAATTTCTGATGATTGATTTTTTTTTTTAAATCAAGTTTATTTGCATAGTTAATTAAAACCATTACATACCAATAAAACTGTTCAAATACATTTGTTTAAAATACAAAGTTGTGACATTAAAAACCATTAACTCTAACCCCCATAAGGAATTTGTGCTGTACACTATGCAATTTATCCTACCATTGAAGTTCAATGATAGTAAAAGTACAACACGAGTGTAAATATGAAGAATGTCAATTTGTGAGCTGTATTGCATCTGCAAACATATCATCTTAAATAAACCAGTGGACAAGCCTGTCATCTCTCCTTGCTTATTCTTTATCCCTTTGCAGCGTATAGTTTACCCCTGTCCTTACTCTGTCAAAGTGCAAGGGCCTTGTGCAAACCCAGAATCCAAATGAATAAATAGAAGTATTAATATAAGTTAAAAAGGGTCTCCTTTATCGACCTGTATTGCTCCTATAAATAAGTGACCTTACATAAGCAATGGACAAAACCCATCAGCTCATCTGGCAAATTCTTTTTCCCCTCAGCTGAAAATAATTTACCCCTATCCTTGCTCTCTTCTAAAGTACTTAAAGCCTTGTGCAAACCTAAAAACGGGGATTTCAACATTAAATGAATGATCAGTTCAAACATAATCTTTTACCCTCTTGCATGCCAGTAGAATTGGGGGGGGAGGCATTTAACCTTCCCTGCAAGTACGAATTTTTAAGTTTATAAATAATGGTTTCAAGTGTTTTTTTCCCTTTCTGCCAGGGGCCCCAGGCACACACAAAAAAGTTGTACTAGCAATTCTTGCTTGTATCCACAGTCGACAATCTTGATTTTGAGGATGATCTTTCAAGCAGGTTCTTTAACAAATGTTCTGCTCTTTATAGATAATACTCAGTGGGGGCGTGGCTTGGGAACCAAGGAAGATGGCCGCCGGATCGCGGAGCTCCGTACCAACGTGAAGACCGGAGTTCCCACCAGGCACCTTTCTCTGCTTTTGGGACGATGCTAACGCTGGCAAGATGACATGAAGCATAGCGCTTCCATTTGAACTCATTTTCGACCTCCAGGGTGAGCTGCTTCACACTCTTTTAGCGCGCTTTCGTTCGCGCTCGTTTTTGCGGCCGCCATTTTGATTTTTACCGCAACGCAGCAAATAGAATGTTATCTCCTCAGTTTTGGCTCATGAAGATGGCTTTTTTGCTTTCTACTTGTTCATTGTCGTCCTTTTTGTCTTTTTGAAGACTCCTTTTTTGCTTTCTACAAAAGACCTGTGCAACATAGTTTTCTGAGTGATTTTTGCCTCATCTCCTCCCTTTTTTTTTTTTTTTTTTCATTGACTTTCGTTGTTCCTAACTGAATTTTTGTCCTTACTTCATAGACTTGCGTGCCCTTATTTTCTCCACACGTTTTACATTTTACTGTGTGTGGTTTACCATGGCAAAAGCTCGTGCACTTCGTACTGGTGCTACTCTGGGTGACAACGTTACGATGAGTGATCCTAATCCTTTCAGTGTACTACAGGACAGTACGGAAGACCCTGAAACTACGCAGTTCACTACCACTACTACTACTACTACTACTATACAGGCCACCTTACCTTGTGGTAATTCTAAGCAAATACCTAAAAATCCATCCACTACTTCTACCAAGCGTGTCAAAAAAGACCCACCGTCTCCAACAGGTTCTACAGCGACTTTATCCATGGAGCTTCTTCTTCAAGAAATTTGCGCGCTTAAACCTCATATGGAGGAGACCAACATTCGTCTCCAGAATCTTGAAGATAAATGGTTTCAAATGGAGCAACAGTCCTTACTGCTTTCTCAACGCGTTGATTCCATTCAAACTGTCACTTCTCAAATCCCTCCTTTGCAGTTAGAGGTCGCTCTATTGAAAATTTGGAGAACCGTAATAGGCGCAATAATCTACGCATTTACGGCCTTGTGGAAGGAATTGAAGGCTCGGATGCGCTTTCTTTTTTTCAATCATTTCTGCCAACTCTATTGGATCTTCCTGAATCTCCAAAATTGAACATTCAGAGAGCTCACCGACTAGGCCAAAATCCTAAGTTTGCCTCTTCTACTTCCAAGCCACGTGGTGTTATTCTATATTTCTTAGAATATACGGACTTACTTAAAGTTCTTCATGCAGCCAAAAGTAAAAGGAGAGTGTCTTGGCAAGGTAATAATTTATTTTTTGCTCAAGACGATGCGAAAGCAACTGCAGACCGGCGGAAAACATTTCTGGACATGAGACCTGCGCTACGGAATCTCAATGCTCGCTATGGCCTGTTTCACCCATGTCTTATGAAAGTAACTTTTAACAACAAAACTACTTCCTACGAAGACCCAGCACGTCTACAAGTCTTTCTTGACTCTTGTACTGAAGACAACATGGAAATTCCTCGTACTTCAAAGACCTGAGGCTACCTATAACTTATAACCTATAACTTATAGCTAAGCAAATGCTTTAACTATTTTAAGAATTGTTGTTGTTCTATTCTAAATTTGTTCTTCTGCTTTCTCTCATTGTATGTGATTATACGTTTCATGTATCCTTTGTAATTGGTCTTCCTTTCCCCTTTTTATTTAGAAGCAGCAATATATCGTCCGTCACTTCGTGATCCTGTCTTCATTGCCTGGATGATGGTGTCTCCGTCTTCCGTTCTGTACCGGAGTTTCCCGCCCTTGGTGTGCTGTTTTCCTCATGTGCTTCCACCATCCCCATCTGTCTATGTCTTTTCGTGGTATGTGCTTTAATTATTTTTTCATCTTATTTTTCTCTATCTCTATCTCCCTTGTCTTCTCCCCTTTCTCTTTTGTTTTTGCCTTCGTTTTCTTACCCTATTTCCTCTGCTGGAATCTCTGTTATTTTTCTCATACTTTGTATTTTTTACCTCAACCTTGCTTCTTTTCCTACTTCTTATATTTTTCTCTTTATTTTTCCTACATCTCTGTAATAACCTATAACCTTTTCTATCATTTTTCCTTTTCACACTATATTGTAGTTCCGGACTATTCAGTTACTATTTTCTATCTTTACTTTTCTCTTTCGTGTTATACTTTCTTTTTTACTCGCTTAATTCTGTTTATCCTTTCCCAACAATTTTCCATGATAATTCCTTCTTTTATTCGCTTAACGTGCATTGTACAGTTATTAAACAATACATGTGAATGTTTTTATGGTAATTTTGGAGTTAGTATTTATATTTAGATGACGCTAAATATTGTATCGTGGAACGTTAAAGGCTTGGGTTCTCCTATTAAACGCCAAAGGGTTTTATCTCATATTGCTAACTTAAAAGGAGATATTGCATTATTACAAGAAACTCATGTAGCTGAAGGTGAATTATCTAAATTACGTCGTCAGTGGGTAGGCCATGTTTATGCTTCACCTGGTTCAGGGAAACGTAATGGTGTAACTATACTATGTCACAAACGTTTAGATATTCAACTTGTGAAACAGGAGAATGACTCTAATGGTAGATGGGTGGTTATATAATTACTGATTAACAAAATTCCTTTAACCATATTTAATATCTATGCTCCCACAACTCTAGACAGGTCGTTTTGGCCACATCTTCTTTCTTCTTTAATGCAATATACTGATGACTACTTGATTTTGGGTGGCGACTGTAATATGATTTTAGACCCCTTTTTAGACAGACGATCTAAATCTCGATTTTCTCCTTCTTCCATGCACAACCAATTCACTTCTACTATTCAACAAAGATCTCTGGTAGACTCCTGGAGACTTTGTCACCCTACACTTCAAGAGTACACGTATTGGAGGAGGAGCCTAGCGCGCAACCAAGATGGCCGCGTAGGTGCGAGGCTCCCGAGGACCTCCGCGACCTCCTACGTTTATCCTGTCTTCATCCTGCATCGGTTGAGGGGACTGTGTCGGTGAGCCTGAGCCGAGGTGGTACCCGTTTCCCGTTTTCGAATCGGACCTCGGGTGCCAGAGTGAGCACCGATTGAAGTTTGCGGCCTCCTTCGCTCCTGACCCCGGACTCGCGTTTGGGGGCGACCCGGTGACAAAGTGAACAACAACGGCGGGCTGGGCCTGGCGAGTCGCGTACCCCGCACTTTCACTTTCACTTTCGCGCCCCCTTGCCGTCTTTGCAAGTGGGATCGCGGCGCTCTTTGTGTGGGGGTGGCCTCGCTGGGTGACCCAGCCTGCCTGCCTGCTGTGGCCCGCTCCGCCGTCCTGGGGTGACCCCCCGGAGCCCGTGGCCTTGATTGCTTGCCTTTTACTGCGTGGCTGGTGAGGGTGTGAGACCCGCGACGATGGCCACGAAACAAGATGGCGATCGGTTGAAGGCCAAGTCGACCCGGCGTGGCGCCGCACATCAGGCCAACATCATGGACCGCTACACCCTCCCGAAAGGATCTCCCGGTGGACCGCACAAGTCCTCTGAGTGCCCTCCGGATGCCCCGGATTTGCCCACAGAGTTGACTCTGCAAGACGTCATGGGCGCCATTGCTGAGATGAAGGCCTCGGTGGGCCAGCGGTTTGACACCTTAGCCCATAAAATCGACGCGGTCCTAGTTGATGTCAACCTGGTGAGGGCTGATCTCTCCAAGACCAACGACCGGGTCGATTCTTTGGCCCACACCGCGTCGGGCCTCACGACTGAGGTGGCGGCCCTCCAAACGGAGGTGCACCGACTTCGTCAGGCGAGTGCGCTTATGGATCGGCGCCTGGAAGATTCCGAGAGTCGGGCCCGGAGGAATAACATCCGCATCATCGGAGTACCCGAGGGACGGGAGGAAGCGGCGGCGGATCTTTTTGTAGAGGACCTGATCGCTACCCATCTCCAGCCTCGGGGACTGAGTAAATTCTTTGCCGTGGAGAGGGCCCACAGAGTTCCCGGGGGCAGGCCGAAGGTCGGAGCCCCTCCGCGGCCTCTCATTGCCCGGATTTTTAACTTTCGGGACAGGGACGCGATCTTGCAAGCCTCCAGACTGCAAGGGCCGATTAAGCTGGAAAATATGGAGGTGAACTTTTATCCCGATTTCACTCAAGCGGTCCAGAAACAGAGACTGAGTTTCCTGGGTGTTAAGCGCCGGCTCCGGGACATGAACTTAAAATACGCCATGCTCTTCCCGGCCAAGCTGCGGGTAGAGGAGGATGGTCGCACGCACTTTTTTGATTGTCCCGAAGCGGCCGGGGACTGGCTGGACACTCTGTCTGGGGGTAGTGCTCGTGATGGTGGGGGGGGGGGGCGGCGGGAGGAGACGGCCCACTGGATCGGGACTGAGGGGTTGATATTGGGCCTCACTCTGGACGACTATGATGCCTCTTTCGACCAAGCTTCTGTCTTTGTTCTTTCCCCTCCCTTGGAGGTTGTGTGGGGTCTAGAAGGGGTACTCTTTCCTCCTCTAGGGGGTCTAGCTAGTTTTACTATATAGGGGCGACAGGCACACTGCAAGTTGGGGGGGCTGTCTGGGCTCATGCAGGGGTGCAGGGAGGGGGGAGTTTTGTTGGGGTGGGTGGGTTGGGGTGGGGTGTTGTTCGTTTCTACCACAAGGCAAAAGCATCGTTGTATCATTTCTAAAGTGCTCTCTGGGGACGAGTGATGGCTTCTGTTTATGATGGGGGGTAGGGGACTGAGTCTGTTGTCCTGGAATGTTAATGGATTGGGGGACAGGATAAAACGAGGTGTGGTCCTGCAGTTCTTGAAGCGAATTTCGCCCGATATAGTTTTTCTGCAGGAGACACACCTCATTGGCAACTCCTTTTGTGCCATGAATCGACGGGGCTACCGCCTTGTGGCCCATTCGGGCTTCACGTCTGGTTCAAGGGGTGTGGGCATTATGGTTAAGAACTCGCTCCCGTTGGAGATTGATGAGGTGCACCATGACGACAGGGGACGCTACACGGTTTTGGTGGGTAGAATGGAGGGCAGAGTGGTCGTTTTCGTGTCTGTCTATGTCCCGCCGGGGCTGCAGACGACCACCTTTGCGGATCTGGGGCGCCTCCTCCTTGGCCTTCCGGAGGGGATTCTAGTGGTGGGGGGGGATTTTAATGCTGTGGTTTCCGGAACTGTGGATCGTCACCCCCCTAGGGATCTCCCCCGTGCCCAGGCATGGTTGTCTGGCCTCTTGGATACCTTGGGGCTGGTGGATTGTTGGCGTTTGAAACATCCCACGCAGCTGCAGTACACCTTCCATTCAGGGGCTCATGGTAGTCTCTCACGGCTAGATTATGTCCTGGTTCCGGCGGCGCACGTTGGGAGGATAGGGGAGGTGCGCCATTTGGCACGGGGTATTTCGGACCACTCTCCACTCTTGTTGCACTTTGATATTCTTCCGAGGGGAGAGGGTAGGGTGGTCCCGATTAATCCCTGGTACCTGCGTGACCCCACCATTCGCGCAGAGCTGGTTAAATCCCTTAAGCGCTACTTTGACGAGAATGTGGGGTCTGTGTCATCGGCGATCTCATTGTGGGAGGCATTCAAGACGGTACTCAGGGGAGAGGCCTTGTCCCTTATTTCCCATTCCCGGAGGCGCGAGCGGGAGGAGGTGACTCGTGTTGAAGCTGAGATAACCGAGTTGGAGGGTGATCTAGAATGTGGGGTGACGGATGACAAATTACATGTTCTCCGACTCAAGCAAGCGGCTTATAAGGCCCTCGTCACGGAGGCGGCCAGGGGCCTCAGTAGAGAGCAACAGGGGAGACTGTATGATGTGGGTGATAAGGCTGGTAAATTGATTGCATGGTTGGACAAAAAGGAGAGAGCGAGTCGAGTTGTCCCGTTGATTGAGAAACAGAATGGTGTGTGTGTCACTGACCCAGAAGAAATTGTCTCCTACTTTGCAGACTATTTCCGTGGGGTGTATTCCCCGGTGTCCTCCCGCTCTGAAGAGGATTCCCACGCCCTGCTCAGGGATATCGCACTGCCTTCCCTTTCGGAGGAGGACAGAGTGTCGTTGGACGCTGCTCCAACTTCCGAAGAAATTGCCCTCGCCATACGTTCGGTCGCTTCCGGCAAGGCCATGGGCCCTAATGGTCTTCCCATCGAGTTGTATAAACTGCGACCGGATACGCTGGCACCGCATCTCTGTGCTATGTTCCTCGCGGCCCACTCGGCGGGTTCCCTCCCGCTAGACCAGCGTCTAGCTACTATCGTGGTTATCCATAAGGAGGGGAGGCCACGGGACCGGGTCACATCCTATCGGCCTATTTCGTTATTGAATGCAGAGCCCAAAATCCTCGCCAAGGTGTTGGCCAATCGGCTGGTCGGCGTAGTGTGTGACTTGATTCACCAGGATCAGTCCGGCTTCATCCCTCATCGCAATACAGCGCTTAACCTGCGGCGTTTGCATGGGGTGCTCGCACGTGTCCCGTTCATACGAGAGCCGGCCATTTTGGCGTCCTTGGACGCCACTATGGCGTTTGACACGCTTGAATGGCCTTATATTTGGGCGACGCTCGCGAAGTTTGGGTTTGGCCAGGATTCATCAGTTGGGTAAAATTGTTGTACTCTGGCCCGCTGGCGCAGGTCGTGGTGAACGGTAGAGTGTCGGCTTCGTTCGAGCTGGGTAGGGGTACGCGGCAGGGCTGCCCGTTATCACCGCTCCTTTTCGCGCTCGCCTTGGAGCCCCTGGCGGAGTGGCTGCGGTGGGAACCTTCTATTCGTGGTCTCCGCTGGACCCCCGAGTATGAGGACCGCGTATCTCTATACGCTGACGATATTCTCCTGTACCTGGCTTCCCCACGTAAATCACTGATAGTGCTGGTTGATGTGTTGCATTCATTTGGTCTTAACTCCGGCCTTGTCATCAACTGGGCTAAATCGTGCGTCTATGTTCTCTCTGGGGAGGACCCTATCCTTCCGCGGGGCTGTCCTATCCAGATCGCACGTGAGGGGATTCCGGTACCTGGGTGTCTTCATTACCCTGGACGCGGAGGCCCGATATAGTCAGAACTTGTGTCGTACTTTAATATTCGGGACCGCGTAGGGGACAGGGCCCTACCCCTGTCTATCTTGGTATTAGCAAACCGCAAATGGTTAATGCGGTATGTACGAGTGCTTTATATATCGTTCTAGCTATGAATGCACTGTGTACACGTTATTCTGCTTCACTACGCGGGTTCCATTTTGGAAGCAGTGGCCATCTTGTCATTGCCCTCACATAGGCTATAATGGAGTAAATACGGGCCTCACAGTACATGGGCTTCTCCTCTGACTTCTCTGTGACCTGGGCAGCTGGCTCTGCTGCCCCGGGTCAAACTGGTCTCACGAGCTCCCCTTCCTCCGTCCACCTGTGATTAGCATCAGGGCTTGACCCGTCATAAAACCCTTTCATTCTACACAAGCCTCCGGCTAATCTCTTTCACACCTGCTTGTTCCTGCTTTATGACTTGTTTCCCAAAACAGGAGATGCTCATGTTTATTGGGGGGTCTATTGACATCCGATGTGGGATCTGAACCTTACTGTGTAAATCATTGTGGGCTGGCCGAACTGGAATGTGGGATGGTCATCATGACTCTGCTTTTTCGTTTGTAATGTATACTTGTAATGGCCGTATCATAAAACCTAGGAATGTATGCTTGAGGCAAGAAAAAGGGTATTTAAGATGAAGTCCGTTCCTATGATTTTCAGCAGTCTCCTGAGAACATACACGCTGTTGTACTTCTAGGATACCTGTAATTGGTCTGCAGCCAATAAACGAATCTTTGACTTCACCCAGAAGACTCTGTGTTTCTGTTGGTCTGGAACAGGGTGAACCCAGAAGTCATAGGGTGTGTGCCCCTGCACCGCTGGGTCTAAAATACCCAGTACTTCAGTTTGGCGCCCAACTCGGGACGATTTCAGCGGTACCAGTCCAAGCCAGAGGTTCGTGAGGAGCTTCGTGTGGAAATTCCGGAGGAAGGCCGCCACTTCATCGACCCCTGCATGTCGACGTGGTCCGAAAGTCTTTTCTGCGAGGTTCTCCGCGTCCCGACGGCTACGAAGGACTGCTGCCCTGATTAATCGACCTGTTTTGGACCCTTGACGAGTTTGAGAGAGCGAAACAATCGAGAGAGTCTTCTGGTGATGTCATCGATCGGCAATATTCAGTTAAGTATAAGTGGAGCGTCTCCCATTTGTTCTGGTATCCTTTGGGATCGTTTGATTTGGTAATTTGGTAATTTGGAGTTTGCAAACGCCAAAGCCAGAGGACTCGTGTATTCACGAGAATATCGTAATCGATAATCCTTTGACGTTTGGATCTAGACTAGTGAGCGAAGATGCCTGGTTCTGGAATATTTGGTAGATTATTCTGTTTGGGTTGTGGAAAAGATTTCCAGCTAGAGGAATCATGTCCGGTTCCTCCGGTTGGAACTCCAACTTATGAGCTCTATGTAAAACATGGCGTAGGCCCCATTGCATATAACGAAGTATGGATCCACTACACCAGGAAAGACGGTGTTTTAAAATGGCCCCACAATGGTAGTTTCGATACCGATATTTTAGATAATTTGGAAATTAAATTGTTTAAGAAGAAAGCCCGGCCGGCGATGTTTGACTCTTTCCGCTTATGGCGAAAGGAAGCCAAACAAAAGGAAATTAAGTTAGCGAAAAAGAATAAAAGAGAGAGAGGTATGACAGTAATGCAAGCAGCTGTACAATTTAAAGACAATGAGGAGGAACAGATGAATGAGCAATTGCACAGGCAGCGTAAGTTAGGGATTGACAAATGTTACCCAGCTTTACCACATTCTAAGCAGAATGAGTTAGAAGAAAAGGAGAAAGATCCCCTGATGTCGCATTTGTTGAGTTCACCACCCCCGTATGCTCAAAATGCCATGGCACCTCCCCAGCTTGTGAATATGCCACCTCCAGTGAATATACTGCAAGCCTTGCCGCTACCGCCAGCTGCTGCGCAGCCGGCTCTTATCCATATAGCGCAGCCCTCTCAAGGGCTGCCAGCTGTGTTCCCGACTGCCCCCGCGCTTCCTGCGACTTTGCCTAATGCAGCAGCTGCCTCCCCTGACACTCTTCCTTGCACCACTCCAGTACCTGTTTCTACATCCTCTTTTCTTCCCTCTGTTTTTCCCCCTGTTTTCGCCTCAGCTTCTCCTTCAGCGCGACAGCGCTTAGCTAATGTGGTTACCACATTAATGTCGCCTCTCTTTGAGTCATCTGGTGCGACTCCTGGTTTACAGCGTAAGCAATTGCGTAGTCAATTGCCTAACCCTGATGAGAAAAAGGTAATAGACAGCATGGCGCGTAGATGGATTGCTTTCCCTTCATTGTATGATGTGGAATCAGTTGTCAACGTTTTCCATCAGTGGGATGCCCCAAAACAGAGATATGTGTTTGAGAAAATGTGCGAAATTCTCTGTGAAGAATTGGAAGATAGTGGTAAAAATCCGAGCCCGCAGGAATTGTGTAGAGTGAGGTTTGATTTTGGAACTGGTATAATTGTGGACCGCGAAGTAGATAAAGCAGTTGCGGTTGTATTGTCCTTCAGGAATGATGATTGTCAACAGTCATTGTTTGAACAAGATGTCCTTGTGGGGAAAAAGGTAAAAGCGCGACAATACCCCATGAGAGAAGTTCCCCCGGTATGGAAGGAAGCAGTTGCAGCTGATGCCAATGCCGGTATCGCCGCTGCGCCAGCGCATTTCCAGTGTGTTTGGGTGCATGTTCCATGGAAGCGCTCTGAGGTGTTAGCACTTAAGCAGTCATTACCTGATCCCCGTAAAAACCCAGCAGGTTATTATAAAGAGTTGTCACAGACGGCAGGGTCATGCGTTATGAATCTGGCCGACATAGACATGTTGTTTGGTAATGTTGTTCCACAGCCTCTATGGGGATCAATTCGTAATGCAGATCACGATGCAGAACTAGGGGATACATGGGCTAACATCGTTGCTGCTGATGCTAGACAAACTGGTGGCGCGAAACCAGAACCTTTAGTAGCTGAACTGCCTGGTAGAATCATCACGTATATGAAGACAATAATGCCTGCGATGCGCGTAAATTGGGACAAGTTATCTGCATGCAAGCAGAAGAAAGATGAGGCAGTGTCAGACTTCTTTACTAGGTTTGAAGAAACATTTATTGACCACAGTGGGCAGGATATGAGTACTGAGGGTGGCCAACGGTTATTTGTGGATAAGTTTGTGCAGAATTTACTTCCTGACCTGTGTAAAAAGTTGAAAGGCTCAGAGAGTTCTTGGGCTGTTTCTTCTTCAGCGCAAATACTGGCTACTGCACAGTATTATGAAAACAGAGATAAAGACGAGAAAGATAGAACAGAGAAGAAAACGAAGGAATTAAAGACAAAGGTCCTTTTACAGCAGGCCTATCCGCCACGTGGAGGTCAGAACAATTATAGACAACCCCAAGGTGTCTATCACCAACCCCAACAGTTTCAGAACAACCAGCAAATGAATGGGTATTATCAACCACGTGTCCCTGTAGGTCCCAATTATAATAATGATTATTATGCAGAGGATGGCGATGCAGAAAATAATGATTACTAGGACAGCCATAGACAGAGAGAGGGAGTTGTTTCAGTGCCAGTGGATCAGAGTGGACCGTATGTTGAGGTGACTACAGCAAATGTAACGGAGCCTTTTCTGCTAGACACTGGTGCTGCAAAGAGTTCAATTATGCATTCAAAACTCCCTGGCGCACCTTTGTCTGGCGATATAAATGTTTCAGTAGGTTTTTCTGGCGCCCCAGTTAGGAACCCGATTTCTAGTCCCATGTCACTTTCTGTAGGGCCTTGCGAGCTGAAAGCACCCCTGATTCTGACAACAGGTTGTGGTGAGAATTTGCTGGGATTAGATTTGTTGAAAAGATTGCACGCTACACTGTATTGTTCTCCTTCAGGAGTACAACTTACATTAGGCAAGAAAGTGATTTCCCCAATGTACTTGTCTAAAAATACAATGCCGCCTGAATTGTCGTCCCTTCCGGATGCCCTTTGGGCTACTGGTCCCAATGATGTGGGCCTCTTGGAGATACCGCCATACGTGGTGACTTTAAAGGCTAATGTCAGACTGCCACGTATTCCCCAGTACAAAATCTCTAATGAAGGCCAGAAAGCATTGTTAGACATTGTCGGCGACTTGATTAATAAGGGTGTGATTGAAGAAACAAGAGGCAACGTTTGTAATAGTCCGATTTTACCTGTCTTAAATCGAACGGACCCTTCACAGCCACCTGTTTACAGATTTGTGATTGATCTTAGAGAGGTTAATAAGATTGTTGTGCCACAGTTTCCAGTTGTCCCTGATATAACTGCCTTGTTAACGATGATTCCAGCCTCTGCTGCATGGTTTTCAGTGATTGATTTAAAGAATGCTTTCTTTAGCATCCCAATTGCAGAAGAGAGCAGAGACATTTTTGGCTTTAGTCTGGGAGGCCGAAGCTTCCGCTTCAAACGCGCTCCCCAGGGCTACTGTGAGAGTCCATCCATATACAGTCAAGCTTTGAAAGCGCAGCTTGATGCACTTGTTTTACCTAGTGGCGCTATTCTGATTCAATACGTGGATGATTTACTAATCGCCGCGGATACTGAACAGATCTGTAAAGAAGCCACATTGTCATTGTTGCGCCATTTATCCGCTTTCCATCACAAGGTGTCTCTCTCTAAGCTGCAATATTGTCGACAAGAGGTGACCTACTTAGGTCATCTCTTATCGAAGGAGGGAAGGAAACTGACTCCAGAAAGAATTCAAGCCATTGCACAGTTGAGTGTGCCGAAAACACAGAGAGAAGTGCGTGCTTTCTTGGGCATTACCTCATACTGTAGGCATTGGATCCCTAGTTTTTCTTTGTTGGCAAAACCTTTGGTAGCCTTAACATGCAAAGACACACCGAATCCTATCCCATGGTCTGAAGAGTGCCAGAGAAGTTTTGTGGAATTGCGTAATGCATTGTGTTCGGCTCCTGTGTTGGGTACTCCTGACTACAGTAAGCCTTTTACATTGTATGTTCACGAGAAAGATGGTTGTGCGTTGTCAGTGTTAACACAGCCTTTTGGCGACAGACCGCGCCCATGCGCATATTTTTCATCAACCTTGGACCCTGTAGCGAGGGCATTGCCAAGCTGTCTGAGAGCGACAGCTGCTGCAGCAATGTCTATCCGACAATCTGCTGGTTTGGTAATGGACAATACATTGATTGTTATGGTTCCACACGCTGTAGACACATTATTAAATAGGACCAAGACACAACACTTGACTAGTGCGCGATTATCAGGCTATGAGCTTACACTGTTAGCAAATCACATACACATAAAGAGATGTAATACGCTGAATCCAGCTACGTTATTGCCAGTTCCAGCAGACTCAGATGAGATTGAGCAACATGACTGTCTGTTCAGAACAGAAGAAGAGACGAAAGGGAGAGTAGATCTAAAAGATACTCCCCTGACTGAGTGTGATGGCACTTTATGGGTGGATGGTTCGTGTTTCAAACTCCCTAATGGTGATACGACTGCTGCATATGCTATCACGACTTTACATACGGTCGTGGAAACTGCACGAGTGCCACATAATTCGGCCCAAGCAGCAGAATTAATCGCCCTCACGAGAGCATGTGTGTTATCTGAAGGAATGAGAGTAAATATATACACAGATAGCCAGTACGCCTTTGGCGTGGCTCATAATTTTGGGCGTTTGTGGAAAGAGCGTGGGTTCCTGACGTCGCATGGAGCTAAAATTCAGAATGGCAAGTTGGTGAATGATCTCCTTGAGTCACTGACCCTACCGTTGCAAGTTGCGATCATGAAATGCAGTGCGCACAGGAAAGTCACAGATGATGTTGGACGTGGGAATGCGTTTGCTGATGAGACCGCGAAAGAAACAGCACAGAATGTGAAGACTAGAATGTATGTTGCAGGCCCCGCAAGATGGGTTGATGATGTTGGGATGTGTGAAAACACAATAGAGAGTGTGAAGTCGCTTCAAGCTGAAGCCACAGAGAAAGAGTTAAGCAAGTGGAGAGAAAGTATGGGTAAGTTGGATGAGAATGGTTGTTGGATTGATCTGACAGAACATAGGCGATGGTTGTTGCCTGATGCATATGTGCTTCCAGTGGTTACTATGGCACATGGAATGGCACACGTCAGTACGAAAGGTATATGCAAGTTGTTGGCTCCAGTATGGCAGAATGCTGGGATTCCCAAGTGTGCAGAGAATGTGGTCAAGAATTGCATGGTATGCTTGAAGTATAACCCTGGTAGGGGAACCCCAACTCCAGCTGGTCACTTTTCACCCCCATCATGTCCATTCGAAGTTTTGCAGCTGGACTTTATTCACATGGAAAGATGCAACAACCTGAAATATGTACTGGTGGTTGTGCTTTCTCAAAATGGATAGAGGCTTATCCTCTGAAAGATAACACTGCCCTATCCACAGCCAAAGCCCTTGTGAAGGAATTTTTCCCTAGGTTTGGAATGCCAAGAATGGTGTGGTGTGATAATGGAAGTGAGTTTGTGGGTAAAGTGATGAAGAATGTATGTGAAGGGCTAGGGATAAAGCAGAAGTTCCACGCTGCAAATCACCCCCAATCAGCTGGACTAGTAGAGCGCTACAACGGAGCCTTAAAGCTCAAGCTGGCCAAAATCCAGGCGAGCACCGGTCTTAAATGGCCTGACGCTCTGCCTCTAGCACTCCTGTCCACCAGAATGACCATACACTCACGAGTGGGACTTAGTCCTTACGAGGTCGTTTTTGGCCGCCCGGCCAACGTATGGGGTGTACCGAGGCCTACGAATTTAGTGAGATTGAGCATCCAGTACTACTCGATTACCTGTATGATTTGACTGTTAAACTGCGTGTTTTGCACCAACAGGTACATGATACTCTTCCCCAAGCTTCTGAACCTCCCGGACACCCTATCAACCCTGGCTCGTGGGTCCTGATCCGAAATTTCCAGCGCAAGAGCAACGACGAGCCTCGCTGGATCGGCCCTCACCTTGTGCTTCTGTCGACAAGATCAGCGGTGCGAGTAAAAGGGAAGAAGCACTGGATCCATGGTACCCACTGCAAAGTAGTCCCCTTGCCTCTGCCATATGACCAGTGGGTCCAGGAGGGTATCGCCGAATCTGAGACAGACACTGTGCCTCGTTTTGTACCATTCAGTGACGCACGCCTAAAAGACACAGTTTCAGACCAAGAGAGTGACAATATTCTGCAAGAAGCTGTGCCACCATCAAATCGACTGGACACCACTGAGCCTGAACTTTTGTTCCAAGACCAAACAGCACCTGGCCGTCTCCGCTATAATTTGAGACCAAGACCCATGGACAAATAAAGATTTCCTTACTATTTCCTTTTTGACATTTTTTGCTCTCCCATCTGAAGGACTTTCTTGATTTTTGTTTTTCGAACCACCATCCGGGTTCTGCCGCAGGGTCGCGGTGCCAAGACTTTGGGGTACAGGCCGAAGACGCTAGGTCAACGGTTCTGGTTGGTCTAGGGCGTTTCCCTGGACTGACAGGCGTACTCCTTAGCAGAAGAAACTCATCCGCCCCGAGCGGCCCGATTAGAGGATGGAGTTTTTTAAGATGGAGAGACCCGATGAGGAAATGAACTTCAAAGCAAGGATGTGTAGAATTGTAAAAACTAAATGTTTTGTATTTTTGTGCCTTTTTACACTGTGTAGTATAATGATGTTTATTGTAGGATTTGTGTTTTTCTCTTCTCAAAAGCCCATTGCATCCACTGAACAACCTATACCTCTTTCTACTGCCTCCTCTCACTCTTTTCACCCTTTGCCTGAGCACGAACAGACCAGACGATCAGAGTTTGTAAATAACTCGTTTATCCAGCTCTTGCACCAGCACCAACTGGTAATGAACACGACCAATTGCTGGGTGTGTGGGTTAATGCCACACACCATTAACAAGGGTATTCCTTATTTGGTGCTGCCGTATAGTTACAATGGATCGTCATGGGCATTCCAGACCATATTTCTCTATGCTCTAGATACGTACTCCCCTCGCCAACCGCGTTCCATTAGACCTATCACCAATAATAAGGCTTTGATGAAAGGAGTTGCTGATATGAGTAGGGATATTGATGCATACTCATCCATTCCCAAAGAAGAGCTGAGACCTTATGTAGGATGGAACGCGACGGGGTATAGTATTAGTCTGGGTGAAAGACAGCGAAAAATCTCATCTCCAATCTGGGTCGTACCCCACATGGGTCGGTTCTGCTTACAGGGTAATGGTCAGAATCCTAGAGCTCAGCTGGGAAGAAGTGACTGTACTGAAACGTACACCTTCCCGTCACAGTTCTCCCCTGCATTTTTGGCTGCCAAGGGCACATATTTCATCTGTAATGACCGAGCATATACATGGCTGCCCCCTGATTTCTCGGGCACATGTTATATTGCGAACTTGCTACCGCCGACATTTACTGCTGCCTCTGACTACCACAAGACCAGAGTTGTGAGAGGTGTGATTAGTAAGGAGGATACTGCCGGTCAGGAAGCGGGAGACTTCTTCTTGGGTTTCCTGCCGTTTTGGGGACCTATGGTCAATAGTAGGAACCTGAGACAGCTGACACGTGTGGTTGAATCCACTGTTAATGTAACGGCTGGTGCCCTTGGTAATCTGACAGCTGAGCTCCAAGCGGATCGCCTTATGACTTTGCAGAACCGCATGGTTCTAGACGTTATTCTCGCAGACCGCGGTGGGGTATGTAAGGTTATTCAATCTAGTTGTTGCATTTTCATACCAGATAACGCTCCAACAGTATATCAAGCCATCTCCAAACTCCATAAAATATCTGAATCCATACACGTGGATAAGGGAGACTGGTCACTGGTGGGGTGGTTCTGGGAATTGATATCTGCCTGGGGTTGGAAAGTTCTGATGGTCATTGGAATGATCTTAGCCATTCTTTTCCTGTTCTGTCTGTGTATACAGTGTGCTCCTACGATATGTGGCCTCTGTGCTACCTTATGTGTAAGGAAACCTGTATCGAGGGACGAGCTAAGTAATAGGATGATGCTACAGCAACATCTCCATGACTTCGTGAACATCGACCTGGACTCGGATTAAGATGAGTATAGTGATTGCCTATGTAAGGGCAAAAGGAGGGTCTGTCGTACTTTAATATTCGGGACCGCGTAGGGGACAGGGCCCTACCCCTGTCTATCTTGGTATTAGCAAACCGCAAATGGTTAATGCGGTATGTACGAGTGCTTTATATATCGTTCTAGCTATGAATGCACTGTGTACACGTTATTCTGCTTCACTACGCGGGTTCCATTTTGGAAGCAGTGGCCATCTTGTCATTGCCCTCACATAGGCTATAATGGAGTAAATACGGGCCTCACAGTACATGGGCTTCTCCTCTGACTTCTCTGTGACCTGGGCAGCTGGCTCTGCTGCCCCGGGTCAAACTGGTTTCACGAGCTCCCCTTCCTCCGTCCACCTGTGATTAGCATCAGGGCTTGACCCGTCATAAAACCCTTTCATTCTACACAAGCCTCCGGCTAATCTCTTTCACACCTGCTTGTTCCTGCTTTATGACTTGTTTCCCAAAACAGGAGATGCTCATGTTTATTGGGGGGTCTATTGACATCCGATGTGGGATCTGAACCTTACTGTGTAAATCATTGTGGGCTGGCCGAACTGGAATGTGGGATGGTCATCATGACTCTGCTTTTTCGTTTGTAATGTATACTTGTAATGGCCGTATCATAAAACCTAGGAATGTATGCTTGAGGCAAGAAAAAGGGTATTTAAGATGAAGTCCGTTCCTATGATTTTCAGCAGTCTCCTGAGAACATACACGCTGTTGTACTTCTAGGATACCTGTAATTGGTCTGCAGCCAATAAACGAATCTTTGACTTCACCCAGAAGACTCTGTGTTTCTGTAGGTCTGGAACAGGGTGAACCCAGAAGTCATAGGGTGTGTGCCCCTGCACCGCTGGGTCTAAAATACCCAGTACTTCAGTTGCTTCCCCCCCTCCAGCGCCTGAAGGAGGATGTTGCGCGTTGGAGGCGCTTGCCGCTCTCGCCGCTCGGCGGGGCGGCATTGTTTAAGATGATGTCGCTGCCGCGTTTCCTGTACGCTCTGCAGAACACAATGGACGTCGTCCCGGCGCGCTACTTTCGCGAGGTGGAGAGTTTGCAGCGCCGACTGTTCTGGGAAGGTAGACCGCGTATCGCCCTGGCGAAGCTGACGCTCCCGTGGTACGACGGGGGGATCGCCCTCCCGGATATCAAACGGTATTATTGGGCCTCCCAGCTGGCTGCGATTAATCACGGCCTGTACGGGCCCGCTCTAAACCCGGCCTTTGAAATGGATAAGATGTTACTGCCGGGTGGTGATTATAACCGAGCGCTTTACTCCAGCTCGCTTGACGCACGTCTGACGGGCCCCACGCGTGTCATGGTACGAGTGTGGCACGCGGCTAATGTGGCGATGGGGTGGAAAGGTCGTTTGACCCGGGCGTCGCCACTATACGCATCTGAGCAGTTGGGCTCCCTGTGGACCTCGAAGGGCTTTGAAAAGTGGGACATGATAGGCATCAGCAGGGTGGGTGATCTCTGGACGAGGGGGGGATTCAAAACGTTCGAGATGCTACGGACAGAATTCCAGTTGCAGGACAGGGAGTACTTTCGGTATATGCAGATCCATCATGCGCTATGCTCCGTATTCCCGGACGTTGCCTCCATCCCGGAGTATTCCCCTCTGGAGGATAGAGTGCTAGATGGACATGTACCGGACAGCACGATTTCATTGATCTATAAAAAACTTATCAATGACCGCTCGGGACTGCTGACTAACCTTCGTGAGGCATGGGTGGCCGATGGATTGGAGCTGGATGACGAGGACTGGGTATCGGCGGTGGCCTCCCCGAAAGAGGTGGCCATACCGGCCCGCCTTCGCTTAGTCCAGCTCAAGATACTCCATAGGGTCTATGTTACGGGGCCAAGGCTACTGCGTATGGGATATGCTGTAGACGGGTTGTGTAAGCGTGGGTGTGGTTCTTTGGGGACCTTTTTCCATATTTTGTGGGAATGCCCGGAGGTGGAGCGATTCTGGCGTGGTGTGCATGAGGTCCTGCGGGTGGTTACGCGTGTGTCGCTGCTGCCCGAAGCGAGGAGATGCCTGTTGAATGTGTGGGAGCCAACCGACTACTCGGTGCCGCAGACGCGGTGGGTGACTCTGGGATATATGGTGGCCAAACGCGACATTGCTCAACTGTGGGGTTCCCAGAGGTCGCCGACTGTCTCGGCATGGAAGGATAACATGGATTGGTGCATGTTTCGGGAAAAGGTGGTGTATGTTGCGAGAGGTAAGCCTGGGACATGGGTGAACGTATGGGGCCCCTGGAACGCCTACCGCGGGGGAATCTGTACCCCGCCGTTATTGCCCGATCCATCACCGGCCCCATCCCCTTAGCCAGTTTATCTCCCCGGTCCCGGGCACTGAGTCCACCTAATCCCAGTCTTGACCTTTTTCCCCCCCTTGCTACTCCTATGGATTGGTAGGGTCCCCCCCGCTAGGGGAGCACATGCTGCTGTTTCCGATTGTGGGTTGCCTTGTGGATTTGTTCTTTTGTTGTTATTTATATTAAAATGAAACCGTTATGTGTGCCCGGATGGTGTGGCTACCACGGCTTCTAACTCCTGTGCATTTCCCTTTGCCGCGGCATGCGCGCTATTGTTTGTATCACATGCTCCTCTTGCTTGCTAGCGGCCGGCCTGAAGGTTGTAGGCCCATCTTTGTATATTTTTTGAATTTTGTAATAAACGGTTTAAAAAAAAAAGAGTACACGTACCCCAGCACACTCTTCCCAATCCCGTATTGATTACATTTTTATTTCCAAACCTCTCACACAGCATATTTCCCATTCTGATATAGGATCCATTTTAATTTCGGATCATGCTCCAGTCTCTTTGAGTTTAGATTTACTCCCTCCCAACAAAGGCACTAAGAGTTGGAGATTTAATAACTCTCTACTATTAGATCCCAAATTTTCATCCTCATTTCTTGAATTTGCAAACTTGTTTTTTGCTGAAAATGGCACTCCCCATCTATCCCCCCAACTTATTTGGGACACTTTTAAAGCTGCCTCAAGAGACTTCATTATTTCATTTGTGGCCCGTAAACGACGAACATCTATGCAATCTATCCAAATGCTTAATTCACAAATCAAGAAATTGGAACACTCTTATTATCTAACAGAGAATCAATCTACGCTTACTGATCTTATTAAAGCCAAACTCTCCTTTAACAAACTCTCTACTGAATTTGCAAACTTAATTCTTTTAAAGTCCAGTGCTAAATATTATAACGCTCAGAATAAATCTGGCAATCTCCTTGCCAATTATCTTAAGGTTAAAAAGGAACGCACAAAGATTGACTCTATTGTCACTTCTAACAACACTACTGTTTATATCGATAACGACATTCTCTCAGAATTCGTTAATTTCTATCAAACACTCTATACCCCTGAGTTTTCGCCTTCTCTGTCTGACATTTCTCATTATTTATCTACTATTCCCTCCCCGTCTCCCTCGGATGTTGATTTTTCCTCTTTGGATTCAGATATACTCCCCAATGACATTCTTAAAGCTATTCACTCGCTCAAAAAGGGCAAAGCTCCTGGGCCAGATGGCTTTACCATGGAATTCTACGTGCATTTTGCTACCTTCCTCGTCCCTAAATTACACCAACTGTTTTTATTTTTCATTTCCTCTCAAAAATCTGAAGGCTCTTTTCAAGAGGCTCTAATATGTCTTCTCCCTAAGGAGAACAAAGATCTTACTCTCTGTAAAAATTATAGACCCATTTCTTTGATTAATTTGGACTATAAAATGTTTGCAAAGATTCTAGCTCTTCGCCTAGATAATATCTTGCCACGGTTAATTGGCAGGGAACAATCTGGTTTTATTAAAGATCGTTATTTATCAGACAATACCCGTCTCTTTTTTAATGTCCTTAGTAAGTCCCATTCTCATCCACATTCTTTAGCAGCTATTGCATTAGACGCTGAAAAAGCCTTCAACAGAGTCAACTGGCAGTTTATTTTTTCCACACTCCGTTGGTTTGGTTTTGGTCCCAAATTTATTTCATATATCTCACTATTATATTCTTTTCCTAGATCGTTTATTTTAGCTAATGGCCTTATATCTTCTTCCTTCCCTCTCCATAGAGGAGTTCGACAGGGTTGTCCCCTTTCTCCACTTTTATTTATTTTAGCGCTAGAACCCTATTTAACAAAAATCCGTTTGAACTCTAACATTACAGGCTTCCCTTATGCAGACAACAATTTAAAACCCTCAGCGTATGCTGATGACATTCTTTTATTAATTTCGAATCCTCAATCATCCATTCCAACTTTTCTATCAGAGGTCTCTGCTTTTGCTCTAGTTTCGGGATACAAACTCAACATTGACAAATGTGAAATTCTCCCTTTAAACAAATATTGTTTTCATGCTGATTTTCTAGACTCTTCTTTTCATTGGAACCCTTCTAAAATTAAATATTTGGGTCTATGGTTCACTCCTTCTCTTAAAGATACTGTGGCATTAAACTTAAAAAATTTACAGCTCACTTTAAGTAACTCTACGTCAAGATGGCATCCTTTATTTTTATCTTGGTGGGGCAGACTCGATTCGATTAAAATGATGTTAGTTCCGATAATCCTATTTTTCTTATCTAACATTCCTATTAATATTCCTAAATCTTGTTTCAAAAACATTTATGGCATCTTATCAAAATTTTTATGGCAGAATAAACACCCTCGGATGTCTCTCTCCAAACTCAAGCAACCTAAACATATGGGTGGGGTTAACTTCCCTGACTTTTCTTCTTATCACACATCCTTTTTTCTCAAACACTCTTCGTTTCTACTCTCTACAGATCTGAACACTTTTAATTCCCGTCCCTTGTGGGTGGAGTTGGAGTCTTCTTTTTTCCATCCATTTTCCTTTGAGGAATTTTTATCCTTAAATCACATCCCATTGAGGATGTCCCTTCCCATTCTTAAAAATACTCGCAAAATTTTTCACCCTCTTTTGTTTGGAGGTCTTGATGACCGTACCCGCTTTCTAAACTCCCCAATTTGGTATAATAAGCATATCAAAATTAAGAATAGGACTCTTTTTTGGAAGGACTGGCTAGCACTTGACCTTAAATGGACTCATCAACTGTGTCAAGCAGATGCTTGTGTTCCCTTCTCTGTACTTCGCACTCGTTTTTCCCTTCCCCCTTCCTATTTGTCGAAATATCGATTACTGACTTCTACCGCTCTAAAGTCTTTCAATAATTTATCCCCAATTCCTATACGTACAACAGCTTCTCCTCTTACACTTTCTTCTCTACGCACCCCCTCCTCGGCATCCACTATATATAAAAAATTAAGATCTACATCTCTCTCCCGTACTAAATCTAACACGGAATGTAGCTGGGAAGTGGATTTGGGTTTAACTTTTTCCATTTTAACGTGGGAAAAGATTTGGAATAAAATAAGGAAGTCATCAAGAGCAGCTAATATCACACAAACTTTATTTTTTATTTACAATAGACTCCTAATCACCCCGGCCAAATTACATCGCATAGACCCTACTTTTTCCTCTACTTGCTGGTCATGTCCTGCCCCTAATGCAGATCTTCACCACATGCTCTTCACTTGTCCATCTGTTCACACTTTTTGGATCAAAGTCTGGCAACAAATTAACAAAATTTTTCACACACATATCCCTTTCTCTCATGTTCATATTTTTCTAGGTAGTATCTCAGAGATATGGTCTTCTTTCAGCTCTTCCACTTCTATTGTGGACTTACTTTTGGCCGTTGCATTTCAACAAATTACAAAATCTTGGAAAAATGCCTCTAACATTTCTTTTCAAGCCTGGTGGTACGGCGTCTGCCACAACCATAGATTAGATCGAGCGTATATTTACCCAATTGCTTTGGCTATTAAACGTGATTTGTTGTGGTTACCAGTCACTAATTTCCTAAATATTTCTGCTTGTGCTATACCTTTACATACTCCTTGTAATGAAGAAGTATCCAAGCCTCCGTGAAATTAATAGAAAAGTTTTAGTCTTTTTAATGTTAATACTTTATTATACAATGTACGTTTTTATTTATGCTATTTCCATCGTTCACCGAAATGTTTACATGCTGTATTTTAGTTAAGATACCAGTGTTTATCATATGATCTCCCCCTCTTTCCTGCTTCTCCCTTCTTTTCTTTCTTTCTTTCCCTTCCTTTCTTTCACCTTTTTGTTTTATACTCAATTTTGGATTATATCACATTATACGATGTATTTCGAATTGTTATATTTCCTTTTTATATCCAATAAACTTCTCTTTAAACTTAAAAAAAAATAGATAATACTCAGTAGTTCAGAGATCAAGTTTCACATTTTAAAGAGGCAGATCATTCTGTGCATAAACTACATATATGTTGCTAATATTCAATCTAGATTATTTTTGGTTTATGATGTAATGTGCTTTCAAGTGCCTCATTGAGTGGCATGGCATCCAAGTATAAAAGCATAATATTGGCCTCCGTGTCTTTAATGAAATTCAGATTCTCTTGGCATCTAATTTGAAGAATTGCTATTCTCTCCCCCCGCTTGTTTTATTTCCTCCTTTCCCCTGGGACTTGTACTATAGATTCTAAAGAAGCTTATACTGTGTAAGGGTGGGATTTACATTGAAGCTGCCTGACTACTACCTGTGTCCGGTTGGGACATAGTTTGCCTTCTAGAGTAATGGCACTTGTCTGACTCATAACCCTCAGTAAATTTTCAATCAGGTGCTCTGGAAAGGAAATAATAGGTGGCAACATCTTAGCTATTGGGAAAGTGATTACCTTAAAAATAAATGAAAACACGAATACGTTGGTTTTAGTAAACATATATTCCACTAATACAAAAACGAAAAGCCCAATTGCCTTTGATAATAAATGACATGATCGATAATTTAATGGAAATTCATTGAAAAGACAGGTGATTTTATTTGGAATT
Source organism: Triturus cristatus (assembly GCF_964204655.1). Classification (NCBI taxonomy): domain Eukaryota; kingdom Metazoa; phylum Chordata; class Amphibia; order Caudata; family Salamandridae; genus Triturus; species Triturus cristatus. The sequence continues at coordinate 778,631,349 of NC_140592.1, forward strand.
TCTTTGGGCAGGAGGCTCCCTAGAGGTCAACCAGTCAATATTAACCATATTGCTACAGCAGGCTCTAATAAAATTCTTCCTTAAGCATGGGTGAATGGTGTGTATTGGTGAGGTTGACAGAGATTATTTTCCAAGGTCGATTCCTTTTGGGAGGAAAAGTAGCACAGAGTCCTACAAGTAGAATAATTTTTAAAGGAAAAATACTGTATTGAAATTGTCCTCCGAAAATCTGAACAGATATTATTTGATGGTTCGATACAAAGAATATAAAGTTCCGCTTGAAGAGGAAAATGTTGGTAGTTGGGAGGGAATTTACAAGGAGATAAGTAATTTGAAAGTTCAAAGATAGGTAACGATGTTAGTCTATATTTTAAGACTAATGGATGTGATGAACCCTTATCCGAAGAGTCTTGTAAACAAAACAAAGCTACCTTATTTTAAGATGTCTGTCAAGTCAATAACAACCCCACTTTAGTCCATATCTGAGAAAATGTTCATTTTGAAAACAAACATGCTCTACAAATAAATCATGTTAATTCAAAGAAAAAATATCATGATTTTAAATGGGTTGACGTTTTAGATACATGTAGGAGGAATGATTTGAAGGTGATCTTGAGTATGGCAGCAATTTGTAATCTATTAAAATGTAGGCTTGATATTTTAATAAGTGAGTAGATTGGGGAAAATTCATTAAAGAGTTTTACAGGGATAAACCAGGGACAGATACTTTAAGTGAAAGACAATAAAAGGCAGTGTTATAGTATAACAATGATGAAGATAGTAAAGTTAATTTCATCAATGAAAAGTATGCACCAAGCCCAAACTGGCTGATCGTGCCCATATTTAAAAAAAAAAAAAAAAAAAGCAAGAATGATTATATTTTATGTTTAGGTTCTGCGAAAGGGGTTGTTACCTAAATCTTGGCTATAGAGCCCATTGGTTCCTAATTTTAATAAAGGCTATTTACAGGAACCAAAGAATTACAGGTTGGTGGCCCTTTTTTCTTTTGCATTTAGTAGGGACATTGTTAAATGCGGTTAAACTATTAGCTTGGGCACAAGTTTATGAGCCTCACTTAGTACCTGTGTCTTAATGATCCTAAAATATATTTTCAGCAAGGAGCATAGTTTAAAGGAGGGAAAGTTTACTATTGAATTTAGCATCGCATTTGATTGCGTAAATGGTAGTAATCTTTGGAACAAACTACAGACTTTAAATTTAATTCAAACTTGTTACATTTAATCAGAAAACGCTATTCCTCCAAAATTAGGATGATTCTATTGGTGTATGCAGACGTTCTTGTGGTATTTTAATGCCAATGTCCTACAGAGACTCTTACCTTGTCTACAATATTATCCTACAATAAATTATAAAAAAATAAATCTCAGAAAAACTTAGATCATGATTTTTATGGAAGCTGTCTCGGTCGTCTTCTGGGAAAATAGAAGGAACTTTGATAAGAGTGGTAAAAGTATACTCTTAGCTGAGAATCTAAAAATGATAACATTATAATGAATATAGTCATGGGCAGCACAGTTTAATTCTTTGAAACAGAAATGTTTATGGCCTAACCAAGGGGTAAGGCGTTTTCATATGAAATATAGAACACGTTCTTATTTATCTATCCTTAAGTGTTTTAACAGGAAGTGCTCTGAAATTTAAAATACTGTCCAGTGTCTCTTAATGAGAAAAATAATGCACATATGGATAGACTTAAATCTGGAATACGAGATAGCTGCACTAGGAACGTTTTTATTCTTTTTAAATCTGTGAAATGCAAAAAATGAAGCAGTCTTATTGATCTACTGTTTTAGCCTATGATCTGTTCTTTCACAATAAAGGGGGCAAGGTGCAATGTTTTCAAAGAAATTGAGAGATTATGGTTTTATGATGATTTAGGGGAGGGGAACAACCAGTTAATGCTGAATTTAGAATGTTTGGGAAGGACACAACGATGGACACTATAGCTGTGAGTCCGATTACAGATAGGCAAGGGACATGAAATTAGGACAAGTACTTTGTGTATTTTTATGGGGGATTGACATCCCAAAGCTAACTAGTGGAGGCCACAAGTTCTAAATTAAGTTTGCAATTTGTACTTTTTGGTCTTCACTGTAGGGATAGGTTAGATCTTCCTGGCCGATGTGTTGTCAGTCAGTCAGGAAATCTTTATTCGGCTGGCTATCAACCATAAAAGAATACATCAAAAGACAAATAGGACAAGTTAAAAAGTGAAATAGATACAGTGAAGAATATTTTCAGAAACAGTAGTGATTTCAATATCAAAATATCAAAATTCTAATTGTTAATTTCCACAAATAGCATCATAGGTAAAGGGCAGGGTACAAATACATTTAAGAACATTCTCCTTACCCAGAAACAGCAGAGCCCAAACTTGATCCTTGTTAAAACAAATAGGATAAAATAATTTTGCAACAATGTCCCGTAAATGAACAGCCGAAGAGAGATATCTGTAGATCATTAGACAAGTTAAGTCATCTTTTAAAAGCTGGGGGTGATGTAATGCTGCCCGGCACTTCCTAATATTTAAGAACTAATAAAATCACGCCTTGGTTTAACATAAAGTTTTCAAAAGAACATAAAATGTAATGTACACGGAACAGACTTCGAGTCACAAGGGCACAGATCTAGTTTGGCATCGCAATAGACTTTACGGGGATAAGAAACCAAGAAATGCGAGATGCCAAACCTGAATCTTATGAGATAAAACGATTTAGATGACTGAAGTAAAAAGAGAGAAAGGGTTCAATACCTGGTGTGCAAACCAGTAAGGAGTGTACTAAGCCACTCTTTTTCCATCTCTAAATTTCCTCTAGTTGAGTATAGGCAAGTTAAGAAATCCCTTTTCAATTTCACTTTCGGTATTGTGGCAATACTACCTGGGTTATAAAAACAGTCCGCCAGTCCCATGGTCTCTAACTGGTTTTTTATATTACTAAGCCAGGGTATTTTTGTCATATGCTTCAGTTTAAGGCAGTCTAAAATGATATCACTATTAAGAGCTGGTTCTTCCTTTGCCCAGATTGAGTGCCACAATAATATGGGTGCTAACTGTACGAAAGGACAAAGGTATCAAGCCAAGATCGCTTTGACAGTCAGTGCATTAAGACTTTTAGGGACTGTCATCGAGCGTCTCATAAAATTATTCTCTGCTCTTTGTAGGCCCCCTATATTACCAAAGCCCCATACTCCAGCACCATATAAAGTAGCGAAGCAGGAGCGTGCCTTATAAATATTAATAATTGCATTAATTGGTTTAGAGCCTAGCTTTTTTGTAAATCTAAAACTCGCCTCCAGGTTTTGATTAAAACTACTAATCCTTGATTCTACTAAATGATGCCAGGTACTTTTTTGATCTAAAAGATTCCCAGGTAAGAGAAAGTGGGGACATAAGACAACTTTTCAATTTTTATAAAACAAGATTTTAAAATGGAGGGGGATTTACCCACCACCATTGTATAAGATTTCCCTACATTAGTCTTTAAACCAAGGTCATTCATAAAATCATTAAACGTAGTCAAAAGCCTCTGCAATCCCACCCCAGTTCTAGACATTAAAACACAGTCATCTGCATAAAGTAATGGCGGTAACAACCTACAGCCTATCATGGGGGCATCCACATTCCCATATTTAATATGATTTCCTAAGTCACTTATGTACAAGCAGAATAAAAAAGGTGCGAGTACTGACGGACTTCGCGATTCTTTTTATTGGGGCCGTAAGTCCAACGACTGCTCCATATCTAACTCTCGCAGTCACATCTTCATGCATGGTGGCTAGTAAGTGGATAATAGATGGTTCAATGCCCATATTCAACATCTTTTACCACAATCTCCCTCTCTGCACCCAGTCAAAAGCGGACGTAAGGTCCATGACCCCAAGATAGAGGGAACCAGGCTTAGCTACTGTGTACTTGCTAATGACCAGGTGCAGATTGAGACATTGTTCCACCGTTCCCAAACCCCTCCTGAGGCCATAGTGTATATCTGAAAGTGTCCCACTATTGATTGCCCAGGCCTCCAACCGCACTAATATAACCCTGCACATCAGTTTACAGGTGCAATCAATTAAGGAGATGGGCCGATAGCATTTTGGGTCAGACCAGCCCCTTTTTTTAAAATAGGGACTATTATTGCAGATCTCCATAAATCAGGAGGACCCGGGATTGCATAACAGCTTAAAATATTCGTCACAGTGGGAGCCATAGAGGGGGTTAGCTAAAAGCAAATCTGCCAGGATGCCGTCAGGGCCAGAGGCCTGGTTCTTCACAGTGTTATTTAGGGCCCGTTCTACCTCATCAAGTGTTGGGTGGGCCAGTTCTGATGCCCTATAATTTAGAATAGAGTGCAGCTGACCATTAGTGCTATATAAACCAGAGAAATGTGCTACCTAGACCTCAGGCATAATTGTTACATCAATGTTACTATTGTGAGAGTTATTTAAAAAAAAAATCAGAGTTAGCTGTCTTCCAGAAAAGTCTAGGATCTTTACTCTGACAAGCTACATGGAGTTGTTCCCAGGCTTCTTTTCTCATATCTAGTTTGCGTCTCTCTAACGCCTGTTTACATTCAAATCATAGCTGTTTTACCTCCAAGTTATATTGGGGTTTTTCCTTCAGTGACTTAACTAGTTTGATATGAGAATGTGAACAATCACTGTTAAACCACTTACTTTGCCTATGAGATCTTATTTATTAACTGTCTCAATTTTTGCCGCAAAAGATGTTAACATGGATGGAGGATTTAAACTGTCATTCAAAAAATCTAGGACTTGGATCATGTTGGTTGTCATGATCTGTTTTAAGACAGAATCTGGATTTATAGTTGACCATTTCCGCAATAGGCCCTTGTTTTTAACATAGGTTATTGGGCATGATTTGAAGACATAACTGGGTCAACAACTTGAATCTCTAGGTGAAGGGATAGCGGATGTTGATCGCTAAAACAGACCTTATATATGGTGAAGCTCACAGATTGAGGTTTGAAATACTCAGAAAGGGCAATAAAATCAATTAAAGTCCCTTGACCTCTAACTACATATGAAACTAAATCCATGCCATCTACTTGGGTACGGTCAAGTGTAAGGAAAAGAGAGAATTTCGAAAGTAATGAGTTAAAAATGTTCCCACATGAGTTATGATAAAAATGACAACCGCCGTCCTTATCTAATAGATTACAGGCAGACTGTTTTGATAGGGGGCATAATTTACAATTAAAATCGCCCCCCCCCTACCAAAGAACAATAAAATCCACATTTATCTCCTGTATGTGTCTGCACACTGAATTATTTTAATCTTCGGCAATGGTACTATTCTTGATGTTAAAATTATGATGATAAAAGTTAACAAGGATCAGGGTCCCAGTTTTTCTAAAGAAAATATGAACAATTTGAAAATGAGGTGAATGAAGCTGAATCTTGCCTACTCTGCCTGACAGTGTTGTTGATACCAGAGTTAGTAACCCACCCTTAGAGTGACCACCTAAAGCTGCGTTAGCTGGAGTATGTATAGAAACATAACCATTGATGTGTAAAGGCTCTCTCGTCCAGGTTTCTTGTAAGCACGCAATGCTCTACTTTTTTATAAAAGCAACCCATTGTTCAGATTTTAATTTATTGGACAGGCCAGCAATATTCCAGAAAAGGCTACCATAAACAGTTGTACTACATTGGATACAAGGCACTTTCTCAATAGGGACGGCAACTATTCCCCCATCATTTTGTGGTATTGTGGCCATGTTAGATGGTGCCAAAGGAGGAGCCACTTCGCCCAGTAAGATAACATTGGGAGCAGACAAAACTAGCTCTGGTGACTCAGGAGAGAGAGAACTAACTACATATGGCACAACAATGTTAATTTTCCCATGGTACCAGTACAGCTTTCAAGTAATCTATCATTTAAATCATGCTTAGTTTGTCTGGCGCGACCATTCGCCAGAGGCAGTAGTCAATCCACATAATCTAAGGGAGGAAAACGATTAGACTTTGAAATAGCAAAATCATGAATAACATTATCAGTTAACAATGGAGGCCTCGGTCCGATAGGTGCATATGGCTTATAAAAGTACCCTAGTGGTACTGCCTCAATAGGGCCACTAACATTATTACACCAAAAAAGTCTATCCAAAAGACAATGGACTACTGACTTATTTTCTAAGTTTACAACAATACAATCTCCTTGCTCCATTTTAGAATGTGTGCCCAGACAACCACTTTCACGAGCCAATGAACATTTTTGTTCTTTAGCTGATTCATATCTTCCTCCTTACTAGGTGGCAGAGGTGATACATTCTTAAGAACTGTTATGAAGGGAGTTGCTTCAGGTGGAAGATGGAGTGTTCTTTCATGATTTTTTCTTGATGTAACATGACAAATGTCTTGGCGATTGTCAAGAGGCTTAAGCACACCAGTCTCTTTTGGCCCAGATGGTTTATTTGGCTGGCCACTAGCCAGAGCGGGGGCATTGTTTTTCTGAGGCTGGAAGGGACGGGTTAAAATGTTCATGTCAATTGCAGGGCAATCCCCCGGGGGCGGAACCAGAGAGGAAGGTACTTCAAGTGGCGAGTCAGAATTGGAATTAAGTCTGGAAAGACTTGAGCCAATCAAGATTTTTAAGGTCATATCAATGCTATTCAGGAGGCTTAAAAGCGGCTCAAGTAATGACTTCATTACTACTGAGAGAACCAATAGATTGTATATATGATGGCGAGTCCCCTATGACCGTTTATTTTTAATCCTGCGTCAATTTCTGGATCTAAAGCCCTTGCACTCTTCCTTACAGGAGGTACCATTGTTTTCTTTCGAGTTAGCGGTGGCAGTGCATCTTTCTTAGACTTACTGCATGCCTTTGATTTTTTCGACGGGGGTGGACATAAGGTGTCTAAGAAACAGTCTTGCTGGTTAACACTGGTATTAGTTGGGTTTGCGGGGGCTTCCAAACCATTCAATGCCATGGCACCTATAACTGAGTCAGAAGACCTCAAATGATCACTGTCTATTGGGCACTCTAGCTCCAGCAAAGTACTATTATGCAAAGCCCGTGTAGTGGCCCCCAGTCTCTCCTCCATAGACTCAATCTCACTAGTAATGGCCCCCATAGCGTTAGTCAGAAAATTAGTGATAGTTCTTGTTAACGGACGATCCTTGTTTGTAGGCATGGTAGTTTTACGTTTTCCCATTCCCTTACTCTTGGTCGCACATTATAGCCCACCTGATCGGAAAGATGCTGCGGTCAAAACCAAGGGGCCCAGCCTCGTCCGGGCTTTACCCAGGCACACCCGTGCGAGTCCCGCGCTGCTGGAGCCCAGGCCCCCTTTTAAGCGCCTCCTGGCGTGAAAGTGACTCGTTGGCGCCTGCCCGGCACGTGAGTCTATGGGGATTGGAGTCCCCTGGTGAAGATTACAGGCTGGCGCTGCGGGTGGCAGAAAAACAAACAAACACGGGCTCCTGCACTGCGGCAGCCAGGCCCCTTTTTAAGCGCCTCCTGGCGCGAAAGTGAATCATTGGCGCCTCCCTGGCATGTGAGACTGTGGGGATTGGAGTCCCCTGGTGAAGATTACAGGCTGGAGGAACAGGCGAAAGAAAAGCAAACAAACACGTGTGTTGTATTTTTGCCTTGTCAAGAAACAATACTCCACTTTTTACATATATGTCTGGGGTTTTTAGAATTGAGAACGCATTATCTGCCACCCACTCTCAAGATTAATTGTTTTTAGACAATGGATAGCATATATTTTTATTTAGAAGGTAATAATCGCATAGACTTTTAGAGTAGTCACTTGTGGACAGTTGATTTGCCATTTTCTTGTTAAACCTTTTTCTTTATGTTGGTATCTCTTGTGTAACTTTTCTCTGTGACACTCTTACCATTTTGAACATGATTTCTCTTGTATCTGGGGCTCTCTTTTGCCCTGGTTTATTCTGTGTTTCTCGTTCACCATTTTCTTCTCTTGGACTTTCTCAATTACCGCGTCTATTGGTCTTTTTCTTTGTATCGCCTATTTCAAAATTTTCAATGAGTCTCTATTTTAATCCTTTCCTTTAGTTGGAACTTTTCAACCATTCTCTTTCTATAGATCATTTTTTTTATTTTTATTTCTCAGTAAAGCTCTTTTTAAACCTTATTGTTCTGTGAACCTCATATTTATGCTTGTTTTATTCTTTGGCGACTCTTTTCCTATCTGTAGTTATCTACTTTACTCATTGGCAGGAAAACACCTGAATTCTTTCTCTGGCTTTTTTTTTTTACTCACATCTTTCTGCAGTTCGCTTGATTTTTGCTTTTGTTTACGAAGGTCTACTTTTCATCTATGCCTGCTTCTTTAGCCCTTTTCTATTGGTGGGCCCCTCACTCTTTTAAATTCTAGGTGTCTCTGTTCATTTGCTCTTTTTGTGGTACTCTCTTCCCGGTTTCATTCTGTCACAAACATTTAACAGATTTATTTTTCTGCTGCTTTTTTAGCCAGCATTCACTTTGAGAATGTTCCTTTCTAGATGGTGTTTTTTTTTCTTTTTAAATGCTTGAGTTTTGTGAGTCTCACTTTTAGTGGGTTTGTCTGTCCTCTTTTTTATCTAAGCATCTCTTTCCCTTTATGTGGGCCTCACCGTAACATTGTTTACTTTTTTCATTCTTTAAGTGTCTTTGCCCTTTATCGGTGGTTCTTTATCAACCAATTTGTTTCAGTGATTCGCTTTATTAAACTTTCTCTGGGTCTGTCTTTCACTTTCTTTGAAGAGTTTTCAGTCTCCATTGGCTCTCTCGTCAGTGTCTTTCTGTAAATCTTATTTCTCTTTCTCTAGGGATCACTTTAACCTCTTGCTTTAAGTTCTAATAAAGTTTCTGCAGGTTTCTCAGTACTCATTTCATTATTTTGGATATTTCCTTCCCCTCCCCTCTGTTAATTTCCCTTTTTTCCTTTAGTATACTATTTCATCTTTACCTTAGCAGCTCTTTATACCTTTTCTTTATCTGGGTCTTTCTTCCTTACCTTTTAGCATTTGGGGTGTTTCTTTTGTGGTGAGAAATTTGCATTGGTCTGACAGAGTCAACAGAAAGTACATTACCAAGGGTAAGTAACTTGTTCTTTTGATGGATACTTAACCGCAGATTCCTTTCCTTTTGAATGGATACCAAAGCAGTGCCTGCAAAAAAGGTGGTGAGTCTACGAAGTGCATTTTACATCAATATGTCCTACAGAACTGATCGGAGGAAACAGAACTCTCATTGGACATAAGAACTAAGAAAATAAGGTCTGGTGGTGGTAACAGATGCCCATTTAACAGCCTGGCAGATGTCCAACACTTAAACATCCCTAGATAGTGCCATAATGGCTGCCTTGGTTCTGGTCGAAAGAGCCCGAAGATCCTTAAAAAGCCAGGGTGTAGTATTTTTATGCACAGTATGATCCATTTGGACAAGGTATGCCTCAGATCTGCACTTTTTTTTTTTAGCACTGTCATAACAGACAAAAAGCTGGTCATGCTCCCAATACCAATTAGTTCTGTCAATATAAAAGCTATTAATCCTCTTGAGGTCTAACCAGTAAAGCCTCTTGTTGTGGTTTGTGCTTTCTTGTGTCACAGAACTGTATGAGTTCATACAGACTGTTAAGGAACTAGTGGACAGATGGAGAGCAGCTCTCATGTCTGGATTTTGGTGTAATCTTGGAGATCCTAATAAACCCTACTACCACGATCTGCATTGCTGCTCCACTATTTTGAAGAGGGTATCTTGAACTTAACACATGGTGACGAGGATGCTGCTTCAGCTGTGGCAGGCAATACTTACATCAACACGGGAGGGGAGGAGCGCTTGTAGTCAACGACGTTCGACAGAGCCACGGGCAGGCAGTGTTCTATGGGTGAGAGAGATGCTTTGACTTCAAGCGCTCCTCCCCTCCCGTGTTGATGCTCATGGGGTCCAATTAGGAAACCTATAATATTGTCAAAATTAAGAAATTGTATATTCGCTCTATCAAAGAATATTACCAAGTAGGTATTGAACGAATGTCTTGCACAGAAATATATTAAACTGAAACACCAAGTAGGCTAACAGCACTAGGCATTAGTCAGAGTGGTAACATGTATCATTGTATTTGGTCCTGATGAAGCTTAGAGATAGGCTTCGAAACATGTCGACCAGCGAGGGAGCTGCTCATTAAAGCTTCTTTCCCCCTGTTTTTATCAATACCAGCTATAGGGAGCATCAAAGTTCAGTTTTTCCATAAAGCCAGATATTTTTTAAACTCACTCATTCCTGACCCCTCCACTCTCACACCAATACACATAGTTCACTTCACTCCAAAGTGCTCCCACGTATTCTTCGGTCGTAGCATGCCCCGTCCCGCGGCGGGGCAGGAAGAACCCGATGATGAAGCATGCCACCAAGGGACCTTTTGGTGGGTGAGGCTTATTTTACAAAACGTCATTGCTTTCCCATGCTAGTAACCAAACGGTTCACTTGGGTTTAGTCACTTTTTGGAAGGTTAAGCACTTTATTTTGTAAATCCTGAGTGGACTCTTTTTGTTTTTTTGTCTTTACACAAAAGACAAATCAAGAAAGGAGCCAACCAAAGGCATTCCTCTACTGACAGGGGTCCTTAGCAGATCCATGAGGCTTGAAGAGACTCCAAAGGGACCTGGGATCTAAAACAGTTGCAACATAGCTGCTTTAAAGGTCTCCGAGTTCTGCAGGGTCAACAACAACACTTTAATTTGGGGTGTGGTGGGTACAGGCTCAGAGTTGGGTATGGCAGATTCAGGTCCTTCGAGTCTCAAGGGCGCAACTTCTCCCTGGAGTGGGAGTGACAGGAAAAAAACAAATCCCTTTTGTACTTCTAATGTTTATGGCTAGGCTGGTCTTTCTACTTCCTTACCATAGGATGGTGACCTGGAGCACGAACAGGCCTGTGACTTGGAGCTGCCCTGCCTTGTTTCTTGTGCTCTGCAATGTACAGGTTCACCTCATTCACAAGACTTCAAGTTATGTCAAGAATACCACAGACAGACTTAATAAGGCCTGTGACAGATCTGTTGCCATCTGTTTGAAACCTGTAGTCTTTGGGGGAAACATTTTTGCTAGCTCACTATCAAAAAAGAAAGTTTTAGGGTAAAAGACACTAGCTAAAGGTTGACCGACAACAGGATGCTTGATGCTCTGTGAGAGCTACCACTCATCATTGAAGGTGGGAAGAGTACTCTACAAAGTTCTCTCTAGCAGGACATGCAGGCAGGAAGAGTAAGAGTGAGTCTGGCACTGCTCGGGGCTGCTGTAATAGGAAGGCCTTTGGTTTTCAGTGTAAAAAGGAAGGTGGTACTCCAAATTGTAAAAGAAGGACTAGTGTTGCAAAATGGACAGTGCCAGACCATTTAAGGACTATTTTTAGTCAGTCAGGCTTCATGTTTCTAACTAAAGTTAGGTTAATCTTTTGGGGCTACAGCAAGATTGCTATCGCAGGTTCGACTGCTAAATTCTTATAGCAGTATTGTTTAAAATAGTTATACTCTTTATAGTTGTCCTTTCTAATATTGTATTGTTTTTGTTCATTGATTGCTATGTCATTTGCATATCCGCATCATGCTGCTACAAAGTAGTTTTTTATTGGATGCTTAACAATGCTAATTTTTGTCCTGATAGTTCCTATTGGTACATGCAAACTTTAGTCGAGTCTAGTTCAATCACCATTGCAAACTATTTGAAGAAATGGATTACTACTACGACCGCGGCCTCCACATTGTATTCGCCCAGTTTAAATAGTATAAAGCCACTACAAAAATCCGAAGTGTATGTAGCCAATTTATCACAATTAAGTAATTAATAAACATGTATTCTCATTTACTACAGCCATCCAGAGTATTACATACTGCATAAGATTTACACGCTCTGCATATGTGATGCTTACTGTGCATTAGCAACGCCCATTTCACTCACTCAGTGGTTTTACCCTGAATGCAGTTGGGAGTCTGAGTGCGATACCTGTACAGGCGGTACTTAAGTGCCTTCAGGTGATTTAGATTGGCACAGAATAATTCATGTAAATCGGTCTATAGCACAGCTTTCACCAGTAGCTGGAAAAATGAGGTCCTGGCAGCTGTGCTCCACCATAGCAAAGGCTGGCAAATAGATTGGTGGGTTAACCATTGTCAAAAGGAATGCAAGAACTGAGATACAGCAAAGCGACATGCAGTATATTTGTACAGAGCAGTCTCCATAGACAGGCAATGTTAAACAAATGGCCATGAATGAATTTTAAACATATGTTTATTTAATTTTACAATCATAAATGAAGAGAAGACAAGAAAAACAAACAGACAAAAAAAACAGTAAAATTGTACCAACCTATGCAGACCTACATGCAACACTATTTTCTATTCCAATCGACCAGGTGGCTGCTATTTCCACGTCTCTGTTAGAGACACTTAAGTCAGTGATGTAGTAGAGTAGTGGACCCCTAAAGCAACAGTAAGAGTGTGTTCTCAGAAGGAGACTGAAAAAGGTGCATAATAACTTTCTCAGTTCGGGACCATTAGACAACATAAGCCACATTGTTGTTACGGACTACATACAATGCTGTAGAGCCTGGTAACAAACATACAATGCCCATTTTCAAGGTTATACATTCTTTACAAATCCTCATTGCGAACCAAATAGCCAAACCTTCCATGACTGGAGAAAGTGGAATGCTTAGGACTGCATGTTCAGCCTGGAGGAGAAATTGTGGACATTCAAAATACTAAAAGGGGAGTGGGCCCAAAGAAGTTAGAAAGTAGGGGGCCAAGGGGGTCAATGAATAGTCTTGATCAGCACAGTCTTGCTGTGCCTGGACCAGTGGAGCTCCTAGCTGTTGTGACTGAAAGACCAAAGACATAAACATGAGAAAGAAGTAAAAGAGCTCCATCTGAACTCTATGAAGTAATCTGACTCTTGACAACAGCCAAAGTGAGCATCAAAAACAGTGTAGCCCGAGTACACGCCCCCGACACAGCAACAGAAAAGCAGAATCACTATTCACTGGTTCAGAGCTGTGCACTGTTCTTTGGTCACACACCTGGCATGAAGGGCACTCCATCAGGGTTCAGTAATTAGAACTCCTCACTTCAGAAGAACTCCATGAAACACCCTTTCCTCCCTTTTGAAGCAGTCAAATTATAGGAGTAATCCTGCCTAGCCTTTCATTAGAATTATATTAATTAGTGTGAACAATTTGATATGCTTTACTTTGGCAATCATTTCTAGAATGATTAGTTACCTTGATGGGAAAGTACGAAAAACAAGCCACTTAATTCAAGGGTCTACAGAGAAGTAAATAATAACCCCTCCCCCCAACATACCTATGTTTTGTTAGATATAATTTGAGGAATGACTTCTACACACAAGTGTGCTAAGAACTGCGCAGTGATACACATGAGCCAAGATATGCTGATTCAAAGGCCGAAATAAGAAAGTTCGACCATGCTTGCTATTTCATTTAATGTAGCCTCAAACAAATTGTGGAAAAGCATATTTTAAGTACTGTTCCTATTTCGAGGGCTGCATTCAGAGATTAGCGTGAGGAATTGCAAAATCCCCCTCAATTTTTCCTACTAGCATGGTATGAATGTTTAAGATCTTCTGGACTGTGCAGGTCAATAAGAACATTAGAAGGAGGAAACCATTTTGATGAGCCACACAATTAGCAGCTATCATTGTAGTGTTTACTCTCTTTTCTCATAATATGATTACAAGTAATACATTAAATGCCAGTACACTACAAAGAAATGTAGATTTGGGAACCATACTGCATGCCAAAAGGCCAAAGGGATGAAAAACGTGGCCGAGTGGATGACGACCAGCCGCCTGAAACTGAACACAGACAAGACGGAAGTCCTCATCCTGGGCTCCTCACCCTCCGCCTGGGACGACTCCTGGTGGCCCCCCGCCCTGGGCACCGCACCCAAACCGACAGACCACGCACGCAACCTGGGCTTCATCCTGGACTCCTCCCTCTCCATGACCAGACAAGTCAACGCCGTCTCCTCGTCCTGTTTCAACATCCTGCGCATGCTACGTAAGATCTTCCGGTGGATCCCCACCGAGACCAGGAAGACGGTCACCCAGGCCCTCGTCACCAGTCGATTGGACTACGGCAACGCCCTCTACGCCGGTACCACCGCCAAGCTCCAGAAGAGACTCCAGCGGATCCAGAACGCCTCGGCGAGACTCATCCTCGACGTCCCCAGACAAACTCACATCTCCAGACACCTGAGAGACCTGCACTGGCTCCCGATCAACAAAAGAATCACCTTCCGGCTCCTCACCCACGCACACAAAGCCCTACACAACCAAGGCTCGACCTACCTCAACAGCCGCCTCAACTTCTACGCTCCCAAACGCCACCTCCGCTCGACCAGTCACGCCCTCGCAGCCGTCCCCCGCATCCACAGAGCGACAACAGGAGGAAGATCCTTCTCCCACCTGGCCGCCAAGACTTGGAACGCCCTCCCGACCGACCTACGCCTGACCCAAGACCACCTCTCCTTCAGGAAGAAGCTCAAGACCTGGTTGTTCGAGCAGTAGCAGACCCCCCCCCCCCCCTAGCGCCTTGAGACCCTCCGGGTGAGTAGTGCGCTTTATAAATGCCTATGATTGATTGATTGATTGATATGTGGTGATTATGTGACCGTAAAATCTATGTAGATAAGCAACATACAAACTCCTGAAAAGAATGTAAGGCTAAAATAGTAAAATTAACAAGGATCAGGACAATGCAGCTATTAGACAGGACTTACTTGAATTTAGAGAACAGATTTCTATTTAAGATTCCAAGGAGTTAAACATCTTTACAGATCCAAGGGGAAGTGAATGTGACAATAATATGCGGAAACAAGAGGCATCTTGTATTGAGAAATTGTAGGCCATAACTCCAGTTCATGATTCGGGTAGATCAATCGGGCAGCAACTTAAACTGTTTTGTCAAACATAAGTTTAAGGTTTCCTTCCTTATGTACTACCCCTTCTATCTGAGCTGTGGTCTAAAGGCTGACTCAGTATAGCTGCCTGTGACACTGAAAAATCAACTAGCGCAGCGCCCAGGACAGCATTGTTGGACCAGGTGTCTCGGTTATAATGGCTCATTAGATTAAGGAGGTGTTTTGTTCTTCATCTAACCAATGACTTGAGCAGTCAGCCATTAATATTATGGGCATTATATAAAGGATGGCCTGCCTCATCCTGCTACAATTTTTTTTATCTGTTCACCCCAACATAATAATCCCTGCTTACGCTCCAAAAAGGGCCTTACATCTGCACTAATATTACTCCATGGTACTGGAATTGCTAATAAATGCGACTTAAAAGGTTGGGTGATTTTGCACAGAATGAAGATTTGTTTGCAAATGTCAGTGATCACTTTATTAAAAATTGGCTATAGCGGGGTTTCCTAAAACACCAGTTTTTGGCACTTCTATTCTTTGCTTAAGATGTTGATAAAAAAGTACCCAGCTTTCCCTTATTCTGCATTACAAATGTTAGGTTATGGGTGTATCTGAGGTTACTCTTTAAGAATATGCCTGCAATGAGTATATTTTAATTGAAACAATGCACATTAATTTTATACCTTCTAAATATGCAGTTTCAATGTAATATTTCATACACTCTTTTCCATTAACTTTTGGTTTTATCACCAATAGATTCATTTTTGTCACAAAGAAACGCATTACAAATACAAATGGATACATTTACGTATGAAACGTTTGTTCTTAAATGGGAGAGAGTACTGTAGGAAGAATGGTGTGCTTTTTAGGTGAAAGGCAAACAGTCAAGATCCACTTGTTTTCATTTTAACAGAATACATTTTCCTGTCTTTATTTATGTTAATAGCCATCTTTATATCAGAGAGATAATTTGTAATGGGGTCGTTTTGCAATATAACCAGTTTTTAAGGAGTGATGTTAGATGATTTAATTGAAAATAAACACTTTGATCTAGCGTATGAGCTATTACGCCAGGCAACCATCATTTGCTTACATTTGATCAATTATTAACTTCGGCTATTACAACTGTATTATATTTTTCAATTTTAGTATTTGGATTCAGATTGTAAGAGTATTGTGTTCTACTGTGTCATATTTGTCAACTTGCTTTTCTTAGGTTTATAATTGGTTATAATAACAAAATATGCACTGTGCTTGCTGCTGTTTTTCAGAAGTTTTTAAGTGCTGTAAAATAACAAATGGTTTTTTACATAATGTAATTAATGCCATTAGTACTTGTGACCTATGCATAGGATCACTAAAACATTGTTTACGTTTTTATAAACAATCTTTTCTTTATTTTTGTAATACATTATTGATGAATAAGCATTAGCAGAGAAATTCTTTTTCATTGGGTAAAATAAACCACATGCAGTCTATTTCTGAATGAATTTACTATTGTTATTTATCTAGAAATCCAAAAGCAGTCTTTATAGAACTTAGTTGACTTACTTTTCCATCATCATCTCTGAATTTGTTATCAGTTTGGAGTAACTACATTCCTGTTTTTCCATTTTATTGCCACATTTGGAATTGATAAATGTAGACTACATGAGATGTTTTACCTCTCTGGTACAATCCCAGTTTCCTCAAATTATGTTTAAAGACAGACTCATACTTATGTTTATGGGATTTATAAAGCGCATGGCTATCCGAGGGCTTCCCAGTGCTAATGAGAGGGGCAGTAGGTAGAGTTGGGGAATCATGGTAACAACCAAGTTTAAAGTTTTTTCCTGAAACACCGTTCATTTTTATCAAGTCTTCGTTCTGAGGTCATAGAGTGCCAAAGTTTTGGGACCTGGTATGTGAAAGATCTTCCTCCCCATCTAGATCTCTCTATCTTTGGTATGTTCATCAGGAAATCTGATGAGGATCTGAGGGACCTATTCGGGTCGTATGGAGAGACGAGGAATTTCATCAGGGCTGGACCTCTACCCTGCATGGCTTTGTGGGCTAGGCAGAGGGCTTTAAATGTAATCCTAGATTGAATAGGTAGTCAATGCAGTTTTTTCAGGGCGGATGTCACAGATCTTCAGGAGAATCCTGGCTGCGGCATTTCGGACCACCTGCAGCCTGTTGGTCACATACTTAGGAGAACCCAGATACAGGGAATTGCCGTAATCCAGTCGCGAGACCACCAGGGCCTGGACCACCGTCTTCCGAGCCTTTTTTGAGATTAGGTCCATGATCTTACAGATCAACCGTAGTATACCGAAACAGGTTGCCGATAATTTTTTGGCTTGTGTTTCCATGGAGAGATTCTAGTCTAGCCACATCCCCAGATTTTTTTTATGGAGGGCTTAGGAACGGGGGAAGGACCCCAACCCCTTGGTTAACTGATCCCGGCCCATGGACCTGGGCCATTGCCCAGGAACATCAGCTCCGTTTTGTCGCCGTTCAGTTTTAGGCTACAGTTAGCCATCCAATTAGCTAATTTTTTCCATGCATGGTACCAGCTTCAGATGGTTCGAATTTATTTCTTCTGAAACTGAGACCACAAGCTGAGTGTCATCAGGGTAGGAAACAATTGACAATCCAAACTCCTGTACAATGTGTGCTAGAGGACTCTGACAAATGTTGAACAAGGTCGGGCTGAGCACCGAGACCTGAGGTACTCCATAAGGTGCTGGGAGATTGTCTGAGAGAATGGACGGTTCCATACACTGGAACGATCTGTCACTGAGGAAAGAGGCAAGCCATTGATTGGCTTTATCCTTAATCCCTATCTCCCTGAGCCTATGTATTAAGATCTTGTGATCCACGGTATCCAAAGCCACACTAAGATCCAAAAGTAGGATTGCGGCGGCTCTCCCCAGGTCAAATATCTTTTTCAATTTCTCAGTAATCACCCTGAAGTAAGATGTGGGGGGTAGGGGCGGGATCGAGTGGAGACCCAGATTTAATGTCACTCAGGAGGCGGCCCGTGCATTCTTTGCTCAACAGTGGGGAGGTACCTAATGAGGGGGGTAATGGCATTCCAGGATGTTCTGGGCTGGGGAGTAGGCCCTTTATACCAGAGTTGTCCTGTCTCATTTCAGGGTTGTCCATGGGGCAATAGTGTAGCGAGTTATATATGTTTTCCACTTTATTTTTTTAAAAAGTGGGTAGCTGGTTGCATCTCTCTTTTGAAGGGTGATGTGTGTGGGATCCTTGTTAAATTGTAGTAAGTGATTTCACGATTTTGAATAATTATTTGGGGGAGTTGGAGTACTTATTAATCCTCTCCTTGTAGAATTCTGCCTGTGCTACCTTAATGTCATCATGATATTGTCCGATGGCTTTTTTATAATAACTTAAGTTATGGGGCATAGGTTTTCCGCCAGCTCCTTTCGAGTTTCTTGCAGTACTTTTTCTGAGAGATAACTGTCTGTTGAACCAGGTGGCTCTTTT
This sequence comes from Triturus cristatus, assembly GCF_964204655.1. Lineage (NCBI taxonomy): Eukaryota > Metazoa > Chordata > Amphibia > Caudata > Salamandridae > Triturus > Triturus cristatus. The sequence goes on from NC_140592.1 coordinate 778,649,766, forward strand.
GGGGTTGTGATGGGCTGTCAGTCTGGGTTTACGAAAACAATTGTCTACTGAGCTGTTAATCCAGTCTGACCACCCTTTTGTGTGCCTCATAGAGGTCTTCAGATGGAGGGGGGGTGGTAGACTTTAAATGATTGGTCCAACTTTCAGGTGCCGCCCTGGGCCATCTCAGTCCTAGATTAATGTTACCCCCTGACGGCATTTGTATGAGTGGTTTAGCATACAGAAAAGGAATGTAGAAGTGGTCAGACCTGGGGATCAGAGTAAGCACCTGTACTCAGGGGTCATTTGAAAATATAGGGTCGAGAATATGCCCTTTTCATGTGTGGCAGAGCCGACAAGCTGAGTAAGTTGCAGGGCCTCTAGGTCTGATAGAAGTCTGTTGGAGGACTTTGGTTACAGTTTATTGTATTGTTCCCTTGCAACCATTATTAGCAATTGGATTGCCATTAATTTTCTATTAGCAGGTATTTCATCAGTTGTTTGCTCAGGTTTTCTTCATACGTTTACCTCAATTAACTCTTCAATTTACACAGAAAGCTTGAGCAGATAGACCTCTTGTGCAGCTCCCAGCACAAACCCAATACCAAAGAGGACTGATGAAAAACACAGTACCACAGGCATAAACCCACCTTTTTAGGTCTGTCCATGAGACCGTTTTGGTTGCCCCACCAGTCTTATGTTACCCAAACAAAAATGACAGAAAAAATAAATATATATATACATACATACATACATACAAACAAAGCCTGTCGCTCAGCCTTCTTCATCGATTGGTCGGTTTAAGTGTCTTTCACTTTTTTCCAACTACGACAGCAAAAGGAATGGGGCTATGGGGTCACTGTATTTCATTCACTAGCTGTCTAGCATAGTGTGTGTTGAAAATGTGTTTTTTCACATGTGCACAGAGACCCTTGAAAAGGACCTTAACTAATGTGGCAGTCATGCTCCAAAACAAGTCCTATATAGGAGTGGAGCTCTGCACGGGGTATAGTTGCCTGTGCATGTGCCCTTTTCATACAGTATCAGTCTTTTGTTTTTTATGGCATTGATGTATCAATAGTTATTAATGTTTCTTAATAGCAAGTTGCTGGGAGTGCTTACCTTGTACAGAGTAAGTGCTTGGTCTTAATGTTTTGCTCAGAAGCTTGTGGCCAGTGCTATTGAAGGTCGGGGTGCCAAATACCAAGGCTGCATAGTCTTGATTCCATCTCGTGCCACTTTAATTCACCGCCAGATACTGCCTTCCACTTTATCCCACTTTATTTCTTTGTCACTGTTTTGTTTGTCTTTCTCTTCCTCCATCTTTCATCCTTTAGTGTTTTCTTCTCTGTTGCTCTGGATCAACGTCTGTTGAAAAATAAGCTCCAATCCCACAAAATGACTGCAGGTGGGCCCCACCTGCCACCACCGGCTGCAATTAAGCACTGGTTGCTGGATGTTTACAAATCAGTTTTCATCAGACACAATATGTTCATACCATCTATTGAAAAGTTCACTCTGAAATTTAACTTTTCCAAACTGGTGCATCTTTTGTATGCATTTGCTATGGAACACCTGTATTTGTTGAACTACAAAACACCATAATATGTGGTAGCAATCACTGTTAATATGTTGTGCACAAGACAAGTATCCACATTTAAAAAAGGACATGTACGCAGAATATTAAGTAATGCAACAAGCATAAAATCATTTTTTTAACCTTCAATGTGCAACTAAAAGGTACCTTCCTTTTTGGACCAGCAGTTTTTTGTTTGTGTGCTTTCCTTTTTCCCCGCCATAATGAAGAAAGCCTACACTTCACTTGCAGGAGAGATCTCTACTGCTTAATTGGATAATATGTATGTTCTAAAACCATAGCAGGTTAGGTCTCTGGCGCATGTAAGATATCAAGTGACCAATAATGGCAAGATTTTGATTAAAGTTTTAAACAAAGTACATTCATTGGTCTTTCTCTTGGAGTTAACGTCTCCAGGCCAGGTCCTTTATGCATACATTAAGTCACAGAAATAAACATCACTCCAGGGTCAATGCATGCCAGGATAATGTTCTGCCCTTGTGCACTCTTTGGTGTCCAAGTAGACTGTCCTTTCGACTAAACCTTTTGCCACATTCAGTACACTCATATGGCTTTTCTCCAGCATGTATTCTCTGGTGTCTTGCAAGATGGTGCATGTGACTGAAACTCTTCTCACAAACAGTACATTGATATGGTCTTTCTCCTGTATGAATTCTCTGGTGACCAATAAAATGCTGTTTCCGACTGAAGCTTTTGTCACATTCAGTACAATGATAAGGCCTCTCTAATGTGGCTGTTTTCTGATTATCATAAAACCCTTCTATGAAAGAGAAGTTTTGCTCCGATTCCATATTCATGAATTGTCTCAAATGTTGCGGTGCATTTTGTGAAAATGTAACAAGTGAAAATTGATCATCACAGATGTTATCTGTATCTGACTCCTCTGCTTTGTCATTATCTTTATGTAAATTGGAATGCACTGCATTCAGAAATGCTGTTTCATGATGTATTTTTTTCTTTCCTCCCTGTTCTTGATTAGTACTTTCTGACCACATTAGGCTTCTAGAATGTGTTCCCATGATAGATCGCTGAAGTACATTTACTTTAGTTTTTACTGGAACATTTTTGTATGCTGGCATTTTTTCAATACATTTCATCATTTCTTCAGCCTTCCACTTTGTTGTTGTGGGGCCATCACCTGTTGAATTAACGTTAGAACCATGATGTTACATTTTTGCGCATTAGAACATATTTGTTTTATCAGGACAATATTACATCACAAGATAGGCAAGCTAAATCAAAAATACCTGATGTGCTGTCAAATAATTACAGTACACATGAGAACTGCATATAATATGAGTGGCAATGAATAAATTACTTTAGTTAGCTAACAAAGTTGCTTACTTGCAAGTTTTCATGATAACTTCATAAGGCAGTGTGCAAATGAGGCTTTGAAACATGTGTGCATCATTTCTTTGCCTTGACAAGTCTCATTTCTGTCCCTTAGACCTTGTAATCAACAGTTAGGAATTCAAGCAGCACACCTTGTGTAATATTACACTGATTGATTGTATTTATGACACACTGCATACTACTATGTGTGGCGTTGCAGCACCTTCCTTGGCAAGAAGAAAGCTACTTCTGTGGGGTTTGAAGAATGGTGTTTTAGCTGTGATCCTATTTTGAAGTGTTTTGGTGTTCAATGTTAGTGATTAAAGATGCTCTTATCATAGCTTTGGATGCAGTGCTTAGCAATGTGATGAATGAGGGGAGAAACAGATGTGCAGGTTTATGTTTGCTAGTGGCATCATAGGCGGCTGTTTGGGAACGCTGGCATGGGGTTTTGAAAAAAAAAAGACTTACCTTGTTGTCATTGGTCGCCAGCTAATGCCTCTGTAACAGAGTAATGCAGTAACAGGAAACATCCAGGCTCCCAGACTTCTGTAGCCAATCACGGCGCTGCATTACAGCAGCGTTGTGATTGGTTTGAGCACCGTAGTTCAGCGCTAAGACGGGGACTGGGAGGCTGGGCATGTTCTCCACCAAGACTGTACAATACAGCCTGTGAAGAACATAAAAAGTGCGCATGACGGTTTGGCCAACCCAAGGCAGTCGGCCAAACCGCCATGTACACTTAAGGAGCAGCAGGGACCACACCTCCTCCCTCTCCCAAGCTGTAACAAGCAGCACCCGCCCCAACCTGGCTGGCTCCTTACTAAAGAAGAAAATGATAATAATGTAACATTATTATCATTTTCAATTTTGCACTTAGTGGGGCAACACTCCTCCGTCTTAGCGGAGGAGCTGCCCCTGAGTGGCATGGATTAGCTCTGCAGATTCCAGCAAGTTGCTAGTTTCCATCAGTTGACTTTCTAAGCTGGTTGTAGTAGAATGGGGCCCATTTTTCGTGCCAGGAGGGATGCAAAGTAAGAGGAAGGAGGCTGTGAGCCATCAGGATGACTTGTATAACTATTATCTTACTTATGACAGTGACAGGGAGTACTTAGTATGGTTTGGACTATGAATTTGAGTCCTCCAGTTCACCAGATGGGTGGCAATGTCAGCCACTACAAGCCGCCAACCAGTATTTGAATGTTTACTAAAGTGGACTCCTAGTAGCAATAGTAGAAGAGGTGTTGTTTGTGGTTTGAAGATATGGATATCTGATAGCTTGGTAAATATGTCCCAATCCATATGAGTGTTAATTAATACGAAGCCACAGTGGCTTGTTACTACTGCTCAATAACCAGGGTAAGGACAGGTGACTCTGACACAGATAAAATGCCTGTGACAGTCTTTCCAACATAGTTGTCTGGTCGGTGGGGTGCCCACTTGCCATGCACAGTATGTAGGATGGCAGTGGGCTATTGTTCAAGGCTCTTTTTTTATTCAAATAGTGACGTTTTTGCCTCTCCTCTGAACTTCAAAGGTCCCTGTAAATTTTGGCTGACAAAAAGTTCCAAAGTTTTTTTGCTCAGACTGACAATGCAGTTCCTTCAGTGAATTTCTTTTTTTAAAAGGGTATGATGAATCATGGCGCTCATATCGAAAGCCGAGCCCTGTACTGTTTAAACTTCACTTGAAGTTATACTGATCCTTATCCTTGTGTGTCTTTGTTTTCAATGCAGAATGCATTGAAAATTAAGCAAAGAGAAGCCAGTGAAGACCTTGTAGGAAAGGTGTTTTGTGGTCCCTAGGTGTAGGTGAAGGAGACTTGCCGCAAGGCAAGACATATCCCTTACAACTCCCAGCCACACTGTAAGACACTGAAAATATTTCTCTAGCCCATTTCATATAAGTTGTGTCCTAAAATAAGAATATTTATCAGAAGTATTATTTTGGCTTTCATGTGCATTATCCAAGCATCCTGCTATAAAGATCGTCTATGGGACAGTTAGTCAAAGCACCCATTGGATCAGGTGGGGAAATAAAGGATAGGCCAGTTGGGGCATATTTAGGGCCTACTCTGAAAGTCAGCTGTGTCTGGGGCAGAGTCAGCCACATACTATGCTCACATTTGAGTCTGTAAGGACCCAAGCATGGTTATGAAGACATGAAGCATATGCGCATAGCCACCCACACCATATTAACCTATCAGAGGCTTGTGTGGGGGGACTGTCCTAGTATGAACCCTGGGAGCAGAAATAGCCACACTAGTTTCACCTCTGAGAGGCTAATATGGGTGGGAGAGAGTCCATCAGACGGTTTGCAGGCTATTTCTGGAACAGAAATGCCATAATTATAGGTTTGTGTTTCTTACAGGCCACCCGCAAAAGGATGAAGTAGGTTACCAACAAGAGGCCTTCAGAACACTATGCAATTCATTTAAAGTAACACATATGGCACTTAAGAGTCATGTGATTGTGCCAGTGCTTCTAAGGCCGTAGGGCTGTGGCAGTAACCTACAAGGCTAATTCTTATGGGGGCTGAAAGGCTATGAGGAGTGTTATATCCAGTCTGCCTCTCTGCAAGCCTGGTAAGTTGTCTCAGAGCAGGTTACAAGTCATGCAGATGGCAATTGGTAACATCAGAGAAGGGAACTGTCATTCACCTTTCAGCTCGAAGCTTCAGGAAGCTTTCCAAGATGCTGGCATAGTTTGCCACATGCCAGAGCTTTGACTCCTGAACACCAGAGGGAATTGGGTGGAATCAGTTGTCAATATCTTTAAGATTGGCAGAGTGGGATGAAGGGGTCTTGGCTCCAGTTAGTCACAAGTCGGTCCTGTGATTTGGTAGACTGGACAAGCTGCAGCTCATAGTTGTATATTACACTGGAGTCCCAAGACGGCTTTTCTTGCTGGGGTGAGGTCAATCACTTCAGCCCAGTGCGTATGCAAGGTGGTTGTCCTAGGGCCAAGTCACCCAGAAATTAGAGAAGTGGCTCAGAAAGGATGGTGGGTCAATTTGGGTCAGAATACTCCTACCCCTGCATCACGCAGAGCACATGGCAAAGGTTGAAGGTTTACTTGTGAATCTGCATGCCCTGTTCATCCACCTCTCACTGCTGCATGTACCTGTATTCATGAATCTGTCACTTTCTGGTTTGATGTTCCCTCTGAATACCACAATCTTTAGATCTTGGAAGATGTGGTTGGATTCTTGAAATTTTTTTATCCACCGACATTTGATTTCTTGACTCTGTGACAGTGGTTATTCAATGCACTCCTCAAATTCATAGACACCTTCTCCTGAATTACGCTTTTCCGTAAACCACACTGCTTGATGCTCATGTGCAGCTACCCAATATTTTGTAATAAAGCCCTGTGTGCGGTATTTTTCGAGGAGGTGTGGCAGTGCTGGCAGATTAAACACCTTTCTTTCATGGAATAGCGACCTTCTCTGTGGAATGAGGAATCTTGCTTCTTTCTTAGCATAATTCCTTTACCATAATTATTGGAGGTAGTGGGAAGGTAAGCAAGGGCTGTTTAAAAGGATCTAGGCCAGTCATTCATTTTACTGCAGAATAGGCTGTCAATCCTTGGTAATCTTGAGTAGGCTTCTAATTCTAATTTGTATGCGACACTTGACCTTGGGCCTCTTTTGTACTCTTTCAAAAGGTTGCTCTTAGGGATCCTGATTTCCCACAATTCTTTGGCTGCATGGTTTAAAAAAGTAATATCTCCAGGCAGGTATGTGTTTATCCTGCTCTGCAGTGTTTGACTATGTCCCTTGTATTTTATAGCATGACTGAACACTGGATATGCATCCCTTGCTTCAGCTGTAAACAGTCACTTTTCAGCTAGCTAGCTCAATCTCTTGCTTTGTGATATACTGTGGATGGTAGCCTTTTGTCTTTTTATTGTGGTGGTGGTGGTGGTGTCAATTAAATGTACATATTCTAGAGATTATATACACCGTAGTTGGTTGAGTGAAATTCATCTAATCATGTGGAACTATGAGATATTTTTCAAATGTTCAAAATCAGGAGGATATTACCCATAAGCACAAAGTATCTTAATGGTCTGTAATCGCAGGTGGCATTAAAATAAGTCTCGAGTTGTGTCAGTAACAGCATTCATTCATGTTCTCAGGTTGTTAGCGGTCAATTGGATATCTTTGTAACTTTCAAATATGAAATAGTTTTGAGCAGTGTTAAATTTGTAAAAGAATAAGTGCAGGACCCCAAAGCTTTGGCGCGCAGCTAGTGGCCCACGTTATCAAAAGTTGAGGGCAGAATACCAAGGCTGCATATCTTTCAGCCACTTAATTTTTTTTGTTAATGTTTTTCCGTCTTTCTCATCCTTCTTCTCGATCAAAATCTGCTGAAGAAGTAGAAGTGCTGTTTTCCTAAAAAATTAGTGCCGGTAGACCCCACCTGAAACCATTGCCTCAAATTTAGCATTAGTTATGAGTAAATAGGATTTCTTTGCACTTGGCTACAGTGTCAGCAAGTGTGTTCGGGGTTCCAAGTTTATTTAATTTTTTATTTGTATTTTCAGACCTTCATCCTATATATGTGTGGCATATTAATGCACAGTGACTCCACATCTAGTGTTGCCAGAGATGTTGCCTTTGGAAGAGGGCCAATAGTGTTCAATTTAACAGATGAGTGGTGTCTGGAACTAATGGGACTACTTTTTATAAATGGTTTCAGGATATTTTCAAACCCCGATTGCAGCTGCATAGGAATGCAATCCTCCAAAACCTACAATTGGCAACTAGAGAATGAACCCCAGACACCCCCCCCCCAACAGACCCTGGTGTATTGACAGCTGTGACACATCATGAAGCATAGCGGGAGCACGCACTGAGCCCATTAGATAGGTCACTGAACCACGATCCATCCTCGGACCCCTTACACACAGACAGGGAGCCACCACTTGCTGGGACAGGCAACTATTATCATTGAATGAAGGCATAGGTGGCTGGTAGCATTGAGCAGCGACAGCGACCTGAGTTGGGCAAGGTTCACATTGTTACAACCCTGACCCCACCCCTCTTCCCCATCTCCTCCACCCCTCCTCTACCACTTCCCCCTCTATAAGCATGCATACATAGTCATGAGAGTTAACAGGGCAAAGCACAACAAACATCTCCTCCCGGTTGGGAGATACCTAGCATTAAGACATTACATGCCGGCTAAAGTGGGGCCTGCTAAACACTATTATGCAATATTTCTTGACCGGTTATAAACCAGGGAAGACATGGCTTGGCAGTTCGGGCTTGACTGTTCCCATGAGGTACAGGGTCAGACTGTTTTGCATATGGCCAAGTCTGAACTGGTGTGGCGGAGTGAGCTAAAGAATGATGATGGATTAAACCCAGATCAGTTGACTGGGGGTGAGTGCTTGCAATGTTCAACACTCCGTCCATCATCCCCTTTGGTTTTGCTCGGTTATAAACCAACGCACGTGCATTATGCACTGTGATTCCAACTGTTGTATGTACGTATACAATGCCTTTGTTAAAACGTAAAAATCAAAAAAAGAAATTTAAACTAACATGGTTTCAGAATATTTTCTACCCAGCCAAAGATGATCTTGGTCAGCATGTGTAAACCAGAAATGACTGGGCAAGGTGTGCTTTGAGCATTTTAGGGAAAGTGTAGAATCTGACAGGTGTTGGTTTGTCTGGTATCTGGTCCCACAACAAGCAGGAGGATGTGCTCGCCAGAACTGAAACCATAAGTACCTATAACACAGGCAGTGAAAATAAATAAAACTCCAACTCGACACAGAAAACTCGGTACTGCCCTGAACTTGACAAATACATTGAATGTTTCAGACAAAGAGCCACATTTACCATTCTTAAAAAACCATAAAATGGTCCAAAGATCAGATGCCAAATGAGAGGGCCACGAAAGCACTGAGCAACATCTAGAACATTAAAATAAAACCAGAAACGCCCCTGAGAGATGTTTCCAACTGTTGTTGTCCAAATCACAACCCTTGTTGGAGAAAAAGAGCTAGTGAACTAGCTAATTTCTCTTTGTGAGTTATCACATGCTGTCAATTTAGTGCACCCACGTCTGCATGTTTATCTGCAGATAGACAGTTTCTTACACTTGGCTAAATTATTTCTGGTCTTTTTTGAGCCCCCCCCACCCAACACAATTGCCTAAATGTAGTTAGTCTGTTCTCCAAATCTAAGGAGGATAAATCCACACAGTGAAGTAAGGATAGATCAGAAATATTCAAGTTGATGCTGTTGTTCCAATGTGAGGTGTACTTTAATGGTTCAGTTTGGTTTTGCATTCAGAGGTGGTGATGTGAGAGGTGTAGCCATCAAAAAATGGGGCCAAGACATGTTGTATGTAGTATTGCGATAAACTGGGCACTGGCTCACTTTGGAAAGTGGTTTTTAAAAACTTTTTGTTTAGACCCATTTCCCGATGGTCCACTGAAATCTAGACAGAGGCATTGGTGGAAATTATTTTCCAGATATTGCTGGTACTACAGAGGTCCTGCATATGGACGTTAAGTAATACATACATTGGTGGTCCATATGCACGACTAAGTGTTCCTGCACAGTAGCTCAGATCAGGATTTCAAATGATTCAGCCCAAAACATTGGTGGTGTGGTCCATGTGTACTCAACGTTTGTCGTTGTGATACGAATTATCCATGCAGAGGATAGCCAAGGCCAAGATTCTAAGGCCATGTTTTTCATAATCATAAGTTAGATATTTATTTATAATACTTTATAAATTCAGGCTTTATTTAACAAACTATCAAGAAATGCTGTTTTAACCCATAGCTTTGCTACTGTTCATAAATTTCCTTACCCTCCGTTTTTCCTCTACTTATTAGTCATTCTGCATATATTATGCTTCAGTTTAGAAAACCTTTTCCGTCCCCGATTAATTACACTTAGCACCTATTCTTCCTTCTTTCTTTTTTCCCTCTCTTGCGTTTGCAGTTTTCTCCGTCTGGTCATCTCCTTTATAATGCCCTTTTCTTCGTTCTTTATTTTCAAAGTACATTTATTATTTTCAGAACTATGCCTGTTAGTATGCATCCATGTATTTCATGTTTTTTACTTAAAACTAGTAATTCCACAAAGTTTATTGAACTTGTATAAGATTTTATCATAAAAACTATCCTTTTGCAAATATGAAAAATGTTTACAGGCGATTGTTCATTTCATGTTTATGATTCTAATCAAACTTCAAAAGATTCTAAGGCTATCTTAATTATTTCTTCAGTTTGTAAGAAAGACACTGTTCAGCAGGGCATTTATGATGACATATTCCACTCCCATATACAGGAAATTGACTGGAGTTCATGTAGCAAATTATTGTTGCTCACAATGAATCTAGCTGGAAAACCTTTTGGGTTCAAAATTACTATGGCTGTATACACAGTCCATAACTGGCAAAGAAACATGTCATACTTTGTATGGGAGGGAGTGTGCAAAGTAAGGTAAGGTGGGGTTAGGGGATAGTGAAATCGTGCATGCATTCTGTAGGTCTTGGATGGATTGACTAGTGCTGACAAACATTTTCTATGAACTTGTTGTTTTAATATGTGCTAACGGAGCAATTGTTAGTCTATTCCAAGACAGCAGTGTTTAAGAGGTTAAAACAAAGGCCGTGTACCAGATTTGTCAAATGTGTAATAATTCTATTGAATAGGCATGAACTTGTGCATTCTTTCATTGTAAACAAAAGAAAATCTGAATTGCAGAGCCAACTCATCTGCTCAATAATTGATTAATCGAATGCTGGTGCTGGGCATCTCTGAAAATGCATTTGCAGATTGTAATGTACATGCATACTCATCAGTAATAACATCTGAAAATATTTTAATAGAGGAGGCATGTCTAATGGTACAAGATTACTTTTTTTAAATTAATTGTGTTATACTTATTATTTATTTGCAAGATTATATGGTTTTTGGAGAACCAAGTAAAAAATATAAATTTAATAAAGAAAAAAAAGAATCATATCCACCAGTCTTCTACTCTCCGTCTCACTATCCTCTTGGAATGGATGATTGTGTGCAGGGTAGTCTTTAAAGGGAGTAATAATTAGAGGTCTTCCTTGAACTTCAAGCTTCATTCTGAATGGAAGCAGGCCGTCCCCACAGGCTGGTCTCCCTTCATAATTCCAATATTTTATGTTCTACTGATTGGTGACTGGGGCTGTAGAGTATGGCTTAGATGTGAGAGACAGTTATTTAAAGTATGTAGGAAGCAAAAGGCAAAGACAACTCAATCTACATTAGGGAATCTGGAAATAGAAGTACCACTTGACCATGCCATCAATGCCATATTTCTGAGTTATTAACTCTCTGCACATCTGGCAGTATGCAAAACCCCTCCTGTTCAAGTTATCGAGTCAGCACTTGTTAGATGGCTGCCCTCCATTATAGTGCTGCTTATCATTATTAAATGCCTCAAGATCATGCATTCACTACATGCTTTTGGCATCACACAACCATCCCCATTTAGCTAGATCCACATTCCCAAACATAACTTGATAATGTACAGTGTCCAGGCCTTCCAGGCACTAGCAGCAGCCCCATGTAATACTGTACCTCTGCTGTGGGCGGGCGTGCTGCCAATTCTTTATGACTAACTGAGGGAAAGATCATATTGTGGCTCATGTTTGAGCAGCAGGCATGAACATTATTCTTCATCAGCCAGCAATAAGTGAGTTACCCTGACACCTCTAGTAAGTGGACTGTCAGTAAGATTGCTTGTCACCCTCAGGGTATCTTGCCTCACCAGACTGACTGCTAGGCACCTTAATGGTGGTCATTACACACAAATCACTCTTGGGCATCCAGAGAAAATTAAAGGAACAGAATGTGTGGGATTTTTTAGTGCTTAATAAATCACTGTTCATTAACCTCCTATAAACTGCTGCTTGGCACAGTAACTGCTAGCTTAGGAAATTTCCTGACACAGCAAACATGTCTGAATATGATTATGAGGCCCACTGTGGGGCCTCTGTCACATAGCAACGATGCAATTATTAACCACAGCTTTGCTAACTAACTGTGGAACTGTAGCAGTGAACCATTACTTTTAGTCTCCCACACTGTTTGGCTGCTCATTGAGAGGGTACACACAATGAATAGATGTTTATATTGCCTTTACAAGTAGAAGCTTGACCACAAAGTACTGTGTTTTAATTTTGAGCCGTTGAGAGCAGCTAGCTACGGATCTGCTTGAGGTACATTGGGGTAGAAATGCAGCAATTCTGTCTCCGGAATGTTAAGGGGTATACAATCGTCAAGAGACAAACCCATGACACACTGGTCTGGGAATTTTCTGTGCAACTTCCACCTGACTCCCAAGGGTTTTACTAGTCTTTCAAAGATCTAGAACAACTGCGAGTTCTGCCATCCTAGAGGCCCTAGTCTGTACAGCTAGCTACTCTTTTGATTTTGAAAGCACAAATGGAACACAATCAATGTGCTCATGTTTTGTCCTGCTGCTGCGAAAATTATTTGCACTACTCTATATTACAAAAGCAGCAAAAAAGGTTGATGTCACTACTTTTTTTTTTAACCACATGCACATCATCTGTGACATAGCAGCAAATAGCCATTGCATCAGCTTGCCACCCAAGTGAGCTGCAAACCAAACGTATCTAAGAATCTAGAGTGATACCTACAGTAAGTTGACCCAGAGGACTACCTTCAATAAATAAGATTTATATTGGTGTCTTTTTTCACTCCACCATGAATAGGCATACAAGGCAATATAACAGACTTTGAGGTGACAGTGCACAAAAGATAACTTGATGCCTTTGACCCTGCCTCTCTAGAGCAATGTTGGTATATCTTTCCATTATATAAACTTGTTTTTTGCCTTATTCTTGTGGGGGGACTATCTCCAAAATCCTTCAGCTTCATTCTTGTTGAACATTGTAAATGATGGATAGAACTGTAGGGTGCTTTTAACTATCCACGAGGGTCAGTATAGTTCTTCACCTTAACTAAAAGAACATAAGTAACACTTGGACTGCAGGGGCTGGATGAGTCAACATGTGCATTGATGACAAGACCAATTACACCATGGAGAATCTAAAACTACTATTTTCTGGCTCATAATTTGCCATTTTCTTATTATGGAGAGTTCTTCTTTACTCTTCTGAAATAGTTGCCTCACACTTTTCTTACTCTCATTAACAACTGTATGAAGGCAGATAAAGAAAGAGATGGTCAGTAAGTTGAGAGTTTCCTTTTCAACTTCTACTCAAAGTTGAGCAGGGGGCTGATTTAGAGTTTGACAGAGGGTACTCTGTCGCAACGGCCGATCGTCAAACCACACATCTGATACCGCTGATGTTCCTGTCTGCCCCAACTCTCAAAAATGTGTATATTGCTTATCAGCCAGCAAGCTCTTCTCTCACTTTCCCAGATTCACAGACACTATAAGGGTGTAGAAGTCACAGACTCCGCACAGCTGTTTCCAGTGACAAGTGATACCCCACCCCCGAGGGGTTAGGCAGATTGAAGTGGGAACCCCGAAGTTTTAAAAACTTAGGGGGAGTCCTACGAGCACTGAAGGGTTGTATGGCTTTCTGGGGGAATTTACCCCCATCAGTAGCAGGGCGGATCTCTCTGCTAAAAATGATATCCCTTCCCAGGCTATTAAACTTTTTCACCACGTTACCGATATGGATCCCGAGTGCATGGTTCCGAACCCTTGACTCTCTTGTCACTACCTTTATCTGGGGAGCTGGCAGAAGAAGAGTAGCTTTGACCACACTGAAAAGGGCGCTACCAGAGGGGGGGCCTAGCGGTCCCGGAGATGGAAAACTACTACTTGGCAGGACAGCTCCAACGATTTACCCAATGGGTGGCGGGGAGTTTAGACCCAGACCGGAGGAAACCCCCCCTTCATCCCAGATAGGGCACATGTAATGAGTACACTAATGGGCACCATTAAGATGCGAAAGGTCTGCTTCTCTGAACATAAGGTCCTGAGGCGGTGTTGGGCCAGATGCCTACAAAAAACAAAGACCAAACTTCCTTCCTCACCAGAGATGTCAGTGGCGCTACTAGAAGCACTACCGCACGGAGGCCAATGGAGAGGGTTAGAGGAGTGGATGCAAGCTGGGGTAACTAAAATTGGTGACTTTTATAGAGATGGGGAGTTGCTCCCATTTGCAGAATTTCAAGCAGGTTGGCACATTCCGCAGGGACACTTTTTACTCTATGGGGTGGTCACAGGGGCAATGCGCAGACACTGGGGACAGGGGACCAATAAACCGGCCACACATTCTACAGCCTAGTAGGGGGCATCATCAAAGCTGTCTCATGCCTTTACCGAGCCCTTCGACAAGACTCCATGAAACCACTAGAGGGGTTACGAGCCAAATGGGAAGTTGACCTTGGTAACCCCATAGAAGATAAAGACCGGGACAATACACTCCTGAGGGCCACTAAAGTATCACACAATGCTAGATTCCAGTTAATCAGCTTTTATACCTTGCATAGGGCATACATCACCCCAGATAAGAATAAATCGATACTTCCAACGAGACGACATAAACTACCCACGTTGTAGGGAGGTAGGGGCTAGCTATATCCACATGATGTGGAGTTGTCCACAATTGGAAGGGTATTGGCAGGAGGTGACCAGGGAAACAGCGCGAATCACGGGGAGGAAGGTACCATGCACCCCAGACCATGTATTGCTTAACATGTTCCCCCATTCTGCAAATACCAAGGTAACGCCCAGGTTCCAAGATTTAGCCTTTATTCTGGCAAAGCGCGAGCTGACCAGCAAGTGGAAAGCCGAAGCAGGTCCTAGTATCATAAACTGGAAGCGCAAACTCGAAAAATGGGCGAGCTGTGAAAACAGAATACTGCTCAGGAACGCAAAGAGAGGCATAGGCAGACTAGAGAGCGCACAGGCTTGGGGAGCTCTAGTAGACGAAAAACTTAAGAACAGGATTCCACTCCAGCACCCCACAGGGCCCGTCCCGACAGGCCTAACAACCAAGAACAAGGGAGGGAGTAGGGTGAATAACAGGAGGAGCATAGTCACGCAGTACTCGAAGTCCGGAGAAGATGGGCGAGACTCACCACATTGGACAATTACAGAGAGTGGCCCTGACCACGCATATGGCGGAAGTGTAGGGGTTTCCTAGTAGACAGCAGCACGGGGTGGGGTGGGGGGGGACTGTTGGGAAGTTGAAGGGGGAGACATCAAAATACTACACGGTGACCAGTGCACTCAATAGGACAAGAATCCGAAGATGCATTAGGAAAATAACAAGGTATACACCCCACAGATTGAATAAAGGCCACTGGGCCAAGGGGTTCAGGACTAAAATGTTAACAGTAATACCAGGAAAACAAGATCTGTATTACGAATGTTTGAATGATATGCAAATACCAATAAAGTTTGTTAAAAAAAAAAAAAGTCACAGACTCCCCACAAAGGCATCACTTCACTTTTCCAGGAACCACATACAATTGGAATAAAGCACAATGTAAGAGAAAAAGTTATGAAAGGATATAACGGAAACTCAGGGGTAGATTTGCATTAGTCAAGCTTACACTGACAAAAGCCTGAAGTGGATAATTTCAGCATTAGATGCACCTTATTGAGAAAGGATCTCTTAAAAATTAGTGGTAAATAGTAATCAACTTGCGTGCATAAGTTGAATACTGAGAAAGGAGAATCAAGCTTTCTAACCACAGAAAATGAATAATTTGGAAGCATTTGTAACTCACCTGTGTTGTGGTCAGTGCTACCTTCCCCAACTTCATTAACTAGATCATCAATGAGAATTGAAACAGGCTCCTCTTCTTTCATCAAACAAATATCGGTATTGAAAAATGTAAGTCCTTTACAAAAAGAGGGTTAAAGAAAGGGATATAGGGAAGTAAACATGTGGTACTCAAAATGCAACTAAAACCAATATTATCCTTCATAAGAAGGAACTTCAATGTCAGTGATTTAGGTATAACAAATTGGTTTTATAAAAGGAAGAAGTGAAATTTAGTTCAAATGATTCCTCAATTCTTAGTTATGGACCACACTACAATAAGGAGAGTAGGGAACAGCTGCTGTGTCTGCTCTACGGGTTATTTGAATAGCTATTATTATTATTATTACAGTGCAGCATAAACCAGTGGATATTTGTGATGAGGTGGTGGTATACCTGTTATCATGCTGCACATCTCCTTCCCCCCACCCCCCTAAACAGAAAACATCAGGTAGTCCATTGTGATGGGAGTGGTTATTCTACACTGCAACATACATTAAAGATGCCTTTTCTTAGATATGGGCACATGGACGGCTGCACGATCGACAAAGAAACCGTTGTAATGCATGCAGCATTATAGAAAAGAAACCTCTCTACTTAAAGTATGAGTCCTATGAGGTCCCAACCTTGAATTAATCTTCTGCTGCATTTTAGATCTCAGTTTCAGAGCAAAGTAACACTTATGTTATTTTGATGCAAAAGTGTGACTGTGACAGTGGCTGCTTGAGACGTGTTGTTAGGTGAGAGTGGAGGAAAAGTAGTGCATGTCCTTTGTATGCGCTTTACTCCTGACTAAAGTACTGTCCATGGCTAAAATAAGTGCAATGGATTGCTTTGCTGCTCTTTCCATTCTGAGCTGTATCTACAAAGCCCAAGTGTTTTTGATCCACCTTTACTTGTACTCACCACAAAGGCAAGCCTTTCAGTACTGATACAGAGACACACAACTGTATCTCTACACTTTACAGTATGAACAGCATGTCAGCGATACAGTAACAAAGGTATTAGTCATTTCAGAATGCATTATGGTGACCGTGTTCTCAGTTAAACAGTGGGGTTGTAACTAGTCTAACATAATTTGTAGTTTATTACTTATCACATAAGGAACCTTGATCAGTTCTCAGTAAAAGAGGTGACCACTGATTCTAAATCGGAGCAGCATAGATATCTAGTCTTGCTTTCTCACCTGTGTTGAGACAGTGATTCTTTTCCCTTTCTTCTGTGTGTTGAGGAGTCTTCAAATATTGTTCTTTTTGTTGTCTATTTATTCTAAATAACAGGTCAGAGTTGGGAATTTCACTTTCTGTCACAAAAACAGAAAACAAATATTATTTGCACACATAGTTCTTTGATTCTGCAACATATGCTGCACTACAATGAAATCTCTGCTCCATTGCCGCTGAACCATCTACACAGCGACAGACTAAACAATTTGGCTTGTTGTGGAGGATTTCACAGCAATTTTCCTCAGGTTTATAGGGGTGAATATTGTGGTAGATGAGTCTTAAATATTGTACAAAGGGTTGTCAGGCTGTATACACCCAGTAATAGCGCAGTAAGACATCAAGATTTATATGGTGTGTATGTGTGTGAATCCTATGGAAATGCTTACAGCCGTACAGTATTTACTAGAAATAACTCTGGTATAAAACCTTGAGGTTGCCCTCCCTCAGAAGGTACTAGTGAGAAGAATATGTGGTACTCTGCTCAAGCTCTTCATAAAGGTTCTAAACTTTATGTAGGTCATTTCCATTTAGGAGTAGAGCTTTCCGAGACTCTTGAGCCCGTGCTCATCTTGTACATATTTGCAGTGATACCTATTGTGATAAAGCTTGTTTCTGAGAATACCCAGTGTGGTCTCTCTGTGTCGTGTGGTGCCAGAAGTACGATCCTAGCTGCGAGATTCCTCCCCCTGGGGAATCTCTCGCCAGTGCCCGGCTACAATACAATACGGGTGGGACTCAGGGAAATCAGGACCCCTTTCCGGGCCCCTCTGAGGTCGCCGTCTAACATTGGTGGCAAGCGACGGGATTCGGGCCCATCACCTAGAGATCGTACAGTGAACTACGGACGCACGACCAACAAAGATGGCAGAAGGAAGCACCATGAGCTCCGCAGAAACCAACGCTAACAGAGTGTTCCAGGTGGAGCATCTGGAAGAATACACACACAAAGAGCTAAAACAATTTTGCAAAGAACTTAAAATAGCTACCACTGGCCTCAACACTAAGGAAGACTTGCAGAAAGCACTGAAAACTTGGGTGGAGACCGGGGCATCCCGCCCGGAAGGCACGGGGGAGCGCCCCGACGAAGCCGAACCCCCTCCAAGTGAAAGCAGCGACAATCAGGTGCAAGGCATTGTACCAGACGGGGGCCTATCCCCGGGAGAACTCGCGGACAGAGAGAGAAGCCGCAGTCATGAACTCGAGTTAGCCAAACTCAAAATCGAGGGCGAATTGAAGTTAGCGGAGAAAAAGCTAGCAGTAGAGCAAATGCGCGTACAAGGCGAACTGGAAGAAAAGAAGCTCCAACGGGAGCACGAAGGAAGGAAGCTCCAACTAGAGCACGAACGCAGCTTAAAAGAACTCGAGCTCAAGGCCCGAAATGAGGACGGGAGGCCCTCGGGGAACCGAGAGACGGCCCCCCCAGCGGAACAGAAGGTCCACATCCCCAAGGATGTGGTCAAAGAATATTATAAAAATGATGACATTCAGCAATGGTTTCGGGCCTACGAGGTCGCCATGACCTCCCATCGGATCCCACAGAAGGACTGGGGGGCGGGGTTGTGGGGGCGGTTTCTGAGCGAAGGAAGGGACACCCTGCTCGACCTACCCCTCTCCCTGCAGACCTCCTACAGCCACATGAAAGAGGCTCTCCTCACAAGATACGGCCTCACCCCAGAAATGTACCGCCAACGGTTCCGGGACTGCAGGAAGATCCCGGGCACCACCTGGGTGGAGTATGTAAACTTTTTTAGTCGGGCCTTCGATGGGTGGGTCAAGGGCAGCAAGGTCACCACCCTTGCCGAACTCACTGACCTCATGTTATGGGAACATCTGGCTGCGAACTGCTTCGTAGAACTACGTCAACATCTGCTGGATAGCAAGCTCACAGATCCCCGGAAGCTGGCTGTGGAGGCCGACCGCTGGACCAACACCCGGGTCTCCCGGGGGATGGTAGGAGAGTACCCCCGAACCAGTCAGGGACCACCCCGCCAGAGAGGGGGAGGGAACCAGGGAGGGCCGAGAGAGTCCCAGCCTACTACGCCAATGACCCAGAGTGCCCCATGGCCACCCAAGTCACACCTGCGAGACAGATAGCCAACGTAGCCCTAGGGGAGGAGGTTGAGGAAGCCGAGGAGTGGGAACCCGCCGCTATGGCCCTAGTATCCCTGGGAGATAGGGAAATGATCCCTGGTAGCCTCCTACCGTCCAACACACTGAAATATGGGCAGCTCGTCAAGATCAATGGCCACCAGGTAGAGGCCCTGCGGGACACCGGGGCTAGTATCACCGGTGTCCTCAGGCACCTAGTTCCCGAGGAGCAGATCCTCCCCAATGTCTTTTGCCCCGTAATCTCTGCAGACAATAGGGAAAGTTTGTGTCAGGTAGCCCTGGTGCCATTTGAGTGGGGAGGGGTGATAGGTAAACTCAAGGTGGCCGTAAGAACATCCCAGCCGGTCGACTGCCTCTTAGGGAACGACCTGGAGAGTTCTCCCTGGAAGCACGTAGAGCGCAAGGCCCACCTAGGAATGATGGGACTCCCCGAGTGGGTGTGTGCCACCACCCGATCTATGACAGCCCGACTCGCTCCCCGGAGAGAAGTCGAGAGCACCCCGGTCGAAGAAGCCCGTACCGTCCCCGCCGAGGGTCCTCCCGTTCCCCCATCGGAAGGGTCCGTCGCCAGCGACGAACCCGCACCATCCGACCCCGCCCCGGTCCCCGAGTTGGGGGATCTACCCGAGTTGGCCCATTGGCGCCACGAGGGCGGGCCCACCCGGGATGAATTTTGCCGGGAGCAAGCCACCTGTCCTTCCCTGGTCGGGCTGCGGCGCCAGGCCGAGGGCCAAGCCGCAGGTGACCAGACCGGAACGCACCGAATCTATTGGGAAAATAACATCCTGTATAGTGAGCAGAAATCAGTGGAGCTGGGATCCGGACGGGTACTGGTGGTACCCCTCCGCTTCCGGGATTTCCTCCTGGGCTTAGCCCACGATGTCCCCCTCGCCGGCCACCTGGGTCAGGACAAGACCTACAGCCGTCTCGTGACCTATTTTTATTGGCCTAAGATGAAAGCAGCGGTAGAGGCACACTGCAAGTCCTGCCCCACGTGCCAAGCCAGTGGGAAGAGTGGGGGGAAGCGCAAGGCTCCCCTCCAACCCTTCCCGGTCGTCAGTACCCCCTTCGAACGAGTCGGAATCGACATCGTGGGGCCACTGGACCCCCCCACCTCCCAAGGTCACCGTTTCATCTTGGTCCTAGTAGACCACGCCACCCGCTATCCAGAGGCTATTCCCCTGCGCACCACTACAGCCCCCGTGGTGGGCCGGGCCCTGATGGGGATCTTTTCCAGGGTGGGTTTCCCCCGCGAGGTCGTGAGCGATCGCGGCACTAATTTTATATCAAGGTATATGACGTCCCTGTGGCAACAATGTGGGGTGTCCTATAAGTTCACCACCCCGTACCATCCCCAAGGGAACGGCCTAGTAGAGAGGTTTAATAGGACTTTGAAAGGGATGATCGCTGGCCTAGAAGAGCCCCTCCGGCGTAAGTGGGACGTCCTGCTCCCCTGCCTCTTGTTCGCTTACCGGGAGGTCCCCCAGAAGTCCTTAGGGTTCAGCCCGTTTGAATTACTCTATGGGCACCCCGTCCGAGGTCCCCTCAGTTTGGTTAAGGAAGGGTGAGAGGCAGCACCCCAGACCACCCCCCGAGATGTGTTCCAATATGTCCTGGCCCTCCGGAACCAGACCAGGAGGTTCCGAGAACTGGCCGAGGCCAACCTGGAGGCGAGTCAAGAAGAAATGAAGCGCTGGTACGACCAGAATGCTACTCTGGTCGAGTTCCAGCCGGGCCAGCAGGTGTGGGTCATGGCCCCTGTGAAGCCTGGCGCTCTCCAGGACCGATGGACTGGGCCCTACAAAGTGGTTGAGAGGAAGAGCCAAGTCACCTACTTGGTGGACGTCCAGTCGCCTCGGGATCCCCTCCGGGTCCTGCACGTGAACCGCCTCAAGCCTCACTTCGTGCGGACAGAACTGAGCCTCCTGCTGGCCACCGATGACGGGGCCGAAGATGAGTCGGATCCCCTCCCGGACCTCCTGTGTGTCAAGGAGCAGGATGGCTCCGTGGAGGGAGTGAACCTCTCCCCAGCCCTCACTGCCCAGCAACAAGCGGACTGCCGCCAGCTCCTCAGACAATTTTCTGACCTCTTCTCCCTGACCCCCCGGGTCACCAACTGGTGTGTTCACGATGTGGACACCGGGGACAGCCCGCCGGTGAGACACCGAGCCTACCGGGTTCCTGACCGGGTCCGGTCCTGTATTCAAGCCGAAGTCTCGAAAATGTTGACCCTGGGGGTGATCGAGCCCTCTGACAGTCCCTGGGCCAGCCCCGTGGTCCTGGTTCCGAAGGCAGCAGCCCCCGGTGTCGCCCCCGAGCTCCGGTTCTGCGTGGATTACCGGGGGCTCAATGACGTTACCCGAGCCGATGCCCACCCTATTCCACGAGCCGACGAGCTCATTGACCGACTAGGGGCCGCCCGGTTCCTCAGCACTTTCGACCTCACCTGCGGCTACTGGCAGATTGCGCTCACCGAAGGGGCCAAGGAGAGGTCTGCTTTCTCCACCCCCGATGGGCACTACCGCTTCCGCGTGATGCCCTTCGGGATGAAAAATGCCCCGGCCACTTTCCAGAGACTGGTAAATAGGGTCCTGGCCGGGCTAGAACAGTTCAGCGCGGCCTATCTGGACGACATCGCTGTCTTCAGTTCAGAGTGGAGTGAGCACCTCCAGCACCTCCGGAGAGTGCTAACCGCCCTGCGCCAGGCAGGCCTCACCATAAAAGCCAGCAAGTGCCAGATCGGGCAAGGATCCGTAGCCTACCTGGGGCACCAAGTCGGGAGTGGCCAGGTCGCCCCTCTACAGCCAAAAATCGACGCCATCCTGGCCTGGGACCCACCCATCACCCAAACGGAAGTCCGAGCCTTTCTGGGACTCACGGGCTACTACCGCCGATTCATTCAGGGGTATGACAGCCTGGTCGGCCCTCTCACGGAACTCACGTCTAAAAAACAGCCAAAGAAGGTGCAATGGACGGCTGCCTGCCAGGAAGCTTTCGATGCTCTAAAAAAGGCCATGTGCACGGCCCCCGTCCTCCAGGCTCCCGACTACACCAAGGAGTTCATAGTCCAGACCGATGCCTCCGAGCATGGCATTGGGGCCGTCCTGTCCCAAGTGAATGATCAAGGCCTCGACCAGCCCGTCGCCTTCCTCAGTCGGCGGCTGCTACCCCGAGAACAGAAGTGGAGCACCATAGAGCGCGAAGCCTTTGCCGTGGTCTGGGCACTCAAAAAACTACGACCCTACCTGTTCGGCACTCATTTCAGGGTCCAAACTGACCATCGGCCCTTGCGATGGCTCATGCAGATGCGAGGAGAAAACCCCAAGCTACTGCGGTGGTCAATCTCCCTCCAGGGAATGGACTTCACCGTAGAACACCGCCCTGGTACGGACCACGCCAACGCTGACGGCCTCTCCCGGTTCTTCCGCCTCAGCGAAGAGAACCCCCCAAGGTGATGGGCAGTTCTCTCCGGCTTTCAGCTGGGGGGGACGCGTGTTGGACCCGGCCTCGTAGAATGGCCCTCCGTGCCCCCGCACCACCGAAACCTAGTGCCTGCAGCCCCAGCCCGCGGCCCAGCCGACCTTTCCCACCAGGACCCCTGCACCAACCACGGACATCCCCGTCCATGGCCTCTCTCCTTTCGGCCACCCCGGGCCCGCGTGCCCACTCCCTGCAACAAGATGGCCGCCCGGCTCCAGCGCGACCCGGGCCTCGAGGCGCCACTCCGGCTGGAGGACATCCCGCTTCCAGGGGATGAGAGAGGGAGGAGCAGTTTCTATCGCACCTCTGAACTCCCCTGGGACGATGGGTTTCGATCGGCCCTCCGGCCTCCCTGCGAGCTGGCTCCGTGCCTGCTGGGTGTCTGGGACTCCTCCCGACCCGGCCCTGAAAGGATCAAAAGACAATAGCAGGAAACCCCGACAAGCGGCCCCCAGGTGACAAGACCCCTGCCTGCGCAGACTCCGGACATCAAAGCGGGGTCGACCTATAACAAGGGGTGCTCTGAGACTGTCCGGCAGATTCGACGCTGGAACAACGAGAGCCTGCTGACGTGGTCGCGGCTCCTGGAACTGGAACCCACCTGAGCCCTGCTGAGTGACTCGCGGCTCCCTGAAGATCGTAAGACCTCCGAACTTGTACCTGAGCCCTGCTGAGTGACTCGCGGCTCCCTGAAGATCGTAAGACCTCCGAACTTGTACCTGAGCCCTGCTGAGTGACTCGCGGCTCCCTGAAGATCGTAAGACCTCCGAACTTGTACCTGAGCCCTGCTGAGTGACTCGCGGCTCCCTGAAGATCGTAAGACCTCCGAACTTGTACCTGAGCCCTGCTGAGTGACTCGCGGCTCCCCCAGACTCTCACGGTCCCGCCGGACCCCGACTCCGACCACGTATCTCCCAGCTCGAGGATTGTGAGCTGTGCGCCGGATACGTCCCTGCTTTGAACCGTTACCAGAGACAGTCCCGCTACCCCCTACCTTTCCGAGACTCTTGAGCCCGTGCTCATCTTGTACATATTTGCAGTGATACCTATTGTGATAAAGCTTGTTTCTGAGAATACCCAGTGTGGTCTCTCTGTGTCGTGTGGTGCCAGAAGTACGATCCTAGCTGCGAGATTCCTCCCCCTGGGGAATCTCTCGCCAGTGCCCGGCTACAATACAATACGGGTGGGACTCAGGGAAATCAGGACCCCTTTCCGGGCCCCTCTGAGGTCGCCGTCTAACACTTGCTTGCTTAAAAAAACATAAACTGCAGTGCCTTGCATTTCAACAGACTTCTAGCTTTGGCGTCTGTGACAGACGGAGAGAACACGTGCTCACTATAACTCATGATGAGAGCACTTCTCCTGTCACAGTTTCGGGGCCAACTGGCAGAAGTACATAAGATCAAACATAACACTTGATTAAAACCCACACTTGATACAAGAAGTTGGCTATTCAATTGATACATTATATTTGTACACATGTTCTCTATTTTCACGCTATTAGTGGAAGACTAATGTCCTTCATTAACTGAGTTAACACATAATCATTAGTCTGTCTAGTATAGAAGAGGCAGACTCCAAGTTATTGCAGAGGATGTTGTAAGGCTGAAGAATTGACGCTTTGGGGACTGGACTCCTGCAACAGAGAGGAGTCATCCATATTAGAAAAGCAGATATTGTACTGTGAAAGGAAGGAGGTAAGTGACTCTACACAACTGGCGCCAATGCCCATCTACACCAGGCCTGTGCATTCAAACTTGCTTCACTTTCAACCACACAAAGTTAAAGTTCTGGGAAACTGACTGAAGTTGAACACTCCGTTTGAGAGTTATCATCTGTCTCCAAATGGATCTGCATGGATAAAGATCTTCAATGGATCATTTTGTACTTGCCTATACTACTGTAGAGACTGTTCCATGTGAATTGGAAAATCAAAGAAAATGTTTCCACCCAAGGATTACCATAAAACCTGCCATCAAACCCTGCTTTTAATTATTAATACGTCAACCACAAGTTACAGTGCCTGATATAAAAGTGGAAAATGTGAAAACAAAGACCCTAAAAGCTATTCTCATTGTAGTAGAATCCTAGAAAATATCAAACTACAGATTATAAACTTTAATCTGTAATGTTTGACAGGAAACTGCTAAAATAGTTGTAGCATATTTTTCACATTTATTAAAAGTCCAATTTATTGATGAAGATAGATTTTGAATCCATATTTAAGAAAAATAGCTTTTAGAAACTTACCTTTCCCTACGTGAAGCTCCTGGAGATTAATCTGCATTAGCCAGTTAGTAGTTGCCCAGCCAGTGCCTTACCCTCATGAGGTGAGAAAACCGCTCCCAGAGGTCTAGTAACAAGATGGGTGTGGGGCATGTGATTCTATCAGCCTAGGAAAACTAGTTAGGGTGGACTCTGGCACTTCATTAACTTGAAATTGAGGCCTGCCCATTCATAGTTTAGAGCATGGGTACTCACAAGCTTTCTCTCGGGGGCCAAATTTACAGTGTGGTTTGTGGCCGAGGGCCGCACCGGTGGGGGCGGGGCTAGAGCACAAAAACAAAACTGTGACCATGACGTTGAACACAGGCCCCACCTTCGTCCACTGAGCCACCAGACCCGGCATACACACATATCTATCTATCTATCTATCTATCTATCTATCTATCTATCTATCTATCCATCCCTCTCCCTCTATCTCTCTATCTCTCTCTGTTTCTCCCTCTCTCTTTGTCTCTCTCTCTTTGTCTCTCTCTCTTTGTCTCTCTCTCTCCCGCTATCTGTCTCCCTCTCTGTCTCCCTCTCCGTCTGTCTCAGTCTCTGCCTCTGTCTGTCACTGACTCTGCCTCTATCTGTCTCTGTCTGTCCCTGCCTCTATCTGTCCGTCTCTATCTCTGTCTGACTCTGTTGCTCTATCTCTGTCTGACTCTGTCGCTCTCCCTCCCTCTCTCTATCTCCCTCCCTCTCTCTATCTCCCTCTCTCTCTCCCTCTCCATCTCCCTCTCTCTCTCTCTCCCTCTCTCTCTCCCTCTCTCTCTCCCTCTCTCTCTCCCTCTCTCTCTCCCTCTCTCTCTCCCTCTCTCTCTCCCTCTCTCTCTCTCCCTCTCCCTCTGTCTCCCTCCCTCTCCCTCTGTCTCCCTCCCTCCGCCTCCCTCCGTCCGTCTCCCTCCCTCCACCTGTCTGTCTCCCTCCCTCCGTCTGTCTCCCTCCCTCCGTCTGTCTCCCTCCCTCTGTCTCCCTCCCTCTGTATCCCCTGACTCCCTCCCTCTGTCTCCCTCCCTTTGTCTCGATCTCTGTGTCTCGATCTCTGTGTCTCGATCTCTGTGTCTCGATCTCTGTGTCTCGATCTCTGTGTCTCGATCTCTGTGTCTCGATCTCTGTGTCTCGATCTCTGTGTCTCAATCTCTGTGTCTCAATCTCTGTGTCTCAATCTCTGTGTCTCAATCTCTGTGTCTCAATCTCTGTGTCTCAATCTCTGTGTCTCAATCTCTGTGTCTCAATCTCTGTGTCTCTGTCTCCCTCTCTCTCCCTCTCTCTGTCTGTCTCCATCCGTCTCCCTTCCACTATCTGTCTCCCTTGCACTATCTGTCTCCCTCCCACTATCTGTCTCCCTCCCACTATCTGTCTCCCTTCCTCTGTCGCCCTCATCCCTCTGTCTGTCTCGCTCTGTCTGTCTGTCTGTCTCCCTCTGTCTCCCTCCGTATGTCTCCCTCCCTATGTCTCCCTCCCTCTGTCTCTCTCCCTCTGTCTCTCTCCCTCTGTGTCTCTCCATCTGTCTCCCTCCATCTGTCTCCCTCCATCTGTCTCCCTCCATCTGTCTCCCTCTCCCGGTCTCCCCTCCCTCTGTCTCCCCTCCCTCTGTCTCCCTCCGTCTGTCTCGGTCTCACTCCGTATGTCACCCTCTGTATGTCACCCTCCGTATGTCACCCTCTGTATGTCACCCTCTGTATGTCACCCTCTGTATGTCACCCTCTGTATGTCACCCTCTGTATGTCACCCTCTGTCACCTCTCCACGCTCGTGTGGCAGCCCTGGCTGAAGACAGCTTCCTGGGCGCGCGCACACACAGCTGCACCCGAGTACTTCACAGGTCTTTAAAAGACCATTTATTTGTTAATGAGGCTTTGTTGTATTTCACCTCTTCTTAGCGCCCCTGCATCTCCACTCTGACTATTCCTGGAATCGCCCAGCCCCCATAGAGCAGAGTGTCTCGGAGTCTGCGCTGCTGTGGCGGGCGCCAGCGGCCCGCCAAGGAAGGCTTGCCGGGCCGCTGGCGGCCCGCCAGCCGTACTATGAGTACCCATGGGTTAGAGTAAGAGGAGACCTGAAAGAGGGAAACCTTTGTACTCAAGGCCCACAGTAACCAGACTGGCTCTGAACCCAGTGGGAGGGAAACTACCCACAGAACTGGTTTGGAGTGGACACAAGAGGAGAAGACTGCTCATTTCTGTGCCCACATCTCTGGATGGACACACAAGCTCTGAACAAGGGAGAAAATGTTTCTGCATCTTAGATATTGGCGTGAGGGGTACTGTGGGATTGTTTGCAGAAGGGCAAACACGAACTGCTGAAAACATGGGTAATGTTGATCCCATTAACTTTTTCCCTGCTGGCTAGGGGGTGCGCATGAGTCACCAATGCCTGATACCCCTTCGTTTGGAAAAGCTTCCGTCTTGCCTCACTGGAGGATTTTGAGCTGCAGATGAAATGACACCTAGATCCCAGTTTACTGTTTCCATTGACTAGCACTGATGCTTACTGCTTTTTAGCCCTGTTTCACTTAAAACATTAAAAGTTCATACTTCAGATTTCCCTTTTTGGATTTTTGTCTCTTTGATGTAATTTTGTTAATTAAATTTGACCATAGTCCTCTTATTTGGTATGGGATTTTTATTGTGTGGTGTTTTGATTTTAATATTGATTTGCAATTGTAATTGTATTTATAAAGCGTTTACTAACCCTGATGCGGTGTTTAAGCGCTTTACGGCAAGCAGCACGCTACTATGGAACCCATAAAGGATTAGTGGTGAATTAGTATAGGGGAATAGGAGTTAATTTGAGCAATGGACATGCAAGTCTATTAGCTGGATTAAATAGATAGCATAGGGATAGAAGAGGGAAATGACTAGAAAGTATTATGTGGGAGATAATAGCAGTAAAATGAGGTTTGGGATTAGTAAAAGGAGAGATGGAGGAGGGAAGAGTCTCTAGAAAGGGATTAGGGAGATTATAGTAGTAAAACGAGGTTTGGGATGAGTCATAAGGAGGGATACATGAGGGAAGAATTTAGAAAGGGATTGGGAGATCATAGTAGCAAAATAAACATTGGGATGAGCCAAGGAGGGATAGAGGAGGGAAGACTCGAAAGGGTTATTTTGGAGATGATAGTAATAGAATGAGCTTTGGAATGAGTCAGAGAGTGGAGGTAGAGTATATATTGAGAGAGGTATAGGGTGAGACAGAGTAGTAAATTAGAGAGAGTAAAAACAATTCTTCTACTTTAGAAGTAAAGTGATAAATATATAGATAAATAACTACACAGAAAGGGTATAAATCTATAAGGAAGATAATATATTTAGATTTAGAGTTGTATTGTATAAACTCAGACTTTCAAGTGTTGCTGTACTTGAAGCTAATTTATTTGTGTATTTTTATAACTTCTTTTTAAAGTAATTTTTATATTTTCCTCAATATTTCATGTAATGCAAAACAGAATGGGTAAACATGATGAAATTTGTAAATCAGTAGAAATTTTTAACTAACAACCTAATGTATAAATACTTAAGTGTTGTTAAAATCCAAAAGTCATGATAAAAATGATGATATAATGCTTCTATAAAATATTTCAAACAAAAACATGAGAAAAAAGGTTTTATAGGATAAGATTAAAATAGTACATAGAGATAGAAATAATTTCCATGGCACCAGGAACAGGCAACACTGTGTCAATCAATCAATCAATCAGGCGTTTGTTAAGCGCGACTACTTACCCGTAAGGGATCTCAAGGCGGTGGGGGGGGACGGGGGGGGGGGGGGGATGGCAGGTTCCAGTTCATCAAGGAGGGGGTCGGTGAAAGAGCCAGGTTTTGAGGTTTCTTGCGAAGATGGGAAGCGTTGTTGTCAGTCGGAGGTGGAGCGGAAGGGCGTTCCAGGCTCTGGCTGCGAGGAAGGAGCGGCCTCCCAATCTGGTCTTTCTGGTGTGGGGGATAAACGGCATAGGAGAGCTGGGCTGATCGTAGGGTCCTTTGAGGTGCGTGGGAATTGAGTCGGCTGTTCAGGTATGCTGGTCTGGTGTCCTGGAGGGCCTTGTGTGCGTGGGTGAGCATCTTGAAGGTGACTCTGGCCTCGATGGGGAGCCAGTGGAGCGTGCGCAGGTGCTGGGAGATGTGGCAGTGTCTTGGCAGGTTGAGGACCAGTCTTGCGTCAGCGTTCTGGATGTTCTGTAGCTTGCGGGTGAGGTTTTTGTTTATTCCGGCATAGAGTTCATTGCCGTAGTCGAGTCTGCTGGTGACCAGGGGGTGAGTGACCGTCTTTCTGTGTTCAAGGGGGATCCATTTGAAGGTCTTACGTAGGAGGCGGAGGGTGTGGAACAGGAGGACGAGACGGAGTTGATCTGGCGGTCCATTTTGAGCTCGGAATCCAGAATGTTTCCCAGGTTGCGTGCGTGGTCCGTGGGGGTGGGTGGGTTTCCGAGGGTGGGGGGCCACCAGGTGTCGTTCCAGGCGTCTGGTTTGGGCCCATGATGAGTACTTCTGTCTTGTTGGTGTTTAGTTGTAAGCAGCTGTTTTTCGTCCATTTGGCGACGGCTTCCATGCCTTCTCGAAAGTTGTGTCTGGCGGTGTTGGGTTTGTTGGATAGGGAGAGGGCGAGTTGGGTGTCGTCTGCATATGACACAATGTGGAGTCCGTAGGTTCTGACGATGGGCGCGAGTGGCGCCATGTAGACGTTGAAGAGCGTAGGGCTTTGGGAGGACCCCCGAGGGACTCCGCAGGTGGTTGGTGTAGGGTCCGAGAGGAAAGGGGGGGATCTGACCCGCAGCGTCCTGCCAGAGAGGAAGGAGCGGATCCATTCGAGGGCCTTGTCCTGGATCCCTGCGTCGAGGAATCTGCGTATTAGGGTGCGGTGAGAGACTGTGTCGAACGCCGCTGAGAGGTCGAGGAGGAGGAGGGCTACTGTTTCTCCTTTGTCCAGTAGGGTGCGGATGTCGTCTGTTGCGGCGAGGAGGGCAGTTTCTGTACTGCGTTTTTTTCTGAAGCCGGATTGGGAGGAGTCAAGGATGTTGTGCTCTTCGATGAATGTGGCGAGTTGACTGTTGATGGCTTTCTTGATGACTTTCGCTGGGAACGGGAGCAGGGAGATGGGTCTGTAGTTTTTGAGGTCGGTGGGGTACACCGAGGGTTTCTTCAGGAGGGGATTGACCTCTGCGTGTTTCCAGTCATCGGGAAATGTGGCAGGGAGCGGTTGATGGTGTGGCGGAGTATGGGTAAGATGGTGTCAGCGGTTCTGTTGAAGATGTGGTGGGGACAGGGGTCCGTGGTGGCCCCGGAGTGAATTGACTTCATTGTCTTCAGTGTGTCTTCGGTGGTGAGAGCTGTCCTGTTGTTGATCGCTGGCTTCAGGGTGTCAGGGGTGGTTGGCGGGGGTTCAGTGTGTTTGTTGTCTACGTCAAAGTTGTCGTAGATGCTCCTGATTTTGTGGTGAAAGAAGGTGCTGAGTTTGTTGCAGAGGTCTTGTGAGGGAGGGATGTCCGTCGACTCGCTGGTGGGTTGGGCGAACTCCTTGATGATGTTGAAGAGTTCTTTTCTGTTGTGTGATTGTGTGGAGATTCTGTCTTCAATCGCTTTTTTCTTGATTTTCTGATGAGTTGGTGGTG
The DNA here is from genome assembly GCF_964204655.1 of Triturus cristatus. NCBI lineage: Eukaryota > Metazoa > Chordata > Amphibia > Caudata > Salamandridae > Triturus > Triturus cristatus. Next base: position 778,680,145 of record NC_140592.1, read on the forward strand.
GGCGTTGGTAGCGGCTCTGAAGTTGTTGTGTGCTTCTGTGGATTTGGTGTTCTCCAGGCCTTTTTGAGGCAGCAGCAAGTACGTCTGGATTCTCGAGGTTCTGTGGTAAACCATCTGGCTTTCTTGGCATGGGTGTTGTTGTTTTCTATGGTGTTGGCGCTGTCGGCGATCCATCTGTGTAGGGTTCGGGCTGCGGTGTTGGGGTCGTCGTTTCACGCGATGGTTGGGGGAGAGTTGCTGAGTGAGGAGGTGAACTGGTTGTCGGTGATTCTGGTCCAGTTTCTTCGTGGGAGCAGGTGCTGATGTCTGTGGATGGTGGGTGTTCTGAAGATTAAGTGGATGCATCGGTGGTCAGTCCACAGGAGTTTGGTGGTGTGGCTGAAGGTGATGGAGTTTCCGGTTGTGAAGAGGGGGTCCAGGGTGTGTCCTGCTGAGTGCTTTTGTTCGGTCACTATTTGGCAGAGTGCAATGTTGTGGAGGTTGTCCAGGAGGGATGTAGTGTTGGGGTCCAATTGGTTGTCGAGGTGGAAGATGAGGTCTCCCAGCAGCGTGTAGTTGGTGGATGCTATGGCATGCAGGGAAATGATGTCCGTGAAGGAGTTGGTGAAAGATCCGCGTGGTCCAGCCGGGTCGGTAGATGAGGGTTCCTCGGAGGGTGGCGGTAGGGCTGGTCAGTATCTTGAAGTGAAGGTGTTCCATCAGGTCTGTGGTTTCTTCGGGGAGTGTGCTCAGGCGGAGGGTGGAATTTGTAGACGATGGCAATTCCTCCTCACGGACGGGTGGGGCGGTCCTTCCTGGAGAACTTGTATCCTTGGGGAATGGCGATGGCGATGTCTGGCCCCGAGGTGGCGTTCGTCTAGGTTTCGGTGAAGAACACTACATCCGGGGTGGTGCTGTCGAGGAGGTCCCACATTTCGGTGACGTGTTTGAGGAGGGATCGGACGTTGAGGAGGATGCATTGCAAGGTCTTCGGTACGAGTGTGTTCTTGCGGTCGGGTTTTGCTGGGTCCGTGTTTCTAGCGGTGCTGTAGGTTTGTCGGCAGCGGTGACAGCTGAAGGGTCCGTGGATGTCGGCTGGTGAGGCTAGCATGCAGTTGTTGTTGCGGCCTGGGTTGAGTGCGTGGAGTGCTGCTGGATCGCAGCGTTGGTGGTGGGGAGGTTCAGGGTTCCTGCTGCTGGTCACGGGCGTGCCTTTGGGGCGCCAGCGGCACGCGGCCGCTGCCATTAAGTAGGGGTCGGGGAGGGCTGGACAGGTGGGAGGCGGGAGAGGGGAGGGGAGCTGAATTGGGCCAGTCGCTCTGGTCGTGCTGGGGGGGATGGGCCGCGAGTGCAGCAGCGGCAGGGAAAGCGGGCAGGAAAGCAGGGAAAAGGAGAAGTAAAGGAAAAAGGAAATAGAGCAGAAATGCAGAAAAGTGCAGAAAGGAGAATAAAAAGAGGGTAGGAAAACGAGTGAAAAACAAGTGAAAAATGGAGCAAGAGAAAGGAGATAGAGGTCCACTGGACCACAAGGGATGAGGCGCGGGGAAACCTGCGAGTGGAGGAGGGCCTCGAGCACCAAACACTCGAGAGTGCAGGGGCAGGCCTCACTTAATGGTGGAGCTGAGAGAGAGGGGGAGCTATTTCACTGACAATGGGTCAGTGGACTTGCGTGTGGCTGAAGACGGAGCACCTGAAAGATTTGGCGCGCAGCCAGAGACTAGTCCATTTAGAAGGTCTAGCTACAGGACAAGGAGCAGTGTTCAGGTACTGAGATAGGCACACAATGCACCTCCATAAATACTTTACACACATGGCCCTAAGTTAAGCCGGTCTGCTGTGTGCCCTAGCTATCAGACGGTTGACTCTATAGTGTCGTTATTCCTTGAGGTGGGCAACCACCCACCTTAAATAATAATCCACTTTCTTGCACTAATTATATTTAAGCCTTTGTGTTTGTATTGTCAAGTAAAGTGTACATGTTGGTGATGCTTGTGGCCTTCATTTGGCTAGGACTTTCTGGACATGCTTTTTAGGGAATTTAGGAAAGTTTGCCCACGATTTCTGCCTCTATGTGCACATTTAATTATGCTCATAGCTTCAGAGGAGTGGGTCTCAAACTGGATTTTTGGAAGCTACATTGCCTATCTGAAGATTAATTCCACTCCGATGAGGACTCTGCCAAGCACTATGAGTGGGCTAAAGGCAGAAGAAAGAGGAGCCCTCCTGAACCAATGCAGACTGCCGGGTGGAAGAGTTAATAAAACTTAATCTATCCAGATGCACAATTTTATTTACAAGTTGAACATCGAGATAGACATAAAGAGATCGAGTTTAGCCTAAACTTGTTACTAAAGTGATCTCATTTGTAGGTAGAAAGCAGTAGCACATGGTAGGAGTAACACAGATCATCACACTTACCTCTACTCACATTGGTCACATTGCAATCCACATTTCAATCCTGCATACAGGTCCATCCTTAATCACTTCACACTAAGGACAGGTGTTTGATGTAAACACCAGACAACACAACAAAAGGATGTTCCCAGTACTAGAGGGGAGGTTCCGATGATAACCTATGCCACACTAGCTGGGTGAGTGTCTGACTTTGTATATAACTTTTAGGACATAGTCAAGATAAGAAAACAACATGCAGAAAAGAAGTGGGAAAATCGAAGGTCTACACCTCTAGTGAAATTTCTGTGTCATGTTTCCAAGTCTAAAATTATCTGCCTATGAAGAATGTTCCTACTTCCCTTGATAAAACAATGCCCAACATGTATGTGTGGGCTTTTTGTACATAAAAGAAAAAGTCTGAAACTGCACCCATGTACAGTCAATATGCTATTCACATAGGGTGTGCATACAAACCACAATGGTTTCTTTTCCAGAATGGCCTATCACTATCAAAAGTATGTATAAAAACAAAAAAATAAACTTCCACTCATTTCCATGGAGTTAGCTTCAGTATTTGACTCCCAGGTTGTCCAGCACCCAGGGAACTTTACAAATCCTGGGCATTTCTAAAAAGCTAGAATACCAGTGGAATCCAGGTCCTAATGGCTTGAGTAGATCCATGCATATTGTCTTACCTAGAGTACCCTGCAAATGTCAATGTTTGATTCATAATTAGAATACTGCAATTTTGTGACCGAAAAACTTGGGAAGATACAGCCGATATAAAAAGTGTAACCATCCGGAATTTGCACACTTTTCCTCATGAAAATGATACCCTACAACCATGGATAAGCCTATTGCATGTGACAAGGATAGACCACAACTGTGACCATGGGACGACCACATTGACTTTACAGCTTTCATTTGTTCCTGTCCAGTACAATAGGCCCAAACAAAGTGGGGTACAGTTTTCATTGCAACATATGTGAGAACACTAGGTTGTAGATTTTTATTTATCCCCAAACTTTACCTTTCAGAAATGTGAGGCAATTATATTACTTTAGCCAAAGTTTGATGCTGATGCACCACCCACAAAGAAAATATGCAAACTACGTTTGTTGGATTATAGATTAATGGGTTTGTCCGCTTTGCTGAAGCTTCTGTGGCTTTGTGTCACATGTTTTTTTTTTTTTGTTTGCTTTGTGGGGTGCCCCAGTCTCACCTGGGGCACCCATGAGTTGCATCCTCTGGGGCCGGTCCATCTCTCTGTGGTCAAAGTAGTGCAGGAACAACTTTTTCTCAGCTTCCCTGAGGCAGGAGCACCTCAGATTCTCCTACCCATTAGGATTGTGGGCTGAAGGTAAAAGGCCAGCGTGCACCCTCCCTCCCAGGTACTGGCGGGGTAGCAGAAATGCGCCTGGCCATCTAGTCTCTCTTCTTTGTCCTTGTGGGTTCTAGGGTATGGGGTACCATAGACACGCCATCACTGGCCAGCCCTTGGGAATTGGGGGCTCCATGCATGCCCCTAACCGGGGGGGTATATGAAGGAATATCAGCAGATTGCCATGTGATCAGTTCTTTATTGTAGATTATTTTTGTAAAAAAGGCATATCTTCAAGTAGGCATAGCTCTGGTCCTGTATGGCAGATTTTCTTCATCGTGGGCTCGTTTTGCTGTTGATGGTCAGCTCTCTGCCTCCTAGCCTTTAAAAGGCACGTTGCTCCCTGTGCTATGTCTGCACTCCTTAGGCTCTTTTCTGCTTGGGGTGGTATCTTCCACAGTCAGAAAGGAGAACATCCACCCTGCTGTACTGGCCATGGCTACCAGGCTGTCTTGCAAGGCACCTACCTGAGTGTCAGCAGAGGAGTCAAGAGCCAGTTCAATGAAGTCAAATGGGAAACCTCCAAAGTCAACCAGCAGCTCCTTTCCTCCAAATGGTCCTCCGGAGGCCAGTGGCACTGGCCGGGGAGAGACTTAATCTAATGGTGGTGGTCAGTTGGAGTCAAAATCATAAGTCCTTCCTTGCAGAGCATCAGGTGGCTTCTCCTTCCAGCTGGGTCAAAATTCTTGCTAGAGTATCATAGAGGGCTCGATGGAGGGTGGGGCGGGGGGCAAGCTCTGCATCACATCATCATTCAATTGCTTCATCACTCTGAGTGCAGGTAGCATGTATTAAATCAGACCTAGCAGGTGATTCAAACATTTTGTGAAGGGAGCGATGAACCATATTTTCTTGAAAATACCCAGATTAGAGGGACGGATGGGGCGAGCATGCAATACCAGACTACAAAACTTAGTTTGTATGAAGTAAAGAACAAGCCAGGGAGGTTGTTGGATTGGCTTAGTCGATGTTAGGCAGCGGCTAGAAGGATAACTAATTAAATAGAAGTATGGAAAGAGACCGATGAGGAACTAGCAGAAGAATTTGAAGGATATTATAGGGATTTCTACCAGGATGAGAGCTTAGAAGGAAAGGAGGAAATAGGATAGTTCTAGGCAAATCTTGAGCTGCCCAGATTTGGAGGAAATAATAGACCGGATTTGGAGGAAAAGGTATCCACAGATAAACTGAAAGAGACTATTAAGCACATAAAAAGGTGGAAGCCAGCTGGCCCTAATGGGCTCCCAATGGAGCTTTTTTAGAGATTCTCAGGTCTGCTGAGTGCCAATTTACAATAGTTATTTAATGAGGCTAGAGACACAGATTCTCTGCCAGAGGATCCAACCCAAGCAATCATCATGCCAACACCTAAAGAGGGGAGACCCTCAGATGAAAGGGCATCATAACGATCACTCTCTCTTTTTAATGTATATGTGAAGATTCTGGCAACCATGCTAGCGAACAGTGTGCTTAAAGTAACAAATTCTCTCATCCAAAGGGCCAAGTCTTGTTTCATGCCTTGGAGCTCTATGGGGCACAGTTTCCGGTGAATAAATAACTGGTTAGCAGATATTCAATGTACATTAGACCCATGAGTCATTATTTCATTGGATGCAGAGAAGGCATTGGATGCAGTGCAATACTCATTTCTGTTTCAGCTGTTGTGAAGGTTTGGATTTGAATGGAGTTTTTGTGACTGGGTGGCATTCTATTGGGAGACGAGAGTGATGGTTCAAGTAAATGGGAGGACTTCTTTGGGTTTCCCTCTGAAAAGTGGCACAAGATAAGTGTGTCCGTTGTCACCCCTTTTTTTTGTCCTTTGGAAATGTTGGTGTGCTTGTTGATGGTAAAGAAGTTTAGATCATCCACGGGAGAGAGAGATCTCCCTTTACACTGATGATGTTCTTTCATTTGTTGCTACACCCTTAGTGAATATCCAGATTATTTTCAAAGTGTTTGGTGATTATGGTAGTAACTTGGGTTGTATATAATTGACTTACTCCAAGGTGTCACAATTATACTGCACATACAGCTCGCACACATACTACGGCAGACAGGGCGGGCAGACTGCTAGCCTGGTTTATTAGGCAAGAATACCCCATGCCCCAATTGGAGCGCTGCGGGGGAAGACGGGGCAGCTACTGTGTACAGAGCGCGAATTACATGAAGCCCTGACACACCACTATGCCGGTTTATACAGGTCCCAGTGGCGAGACACTGAGCGAGATCTAGAAGAGTTCCTCGACACCCTACAGCTACCCACGGTGGGGAGGGAACATAGAGAATCACTCAAGTTACAGTGGAAGAGATTGGGGAAGCCATACAATCCCTTGCTTCTGGGAAATCGCCGGGACCAGATGGGCTGCCAGATGAGTACCACAAGGCATATCGGGTCTCCCTTGTACAGCGCCTCCACACTGTATACACTACTGCCTTAGAGTCCCAACAACTTCCGTCCTCTATGCGTGAAGCGCATCTGATATCACTATTGTTCAGTTCAGTTTTCTTTATTTCGATGGTCAGAGAATCATCATAAAAAATCCATATTATAAAAACAGAGCAACACATATAATTATACATTACATTAAAAAAAAAAAAACAACCATCGGCCAAACTGTTACAATTCATATGAAATGCAATATTACATTCAAGTTAAGTTAATCTCTGGTGTTCCTTAATCTTACTGCCGCTTTCAAAAAGCTTATTACTGAGCATAGAGTGTGCATGTCATTTGCTCTTTGAAGGAACAACAGGGCTATTTTAGCGTGACGGAATTTTCCATTTTTTAAAATATCAACCAGAAACATACGCCTGGGAAAACGATAAAATGGACATAATAATACAAAATGAATGGTGTCCTGCGGAGACATATTGTCGCAGCCGCAGGCACCCTTCTGCTCAATAGTTACAGTAAAACCAGACGGGTAAGATAAAATATTATGCAACAAATTGAGCCTAAAACGACACATTAAAAACCTGTCCTGCTGATTATGCATCAAGAATAGATAGGGTTCCATGCCCTCTGCATCTTTAACTAAGCAGTGCACTACTACGTTTTAGTGCTAAAGCTTTAATCTCTCTGAGTATTTCCAATTTATCGAGCAACAATTTTTTAATTTGTGATTTGCTATTTCTTGAGATTAGGGCCGGGGTACTAAAGAGGGTGTGCTGGTCTATGGACTCTAAGGTTGTTTTGACGTATTTCAGCCAAGGGATTTGCATCCCTTTATCCCTTTGTGTGCAGTCAATGAGAATTTCTCTGCTTAGTTCCGCCTCCGGGTTGGCCCAAATACTGAGCCAAGCCAAAACCGGTCTGATCTTGACCTGGTCTATAATATATGGGATACCGAGTTCTGAATGTGCAATTTCAGCTGGTATTGAGTGTGGGATCTTAAGGATTCTACGAATGAATTTATCTTCCTCTAATTGCAACTGTTTGGCGTCCCTAAAGCCCCACACCTCGGCTCCATATAGTGCTTTGGCTGTACTTTTTGAGCTATATAGGCTCATTATCTGCTCTGGGGACCAGCGTCCCAGCCTTTGGGCAAAGTTCATAATTGCACCACATGAGGAGACCAGTTTGGTGCAATGTTCCTCCAACAGTGTGTCAAATTGAATTTTACCATCAAAGACGAGGCCTAAATACGGAAAGGTGCTTACAATGCCCATAGTATGCGCCCCGATTTTGAACACCGGTTTTTTGATGGGTTTTTTGCCTGCAATCAGTGCAAAGGATTTGCTCAAATTCACGGACAGATCTAATTTTTCCATAAAATCTACAAATCCATTAATCAGTGATTGGAGGCTTCTCGGTGTCCGGGCGAGCAGGACCGCATCATCCGCATACAAAAGTACCGGTATGTGACGCTTCCCTATCACTATTGAAACCTAACTGAGATCCAACAGAGATGGGCTCTTATAGACCTTTAGCCCTACTTAACACCGACTATAAAATGCTAGCGAAGGTGTTGGCAGATAGACTGACACAGGTTGTCCCGACACTGGTACACACAGACCAGAATGGCTTTATACTTTCCCGTAACACCTCCCTCAATCTACAACGCTTCTTTGGGGATCCACATACGTACCAAGGCATGGCCGAGGGCGGGATGACTTGTATTGGACCAAGAGAAGGCATTTGATTCCCTAGAGTGGAGCTATCTGTTTACAGTTCTGGAGAAATTTGAGTTTGTCCCAGTTTTTATCCAGCTGACAAGCTTATTATACACCAACCCTACAGTTAGAGTTAAAGTGGGACCCTATATCTCAGATCCCCTCCCAGGTGTGTCCCTTATCGCCACTCTTGTTTGCATTCGCTATGGAGCCATTAGCAGAGGCGTTGCGCACCCAGCTAGATGATGGCGTGCCTCTGGGAGATGCCACACATCAAGTGCCGCTGTACGCTGATGACCTCCTTACATATCTCAGAGACATCACCCGAGCCCCCCCCCCCCCCGCTTAGCGAACTTTTGGAAGAGTATGCTGTATATTCAGGGTTAACAGTAAGCATGAACAAGTCCTGCATCTATGCATTTCAAGAGGGACTCCAAGACCCTGTCTTTGCTATAAGTGGCAGGAAGGTACACTGGGCGGCGGATACGTTCCGATACTTAGGCATCCAAATCTATCACCATGCGCCTGATCTGGTGGATGGGTATCTGGGCCGGGCAGTGACGTCCCTCAAGTCGCAGATGCGGTTTTGGAGTACGCTTCCGTTGGCTGTAGCAGGTAGGGTGGCACTTACCAAAAGGGGGGTACTCCAGAGACTCTTATACTTTTTTACGAATTTGCCGACCTATCTCCCGACCTCTTTCTTCACTCCCATAGAAAAACAGATTTGCGACTTCATTTGGGGAAATGCCGGACACAGGATAGCACAGAAAAAGTTGTACCTACCAGTGGACCAGGGAGGGATGGCAGTCCCTTGTCTCAAACATTATTATCTCACCTCTCAACTTCAATGGATAGCACGCTGGTTATCAAACCGACAGATACATCAACCACGCGAATGCCCTACCCCCTGCAACACATCATGAGCCTTTTTCACCCGGGTGCACGCTCGCGACCGCCAGAACCCTTGTTGCTAGCTGTGGCCTACAAGTGCTTCAGTAGATGCCTGTATCTTACACGCACGGGGATCCCCTATGCGCCTGCGATCACCCTAGAAGGAACACCTGATAGAAACGCGGTTCTCTCTATAAAAATAATTCAAAGGTGGCATGATAACAATATCCAGACACTAGGAGACCTCTACCATGAGGGGACACTCATACCACACACATCCTTGGTGGAAGAAGATGGGCTCCCGCCTGGTCACTTTCTAGTCCACCTAGCACTGATAGCGTCGCTCACGGCCAAATGAGGAGACATGACTGCAGAGCCACAAACTCACCTCACCATGCAATACTTGCACGTCATGGTGTCAGGCAGACACCTGACTCGCTGGTTCGCAGCTTCGCTGAGGACCCACAAGGCAATTAGCCTAGATCCACTGCGACATAAATGCGAAGAAGACTTGGGACACCAGTTTACAGACACGGAATGGTCTCGGATACTTGAAAGTCCGACACGTATACCTCGCAATGTACGCTTCCAGCAAATACAGCTCTAGATCATCCACAGGGCATATCTCACACCTGCAAAAATTAATCAATATTTTAATCGTGCTGATGCAGAGTGCCCGAGATGTGCTGAACAGGGAGCTGATTTAATACACATGCTCTGGAGCTGTGCCCGGGTGGGTCCCTACAAGTGTGACGTGGCTGCACAGTTGCATATTTGTACTGATCAAAGGCTCTCCCATGACTGGCTGACCTACCTGTTGCACAAATTTCACAGAACTCCTGCCACAAAAGTAGACTTGGTGCGGATAGTAGCCAAAAGACTAATTACTAAGGAATGGAAAGCATTCATCTCCTCCAATATCATAGCCTGGCGGAGTTCAATTCTTGCATGGGCTAAAGCAGAGAGCATAGCAATTAGACGCGAAGAAACATTGGGACTACGCAAAATTCCCATTGCGACATGCTGGGACAGTCTCTACACTACGTTACAATTCGATCTGGACATGGAGGGTGGAGATTCTCCAGATCTGCAACCAGTGGGAAACTGATGCCGTTAAGAGTTTGGGCAAAGGGCACACTTCGTTACTTTTCACTAATCAGCCACAACCTGCTTATACAAGAGTGTTCACACAAGATCTAGCTGGGGAAAAGAGACTGGCAGCCACCGGCATTGCGAAACAAACACACAAATTTCAATAGGACGTTAAGGACTGAGCGACACTTACATACGTTTTTTTATATTCTGTATGAAAGTTGATGCAATCCATGTTTTGCCTTTTCTTTTATTCCACCAATACCACCTAGCAGAATGCACACATTGTTGACATTATCCTAGCTGAATGTTATCACATATACAGGCAAACCATAATGGATAATACAATCCTGATGTGACTCATTGCTCAACTAGAACCATATACGCAGAGTAGTTGTCCGACCTTTCTTTTACAGGTTCCTTTTTATACTAATTGATGGACACACACTGGGACTGTTTTTCAAGGATTTGCTCCTCTTGATATCTCCTGTCTATCAGTAACTAATGGGTCCCGAGCTCTGATACTACAAATACGGCAAACTATTATATCTATGCCATACCCATGCCACATGGATTTCTTTTCACTACTGCTTGCATGCAGTTATTTTCTGTATCGAAACAATAAAACAATAAAAATTGGTTTGTAAAAATATTTTTTGACTTAATCCAATTTATTTTAGAAGACCAAAGACTGGACTCTGGAGATGGAGCTCCTACCAGGTATGAGAGAGTCAGATATGGGATTCAAGTACCTTGGGAATTATGTGACACTGGAAGAGTTTTTGTTCTTGAAAACAAATATGACACCATTAATAAGAGAATTCCACCTTGATGTGATCAGGTGAGGGTCACTCCCATAGATGTTAATTGAACAGTCAGCACTTTTTAAAATGATAATGCTCCCAACGTTTTTATACATATTGCACAATACACCTTTCCATATATCAGCGGAGACCTTCCAGGGCATAAGTAGAGACCTATGCATATTACTCTGGGACAGTGGTAGTCCTCAGATAGCACTGAAAACAATGACTCGCTCCGTAAATAATGGGGGATTGCCCCCCTGACATCAAAGCATATTACTGTGTAACCCAGCTCATCCCGATTAAGAGAAGAACTGCCTGTAAAGTTAGAGAATCCACTGATGGAGAAACCCTCCTTCATGAACTATATATATTGCAGAAGGGGTTGATTTGCTCTGCTCCTGGCTTCATGGATATCATTGGTGGTGTGAGAAGAGGCTATGCAATGTCTGGGGTGGAAGGAAAAATAACAGGAGAAAATTCATTATGGGAAAGAGCTATTGTAAAAGAATTGCCCAAACTGAATTGGCTTTAAACAATTGTGCTGCAACAGAAATCAGTAAGCTGGGGAACCTGATGGAGTGTGGTTCCAAGAGTGCTGGTAATAGTTTGAAGTGGAATTAAAATTGCATCAGGGACAGATGTACAAATACATGCAGTTGAGACATGCATTCCGAGTGAAACCCCTGAAGTGGGAAGTATTACAGGAGTATGCTCCAATGCGAGACTGTCTATGGGGGAGGTGTGGCTGCATTGGCAACCTATAGACCTCTCATTAATAACATGCAGTACCGGTTGCAAAGTCTGAGGGATAAAAGGGAGGTGGATGTAGGAACAATGCAGAATGTGGACTGGGAGGCCGCCCTGATGCATCCATGGGAGAAGACGATAGTTTGATCCCATTAAAATACCTATACAGAGTTTATTAGAATTGAAGTAGATTGTGCAAAATGGGAAGGGGCCTCAACACCTCTCTGTCAGAGATGTGAGACTAAGGAGGCCACATTTAAACATGCAGTGTGTGATTGGCACAAGGTGCAGGAATACTGGCAATTAATATTGTCAGAGCTAAGACAAATCCTGATGTATAGTACTACAGAACTGCCTAAATATATAATTCTGTGGTTAGCGAATTACATTGACTTCCCGAAGCTTAAGCTTATGTTTTGTATGCTGGCCCTAATAGTTGCCAAGACGGACCAGGCATGAAAATGGGCTGCACATGCCATGCCACCAACAGGTGAATGGCGTGCAGGTCTAGACATTTATATGGAGGCTGCCCCATTAATTTTCTGAAAAAGTGAAAGTGGTGGAGACAATTTTATGGTTTTGGGGACAAGGGGGAGCATGGGGTTGGGGAGGCCGTTGAGGTGTGAGGTTTCCCTGAATAGATGACATGATCTGGATTGATGTACTGTTGAGAATTGTACCCTCTAGCTCTTTTAATGTATTTTATGGGAAGAAACAAAGTATATCAGAGAAAATATTGGGTGGTGGTGGCAGCGTCTTCGGAAGCACTAAGCTGCAATGGTTGTCAGTAAGTGCATTCTTGTTGCTGAAAATATCAACAGAAAATATTTAAGAAAAAAATATCAGGATTATTTTACTCGCAGAGCCCTAGAAGTATCAGAAGATGCTAAATATGATATGGCCGCTACCTCCCTCACCAAAGCAAGTGACATTTTAGCAGATGGCCTGGTCTCAGTCACCAACAGTGTGGTAACATTCTAAACAAATTGCATGTGGGTCACTAATTAATCACGAGCAAAATAAACTAACCATGGTGCCAGTAAAATACAGGATGTACATTAAAAGAAAACAGTATTTTTATCCTCTTTATTAATCTTTTCACATTTACCGGGCAAAAATCAATTTCAATAATCTTATTTTTAGATTCTTTGGATACAATTTTCTTACTTAGGCTGTCTTCAGTTTTATGAACAGCTTCAGCTCCTTAAATAGAATGTATTCTAAACACCCACAGAAGAAGTAAATGTTTTCAGAAAAAGGGTGCATGCACTTGTTGAAAGAAATTGAATATTTTACTTATATCAGCGGGCTCAAATGCAAGACTTCCACAACAGTGAACAGTTTAGTCTTGTAAATAATGTACTCTGATTCCATATAGCTGTGCACTCTGAGGAGACAAACTGAATACTCACCAGTATCACTGTTGAAGGTTTCTCTTCTTTTACTGTCTTGCTGGTCCATGCTGTGTGTATCTTTCTCACCTTTTATGCAGAATGAAATTACCTCTTGCTCTGTTATGTACAAAACAAATATGTATGACACACAACACACATAAGTATCTAATATTGATAAAAGATTGGCCGACCTGCACAAGTCTATGGATGAAACTGATCCACAGCTCCAATGAATTCATACACTAACCAACATTAGTAAGTTAAAAAATAAAGAGATCATGAAGAGGGTCATAAACTAATTTCCAATTATGGATTATTAAGCAGCATTATTGAGAAATACAATTACAAATTACACATTTTAGAATGCAAATAGGCACACTTACTCTAAATAGGTTGTCTTTTTGTAAAAATTGGGATCGCTTTTTAAAGTTCCCCAAACAGTTATATTGTGATAAAAAAGGGTTAGTATGGACACCTTATAGGATAAAAGACTACATAACATGTGTAGAGCTCACCATATGAATAAGTATATCTAGGGCACCACATTAACTAAAAAGTCTAATCAGGTGGCTCAGTCCCGGATATAATGCACTGTATGTTGCTAAGCTGTTGAGACGCTGCACAAATTATAACATGATACTATTGGGATGGGACCTCTGACATGTAAAATTGGTCAAAAGCAGGGCGCTTATACATCATATTGCTGAATGTAAGACGCTACATGTTCCTTATTACTGTACAGTTAACATATGTGACAGCATGCACCGTACCGTACAAATTCTTAATAAAAACAAGTAAACAAAAACCTAAAAAAAGTCTAATCACGATTTTGAAATTGGCAAGCTTCATCATAATAGATATCCAAGACAAAACCACACAGTTCTGGAAATGTTGGGAGATAGCCTTAAATAGGAAGCTTGCATACAAATTATTAGAGAATATCTATGCAGCAATTTTCCATGGTTTGTTTGTGATACCGATCATATTTCTGTGGTTTAAAGTTGTACAATGATGGCACTACAATTTGGTCAGACACTCAAAGATGTTTGGATCTAGTTCTGTAATATAAAATAAGATCTGCAGAGAGATGGATGACTTTTGCACTAATGATTGGCTTGTCCAAATACACAGGAGCTACTTGGATATATTAGGGACATGATGGACTATACAAGCTCAACCCACATACAAGGAAGAAATGGTAAATAAAAGCATGTGATTTGTTTGTGAAGGAGCAATGTTGCAATTTGGTGGGAGAAGGGTGTTCCAACTTTATGGAAGATCCTTGGTACTTTCTACAAAATTCTCAGTGGCCCATATTTGCTCAAACACAAGGATCCATCCTCCTTTATTGAGCTTTTGTCTCCATTTGCAGTGAAAGGGTACTCAAACTCATGGGTGCCCACATACCCACTTGTTTAACTAAGGTTAAGGATTGATTAAAGATGTGATATCAAAAAACTTGGCAGGTAGATTGACCTTCTTTGTGTCCCATTTTGTGTTAATTTGAATTAGGTGTCAAGAGCCTTCCAGTGGAAAGAAGGAGTACTGTTAATAGTTTCTTCTTTGTGCTTTGGAGACAGGTTTTTCCAGAATCTATTTCGGCATTATAGGTGGGTTTGCGAAAGGATCAATATTAGGAGGAAAGGGGGAGTGGTTAGTCAATATGTATACGTGTGAATTCCTCAGTATTGGCACTTAATACTGTACTCGTATAATATTGGTGGCTCGAGTACTTATTCTGTGGTAAAACATAAGAGAAACGGGGCATTCCTTGGTATAAATCAACTATGTAACTTGGGTGTCTGGGCTAGGTGAATACATTGAAAAAGCGGGTCTTTACTGACCAGGCTTTAAATTTACTGAGAAGCAGATGCAACTTATCAAAAAGAAAACACTCTGTTGCCAAAGGTGATCAGGTATAAACTTGGGGGCAGATGACACTTACTGAGAAAGGGTCATGCCATGTCCAATTCTATCAAAGTATCAACTCTGAAAAAGAGGTTTCATAGCGCAAAGGGAATCAAACTCCAGTGTGTTCAACTGAAGTTTAAGCAGTGCAAAACTTTCAGGATAATCACTGGCTCTGAAAAGTAATTTCCTTTAGATTAAATGAATGCACATGAATATCCCAAAAATCTGGCTTGCTTTCAGCTGTTGTGGATCTATACTGGAACCCTTGTCCTAACAAATGCTGGCAAAGTAAAAAATAAGGAGCGTGTGTAACTTAATAGGAAGTACGATCACTCCCTAAAATGATAGCAAAGAACCAATTTTAGAGCAGAATACAATTTCAGAGAAGGAAATCTTCTGACATCTTTTCACCAAGTTTTCACAACTAAGGAGCATTTGTAACTTGCCTTTGTTGTGGTCAGAGTTACTATCTCCGGCTTCATCACCAAGATCATCAATGAGAATTGAAATTGGCTCTTCTTTCTTCAAACAAGAATCCTGTCTGAAAAACGACATTCCTGCAACCAAGTTCAAAATGCTTAGGTTATTAACAGGTAACTATTATGTATTTTCTACAAAAAATGGTAAGTGAAAAATAGCATTCACAAATAACAACCCATGCAAGAACACAATTCGGTAAGTTTTTAACATTCAGGCCCTCATGTGCGAATGATTCCATTTAAGAAACCGTAAATTGCGACAAATAATGAGTAGCAATTTGTGATTCCTTAAATGGAATTTACAAAATAGATTTGTTAGAAGGGGTTGCAATCTGTGCACTGAATTTCCAAAAATCCATAGGTTTTTTGAGAACCGACATGTATTAATAGGTTGATTCTCAACAAACTGATTCATAGCAGGTCACCGTTCGACCTACCTCATTAATATGCATGAGGTAGGTTGTACATCGAGACCCACGATTGGCTTAAAAGCCAGGTATGGTGGTCTGGTGGTGTCAGCAGGCCGCAATGTGTGTGATTGCTTTTAAATAAAACAATTTTTTTTATGCAGTCCGTTTTCATTAAAGGAAAACGGGATGCATTTAAAAAGAAAATTACACACACTTTTTCTATGAGCAGGCAGTAATCTCATGGACCACTGTCTGCTCATAAAAAACGTTTTTATCAACAGTCACAAAGAAGAAGGGGGTCCCTTGTGAACCCCTTCTTATTGGGAATGGCTTAAACACTTACTTTGAGGAGGTGATAAAACATTAATATTTTAAAACCAGATTTCAGTTCCAAAATATAAATGCAGTCCTAAATGAATCAGTATTTGGAAGGTGTGGTAAATAAAATTCCTTTACCTGGACTTAATTTGATACAGAAACATAATAAAATAGCTCAGTAAAATGAGAGGCAGAATCCGTGGTATTAGAGGTTCGGAATGGGCTTTATTCCAGTGATCGATTATAATCGGTTGCTCCAAGTTCCATCACCACGGGGGTTCAGGAAGTGAAGTACATACATTATTGACATGAAATGACTTTTATAGATCATACATTACAATGAAGCGAATGCAGTAGGCGTAACAATTGATAAGGAAAATGACGATTTATCTGCGTAACCAAAAAATGGGTGGAACAAGGAGTAAAAAGGAACGTAATTGGTTATGATGTCACATATAGGTGGATCTATAAGATAATACTTGGCATAGATGCGCGCGCAGCAGCATGACGTGTAATTGACGTGTAACTAGGGGGTGAAGGGGACTTGACATTTAGCTCTACATGTGGAGACAAGACGTCTGGGGGGTCAAGTCAACCTAATCCCAAATCATATCTAACATCCTATGTTTAAAGAACTATGTTATCCACGAAAGAAGGACTCTCGGACAGAATCTATTCTATACTGACTGTGCGTGCGTGTACAAGCGTCTAAGTGTCTACACTAAATGCGAGGGGGTAGAAATATTCCATGGTAACAGGACTATGAATTACTTGCATAAGGGCAGAGAAGCCGGGCCTTTTGCTTGGTAACTGGAAGAATGTTTACTTAAACTACTAGGCAGGAATGCATCGGCTGAGGGGGAAGCAGATAACTCGAAGGTGAAATACAGTTCTTGGCAGAGAATAGGCTGATGTCAGGCTTCGTGAGCCGCGCAGAGAATGAGACAAAGTTCATGGTCACAGATGCAGGCTCAGACTCGAGGTTTCAGAGGCAGAAGGCAAGAGGAGTTTGATGACAGAATCAGGGCCTACTTGCCTAGACTGTAAAATGGAGTAACTGAGCCATATAAAGCCGGTGGCCTTTCATATTTAGGAATGGAATATCCGGCCTATT
This sequence comes from Triturus cristatus, assembly GCF_964204655.1. Lineage (NCBI taxonomy): Eukaryota > Metazoa > Chordata > Amphibia > Caudata > Salamandridae > Triturus > Triturus cristatus. Next base: position 778,697,174 of record NC_140592.1, read on the forward strand.
CATGGCGGATCTGACAGAGGACATGTTGACGGTGGACGCACATGTATTTGCGTCTTCATAACTGGAACTGGAGGAAACATACATGTACTTGTAACATGCACATAGAACCGTTGGGGTCCAAGATAGGGGACATAACTGACCAGAAAAATCCATATTTCCACATTCCCTCCTTGTCCCCTACTTGCCCGTCAAGAGATATCAATCTTCATTAATCCATTGATCTGTTCATATAGCATCATTTGTTCTTCTTTCTTCTTCCGTGACGAATGAAATCTTGGTGGTGGAATACACGATGTGGTACACAGACCACAAATCGCTGGTCCACATTGTAGACATAGACAGCAACTGAATAGTATGAGAAGGCCAATACCTAGGAAAGATAGGACCTTCCATCCAAAGGTAGATAATACACTCCAAAACCAACCGGACCAAGTCCAAGTGCCTGGGTTCTGGTTTACAATCTTATGAAGGCGAGTTATGGCTTTATATACTGATGGCGAATTTTCTGGTATGAATACGCAGCAGCTTGATCCGATGACCCTACAAGCTCCGCCCCTATCAGCCAGGATGACGTCAAGGACAAGACGATTTTGAAGCACAACAATCCGCATAGCAGACTGCTCTTCTGTTAAATTGCCTAGGGCGGAAATAGTTTCATTCACTACTGCTTCAAGGGTTCTAGTTAATCTACGTATCAGTTTACTATTAGTAACAGTACCTATATAAGGAAAGATGCCTTTATTGAAATCTGTGTATTTTTCCCATGCTGTTTCAGTGTAATCGACAATTGGGAGATCTCTCCGCTCTCTGTTGTGTACTAAATGAATATTTCTGTAATAATCAGGAGGAGCTAGGAAAACAGGTGGCAAAAGGAATGCAATGTAGCAGGTACCATCCCAATCTAGAGGTAGACGCATATATGCAGTCTGACCACATATAAAGTAGGAGTGGCGATAAGCTCTAAATGAAGATTTGCCTTGATCACTGAATTCTACTATAGTAGTGCATTTACTATGGCCCATATGTATGGAACCAACCTTTCTTACACACAATTCACCCTTCGCTGGGAATACTGACATGGTGGGTAAGACTAGTTCAACTTCGGATACGACATTTAGAATCATGAGATTAGGTGTAAAGTTACCTAATCCATATACTTCATTTTCTAGATCAGTTCCTGTTCTTTTGGGGCGACCCTCCTTGTCAGGATAACAGACTTTGAATAAAACTAGGTTCAGATTTCCCCATACCCAATGATCTTGGTAAACTGCTGTGTCTGAGTCTATGGAATTGATTAAACTAAACCATGCTCCACAGGAGCCATTATGTGTAAATGGGTGTGGAAAGAATGGCAGGACTCCTTCATAATTCTGATAGGGAGGGAGTCGGCCACACACCCAACAATTGGTGGCATTACTAGTCTGATGGGAATGATGTAACATACTAATGAAAGTGTTATTGCGCAGCGCAAGTCTATAAGACAATTCATGCGGCGGTAGGTCACTAAAAGAATGTTCAGCAGTAACATTGTAAACGTTTCTGGCAATAGGGTAATATATGTGCAACAATATACTTGCAGTAATTATTAAAAGACTTAAGAAAAACAAGATTAATAATGTCACTATGCAATGGCTACGCAGTGATTTACAATACGCCTGTCGTTTCATCATTTTTCGCGACTGTCCATGATTCAGGTCTAGAGGATACATGTCAGAGACAAATTCAACCGCTTCACCTTGGAGAGGACTTAAACAATCAAATTGTCTGACGTTCTAGGCCTCAATTTTACTTTATAGAGTTCGGTTTTAGTCCTTTCAACCAAAGGAAGTTTTGAATCAGTCTGTGAGGGAGTGCAGGGCACAATGTCTATATCCGAGGATAGTCCATGAAATTTCTTGATATGACTTGAATGAATCCAGCCCTTGCGGCCCTCGATCTTCACGGCTGTCCTTGTAGTGAGCAGAACCAACTTGGGTGTCTTCCACCTGGGCTCCAGCTGAGTCTTTCGGTCGAATTTTCTCACAAATACGAGATCACCCGGAACTACGTCATGGGGTTTCACCTCAGTGTTGTCGGGAAAGGCTGCAGCTACCTGTGAACGACAAGATTGTAGTGCAGACATCAAGGAAGCCAAGTAATCTGTCAGCATATTACAGTCAACATCAGTTATTTTGCGTGGTATAGGCGTCCCCCACATATTTGGTGGTCTGCCAAAGATCACCTCATACGGGGATAGCCCTGTTCGAGAGTGTGCTACCATTCTCATGTAGAAGAGTGCAACTGGTAACGCTACTATCCAGTCGACACCTTTTTCTCGGCATATTTTGGACAATCTAATTTTCAGTATCTGATTATGTCTTTCTACGAGACCTGCTGCCTCGGGGTGTCGGACACAGTGAAATTTCCACTGATATCCTAACAGAAGTGAAACATGTTTCATTAATTCGGATGAGAACGGCTGGCCGTTATCTGAGTAGACAACACGTGGTAAACCGTATCGTGGGAAGAATTCTCGAACCAACTGTTTGGCAGTAGTCGGGGCAGTGTAATCTGAAACCGGGTATGCCTCCGTCCAACGGGACAGAGCGCAGACAACTACGAGAACATATTTGAATCCTCGACATCGTTCCATCTGGATATAATCCATCTGGAGGGCTTCAAAAGGGTGATCAGGAGGATGAAATCCACCCTGTTCTACGGGAACGCTTTTTCCTGGGTTGAACTGGCAACAGATCATACAGGTACGGACTTTTTGTTTGGCTGCTGCTCGTAAATGTTTATTGAACCAAATGTGTTGAATGCTGTCTAGCATAGCTTTTTCTCCTAGATGTGCTGGACTATGTATAGTGTTAATTATAACTTGGACCATTGAATCAGGAAGGAACCACACAGACTTTTCCTTCATCATCCATCCTTGGTCCGTTTGGATCCCTCCTAATTCAGTCCATTTCTTTATTTCGTCTGGTGTAGCATGTGTCTGTATGTCAATTACGTCAAGAGTAGGATCTTTAACTGTCATACACTGTGTCGGTGTCGGGACTATTGTCTTTGTCATGTCGAATGTTTGGGTTTGAACAGTCTGTTTAGCTGTTCTGTCGGCTAGATCATTGCCTTGGGAAATGATATCAGTAACCTTCGTATGAGCCTTACATTTCATAATTGATATTGCAGTGGGTCGATGTATTGCATCTAATAAGGCATGAATGAGGGGTCCGTGCTGAATGTGGGCACCGTGGGAAGTTAAATAACCTCTCTCTCGCCACAGCACGCCGAAGTCATGTACAACTCCGAATGCATAACGTGAATCAGTGTATATGTTGACTTTTTTATTCGTGGCTTGAATACAGGCTTGTGTCAGAGCGATGAGCTCTGCGGCTTGAGCTGACAAAGTATTTATACGATTAGTTTCAATGACTTCAGTATCTGTTGTGACTGCGTAAGCGGCCACTAACTCTCCTGTACTTGTTCTCATACATGAACCATCTACATACAATGTCAGGTCTGGATCTGACAATGGGACATCGGTTAAGTCTTGTCTGGGTTTTGTCGTTATAGTAATAACTTCAATACAGTCATGAGCTAGTGGGTCTGTTCCGGTTACTGGCAAAAGTGTGGCAGGATTCAATGTGTTACAGCGTCTGATTTCTATATGTGGCTGAAACAATGTAAGTTCGTACCCTGTAAGTCGCGCTATAGTCAAGTGTTGTGTTTGCGTTCTGTTTACAAGAACCTCTACTGCGTGTGGCACTTGAACTGTCAATGGATGTCCTAACACTATGGCATCGCTTTGTCTGATTGCTAAAGCTGTCGCTGCTACTGATTTCAGGCACGCAGGCAAAGCCTGAGCTACGGGATCTAATGTACTAGAAAAATAAGCACATGGTTTGTGTGCTCCTGCTTGTTCCTGTGTGAGTACTGACAAGGCAGTACCTTCGCGTTCTGTAACAAAGAGTGTAAACTGTTTTCTGTAACATGGTGTTGCTAAAACAGGTGCTTGACATAAAGCTTTCTTTAAGCTTTCAAAAGCTTGTGTATGTTCCTGAGTCCAAGGGAGAACAGTCGATGTGGCTGCCTCCTGTGTGGTTAACTGAATGAGTGGTTTTGCTAGAAATGCATACTGAGGGATCCACTGCCTGCAATATGAAGTGAGACCTATGAAAGCCCGCACCTCCTTTTGTGTCTTGGGTGTTGGCATGTTAGCTATTAACTGAATGCGGTCCGGTGTAAGCTGCCTTCCCTCCTTGGACAGCGAGTGTCCAAGATAAACAACTCGCTGGACACAGAATTGCAGCTTAGAAGGGGACACCTTGTGCCCCTTTTCGGCTAGAAATTGTAAAACTGTCAGTGATGCTTTTTCACATTCCGGTTCGCTTCTTGCGGTGATCAGCTGATCATCGACGTATTGGAGCAGAGCAGTGTTAACTGGCATGTGGATACTATCTAGTTCTCGTTTCAGTGCTTGGCTATAGATGCTGGGGCTTTCTGTAAATCCTTGAGGTGCGCGTGAGAATTTAAAGCTACGTCCATTTAAACTAAATCCGAACAAATATTGGCTCTCCGGATCTATTGGGACGCTGAAAAAAGCATTCTTGAGATCAATTACAGTAAAGAATGTTGCTTCGGAATCAATGGCTGTCAGTAATGATGAGATATCTGGGACCACAGGAAATTGTGGCACAATGCATTTGTTTAATTCGCGCAGATCAATAACCAATCGATATACTGGCGGGGCCTTTGGATCTGTTCGTTTAAGAATCGGAATTATCGGTGAATTACATACATTGGAGTCTGTTTCCACAACTACTCCTTGGGCAATGAGCTCGTCAATGATTTGTAGTAAAGCCACTACAGCATCTGGTGGTAACTTGTATTGTCGCATTCGTGGTAGCACCACTCCTGCCTTTAATGTGACTCGATATGGTGTAATATTCATGCAACCAACATCAGTAGGGCCTCGTGCCCATAGATGTGTAGGTAAAGTCTGCAGTCGGGGATCCATGTCTCTAGACACATAGTGACCTTTAAAATCACGTAAAAACAACCTTACTCCTTCCGGAGAACAACATATTATAGCTCCTAGAGCTTTCAATGTTTGTATTCCTAACAGATTTTCTGGACATGATTTAGTAAGCAATAAATCTGTAGTTCGGGTCAAAGGTCCTATCGTAAGTGGAAGAGGCTGTGATACTTCATTAACAATAGGTTTTCCTGAAAAACCAAGGGAAATATTCTGAGAGCCTGAGAGGGGTGCCCCTGGAACTTCACTACGTTTTATAGTTGTTCGACTTGCCCCTGTATCGAGTAAAAATTTTCTATCTTGGCCTAATAATTCACTATGTACATAAGGTCCTTCTTGATCTACAGGTATTTCAATAAGGGGTAAGTCAACTTCCCTCTCTAGGCTTTTTCATGCGTAACGCTGGTACTCAGGATATTCATACTGTGCGGTCTGATACATTTGTCGTGTTGTTGTCTGTGTGGCAGCAACAGGCAACGGTGGTGCAGCTGGCACAAACTGTATTGGCTGTTGTGCGGCTGGCATGGCCTGTGCATGCTGCGGAGCTCCTTGTTCATTCTGCTCTTGTCTAAATGGCCGTGATCTTTCTTGTGTTTTACCTATGCTGATATTATGTTTTAAAACTGGACAGTCGTGTACGTAATGACCTGGCTTTTTACAATAATTGCATGTCCCTTTTACAGGTCCTGCTGAATCGGAATGTGTCATACCCTTTTTATGTCCTTCAGCTGGAACTGTCTGGGAAACTAGCATTTTCATTTTCGTGTCTTTCATGCGTCTGTGTTCATGTTCTTGTTCCTCTCTAATTCTATTGTGATGGTACTGTAACATTTGTAACATTTGTGATGGAGTGTTACCTTGCCAGGTACTCTCGAATTTTAATACTCTATTTTTTACTTGGGGCAGGGCATTTTCTACTAATTTTGTTACAAACAGATGTGGGTATGATTCGCTACTTGCTTTTATGCCACTATTTATACCAAAACATTTTTCGAATCGGGCATAGTAATCACTAGTGTCTTCATCTTGCTTCTGTTTACAGGCTGAAATTGTACCCCAATCTTCCTTTTTCGTAGTTAATAAACGTGGCAGTACCTGTACTAATAAACCTGGTAGTGCTTTAGTTTTATCCCCAAGTCCTGCTCCTGCAGTTCGGGCCTTTTCTTCCGCTTCTAACACTGACCATTCTATCTTTTGGTCTCCTACCTCCCACTCTTTTTCCTTGAGTTTCTCATAAATACCAGCAGGCATCAATACCTTTAATATTGTCATAATGTCGGGATAGGTATACTCTCCCATGAGTAACATGTCTTTAATTTCTCGGTGAAAACCCGCTGGATCTTTGTCATGACTGGGTACCACTTTCTTCATTTGTAACAATTCTATTTTTGATATGGGCGTATATACAAATACGCGCTTAAACTCATTGTCCTCGCCTTTTATTGGGTGCACTTCTCGTAAGGGATTCTGTCTATCCATGTGATACGTGGTTCTTTCCTTGACGGGCAATGAGACATGCTCCGCGCATACAAAAAGAATATACTGCTTTCTTGATTCTAGAATTTCTTTAATTAATTTAGTACCTGCACCTCTCCATTTATTCATAAGCAATTCAGTCAATATGTCAGGTAAGGGACCAGGGTCCGAACGCTGACTCCGATATAGTATAATGAGTTGTTGAATCATATAAATCCCAACTAACCGCTGTTCATCTGGGGTGAGATTCAAAAATGTGCGTACTACTGTATCATCACTATATTTTCCGGGACTGTCAACCCAATGGACAGCTGACCTGGCTAGTTCTTGTTCATCCATAGAATCGAGAAAATGATAACCCCTTCGTTCTCGGAGTAGTTTGTCGGCGGCTTGGAACGAATGTTCGTTAGACCTTATATGGACTATGGGTGTTGGGAAACCCCTGTTATTGTCTGGACATATCGGGCGTATCGAGTCAATAAGACATCTATTACTATTACAAGATCTTCCTCTTCCTACATAGGCTATGGTGTCTGACTGTCCTGTGGGCAGTCCTGACCCTTCTTCCTCGCTTTGTTCGAACTCGTCTACCTCTAATCTCTCTTCGTGTAGGCGTTCTATTTCTTTACGGATCTTTCGGCACATGGCTATTATACAATTTTGCTTATCATGTCTCCCTTCTGATATATTCTGGCTCCATCTGGTAAGAATTTGCATTGCTTCCGGGTCTACCCCCGGTCGGTCTTGATTTCTGATCACACAATTTATGAGGAAACGTAACAGTTCCCCCTGTATCTCTACTTTCTGGTATTCCATAGCTCTGTTAATACATTCTGGATCTCGCCCTGTTTGGACAAAATGATATATTTTATCTAGATGCGCAGTCATTCCTGGTAACTTCCCTAAATACACTGCGGCTCGTCTGATACGCAATGATGCCAGGGTCATTTCGTCCTCTTTACCGGGCACAGGGTCATATCTACAATCTATAAGAAGTTCCTTAAGCGTACGGGCACTTATGAGTTTGGGTGTACGTGAATGTGCTGACTCTTGAAAAGTAAGTTTATTTATTCTGGGTGGCGTAGAAAAAATATTGGTAGCACCTCCCGTGGCCCCATCTGGGGTGTCGGGTGTGAAAGGATTCGTCGAACGTGACACAGCTACTACAGGTGTGGACACAGCTATAGAAGTAGCTGTAGGAGCGGATGCAGAAACAGATGTGCTTGCCGGAACTTGTGACTCGATCTGTTGCTGTAGGGATACGGGTACTGGGTCTTGGCGTTGGATCTCCCTGGTATGCGGTCTATGTGGGGCGGGATTAGCATACTCGGGAGCTGCGTCATCTAAATATGAAGAAAGAAAAACATCTTCTGCGGTTCTGTGATGCCCCTTAGGATGTACCTTTATTGGGAACAATGGGGGTGGCAAGTCTTTCGGTATCTCTGGAGTAGCCTTAGGTAATCCTTCGGCCAGAAGGGGATACATACCATTCATAAGGGCATTTCTTTGCCTATCTACTTGTTCTGATTTCACTCGGATACATTCCTCAATTAATAGATTTTCTCGAACTTTATTTGAACTCTCTTTATTCTTTTCTTCCTGTCTACGTGCCTTTTCTGTGCGTCTATGAGATTCTTTACGCCATTACTCAACGGCATCTTTCTGTGACTGTCTGACTTTCCTTTTCCATAACTCTTCCTCGACTTTCATGATGCACTCCGCATCCCAGGTTCCCGCTGCGGGCCACCTCTGACTTTCTGGTAATCCCTTGGTGTAGTCTACCCATAAATCAAGAAATAATATAGCGTCTAAGCCATTTTTGTGATACATGAAGTGCCCTGGAGTATCCCTAGGAGGAATAGGGACGGCTTCTTCGAGTACCCCTTTTCTTGTAGTGATCTGTCTTAGTTTCGAAAAGAGCGGCATATTGAGAACTGACCTAATACTTGATTTTGAACAGACTTAATACAATAAACACGATAAAGAACAGTCATTCATACCACAATATGCAGAACGTACTTAAAACATTTAACATTTAACATTAAACCTTTAACTGAAACAACAATGATGATCGTCTGCATAACTAATCACCAAGCTTAATTCTTGACAATAACTAGATACTTCGGAAATACTTGATATACTGCTAAACAGTACATATACACTGCTAAAACAGTGCAGACCGGATTTGTGTACCCAAACCCGTCTTGACCGGCACAACCTACGTGCACGTCAGAAATGCCTCCCCAGTAATGGTACTCACCGGGTAGCTTCGGAAACGGAAGGCCTCGGAAACCGGACTTGGACCGGACTGGACTCGACTCGTCGGAAACTGGACTCGACTTCGAACTGGTGGGCCTCTGTATACCTCGGATCTTGCTCTCTCAGCTAGGCTCTGGTCGGGATACTTCGCACTTCTCACCGCCTCGTCTGGGTGTTGATCGCAGCCTCAGTCGCCCCCGCTTGACCGGAGGGAGATACAGGAAATCCTGCTGGTACGCGTTATTGTCCGTCCAGCTGTGGCAGGAGACCGGGCCTGCAACTCACCGCCGGCGCGTGAGATGAGAAAGTGTCCCTGTTCGGGCGCCATTCATGTGGTAAATAAAATTCCTTTACCTGGACTTAATTTGATACAGAAACATAATAAAATAGCTCAGTAAAATGAGAGGCAGAATCCGTGGTATTAGAGGTTCGGAATGGGCTTTATTCCAGTGATCGATTATAATCGGTTGCTCCAAGTTCCATCACCACGGGGGTTCAGGAAGTGAAGTACATACATTATTGACATGAAATGACTTTTATAGATCATACATTACAATGAAGCGAATGCAGTAGGCGTAACAATTGATAAGGAAAATGACGATTTATCTGCGTAACCAAAAAATGGGTGGAACAAGGAGTAAAAAGGAACGTAATTGGTTATGATGTCACATATAGGTGGATCTATAAGATAATACTTGGCATAGATGCGCGCGCAGCAGCATGACGTGTAATTGACGTGTAACTAGGGGGTGAAGGGGACTTGACATTTAGCTCTACATGTGGAGACAAGAAGTCTGGGGGGTCAAGTCAACCTAATCCCAAATCATATCTAACATCCTATGTTTAAAGAACTATGTTATCCACGAAAGAAGGACTCTCGGACAGAATCTATTCTATACTGACTGTGCGTGCGTGTACAAGCGTCTAAGTGTCTACACTAAATGCGAGGGGGTAGAAATATTCCATGGTAACAGGACTATGAATTACTTGCATAAGGGCAGAGAAGCCGGGCCTTTTGCTTGGTAACTGGAAGAATGTTTACTTAAACTACTAGGCAGGAATGCATCGGCTGAGGGGGAAGCAGATAACTCGAAGGTGAAATACAGTTCTTGGCAGAGAATAGGCTGATGTCAGGCTTCGTGAGCCGCGCAGAGAATGAGACAAAGTTCATGGTCACAGATGCAGGCTCAGACTCGAGGTTTCAGAGGCAGAAGGCAAGAGGAGTTTGATGACAGAATCAGGGCCTACTTGCCTAGACTGTAAAATGGAGTAACTGAGCCATATAAAGCCGGTGGCCTTTCATATTTAGGAATGGAATATCCGGCCTATTCATGGCGGATCTGACAGAGGACATGTTGACGGTGGACGCACATGTATTTGCGTCTTCATAACTGGAACTGGAGGAAACATACATGTACTTGTAACATGCACATAGAACCGTTGGGGTCCAAGATAGGGGACATAACTGACCAGAAAAATCCATATTTCCACAAAGGGACGACCTTAACACGCCACTTCCAAATACCAATTCGTTTTTTATTTTCAAATCCACTTAACGATTCGGTAATATTCTGTAACATATTACCGAATTGCTAATTGGGTTTGGTGAATTTAAAAAAGCCAATTTTGGAGTCGGAAATGCTCTGATTTTATTAATTGGAGCCTTACCTACCGTAAATGCCATGATACATAACGTCCTCTGATTTTTTACACCTAAGCTGACAGGAGTCTAGCCCTCCGTGGCACTGTTCTTGTATGCACTTTTACTTCTCTGAACAGGACAGTTCAGCTATTTGGTATTCGTAAAGAGAGACAAGAAAGCATTTATTTACATTATAGTGTGTCAAGGTATTTGGCTCATTTGTGGTAATTATTGTATCAAATCAACATCTTCCAGTGACAAATGAGCATTTTTTGTTAAATTGTAGTTTTGTAATTATTTGAACAGAAACTGGTGATGTGCATTTTTTCCAAATGAAGAACCTTGTACGGATATTGCTTCTGGTCCACAGCTGAGCTTGTATCGAGCCCGAATAACAAACTATTTGCACATCAATGACCATTCATACAGGCAATTCCAATTCATGTCCTTGTTAACGGGATTTGATCACAGTTTTGAATCATCAGCTAACTCAAGGTTTTGTGGTTATTCACAAGGTTAGCAGGTAGTTTCCTATCCTGAATACGACCCTAAATTTGCTAGTGTCAGAGTAGAAATGAATCAATTTTTAAGTGGGGAAATGAGAAAGGATCATCCATAACGTTAAGGGGGCCTGAGGACAGTATGTTTCCAAACGGGAAACTTACATTCCATTTGGGGAAGTTAAAAAAAAGCCATGAACCGCTAATGTACATTTGCATTTAATTTCTATATTAAAAAATGTACGCTTGTATTCTACATTCCTATGTGAGTAAACAGATAAGGATCTGAATACTGAATCAGTGATAGTTACAGATTGCCATGAATATTTTCTGGAATTCTTTATGAATTACATAAAAGTCAAGCATGCACTCAAAATGTAGGCTTAAGACAACATGAGTAAATTTCTGTTTTTTAAAAGGGTAACTTTGAAAATTGGGCTCAAAGGCTGCATCATATAAAGTGAGTACTGAAAATGCTAACTGAAGATAGTCTATGCCATAGGTTTAGGCTGACTATGAACAGTTGAAGAGCTGAAGCATTGCTCATTTACCAACGGTAACTGGTTGCTTGCCATCATAACCTTAAAAGACATATGCTGCATTTGGCTGTAAATATAGCAACATTTGCTGATAACAGCATATACTTAGTAACATTCACACAGAAAGATAAGACAGTTAAAACATAAAGGGCATAGCATAGCAAAACTGTCAAATTTCGCACTGCAATAATGCAACACAAGAGCACAAAAACCACAAATCCAAAGCACCACCACCAAAGAAGTATGCACAAGCATTCTAGTCGCACACTACCACCTCCAGGATCCGGCTTTTCAAATCTAGTGGTAAAAGGGGTTTGCTTTAATTTAGAATCAAGGAATTTAAATAGCACCAGTCAGAAATGTTTTGTGATCCAGCCTAATGTGTTTGAACTTTAAATGACACAGATATCGAAGGCTTTATACTTCACCTGTATTGAGTGAATCATTTTTTTCTCTTCGTTCGATGTCCTGAGATGTTTTTGGATATGGTTGCTTTCGTCTGTTCACTCTGAATGACACTTCGGGATTGCTGATCACGTCATCTGTTACGTAACGACAAAAATCCATTACTTAAACAATCTCTTAAAATGATTTCGCTTTCATATTTAATTTTTCAGTAATGCCCATACTGAATGTCCAGGGCAAGCGTTTGACATACAGTGTAAGCAATAACATTGAAGATCTTCTTTACTAATTTTTCTCTCAGACTCTTTCTGACATGCATTTATAACGGTCTCTAATTCTACCACATTTTTTTCTTTTCTAAATTTTACATTGATCATCGTAAAAGATTTTTACTTCCAATAATGCTAATGTACAAATGTAAACAATGTTGCTCAGGTTTGTTCTTTTTAAGAATGTTGCCTGACCATCTCGTCTGCTACTGTGTTGCCTCTTTTTATGTCTTTCCCTAAAAACTAGGAAATCGTATAATTGCCCAAAATGATTTATTGTGTCTTTTTAAGCTGGTTTTATCTTCTTTTAAACGTTTGTTCTGGCGTTTAATTGAATATTTTAGAATGTGTATTAAATGCTGTATATTGAACTTTTATGATTGGTACGAAAACGGATTGAATAAAGTGAATTTGATGATGAACTGTCTCTAATTCTACCAGTGTCTGAAAGAGTGCATCAGTGAGCAAGATCTTAGCCATGCTGCTATCTGTGTATCTGGGTATGATCGGCTGGTAATTAGTTATGAATTGGAAAGCTCTTTTTCATTATGAGGGTATTTAACTTCCTATATTGATACAGAGGAGATGTCATACAGCGTGCACAGTGGAAGAAAATTATTTTCTAGTTGTTTCATCCCCTTCTCACCCACCAGCCAGTAAAGATATCACAGCAATGAAGTAGCACATGAGCATCTGTTAGCTCCCACCTTTGTTCTTCTGACTGGATCTGTGATTTATGATGTCTTACACTTAACCCTCCTGGTAGTCAGAACTTTAGAGTTCCTCTGACAATGATGGCAAGATGGTCTTCATGGAGCAGTACTTACAGATTCCTCAACAGTCTTGCGTAGTAGTTGGTGCTATGGATTATTAGAAACTTTACAGGGTCAGTAATGATATGGTATACCGTGTAGAAATACGGTTGCAAATGCTTTACTTTTTGCTAGCATAATCAATACCCCTTGGGTAATATTGGCTTGAATAGCATTTGCCCCATCTATGCTTTATCACAGAACAGTATTTCACTTGTTTGTTCATGTGTAGGCTGCAGCACGGACATGTGAAATGTTTCACTCGAATTTTCAAATATGTTATGAAAAGTGGGCAAACTGGAATGTGTGGAAAAAAATACTGCTTCAGCCATTCTAAAAGGCTGCCTTTTGCCCTTTGGGAACTGACCCATATGTTTTAGAAATTCTGAGAGCAGTCACGCCATGTTTTCCTGCAAATGAGAGTTGTGACAATCCAGATTCCTGCTGCAGTGCATAATTGTCAGAGGTGTTATGTAAAAAATGGTTCCCACCATTTTTTGATCTGTAAACAAGGATCCGATTTTGGCCAAGCTTCCCATTGATTTTGCATCTGAAATGTGGGTTCGGTCGTTCTCAAGTCCAAAAAATAGTTGCATATTTATGAAAATCCAGTTAGCTGATAAAGAAGGCTATTAAATACTTTAAAATGAAATGAAGAGTTTGTGAGTCAAGACTGGATTCCAGTATTAATGGTCTCACAAACCAGCTTCAGATGATATACTGTGAATCTTACCTTTGTTTTCATTTTGGCCGCTATATTGAAACCAGTGTATATGTAAACAACCACATTTTAATAGCATGCTGGTGAACCCAAACCGATGGGTACTGTTGCTGGATTAAAAGCAGCTTGCGCAGTGTAGAGCAAAGTAAAAACTCAGTTTTAGCATTATTTAATGCGAGCCATCTGGCCTTCATGATAGGCGCCATTTTGCTGTATCTAATCTGTAACCAGTCCAAGTCTGCTAGTGTGTCACTTTTAATTGTAGGATCACTTGTGTGTCATCGGCATAAGTGTGCAGTCCTACACCTGATGAACGTAATCATTAGAAGATTTGCACGTAAACGTTAAAGCAGGAAGGAGGAAGATGAGACCCCTGCTGCTCCCACAATTTACACGAGTCCACTTGTAGGAGAAATGTTCACTATCACACAACTAACCTAAACAGTCAGAATTAATCCGAAGCAGCCAAAGGCTTTATCTGGTACCCGAAACTGTAATCAGCTGATCCAGGAACACAGTGTGCAGGGGACCATCTAGGCAGCTAAGATGTAGTAGGATAAACATTACTGGTTCTCCCTTATCTATGATCTCCAGGAAGCTACTTTGTATGTCAATCAATGCAGCTTTGCTGCCTCTGGGTGGTTGCTTATCCATGCTGGAATGTTTCTCTCTTTGAAGACATATTAGGCATATCAGAAAAATATATTTAAACAATGTGGGCCTGATTCAGTGTAAAATCTTGGAAGGTAGAAGGCTACATATTGTAGATTTCCTCCTTTAATTTGCGAAGATTTCAAACTCTATAGATGTATGTATATCATCAGCACGAAGCATGAAAAGCCATGCAAGTCTTTGATTTCCAGGCATTTAACTCCTGGTTAGCACTTTCTCCTGAGTATTAACTGTAGAATGTATTTCTTTTCCACTGGGAAAACTATTATGACTCAGTGGTAGCAAGCAGACTTTCAAACGTGCACCACCAAGGCCCGCTCCCCACAAACACCCATGTTCCCGCCTACAATTATCAGCCTGACTTAATAATGCAGAGACTCCACTGTGCAGTCAGATTTCCTGTGGTATAAATGTCTGCAGATCCTGTAAGATTGTTTGGCACATCTATAGTTAAGGTATGGGTGCAAAAATATTTTAGAATATGGCACATCCTTTGCATTGTCCATAGTTAAGGAAGCAATGATTTGGTTTAGAGAGCTTCTTGTATTTCCTTCTTAGGTTTTTATATATTCATTTAAAATCCATTGGGACAGGTGATGGATTTTGCTAATTTATGTACTTTCTGTCCCACAATTCACATAAAACACCAGTCATGTCAGTAAAATGGCAACACTATTCCCAACGTCTTGGTTACATAGTATCTAAATGTCTTGTGCCAAGGAGAAGAGCAGAAAGAATTCAACTCCTCTTGCATGCTCTCACGGTATTTCCATCAGTATTTCACCATTATCGCAAAACTAGAGAGGTGGAGGATATGTTCCTGTACGTTCCCCCAACAAATAACTAATGTATCACAACTGGGTACGGAGGCTTACTATGCTCAAGATAAGCCAAAGAGTCATAAGAAAGACAGTTTCCTAACTTTTAGGAAAGGGCTCAGCACTTGCACACAATTTAACATAACAGGATTTCAAATGAGTAGGAAAGCCATCGTTATATGAAAGGGGATGCCTCACACACGTAATAGTGTTGTGCTTCATCATTGGCATCCTCTACCCAACCTAGTAATATGGTACCACAAGGGTGGATTCAACCTCCTCAAAGACTTAGCAGTAGGAGGGGGTTCTTTTTTTTTTTTTTTTTTTTTTTGTGCAAAAAAAGGTAGCAGTTTATTTTATTTTTTTTAAAACCTTTATTCGTGCATATTAAAAGAACAAATACGGGCCTACAACCTTCAGGCCGGCCACGATACGGTTAAGCACTGATACAAACATTACGGCCCCTGTGCTTCAACGGGCAAGGTTAGCAACGATTTATGAAACATACACTGGAGAGATCCTTGACCCCAGGGAAAGGAGAAGTGAAGGTTAATTTTAAAGTTTTCAAAATAAGTTTATCAGGGAAATAGTCAGTGAAGACTAAGAACCAAGGAGATTCGAGTCCGCACGATATCTTCACCACACGGGAGAGCAGCAGCATCATTAAAACAGCAATGGAAGTAAAATCGCAGGCAGTGAGGCAATGCAGTTATATAACAGGATAGTCACATGAGCAATTACGCACCCCTCCAGTGCCGCCCCCACTCAGTCAACCCCCCACCCGGACCCAGAATCGAAACAAGTATAGCGCAGAAACATAAAGAGAAAAAAGGCCCATAGAACTAATTGGAAACAGTAAGTTACCCCCCCACCCTACACCAATGCGGAGGCTACGGCCTTCCCCCCCCCCAGCATAGTGCCTGTCGCCCAATAAACCCGAAATATAGACAAGAAAGAGAGTAAGAATAAAGTAAAGAAAGATAAGAAAACAGTACACCTATGTTAAAGGGGGTGAGAAAAGAATAGGACTATTCTAATCTAAACTCCCGAAAAGAAGAAAGAGGGGAGGAGCCTACGTATCATCAGAGCGCCCTAAACCATCGGCCATCTTTGGCTTCCACACACTGAGAACCCACTACCCCAAAAGCGGTCGTGTGAAAATGAATTGTCACAACAATTTAGATGAAGGAAGACAAATCGCGACGAATGCGCACAAAGTACACATACAGTTCCAGTCCCAGTCCAGCCCCTCCGTGAAACCATGGCGATATTAATCAGTCTAGCCCTGGCCCGATCGCGGGCTTGAGATTAAGCCAGCCCCTACATGAAGGCCCCGCATCCCGTGCAGACAAAGACAATATGGCCGTTTGGGAGAAGATGGTGAAGTAGAATCCCAAAATGGCCGCCGACCATCTGTAGAGGTCCCTTTGTGCACCACAGAAAGTCCAGACATGCATGTAGAGTACAGGAGTTCCACAGAAAAGAAGCAGTAGGCCACCGTGAACGATTCCTCGAGGATGTTAGGTGTTGCTCAGCTGGATACTCTTGCAGACGCGGTGAGGCAGGCAACAATGAAGCAGGCAGCAATGAACGGGGAAACAAAGTATCCGCTGTTAAGCTGGAGAGCAATTGATCCTGGGTGCCGGGAAAGCCAGATGCAGGCACCAGTGTAGCACGATCACACACAGCCGTTGCGTCCCCGCAAGAGGACAAAAGCACTGGCAGACCCACGCCGTGTTGATGACAGACGGAGCGCTCACGGCCCGCAGCCGACCACAGGGAGTCAAACTGCTCACTCAGCGCCTGAAAGCGAGCAAACATTTGTAAACGAAAGTCCCGCAGGACGGCCAGTACGGAGCCGCATGTCAGCGGAAGCTGCACCCCCACATCGGCAGCAATCCGGGACGGCACTGTGGAGCTGGTGTCTGGTGGAGGGAGGGAGAAGCGGGCAGCGGGCAAGACCGGAGTATCACCCCCCGGCCGCGAGCAGGCAAACAACGCCATGTTTTACCGCCGGACGGTAAAATGGCCAGGGGGGGGGGGTCGTAGCAAGGAGTCAGTTCCCCTCAGGTCTGCGCCGCAACTGGGAAAGCCAACAGTCGCCTCCCTTCCCTCGGGTTCTCTGTGCAGCCGACTAGGCAATAGAAGAAGGGGGTCGGCAGCCTCCCACAGCGCGGTCCACAGATCGGGGCAGGAGACCCGCCTCACCGGGGCTTACCTTACAGCCCCAGCCCTTCAGGCGCAGGGTGGAGGAGGTGTCTGGCCGTCCCTCCCCAGGCTCGTCTGGCGACAGTCCGTGGTGTTAGGTGAGGTCGGGACCGCGGGGCTCGGATTTGCGCTAGCGGGTCCGGGGACTGCGGAGCTTCCAGGGGGCCGGCAAAGGCCACAATGGAGCAGGGGTCCAGGGCGGAGAACAAAAGCACCAAGAACTCCGGCATCCGGGCGGGCTGAGACTTCGGGGAAGTGGCGGCGTGGACAGCGTGTCGTCGTACACGTTTCACCTCGAGAATCGGCAAGGATAGGAATCAGGATAATAGTCCGGGGCCAGGGGCCGACAGAGCCGGGCGCTCAAGCGTCTGCTCCGGTCGCCATCTTGGCTCCTCCCCGTAGGAGGGGGTTCTTGAATAAAACTACTGGACAAAGCGGGGTCCAGACAATCTAAAAATACTATAGAGTTCCCCGGTTATCACCTTTATTAGTGAGGACTCTAGGTATGTTAAAAATACTGTATCAGGCGGGTAAACAGAGTTCACTGTTCTGTCCTCTTCCATAAAGCATGGCTTTCCTACTCAGTCAAAATCCTGTTATCTAAAATTGTGTGCAAGTGCTGAGCACTTTCCTAAAATTTAGGAAACTTTTTTCCTTGTGACTCTTTGGTTTATCTTGTGTACAGTAAGCCCCCTTAACCTTTTGTGATAGATCCATCAGTATTTCAGCCACACTCCAAAACTACTGTAACAATCCTTTCAAGTTTCTTAAAGATATACAAATGATGTCCATAAGTGCTGTAAACTTCAACTGAACAGCCCATGGACATTCTCATAAAATGTAAGAGAATTCCTAGCCTCATCAACCTACTCTGACTTTCACTGGACTACAACAGCACTAGATTTGAGACTCTGGTAAGTAATGGCAAATTAATTTCACAAATAACTTTCACATTACTGCTTTTATGGTAAGAGGCAGATGCAAGTTGATGTTGGGGTTTCTTTTGCTTTTGTATATCTGCAGGTCAGTGTGCCTGCGCCTATGCATGCAGTGGCAGTGAGAACACAATGTCTAAGCACTTCTATCAGATATCATCTGCTCAGGTATGTCTGACTCACTTTGGGAATAACGCATATTGTGTCTTCTCTCAGAGTCCTCATGATCCACAGATATCAGTTGCTCAATTTCTTGAGATCGCAGTGAAAACATGGTGGTAGCAATAAGAGGACCTGCCATTGGAAAGAAGGTAACAAACAACAATTAGCTAGAGTTCATTGTGTATTTTAAACAATTTATGAAGTTTTAAATTAAGGCAATATGTTTGATGCCAGAACTGAACAACATGGACACTTCTAGTTAAATACAAGTACAACTTGAGTGTTACTGTAGACTGTTTCAATATGAAGAATTTTTAGGAAAATATACACTTTGAAGAATCCACAATGAAAAAAAAACAGTGGTACAATATTGTACTTTTCTGTCACATAACTAAAATAAAAATTGCATTGGAAAATAACATTTTCTTTATTAACAGCAAAGAAGTGTGTTAAGGGTACTAATAGGCAAATTATTTGTACTATGGTAGGTGAGATCAAAGTAAGAATTAGTATAGGTTTCACAGACCGCTCAAGGCCATGATTATTGATTGTTGAAATGTAATTTCTTCTAAAGGAGTTTTTTCTAAAAGCACTCCACTACCTTTTGGATCGGTTTGCGCAATACGAATACTCTTACATGCATAAACATTGTGTTATGTAGTACATTTAATGTTAATTGACATCCTCATTTTAAAGATCGTTCATAGAGAATATTATATAATGGTATTTGCTTATAAATCTATTAGTCACAGACCCATGTTAATATGACTAATGTAGAGAATACAAATGCAGTGGCAGATAAATACATCTCAAGACATAAAAAGATGATTACGGAGGTCAAATTATTAACCACTGCACTAAGAAAACCTAGAAACAAAGAAACTACCTCGCACAAACTGAATTGCCGGGCCAAGATAAACCACTTGATAGAGATATCACGATCAATCACCATCCTATATTTTACATGTACTTTGCCCACTCAAGCGCATTAAAAAAGCGAGCATTGGTAAAGGAACAGGTCTCGCCTTTTGACATGGCCAATACAGACCTATTGGCTTTGCCAGTGAGTTTTTTTGCCAATTTCATTCAGCAGCTCCAAAATCCGGAAAATTGGTTACTGCTGTTGGCAATGCTGTACCACATTGGGAGGGAAAAAATTGTGATGATGCAAACGTATCAACAGTAATGTGGCATGATGCACAGATAATTTTAGCTTTTTGTACTGTTTCAAGATGATAGTAACATTAAAATGTGGACCAAAGTGCATTTTTCATTTTCACAAAAGAGCAGCGCGTCAACAAATTCCTGCTGCGGGGACATCCATAAAAGAATTTAAAATAAAAATAAAAGCGAGGATAGGGAAGCAACAGTGGACCACATGGGTAGGTACCTTGAGTGTCAGGAGGAACAGGATGTAGCAACTGGGGAGGTGGGTGGGGGATATATGAAAAAATAAATACAACATTAGAGAAACCAGAGGGGAAGGTGGGTGAGCAGGAGAAGCAACTGACGAAAAGGAGGGGAACACAGAGAGAGAGAAGGGGCGCAGGACAGAAGCAATAGACACTAGGCAACAGGGGAGTAACACGGAAAGCACAGGGACTCAGATTTAAGGGGGAAGCTGAACACAAGGGAGAGAGCATGAGAACACATGCACTTGCGTGGAATGTTAAAAAAAGTATGCATCTAAAAGTAAGTAGCGGAAGGATACAAGTCATCCAATCAATAGGATGGTAAGTTATTTATGCTCCAGGTAAAGTAAAACCACAAGACGAGGAAGCAAAGCCACTGAAGAGTAAGCAGGCAAATGAGATTGTCACTAAAGCCAACCAATGATATGGAATGGGCTAACCCAAAGTTCATTGTACGTATTGGTAATGTTCACAATAGGTATTCAACAACAGACATTTCTTTTGACTGGGTGTGGCGTGTGTTTGTGGTAGATGCCTGATCATATCAAAGTTCTGAAATCAACCCTTTATCAGTTTGTTTAGTGATTAGCCATTTTTCATATCGTGTCTGCCGACGGCTTGCCTGCACTCGCATCTCCGTTTGAAGCACCCAGTGCCGTAATTGCATATATTGCAGTCGTTCCATCTCTGGAATGCCATTGTCTATTTTTATATGAGGGATTGGGATTATTCCCGACAGGTCAAAGAGATGTCCCACTGAGCGACAGGGGGTGTCCCGACATGCCAGAAATGCCTTGTCTGCCTTTCCCGGTGTGAATTCAGTATTTCCAAATAGGGGAGTTAAGAGCGATGGAAATGTTGTAAGTTTCTTGCCCATTGCCGCCCCATCCCATACTTTCAACACCGACTTGGTGATCGGCGATCCTATTAAATTGCGTGGCCTCTGTGCTTTTTCCAGGAAGGGGACCTTCCATAGAGGGATTCCCGCAAGTATTCTGTCCTGGAAGAGCCATCTCATTTCGGATTCGGGCCTAGCCAATTCCACTAAATATCGCAGTTGGGCCACATCATAATAACCTAGTAGGTCCGGTATCCCTAGACCCCCGTTTTCGGGTCGCATGTAGCCTATGTCTGTGCTCATCCGTGGCCTTGCCCCTGCCCATATAAAGTGGTTAATGTCGCGTTGTAGTGAGGCGAGCACCCCTACTGGTAGTACCGCTGGGAGAGTTTGGAACAGATACAGCGCCTTTGGTGAAAGGTTAATTTTGACCGCCGCTACTCTCCCTAGTAGTGAAAGGCGGTGTTTACTCCAGTTGCCCAGATCGTTTTTCAGCTGTCTCACCAGTCTAGCATTGTTTAGTTTGACTGTTTGCTGAACTGTTGCCTCTAGCTCCAATCCCAGATAAGGAATAGAGTCCACCATCTTTATCCCCGAGAGCCAATCCCTTCCAGGACTGTGGGTAGGAATTGTTGGGTTTACGTTAAGTATCAGTGCTTTCCCCACATTAACCCGTAACCCCGAGACCTGGCCAAATGTCTCTAGCTCCCCCAAGAAGGCCGGGAGTGAGTTCCTTGGTACTGTTAATGCTGCGATCACATCGTCCGCGTATAAACTGATTGGGTGTGTGTTGGAAATGGCCCTTTTTGCAGGGTTATCCCTAAACTTTTTGCTTTTTCCTCCTATTTTTCCCTGACCTGTTTGTGTTGGTTTTAGGACTCTGGGCACTTTCCCACTGCCAATCAGTGCTAAAGTGCATATGCTCTCTGTGTAAACTGTGTTATGGATTGGTGTTTCCATGATTGGCCTATTTGATTTATGTGCCAGTCACTAGTAAAGTGCACCGCGAGTGATAGGGCCCATAAATCAAATGCTGTTGGTGGGCTGCAGCACTGGATTGTGCCACCCACGTAAACGGCCCGTAAAGTGCAAATATGGCCTGCCATTGCAGAGCCTGTGTGCAGCCTGGGGCTGCCATGTCGACTTGGCAAGTGCACACACTTGCCAGTCCCTGAAAATGTCCTTTTCTACATGTGGGTAACCCCTAAGGTAGGCCCAAGGTACCCCTGTGGGCAGGGTGCATTGTACGTGAAAGGTAGGACATGCCCTGGTGTGTGTGGCATGTCCTGATAGTGAATTACAGCCTACTTTGTTTTTCACTATTGCAAGGCTACCTGTTCCCCATAGGCCAGAGTGGGCAGTTTAATTATAACATCCTATAATCCTAACTGACCCAGGGAACAAGGTAGGAAGTCGAATTAAGTATGCCTGAACTCAGAATGATAAAATACATCTTATAGTGAAGTTGATTTTAACATTCTGTGTTTGAAAATACCACTTTTAGAAAGTAGGTATTTTCTGACCTAATCATCCAGCCTGCCTCTGCTAGCCTGGGTGTGTTGTCTGTCTGGTTTGTGAGTGACAGGGGCTGGGGGAGACTGCAGGAGACAGGGTGAGTCAGCACAGGGCTGAATAAACCTATCTGCACATAGATGGGTGGGAGGAGTCGCACCTGGGTCTGAATAGGGCTATGCCTGCCTTCCACAATGCTGGCTCCACCTCCTGTGGTGCGTCTGATGACCCTGGCCTACACTGACAAAGGAAGAAGGTGCACACTGGCAGAATACACCCAGAACTGGTTTGAACTAGGTATAGGCCTCTGCTTCCAGAGGACAAAGGATTTGCTGGTATAAATATTGGGGCCAAGACCCCAGAACTCTAGATTACTTCTGAACTAAGGAACCTGTCAGGAAGAAGAGCAGCGAAAGCTGGAGGAGGAGTACTGCCCCTATGATGCGTGTTGAGAGGTTGGCCTGCAGTGGTTGCTTCTGTCTTGAGTAGGAAAAGGACAGGACTGTGCTTTCATCATCATGCTCTTATAATTTTCTCCAAGGGCTTGAAGTAGAGCTTGCCTCCTGTTGGAAGTCTCAGGGATAGAAAAGATTTCAGAGAACTCTTTTGGGATCAAGAAGACTGCCAAGAAGAAGAGCTGGAGAAGCTGTGAGGAGGAACTACCACTTTGCTGTGTGCTTTGCTGTGTTGGCCTGCAGTGGCTGCTTCTGTCTTGGGCAGGGAAAGGACTGGACTGAACTTTCTGCGATCTACTTTTGTGACTTTCTCCAAGGGCTTGAGGTAGAGCTTGCCCCCTGTTCAAGAAGTCTCAGGAAGAGCAAAGACTTCAAGCCCGATGCCGTCTATGACGCCGCTGCCGACTCCGTGTCCTGAAGGCACCGCAGAGGGCACCGCCGCAACGCGACCCTGGTCTCCCCGATGCCACCGCCACCGAGCCGCTGCTCGCACCGCGACCTGTGGGCACCGCACTCCGCACCGCCTCGCTTCACGACGACGCCTTGGTATCCCCGACGACGCAGCTGCTGGCACCGTGGTTCGAGGGCACCGCTCATAAAGTTACACGACGCACTGCCCTCATCCCGCACCGCAGCCTTGGCCTACCGGTGCCATCGACTCCAGTTAGTCAGCCGACGACAGCGCTTCAGCAACGACAACGCCGCACTGCAACCTGCCAGCACCGTGACAAACACCACCTTCATCTCACACCGCGACCCTGGTCTTACCGACGACGCCATCTGACGCAGTCACCGAGCCGCTGCTCGCACGGTGACCTGAGGGCACTGCACGTCGCACCGCTGCACTTTGCACGCCGACGCCAGCGCTCCTGACTTCAACAAAGAGGAGTTCGATCTGCAACGCGTGTGACTTTGAGGGCCCTGACGACTCCCGCACCGACCTCCGGAACCGACGCCTGAGGATGCCATGTTTTCGGAAGCTCAACGAGATGTCATCGACACCCTGCATTTCTGAAAGGTACAGTTTGTGGGTCTTCCCGACACCACAGCTGACCCACGACGCCGCAGTCAGCCAGAACTGTTTGGATTTGTTTGCTCACGACACCGTGATAGCCCCGGACGGAGCTATCGACATCAAGGAACTGCTTTTCAAGATTATTTTGATACCTGAAGATTTTTAAGTACTGTATTGTGGATTTTTATTGTTTTTGGTCTTGTCTTAAGTATATAAAAATATTGGATATTTTCCTAAACTGGTATGGTGTCCTTTTGTAGTGCTTACACTGTGTTACTGTTGGTTATGTGCAAATGCTTTACACACTGCCTCTAAGATAAGCCTGGCTGGTCGTGCCAAGCTACCAAGGGGGTGAGCAGGGGTTATTTTAGGAGTGTAACTCCCTTATCCTGACTAGGAAGAAGGATCCCTATTTGGACAAAGGTGCAAGCCCTTGCCAACTAGAGACCCCCATTTCTAACAGTGGGGTTTTTCTCCGAACGGTATCCCTGCCTTGTACCCCTTTGAATAGCAAAGGGGTGTGAAGAGACGCCGTTAACTCTAATGGAAGCTGTAGACCCTCCATAGCAGCAGCTCACCCATTCCTGGAATCTCTCACCCAGCCCAAATCGTAACATAGTTTGTTCCACAAATCTCCAATCCACTCGATCAAACGTTTTTCGGTGTCGACCGTCAACAAAAGCACGTCCATTTGTGTTTGGTGGCCCTTGTCTATGAGGTGGAGTATCCTCTTTATGTTGTCTCCACATTGTTGAGCCTGGATCAACCCCGCCTGGTCTGGTTCTATTAGATTTGGCATATTTGGGCCCAATCTTGTGGCGAGTATGCCCGTGATTTTTTTTTAATCTACATTAAGCAGGGATACCGGAAGGTACGAACCGCATTCCTGTCTATCTTTTCCCAGTTTGGGCAGTACCACTATTGCCGCAGCTAACATTGTCGCTGGAATCGGGATTGCACTTCCGAAGAAGTTAAATAGTCTCATTAGTATCGGAGCTAATATGTGACACATTTTTTCATAGAAAAGTGCGGGGAAACTCCTCTGGGCCCGGAGATTTGAGCACTTTAAGTCGCGAGATCGCTGTGACCACCTCCTTGATCAGAATGGGGGCGTCCACAGACTGTGCTTGATCTGATATAAGTGTGGACATGCTAACGGACTGCAAATAAGCTGTTGTGTCGCGGCCAGATGATGTATCTGCTGTGTAGAGCTTATCATAAAACTCCCTGAAAGTTTGAGCTATCTTGTGATCTTCTGTGACCTCCACCTGTCCGGTCCTTTGTAACGAGAGGACCTATGTCTGTTGTCTTAGGGTCCGTAGCCTATTTGCTAATAAGCAGCCCGTACTGTCGCCCCCAATGTAGTAGGAGTGCTTTAATCTAATTGCTGCGTATTCTGCCCTGTCTAGGTCTAGTCCCGCTAACTGAGCCCTGGCCCCTTTTAGTTGTCTCCACACCCTTGGCACCCTTGTCCGGCTATGTACCCTCCCCAGTTCTCGCACCTGCGCAGCTAAGTTCGTTCGCATTTCCTTGCACTCTCTGTTGTCAGCTGCCGATATAGTTATTAGTTCCCCCCCTCACTACCGCCTTCATCGCTTCCCACAGTGTTGTAATCGCTACCTCAGAAGTATTGGTGAGTGCGAAATACTCCTTAATACATTTCGTAATTTGCTGTTCCACTGTTTTCTTGTGGAGAATAGTTTCCTTAAGTCTCCAGCATCCTGCTTGTCGGGACGCGGTGTTAATTGTATCTGCACGGTCACTGCGTCATGATCATAAAGTGCAGCAGGTTGAATATCTACTTCTTTGACAGCGCTATCCCAGAAAATAATCTAGACAGGCGTAGGACTTATGTGCGTGTGAGTATTGTGTCGTATTGGGGTGAGCCTCCCTCCAGATATCAACTAGCTCCAACTCCCCTAGCCATTTCTTCCCATCCCCGGATATCTCCCCCCTTTGGTGATACGACAAAGTAAAGCTTTAGAGAGTAATTTGTTTTGCTTGTACAATACGACTAAAATAATCAATATATAAATTAAATGAAATCCAGTATTTGTAAAGCGCAAACATTTACCCAAGGGTGTCAAGGCGCTGGGGGGCATCGGGAAGATTAAGTGAGCTACAGCCCAGAGTCACATTGTGCTGGGCTAACCTGCCAGTGGCGCAGGGAATCGAAAAGTGAGTCCCCATGTTCCGGAGTCAGCCGCCCTGGCTGCTGCGCCACACATCTTCTATAGATAAATGATTACATAGTAAGGGAGTATATGTGTAAGGAATATAATATATTGAGATTTGTGTGCTTTGCTTTTTGGAGTAGTGAGAGGAGATATTGATGTAGTGGTTTTCTGTGAAAGATTTGTATTTGCAGTACTGTTGGTGAGTGGTATTTCAATAGTACATGGGTGGTGATATGTTTTGAAGAAAATATGTGGTGTGTTAGAGGGAATGGACAAGAGTCATGATTGTTTGTTTTAGATTTGATCACTGGAATAGGTAATGTGTATGGTGGAATGGAGTGCAAGGATTGTATGGTTGTGTGTAATTGGTAAAAAGAGGAGGCGGGTGTTGGTGGATGGTGTGATGAGAGGCTGAGTATGGTTTTGTCATGATAAAAGGGAATCTGTTAGGAGCAAGTAGAAGCTAGAGCTGGTGTTTTATTTGAACAGGGTGTGTGTGTCTAGATGCAATAAAGTTATGTATAATGTGGCTTTGTGTTGTGTTGGTGATGTGTGGATGTGTTAGTGGTACAGGACAGAGTTGGGTTTTGTGTGAGAATGCAGGTGCCGTAGTGGCGTATTTGGGGCAGAATTGTGTGTAGGTATGGTTGTGGGGTTTTGTAGTAGTTGTGCAGTGGTTCAAAACACATTGAAATCTATATGTGGATTGTTTGTGATGCATGAGTAGAATGCCTTTGCTGATATTGTGTTTGGATGTTGGCAGATGTGGAGGGCTTAAGGTGGTAGCTCATAAGTGAAAACTAGGCAGCATCTCTGGCTTTAGACTCAACTCGACCAGGCCCAAACAGGCAAACTACCCATGACCTCTCTGCTCAGCCAAAACAGGCAACTGCCTTAGGCCTCTCTGCCCTTTGCCTCCCTGCCCCAGCTGAGACGCCCTGAGCCCTATGCTTGATTACCCTATTGGTCAATGGAACCCTAACCCTAAACTCTAGAGCCAATGGGAGACCTGCCCCTATTAACCAATCATAGCACTAACCCTAACAGCCAATCAAAGCCATAATCCCCAAGTCCAATAGGAAGCCCTAGTAGCAAATCAGAACTCAAACCATAGGCCCTTAGACCTACAGAAGTACTAGTCCAAGCAACCAATCACAGCAACAGATACAACAACCCATTGACAACATATATAAGAGCCAAGTGACCTTAACCCCAGACTGCTGTGGAAGGGAGGTGCTCCTCTATTCGGAATCTCCTTGGGTAAAGACAGGCACAATCAACACTTCCTAGCTTCCATATTCTACTTTTCAGGTAAGGGACCATTTTGAAGCCATTGAAATATTGCTTTTTGCGCATTTAAACGAATCCCTTTTCAAGCCAAAAAATTAGTGCTGCATACACTTTCCGAGCACAGTTTAAAACCGCAGAGCAGATTAAGCAATCTCCTAAACACAATCTGGTGAACGGGTGGTGAGGCTTAATACAGTCTTTGTACAAAAAAAACTAGGAGGGAAATGAATACAGTCACAGGTAGAACAAAGTATCAGTTTGAAAATACCAAGTTTGCAGATAGACAAGAGGTAAATTCTTATAGACACAGTTAGAACAAAGCATCAGTTTAAAAATATCAAGTTTGCGGAAAAACAAAAGAGGCAAATGTAAACAGACAAGGGCAGGGGCAAAGCACTTTAAAAAAAATTAAACTTAAATTCTATACTGCGGTAAAGGACTTAGCTTACTATGAGGATTTAGACGTGTTAGCGAAAATGGAATTGAACATACACAGCATGTGGTTTATACATTTGAGAAAAACTCGTTAGGCAGCAAAACATTGCATTCTGGAATTTTAAGTTTTTCTTTAACGTTATATTTGTTGACTCAAAAACCCCTGCATGCAAATCCCTCATTTCGCTCATCCCTACTAGCAGCTGTTAGCAGTGGTCCACTCTGAGTCAGAGATCCCTCTTTGCAGTGGGACCGCAACATTTATGACCCTAAGTTAAAAGGGAACTGGAGTGTCTCCTTTTATCCTTCATTCAAACAGGTCCAGTCAACCATCAAAAATGCTTTTGCCAAAACCCGACACACACCAGCAATAGTCACAGAGCATCAAGAAACTTCAAGACCCCCTCTTACCTCCATAGCTCTCATGCACCCACTCCAGATGCCACCAAGTACCTAGACCTGGAACACAATTTGGGTTGGCTCAGAAACTAAGCTCTCTAACCTCTGTGCTCTCGGGGGCACCAACCACGAAAAAGGATGCAAGGGTTGTGGCTGCAGAGTTGCGGCAGCAGAGTGTGCGGATCTCGGCGATACGCCGATGGGAGAGTCATGAGGTCCTACTGTATACGAGGCGGCGAGCCGACGTGATCAGAAGCGAGTGTACCCGAGGAGATAGTGCCAGGCCATAGTGATCACTCATTATTGTTGAAAAAACAGTGGTCTGGGGAAGGCCACTAAAGTCCTCGGGTAGCCTGGGCTACTATTATTTAGGATGAAGCGTACGTCTAAATTAGTAATGAGGAAGGAGTCCGAGCAGGACTGGAAAAGCAATGTATGCAGGGTCACAGGGTTGTAAGAATGACATCACATTTATTTACATCATAAACGGAGTATCATTCACTTTTTAAGATAAACTAGTGAAAGTGCGTGAAGTGATAGGTGCTGGTGACTTAAAATTTACATCGCATTGACAACACTGTAACAAAACTCCAAAATTATTGAGTTGCATTTAAAGGAGTTTCGGTTGTGAAAGTCGACGGCGTTTCGATCTCATTGGTTAGAGACCGTCATCAGGACAAAAATGTGTGAGCTGGTAGGATCTGGCAGTGTGGTGACTAGATAACACGGCAGACTGTTGGTGTTTTCGTCAGCGGGTCCTTATGGGGAATATGGTGTCCACGAGAGAGTGGTCCACGCATCAAGTGGTGGATGGGCAAGGGGTTTTCTGGAGACCAAGTTGAATGAGGTGACCCCGGGGCCTGTGAAGGCCAGTTTTGGGGAAAGGAGAGGGATCCGTGATTTCTCCGGTCTTAGCAGCAGGTAGTTAGTCGTGCTGGGTCGTGCTGGGATCGGCCGTCGCGGGTGAATCAGCGGGTGCACCGGCTGATCCCAGCACGACTAACTACCTGGACCAAAATAAGAAGAAAATACTAGTTATAAGAGATTTCCAGGCTTTGTTGACCATAGGCAGCCCTAGTTTAGAGACCAGTGAAGAGTGATTCGTACACAATTTAAAGCTAGTAAATAAACAGCCAGATAACCCCTCAGTACCAGCAATCCTTGAAAATGTTACACTAGGGATAATATAAAGCCACCCTGGATGCCAATAGAAATTATCAAGTAACTTAGTGGTACAAAATTCTATTGCTCTGTAAAAAACAAACACAGAAAATTCTGGAGTCCCTGTAGTAAAAGTACATTGTTGAGATCTGCGAAACTCACACCTTAAATCCAAGGAAGTAGAATGGTGCAAACACGTAGAAGATGTGTAAGCTTCACTGATTCTGGTGGTCAGCTGCAGCTACTGTGTTACCATCAGAGAAATTACACGGTTTCCCAGATACCAGTATAAAAACTCATCAATGTTGGTAGGTCCTCCAAGGCAACAGAGCCAAATGGTATTCTCATAGATGACTGAAAAATGAATCCTCTACTTTAGGCCAAAAGCATCTGAACAAGTTTTTGATGACGTTTTGCAAAGGGGTAATCTGGGTGTGGGAGTAGGTTAGTCTCTATTCAGAAAGTGCGTAAGGAATGAGTTTAAAAAATGAGAGGAAACTCTTTGTGAAATATATTGCTTATCCTGGTGTTTTCCAGGGCCCTAGAAGAACTAAATAAAACTACACCTGCTGGCAGACTCCCTCAATGACAGTTTTAAATTGGTCCCTTTTTGAGTTATCCAGTTTGAAAGTGGGTTGATTTTGTCTGTTTGTTAACTCAAGAGTGTCTCTACTGTAGTGGTTCTGGATACACCTGTGCTTGGCTGCATATGCATTGCTCTCGTCTCATCACAATTGACTATTTTTTCCTACTCTACTGCTTTTGATTCCTGTAGATAAGCAGAGAAACTATCAGTCTTACATCACTAATTATATTACCTGCAGTTATTAACTATGAATATACCAAAATAAAGGCTGATCCTAAGCTGTCCTCCCTTTATAGGTCCATATCACTTCTGTCTTTTGATACTGGTCAACATTTAACGGCAATGAGATTCAGAAAACAACATCTTTCTCGATGCACAATCTGGTTTTAGACCAGCTCATTCTACTAGCTGCCATCTCTGATGACCTATACCGGACCATTGACAGAGGCACTCTATTTAATCTGTATGCGAGACCAATAGCATCCCTTATTTGTTTGTATGGATTAACATTTTATGGCAAAGTAGATGATATACAATTAATGAGTTGAAGAGACTGGCCAGATATGGATGATTTTTCAAAAATGTTTACATTGAATGTGACAAAACTGAGGGGCTAGCAGCGAGTATTATTTGCAACATTTGGGCCGATAGCTATTGTACTGACAACACAGGGCAAACGTCCATTGCACTGGAAACAGTGAGAAACATGGAAGTGATTTCTGACTCCAAGCTAACTCGAGCTCCCCAGACCATGAAACTTAAGGAGGCTATTTCCAGCTACTAAAATCCTAAGTAAAATATTTCCTATTTTGCCATCTAACTGCTGAAAAACTGTATCTGAAACTACCATCATGTTATGCCTAGATTAAGGTAAAGAACTGGTGTTAAAAACACTAGTCACTGCTGATGTGGGGCAATGTATAAGCTCTGTGTTAACCTCTTTACCTGGTACTTTTGCAGGGATTCTGCACATACACAGAACTATGCGCAGGTAAATGGGACCTCGGTGTATAGGGGCTAAGTCTTCCCACTGCCTTAGTGCCCACAAACCCAGAACCGACTAGCTATAGTGTCTCATTCCTCCTCCTACACATTCATGAAGATGCAAATGATTAGACACCACAGAACACAACACTCCTGGATCTCTCAGGAATCATGGTAACAAGACACACCTTTTCGCCCACATTCTCGTACCTGTCCACAACAAGAACTGACTGAAACACGAATATCGTTTAAAATGTTTATTTCAACTATTGTGCTCTAAAACGCAGTATGTGAGCCACAACCAGCAGCAAAATGCATAATATCAATACAGTTAGCATTGCAGCAAGGCCATATATCATAAAGGGAGATGTCATCATATAAAGAGAGTGGAAAAAGGACTATGAGGCCAAACCACCCTCCTCTTTGCAAGCAGTATTATTATATAATAGAAGATCTCTGGCCTTTGTCAGCAGACCCGATACCTTAGTGCATAGATGGTATATCTGCTTCATAGAAACCACATTGCTCTTCTCCCTTGAAAGCTCCCTCTCCAAGTGTGTGTTTCCTAAACATGCATCCCCATAATATCAAAGTAAGAGTTTCCAGCAGCAGTTATGTTAGCATGTTTTGTGTAGGTGCTAGGGACTGACCAGAACAGAATATCAAGGGGCATTGTTTATCGACCTTGCTCACAGTGTTCAGACTAAACTCCAGGACAGGCAGAGAACGACCAAAGCAGACGGTTCTCATGTGAAAGGCATAAACAGAGTCTTGCAAAAATAAAGCCATGTAGTAATGTGCACGAAAGCAGCATCATGGTTGCTGGGTTCAAGCTAACTTAGCGATGTCGACAACGTACCTTTCGGCCACGTGACAGTACTGAGTAACTGGAGTCCTGTATTGGGTGTATTAGGTGCTTTTTCCTATCCCAACTGTCCCTTGAGTAATGTACTACGTTTATGGAATTCAGGCATATCTCTCCAAATAAGCTCCATAATGAAATGTCTACAACATTTTAATCAAGAATCTTTGCTTAGCTAAAATGGAGCTTAATGTAAACAAAAAAATGTTCGAGGTGGCGTGGCTTACAAAATTGTATAGAACTTTGCCTGAATATTTAAGAAAAACAACCTAAACAACAATTTGATGTTTACTTAGCTAATGAGATAAAAATGTTATAAAGTGCCTACTTGGTAAGACAATTACAAGAATCATATTTATAAACTACATCATCGCTCACTTACCTTTGACTGCAACTAAGTCGTTAAAGATTAAAGCTTGGAAAGGAATGAGTTTAAATTAATACCATATACTCCTACAATAAAAATCACTGCAGGTAACAATTTAATAGCTTAAATAGTACAAACTCAATCCAATTAGTAGAGAGTAGATCAAAAAGTGATACTTAGAGATCCTTGAAGAAAGAAACAATTATTACCTAAATAACAAAACATTTTGATAAATAAATGTACTGACACGTACCAAGTGATATTAAAGCTTTGTGAATTTCCATCATCACGTTCCTGTAAAGGTCCTTCTGCCATTTATGTAAAGGTTTCCAATCCTCTTCAGAGAAATAGGCAGAAGCATCAGGGAAAATAGCATGCACCTAAGAGAGAATTTGTTACATCATTTACTCATCAAATCCGTTAAGGGAAATCAGATATAATGGAAATCGAAACATTTTAAATAAATGTGTGACTAGCATTTCACCTGCTAAATAAATCCAGAAGGATTAAAGTATGATTTACAGGCAGCCTGCTACAAGCATATGCACACTGGAAATGGAACGTTAGGCCACCACACAAATGATGCGTCTTTTCTTAACAATGACGAGTAATGATTTGGCCCGATAGGGAAAAGACATAGGGCCTCATGTAGGAAGCCAAATACCGGTCGGTAACGGCCGATTTTCGGTAATTATACCGTTACCGACCGGTATTTTGGCTTTTGGTATGTAGGGGGCTCATTTCTGTATTCGGTAATTTACCGAATCGGTAAAATTACAGAATCGGTAATTTTACCGATTCGGTAAATTCCGAATACAGAAATGAGATGTAGGGGGAGTGTGTGGGTGTGTTTAGGAGTCGGTATTTACCACCAACTAATAGTTGGTGGTAAATA
Organism: Triturus cristatus; assembly: GCF_964204655.1. NCBI lineage: Eukaryota > Metazoa > Chordata > Amphibia > Caudata > Salamandridae > Triturus > Triturus cristatus. The sequence goes on from NC_140592.1 coordinate 778,729,997, forward strand.
ATTAATGGATGTGTGTAAGCATTTCTAAGCGCTTAGCAGTGTGCAATGTGGCAGACATACATGCCCTTAGGGCATGTATGTGTGCCACATGTGCACACATGGCCGAATCAGGGGTGCAACAGGGTGTCAATGTGACACCCTGCCACCCTTGCATGTGTTCCCCCCATTACCGAATCGGTATTTACCGATTCGGTAATGAGGCATACCTTCCCATCAATGGGAAGGTATGCCTCATTACCGAATCGGTAATTACCGATTCGGTAATTACCGAATTTTAACGAATCGGTAAAAATTACCGACACTTTACCTACATACGAGTTACCACTTCTTAAATACCGATTCGGTAACGTTCGGTATTTAAGAAGTGGTAACTGGTATGCTACCTACATGAGGCCCATAAAATGCAAAGGCAGAATCATTGGACAACACATAGTTGAAACGTCCTGTTATTGCACAGACAAAAAGTGCAAGTTGAACTGTTAGATGTGTAATTGTTTATGCGTGAAAAAAGAAAGATCAGCAATTCAATTTTTCAAACAAAATCACTGTTGCTTAACTGTAGAGGCAGACCTAGTATTACTTGGGACACTGGATAAAGAGGCGGAAGCTGTGTACAGAACACCACCACTGGTGTACTGCATCAACCATCGTAGGGTGGCTGCAATGGAAAAGCAGGTACATTAGTATGTAAATGTGTTGGTGGAAAAACCTGGGGGGAGGTTAAATTCCTAGGGCAGACCTAGTAAATGTGGACCTCCTCAACTCACTCCCCTTATTAAGGCTTTTATTACGGAATGGCCTCGTGGGAAGTATTTTTTAAACTGGCTCAGTAGCTGGAACCATGTATACAAGTTGCTGGTTTCCAGGACCTTGCCTTGGCACCACGTCCCTTCCAGTAAACAAGATACCATAGTCATCCACTTAATATATGGGAACCTTGGAAGTTGCAACTATGTACTCTATGTTCCCCTGAAGAGTCATGGCTTTAGTATAAACTTAAATAATGACCTTACAATAACCCTGCTTTGTCAGAGGCACACTGAAAACTTGGGGGACACTCTACGTTATGAGGCAGAGAGTAGGGCATTAGCACTAGATTAGTCACCTGGGTCACTGTCGTCTGTAGGTGTTTAGTCAACAGTCCGGCACGAATATCCACCTGATACTGCGTTCAAACTCAACTTTTTGGATATGAACTATTTGTATACCAGTTGCGTCAAAGTGCCATGCATTAGTCTAAAAGGCTTTCTAAGTTGTTAAAACAGCTTTTCAGCTCTCTGGAATAGAAATCAACACAAAAAATGCCAGGGTGGTAACTCTGCGTTTGAAAAAAATATGTGATAAAACTGGAGAAGTGTTATATGAAAATTAAGCAACCAACAATAGCTTTACCTTAGTGAGTATTGTGGATGCCTGCTAAATTTCCTGTATTGTTCCAAGTTCTAATTTGATATAGCAGTTTCTTCACAAGCCTGAGATTGGTAACTGAAGGACAGTCAAGACTCTACACCTGTATGTTTGGAAAGTCGGCCCAGGGAAGTGCATTGTATTCTATAGATTGTGATTGATAGCACAGGAACCCACAGGGTCAAACTATAGTCTACAAAGTGACTATCCAGGGCACTGCCTGTCAACCCTAGGTAAGAATAATATGCCTCTGCTTAGGACCACTCGGATTGTTAATTATCCCTTGTCTGATCATAAATCAACCACAAAATCTATTGTTGTGATATTCCGTAATGGTAGTGATGATTGTGGCTGAAGCATTGTCAGAATTGGTGGTCTTTCAATTTTTTCCTTGCAACATTTAACTTAAAGAAGCTGAGGGCAAGTGCAAGGTTTTGCTGTGATAAAGCAGATGCTCGGCTTTGAGTCTTATGAGTTGACTATGTGCTAAGGTGAAAAGATCCACTGAGGAAACATCAGACTATACAGTATGTCAGTAGTCACAAAGTGGCCACTGCATGGAAACACACGAGGATATGTTTGTCTTCATGGCAGTAACCTTTGTGAAATGCAGGGGAAAGAAAGCACAAAAAAACATATTTACACCCCTCAGTGCAGCCAATAGGAATGACCTAAAAAGGACTGAACTGGTTAGATCTGAGAATGTTGTGTTTGGCGAAAAAGAAACACTCCGAGATCCATAAGCCACCTGAATGCCAAACTGGCAGATGGGACAGTGAGTATAGAAACTGCGGTGAGGATGGCTGAACAAAAAAATAGAGGGCCTCACTGAAAGGGTGCACACTGTCGAGGTGTACCTAGAGCAGGTTCTGTCCGTAATTCTGATGCTGGGGGAGAACGACATGAGTAACTTGCACCATGGATTCCATCTTGAATTTGGATGGGAGTATAGAAGTCTCGAAGGGTGTGCTCCTCAAAACCCTTGGCTTCTCTATCAGTAGGTGCAGCATCATCAGCCAAGGACTTGTAGAAAGTCCTAAATGTATTCATAGGAACTCAATGTGAATCTGCAAGGCAGCTGATTACTCAAGACTCAGGCTCTCCCGGAGGGTCCCATGATATAACAAGGAACTGAAGGGCATCCCACGCGGAACAGAGATGTTTGTTCCATCAAAGCCTGTAGATGTGATGGGACAGGGCCAAAAAGTTCCTCCCTACCTAAAAGGGAGAGCCCAGCAGCAGGTATGCGTCAGTGCTCCAAGAGAGTCTATTGGCTCTATGCATGCAGAGCCACATGAACTGTGTGCAAATATTCCATAGGGTCCAGATCTGCTGCTTGGAAATGACGAGGGCTGATATGTGAGTTGGTGGCTCTAGGTTATAGCTGGGCAGACTAGAACTACCTTAACACCTCAAGTATAGTGAATTAACAGAAAAACATGGGAAACTCACCACTGAAATAAAGACCACCTTCACACCTAACAGAGGCACTACGACAGAGCCAGGTGTCACATCTACCCGCTGACGGAGCTATGGACACTAAAGATGAGGTCAAAACTATAGTGTTGGAAATGAAAACCAGCCTCAGACACAATAAACACCATAACTAGCCATTAGGACCAACTGAAGGACAGTCTCTAGATTGCAGTTTGGATATGGTGAAGCAAAACATTTTTACCTCGTGGATGGGTCCAACACTTCTAATGAGACAATACTGTGCATGAGAATATGCCTCCTTATTATGCATGCCTTCACTCCGCATGCAATTATAATGTGGTTGTTACAACAACCGCGTAGTAACAACGCATACCATTACCCTGCAAGTCGTAACAACGACTTGCGGAGAGGGGCACTGGATGTTGGAGAAGTATAATTTACTATTCCAACTCCAGTCTTTGCGGACAGTAGAGAAGGTGTCGGATTTTAAATCCAACACCTTCTCCCCCTCCGCAAATCGTTACGACTTGCGGGGTAATGGTATGCGTTGTTACAGCACGGTCGTTGTGACAACCGCATTGTAATTGCATGCAGGGTGACAGATTTGTGTTAAGGGCTGTTTAGCTGTGCATGAATATGGTCATAGCAGTTATAAAAATAAATAACAAATATCTTGAATTGTATTCTAGACACAACAATATTAGGACTCCAGTATCCAACACAGGAAAAGCTGAGCTATTCGCTGAGAACTTTCTTGCTAAACTGCTTGGTCGATCTCAGATCTCGGATAGCTACGTGATTGAGGGTAGCAACATATACCGGGCCTGCAGACCTATGCCTATGGCAGTTCCATGGTCAAGAGTAGCCTGTTTTCCAAATTTTAGGGACTGAGATGCTGTCTTCCGATTAACCACAAAGAAAGGCAAGTTGGAGTTTCATGGCAACCCTTTGGCCCCATTTTCAGATTCCACCACAGCAGTACAGGAGGAGAGAATTTTTGGCTGTTAATAGACAGCTCTCTTCCCTGTACAAGTATGCAGTGCTGTGCTCGGCCAAGTTGAGACTTCACCACAACAGAAAAACATGTTTAACAAGTCCATGAAGACAACCAATATCATTAAGTCTCACCTTACTGATGGGTAGATTGTGTGTCAAAGCATCTTTACGAAAGATTCAGATATACATGGTAAACCAGACTCTACAAGATATATTGTATAGTTCCATGTAGTATGTTGATCAGAGGTATTTTGATGAACCAGTTTATAGCGATATTTGGTATGACACAAGTGTAGATTGTGTGTCAAAGCATCTTTACATAAAGATTCAGATATACATGGTAAACCAGACTCTACAAGATATATTGTATAGTTCCATAGTTATATGTAGTATGTTGATTAGAGGTATTTTGATGAACCAGTTTATAGCCATATTTGGTATGACACAAGCCTGTCGACACCCACCTCACCCACCAACTATTATACTCCAGATTCTACTGGGATTGGGCACCCTGTACAGCTTAGAAATGTGACACTCCATTTTACATACCTGGGCTCATAAAACCGACGGATGACAGTGGGATGGCAATGGTATTTCTTGGTAACACATAACCAGAAGTTTGTGACTGGCATCACACTACACCCCTACTGTTTACCACCTACAATAAATTATATTTGTTTTGTTGGTGGGGGGTATCTTTCAGTGATAGCCAGAGAAATCAGTGCCGGGGTGAGGAAAGAAGGTTTTTTAAGTTTTAATAGTTTTGGAAAGGTCAGAAGTCTACATCCTCGGTGTGGAATTCACATCATTCAGGACAGATTGTTTGGCATCAAGGACAACAGATTTTCATGTATATGTTGTCCTCTAAACTAGTTAGCCCGATCCCGTACAGCACTAACCCTTTTGACTTAAAGGACTAAAGTTAGAAGGGAAAATCTTTGACTAGTCAAACCTGGTTGGTATATCCGACCCTTGCTCCATGGTGATCAGCGTCAAATTGCACCGAGGTTCTGGTCACCCACAACTATCACCGGCACTTTATGCTTCTTTGTGCTATTCTTGCTTAAAGCTTTAAAAATTAATTCATCTAGTTCCACTTATTGGATTTTTGTCATGCTAGTGTCCTTTTCTTTTTTAAATGTTACTCTATTTTTTAACTCAGTCAGTCAGTCAGTCAGTCAGTCATAATACTTTATTTCGATAAATCAATATCATAAAAAGACATAGGAACAAGTTTTTACACATGATCATCAAATGCAATAAATACATAATAAAACATGATATATATACATACTAGTACCACTTACATGTGAATACAAAAATATATACTTTCTATAAAATCCATACCTAAAAATACATTTAAAAGAGGTCAGTAAGGATAAAACAGGCTGTTCATATCGATTGCAAAAAACTCATCAATGTAAAAAGGATTCAAGTAATAACCAATACTAATACGAAATATGCAGTTCATCTTTCTAATGATCCGAGGTCACCCGGTTATCGAACACCATCCTTTTATTAACCCTACTAGCCCCCACAAGGAAGTTGGCAACATGAAACATTATCCTAGGGGTTTGTAATAGCTGGAGAAACAGTAGTGCTGGCTTGACCTGTGTGAACCCCACCTCTTTAAGAATCGGTCTCAAGAATTTCCTTCTTAGGACCGTGAAGTGGTCACAGAACATCAGAAAGTGCAAAGTGTTCTGGGTCGAGAAATTATCACACTTACATGGCGAGGCATTATCTGGTGAACTCCAGCTTGGAAAGTAGCCCAGAGATAAGTGGATCAAATTCAGCCGAAATCGAGTTAAGAGGAAGCGGTGATAGGGCCGGTTAACAATGGTCAGGTATGGTTCTGGGCCCACATGGGTACACAAAATAAGGCTAGACCTTACCATTGGTTTCCCAAGCTCCACTTGTTCCCTATCTAGGCATAGCATATCTCTCATCATACCTTTAATTTGAGCTATGTCTTTCGTAGTTATACTAGAAGGGGCTAAGAAAAGATCTGGTCTCCCTAGCTTGCCGAGGCTATCTTTGATATAGGCTAGCCATGGAATCTTGCTAACCCCATCTAAATGCAAGCAATCTTTTAAAATGATGTGATTGAGGGGAATTTCATGGTTCAGCCAGATCCTAAGCCAGGCCAAAACAGGGGCTATTTTAATCAGGTCTGAAATGTATCCCAACCCTAGTTCAGAATGAACAATGTATGTAGGAGTTGACTGGGGTACAGAAAGGACTGACCTGAGAAATTTATTTTCGGTAATCTGGATACTATCCGTTGAACAATAGCCCCAAATGGCGCTGCCATATGTGGCAACAGCCAAGCTTTTGGCTTTATAGAGTTGTAGCAAAGTGACTATTGGCCTAGCCCCCAATTTTTTTATAAAACTCTGAAGTGCAAAGGAAGATCTAGCAAGAGCAAGATTTCTATTTTTTATCTGGGGACCCCAGGATCCTCTCTCATCAAATGTAATCCCTAAATAGGGGAAAGTGGTTACTCTACAGAGCTCTTGTTTCCCGCATGTAAATGTTTTTATTAACTTGGTGTTTTTAGCCTTGCCCATTATCATGATTTGGGACTTTTTGACGTTAATCATTAAATCCAAGGAAGCCATGAAATCTTCAAATGCATCCAGTAAGCGTTGAAGGCCCACTCCAGTACGGGAGAGCAAAACAGCGTCGTCCGCGTATAGGAGAACTGGAATTCCCAGTTCACCTACTCGCGGAACGTCCAGAGTAGCTATTTTTAAGGAGGATTCCAATGCGTTTATATAGACCGTAAAAAGGAGGGGAGCCAAGATGCACCCCTGCCTTACCCCTCTTTCAGACTTAAAGTAACTAGTGCAGCGCCCTTCCGAGGTGACTCTGATCGCAGCAGTTAAGTCAGAATGAAGATCAGCTAAAAGACAGACAAGGGCCCTATCCAGTCCTATGTCAAGCAAGATATTCCACAGCTTGGAGCGATTTACAAGGTCGAAGGCTGACGAGAGGTCCATGAACCCCAGGTACATGGACCCCTCCCTAGCTCTCGTATATTTTTCGACCAGTAAATGCAAATTTAGGCCCTGGTCAATGGTGCTTCTTTTTGGCCTAAAACCATACTGCACATTGGAAAGTACACCTTTTTCAAGTAGCCAATCATTCAATCTAGATAGGATAACCCTACCCAATATTTTCACCGATGAGTCGATTAGGGAGATCGGTCTATAACAAGATGGGTCTAGCCTATTACCCTTTTTAAAAACCGGTATGATAATGGATTTTTTCCATGAATCCGGGATTTTGTCAATTGAGAGAACGTTAAAAACATTACATAAAATTTTGGACCAAAACTTAGGATCATGTTTAAAAACGTCCCCAGGGACCCCGTCAGGACCTGGAGCTTTGTTTTTCAAGGTCAGTTCTATTGCCCGTTCCACTTCAGCTACGACAAAAACTACAGTGGCCTTAGTGATACGTGAATCGCCAACTGCCTCTTCTATAGGGGCGGCAGTGATGACAGTGCTATTGGATTCAGAGTATATCTCACTGAAGTGTTTAATCCAACCCTCATCAGGGATGTTTGCTTCTAAAGGCATATTTGAGTCCTCTGAAAAGAGTGGTTGGTTTATTATTTTCCAAAATAGGCCACTGTTTTTTAATGTAACAGGATCTAAAAGTTGCTCTAGAGCTGTATCTTTCAGGGCCCTCTTTCTTGCAAGAATTGTACGTTTGTATGCGGACCTTGCGCTCGAAATGTCCACACGGTTTTTAGGAGTGGCTTTCAGGGCTTTTAATAGATCACTATGAGCCTTTGAGCAGTTCTTGTCGAACCATCTTTTACCGACTAACTGCTTTGAGCTCGATGTATTCTCGAGGTTACGGGCAATTTCTGTACAGATATGGTCAAATGCCATTATAACCTGATTGCTCTGGGTTCTGTTAGATAGACATATTGCAACATCATCCTCGGTCCTAGACAGAACCTCCTGTAGGAGGGTTTCAGGGACTATTTTGGACCATTTTAGCCTACGGTTTTGGTCTTTAGGGATAAGATTAGCTCCCCCTTTATGTTTAAGAGATTTCAAAGAAATTACATCTGCAATCATTAGTTCTAATAAAACAGGATTATGGTCGCTAAAAACTGATACCTCTGTGTGATATTTAATCACGTTGTTTAACAGAAAAGGAGTCAAAAAAATATAATCAATAATAGTGCCCATGTCGTTTCCTTTAAACGTAGGGGATCTATCTTTCCCATCCCCACAAGTTGATTCGTATAGGTTCCAACTTGCTAAAAAAGATTCGAGGATTTCTCCACGCCTAGTATGTTCCAGGTGCACAATGGAAGAAAGGGGGGGAACTTCAATGTCCTGACTAGGGCATGGTAGGGAACATGGGTGTATATTAAAATCCCCTAGTAATATTAATTCAAAAGTATGTACATTAGTGTTATAGACTGACAAAAATTTGTCCAGTAACTCTAAATTGTGACTGGTACAATCATTGGCGTTAGAGTTATAAAAATTAACAAAAAGAATCTTAGCCCTGTCTTGCAGGGCAAGTTCAACAATCAAACAGTGATCGGAGCCAGATGAACATTGAGTAAGTTTACCCTTTATGTCCAGTTTGAATAAACTTAACAGGCCCCCCTTGGGTCGTCCAGCCACGCTGCTGATGGCTGGGATGCAGAAGTGGCTGTAGCCATCCATGGAGAAGCTATTTGTCTGGTCCCAGGTCTCTTGTAAAGCAATGATGTCAAAGGCTTTAAGTGTCAGTTGCCAATCCGGGTTCCCAATTTTGCTCTTTATTCCCGCAATATTCCAGGTGGCAATTTTGAGAGATGGAAATATAGCAGGTGGCTGAGTGGGATTCCTTGTTATGTCTGGAAGTCAATCATTTTCCTCCAATGAGGACAAAGCAGAATAACGGTTATGAAGGGGAAGACTGTTATACATCTGCCTGTTCACTGGCTGCTGACCGAAAGGATCACCTCCATTTTGGAACACAGGAGCGTTCAATGGCCTAATGGGATGAGGACCAGCCATTCCCCCTGTAGAAGCGTTACCACGATGCTCTAGCTGATAGGATGGTGGTAAAAGAGTACTGGCCAGATGACTATAGAAATAACCAAGTGGTCTGGCACAAACAGCGTGTTCCTGGAGTGGTAAAGAGGCTGCTCTAAGCAGGACAGTAGCAGCATGTTGCGGATATTTAAAATTAACAATGATACAGTCCCCCCCTATGTCTTTCTTACCGTGGCCAATCCAACCAACTCTACGAGTGGATAAAATATCGTTTGAGAAGGCCACCGGAAAACCACAATTCTTATTCAGCCAGGCAAGTGATTTATTTTTTAGAGCGTCATGGGTTTCCATCCCGGGATTAGACATGCAGGAGTCAACCTTAGGAACATTGGTTAATATTACAGTGTATGGAACACACTGTGGTGGAAGGTTGACAACATTTCTCCACATGGGTTTACTGTGCCCCGAGGCATCAACCCTTGGGGCGTTCTTCAGGGCGTTCTGACGACTATTTTGTACTATTTGAGTTTGTCGAAAAGATGGAGCTAGTGCAACTTTCGAGCCCATTAATGGTTGTGATGATGAGGTAGTAGACAAGGCGTTTGCAGTCTGAAATGCCTGATGATTACCCCCCGGACCATCTTCCCTGATATTGTCAGACGTGAAAAGGGCGGGCTCCAATAGACTATGTCCTGTAGGGCCCGAGGAATCAGGTTGAATAGAAGTCATTGGAGAGGTCCTAATCGAGTTAGAGTCTAGGAGACCCTTAAGTCTAGTAACCTCTAATGTGACTAAGTCTAACTTTGCCAGCAGTGGACTAATCAAGGCCTCTAGTTTAGACTCTAATATAGAAGCCAGGAGTTCAATATGTGGTGGATACAGGGGGCTGTTCTCGGCGTTATTTACGGTCTCTGAAACTTTATTTGAGGGTACAGAGTTAGCCCCCCCGGTCAATGGTGCTGTTCCTTGCTTTTTGGGTTTACGAGTCACTACCCTCTTAACCGGGAACTTCCTGCAGGCACGCACTGTTCTCCGAGCAGGGGATGGAGTTTGTATGCCCTTGATAGGCGATACCATGCTCTGGCTAGAACTGGAAACGTTGGTGATTGCCCCTTCGACAGTATTGACTAAAGTAGTTGCATCGGTATTTACGACTACATTATCAATATTGGCACTACCACTATTTAGAGATAACGTTGGGGAAGACAACATAGATGACCTTAGTGGTGATGTCTCCGGACTTGATCTGCCAAAGGAAATTCTCCTATCTTGATTGATCTTGTTAACCACTCTGACAAGATAGCTATCCATAGTCCTGGTTTCGCTAGTGGCAACAGTTTTCACTTGCCTGGGCTTAGACATGAGGTGTTCGACAAAGATTTACCACAACAAAAATTGAAACAGTAGGTTTTCCCTGGGCTCCGTACTCTATAATGGGGGCGTTAGGTCCTACTGAACTTACGCACATGCACGACAATACTTTATGAACCTACTTGCGTAACCACGACAGGCGGATCACCAAAATCCATGGCCCTGCCCAGCCTCCTCCGGCCCCGGACGGCCACAGACGGCCCGCCCTCTGCCCGGGCTCAGCCCGGCGTCGCCCGCGCGCGTCCCGCGTCGCGGAGGGAGCTGTCGGTTATCAAGCGCCTCCGGGCGCGCTGGCGGCGGAAGTGGCGTCGGGAGGAGCAGTGGCTGATGGGGATTGTAGTCTCCTGGCGTGGACTGGCGGCCAAAGATACACCCAGCAAGGGTGCCCAGTCAGCTCTCCCCCTGCGTGTGGTCTCGCTGGGCTCTGCGGACTGCTCGTGGTCGATTCTGCGCCCCCCGCTCCACCGAGGGAGCTGTCGGTTATCAAGCGCCTCCGGGCGCGCTGGCGGCGGAAGTGGCGTCGGGAGGAGCAGTGGCTGATGGGGATTGTAGTCTCCTGGCGTGGACTGGCGGCCAAAGATACACCCAGCAAGGGTGCCCAGTCAGCTCTCCCCCTGCGTGTGGTCTCGCTGGGCTCTGCGGACTGCTCGTGGTCGATTCTGCGCCCCCCGCTCCACCGAGGGAGCTGTCGGTTATCAAGCGCCTCCGGGCGCGCTGGCGGCGGAAGTGGCGTCGGGAGGAGCAGTGGCTGATGGGGATTGTAGTCTCCTGGCGTGGACTGGCGGCCAAAGATACACCCAGCAAGGGTGCCCAGTCAGCTCTCCCCCTGCGTGTGGTCTCGCTGGGCTCTGCGGACTGCTCGTGGTCGATTCTGCGCCCCCCGCTCCACCGAGGGAGCTGTCGGTTATCAAGCGCCTCCGGGCGCGCTGGCGGCGGAAGTGGCGTCGGGAGGAGCAGTGGCTGATGGGGATTGTAGTCTCCTGGCGTGGACTGGCGGCCAAAGATACACCCAGCAAGGGTGCCCAGTCAGCTCTCCCCCTGCGTGTGGTCTCGCTGGGCTCTGCGGACTGCTCGTGGTCGATTCTGCGCCCCCCGCTCCACCGAGGGAGCTGTCGGTTATCAAGCGCCTCCGGGCGCGCTGGCGGCGGAAGTGGCGTCGGGAGGAGCAGTGGCTGATGGGGATTGTAGTCTCCTGGCGTGGACTGGCGGCCAAAGATACACCCAGCAAGGGTGCCCAGTCAGCTCTCCCCCTGCGTGTGGTCTCGCTGGGCTCTGCGGACTGCTCGTGGTCGATTCTGCGCCCCCCGCTCCACCGAGGGAGCTGTCGGTTATCAAGCGCCTCCGGGCGCGCTGGCGGCGGAAGTGGCGTCGGGAGGAGCAGTGGCTGATGGGGATTGTAGTCTCCTGGCGTGGACTGGCGGCCAAAGATACACCCAGCAAGGGTGCCCAGTCAGCTCTCCCCCTGCGTGTGGTCTCGCTGGGCTCTGCGGACTGCTCGTGGTCGATTCTGCGCCCCCACGTCGAGTCAAACAGGGTTGTTTGTAATGTGCTGAGCAGTTTTGGGAAGATTTGATAATTCCTTAGCTGTGTCTCACACTTATCAACTAGATATGATCTATAGATGAATGTATATTGTAATTTAAGGTTATTGCGTAAATCCTGGCCTTCAGCTAAGGGGCCATAACCGATTCTCACAAAACTCACAAAATGTTTAGAGATCGGCAAGTATTTTTTCTAACTATTTGTAAGATGATGGGTGGGGAAGGGCAAAGTTTAAGGGGAGTTAATAAAGTGAACGGATGGGATTGTAGGTGTATTATAGGTGTTGCTTGGGCCTATATATAGGTATTTTGAAATGTACTATCTGTACAAGGATGAGAAAGTGTATAGTCCGGGTGTAAAGTCGCCAGTTGGGTTTTTCTTTGACATGTAATAAGTTTCGAAAGCTTCTAATGGCGAATCTGATGGTGAGGCGGTTTCTACGGCAGTCCGAGTTCAGGCCCCACCCAGACTCTGTTTATTAATTGCGCTTTGCAGTGGCTCAAAGCCGGGTAGGAATTACCGACTGTATCTGCACGGGGGAGATCAGAAACAGAAGGCGAGCACACCACGTCCACCGACGGCAAAGCAGATGGTTTTACTTTAGAAAATCACAAAATGGAGGGGGAGCAATCCTGGCAGAGCAGGCCTCGTTGTGTGGAATCTGCTTATCGAGAAAAGAAACGATTGCGCACATGTATCCGTAATGATTCCGGAAGTGCCCCCCCTCAGACTCCGCAAAAGAAAGGCTGCTGTTTCCCCTCTCGAACAGCATTATTTCGATGTGCTTCTGGGGTGTCGAGGAAAAGCCGCCGCACCTCTGCTTGTGAAACTCCCCCTGAAACGCCTCCAGCAGACGCGCCTATTTTTTAACTCAATTTGGGATTTTTATTGTTTTACATTTCACCTTTATTACTATTTTGGTACTGCATAAATACTTTACACATTGCACTAAGTTAAGCCTGACTGCTCTGCGCCATAGCTACCAGGAGGTTAAGCTCAAGTTAATGAAGTCACTTTTAGGGTTCACCATGACGACAAGGGCTGTGATTATTCATTGAGGTTGGTAGGCACCCACCCCGAATAGTAATCCAATTTGTTACAGTGAGGAACCACTTCTCTGCTCAAGATGATGCTAGGTCCGCACCTTCTGAAGAGCTGCCATAAACCTGACATGGGTTATGCTGGTAAGACCCAAGCTGTGGTACAGGATGTATATTTAGCCTTGACATGTCAATCTGTCTGGTACTTGCTACTCACAGTTGCCTCTAGAGCTGCATGGGCCTGTAGTCTACAAACATATTGATGTTGACACTACAGTTGCTAATCGGAATTCTCTAATAGACGGGTGGGAATAAAGGACATAGGAGAGCAGAAGTGTAAGTAAGGAGCCTTTTAAAGCTGTGGAGAATAACGATGTGAATTAGGCACAATTCTATTCGACCAGTGTCCACACAATACCCTATAAAAACAACATTCGTTTGAAGTGCATACAAACTCTCAAATCAAGAAACTGGGTCCTAAAGGGAACAAAGAGACCAGCGGGAATGGGGCTAGTAAGGGTCGGAGGTATCGGCGTATCAACTGTGACAGCGTGATGTGTGTAGATTACGCTTTAAGGAAATTAAGGCCCATAGGTTAATGATTAGGGTGATGTAGCGGTGTGGGCCAGCAGGATACGAATTCAACAGACTGCGGTGGATCTCAAAAACAGATTTCCCATGTACAAAACTGATCAATTAGCATTAGTAACAGCTCTGCTCCCCGGAGCATCTCTTACAAGACTCACCCCATCTTGGTCCTGACAAAACATGTTCCTTCCGTGATCTTGAATATATCTTCTCTCCTTTGGCGGTCAGCAACGATACGCTCAAATGTCCAAAACTAAAACAGCAGTTGGTTATGTCTTGATATAATTTTGAAGCACACCCGGGACAAACAAACAGGTTCTTCCTGGAGCACCTTGTTGCCCGCTATCGACCATATCTTTCGTCTGCGCATGCTTAGAACACGAACACGGCAGGGCCACACGAAGCTAGTGAAAGCACACTGAGCATGCGCACACGGTAGTGAAAGTCGCCGGAAGGGGCGACGTAGCATTAGGCACAGCTCTAAATAGGTAATTGGGTAGTCTGAAACAGGAAAGCTATCTATCTTCTTGCACCGAGCATGCTTTACAAACCAGTCCCTTGCCAATAAAGATGGCACGGGCGGTATGGGGTGCTAGGCGTGTTTGCCATCTGTTTGGCTTTGCTTTTCCACAAGGTTGTTGGCATCAGAAGGGCCATGCGCACTTGATTTCACTAACCACAACACGACAAACTGCTGATTAGTGTTTTCCACATGAGCGTGGCATACAATATGCTTCCTTTGAGCATGTGCAGATGGGTAGTGACTCAAGCTGAAAGCATGAGTATTGTATAAAATTTGATAATTTACAGCATTGGATGGACGCCGATCGTTGTGCCCTTCTCGGCAATCGTTGTGATACTCGTTGTGCAAAGCCTACATTTCAAACTGAATTTGGTACGAGTTCATTGGAGAGATGTCTCTGAAGGATTCTGATAAGGTGAGTAATGTGATGTCCAGATTGGCTGTATTTTTACTTGCACCTTCCATTTCACAACAGCTTTAGAGCGTGCATGATGCAGTTGGCAACACGCTGCACTGTTAAGTTTGTGGTTGGATTCAGCTTTAGAAGACAGTATGTCCTATATACTGCATGTTGTAGTATGTTTAGCAGAACTAGTAAGGTACTTTAAAATACTATTCACAAACCTACTTGCTAAGGTACCACCTCTGCCTTTCTTATCTTTCAATCTGCCATGATATCCGCCCCTATTGCGGATTCTGTGCACACTTAAGTATACGTTTTTATGGTAAATGTGTGAGGGACAGAGGGAAGTGGCAGGGAAATGGGGAATACTTACGAATAAATGGGAGGGATTAAGAGAGGAAGGACTAAGGAGGGGTTTAGCGAGGCACACGCCCTTACCCACAAAAGAGTAAGCCAATTGCTACCAGCAAACCTCACTTCTAAAGCTACTACAGACAATAAGGACCCAAAACAGTAGCAAATGCACTCCAGCTCAGAGCTAGAGTATGTCCAGCACCACATTTGCCAGCCACTTTTCAACACCTTCCCATTGAAATCAATGGAGCTAGGGACTTAAAATCAAAAACCCATATGAAATAATGTACAATTAAACACAACTATTTAGAATATTACAAATATAAATGCATTCAATTTGATGTTTAAAAAAACTATAACTAAACATATATATTTAATTGTAAAATAGTTTAATAACTTTTTAATTTCAATTTTAATGTAACATTTTATATTGAAATACAATAACATGCATTTTCATTTTTATACATCACTTTTCATAATTATTCATACACAATAAAACATACTGTTATTACTTTAGGTGGGACTTATTTTTTTATTGATTAAAGTTTTATTATTTAATTTATAATGAAGTTGTTAGCGCTATATCATTTTTATTGAATCTATCTATCTATATATATATTCACTGAAAAAACCATAGGTTTCACACACGTTATAGTTAGGAATTAGCATTTAAAAAACCTTGCAAATTCACTGAAAAAACCATAGGTTTCACACACGTTATAGTTAGGAAATAGCATTTAAAAAACCTTACAAATTCACTGAAAAAACCATAGGTTTCACACATGTTATAGTTAGCTGGACATTTTACTCGTAAAAAACCAATGAAATTCCCCCGTTATAGTTAGTTCAGCTAACTATAACTCGCGCGCCCGCAATCCACTGCTGATGACGTCACATATTACATCACTCATGACATGGTCAGTGACATCACTCATGACATCACTGATGACATCTCAAATGACATCACTGATGACATCATCCATTAAGTATCTGTTTCTTAACAATTTTAATATGTTTAATATATATAGGGAAAGGCCTGTTGAAGAATGAGTGGGTGTACAAGTGTGTAAATGGATGATTTTCTGTGGTGCATAACATGATTCTATTAGTGAGTCATTAAATGTATCTTACTGCAGACTAGTGACTAAACTGTGTAAATGTGTGTATGTGTCTGTATGTTGGTGTATAAGTGGCTGCATGGTTTTGAGAACAGCTATATGAGTGTCTATATGGGTAATTGATTGGTTGTCTGAGTATCTGTATGGGTTCGTGAGTGTTTGTGTGGGTAGGGTGTGTGTCACTATGCATAGATGTGTGAGTGGGTGATTCTATGGGTGCATGGTTTTAAGAGTGCATCTGTGATGGACTGTATGGTTGAGTGAGTGTATGTATGGGTGTGTTAGGGATTTAATGTATATCTCAGTAGTACATTTGTGACTAACTACATATGTGAAAGGCAGTATATGTGCGTGTAAGAGTATATAAGTGAGTAGATATGAGAGTGTGTGATTGTGAAAGTGACTGTATGGATGAGTGTGTGCTTGTATCAATGATTCTATAAGAGTGTAAGAATGTGATACTATTTTTATGAGTAAGTGAACTTGAGTGTGTTTTACTGCATAGGTGAGAAAATGGGAGTGTGATTATTTGCATGACTGAGTAGGTGTAAGAGTAGCTCTATGGATACTTGTTAGTGTGTGAGTGTCTATATAAGTGTTTAAATGTATATGATAGTTTTGTACGGAGTGACTGTAAGTATGAGTGACTGTACAGGTGAGCGAGTGGAGGTATATGAAGACCTAAGAGTTAATAAGTGGGTATGTAGTCATTGGTATTGCACTATATATGGTTTTGAGAATGGAACTCTTAAATTTTTAGATGGTGTATCAAAGGTTATATTAGGGTGTGAGAAGATGCGGTAATTTTTTACATGGATGATGTTCTCAGTGATGTCATTTGAGATGTCGTCAGTGATGTCATGAGTGATGTCACTGACCATGTCATGAGTGATGTAATATGTGATGTCATCAGCAGTGGATTGCGGGCGCGCGAGTTATAGTTAGCTGAACTAACTATAACAGGGGAATTTCATTGGTTTTTTACGAGTAAAATGTCCAGCTAACTATAACATGTGTGAAACCTATGGTTTTTTCAGTGAATTTGTAAGGTTTTTTAAATGCTATTTCCTAACTATAACGTGTGTGAAACCTATGGATTTTTCAGTGAATTTGCAAGGTTTTTTAAATGCTAATTCCTAACTATAACGTGTGTGAAACCTGTGGTTTTCTCATTGAATTTCAAAGGTTTTTTAAATGCTAATTTTAGAATTTTAAAATATATTTTTTATATATTTCTTTTACAAAAATTTCCCTATGTATACATTTATAAATTATCTTTATCCTTTAATTTGGTTTGGCTCATTTTTTTTTTACTTTTAATTTGGATAAAGTTGAACAGCATAGTTAATATCTTCTATTAACTTATGTCCACTTTATTTCTTTTCTTTTTTCTATAAATTTTTAGGGTGCGCGCACTGAGCGCGAACCTAGTACATTTGCGTACGTCTTTCATGTATGCATGCGTACATTATCTACGTACGCATACATACGTTTTAGTGCGCGCTCGCAGCGCGCACCTGGTACGCATGCGTACGTTTTTTGTGTACGCATGCGTACGTTATATACGTACGCATATGTACGTTTTAGTACGCGCTCGCAGCGCGCACCCAGTACGCATGCGTACGTACGCATGTGTGCGTCGTACGTGCTCCGCGCGCTACACTCGCGTATACGCGTAGAGTACGCGCGCTGACGTTCGCGCATGCGCACGTGCTGCGTATGCGCGTTACGTACGCGCATAATACTTAAGCGCATGCACGCGTACACGTTTGCGCATGCGTAATTGCACCGTGCGCGCTCTGAGCTTGCTCCGTGCGCGCACCTCGGGTTATGTGATTAATAAAACAACACTTTTCATTGGTTTTCATTACTTTCAGTTTCAGATTGTTTCAAAACCACACCCAATCCCCTCATGGCAAGTCATGTGATCAAGAAACATCACTTTTCATTGGTTCAAAGTACTTTCAGTTCCAGATTCTTCCAAAACTACACCCACTCCCCTCATTATTAGTTCTGATTCCCTTGGAGAAGGAGCTACTCTGTTTTTGTGAGACAATGGCAGAGCACCAGCCACCTTCTGAGAGTGATTAGGACACTCTTGAGAGACAGAGGCAGAGGAAGCAGAAAGACTCCTTTATATGTCAGTTTTTCACTTTTCCTGAGGGACAAAAGAAGGTGAATGCACCAAAGGTCACCTGCATACTTTGTCACCGCATCTTGTCACATGGGAATGCTAATAAGAAGTACTCTTTTAGTATTCACACAATGATGAGGCATGTTGAGAAAATGCATCCTGTGACTTTTCGTCAGCTTCTGGAGCAAACCCTTCACCTGCTCAGCCGACGACATCTGCAGCAGCTCAGCCGAGCACATCTTCGGCAGCTCAGCCGAGCACTTCTTCTGCGATGGTGCCTTCACCTTCTTACACACCTCTGGATATTCGTCCTTGTTTTGCGAGGATGAGTACACGTTGCATGGATTGTGCTACTCTTATTACTATGGGTGAGAGCAGTGTTGATCTCATTCAGAGAAAATTTGAGGAGCACCCTTGCACTAGGCCATAGTTTTGTTATTTTTTTTTTTCGTTTTTCTCTTCCTCTGTCCCTACATTAACTCAAGGGCTCTTTTTAGAGCCACCTAAAATCTAAACACAAAAACTTGTTTTTTGAATCTATTTTGTCATGTTTTTTTTTGGGGTGCACGCACCCTGCGCGCACCCAATGATGTTTTTAAAAAAAAAAATCATTTTTTTCAACTTTAGTAAACTGATTTTTATTTCTATTTTTTTAAAGTTTTTTTTTCGGGTGCGCGCAGAATGCGCGCACCCCGCGATGTTTTTTTAAAAACATTAAAATCTTTTTTTTGGCCCTTCGTGGTCCTACTGTGACCCCCTGACAATGGCTAGGGGGTCAAGAACTCCCTACTCTGCCCCCTATTCACGTTCTCCACCTTTCCTTTTCAGTGCGACAGACAAAATGGCGGCCGACACTTCCTGATTTCGACCGATTCGAATGTTTACTGACATCTAACAACCGATCAGAATTACGCTCGTGCACGGCAGAGTGCGCGCACAGGGCTTGCACAGTGCGCGCACCCTGCGCGCGTATAGATATTGATATGCTTTTAAATGCTATTTTCTCAGGAAATACTGAACAGATTTACACCAGACCTGCGAAAGGCACTTCCTTGACCTTATGGCTACCTCTCTGCCAAATTTCACGTAATTCTGTTCAGCCGTTCGGGCTGTAGCTGCGACTAAAGGTCCTATGGAAAAATGCATGGGGGAAAACGCGTTTTGGGACCCCCCCCTTTTTCTCGGCCCCCGCTTGACGAATCACCCCGAGACTTTCAGGGTAGGAGCTGAGCGGAGCGCCCCATTAGTTTTGAAAATTTCGCGAGGATTCGTCAACCGGCGCGAAAGTTATTCAAAATAGAATTTTGAGATTTCCTATGGAAACACGGTCCTAACTATAACTATCTACTGGCGACTGCCAGTAGATAATATATATATATATCCCATAAATATTTTGACTAGTTTTTTTCAAATCTACTAAACTTTTTTACTTTTTGCTGTTCTTTACCAGAGTGAGATTTTGATGAAGGGAATTACGTGGGGAGGTGTGGTTAGGGATGTTAATAATATACCAAAAGAACAACACAGCCATAACTGGGTGCAAATATAGCTAACAGCAGCAATGTTACACTGAAGCACCAATGTTAGGTGCAGTGTATTATAATAAGCGTTACAACAAACAAATGATGGACGGAATGCTGACAATGCAGACATTCTCCCCCAGTCAAGAGATCTGGGTTAAATCCATCGTTCTTTTGCCCACTACGCCACCCCAGTTCAGACATAGCCATATGCAAATCAGTCTTGACCCTGTGCCTCATGGGA
This sequence comes from Triturus cristatus, assembly GCF_964204655.1. Taxonomy (NCBI): domain Eukaryota; kingdom Metazoa; phylum Chordata; class Amphibia; order Caudata; family Salamandridae; genus Triturus; species Triturus cristatus. Next base: position 778,749,686 of record NC_140592.1, read on the forward strand.
ACAGTCCAGCCCGAACTGCCAAGCCATGTCTTCCCTGGACCGGAATCAAGCATCCTAGGACCGGTTTCTGGCTATCAGCCGTCATCAGCCAGGATAGCTTGACTCCAGTGGCGTAGTGAGCACGGGTCCCACGTCTGGGAATACCCATCCCACTTAGGGCGAAAAGCGTTACAACAAACAAATGATGGACGGAATGCTGACAATGCAGACATTCTCCCCCAGTCAAGAGATCTGGGTTAAATCCATCGTTCTTTTGCCCACTACGCCACCCCAGTTCAGACATGGCCATATGCAAATCAGTCTTGACCCTGTGCCTCATGGGAACAGTCCAGCCCGAACTGCCAAGCCATGTCTTCCCTGGACCGGAATCAAGCATCCTAGGACCGGTTTCTGGCTATCAGCCGTCATCAGCCAGGATAGCTTGACTCCAGTGGCGTAGTGAGCACGGGTCCCACATCTGGGAATACCCATCCCACTTAGGGCGAAAAGCGTTACAACAAACAAATGATGGACGGAATGCTGACAATGCAGACATTCTCCCCCAGTCAAGAGATCTGGGTTAAATCCATTGTTCTTTTGCCCACTACGCCACCCCAGTTCAGACATGGCCATATGCAAATCAGTCTTGACCCTGTGCCTCATGGGAACAGTCCAGCCCGAACTGCCAAGCCATGTCTTCCCTGGACCGGAATCAAGCATCCTAGGACCGGTTTCTGGCTATCAGCCGTCATCAGCCAGGATAGCTTGACTCTAGTGGCGTAGTGAGCACGGGTCCCACGTCTGGGAATACCCATCCCACTTAGGGCAAAAAGCGTTACAACAAACAAATGATGGACGGAATGCTGACAATGCAGACATTCTCCCCCAGTCAAGAGATCTGGGTTAAATCCATTGTTCTTTTGCCCACTACGCCACCCCAGTTCAGACATGGCCATATGCAAATCAGTCTTGACCCTGTGCCTCATGGGAACAGTCCAGCCCGAACTGCCAAGCCATGTCTTCCCTGGACCGGAATCAAGCATCCTAGGACCGGTTTCTGGCTATCAGCCGTCATCAGCCAGGATAGCTTGACTCCAGTGGCGTAGTGAGCACGGGTCCCACGTCTGGGAATACCCATCCCACTTAGGGCGAAAAGCGTTACAACAAACAAATGATGGACGGAATGCTGACAATGCAGACATTCTCCCCCAGTCAAGAGATCTGGGTTAAATCCATCGTTCTTTTGCCCACTACGCCACCCCAGTTCAGACATGGCCATATGCAAATCAGTCTTGACCCTGTGCCTCATGGGAACAGTCCAGCCCGAACTGCCAAGCCATGTCTTCCCTGGACCGGAATCAAGCATCCTAGGACCGGTTTCTGGCTATCAGCCGTCATCAGCCAGGATAGCTTGACTCCAGTGGCGTAGTGAGCACGGGTCCCACATCTGGGAATACCCATCCCACTTAGGGCGAAAAGCGTTACAACAAACAAATGATGGACGGAATGCTGACAATGCAGACATTCTCCCCCAGTCAAGAGATCTGGGTTAAATCCATTGTTCTTTTGCCCACTACGCCACCCCAGTTCAGACATGGCCATATGCAAATCAGTCTTGACCCTGTGCCTCATGGGAACAGTCCAGCCCGAACTGCCAAGCCATGTCTTCCCTGGACCGGAATCAAGCATCCTAGGACCGGTTTCTGGCTATCAGCCGTCATCAGCCAGGATAGCTTGACTCTAGTGGCGTAGTGAGCACGGGTCCCACGTCTGGGAATACCCATCCCACTTAGGGCAAAAAGCGTTACAACAAACAAATGATGGACGGAATGCTGACAATGCAGACATTCTCCCCCAGTCAAGAGATCTGGGTTAAATCCATCGTTCTTTTGCCCACTACGCCACCCCAGTTCAGACATGGCCATATGCAAATCAGTCTTGACCCTGTGCCTCATGGGAACAGTCCAGCCCGAACTGCCAAGCCATGTCTTCCCTGGACCGGAATCAAACATCCTAGGACCGGTTTCTGGCTATCAGCCGTCATCAGCCAGGATAGCTTGACTCCAGTGGCGTAGTGAGCACGGGTCCCACGTCTGGGAATACCCATCCCACTTAGGGCGAAAAGCGTTACAACAAACACATGATGGACGGAATGCTGACAATGCAGACATTCTCCCCCAGTCAAGAGATCTGGGTTAAATCCATCGTTCGAAAAATGCATGGGGAAAACGTGTTTTGGGACCCCCCCTTTTTCTCGGCCCCCGCTTGACGAATCACCCCGAGACTTTCAGGGTAGGAGCTGAGCGGAGCGCCCCATTAGTTTTGAAAATTTCGCGAGGATTCGTCAACCGGCGCGAAAGTTATTCAAAATAGAATTTTGAGATTTCCTATGGAAACACGGTCCTAACTATAACTATCTACTGGCGACTGCCAGTAGATATATATATATATATATATATATATATATATATATATATATATATATATATATATATATCCCATAAATATTTTGACTAGTTTTTTTCAAATCTACTAAACTTTTTTTACTTTTTGCTGTTCTTTACCAGAGTGAGAGTTTGATGAAGGGAATTACGTGGGGAGGTGTGGTTAGGGATGTTAATAATATACCAAAAGAACAACACAGCCATAACTGGGTGCAAATATAGCTAACAGCAGCAATGTTACACTGAAGCACCAATGTTAGATGCAGTGTATTATGATAAGGCATATTGCTGAGACAAAATACGAACTATGGCAGAACTATGGCAGCGCACATGCCAGCGCTTCAGGGGGCAGCTACTCTCTCCACTTGAAGTAGAGATGGTAGTTTTGCCACTTCGATCCCTTAGCAGTGTATAGTGCTAACAATTTTGAGATCTTTGGTGGATGGAACTGATATCTCCATAAGTTCGGAATGTGAGTATGGGACAGGGGTCAGCAAGTATTATGTTCTAATGTCAAATATTATTATGTGGAAAAAAATTAAATGAAATGACTGTGATAACTCGATTTGCCACTGGTCACCAACAATTGGCAATAAGACTATACAGCATATAATTGATGGCAAATTCACATACAATATTACACCTGTGATGTTTTTATCCCGAATATGTTGGGGATAAATATTGCTTGCAAAGGCAGGATTATAGCTACCTAATTACAGAGACATAAAATAGATATTGCTTTGTTGCAAGAGTTGCACCTTGTACCAACACATGGGAAACTGAGAGCAAACAGTTAGCGAGGACCAGCCGTTTTGCATCTTGCAGCTCACATTCAAGAGGCTTAATAGCCTGGATGAGAAGAGGAACAACACTACAAGTGCCACATAAAATGGCCAATTCAGAGGGTAGATATTTGCTTGTGCCCACGATAGTAGAAGGACAACATATAATGCTTATAAGCATTTACAGCTCCAACTTTGATTTCCCACAATTTTACTATGGTATGCACTCACACACTTTGCACTAAGATAGATACAAAACTTCAATTGTAAACAATTTTACTATGATACACACACACACAAACTTTGCACTAAAACGGATACCGAATCTTTGACCTGACTAAAGATGTGGAGTTCAAAGCGGGGACGTCAGAAAAGTTAAACAGTGGGCAAAATTAATACTGTGAAATGCACTATTAAAGCATGACCTAGATTAGCACACAAACGGCTAATCATTACTAGACAATCCATGTTATGTTATGTTATATAATTTTTAGACCATGGACTCCCTCTCTCACCCCCCCACCTACTATGGAATCTAAAAAACCAAAACAGCTAATGGAACGCAAACTGGCATAACTTGGGTACCTATTTCTAGAAGGGAAAGTCAAAGAACTAAAACAGTATGAAGCAGAAAAAGAACTGATCAATTCACTCAACATCTTTCTCTATTACAGAATCCATTGTATGATGAGTGGGCAACTGATAGAATACCCAGTTGAATCCTGCTAACTCCAAAGACTTAAACATATTGTGAGCACCAATAACCAGTGACAGTTAATCACCAGAAAATACAGAGATACTATGATGAGACTCACAGGTATCGGAAGCGCAGCATCGAGAGCCTGGGGTTTCGATTTCGAAGAAGTCAGCACAGAAGAACAATGGAAATCCTTCTGTACACTGTAACAGAAAATGTCACTAAATAGTTAATAGAGACTGTTGCATCTTAACTTCTTGCAGGGTATATATTATACGCCAGCTAGATTGCACACAGTAGACCCTTGGTCCGATACTAGGTGCGGTAGGTGCAGTCATAATAGAGCAGATTTCCTTTTCCTTACTTGGAAGTGTGTACTTGTTTTGGCCTACTGGGTTAAGTTACACAAACCGCTACAAGCAGTGATCAACACAACACTTACACCCTCTTCACTCGTGCCACTCCGGGGTTGTGTCAAAGACATACCAGCATCATTAAGGTGATACACAATCATTTCTCCTTTACTAGCAATGCACATGATAGGGATGAGTTGGTACAGAGGAAATGTGGATTAAGGATCTGATCGATTGCAATAATACTCTACATTTTACCCACACAAGTGCCCCCTTGTGATACATGATCCCCTCTAAATGCGCATGATGAAAGAACATAAATTCAGATACATGCTTGTAAATACATCTTATAAATGGTGGCGGTTGAGGTAAATACACTCAGCAAGAATGTACACCATATAAAATGCACTGACCATGTTTGGAGTTCTTTGAGCAGTACCTGGGGATGTGAGTTCCTTTAAACATACCTCAGTTTCTTGATCTTTAGCTAAGTGTGGACAGCACAAATTGAGGTGAAGTAAGCGTAGTTGTTAAAGACATTACCTGCATATAGCACACTTCAGTTAAATGCCTAATTCTGTGAAATGAGTTTTGGAAGATGTTGTTAATGGTTTGTTAATGCAGCTTACAAAAAAAGGTTACAAACAATTCATTCAAGGCTGCTGCTCTTCGAAGCTCATGAGGCCAAAAAAACTGATGCCATGTGGGAGAACTCCTCTAAAGAACTTTAAGCAAGTAGACACCAATCCAGAAGCACTCTCAAACAAGGAACTCTCATACTGATGATGAACACATATACCTGCTGTCCACACTTGGAGGAACAAACATCATAGGGTGAAAGACACAACCACATTGGGAGATGGCTATTCATGACAATACATTTGTCCACTTTATTGATACATGAGCCACAGTGTGTATGATCACACTGAAAGAATACAAATGCCTTTGATCTCGCCCGACTCCAATGGCCACATGAACAAATGTATTTGCACACGGCAGTCTGTCACCATTCAACATTGCAGGTGTTTTTCTTGTGGCGGTAACAACCTCTCATCTCAATCAATCTATCACAGCTTGGTTTTAACTTTGATTACATGCCAGAAGAAAACAGTAATGTAATTAACAGCATAGGGATTCTAAAAGAAAAAAATAATTAAGTTGCAAATTGATACCTTAACTTGCCTTGCCTGGGAGTTGCTGCATTGTGCTGGGGAGTAGGAGAACCACACTCCCCAGCAACCTTTGCCTTGTGACGCTGCCCTCAGGCGCCGGAGCGCCATAAGTTCATTGCTTGTGCCCGGGCATGGCCTGAGCGAAGACTGGACCAAGAGCGGGCCTGTCTGCGCCCGTCAGCGCTAGGAAGAGCTCAGGCCACCCCTTTTTACATCTGCTACCAGAAGGTACTGATTTTTCTCTTGTCACCTTCATCCCTTTCTATTTGTTGGCTTCCTGTGTCATAGCCCCCTCTTTGCACCCTGAGCCCTTTATCGAGTGACTATGGGGAAACGGAAGGCTGCCCCAGTCCCTTGGAAACCTACTCTGGGTTCCACTCTAGACTGCTTTCTGAAACGAGCTGTGGGGGCCATTAGCAGGGAAATCAACTTGGTAGAACGGCGTCTGTCCCTGACAACTTTGCCTGAGCCAACTCTAGAGAAATTGCAAGATCTTCCTGACTCCCATGTGCCTGCCGGATTGCCCTCCCCCAGCACCGCTCCTCTTCCAACTGCCTTGAGCTCAGCCACTTCCACCGGCACTATCACTTTGACTGCTGTTATTACTGTGGGGGTATATGATATCACGGTGCCCGACCAACCACCTGTGTGTCCTACTAACTCAACTAACTCTGAGGTCACCAATAACAGAGGAGGTAAGAGGAAGAGACTGGACCGGAATGCCAAGTCTCAAAGACTTTGGCCAGTACCACCTACTATGCCTTCTACCTCAGCCCCTGATCCAAATTGTGATATCAGCCCCCAAATTATGAATTGTATGCAAGATTCCTTGGTGGTTCTGGCTATGGAATTGCGTAAAAATTTATTATCTGGTCTCATTGCATCTCTGGTTCCTATTATTGACTGACTAGGCAAGAGTGAGGAAGCCCTGGCTAAGCTAAGGGATACTTTAGTGGTCCAACACTCTGTAAATTCTTCTCTGACTGAATTTTTAGGCTGTTCCACTGACAAGATCCTTCCAACATACCTCTCATCATGCCCCTCAGTCTCTGGTGGCGCAGCTGTTTCCTCTCAGGCCATCAGGGGTACCATCTGTAACTCTAGTCCATCCAGGCCCATCCATGTATGAGGGGCATGCCCACAGAATCAGCAAGCTAGATCGGATGGCTCTGTAAGTAAGCCTGTGGGTTTTTCCCAGCGCTCTGGTCTTTCCAGGGGCCATACATTGTAACTGCCCCCTCAGGCCACCTCTTACATTGTGATCTTAAGAAATGTACCCCCACTAAGCAAGAGCTCACCTGAAGATCATGAGCAATTGGCTGATAAGGTTGTACATTGGCTCAACACTCAAGTAGGAGGCCACTTGCTAGGTCACAGACACATAAACCTCGCGAGTAGAGTTCCTTGTGTGGGCAAATCCCAAAATACAGATGGCAATGACTGTATCTTTATTAACTTTAAAGATAGAAGCGTGGAAAATGATATCTTGTCTAAGTTAAGTTTTTTTCGCCCATTAACAAATGTTGTTGAGGCTCTTCCATTGGGCTAGTTTTACAGACCCCCAGGGGTATTTGCCCACCCCTTTACCATCTGAGCCAATCGTGGCTACATCTCACAGGTTTACTCCTCTTTCGCAATTGGACCTACAGAATTGACTTCCTGACGTAGCTACTCCCTCTGGTTTAAGTGATCCTCTAGCTGAGCCAGAGCAATCTGGGAGTTATACTGATTCTAGGCTTTATATGCCTGCTAGGCATAGTTCCACTCCCACTAAGGCCACTGCAAATTATACCTTGCAAGCATTGTCCATAGCCGTGTGGAATATTGCTGGCTTAGCCAGCAAATGGGATAAGTTAGATTGGCTTATGTCCATCAAGGGCCATGCTATTATATGTTTACAAGAGACATAGCTTTTTGACCCTGTTTATGTGGATGGGTATATTACCTACCACACGCCGGAAGTCGCCAGAAATGTGGTCAGGTCAAAGGGTGGTTTGACCACGCTAGTTTCTCTTTCCTTCCCTTCGAAGGTGCTATGGACAAAGTGTGACTCAGTATATTATCAGATGATCTTGTTCCAGTGTTCTGCCACAAGTCTGCTGCTGATAAACCTTTATAATGACGTTTTTGACCACTCTAAGGCTGACTTAGCACGCCCTTTACTCTATGACATTGAGAAATGTACCAGCTATAATCAAGGTGGTGGTACTGCTGGGGGATTTTAACTTAAATATTTGCCAGTTCTCTCATGAAAATATTTATGGGATAGAGTATGAGGCTGAGGTCCTCCATTACCCATTTTGTACATTGTCCTCATGGTGATGAGCTGAATCTGTTGCTGGTTAAACTTAACCTTAATTTCTCTTTCAACGCTCTAAGCCTGACTCCTAATGTTACACCCACTTTTGTGGTGCGAGGCACTCCTAGCCTAATTGACTTCTCCAAATCACTAAGACATTGGGTTTTGGACCATAATCTTGCTGATTCACCCCTTAGTGAACACAGTCTCTCTCTCTCCATGGCTCACTGATCAAGAAATCCCTGCACTGTTCATCCTACACGTTTATCATCTTCTAGGAATCACAGGGTGATAAAAGTATTTTCTAAGGTTGATGAACCCTTTTTCTTAGCACATTTGGTGGTTTTTAAATAGCCCGATTTCCTGGTCTGTGTATCTGATGACTATACATAAGGGCGGGGTCCTGTGCTCCTCAATAGCTTTGACAAGATCTGTAGAGCGGCTTTTGACCTTCTCTTGGTTCTGTATAATCGGGGACATAAGCCACCTGTAAAGTAGTTCGGAGCTAATTTCACCCAGGCACACAATCAGTCACTCTCTGTGCTGAGACAAACTCCTAGAGAACAGGATGTGGTGAGGAGACATAGAACTCTGTATTGAGACACCCTTAATATCAGGAAGAACATTATCAGAGAGGAAGCTTTTTTTTATTATTGGTTCAGGCCAGCCGCGGCCTGTGGAGGGAGTTCCGTGGGGCGGTAAGGCGGGGCGGGGGAGGGGCAGGGTGGGGGGACTCTAAAAACCGGAATATGGATAATTGCAGGTAAGTAAACAATTAAATAAAACTAATTTCGTAGCGCGCGCTGCATCGCATTTTGCGATGCAGCGCGCGCTACGAAATTCGTTTTATTTATTTAATTGTTTACTTACCTGCAATTATCCATATTCCGGTTTTTAGAACCCCCCACCCTGCCCCTCCCCCGCCCCGCCTTACCGCCCCACGGAACTCCCTCCACGGGCCGCGGCTGGTTCAGGCATGTGAACTTAGGGACTGTAGGGCCTTTTTAGTGACAGTGAATTGCAGTTTCTTTGAGGCCAAAAAAGACCCTGGCATTGACACTGTTATTTCATCTGGGTTGCCTATTACCAAGATTTACGCCGATCCTGGTTTAGGGAACCCAGATAGCCCTGAATATATCCCTCTAGTTCTTCCTCGGCTGCTGATTGGCACTCTAAATGTGTCCCAGCGTTCCGCTAAGTTTTCTGCAGGCCCAGTTAGTGAACTGGAAAAGGGTATGTGGGCTGTGGCTAGTTGTCTGGTTGGGCGGGTTCCTGGCTCAGACAGGCTCCCCTCAGATATGTTTAAAGTTAATATCTCACTCTGGGCCCCTTTTACTGGGAAACGTCCTTAATGCTGCCTTAAATGCTGGCCCTCTTAAGAACTGGTCCAATGCGACTATTGTTCCTATTTTTAAAAAGGGCTCAACAATGATCCCCACTGCTATCATCCTATCTCATTGATTAACTCCACTGCGAAGATTATGGGACAAATTTTGTTGGACCGCTTGCAGCTTTGGGCCGAGGAACACAACATACTGTCCGATCTGCAATTCGGGTTTCTGTTCCAGACTAGGCACAGTCGAGCAGTCCTTAAATCTATATCTGTTAATTGCCAAATACACTGTGGCCAAGTGTGGCAAGTTGTATCTGGCTTTTATGGATTTAATTTCTGCTTTCAACTCGGTTAACAGGTCTAAACTGTGGTGTATCATGTCCGACATGGGGGTCGATCTTTACATTGTTATCTTCCTTATAGATCGTCACAATGATGTTAATGCAAGTGTAAGGTATGGCCCAGGTGGAGAAATTACACTAGCTTTCAGCCTGGTAAGGGATGTACTCCAGGCCAGGGCTGTGTCCTGGCTCCTTTTCTTTTTTCGCCCTACATAAACAGCATGGAGGATAAACTGGTAACTCTCAGGGCAGACTGCCCTCACGTAGGCGCTCTGAACATCCCCACATTAATCCATGCAGACAATGCTGTCCTCATTTCCAGGACTGCAAATGGCTTACAACATCTGCTGGACTGCTTTTGTGAGTTTATGGCCAGTTTAGGTCTTCTTGTCAACCGAAACCCACATAATGATCTTTGAGAGAAGGAAGAAAGATAATGTGTCCTTTGTAGTGAATAGCAAGAAAGTTGGTTCTGTTCCTACTTTTTTCTACCTTGGCATCCCCCTGGATACACACCTCTCGTGGGGACCCTTGAAGACCAATAGAGGTGCTGCTTTCTCAAAATGAGTGGAGGCCATCCTTAATTTTGCCTGCAGACTTGCTCAGAAACCAATAAAGGAACTTTCAACGGTTTACAAAGCTAAATGCTGTGCTGTTGCATCAGATGGGGCAGGGCTGTGGGGCATTGAAGATCAGGGGGCCCTTGAAAAAAACAATTGAGAACGGTTTTATTAGGAGATTGTTAGCTGTCCCCCAAAGCACTAGTTCCTTCGTTTGCCAGACTGAGGCAGGGATTGGCTATATTAGCGACTTCATCAAAATTCAACCCTTATTCTGTGGCTCAGAATTTGGACCAAAAGCCAGACATCCCTTAATAGGACTGTGCTTGCAGACTGCTTAAAACTTGATCACTGTTAGAATATCCCTTGGTTAAAGTATATACAGAATGTATGTCGTAGTATGTAACAGGAGGACTTGTTTTCCTCTCCTAGAAATGCATTAGCCAGCTCAATTACGACTCTGAAGAATGCGTTTTTAGAGGGATGCCTGGAGAACAGAAACCGGAGTGCTGTAGATAAACCAACGGTCCACACCTATATGGGGGGGGGCAGATCAGGAAAAGAGATGTGAAATAATGATAGTCATCACCTCAAAGTATCTTTGAAATATGCATTTCTCTAGGTGGTGTACTATGGTCTATTCATTGTGAAGCTCATCGAGCTACAAAACCTCTGTGTGACCTGTTAAAGTTAAATGCTGTGTGGAGACCGGCCTGTGGACATGGGAACCAATTGTAGATAATATCAGCCAATTAATGTCTTGTAATGTATACATGCAGTCACTTTTAGAATAGATGCAATCCTCCTGGATCTTCTATACTGCAGCCCTTAATAGTGGGTTGTTTAAGGCAACCACAGTAGGGGATCCCCAGTGTGCCTCCAATAAGAACCAGGAAGAGTCTCCCTCTACCACTCACCCGGCCTCCAAGCATGGCCAGGAGGCTCGAATATAATGTGTTTTAGGGGCTATTCATAATTGACAGTGAAGTAACACACCTGTTGCATCTGATTTATATATTATCTGACTACGTTCATATGGTGTTGATCCAGTATTCACTGGGTCTGGCTGAGAAGGACCCATGGGTAATTATCAGATGCAGGAAGAGTGCAGCAGGAAGTTTAAACAAAATATTTGTGAAACCCACAAATTTCAGGAAGTTGGTGACAGATAGCGGCGAAGTCAAGAAAGCTGTTCAATAAACGTCTTCTTATGTGTTATTTTTACGAAGCTTACCACCAAAGAAATTGCCAGCAGGGTAAAATCGTTCATTACGTTTTTCTGGATTACTTAAATGGTTGCAAACAGACTGCATTATAGATAATTCATGGATTAAGACACCTACCTGCTGGAGAGATCTATATTGCAGAGCATTGGTAAGTGTGTACTACAATTAGAAGGCATTGTGGTACACGCAAGTGAGACAAAAGGAATTGTTGGATGTAAAGTGAGGCATTTACTGTACTGGAAATCATAGTCTGGGCCACTTGAATTATGAGAATTTGTGGGCACACAATTTTCTGCTTCATGATGGATGTGTTACATAGGTACACAATCCATCATCTGCTGCATAATCTGCAGATTGTAACACATTTTTTCGTTTCTAGCACAAAAGGATCAATTTTTACTAAAAACGCTGCAACACATGTTACCCCACAGTGGAACGCCTTTCATAAAGGGTGACTGGTCGCATTTCTGTTGATTGCTACGTTTGGGTGATAAACACAAACTGGTGCTAATGATGTCGAACCATCGCACATACATTTTTAAAACAATTGTAAAAATCACAAAATTAAGAAGAAATATTATCACCAAAATGTGCTGCATTACGGTGTTTAATTTGCCTTTTCTTCCGTCATCATTTAGTCAAGCATGTTGGCTAATTTGGTCCTCCCCAGCCAAATAATTCCAGTCGTCCTGAGTATAGTAAAACCCTAAGCTCCATACAGAAAGGGCAATGGAAAGAACACAACTCTTCCGCCCCCCCCCCCTCCAAATGTGTCTTTGTCCCGGTGTCAGCACACAGGTTTGTACCGATTTGAATAATTTCCCTGGAGATGGCTCAAGGATAGCTGCTGAAACCAGAATCCAGCTAATTGCGACTCTATTCCAACCCTGTGCAGGAAAGATAAATGTTCTATCGATAATGACTTAGTGCATGGGTACTCACAAACTTTCTCTCGGGGGCCAAATTTAGAGTGTGGTTTGTGGCCGAGGGCCGCAGCTGTGGGGGCGGGGTCAGTGGGGGCGGGGCAGGAGTAAAAAAAACTGTGACCATGAGGTTAAATACAGGCTTCTGCAGCGGATGCATTAGTCCACTGAGCCACCAGACACAACATACACACACATGTCTGTCTGTCTGGCTCTGTGTGTGTGTCGGTCTCTATCTGTGTGCCTCTGTCTGTGTGTCTCTGTCTATCTATGTCTGTGTGTCTCTGTCTCTCTCTGCCTGTGTGTCTCTGCCTGTGTGTCTCTGTCTGTGTGTCTCTGTCTATCTATGTCTGTGTGTCTCTGTCTCTCTCTGCCTGTGTGCCTCTGTCTGTGTGTCTCTGTCTATCTATGTCTGTGCGTCTCTGTCTCTCTCTGCCTGTGTGTCTCTGCCTGTGTGTCTCTGTTTGTGTGTCCCTGTCTGTGTGTCCCTGTCTGTGTGTCCCTGTCTGTGTGTCCCTGTCTGTGTGTCTCTGTCTCTTTGTGTCTCGGTCTATGTGCATCTCTGCCTCTGTGTTTGTGTCTCTGTGTGTGCATCTCTGTCTCTGTGTGTGCGTCTCTGTGTGTGCGTCTCTGTGTGTCTGTCTCTGTGTGTGCGTCTCTGTGTCTGCGTCTCTGTCTCTGTCTTTGTGTGTGCATCTCTGTCTCTCTGTGTGCGTCTCTGTCTCTGTGTGTGCGTCTCTGTCTCTATGTGTGTGCCTCTGTCTCTGTGTGTGCGTCTATCTCTGTGTGTCTGTCTCTGTGTGTCTGTCTCTGTGTGTGCATCTGTCTGTGTGTGCGTCTGTCTGTGTGTGCTTCTGTCTGTGTGTGCGTCTGTGTTTCTGTGTGCGTGTCTGTCTCTGTGTGTGTCTGTGTGTCTGTCTCTGTGTGTGTATCTGTGTGTGTGTGTCTGTCTCTGTGTGTTTCTGTGTGTCTGTCTGTGTGTCTGCGTCTGTCTTTCTGTGTGTCTCTGTCTCTGTGTTTGTGTCTCTGTGTGTCTCTCTGTCTGTGTGTGTGTGTGTCTCTCTCTGTCTGTTTGTGGCTCTCTGTCTGTGTGTGTGTGTGTCTGCCTGTGTGTTTCTCTGTGTGTTTGTGTCTCTGTCTGTGTCTCTCTGTGTCTGTGTATGTGTCTCTCTGTGTCTGTGTGTGTGTCTCTGTGTCGATGTGTCTGTCTTTGTGGGTGGAGTACAGGCTGCGGGAGAAGAGGATGTCATTGGCAACACAAAACAGGAAGCTTCCTAAAATGCCCTTTAAAAGTCAGCTGTGAAAACGCTTACAGCTGGCTTTTAAAGGGCCTTCTCGGAAGCTTTCTGTGCCATGTGTGAAGTCGCAGAGGACAGAGGGCAGTAAACACAGCAGATAGCTGCAGGAGCATACATAGTGAATACATATTTAATACGTATTCACTAGTATGCTGCTGCGGTCATCTTCTGTGTTTACTGTCGGCCTCACTTGCAATGTAAAAATGGCATGGTAAGATCCGCGGGCCGCCAATGAAGGCCTGCTGAGCCTCTGGCGGCCCGCGGGCCGTACTATGAGTACCACCGACTTAGTGCAACATACGGTTCCATGGTCTGACCTGGATACAGATAGTAATTGCGAATTAAAGAATGAGTCATGTTAGAGGCTTTGTCGCAAACGTGCCCCTGGAGAGGATGCCTCGACCTAGGACTGCTGGAGGGTAATCAGGTGAGATATGATAGTGCAAGGCATCTAAGTGCACGGCATCTAGGGCTGGGTCCAACCAAGGCTCTGGATGCGTGGGTGAAGGCCAATGAGGCAAATACATGTGGTGAGGCACATGAGATTATGGTTGACTGTATAGCATGTATAATAGCATCCAAATATAATATATGATTCTTTCTCCGGAGTAAGGGATGTTGAGCCAAGGGAATGTTGTGTTTTATCTAACACTAGGAAAGTACTATATACTGTCCGTTCAGGTATTCTGTTTCCATCTAGGAGTGACGGAGAAGTCAGACCAGGGCATACACGTTTTTTTCTTAATATCCCGCCAGTAGAGACGGGAGGCAACCCCTAGCTTGCACTGGCTGGAAGCCACCAGGGGAATATCTTATAAGGGCCTGTGGATGTGTCTGTAATTATGGTGATCGCAATAGCTCATGCAGCTTGTGTGGTGATTGTTGAGCAGCAGATGATATATCTGTGTTCTCAAGCATCCAGTATCACCCTCTTCGATTCAGTTTAAAGGTGTGTTCTCTAACCTTTGAGTTGATGCATGGTAGCTCATCTTGTAGCGAGGAAAGAAGGTCCTGCTACTGTTACCGGTTGCTGGGATCTGTGTCCTGACAACTTTATACCAGAGCTTCCTTATTTTCAAATGATCTGGGGCTTTACTTCCTTCCTTAATTTAATATGTACTTTAATGTTTCTAGTCTTAGCTGGGATTGAATTCCTTGGGACAGTGAACAAGGTTTTATTGAAGCTCTTCTTTTTGAAGCTGGCTATGCAAGGTGCTAGTCCAGACTGGAGTGCTCTGTTTTGTGAGTATGTTTGCAGTTTAGCATGGATGAACAGAGAGCTTTGCATTATGATGCCGGGAGTACCTTGAAGACAGAGTCCCTGGCAGAGGGGAGCCAGAGAAGTACTTTAAGCTCTAGTGCGATGCATTTCCATGGGCGAAGGTGAAATAGCTATCCTGGTGCATTCATCTGGATCCTTTGCAGTTTACCAAGTATAGATAGATAGATGCATCCCAAGATGCAGGTCATCGGCATATCTTTATGTGACATCACAAGAGAGATAGCAGGCTGTAATTTCTGGAGATATCCTGGGTGATGAATGATGCATCTGAGTGTTTACATTGTGTACAAGGTGCTCCCTGTGACTTAATTCACTTGAGGGATCAATGAGAAACGAGATTTCTTTATCACCCCTTGGATTGTAACTTCCCGTGGTGTCAATAGTGGGGCTGCAATTTTTGAACCAGAGGGCTGTGCGTTTTTAGTTTCTCCTTGTCCAGTTGTGAGGATGTTTATTTTGATACAGTTACATTTAAGGTGATTGGTGAGCATTCATTTGTCTATGGCTCAGAAACATTGGTCTAGTCTTGAAGATTCTAGTTCTAGGTTTTCCAGTCGTAGGATAATCTATGTGTTTTCAGACTAGTTGTGACAGGTTAGATTGACGGAACTGATCAACTTTTAGAGTGGTGTCAGGTAGCAATTAAACAGAAGTGACAAAGCAAGAGAATTGAGCCTTGTGGAACCCCAGAATGTCTGATGAAAGCTGTTGATTTTAACTGGGGAAATTAGGTGTTCCAGTACCTTCGTTGGAGATAGGAGGACATCCACTCTAGAATAGGTCTAGGACTTATTGTATTATCAAGCTTTTCAAGTCTTAGTAGTAAAGTAGGGTAGTGGACAGTGTCAACCACACCAGATACATCCAGGAGTAGTAATACTGCTACTCCATCTGATTTGTAGGGCATACTGGGTTGAGATCAAGACAGAGTCAGAGTCCATTTTGTGGTCAGGGAGTAGGTTGTTACCTTCAGGCAATTCAGATCACTCAAAGAATGCTGCTGTTTCAGTTGTTTTATTTCTGGTAGTGGGCCATTAAAGTTGGTCAGTAGTTGACGGGACTTGGTAGGTCATGGTTCTCTTTTTCATCTATTGAAGAAGGTCTTGAGTTATAAGGAGAAGGCTCATGTATTTAGGGAGTTGTTGAGAATGTGTTTTGCAGTGGTAGCAGCCAGAGAGTAAAATGTCATTGGAGATTTAAGCCGGTCAGAGTTCTGCCGGAGATGGAGACAGCTGCGTTATCTTAACCAGATCTTTGAATTCGGGCTCTGAAAGCTCATTGAAGTAAGCCATCAACTGTTGTCTCTTTGTATGCTTCAATTGTTATTGGTAGGGTTTGGGATGTCTTGGTTCTAAGGTAGTTCTTCCAGGTTCTTTGATTTGGTGACAAGCTTATTAGTGTTTGTGTCACAGAAGGGTTGTGAGTGCAAAGTCATTGTGCATTCTTGTGATGTTACAGCAGCACAAAAGAATGGAATTTGAGAGCAGCAGAGCAATTTTATTTGTAGGACAATAGCAGACTACCTTATTTGAGGAAACAAGTGAAGGTTCATAAAGACACAGATACTAGTGTTTTACATGTTTTTCTGTAAGACTCAATAGTGGCAAAGAAAATAAAAGACCAAGCACTCATGGTAGTAGCACCTGTCCGCTCCCAATAACTTAGTCAAAGTCATTTAAAAAAAGTATGAAATCCACTTCACACAGAAGAGGAATGTAGCATTAATTCAGCAAAACATTTTTCACTAATTGCTATTCTAATTAGGCGGATTCAATAAGCAGTCAGTGGATATGACCCCCTAACTTCATGGTGTAGTGTATTGTTGGAGGCTGCAGCCCCTGTTGTACTCGCATCAAGTCATGCCTTATTGTATGTATTGTACCTCTTAGATTACCATCTGTGGATGTTCATAATTTCCCCATTGCCATCTATTTTTGAGGGATAGTTGATGTTACATCAATTCTGAATGAATTTGTCCTGATGCAGGTAGCTGCAACCGCAGCTCAGCACATAACTGCTACAAATTTAAATCTGGCAGGCGGTCTATTTGCATGACTAAGTAACTCCAACCTGGTGACCTACACTAATGTATGCCCACTATGAACATGGTAATTTCATCGTATATGTTAATACCATGTGCAAACAAGGTAACTACACAAGCTAGTCACATGACGTCCTTTCTTCCTCTTTATAGGTTTTAGACTCCCTGATTCTAATGCCAACCTTCTCATTGCTCAGTTGTCTTATGTTGTCTGTCTCCAAACATGGATCCCCTTCACTCCTGGTAAGTCTGTGGCAGTTCAGATATAGGCCTACCCTGTGTAGTCTGACTGCTGCAATGCAAAACCTGCAGTGCAACCTGTTAAAATAACCCTTTTTGATAGTTAAAAACCTTCCTTTCAAATATTAGCATGTCAAGCCTATGTAAGCCTTGTAGTTCACAAGGTAGGGTGCAATGGATTTAACAGTGGGGCATGTAAAAAAATAATATTGCCAAGTCTCTAGAGTCACAATGCTCAAAACCTATCTTCACTGTGGCAAGCCAAGCTGTTCTATATAGAAAACTACAGTGCAGATCAAAATAAAAATGGTAATACTGCTAACTCCTGTTAGCAGTATTAATTGTTGCAGGTTTCCATGTGCACTCCTAGAAAATGTTTGTAAATTCAAATTGTTTGCATTAGGAAATAAACCTGCATATATTTGCACTTGTGAAAATCTACCAAGCAAATGTACTTGCTAAAACAGTTTTTTCTTTTTTCCGCCAAGGGAAAAGATTTACAGATGGGGAAACCTTTTTTCAGTACACCTCTACTATTGTTCGTTGAGGGGATGTGTAGTCGGTCTCTGAACCACACTGGAAATTGTATTACTCTTTCCCTGTTCAGGAGTAAGCTACCAACTTTTGTGTAAGGGTTGGAGATGAATGAGTGAATACTGTGAGTCGTTAGTTGTGATTGTGCTGCAGCCCATTGGGCATTCCTGTTCTGTAAATTCCACTTTCCACCTACTGTTAGATTTGATCACAAGCTAATTTTCATGCAAGTAAGTCGTTTTATGAGTTTAAAACCACTTTTACTGATATAAACTGAACTTGCAGGCATCAATTTCTGTGGGAATCAAGCCCATAAAATGTTTTCCCTGACCAGATCTTGCAGATTTCCTCTACATGTAACATGTAAATGTTCGGCCATTGGTAGAGCACTTGTTATGTGTTCGTAGTTCTGGTAAACAAGGGAAACTAGGCACAGTGAAATGAAGTAATCCGCCCAAAAACAACACAATGTTGTCAAGTGGGTAAGGTCAGACTGTGGGTGGTCTCTTTGATCCTTAGTTGGCAATCTAGGCGCTGTACCATAAGTATAATCTGGTTTTACTAAAAGTAAACATCATTGCTATAGAATGAATGCTCAAAAGTATGCCTGCCACAGCAATTCACAAGACATTTCTTCATAAACTAAACTAAAGTAAGAAAGACAGAAATGGTTCAATTAGAACGGTGCAGTATGCAAAACTCTGTGTTGTAAATAAGCGTTTTGCAAGAATCGCAAATACATTCACACTGTTTGATGTTGAGACAAGACTGGGGGTGCAATAGCTTGCTTTGCCATTGCAGTTACACAAGTGCTTTCAGAAAAGACTGTTAGGATCTCAAGACTCAAAACATCAATGAAATTGAGCAGGAAGGGTAGACTGTACATTCAAGCCTTGATAGAACATTTATCTTGATTTGACTTTAGTGTTTGTTGATTTAGGCATTCCAGATGTTTTATGACATTGTTGTCAAAGAGGAGCAAGAATCGGAAGAAGAAGACCAGCAGCAGCATGAAGAAACAAGAGGTAATTCAAGACATTCATTGTTACAGGGTGAATAGGATGCAATTCTGATACCGGTTTGTACTTTCAGGTTGTTTTAACCCCTTCAGTGCCCGCCCCTTTCCCCGCCCAGTGCCGGCCGTTGCATTAGCGGGCGGGGTCTATGACGAGCTGGACTCGTCATGGGCACAGCGCCACCGCGGCCCATGACGAGTCCAGCTCGTCATGGGCACTGAAGGGGTTAATAAAAGGTATCACAATCTACAATATATTAAATTATTTAATGGATTATGATAACTACAACCTTTTAGCATTTAGTTTGCTTAGCACTGAAATGAAGGGAACAGCACAGGATACGTTGAGGGCAGACAGTGTGGTTCGTGTGCTCCACCACCCACATCTTTGCATTTAGTAGTGTGTGTGGACACTGGAATGGGCACCAACTACAAGCAGATCAAGCTGCAACAACTGGGATGCAGATAGATGGCAGCCTTCATGGCTCAAGGTGTGCTAACCCGGGAATCCCTTAGCATATCTACTGGCAAGGCCAGGACCATTCCTGTTTAGCCATCAGTGATGATTCACTTGCATACATAGGATCAAGAGTAGAGTAAATTGGGAGTGGCGGGGAGGTCTAGAGAGGGGCCACAGAGAACTTTTAGTGAGCAATTTTAATCCCAGAAATTCCTGCCTCAAAATTCAGTTAAAGTAATTCAAGCGTAAGTGAGGCAATGAAACCCCTTGCTTCCAAAAACTTAAAATTAAAGGTGCTTTCCAGGAATAATGGAGCTGACCCATACAAGGCAATGGGTGATGTCTATTGTTTAAATGTTTGAGTGAACACAGAGAAAGGCCATTTGCTTTAACAGCCGAGGTCACTCATCACCACATGGACATTTCCTGTAGTCATTTCCCAAAAGTGGCTTACATTAAAAGTAACTCCTAAATAAGATATATATATATATATATATATATATATATATATATATATATATATATATATATATATATATATATATATATATATATATATAAAGTTTTCAGCTCCAGTAAGCAAAACACGCACTCAGAAAGGTACAGCTCGTTGGCGATTTATTCACAAGGTAACGCCTTGTGAATAAATCGCCAACGAGCTGTACCTTTCTGAGTGCGTGTTTTGCTTACTGGAGCTGAAAACTTTATTGAATCTAAACTCGGCGGTGGGATTGGCCGAGTACAACACGCCACCTGACTATGGGAGATGGATCCCGGAAACGAATCCTGTTGTGAAATGATGAAATGATGAAATATATATATATATATATATATATATATATATATATCTAATGTGTCAAGCATTTAAAAGTACCAATGCAGTTAAAAAGTCAAAAACACCATGCAATAGAATTCCCATTCCAATTTATAAAAATGGACTAAAATTGAATAAACAAAGTGGAATCAAACAACAAAATCCAATAAGAGGAACTGAAATTATGAATTTTTAAAGAAAAGTGCAAAGAAAAATGAAAGTGCCAAACAGTAATCACTTTGTGGTTGATTGCGATCCTGGCACAATTTCAAGCAGTCGCAAATAAGCGCAGGTCTGATACCCCAAACATGTTCGTACTGGTCAAAGTTTTAACCTTAGGACTTAGTCTCTGAAATGGAAGTTAAAATCATTTAGTGGGGCAGCGTTGCAGACTGTATCCTAGGAAGTACTCTCAAGGCCAGATAGTTGTTGGACATGGTCCCACTGAAGCTGTTGGTTCTGATTGGGAAAGTTCCAAGGGAGAAAATGTCAAATTTCATGACCAAAACAATCCTGTTGTCGGTCAGATAGATTTTTCTCCTTCGACCAGTCATGAGTGCTTCCTTCTGACTTAATCTCTTCTTTGGGGCTCAGAATCTTTCAGTGGTTCTAGGCTACAGGTTGTCCTGGAAGGTCTTACCGATAGGCTGGCTGCAAGGGTCCACTGAACAGCTTTATTGATCCTCAAAACACTCTGCACGGGATCAACTTCATTTTCTTGGCCACCAAGGTTGCGCCTTGAGCGGATTGGCTTACCTGGTAAGTCCCATTCTTGCAAAGATCTGGAAGTCCCAACATATCAGAGGTTGCTGAAGAAGTCCAACTAGACATAGCCAAGAGTCCCAGGACCTCAGGGACCACGCTTAGGAGTAAGAATTTACTCCAGGGCACTTCACCAGCAGGGTCCATTTCAGGTGCAACTGGTCAGCAAATTGACCTTTGGAGCCCACTTGTTTTGTCCTGGGTCCAGGTGGGAGCAGGTCCAGCCCTTCAGGTCTCCTCACATGTCTCAAACAGCAGGTGCAGGCATTTTTCTGTTCTTCCACAGGTCCAGAAAGTGCTATGAGGAGCTGATGGCGAGGTCCATTTCTGTATAGTCCAATAGCCAATGGGAGGATGTGACTCCTTGAAACTCTCCAACTAAAAGGAAAATATTCTGGGGATCACTCTAACCGTTTTTGCAGTACATCCAGTAGGTCCTACTGCAAACCGTCCCAGAATGTACAATTCTAGGCAGAATCCAAGAGTGCACAGGCCTACTGCCCTTGCACACAGCTTGTGTGCCAGGCAATGGTGTATTTAGGAAAATGAGCAATATCCTCTTAAACAACCTAGCTGGTTCTGGGACCTGTTCCCCCTCCCATTGGGCTACCTTTGCCCCAAAGAACAAAGGCTTCCTCTCCCTCAGGACTGCCCTTGCACTAAATATGAAAGGCAGGCTTCCTGTCTGTCTCTTTCAAGCTAACAAATTTCCTGTAACCTCCACAGCTGCCCTTCTTGAACGGCTGTGTATCACACTATGCACAATAAGATTAGCCTGTTACCAGGCGTATGCCACTGTCTCAGCTCTGAGAGCAGGTTTCCCATCTCATTAAGGTAAAGCACTGACTAGGCAGCTGCTGTAAATCTAATGAAATTTAGCCTTCACGAGCTTCAGGCAGGAAAAAGGTAACTTTCGAAAAGATACTTTTCCTAAACATTTATTAAACATATAACTTTGAATTGGATTTTTAATAATTATTAAAACTGGTGGATAAACCATTTATCTAGGTTGTTCAAAACCCGAGGTAGCAGAATTAATATTTTAATCTGCACTCTAATTTTCCTCATCAGGCAGTCAGAGCCTTCCCCAGAGAGAATAGCTTATGGAAATTTGTCACTGTAGGTACGTGGTGACATTACATTTCTACATGTCCCACTTTTAAATAGCAGGCACCTTGCCTTGAGGGCTACAATGCCTATGTTAGGGTGACTTATTATTTCAAAGGGTGGTTTTTCCCCTGTGAAATTTTTATTTTGGCAGGTCAGACTGAAGGTTTAAACTACAGCGGTCTTGCTACAATGGTAGGCCGGAAGCCATGTTTTCCTTGTCACGCTAGTGGTTGGCATAATAGGTGCACCAGTCCACATGTGACAGTTAACTTTCCGTGGGATATGTAGCTCTTACATCATATAGTATGGCCTTACAAGAAAGTTAAATATGGCAATCGGGGATTAACCAATGATTTCCCAGAGCACATATACTGGCCACTGGATGGCAGAGTCCCCTTGTGCACAAAAAAACAGCAATACAATTCAGCAAAAAGTGATGGTGACCATTCAAAATGGGTATTTTTTGACATTGCTCTAATACATCTAAGGTAGCTCGTTTCCTCCCAAAAATTGCAATTACTATTCTCATCTTTGTAGTGTTAAAAGTTAATTTCCTTTTCTTTCAATAAAAGCATAATTTAATTGACACTGATTATTTTGTGTCCAGTCTATTATAATTAATTTGTCTGCATAAAGTAAAATATTGAGGTGTCTATCTAAAACCTTAGCAGGGAATGTTTGAGTCCGAGAAAGTAGTTTTGGAAGATTGTAGGGCAGAGGCGGGAGCAAAACACATCACTACATTAACCTATGTAATATGTCCATCTTCCCAGTAACAAATGCCCTTCTTTTGCCAATTTCACCTTTCTCCTATGTTTGAGAATGCAAATCTTCCACGAATGAGCACAGAGTATGAGTGATACCCATCACTCTGAGTTTTGACCATGTCTTGAACAACTCCATACAAAAGGCGAGAATTTCACTTGTTGCTTTGCATTTAGTACTTGCCACCTTGAGTATTATGACAAAAACAGACTGTTTTTTCTCACCCAAAACACTCCTCATGCAAATAAATGTCACTGCCAATTTAGGCTTATTTTACGGGTTTGGTTTGTTGTTTTAGTCAGGTAAAAAGCTCTAATTCATTTATAATTTCAGCAATAGGCGTTTCCTTACCATTTTTATGAATGCTTCTGTGGCGCAGTTTATCTTCTTGAAAATCTCTCTCCAATCAGCTGACAGCGAATATATGAAAGAACATGCACAGTATTGCTTTCTTTTGTGTCCCACATGTCTGTACTCTATACATTGCACCTTTTTGGGCTCATACTTATGTTCATCAAAAGGTTACCTCATATTGTGAATATTCACCGCTAATAGTACATTGTGAACTTGGGCATTTGGAAAGCATTGACTTTCCACGCGCAACCAAATACACACTTGGTCCATTTTTGGATGACTTATTAGAATTCTATTCTGTTCCTAAAGCAGGTGCTTCTGGGTTTTATTGTAATTGTTTGAACGTACCCTGGGACATGTTAAAAATACATTCCTAACAATACAGTCAAAAGTATTAACACACTCTGCAGGGCATTCTGATTGGTTGGCTTTTTGAATGGATGGGGATATGCAGCATCACACAAACACAGAAACATATGCCTTTCAGCAAGTTCCTAAGGCTTGGACTCTTGTAGATCCTACGCCTTTACACAGCTTGAGTCGTCCTTTAACGCTCTTACTGGATGGAGAATAAAATCCCAGGAGAAATCTATAAACTACAAATAACCTACTGATATTCATAGTTAATGTATGGCATTATGTGTGCGGTAGTGCACACTGGGAAAGAAAGCACTAAGGAACCAGAGTAACAGCACGGACCAGACTCAGTTGTGAGAAAGTAAGGAGTCAAGGAGAAAGGGTCACTAACTGAGAAGAGCATCATAACCATACTACCTGAGTTAGCCTTATGCTTCAATACTTGTTAATGCTCCAATACATTTTCTATGCAGCCTTAACGTGCTTGTTAACATATTCACTAGATGTAATAGTAGCCAGATATGTGTTTTGATCATTACCTCTAACATGGCTTATAGACTGCTTCCTAGCACTGCATTCCTTAAATGCATAATCTGTTGTGCATGTTAGCACTAAACATTACTCTCTAGAGAACTGATTATATATCACCTACAAACAACTTTTCGCTGTTTGTTGTCGAAGAATTATTGTGGACAATACCAATGCTTACAGTAGGCTTTGGCTCAGCTAACTGATTTCCACTGGTTAGCTTTCTTGTCAGTCTCATTTGCTTGTTTCTTAATCAATGGCTTTCTTTACTTCTGTTGTTTTGGGCCCTCCCCCCAGTTTTTTGCCATCCTTTTGACTGAATGATTTGTATCCTTGCAGGGAACTACTTTTTTCTTTTCCATGAGCACTCCAGGGGAGAACATGCGTTTTATTGCTGACTCCCCATGTGCTGTATCCTCCCTCACATCCACACCCCGTGCTCTGTGTTGCATCCCATCCCTCCATGTCATCCGGAAAAGTACAGCAAATTTATATTTTTCACGTTTTGTATAAAGAGCATACTTTATCTGATTAGTTTTCTTTTCTGCCTTCTAAATGTTGCATGAAAGCCTATATCTGTTGCCTAAAAAATGCAGCATTTATTGTGCCGGATAGGAGCGGCCTGTTCTCTTTGAGAGTCATTAATCCACACACTGGACTCCTACATAGACTAAATAGCCTGAGCATTTGTTCCATTTCAGAGTTTTATGGAAATTATAGCATTTTTCTCTAAATCTTGACACTTCCTTAGGCAGCTGTTATGTTCTTTTAAGTACTCTATCTTTTAATCTGGATAACGGGCAAAAGGATTTTTAAATTATGTCTAGACGTTTCAGCATGAAATTTGAAAAATAAACCATGTACTTTACAACGATTGAAAATAACGAATTCCTTTTTCAGTTTAGAGATACATTAATATACATGTTTGCTTTTCCTCCAGTACTTTAAATGTTTTTGTTGTACTTTTCTAAACAATGCTGTACAATCAAGCAGTGGCAAAGCCAATAGCTTAGCACTCCCATTATGAAGATGAGACCTGTTGGCTTTGTCAATGCCTATGTTTTATCCCATTTCTTTTCTTGTGCACACCTTGTGGGTCTTAGTTTTTGCAGAATGTTTTGGTTTCCTCAAGTGGCCTTCTTTCCTTTCCAACCTACTGCCTTATTCTTGTTTATTCTGCTGATGCTCACCTGAAACAGCATTTGTCACTGTAGATATGTCTTTTGAACAACTCATATCACACACTGAGTGTGTTGTTAACCCTTTTACTTTTATTATGTTTTCAGAATCATTGCTATTTGAGTGTCAATCAGAAAATCTTTATTCGTTTCAAAACCATACAAAAATGCAATACAGTTCATTTTAAACAAGTTCTGTAATACAAACAGCATACACATCTCCATACAATAAGATCTCCAGATCATAGTCTTCGTATAAAAACAATTAGCCAATAATCCATGTGCAAAGTAAGCAAAAAAACAACAGCCTCTAGCAGGGTCAGATGGTCATATTTACAAATTTGTGAGGTAATTGTAATTTAAAAGCAGTGGATTGATGGGGATGTCATCTAGGGGGAACTTGACAGCAATGATATGAGCTTGTCGCTGCGTTTGCATAAAACATGGCAGTCATTCATGTTTACCGACATTCTCATAATTGTGTGTAAAGTTGTCATAGCATACATCGACATTGATTTTACTATTTTTTACATTGTTAAGCGTGCATAGTTTATGGCGTACATCGACCTTGCATTTACTGGTATTGCTGCTGTTGGGCCTGCACATTTACATCGCATTTACTCATATTAACACAAGCCCGGAAAGTGAGATTTGGAGCCTTGTCCTCAGTAATGTTAGGTGTTACTGCTAAACTTGTATCAGGTATGTTGTGCTGAGATGCCTGGTCACGCTGACCTCCCCCACTGTGTCACCCCAGGCCGTGGTTGTAGGTTGCTGGCCATTTTAGAAGTGCAGCTGCTGTATTTGCTCCCCAGCGAAGTTGATCCAAAAGTCATACAGGAATTTTGCTGCCTGGCGAAATTGATCAAAGTATCCTCAGCTTTTGAGAGAGTCAAGCACAAAGGAAGAAAGTTGTGAATATCGTGTCCTGGTTTGTGGAATACCAGACAAATTTCAAAAACCATTAAATGCTATAATTCTGCATGCCTAGAAAATGGCACGAATATTTCTGCCTATTTAGGTCCTTTTTTATTTAGAATGATCAGAACAATGGTTCTAACATGTTGCCCAATTTGGACATGTTTTGATTTTAAAGACTCGTTGTAGCATCCTGGATGTTTCTGGTTGTGTAATTCTGGGGATCTGGCTCTGACACATTGCATTAAAACACACATTAAAACAGGTCCCTCTCGGGCCTTGTATTCATGCCCTCAACATTAATGCTAAAACTCTGATAGACTTCTGAACAGTGAATGTTAAAAACATTAAAATTACTCATGTCAGCGATTTAGTTCCTGTTTCTGTTTCACAGGTTTTACTTAATCTTGCATTCCCTTAGTATGTTAGCTATTTCCATGATGTTGTGCATCTGTGTTTTTTGCATGCATCTTATTACACTTGGTATAGTTCATACGTTGACCTGAGTCGCTCAAGGAGTTTATGACAGCTGCAGTTGAGAGCTCTGCCCTGGAGGCTGAAGGTAGTATGAGTTTCTTTCAGTGCCTGTCAAGTGGGTTGGCCTCTCTGCAGAGCAAACAGAACAATGGTCACGTATTCTGGTTACAATCGAAATTCTGTGTTAGGGGTTGCACAATTGTCAAAATATTGACAAGGCGAAAGTAAAAGAAAATAAAGTGCTTACATGTGAGTGAGTGCCAGTGTATGTTAGGGGTCAGTGAAGTGAAGGAGATGCGAGGTATTGTGTTCAGAAGAGAGTGAAAAGAGGATACTGAAGATTAAAGAGATGAGGTTCAAGATATACAGATGGACAAGACGTGAAGAGAATAAGGGCAAACATGTCTAACATAAAGTACACATAACTGAAGACTAATACTCCTTCCACTGGCCTCAATATTCTTTAATTCATTGTCTCACAATTTCAGAATTGAAACATTTTCAATATTGAACGTTTACAACAAAATCATTGTTGTTACTCATTTATCTTAAACAGCTATAAACTGTTGACAAAGCCAATAGTCCTGGCAGGTGTGTCATCAGCTGTTTTGTTGTATATCTGGATTCAATAACAGAAAGCTCATAGAGAACCCAAAATACCGGTCGGGTGACACACTATGGGAATAACAGAAATTTCAGAAACTTTCTTGCATTCTCACTAATTTCTTTATTACAATTTGCTTTAAAATACACCCTTTGCAAACTTTTTTTCAGATATTTTGCGGGGGCTCACATGAGTATCGTAGTCCCTTCTTCAGCCTGCCCTGTGTAAGACCTCCGCCAAATTTAGATATTTCAGCCAGCATTGCAGGTATAGCTTTGCTGTAAGTACTACCTTCATCAAGGCAGGAGGACATACAGCAAAAATGTATTGCTAACTGGCGCCCATGTGATATGGGGGCTTGTCAGCAGTTTTTGCCTTTCAGTCTAGAAATGAGCAGCCTTGATGCATTGGAAGTTTTCTTCCACGCCCAGCGGTATCACAGCATATGGGCCACCAATTACACATTTGTAATCGAAGATCCAGATAAAGCTCTGTCATTAGAAACCTTATGGATCCCACTCCTCTCAATGAGGCGGAGTGAACCATGAGTTGAACGTTGTGGGTAATCTGCTGATTCCCTTTCTGCCAAACTCTTAATGGCGCCTGATTTTTCTTAAATCACCATGTACAGAGAAATATCAAGGTTCCAATATCTTCCTTTTCTAATCTCCTGTGTTACCTTTACAAAACCACCATTCATAGATGCCAAATAAAACTTCACTGTAAGTGTCCCATCGACTTTCCAAATGCTTGAAACGAAAGTGATTGATGTATTAACCCTGTAACTTCACAATGAGTCCTCTAGGACACCAGTCTGTGTCAACGCCTGTTGAGTTGGGGGGTGGGAGGGATTAGATAGAATGGGAGGGAATGCTTGTGTATTCGTGCATATTCATTTGAGTTCATGTCAAAAGTAGGTTTATTATTTAAGATATATAACAAAAGCTTTTATACTTTGCGACAGATGATTCAGCCATTATGCCTGATGAAGAAACACTCCCAAAAGAGGAGCCAGACCTCATGGGACATCAGAGAGGTCAGAGAATTGTGGGCAACTGGTGGGAGAACTGTGGCCATGTGAATTAATTCAGAAGCTTAACAATTTTATATATGCTGCTCCTTTTTCTGTGGAACATCTGTGGGTTAATAATGAACTTTCCCCATTGGGTTTTGTTCTTATTAAAATCTCCTTGTTTGTCACCCTTCCAATACTGTGGGAATGATAAAGCTTGGAAGGGGCGGAATCTGCATATGGAAGCTGAAACGTTTCCACAACTTTCTCTTACATCCTGTGGTTCTACGAAATTGGGTTAGGGGTTGCCCATGGGACAGCATTTATATTTTTTAAATGAGGGTATGTAACATTTATAAAACATCTTAATGAAACCTTGTGCAGATTTTGGGGTGATTTGGTCTGGTTTGCTTAACGGGTGCCAAAAGATAAAGGCTGTCAACATTGCTGGGAGATGGAATAAATTATTTCATATGATCAAAATAGGAAGTCACGACAGGGATGTTGAATTCGTATCACCCGGCGTCCAAGACGTGTTGTTTCTGGTCCAGGGCAACACGTTTTATGTTTATTTTGCCCACTCTAGCACAAATCCTTTCGCTGCCAGTTTACAGTACCATAGTACAGGTCTGCGAAAGAGGATTGTCTGCACTAAGGCATTATTTCTGTCCATAGGTATGAGTTGTTCAAACCAATACACAATTTGTTAATGCAAGAGCCTTTAAAGGGGGGGGGCAAGTGCTCTAAGAAAATACAAGGAGATGTGATCCCAGTGGGGTAATTGTAAAAACATGTATACGTCTTTGCAAAGTTTTTCAATCTTGATACTACTAGAGATGCTCCTAGAATGTTCTGTATTTATAAACAAATACACGAAAAACCTTGAAAGCAAGATTGGTGTTTGCTTTCAAAATAAAATGGGCACAAACACCTTGCACCTTAAAAAACAGTTTTGCTGGAATATTGTTTCATTTTCAACACAGTTTCTCAGATTCATTATTTAGTAAAATGAGTAATGATGCATGGCAATTTTTAGAAAAATAATAATGGAGAATCACAGTAAGATCAGCCTCATCAACATGAAAATAAATTAAGATCCAAATTCTTTAGGAAAGTCACAAAAGTGTACCCGCAGGTATATGTTCTTGTATTGATGCAGATTTATTAAAGGGAATGTAGGCCTAGATTTAATACTCCTAATACACGTTTGCGAATTGCCTTTTCGTATCAGCAGATGTACACCAGTATATTTGCCCATGCAAAAAACCAGTTAAGCAATTGTAAATTATCTCACTGCCTCCCTTTTCCCACCCATGAAGACATTTTACTCTTGCCCTTATAAGGAGTACATTTCCAATCTTTTACAGTGTTTCCAGCGTATTCCAGTGCGGGGAAAGATTAGAGAGGAGTAATGAATAAATACCCTTAAACTTGTACATTTGTGGGTATGCACAAACTCGCAGTGCATTCCCAACCCTGGAAATATTACTTCTCAGTAACTTCCAACCCCTATGAGTAGACTTTAAGAAAGATAGCAAAATTAGAGCCTTGCTAGAAAATATACCCTGATATATTATGAGCCCGGGCATAATCGGAGAGTCTGTTGTGAGAGCTTTGATATAATTAGAACATTGCCATTATTGTCACCTCACTGAATGGCTTCAGAAGGACAGGTGGATTTTTTTTAACAGGAGAAGCACATTTCTGATCCATCCTTTCCTTTGGACAAGTAGTTTTTTGATAAAATTCCACAAATTTGCATTACATATATTTGTCTATGCGAAAATAGTAGAACAAATTGTCCAGTGCTACGGGTTCTGCCCTTAAAAACACCTTCCACCACTAAGGCACTTTTTAATGACAACTTTGTGAGTTCTTTGAAGTCTCATTCCACATGTTTTAATCGAATATACCCACTTTATCTGTTCAAAGAAAAACTCTTTATTGTTTTGCCTTTTTACTTGTGTCCACTTTAATTTTTAGGTCTCACCTAGCAACCCAGCGCATGCTCTGCTCGCCTTGGCGAGACCTATTGTCGTTGGTTTCTCTGCCGAAGGGGGGCAGGAGAGGTGCACGCGTACGGACAGGAGATGTGCACTCCGTATGCGTGCACATCTCCTGTCCCCGCGTAGGGCTAGCGTTTCAACACAGCGAGCGCATGGCGCGCTTTCACTTTCCCTCCCTCCCTCCCCCCCCGTCCTCCTAGTTAGTTTCAGTGTTGGAGGACGGGGGGAGGGAGGGAAGGAAAGTGAAAGCGCGCTGTGTTGAAACGGCAGCCCTACGCCGCTCTCCAGGGACTCTCCACCGTCTGCAGGGACAGCTGCAGAGCTGCCCCGGTCTCCCGTTTGCAGAGTCAGCTGCTGGGGTATTTTAGAGCCCTCGCACCCTCCGCAGGCTCTCTCTTCCTCTGGCAGGTACAGCTGCAGGCTCCTTGCCCCTGCTTATCCTCTCCATGGCTCTGTGCCTTGTGCAGCAGGCATCCTCGTTCCTGGACCCCTTCCTCTCTGAGCCTTCATCACATCCCCCTCTATTGCTTCGCTATGTGCTGCGGCCTTTCTGTCCTCCAGATTCGCTTTCCTATCCCCCACCATTCTTGACTGTGCCCCGGAGCTGGCAGCCGGGCAGCGGCGACGACCCCCTCTTTCCATGGCGTGCACCCCTAGGACAGTGAGGGCATGCACCTGCCTCCGGATGCCTGTGCTGGCATGTCGTGCTACCAAGCTCTATGCAGAAGATGGGGCTCGGAGCCGGAACTTCAGCAAATCCTTCGCTCTGTCTGATGACAAGCAGCCGGCGTCCAATCAGGACGAGCCGTGGTGCTCCGATGCCACCCCCCAGCCCTCGCTTCCCTCTCATCCATATAAACCTCGGCATGGCCCAGAGTCCTCTCCCGCCGCATCACCGCCGCCCTCTCAGCTTCTTCCCTTTCATCCCGCCCTTCTCCCTCACCTCTCACCCTCATCTGTCTCTTTTCACTCCTTTCATCCTGTCTGTGTTAACTCAGCATTCTCGTCCCTTTAACCGCGCTGCCGCTCTTCATCGCCAACATATCCCCCCTACCCATCCTCGGCGCCCCTTCCCCTGTCTGTCATCCATAGGCCGCTTTTCCCCTGACCCTCCCCACTCCTGGCACTCGCCGCTCGTTTTGTGACCCCACACCCCCTCTATGGACGAGACAACTGTTTATGATGAAGTGCAGTCCCTGAACAGGAGGGGCCCGAAAAGCGGCCTTCCTCTGTAAATATTCAGCTCTTCAGCACTTTGTCAGGGGTAGTAAGCGCTATTTAAACAAGCATTTGCAATGCAATAGGTCTCGCAGTTACGAGAGTTTCAGCTATTGGCATTGTAAATAACAATGCCTTTTTTATTTTTATTTTTTAAACAAAAAAGGGCATTGTTATTTGCAATGTCAATAGCTCAAACTCGCGTAAATGCGAGACCTATTGCATTGCAAATGCTTGTTAGTTCTATTTACTGATCCGCCGGCATTAGGTTTGGAGTTTAAAAGGACACTTTTTCCAGGCTACACATCTTATAACTCAATATGTATGTCATTATCTTAGTTAGTCCCTGTCTCATACAATTCCTAGCAGTATCCTTATCTCAGTTGCTAGTTTCTGCTCCTGTAAAATCAATGGTTATTCACTGGCAACATTCAAATTATTTCCAATTGATTTAAAGTTCTTCAGTCCATGATACTGCTTACTTATTTATATAGTTAGGGATGACGCATACCTCCATAGAAAATCTGATATTTGTACCCTTAATTACTTTATAACTTTATCTCCCTGCCCCAACATGGGAGAGATGTAGCCTTACGGCTAGATCGGTCAACCTCGAAGCTGGGGAACCGGGTTCGAGTCTTGGCAAAGACGCTCAACATCCTGTGATTCTGCGCAAATCACTTAATCTCCCTGTGCCTGACAAAAATGAATGTGTCCTTCTGTAGCAAAACTGGTGCTCTTGTAAAGCGCTCTGATACCCGATTCAGGTCTAGTTCGCGCTATATAAAACTCTCTAAAAATAATCTGTGCCTAGCTTAGAGAATTAAATATTTAACAGAACATTTAAAAGCAGGCTCACTTTAGTGCAGATCTGTTACAGGATTGTGAAGTTATTAGAGGGTCCCATACCTTTTTTTCTGTTGTCAGAGAAATGTGATTTCCCATAAGAGATTTTTCTGCCTGCTTATTTCCAAAACTACTAAACGAATGTTCACCAAATTTGGGTTCACAGACTTTCTATCATTAGGTACCTATTCTTGGTTGCAGAGAATCCGTTCAGCTGTTCTGAAAAGGAGGACTTCTTGATTACAGACGAACGTAAGTACATTAGACCAATACGAAAAGGATAACCCTTAGAGGTGCGCCAAAGTTAAGAACACGGACATAAGAGGGATACCAACTCACCCACCATCTTGGCCAGTGTCACCAGAAATAAGATTAAATACATGTCAAGCTTCCTTATTAGCCTGATAAAAGTGTCTGATACCCTGGGTGTCTATAGAATCTCAGATGAGGGCAAAGTGGCTCCATATGGGATGAACCTAAAGGGTTTAAACCTCAATCACAGACTTGAACATCCAACATTCGACCTCTTAAAATGCCCACAAGTGTATAATTGAACCCATAACTTTGAAACAGAGAGAGACAAAGTAAAAGTACCTTTGCTTAATATATTAAGGGCCTGAAACGGAATTGAGATGGGTAAGAGCAACTACCAGTTGAATTAAATCCACTGTTGAGTGTAAGATGTGAGTTTAGAAAAGCCCAGCAACTATTTTACAACCATTGCCAGTTCCCTGTATGATGTTTAACAAAGCAAGTCTTAACGTGAACCACAAATTCAGCCATTTAAGTTGGTTGAAGTGACAAGAGAAAGAGACCATGATACCTCAAGAAATCCAAGGGATAACCAACTCTGGTCCATTGGTTATTTGACACAAGAAGAAAAAACAGCTCTTCAAAAAACAGTTTGATGATCAGTAAGACGTTTATCCTCTCCCACTTGATCTTTGAATGGGCTCCAGTTATCAGGAGCCAAGCCTAGCAGATACTCTCTGTGAAACTCAGGACAGAGGTATCCCAGGTACCTGTGTAAACAATCTATATGGTGTCCGCTGTGGCATTCTCTACTAAGTAATTGTTTACAACATGCAGAGATAACTGGTCGATCTTTTCCCAAGTCTGATCTGGTGAGTCACCTATCTCTTTGAATATGATTGTGCTATGACATTGAGTAGTGCAGAATTCAGTTTGTGAGGAGCAAGCAACAAAAGAGACTAAAATGTTGGTACCTACTGCCACTTCATTGGAGACTTGTTGTGGCATTGTTCAGTCCTGTGCCCCATTAGGTACATAACCTGGCCCCCATCTTATTTTGTCACCATCTATTTTAAGGACTAGCCAGGGAGAAGGGGAACACAGAACACCGCATATCAAACAGATTAAGTGCCACTCCCAATGTCGAGCCTGTCTGATTGCTATTAATACAAGAATTCTCTCTTTCAATTTTTATAGAACCATATTAGGGTTCTTATTTAAAATCAATCCCATGAGATGAAGTCTGAAGGTACCATTTCCTCAATGTCTGTAGCCAACATACTTACAGGCCATCAACAGTGCAATGGTCTGCATTTCCATCATTGAGGCAGACTGCCCATTCATCATCATACTGTCATAACCAACACTGACCAAAATATTATGTTGAAGAGCCTCCCCGAGCATGGTCCTCAAAACACAACACTGAACTAGATGGACTCTTTCCTCGGGGAGAACTGAAGCAGTTAGTTATCAACATTTATGTCCAGTTGGGTATCCATGGATTATGGGGATTAGGGCACATTATTATGACATTAGATTTCACTATTTTTCTGCACACTTTTATGAAGCTTTTACATTCATGGAAACATCACTTGCTATCGGCACACAGGTTTCATCATTCCTTTTTTAAAATCTCTGAAGCAATTCTTTACTACAAGACTCCATTTTGTACTCATTTGGAGGCTATTAATGGGGAGATAGGTGTGGACTACCTAAAGCTTCATCCTATCAAATCAGAACCATGACTTTAGGATGACTTTAGGATTACAACTGACTAATTTTCCTAAAGAATCGTGGGCAGTTGACAGGTGCCTGTCCAGAAAATAAACAAATGTAGGTTCTGGATAGACTTTGAAGAAATGTGACATAATGGAAGCAGTGAGTGCAGGTTTCCATATTTACATCTCCTGAAAATATATCTTGAGATCGGTCAGTTTTGTGCAGACTATATCCTTTTCTAGAAGTGGTAATGACTGCATCACCAGCATAATCAGTATATGTGGGTGGATTGCAAAACAAATCCACTAAATTACAAAATCTACAAAATGATGCTGTACGCATACTGAAATTACTGACTGTATTAAGTTTAGAGCTCTGTGAACACACTATCATCTTTTCTCTGGTTCCTTGTTTTCTAAGGTATCATTTCACCAATTATAAACCTACGAGGTACATATAGTTAGCTGTTAAATGTAATCTTGTAAACACCAAACATGAGCAATCAAAATGGGCGGGTGGGATGTTTTCAGTGTGCATGACCAAACTGTGGCTTTCTGTCCCACAGTCACTAAGAGATTGAGAACGGGCTGATTTTCAAACCTGAATTGAAAACATGTCATCTTCAGTAGGCGTGCTATCAAGTTTAGCTTTCTACCTCCTGTTTTCTATTTTAGTTTAGATTTCGTTAATTTATTTCTTTTGGGGCTAAGTGGCTTCTTTGGCAAAGAACTCTGCGCCCTAAAATAATCCCTAACTTAGCAAGTCAAGTCTTCGCCCATTCACATAGCCTTTGGTTAAGAAATGGTGCTCCTGAACTATGATGGCTAGTGAGATAAGAGAAAAAGTACAATTTCCAGTGCAGTTCCTCATTTATTCTCTGCATGGTTTTGGAACAATCCTGATTAGAAATTTGAATTACCCCTTAATCCGGATATAATAGTACTTGCCAGTGGCGGCAACCTGTCATTGGGCATACTTTAGGGAGCCACATACCTCTCAAAGAACATTGGCCTCACATTCCTGAGAAGACCAGGCCCAAGGAGTGAGACCCTCCCCTGGACCCTAGATGAATCCTTGCACTATTCTCCTTGTCACATACCTTACATTCCTATATGAATTCTTGCTCATGACTGACCGCTATGCAGACTACCCAGAGACCACAACATAGATCCTGCCAGACCACAGGAGGGCATAGTTGATGGATGTGACATATGTACCTATTCCTAGAGGTTAAACACCCATATGAAGTATCTGCGTTTATTTACAGTTCAGCTACCCAGAAAACTTCTTCCAACAAGAAGTCATGGGCCCCTCTTACAATAAACAAACAAACAGAGTCCATTCTCAATGTGGGTCCTACTATACCACATGACGGAGAATGACAGGCCCTGTTTTTAACCCCTTGTGTGCTCATGACGAGCCCAGCTCGTCATGAGGCACAGTGGAGCTGTGCTCATGACGAGCTGGGCTCGTCATAACTGTCGCGCCACTCCCACGCGTAATTGATTCCCCGCCTGTGCGGGATAATCAATTAGTGGGCGGAGTTGTGACGTCATGCGCCCAGCTCCACTGTGCCTCATAACGAGCTGGGCTCGTCACGAGCATAAGGCCGACACCACCCCCCCTCCCACCGCGCCGCGGGGGAATTACCCCAGTGGCGAAGGGGTTAAGTATTCTTATGTTGATTTGTAGAATAGGATGTTTATCTGCTTCTGATCCAGCTTTGCCTTGTTCTGTTAGATGAAAGGTAATCTCCCCTTTGCCCAACTGGACTATCCAAACTCAAGCATGAGCCATCTAAACTTTCATATTACCTGACTAAGCATTACATTTTTTTTGTCACTAGGGCTGGGTGGCCAACTAAGAGCAAGGAAAACAATATATTTAGGCACTAGAGATTATATTGATCCCATGCACTAGAGATGGCTACACTCCTAGGCTCTATAGAATGTACGCTTCCCATACAGTGCAGATGGCAGTGCTCCCAGGTAGCACAACAGTTTTTCTGCCAAGCAGTAGACCTGGTAAGGCACCGAAAAAAAAGCAACCACGTCTTCTATACGCTGAAGAAAGTTGAGCATCAGCATCTAACTTCTTGAGATTGCAGTACTCCCAAGCATTGCATATGGCTGTATTCTCTAGAGGTGCAAGAGATAGGTGCTGCCCTAGTCATACACATCTTTATGG
The DNA here is from genome assembly GCF_964204655.1 of Triturus cristatus. Classification (NCBI taxonomy): domain Eukaryota; kingdom Metazoa; phylum Chordata; class Amphibia; order Caudata; family Salamandridae; genus Triturus; species Triturus cristatus. The sequence continues at coordinate 778,785,772 of NC_140592.1, forward strand.
ACCTTTTTAGACCCTTATATTGCAAAACACTGATTAATTTTTTTAAATAGCAGTATTTGATATCTTATGGTAACCGTCCTGTGGGGGACTGCTATGCTGTAGTCTTACCACAACAACATAATCCTACCGTATCGGACTATATAAAAGTCTTTTTATTAAACTCTTTGGAAATGCTTAACTGGCTTGCTAATTGAGCTACTATAATTCCAAAACACTTCCTACCATTGGTCCTTTGCTCCCAAAGGAGAGAACATTTCCAGTCATTGAATACCCTAGCATTACATGCGCCTTTTCAGTAGCTTACATTTCACTTCCTTGGAAGAACTACCTAAATATGCAGTGTGTGGGTGAATCTGTGTCATCTGAGTATGCTCATTAGTCGAGTTAATAGAGATAAATTGGTTTCAATAAGTACAACTCGGGTTCTCTTTTTTTGTAGCCTGGCCTGAGTGTCAATGCAGTGCCCCATGAAAGCTGGTGTTCATACATACAAACTATTACAACATGCCATTAATGTATAAAGAACTTCAATGTCACGACTAGTTTAAAATGATAAAATTGTTAATAAAAAAGAATAGCCAACATGAAGAAAAATGGGTTAAAAAATATGTATAAATGATAACATGAACATGCAATGGATAAATACATTATACTCAAGCTTAACTGATAATAAAAAAATAATGAAACTTGGTGCCTATAAAAATGATTACTAAAAAGTGTATCGTCAAGTCCATTGAAAATTCCAAAGATAGTGAAATACATCACGATTGAAAATTAAGAGTAAAATATCACATTAAAGCAATGAAATATCCGCAATAATAAAAAAATAAACCCTAATAAAAATATTGATCAAAATTATTACCATAAAAATTAATTTAAAAATCCCAAATTATAGAAAAGAAATCTTTATGTACCTTGTTTTGCTATAGCGCCATTTTACCAGTTGGTCTTAGAGGGCTATAACAGTGGGGACCAAGATAGAGCTGAATTTAGAGAACATGCAGTCAATCACCATTATAAAAACCTGGTATCTGTATTCCATTTTTGTTCACAAGTTAGGTACACGTGCGGAGATAGCCTCAGTCATATGCAGCTCTCTTACTCATAAGGTCCTGAGCAGAACAAAGTTGCATCTAGAAACTGTGATTCGAATTTGACTTGTGTATATGATATTTTAGCCACTTTTCAACTTGAAGTGTATTTCTCTGGGTCGAGTTTTATAGTTGAGTTAAAAAAGAGATTTCACTTTGCCAAACTCTTTGAAATCTTTGGGGCAGATTTCCAGCGACACAGTTGGAAATAATTGTAGCTCTTGTATTGTCTTTGTTTCTTTAATGAAATCATGACGTCATGATTCGGCAAGTATCACAGTCACTGTTTAGAATGATTGGATTTGTTATTATTAACACTCGGAGATCCTGTCCCATAAGAATTGCCAATAAACTAAATGCTGCATTGTGTCTCTGGTTCTGCTATTTGACAATATCGACTAGGGAAATTGGACCTGTGCAATGTGGTGGCACATGGTAGAAGAATCAGCCAAGTTGGAAATTGAATGAAGTATTGAATATTCTCACGATGCTCTGCGGACGCTTTGACGACAAAAAGATACATAAATGACATCACAGCACGAGTGTAAATCAGTGCCCACATGAATGAGCATGTGCAAGAAAGCAGTTTCCTAGCACGAGAGCCAGGCGAATGAGCTAGGAAATACTGATGCGCGTGTGAAAGTACAAGAAGACGCACACACAAAGGTGCAAGAATAAGTATCAGAACAAGTCTGTGCATATGCACAAAGCTGAGCCAGACCAAACGGGTAATCATAAGCACATGAGCACAAATCTGCCAACACGCACATGTAGCAGAATCAGAACAAGCATGTGAAAGTATGTGAGTGCGCAGAAAGAAAGTTGTGGCAGCTCAAGGCAGGAAGTAAATAAAGCATAAAAGAAATTAGACTACAGTTAAAGCTGGATACTAGCAAGTAAAGCATACAACATTAAAGAATAGTTGAAGCAGAATTTAAGTCTGTTATAATTTACAAATGTATAAATGATTATTAAAAGAAGATTTTAAAAAAGACGAAGGAAGTCACAATAAATATAGAAACAATGGCATCGCCACCAAAGTCAGGATAATTTACACAGAATACGTCACTTACAATAGGAAAGTGGCATATTGAAAAACTGAGCATTACAAGTGCAATATTTAGAAGACCATCACTGTTTGATATGTCGGACACAAAAAAGAAGCCAGATGGGGAATATATTTACCCTGATTTAAACATCATTTACGAGCAATGTGTAAGACACCCACAAACAATCAGATACGAGATCATCTCTTTTTAAATTAAGTCTGAGAGGATGTAGAAGAACTACTAGTGCTGTAGTCTTTTAGGTCAAACAACAACATATGAAGGCAGAATTAAAATGTTTATAAGAGTGGTTTGATCCTGAGAGAAACATTGATTATGAAAGGTACATATTTAATACTTTATGTCAGAGAAAAGATGAAATGCTAGATGATTTCATAAATATCTAAGAAAATTGGTGACTCACTGTGATTTCCATAGGTTTTGTATAAGGATTTAATAATAATTACGCAATTAGCAAGAACTGAAACAAGCTGATACATAGAATAGACATGGAGTACGTCTAGCGCAAGTTTAAAAAAATGTGACAAACGTGGAAAATATACCCATTTTTCAACTGTTTGTAAGAGCAAAGGCTATATTAGGCTTAGAAAACCTAGCACTGGGAAATGAAATAAAAAAGAGCCAATATGCAAGGCAAATAGATAATGGAGAAGTGAAAGAAGCTGAAGAAATATCCCCAAAGAGAAAAATCATAGAATATTTCTACATGATGGAAGACAAAACCAAGAAGGAGAATTAATTTTGTTGAAAGTAATAAAATGAAGAAAATAGCACCAGTACAATTGCAAATTGAGCAATATCAAACAACTTTTGTATTAGACGGTGAAGTAACCTGTAACATCATGTGTGTGACATAATACAACAAGACGGTCAATAAACATCCACTTACACCATCCAATATTAACATATATTGATGAGTCCCACAATCTGGTAGAAATCTAGGGAAATTTGAAGAAACAACATATGAACATTTCACATCTCAAGAAGAGATGCATGTGTTGAGAGGTGAAGTTCCAGCTCCTTGTACATTAGCTGATGTTACTTCACAAATTATGGGTCTAGCAGTCACGGCTTACAGGATCAACACTAATTAATGAGTCCATTATAACAACAGTTTCAAGGGATTGGTGAATCTAAAACTCCTAAACTAAATGTACATGTAAAAGAAAATAGGAAAACCTGAAGCACTGAATCACCAAAGAGTGGCAGTCCATTTCCAAAAGAAAGTGGAAGACGAAATTAAGATTCTTTTGGATCAGGATATAATAAAGCCAATATGTAGACCAAATCTATGGGTGTCCTCAATTCTGGCAGTTCCAAAGAAAGGGATGAACAAGATTTGCATATGTGTTGATAAGCGAATACTAAATACTTCCCCTGAAGAAGAGTAACACCCTGGGGTGCTACAGGCAGATATGATAAGTTACTTAAATGGAGCTATAGTGGTTTTAAAGATAGAGCTATACAAAGGGTATCTCCAACTTGAATTAGACAAACAGCCACAATATATTATCATCTTTCAAACGCATTTAGGACTATTTCAGTACAAGAGACTGAATTTTGAAATATCGTCAGCAGCTGAGAATTTCTTAAAGAAAGTCAGAAAGTAATAAGGCCAGTAAAAACAACTTAAATTATAGTGAGGACATCCTAGTTTTGGGGAAGACTCCAGAAGAATATGTCAATACATTATTGCAAATGTGTGTGCAACTTATGGAAGCGGGTTTAACACTAAATTCAGAGAATTGTGAAGTCTGCAAAGGAGAACTGATATTGTTTGGTCATATATTTTCAAGTAAAGGAATGAGACCTAATAAAATTGAGACCAGTCATAAGACAATGGAATTGCCAGATATGTTTGAGGTACATTCTTTACTTGGATTAATTGTTATTTTAGCAGTGTGAGAGATGACTAAAAAGGGACATATATTCAAGTGGACTGAGAAACGCAACAAAGCATTAAAAATGAAGGGAAATAAGGCTTACTTTGACCTGCAAATGTGTACGGTCTTGACGGTAGACTCTAGTGTAGTTGGTTTAGGAGTGATATTGGCACAGGATAAACCTGGAAAAGACTCACCTCAACAAATTATATCATAAGCCGCAGCATGACAGAAACAGAAAAGGCATACACTCATGCAGAGAAGGTAGGTTTAGATGTTGTGTGGATTTGCAAGCATCATCATTTATGCTTGTATGGAAAGCCATTCACGATAATTGCAGACCACCAAGCACTTGTTGGAATGTATGGAAATCCACGTAGAATAGAAAGGTGGAGAATGAGGCTCATGGATTATGATTTTAGAATAAACATTACAAGAATACAATCTAGAAGACTGCATATTGCATCATCCACTAACTAATCTTGATCGCAAGTGTTCAATGGCAGAACAATATATTGACTGTAACGTGAGGGAATCAGCTCCCGAAATGATAACAATAGAAATGTTGTTAAAGGCTATGAAGGAAGATACCACCTTACAAAAAGTGATTAAAACAAATAAATGGAGTTGTGCTAACTCTGCAACTAAATTTAAAGAAGCAGTAAGGAGTAATGAAATGTCAGCATTCTAATATATTCAAGAGGAGCTGACAGTCTGCAGGTGGGATGTGAGGCAAAAGAATTGTAATACTGCAAGCTTTAAGGAAAAAAGTAGTCTAGCTCTTATGGACGTAATATGGGTACTCTTATCTACAAAACACTGCTGAGAAAATTTATGGTGCCAGGTTTGCATTTCTTGGTTGAACACACAGTGCATTCTTGTCAACTGTATCATACTGTTAAAAAACAAAATCCAGCTGCGAAATTGATAATGAAAAATCTCCCAGAATATTTCTAATCATCAGTGGCTGTTGATTTTTATGGACCAAGTGGATCAGTTTGCTCCCTTTTAATTATATTGTTACTTTCACTGAATATTCACTATTTCCTGTGGTTCAACAAATATTTTCAGTTTCAGCTTTGTCAGTACTTTGAATCCTGGATGAAATATTTGCAGAGGTTGGTGGTACCAACAACACTCAAAATGGATAATGGCCCACCATTCAATGGAACCAAGTTTAGGCGTTTTGCACAATATCTAGGGGGCTAATTTATAATTTGGCAGATGGAGGTTTGGCAGTCAGGGCGATGGAGTAAATTACTCAGTCACCTTGACTGCATCTCCGCACACCATATTATGAAATGACTACCAAGCCGGTGGTCATTCTTAAAGCATTGCCAGGAACCGCTGTCATGTTGGTTCCTATCAATGCTCCAGTTTAACCCACGGCTCTGTCAAGCATGACAGAACTGCACAGCAAAATGTTTTCTTTTTTATCTTTTTTTTTTTTAAATCCCAAAGCAGGATTTTCTGTTTGAAAATAAGAAAGACAATGTTTCCCTCACCCGAGAGTCCTCTCCCATAGCGAGGGGAGCAATTTGTAGTTTTTACTGCCCCTTACCACTAGGGTTTTCCTGGCAGGTGATAGGCAGTGAAAACTGACCTCTAATTCTACCCATCTAAATTAGGTGGGTGGAATTAGAGTTCAACCTCTGACAGCCCGTTTGTCTCCGTCCACATTAAACCAAAGGTCCACTCGCATTTAAAATGTCCGGACGGACCACAGTCTTGGCGGTACGGATCCTCTATCGCCGTTGCAAGAGTATCCATACCGCCAAGATATTCATCAGACCCCAGTTATCAATTATAGGATGCACCTTTAGAATAGGTCACATGACCATTATTTAGGTTGATCTGTCCGAGACAGGGCCCTGGCTAGAGTTGTTCCAAGCTCTCAATAACATAAAATCCTGTAAAAACAAATATACGTATGTCTTCTAACTATGCATTACTTATAAGTGACAGCCACAGCTCAATGAACTGCATAGATCCATGAGGCATAACTAACAGCAGTTTATTTTCAGTGAAGATTTCATATCATACAGCTGTTGTGGGTCCAAAGAGGGAAGATCATCTTTTAAGTGGAAATGTTGGTGTAGTTCTAATAGGCTTCTTTTAAAGTATCACATTTATGTCCTTTCAATTTAAATATTACTATTAGGGCCTTTTATCTGAAGGACCCATATCCTTCACAAAGTTCTATTTAAATGGAAGAGGTCAACACTGTGCTCTGTTATTGACCAACATGTTTATTGTAAACTTGCTATACCTTCAGCACGTCCAGTTCGGTTCCATTTCTGTTCCTTTCACAGTAGAGAATATCCCTCAAGTAACAAGCCGTGATTAAGGCCTAGCACTCGATTAGGAAGTGGTTTGATAGCAGAACTTTCACAGGGGCACATGAGAAGCAGGTCGTCGCATTATAATAACTTGGAATTACCATTAGAAACTCTACGATTCTCAGTAAAAAAGTGACTGGGCATCTTTCACTTCTTGCTGCAGCTACACTTCCCGAGACAAGCTAAATACAATAGAGAGGTGTTTCTTATATTCTTCAGCTGCTACCCATGATTAGCAGTTCTTCCCCTGTGTTTCCCAAGTTGCTACACAAGAGAACTCTGTAATTATTGTATGTGTTTTGTTAAAAATTTGAGAAAACCAGTGTATAAGTTGCAGTATGTTTAGGAAATGTTACAACAGTACAATAGAGTACGTCGAAATGCAATAATGGAAAATTCACATGCATCTCATCGTAGATTCTTTTTTTTCTTTTTATAGCGACCCAGATTTTGGAAAACCAGGAACTGCAAGATCATCAGTCTGAATATGAGGATTCTTTGCATATTGAACAGCCAATGTCCAATGCAACAGAGCAGGAGTGGAGTTGCCAAGGTCAATTGCTCTATAATGCCGATAGACCGGAATCGGAGAGGGTTGTTTTGAACACATTCGCAGATGATGATCAACAGGCCTCCATGTCTTATGCTGGTAGCAATTATGAGGAAGTACGTTATCACCAGCATCCAATTTATGAATACTATGAAAAGGTTGCTACTACTAGTGGGACTTGTAGCACTGATAGCAGCATAGAGTTCAGATGTAAGTGCTGTGGTGACACTAAGAAGACCATCATTAAAGTGAAAGGCTCCACCACGAGTAATCTTCTCAGGCATATTGAACGTGCTCATCATTCAAAGTATGTCATATTTCAAAAGGCCCACAAAGCCTACCACGCAGCAAAATTGAAAGCAAGCCTAGCTCAGATGGGATCGCAACCAAAGCAAAAATTGATGGCGGTTTTTGTAAACAAGAAAAAAATTAAACCAAAAGAGAAAGAGGAGTTGGATGACGCACTCGCCTTAATGATAGCACAAGACTTACAGCCTTTATCAGTGGTAGAAAATGAAGGGTTTCGGTCTTTTGTGAGAAAGCTGAATTGCAATTATGATATCCCTTCAAGGAAGAGTTTGACATATTCAATCCTCCCAAAAATGCAAAGGTATGTCAAGCGTGAAGCTTTTTTCGAATTGGGAAAAGCAAATCAAGTTGCACTGACCTTTGATCTATGGACCTTACCAGCCAATGATGCCTACCTGGCACTTACTGCTCATGTTCTTCAACAACCTACCTGTGTTAGGAAACAGTTCTGTTTAGGAGTGAGGTCTTTGCCCGAACAACATACTTCAGAGAATCTAGTAGAACAGATATCACTAATTCTACAGGAATTTAGTCTTCCCATGGAGCAAATCAGTTCTATCACAACAGATAATGGCACAGCTGTTGTAAAGGCAGTCAATCTTCTTGGCCTCTCAGAAAAGCATGTTCGATGCATGGGACACTGTTTTCATTTAATTGTGACGGAATCAATAAAAGATGTTAGATGTGTGGACTACATTTTTGATAAGTGCCGTTCTATCAGTAAATACTTCAGAAACATTCCTGCATCTAGCCATTTACTTAAATACATGCAAACCCGAAATAAACTGCCTGAGACCAAGCTGAAAGTAGATGTGAGCACCAGGTGGAACAGCATGTACGACATGGTAAAAAGAGTTCTAGAGCAGGAAATTTCCATCAATGATGCACTTGAAGCAGCAGCACAAATAAACGAAAGCCATTCCCCGAATATTCCACAGGCGATGACAGCAAATGAAGCCAGTATCCTTAAAGGCACTTTGGGAATTTTGGAGCCTTTTTTAATTGCCACTGAAAAACTATCTGGACAGGCATATCCAATATTGTCCATGGTAATTCCAATAATTACTGAACTGCAGGCATCACTGGTTGCTTTAATGGAACAGCACACATTAACCGAGAGCACAGAAGGTGAACATAATGGTGAAAAGGGGACTCAAAGCCAAGACGGAGGAATACAAGCTACTCAAGAAACAAGTCAGACCAATCACAATTCCATTATCAGATTGCTGTGTCAGACTGTTAAGGAGCTCACACACGTTAGATTCAAAAACATTGAAAACCATTGTATTTTGGGTAAGGCAACTATTTTGGATCCTAGATTCAAAACCTATGGTTTCCAAGAACAGTATGCAGCAGATAAACACGTAAAGCAATTAGATTTTGAACTTGAGCAGCTTTCACCCAAAACATCATCAACGACAGACAACTCGGAGTCTGGCCCTCCTCCACCAAAAAGAAAGCCTGAAAGCGAATTCTGGAAGGTACTTTCTAAAAGGAAAGCTGAATCTGAAAAGGCAAAAAAATCAACTGCATCGGAATTATATGTGTACCTCGCGGAAGAAATAGAAGATTTCTCAATTGATGTCTTCTCGTGGTGGGGAAGGAACTCATTAAAATTTCCTCTACTTTCGCAATTGGCATTTAAATACTTGTGTGGTACTGCAACCTCTATTCCTAGTGGACAGCTGTTTACTAAGACTGGTGACAATGTTACTAGTAGACGGGCTTGTTTGAAACCTAGTCACATGGAAATGCTGACCATGATAAAAACCAGCTCCGGACAGTGTCACTGAAAATCAACTTATAATATTCAATACATGCTTTCAAATGAACTATATGCAGGCGTTTTTAAAGATAAACTTCCAGACCCCAACATTAGTGGCATCCTGGTCCACTTCAGATTTATGAATCTAAAACTTTTCTACAGGCCTCACTGACTAGTAATGACGAGTACCACAAAGATCTAAAATTCTGCCACCCACTTCAGACCAGCATCATCACTGAAATCCCCCCCGGCTTCCGGTCAGAATCCAGATAAAATGTACAATCCTGTTACTGAACTACAAGCAAGAGCTAAGTCAACACGTCAAGATGAATCCAGACAACTGGAATTTTCGATCATAGGCGTGTACGGAGATGGTGGCAGAAAACTCTCTATGCAACTTCCCTCTCTGTGGAATCGACAGTAACCCCATCAAGCCAACCAACTACATAGCCCTTTCTGTCCCTCTGCAGTCAATCCGGTCAGTAGCCCACAAACTGGCACCACCCAACACAAAATACGCTCTCATAAGTGTACTTTTAGCTCATACAACCCATTTTGAGTTCTTTGCCATCCCTCTTTCACTGTAACCTTGGGGCCTTCTGTAGGCAATATTTAGTACACATCTGAAATGTTTCTATTTGTAGTGTGTACTATTCAAATCATGTAAAAAAAAATGCATTCCCCACATAAGTGGAACTATTTCCTGGCCTGCAAGGATCTCCGAGATTTATATTAGGGTGTTTTTTAAAGGAATATAAATTAACCGTATTTATTTGACCATTACAGGACATGTACTAACTAGTCCCTGATTTTTCTCTCATCCTGATGGGATGTTGCAGACTCCATTGTTCCACGAAATCGGAGTGAGGGTAAACGTAGTACAGTACACATATGTATTGTACGAGGAATGCAACAAAGGCAGCAATGAAAGACACAAGACCATAGGGATGAAAACAAGGAAACTGTGTTGAGGGACCATCCACCAAATGGACCAGAAACTCCCCCAAAAAACTATTTTTTTAATTGGTATTTGGAATTATAACACACATGAATAGATTGGCTTCTCAAAATTTAAAATTGATGGGTTCTAGTAGTTTAAATGTGTTTGTTTCAAGGTACATTATTATGCTACTCATGCAGGATAAGTGAGTTCTATGCTCTCTTAACGAAAGAGTCGTACATTCTTTGCCACAAAGAATGTCACTGAGCCATGAATGTATTTCCACAAAAGCAGGCACAATCTTCTTTCCCCAAATGTTGATACTGAGTTCTATTGAAATCAAGATAGCTCTCTTCCATTCTTTTTCCCAGTGTTCTCCTACTTCTAGAGACCTGGAATGTTGTGAACTTGATGTCAAGTAGACACATATTTTTTAAACGTATACAACAAAAAGGCATTGAATAGCCTGCTACACTGTTTGGCTTTTTTGGTTGGGCTTCCCTGTGTTTTCTGCTAGGTCCATACTAAAGACTTCCATTAATGGGCGAATAGCTGCGTGTATTGCTGTTTTGAGGACTGAGTCGAAGCTGTACGCCCTAATACCAGTGATAACGCCACCAATAGTAACAGTGTCAGTGGCATATCAAAATGTTATGCCAATTGTGGGAGGCTGCTCTTTAGGCTACTCCATGCACCTTTTGTAAGCACTAATTCTGTATACCATGTCTCAGTCTTTTGCCAATTCGTTATTCACAGCCTTTTTGCTTGAAGTTTTGTTTGGTGTCCTGCGGTTCCCACCTCTTATCGGCTCTTATGCTTGCTGTCAAATATTTGGTACCTACGACAATAAAACCACAGTTGTTGGGGGGGCAAAGCAGAGTCGTCTGTTTGCTCTGAAGTTCTGGTTATATCTGGTGTATCCATGAGTGTCTTATTGTGCTAAAAAATGTTTTTTGCTTTTTAAATATTAATACATGCATGTTAAGAAATTATATATTTTTGAAATGTTACTGAATACTGTAATGTATTATAATGTACCACATTTTTATATTGAAGCACGGTTACAAATAAATTGCTTTTGAATTTTAAAGAGATCTATCATACTTTAACATGATATATCTGTACAGCATAACCTTAACAGCAGGTACGTAATTACAATATAGTCTACACCTGAAGGGTGGCTGTTTATATGCAAATTTCAAGTGTTTTTGTTATCCTGTGTTTGAACCGTTTAAACGCTTACATATAATTTAGATCAGACTCCTTGTTTCTGTTACTTAGCTTTGACCCAATGTAGGAGAAACGTCAAACAGGAAAGGTAAGTCAAAGGCCCACTGGTCTCTCTATGAAAGCAGCTGACATTTACATTACTTGCGAGGCAGTAATTACTTTGAATTATTTCTCTTGTATATTAAAATTATAATACGTACAAGTTTGTACATTTGTTGCATTTGAACTTTGCAAAGTATTTCATGTGTGGTTTTCTTGACATACCATTGTGGGATTTCTCAGTGTGGTTTGACTTTCTTGGTGAATATTCTGGCTTGCCCATATTTATAACAGTTTTTCCATAGAAGACTGTTCTAGGCTAACGCAAGCTTGTACATATAAACTGTTAATCCGCTCTCAATAGTCCGCTCCTATAGCATTGCGGGCACGCCTGGATGGCATGGCCATGCATAGTGTTAAGATCTCCGAATTTTAACAACATAAGTACACTGATTCTGGGTCTTTAAAGTATTGCAACCAACTGGCAGTGTCTCTAAAGAATGACTGTTCTAGGCTAACGCTTGCTAATACATATACACTGTTAACCCGCTGCCAATGCTGCTAAAGTGTCTGGGAAGCTATTGTTCAACAGCAATGGCATTGTCAAGGGAAAAAGGGGGAGACCACAGTCCAAAAAGGCCTGCTTCAGCTTTGACAAGCGTGATTATCCTGGAACAACATACATCAATGTAACTCAAACTCGACAATGCTGAAAATCGATTAAGGAGGAATAACCTGCAAATATGAGGAATAAGCATGCAGGCCAATAACCCAGAACTAGTGGGCTTTATACAGATGCCATTTTGCTAACTTCTGAAGGCACCTGACAACAGTGAAGTTGGTCTTGACAGGACGCATCAAGTGCACTCTGCTTTCCAAATGAAACAATTTAGTCTCTGATGCTTTAACTTAAATTCATTACTTTCGCACTAAAGAGAGCACCCTGACACCTAGGACACATCTCAATTTTTCAAGATATCTCAGCAGTAACTCTGGTGTGAAGAAAGGAAGTGAATGAAGCCTGCTACCCCATGCCTAAAAATATTTGATAGTGGTGGCACTACAGATTTAAATTGTTCACTTTAAGTGGCAAACCACATGTAGTAATCTCACAGTCGGGAGCCACAAAAACACTCGTTTTGCAACTCCGAAAAGAAGATGATGCATCCTTTACTCAGCAACTCCTGCATCAGTTTGAATGGCAGACACAGAGCACATTTAGAAGTCACAGAGCCGCCAAGCATGCATCATAAAACAAGATAATATGCAACTTGAGAAATTTTCCTGTGAAGGCTGAGGAAGGCCCAGAATGCCTTCAAACATTGAACTGTCTAGTGTTTCTTCAATGGGCGTGAAAAGCATGATGTGATACTGTTCTCCCAATAGCCCACAGAAATATTTGTTGTTATGACATATCTTACAGAGGTATTTTTTTTTATATAGATCCTTTTAGTTAATACGTGATGTCATATGACGTTCTTACCCGTGAACGGATGATCCTTTTGGACACTTTTTTTATGCCTTGACCTATTGCTAGGGCGGGGCTGAGGCCTGTAGCTCTATGTTGTCTCTTCATCTAACTGTTGTTGTTTACATATTGGATTGAAGCTGTTATTTTATACACTTCTCTTTTTTCTTCTTTCAACATCTTTCCTTTATGAATCTATTCATATCTAATTTACTTGTTGGATTTACTCTGCATCCAATGTTTCCCTCTTGCTATGCTTCTTACAGTGTGTACAAGGTGGGAGCTTCCACAATTTAGGGTTTGAGCTAGTCAGGCTGGGTTAGGGTATTACGGTATACGCCCTCTGACTTTGCTTCCACTTACTTTTTGGGACCCATATTTTTGTGGTTGGAGCTAATGAAAAAACTGATTCTTGGTAAAGAGATTCACTATGTTTGTCTCTAGCTACTGGCCATCATCATGCATGGGAAAACATAAAATAGTTATACTTTATGTGCAAGGTCTGAACACGATAGTAAAGAGTAGTGCGTATTCAACTGTTTTCATAAAAGCAATTTTGATACAGTCTTATTTCAAGAGACACATTTTTAAGTAAGATAGGAAGCAATTGCGGTCCTACTGGTTTCCCTCCCAGTTCCATTCCACGGTTCTTAAAAAGGACCAAGGGCACAGTCATATTGATACTCCATAAACTGCCATGTTCCCTGGAGGCACAGATGTGGGCCAAGAAGTTAAGTCCAAGGAAGACTCAAACATAAACTATTGACATCTTTCTCAATATATGGCCCAAATGAAATCAAAGAAGAGTTCTATTGTTCACTGTTCCATTCATGTTTGATTTTGGCAGGTGGGACATTGATGAGGGAGGTCAATTTCAACACAGCTCCAGAACCTCTGAAAGACTTCTCATTCACCTGACATGACATCAGTGATCCACGTTCTCCCACCCACTTGGCAGGCATTCGAGACTTGGATTTCATAGGTTATCTAAGCCCAACATGATAGATCTAATCCAGACTGTTCGTTCTTTTTGAAAGTACAAAACCCCAATCTAAAGTGAAATGTTTTCAAGTACTCTGAGTTGCTTTTTCTAGGTTGCTGTACAGTTCTATAGAGACACGTCCTGTTGATCCGTGCCCCTCTTAACTTAGAGTTGGAAGATACAAGACTGTCTCAATAATGCCTCTCTCTGGATCAAGAATGAGATCGCATTCAAGCCACCACGAAAAAGTGCTTTGCTGAAATATTGGCTCTGTAATGAAAATGCTTGACAGCAAGATGTTGTGGGGCATAATCTGGGATGCACCAATGGCAGTCATAACACAAGAACTTCGAGTACTTTCAACCCAATTTTAACAAAAAGAAACAATCTCTTGAGAATTGCATCCAAGAGTTCATGCAGCAACATCGAAGGCATGGTTCACACAGAACCTAACGAGGAATGAACTTCAGGGTATTATGCTAAGGAGGCAGCTCATAAGCTCCTCTATACCGAATAGAAGTACTACAAGAAAACGTATCATACCTGACAGGCTTGTATGGCTCAAGCATGGAGGTCTCCCAAGCACAAGATGTCTTCTTAGGAGATGCTCATGTTCAATTTCAATTTTATTTATTATGTTTTGGCACTCCGAAGAGGGCCACATAAACAAAATACAAAGTACACAAATATAGATACATATTCCCAAAGAAAAATAACAATTACGACGCTCTCCGCTGAAAAAGACAGATTACGACACAAACCTCCATATTTCATCAATAAATAGCTAAAAAACCTTTAAAAAAGTTAAAAATATTGAAGCAAAACATTTCATTTGGAGGAGTATATAAAGCCTGCAGAAATAAGTTCATATCCAAAATACCCAATTGCAAACATATTGATCTTAACCACTTTAAGCGAAGTGGACGCAATACTGGGCATATAAACAATACATGATTACGATCCTGTACAGACATATTACATAAGTTACATAAAGGAGAGGACCCATACCATTTTGCCAAAAGAGTATTAAGTGGCAATAGGTCCTGCCTCCAGAGGAACCAAAATCTCCGAATACCATGAGGTAAATTCCAGATGACATAAGGTTGGACAAACTTCCTTAGATATGTATTAGTCAGAAGAACACCTCCCTTCTTAGCTACCATGGACTTTTTGTCCAACATAAAACAAAGAGTCCAGGAAGCCTGTTTCAGAAGAGATTTTAGCTGGGAGGGAGAAATAATAAAAATAGTGCTCTCATCTAATTCCAGAAGAGCCACAGCCTTTCTGAAGTTTTTAACAATTTGGGAGAACTCTTTAAAACTTCCCAACAATTCCCCCTTAAGAAGGGCTCTCAGAGTCCCCATTTCACCTCTAGCGAGCAGATGTTCATGTTCCTGCTTGGGAACTGGAAGATATAAATGCTGTAGATGCACCAATTAGCCCTGATGAATGGGTTTACATGTGTTTGAGGCATATGAGCTGTAGATCACATGCTTTGTATACTCCTACCATCTAGTGTTGGGTCCAGATATTTGCAAGTTGTTTTTCTTCGAAGAAGTCTTTCCAGTCACGAGGTAGGTGACTCCTCCATTCGGCAATAGTGCGCATGGGCATCGACTCCATTGTTAGATTGTTTTTTTCCGCCATCGGTTTCAGATGTGTATTGCTGCGCTCCGGTTGGAAGCCGTTCTTCGGGTTCCCCTCGGTGCGCAATCCACTATACCCGCGTTGTTATTGATTCAAACGCGTATTCCGTCCTCTCCGAGTATCGTATCCGTTGAGGAAAACCTCTATTTCAATCGAAGATCTTGGAAAGGCCATCCGGCCTAACTGCGTCGGTTCACTTCGCAGTCAATGGAACGGACTCCAGTCAAATTCTGTCCTCTGTACCGCGCCAAGTATACCTGCACCAACTTCCACAAAGTGTGCAACTTGTACTTTTCTCTGGAGCACAACGAACAGGACTGCGACACGTGCAAATCGGTCTGATCGAAGAAAACGCTCCGTGATCGTCAAGCTCAAGATGCAAAGTCAAAATGTTGAATACACGCCGGACATCTTCGGTGAAGAATCTGAGCACTAATTTGATGCACAAGGGGCCGAGGAAGAACAAGACAAAAACTTGTCTCCATTCCAGAATCGGACTCCGAGTTGGAAGAAGACTTGCCACAAGGTTAACGTACCGTGAATACCGAACGCCCCTTAACCCAAACTCCAACTTAGCAAAAACAAAAGGCTTCGGTCCCACCCCCACCGTCGGGCCACTGCCGAAATCATTGACACCGAAAACAAAGCCTCCTTCGGTACCAAAGCCTTCAGTGCCGAACAGTGATACTACCCCGGCACCGAAATCCTCGGCGCCAAAACCTAAAACTGTTCCATCGAAGCTGTAGAATCCCATTTTCGATGCCCCAACACCCAAATCGGACCCAAAACAAAAGGAACTTTATAGAAATCCAGATACAGGAGGTGTTCTTACGAAGTCACCTCAGAAACGCAAACCTGAGTCAGAGGACGCACCTTTCTTTATTCCTTTCAAAAGGAAGAATGTGGGTACTAACCCCTACACCAACCTCTCCACCTTTGCATCATTTACTGATTACACTAACTAACTCTCCACCACCACCACCAGATGATGATGATGGAGATGGGGGGATACAATATTTTACCAATAGACCCCTGAAAGGATTATCACACAGATTCACCAACAGATAACGACCCAGACCCTTACCCTGCAAAGCCTTCCCCTCCTGATAACAATGTAGAATATCAAGATTTGCTTGAGCTGCAGAATATCATGGGATACAGTTCCACAAGGAATCTTTAGAGGAAGACTTCCTATTTGAAATGCTCAGTACCACACAAAGGGCTAGTCACACTCTACCTAAGCTTAAAGGCATGATGAGACATGCTGACGACATCTTTAAGGATCCAGTGCGGGCTCGCATTCTCACCCCCAGATTTGATAAAAAATATAAATTTGCTCCCTCGGATCCAGTCTTAATCACTAGACTCTTTGGTGGTCTCTAATGCCCGTAAACGGGCTAATTTACAGACTTCAGGTGATGCTCTCCCTCCAGACAAGGAGTCAATACTATTAGTCGTTCTGGTAAACGAGAAGCCACGCAAGCAGCAAATCATTGGCGCATTGCCAAAACCCAGGCCCTGCTAGCCAGATATAATAGGGCACACTGGTACAAAATAGAGCAGTTGCTACAACACCTCCCAGATGAGCACAAAGCAAAAGCCCAGGATTTAGTCCAGGAAGGGAAGCTCATATCCAAATCCTCAATAAGATGCGCTTTAGATGCTGCAGACACCGCAGCTAGAGAGATCAACACTAGTGTGTTGCTAAGAAGACATGCATGGTGGAGGATTTCTGGTTTCAAACCAGAAGTACAACAGTCTATTTTAAACACTCCTTCTGACTAGGAACATCTCTTCGGGCCTGAAGTAGATAAGTCATTAGAAAAAATGAAAAAGACTCCGAGATAGCCAAGTCTATGGGGGTTCTGCAGTCTCCCTCTAATCAGGGCTCCTTTTGTCACTCCTTCTACCTTGGAGGGAGAAAAACACACTCCTTAGACAATACTGCCACCTCTTACAAAGGCAACAGTCAATCTTCTTCTACAAATGGTTTCTTTAGAGGAGGATATGGAGGTAACAACAACAAAGGTCGGGCAAGGGTTAAGCACCGTGTAATTCCCCCTCCCCAACAAGCAGTGACTTGCCTATACTACCCCCGATCATTTAACACGTGTCGGGGGACGTCTTCTACAATTCCTCCCCATTTGGCAATCTTATCACCACAGACAAATGGGTGTTAGGAATTATCCAACATTGTTATTGCCTGGAGCTTACCAACAACCCTCCAAACATACCACCATGTTCTCACAAAATGTCACCAGAACATTTACATCTACTTCAGCAAGAAGTCCAGTCTCTCCTCTCCAAAGGAGCCATAGAACCTGTGCCATTACAACATCGGGGGACAGGCGTGTACTCCCTGTACTTTCTCATCCCCAAAAAGGAATGCTCCTTGAGACATATTCTAGATCTCGGAGAACTAAACCTCTACGTACTGTCAGAGCATTTCCACATGGTAACACTTCAACAAGTGCTCCCGCTTCTACAGCAGGGCAATTTTTGTCTACTCTAGACTTAAAAGACTCATATTTCAACATTCCAATTCATCCTGTCCATCGCAAATACCTCAGATTCATCGTAGCGGGTCATTATTACCAATTCAAAGTACTACCGTTTGGAGTCACCACTGCTCTCAGGGTTTTTACCAAATGTCTGGTAGTAGTCACAGCACATCTGAGAAGACAACAGATCCATGTGCTCCCCTAGCTGGACGACTGGCTCATCAAAGCCACTACTTACCAAATGTGTCTCCAACACACTCAAACCACTATTCAATTACTTCACCAACTAGGATTTACAGTAAATGCGTTGAAGTCTCATCTACAGCCTTCTAACAAACAAACTTATCTGGGAGCCACGATAGATGCTCACAAAGCTCTAGCCTCTCCCAATACAGTCAGGATTCACAGTATTCAGTCCCTTCTCACTCAATTTCAGCCCAACCAATCATTGCCAGCAAGAGTCTTCAGGAAACTGATAGGCATGATGGCATCTTGCATTATAATTTTTTCTCACACAAGACTTCACATGCGTCCCCTTCAAAAATGCTTAGCAAGTCAGTGGAACCAGTTGCAGGGTCAGTTAACCAATCTAGTATTGGTGGATGGCCACACCCATTGCTCCCTGCAGTGGTGGAACCCACAAAATGTATCCAAAGGGCGGCCCTTTCTCGACCCTGCTCCACAGACAGTGCTAACAGCAGATGCATCGCTCACTGGTTGGGGCGCTCACCTACAGTCACACAATCCAAGGATTATGGATTCTAAAGTACAGGAGCCTACATATCAATCACCTAGAGCTACTACCAGTGTTTCTAGCGCTCAAAGCCTTTCAAACTCGCCTTATAGGCAAAACTGTCTTAGTCCGCACAGACAACATTACAGCTATGTAATACATATAAAAACAGGGGGGGGACACATTCTCTCCAATTGTCACGACTAGCACAAGCCATTTGCAAATGGGCCATACATCACAAAAATGATCACCTAGCAGAACCTTCCAGGAGTAAACAATCAAATTGCAGACCTTCTCAGCAAACAGAGACAGCAAATCCAGGAGTAGGAATTTCATCCCCAAATTCTTCTTCCCTACTGTCACCACAGCTCAAAATGCAAAATGCCCAAGCTGCGCCTCTAGGTTCCCACACCCGCTCTCCAAAGGCAATGCCCTATGGATGAACAGGTCAGGGATATTTGCCTATGCTCTTCTGCCTCTCCCACTTATTCTGCTGGTAGTTCGGAAGCTCAGGCAAACATCCCTCACACTGATTCTCATAGCTCCCACATGGGCACGTGAACCCTGGTTAACTACCCTGCTAGAGCGGTCAGTAGTTACACACCAGAAGCTGCATCTCAACTCCAGTCTCCTCACTCAGAGCCATGGAGAAATCAGGCATCAAAATCCCAAGGAACTCAACCTGGCAATTTGGCTCCTGAAGTCATAGAGTTTGGTTATTTACTATTACCTCCAGACTGTACGAACATCCTAAAGGAGGCTAGGAGACCTACTACAAGGGCATGTTATGCAGCAAAGTGGAAAAGTTGTGTTATATATTGTAACAATATCAATCAATCC
Source organism: Triturus cristatus (assembly GCF_964204655.1). Taxonomy (NCBI): domain Eukaryota; kingdom Metazoa; phylum Chordata; class Amphibia; order Caudata; family Salamandridae; genus Triturus; species Triturus cristatus. The sequence goes on from NC_140592.1 coordinate 778,805,156, forward strand.
TCTTGATGCTTCAGTACAAAACACCATCTGTTATCTCTTACACTTACAGGAATCTGGATTAGTTTATATATCCATTTGATTGCATTTAGCAGCAGTAGCTGCATCCTTGTAAAACAGACAACACTTATCTCTTTTCAGAGTATCAGTGAATAAAGCCTTTATGGAAGGACTAAAAAGAGTAATACCACCAAGAGCTTCACCTGCACCAGTGTGGAACTTGAACATAGCCCTTACAAGGCTAATGGTACCACCTTTTGAACCAATGCACAAGTGTCGACTACAATTTCTCTCATGGAAGGTTGCTTTTTTTATTGCAATCATTTCCTTAAGGAGAGTTGGTGAACTCTAGGCACTAACTATACAAGAGCCTTTCTTTCAACTGCACAAAGACAAGGTGGTTCTTCGAACCAATCCCATATTTCTTCCAAATGATGTTTCTGCTTTTCACATCAATCAGTCGGTTCAGTTACCTGTGTTCTTTCCTCAACCAGATTCTGTAGCAGAAAGAGCTCTACACGCACTTGATGTTAGAAGAGCTCTACTGTATTATGTAGAAAGAACAAAATATTTTCGTAAGACAAAGCAGCTCTTTGTTGCTTTTTCTCCACCACACAAAGGCAATCCCATTTTTAAATCGGGTATCGCAAGATGGATTGTTAACCCCTTCTGTGCCACGCCCTTTCCCCCTCCTGTGCCGGGCGTTACATTAGTGGGTGGGGTTCATGACGAGATAGTCTCGTCATGGGCACAGCGCGACCGTGCTCCATGACGAGACTATCTCGTCATGGGCACTGAAGAGGTTAAATGTATCCAAACATGTTATACAAAAGCAAAAAGAACATTTCCAATACCCCCTAGAGCGCATTCCACCCGCAAAATGGGGGCTACTTTGGCCTTTTTAGGGAATATTCCCTTGACTGACATCTGCAAGGCAGCTACATGGTCTACACGGCACACATTCACCAAACACTATTGTGTAGATGTGCTAGCGAGGCAACAAGCTAATGTAGGCCACGCAGTACTTGCAACACTTTTTCAAGCAACTGCAACAGCTGCAGGTTAGCCGCCGCTTTGGGAGAATACTGCCGTATAGTCTATGCAAAGCATGTAATCTACAGCTCACATGCCTCAAACGGAAAATGTTACTTACTCAGTAAGCATCTGTTCTTGGCTTGTAGAGCTATAGATTCACATGCGCCCACCTACCTCCTCGAGTATCTATACCTGTTGCAGTTCTTGCTTATCTTACATACATACTTACGCATGGACATCTCTATTTTACCTTTACTAACTCCATTCTCACCCTCTGCGGGAGAAAACTCTAACAATGGAGTTGATGCCCATGCGCACTATCACCGAAAAGAGGAGTCACCTACCTCGTGACTGGAAAGACTTCTTCAAAGAAAAACAACTTGCAAACATCCAGACCCAACACTAGATGGCAGGAGTATGCAAAGCATATGAATCTACAGCTCTACATGCCAAGAACAGATGCTTACTGGGTAAGAAACATTTTGCTTATGGTACTTGACAAAGCAGGTTTGATCCAAAAACAAAGGCCTATATTAAAGCTAACTATTAATTCCCAGATGAAACGCAAGATAAGTGGACTATATCTATGATACCTCTACCCAGAGGCACAAGACAGGGCTTCCAGGCTTCCCCCTTACTTTCTGCTCTATATGCAGAGCCCATACTCCATAAAATCAATGTGGCACAAGACATCAGCAGAGGTAAGACAGCATTAGTTTATCCCAAAGCTGTCCTGTTTACAAACAATGTCCTGTACTTCTTGACAAACCCTGACACATCACTACCACCCTTACTTGGTCTTTTAGAAAAAGTTTATCATAGGAAGTCAGTGGGGATGGGTGCCACTGTGACAAACAATGAGAGAACTCAACTCTTCCGATTCGACAACCTGTTATGGACTTAAGGCCCAATAAACTACCTTGGAATGAACTTGCCTAAACCTTCAAAAGAGATTTTACAGAGTTGCTAGATGTCCTCTTTAAAGCTTGAATAGATAAGCTATCTCATGGTTTGGGGAATTTTCTTTCTTGGCTCTTATACGTGGCTCAATCTCCTCCCCTTATGATCCTGAAGTACACCCTGAAACACACACATGAATAGTCTGGTATAGAATGGTTCGAGACATAGAACTGTAAAAAACAAAAAACAGAAACTAGCTATATTGTATTTCCTTATTATATGAACCAAGGCTGGCTCTAACTTGTGTATGTGAGCATTTTTGAAAAAATTGCCTTTTTTGTGCTCCCCTCTATCTGTCATCTCTTACCTTTTCCCTTCCTTATTATTTTGCTCTTTCTTCATGAGTGTGGTCTCTGTCCTCAATTTTATGAAGCAAATCTAAAATTGAAAAATAAAGCTGTTAAAATAAAAGAGGAGTAGTGTACACGCTGGACAAGCAAGGTCTTATTAGGAAGATAGTATATGCCCATTTGTGGGATATATGAGAGATATTTATTTACACTTCACAAGGACAAATGCTGAGTGGCTTTCTTTCTTTATTGTAACGTCTGTTTATTAAGTCAAATAAAAACAAAAGGTCAAGCAAATTGGGGACACATGTCCTGGGAAAAATAGCAATAACAGAATATCGCATTCAAAGCATTTCCTCAGAACAGTAGAGGATAATCAAACTACAGGGAACACAAGCTGGGCAATGTTAAAGAGTAGCAAGCCCTCCCTTATATGAAAATAAAAACATAAAGAAAGGGCAGTATAAGCCACCCTCCCAGACCACCAACAGAAATATATTAATCCCATGGCAAGGAGATACATTTGGAGAGAAGCTACGCCATAGTCCCGTTGTCCTGTGAGGAGGGGCCTCTTAAACCCACCCAAATATCCCTTTAGGGACAAGTGAAGCTTAGTCTTATCGTAGGTAGGACCTTCGCACGAACTAAAGAAAACATCTTAAGCTATTAAGAAATTAGAGGATAAATGCTGTGGCTTACTTTCTTGGCAGGCAAATGAGTATTGTGGTCATATGCAGTGTTGGGGAGGTCAAAACTGGGGGTAGAGGCTACGAAACCTCTGTTGCTCTGCAAATTGTGAGTGTTACTATAACACTACTCACCTCTGTCTCATTTGACTTACCTCCATTAGATTAAGAATTAAGGTGGCCGTGCAGTGCTTTAAAGGGACCTTAAGCTTACACACAATTACCAAAAGCAGATACATTTAACCTGTTGAGCTGTATTGTAGGCTCTGGGTGTGCAGATGCTGGTTGTAGGGGTAGATTATGTGCTATCTATTTAATAACGTATTGCTGATTGGAAGGTCTGGGGCTATATTCTGATCAATATTATATCTCCCCCTTCCTTCTCTCATTTCTGTCTCACTCAACTGTCTTTTCTACTGATGTAGATCAGATTTCATCTGGAGTCAGGCATTGCTTTATTTTTGTGCTTCAGACAGACTGCATTTAAAATGACGCAGATTTTGGTGCAAGTGGAAAACACATGGCACATGAAACATGAAATGAGGCCTAGGGAAATGCTTATTAAAAGTGGTACTTTTGGTGCAAAGCAAAGTGAAAGACATGAGGCCTGGTCACAATGCTTTCAGTCTGAAATGCTTGTGCTGAATTAACATATGTTTTTGCAGTGTAGAGAAAACTCGGGATTTCAGTTTCCTCTGTAGCTTTGAAGATAAAATAGAATGTGTGTTCCCTCTTCCCAGCTCCTTTCCCTTATAAATTACACTTCCTGTTCCCTGTCTCAAGAGACTTTGGCCTTGTTGCATGTTTAGACAAATACATATTCAGTTCATAACACATCTTTTTATAATGTGTATTAATTGCACCAACACTACACAGGGGCAAAAGCATTTTGCATGAAAAGCTATTTAAAACATTAGAGCATGTTGCTATAAGTATGAATGAACTGCTTGTGCTTTGAAAATTTACACTGGTGCATGTTTATGCTATATTCTACATTGTACATTTTTGCATGTTGTGCACAAATAATAGAAAAGCTGCTTTAAATTAATAGCTTTTGCTAGGTAATACATAATACAAGGTACTAGTATGGGGAAGGTAAACAGAATGGGTTTTTATTTCGTAAATTAATACTATTTTTGTGTTTGTTTTGTTTTTGGGACTAGGATAAAATGGCTGCCCGTGAATCCAGAAAGGCTGTGAATTGTATTGAATGAGAGAGCATGCGCAGAACCAGCTATATACTGCCAAGTGCCTCAAGTGAAGACCTGGTTCAAGGCCACCATGAACTGTAAATTCTTGTTGTCCTGCCAATGTACCAGTGTTTGTGGAATGTGTTTATCCTGCGTGCGATGTGACCGGAAAAAGGAAATGGACTGAAACATTTTTTCCTAGTAAATGTTGCTAAAACATATATAATTGTATTAAGCATTAATGCTTCTTTTGTTAAAACCGGATTTGCAATGAGAACAGGATGGTGAAACCCTCATGTCAGCTATGCTAACCAATCGTTGCAAGCCTTACTGAAAACTGCAACATTATTAGTGTAGTCAGCCAAGAATTAGAGTATAAATAATGACCTCTTTGAAGGCGTGGTTTATTTTTCTATTAGGAGAGAGGAGAGGCAGCAGATGAGGCCAGATATCATATGGGTTAGGTACGTGAACGTCGCGGGTGCAGACTGGGAGAAGATTGCGTCCGAGGAGAGATAGAGGGAGGTGGGTGGCATAGGCTACCCTTGCACATCATATTTTTGGCAAGGCAGATCACATTCCTCTGTGGTCTTGTGAAGGGCGGGCTGTCTCGCTCCTTTTGAAGCATAGAAAGGTAGATGGAACAGACCAGGGCAGAATGTAGATTTTGATGCTAAAACTTTAAGTTTATGCTTTGACTAATTAATTAGTTTTGAAAAGATTTATTTGTTTTATGCTTTTATTTCTCTTTATGGGAGATTTTTGCCAATTATTAATTATTGATTAGCCTTGCAAACTCATTCTTGAATTATATTTTTCCTGAAACTCTTTAAAGAGTTCTGACTGACATAGAATTAAGGGTTTTTCCTCCTGTATGCAACCTATAATATGTTTGTATTAATTCTATTTTTCCTATTTTCAATTCTGTAACCTGATTGATATTTGACTAAATGAATAAAGGGTCAGAGAACTTTAACTTTTAATTAGAAAATAAAACCCTTTAAAAATACTCACAACTCTCTTTATTGGCTTAAATATTAAATGCATGTTGGGATTTTTCATGTTTATGTAAAGTCTCCTGAAGGTAATATACAGTGGCAAGGGTCCAGTACCTTTACAGCTGTAAATTAGAGGTAAATGAGGTTTTGCATTGAGAAATTACCATGAAATTACTGCTGCATCACTACCAGTGGATAAGTGTGGAGTCTGCAGGATTTACATATATTACAAATGTGGGTTTGTAGGTGGGGCTGCATACAGTCTCATTTTTATGGGCTTAGTTGTGCCTCTAAAACCTCTACTCTTTTGAATAATACCCCATCTCACCCCTCTAGCCTCCTTTTTCACATTTTCTCATCTCTCCCCCACTTCCTTGTGTCTTCCTCTTGCTACTTCTCTTCTCTTTCACTGCCCCTTCAGTGTCTAAACTGCATGTGTATCAAAGTGCCCCCTCACTTATGATAGACAACCTTTTTGTTTTAAGAGTTCTGATTCTGCCTTTCTTCGTTGTTCGGAATATGACCTTATCTGTGGAGTCATCCGCTAGACTTCTTTTGGGAAATTGATGTCAGATTCAGGTTCATAGCAATCCAGGACTTCTGCTGCCAAGAGTAATTTGAGTGGTATCTCATGTTGCTATGGGTTGTAGTCTGACTTTTGTTTAATATAGTTCGGGTTGAGAATAAAAGAGAATGATATGACTTTTGTTAAATTATACAGTACTATAGCAAACTGTGTCAGACCCTATTCGGGGCCACAGGGCAAGCCGGGGCTACTGGGCATCAACCATGAGGCATGAGATTGTTTGCCTCCGATGTCCCACGGTCCACCCTGCGATGGTTCTGCAAACTGAGGCAGGTACAATGCATTCAATACTTTATCCTCAGTGGTAGCAATGGTGAGCAGTCACAGACTTCTCGTGGAGGTAGGTTGATCAGATCTCAACTATCACGTAACAACGCTAAAACACACAATATATTCCCACCTCTGGGAGAGAAAGTATTCGATCTTCCATCTCCTTTAGGCCTCCTCACTAACTGCAGCAGAAGAGTCCTGTGCAATGCTGCTCATCTCTGATGACTGTAGGCCACGGTCTCACAGGCAGGCATGGCAATCCATGTAGAAGACAAGATTACTCACAGAACAGGTGGGCACACCCGGGATCGGTGAAGCCCTGCACAGGCTGACCAGCTCGCCTCGTCGCCTCGTAGAATCTCTTCTGCCAAGTTCAAGTGCAAGTGCAAGGGAGTACCTTGCACTTGAACTTGACAGAAGAGATCCTACGAGGCAGCGCCCAGTTTTTCTTTCAAGGTCTTGACAGATTAATTCAGTTGTCTGATGACCATGTCATAATTAATTTACGGTTTTAAATACCAGTGAGGACTTCACAGGGTGGGCCTCACAACTATTGAAAAACCCTGACAGAGCCATTAAGTACTCAACCACCAGTGTTGTACCTGAGATGCCTGTGTGGAACCAGGATTAGGTTGCCCCCCCCCCCCCCCCCCTTCGTCCTGAAGAAGACTCGCAGCGGAGGTTTAAGTCACCCTCTATGCACAAGCCGAGTCGAAACGTCAACGCACCCCACCCACTAATGGCCTGTATCACATCCCATCCCCTTCGCTTGATGTTGCATTTATGCATTTACAAAAAGTATATAAAAAATGTTATAAATGATTTGTTTAGGACAGGCCTTTCTGTACTGGTCTCTTTACCAGTCCATTGCCAAAGCCGTAAAAATGTATAAACTCTGAATATTTGTGACTATTCACTTTTCCCTACCCATCACAAGCACACCCATTCTTCTCTCTTCCTTTGAGCAACCTTTGTACCTTCCTTTTGTCAAATTAATTTTGATCTGTTTCAAGTATATGAAATGAAATATACTGAGCTTAAACAATTCTTTGGCACCTTTGTGTTTTACATTGATTGTACGTTTGGAACAATGCTATCTTAGACAGCAGGACATGTTGTTGCATTTATTTTTCGTATTTTTTACCAGTGTTTGACTTATTTAAGCTACACACACATGCTAAATTATAGATAGATAAGTAATCTTTATTCGGATAAGAATATCCATAAAAGCATAATGCATCACTACCAACAACAGTACAGTACAATTTTTTAAAACTTATGAATATGCCATATCATCAAATACAAATTCAAAGTTACAATTTTATAAAAACAAGATAAAAGGGTTAGACGGGCTGTGGAATGTAGCAGCATTATTAACACGTTGTAACATTTTTTAGACCAATGTGCAAATTCAGCAATATATTACAGGTAAAGTGCAATGACGTGCGAAAGTCAGACAAAAATATTACAAGGTTTATAAGACATTAAGGTTCGTTCATAGAAGCACGTGAGCGTACCGCAGCTTGTAGGAATGTGCTTACCCGAAAGATCAGATCATCGTTTCCTAACCATAAGATTTCAGAGTATGCTAATTTAAAATCCGAAATGGCTCATGCGTTAAAATAGGGAATTAGGTACAATTTTGTATATCTAGCGTAGAATTTACAAAAGAGTAAGAAATGCAGCAGTGTTTGTTTACTACCAATGCCGCATGGGCAGCACAACTTCTTAAGGTTGCTGTTAAATCCTATCGGAAAGCAGAGTGAATGTTTTATGCTGCCGTCCCTAAGGCGGAAGAGTAAACTTCTTTTCCATCTTCCCATGTTCTTCCTAAGATAATTCTGTGGCATGTGATGTTGGGTGCTCGGTGCCTCCAGAAGGGGCATGTACTTAGCAATCGATAGTTTATGATACTCGATGTACTGTCGTTCTTTGTGGTACAAATCATACAGCATCCCCCTGAGTGATTTTACGCTTGCGCCTTCCAGTGCTAGTGGGCGTGAGAAAATGTGCTCCAATTTCACACTGGATAAACTATTTTTAACTGCAGCAAGCCAAGGTATGCTGCCACCCTTTTCACATTTAAGGCAGTCTGATATTATCTCTCTTGTAAAAGTCGCAGCGGGGTTCTGCCATATTTTTAGCCAGAATATAGCTGGGTGAGACCTAATAAAATCCTGCACATAATGTAAGTTCAGTTCTTTATGGCATATATAAGTTGGAGATGAGATTTGAGCCCCGAGAATTTTTCTACAAAATCTATTCTCCTCAATTTGGATCCCGCTGCAATTTGAATACCCCCAAACTTCAGCACCATAGGTGGCCGTTGGTACACATTGCGATTTGTATATCTGAATTAGGGATGACACCACCTCTGCTTCTTTTGGCTGCCGGAGACTAATTATGGAGTTGACTGCTTTAAAAAATGTATTTCTACTGTGGGCTGCGTGGGCCTGCCATGAACCTGATTCTGAAAAAACTAATCCCAAATAAGGAAAAGTGCTTGTGCATGTTAATGATTCGTTACCCGACGATATAAAATGAATGCTGTGTTTTTTCGGCCCACACGTTATAATATAGGAGTTTTTTAAATTAGTGCAAAGGTCCAGTTCGGCCATAAAAGACACAAACCCTGTGACTAAAGTGCGAAGTGCATTAGGGGTGCGGCCCATGAGTACCGCGTCATCAGCATATAAAAGCACGGGGAGTAGTTTGCCATTAATTTTCGGTACATCATTGGACAGCTTGGACAGAGAGTTATATAATTCATTTATATAAAGAATAAAAAGTAGAGGGGCTAGGACACAACCTTGTCTAACCCCTCTACCGATGGCAATGTCCCCAAAAACCTCTGCATCATTACTTATCCTCACCCGTGCCTTCAAATCCCTGTGCAAATGTGCCAAAAAAGGGACCAAAACCTCGTCCAACCCATAGTTTAAAAGAATCTCCCATAGACGTGATCTGTTAACGAAATCAAAGGCAGAGGTTAAGTCCATAAAACCCAGGTAAAGTGGAACTTTTTGAGCAATCGTATATTTGCCCAGGATAAGATTTAAATTCAAACACTGTTCGACGGTTCCGACATTGCTTCTGAAACCCAGCTGGCATCGATTTAAAATTTGGTTATCTTCAGCCCAAGTCCTAATCTTGTTGAACACGACTCTACCCAAGATCTTCAGGGTGTTGTCTATTAGGGAAATTGGGTGGTAGCAGCTGGGATTGGATCGGTCGCCTTTTTAAAAAATGGGCTCAATAATACTACTCGACCATGTACTCGGGATAGCCATATTAGTCAAATTATTAAAAACATTGCATAAAAGGGGGGCCCAAAAATATGGTTCGTATTTTATGAGATCAATTGGTAGCCCATCCGGGCCGGGTGCTTTGTTCCCTATGCTTTGTTTTATTGCATCCTCAACTTCGGTTACACTCATGACAACATTTAGAACCGAGGAGCTGGAGCGGCTATTAGAGATCTTTGTGGGAGCCGTGTAAATTCTAGCAAAGTGCTCCTCCCATGATTCGCTGGATATATTGCAGCTTATGGGAGTGATATTTGAGCCCATAGACCTCATGGCTTTAACTTCTTTCCAGAATCCAGTTACATCCTTAAGTGAGGCAGCTCTAGCGAGTTTATCCCAGCGTTCTCTTAATATCTCTTCTGAGCGAGTTTTAGTTGCTTTCTTATAGCAAGCTCTCAGAGATCTAACTCGGGTTATGTCCCTTGGTGTGGCCGTTAAGGCTTCACGCAGGTCTCTCTTAGCCTGTGAGCATATGCCGTCAAACCATCTAGGATTCTGGCTAAAGTTGGTGGCGGGTCTTGAAATTAAGTGTTTGACGCCAGCGCATAAGCCACTAAAGGCTTCGATAATCTCTGCGCGCGAGGTGCTGCTTAATAGGCAAGTCTCTACCATTGAAGGATAAGATTTTATCATACGTGCAAATAGTGCTTTGTTGTCTATGCCCTTCCAAATTACCCTGAGTTTATCGTTTGATGCCTCCAGGTGTTTAACCCCTATTTTCCTTTGGATAGTAGATTTGGGAAGGAGTCTGATTGTTGTTAAAATTGGGTTGTGGTCACCTTGGCTGGTACATAAAACCTCAGCCTTTGCTAAAAAGTTTACCAATGAGGATGATATAAAAACATAATCAATAATAGATGAAGAGCCACGTCCTCTATAGGTAGGCAGTGGACCCTTGATTGAGTCAACTCCTGCCTTTTCCATTGCATTAATTAGATTTCGGGAAGATGTATAGTTGCGGAGTTCCTCCCCTCTTTTGCATTGGTTACCTCTGGCCAGGGTAATGGTTGTATTATCAACACCGCTATACAATCTTACGTTAAAATCCCGGCGAGACAAATTCCATCCAATTTACCGTACCTATGCTCATCTTCTAATTTGTCAATAAATTCGAACAAATTAGAAAAATTCCTATTTGGTAGTTTGTAAAATCATTGTTATAAAAATGTATTAAACAAATTGTGGCCCCCTGTGAATAGACCGTGGCTTGAAAGTTTTCATTGTTTGTCACCAAGGGTTTTATACTACAACCAGCTGAGACCTTTATCCATGTTGATAACCCCCCCACATGGGCGACCTGTTTTGGGGCTGGGTACAATGCTATTATGACATACGAATCCTTCAAGAAACAAATCATATGAACACCATGTCTCCTGGAACATCAAAATGTCATATTTACTGACTAGGTCAACCCACTCTCTGGAATTCAATTTAGATCTTAACCCTGCGATGTTCCAACTTAACACATTTAGGTTAGAATCGGGAGGTCTAGGTTCAACAACAACTGGGCATACTGTTAATGGTACCACTAGGTCTGAGACAGTATGCGATGGTTGCCTCAGTAGTCAATCATGGCTGTCCAGACTAGAAAGAACGGTAAACCGGTTCTGTGTGGTATATGTCGGGATGGTGAAGTTGCGTGTGCCTGGGGGAGGTTTATAAAAAAAAAACAGGGGTAGTGAATGTATGAGGGTTGGGGCAAAATTATGAAGGGTTTGTGCTCTTAATAACCATTTCACCAAAGAGGGGCGTCTAAAATTCACGACTATACAGTCGCCTATAATGTTCTTCTCTGAGGGCCCTACCCATCCTACACGTCGCACCATTAAAATTTCATTGGCGTTCACCATCCCTAGGCCTTTATACTTAGATAACCAGTCGATACTTTTATTCTTAAGTTGTTCCCAAGACTCTGATTGGTCTTTTTTCAGAGGGGGGAGGCCAGCTAAAATTACGACATAAGGGCAGGCTTCAGGGGGTAAGTAAAGGACATCTTCCACTGGATTCTCAGCCTGTTTTTCGGTAAAAGGAGTGACATATGGAGCCGTTGCCATGCTTGCGGGTACCGGGACCTACGTCACAGAGGTGGCTGATGCTAGGTTTCGGGATAATATACTACTGTTAATCCCGCTGCCAGGTGCTGCATTTGACGGGGGCATTATACTGGTATTAAATTCGGGAAAGGGACTACTCTTAGAGTTACCACACTTATAGCATGCAGTGTTAACAGCGGGGAGCATACGAACACTGCTCTCCTTTGATATAACCTGATTAGTTGTCTCCAATGATTTTAAGTGCTGTTCCCCCCTGACTTTATCAGCAATAGTGACGACTTTTTTGTTAATATCCTGTTTCTTAACCAGATTTTCCAATCTGTCCAGGCGTTTAAAAAGAGCATTAAGCTGTTTATCTAACAAATTTTGTAAGCGTTCGTAGACAGAGTCCATTATAGTGTCAATTAGGTTGTCTCCCAGCCTTTCACAGGTGCCATAAGTAATCGTGTGTTCAGTCTGAGTATGAGTAGAATTAGCTGCTGCTTCTAATGCGATCAGTTCTGCTGATTTGTTTGCTCAGTGGGTCTCACAGTCACAACGGTAGGTCCTCGTTTCCATAAACTCAAGGGTGTGGGTTGGGTTTTTGAGTGGGAGGCTTGTTTCCTCTTGCTGGCAGTAGGTTTTGACGTGCCTCTCTTCCTTTTTTCCCCCACTACTTTAGTTGCCGGAGCCAAATTTCCAATGCTAACATTAGCTTGAGGCCGTAGTTGGCGATCGGAAATTACCGCATCGTCCTTGTCATTCTCAGGGTCCCCGGGCAACATTTCTCGATTGCTAGGCATTATGATTAGCACGTTGGGTGATGATGGGAGAGGGGCAGTTAAATTGTCCTGCTCAAATCCTCCGGACAAATGCGATAGGGGAGCCGAATAGCCCATAGAAAGTCTCCTCTCGGTCAGTTCGATCTCTGATGAGACCATGCTGACAGCTTTTTCGAGCATACTTTCAATAGTGTTAGTGGTTGTTGATTTTAAACCAGATGTGACTGTACGTCTCCCCATGCTACTCAATAACACTCACCTCGATGTATGGCTTAGAGGACAGGCCCAGCCCGGCCTCCTTCGGCCTCGAACGGCCACAAACAGCCCCGCCCTTGTCCCGGGCTTCTCCCGGCGCGCCCTGCGCGCAACCTGGCGAGGCGAGGGACCAAGCTGGCGTTTATGCACCTCCTGGCGCGTGATGAGCTGGCGTCCTGACGTCCTGGCCCAGGGGATCCTGGGTAATGTAGTTGGACGGGCCGGCGGAGCGAAGCCCGGCCGGTCCCTCGTCCGTTCACGTTACTGGCAGGGGGGCAGAGGTTAGCCCAGCCACAGAAACAGCAGGATGGCAAGAGAGCAACAGAACCGGGTGGGCAGCCGAAGGGTGCAGCCGAGGGGAAATTATAATTTATTCTTCTCTAAAGCAGTCACGGACCACTTGTTTCATTAGAACCTATAGCAGCCAGCACTTTTTCCAATTTTTCAGACATGGTGAGGGCAGCCCTGGTGTCTTCTTCCACCTACAGGGTGCCAGAGGCTGGAGGGAAGGGCTGCGTCGGAACCCACGCCTGAGCCCAGTGTTAGAGCGGGGCCTCCTCATACTGTGGGGGGATGTGTACTCAACTGTGTCCCCCCTCGTTGAGGCCTTCGCAGCACTATGAACACCTGTGTGCCCCTGCCCCCAGGCATGCCAGGAAGTCAGTTCAGATGGGGAGCACCACGTAGGCAGGAGGGGATGCTGTCCCAATTGCATCTTAGCCAACGAGAGGCCGGGAGCGACTGGAAGCTGCTCCCTCCCAGATCCACAGGGGGCCCTCTACTAGGAGGCAAAGTCACTCTGGCAGACAGGAAAGCAGTGTGGGCTCGGAAATGGCAGCATCCAGCTTCCCAACAGAGGTGCTCCCTTCCAACGCACCTTGATTGTGGCGCCGATCGCTGGGGACCACCGACCCAGGAGGCAGGTAGGGAGTCTTCTCTCACCGTAGGCAGAACCGGGCAGGAAGGAGGCCAACCAGTGAAATGAGGCATAGCCCCTCAGTCGTGATGCTACACTGGGCACCTCAGATGTGGCCCATGTGTGCAGCCCAGCGGATGTGGTAAAGCTACTCCTCACGCCTCGATTGTGATGTCATCCCATTGCTCAACGGTGGGGCATCTGATAATCTTGCGCCTCCCCCCTATGCCCCGACTATGGTGCAGAACCGGGGGGGCTTGAAATGCGAGTTCCACAGATCAGGACCCGCCCAGTTACAGCACAACATTGTGCACTCCGCGAGGGGTGCAAAGTCCTCCTCCCAGCAACAGTAGTAGTCACTTCAGATCAGGCAATGGAGGGGTAGGGTCCAGCGCAATACCGCCTTGCAGGGGGATCAGGGGCCACACCATCTGTAGGCCTCCCGGTTGTGTGGAGTGTGCAGGGATGGCTGGGAGCAGCCGCACCTTCTCACCGCCCACTGCGCTGCCGTCACCTCCTTTCTGCGCAACGACTCAGGCGCCGAGGCTGCGGGGCTCACAGCAAGGCTCTGTACAGGTCTTTTGCAGGGAACTCCAGTGCAGTCTCGCTGGCCCCGGTATATCACTCAGGGGGCCAAGGCTAGCGAGCCGCCGCCCACCCTCTGTCCGTATCTCCACAGTCGGCTCTGCTCTGCACCCCGAATCAGGCACCTGGGCAGGAGATCCCACAGCAGGGCTCCTCTCGGGCCTCTCACGCAGGTCACGGCTTTGAGGAACGATGGCGCCGCACTGTCCACATGTGCGCCCCTGTGTCGGATTCCGCAGCACACAACAGCAAGTGGTTCCAGGGGCTAGGAGGGCTAGAATGCAGCGAGGGTGCCTCATTAGCCCCAGCACTCTAATCAAGGTGCCTACTCTATCAGGCTGAGTGCCCATGCCCTGCCGCCAACCTCCATTGCAGAGTCCATCAGGGGCCGGGCGGCGCCATATTGGATGTGGCCCAGCGTGGTCAGATCAGTGGTCTCTTCAGCTGCAGAGCCTCCGACTCCTGGGTCTCAGCAAAGAAGGGGGCTAGGAGCAGCAAGCCCCTAATTTGCAATCCATGGCTTCGCACTGCCCCCCAGCCCGGACGAGCACTGAGTGTTGGGCCAGCTTGCAGAGCTCTAGGCAGACATGTCGGCCATCTTGGCTGGCGTTGCCAAGCCCCCTTTGCAGTCCTTTAATATCTCTTATTTGTTTAAATATATTTTTTTAAATGCTCTGGTTGCTACGGGAAGTAAAGCAGGGAAGACGAGCATATTACTACCCACTGCTCATGACATAAAATCCTTTTTTTTATACTATGTACTCCAGAGAGAAAATGTTCATACTGTATTCCAATAAAAATTAATCCTGCACTGCAGGTAGTCTGGAAAAGGAACATTAATAAACAGTAATACAATGTACCATAACTAGACTAGGAACTGGCCTGTAATAGAATTTATGACAGCGCAAGTAAAGTTGTCTGTAAAAATATGGTAGGCGAAATATTTGACCAAGCATTTGTAAACAGGAGGGAACATTTTACCTCACCTTCTACTTATGAAAAATTGCGAAGATGGTCAAAATTGTCCTCTCCTGCACCAACTGAGGTTGACTGGTAGAATGAAAGAAATGAAGTTCAAAATGTATGTTTTCTTGACCTTGCATGAGAACAAGTTGATAAACCACACCATATGCGAGGGTGTGAAAACGTCTTTACTTTTAATTTGAACTATGGTACCCTATTTAGGTTTGAATTGTTTTTATTATGAAATGGCTGTTCTTTATAACAAGGATGAAAATGTTCAACAGGAATAATTTGACAGTAAAACAAATATAGTCACAGTTGACTATTCCAATCCAGAGCCTAACATGATTAACCAGATAACAACCAGTAGCCAATGCCGGGGCCAGCCAAACAGTCATTGCGCACTTAGGAGAGTGCTACCACTCCCCCTGCCCTGCTCTGTGAGCAAAGCAGCCCTGCCCCATCATGCAAAGCTACCGCAGCATGACAATATAAAATGATACGTTTACGTTAATTGTTTATTTTTCCTTTCTTTCACTGCTTCATTGAAGGTCATCAACCTGTAGCGAGAATCAGCAATATACATTAAAACGCAAATCCACATGTATGACTCATCTCATCCATGCTCCTTTCACCCATACTCTCATCCTGCAACCCTGCTCATGGAATATTCGAGGCTTAAACAATTTATCGCCTGAGAAGGATGCAATGGAAGAAATCTGCAAAAAGGACATAATTTACCTGCAAAAAACCTGGCAGCTGGCTGCCACAAATTGGGCAGGCCACCTTGAATTTGTATCAGCAGCTGAACCCTCAGTTAACCCCTTCGCTGCTAGGCCTTTTCCCCTCCTGTGCTAAGCCTTTTTTGGGCTATTTGGGGTAGTGCGCGCTTAGGCCTCTGTAACTTTTTGACCACATTAGGTATCCACGCCAAATTTGCGTCCTTTTCTTCCAACATCTTGGGGATTCTAAAGGTACCCAGGGTTTGAGGATTCTCCTAGAGGGTTCCCAGAAATTAGTCAAAATACAGCAATTTTTTTTTTTTTTTTTGTGAAAAATGGGAAAAACGGGCTGCAAATGAAAGCTTCTGGGTTTTTCTCTGCAAATGGTATCAAAAAAGGGTTTGTGGGGCTGAAATCACCATTTCTCCAGCTTTTAGGGAATGACAGAATTTTGTTAGAAAACCAACATTTTTTACACAGTTTTGGCATTTTTCTGGGACATACCCTATTTTTGCTATTTTTTGTGCTTTCAACCTCCTTCCAGTTAACGGTAGAAATGGGTACAAAAACAATAATGGATCCTGGAAAGCTATACATTTTTGAAAAGTAGACAAAATTCTGAATTCAGCAAGGGGTCATTTGTGTAGATCCATCAAGGTTTCTTTATAGAAATTTACAGGTAAATGTAGGAAAAATTAAAAATGTGTTGAAAAAAGCAGCCTTTTGAGTCAACGTTTTCACCTGTAACTTCTTCGAATTATGACATCTCTTTGAAAGCAATGTACCGTTACATCCGGTAGACCTTCCTGGTTGTGGGGACATATAGGACTTGTAGGTTCACCAAGAGCCCAACGAACCCAGAGTAGAAAACTGAGCAGCATTTTGTAATGTTTTTTTTTTTTGGTCCGGGTATATAGCAATTATTGTGGGAAAATGTATACATGGAAAAATCGGTATGAAAGTCACCTATGTATTTCTGAAATGGGAACAAATTACAGAGTTTAGAAACAGTGCATATTTGCACATTTTCGAAATTGGGAATACTCATATTTGCATGACAATTATTGGTCATTTTTCAAAATGACTTTTTTTTTACACAATGTCTTTCATTTGGAAGGGAGAAATGCATCAAAAATCAATAGGTAATAACAGTTGCTTTACAAATTTGAACTACCCTAAGTCTCCCGATAAAAATGGTACCTCACTTGTGTGGGTAGGCATAGTGCCCACGACAGGAAGTGGCTCAAAACCTAAGGTGAACGCACCACATTTTCACACTGAAAATTTACACTTTATTTGCGAAGAGTCTAGCTGTAGTTTTTGAACCCTAGCCCTGCCGGCACCTAGGGAAACCTAGCAAACCTATACATTTTTGAAAACTAGACACCCAGGGGAATCCAGGATGGGGTGACTTGACTGCCTCCCACCATGGTCTGTTACCCAGAATCCCTTGCAAACGTAAAAAATTGACAAAAAAAACACATTTTCCCCACATTTCTGTGATGGAAAGTTCTGGAATCTGCGTGGATCCACAAATTTCCACCCACCCCGCGTTCCCCAAAGTCCTACGAGAAAAATGGTACCTCACTTGTGCGGGTCGGCCTAGTGCCCGCGACAGGAAACGGCGCAAAACGCAACGTGGTTTTGCAGTGAAAAATGACCCTTTTTTTGGCAAAGTGACTAGCTGTAGATTTTGAACCCTAGCTCTGCCGGCACCTAGGGAAACCTAGCAAACCTATACATTTGTGAAAACTAGACACCCAGGGGAATCCAGGATGGGGTGACTTGACTGCCTCCCACCATGGTCTGTTACCCAGAATCCCTTGCAAACCTAAACAATTGACAAAAAAAACACATTTTCCCCACATTTCTGTGATGGAAAGTTCTGGAATCTGCGTGGATCCACAAATTTCCACCCACCCCGCCTTCCCCAAAGTCCTACGAGAAAAATGGTACCTCACTTGTGCGGGTCGGCATAGTGCCCGCGACAGGAAACGGCGCAAAACGCAACGTGGTTTTGCAGTGAAAAATGACCCTTTTTTTGGCAAAGTGACTAGCTGTAGATTTTGAACCCTAGCCCTGCCGGCACCTAGGGAAACCTAGCAAACCTATACATTTTTGAAAACTAGACACCCAGGGGAATCCAGGATGGGGTGACTTGACTGCCTCCCACCATGGTCTGTTATCCAGAATCCCTTGCAAACCTAAAAAATTGACAAAAAAAACACATTTTCCCCACATTTCTGTGATGGAAAGTTCTGGAATCTGCGTGGATCCACAAATTTCCACCCACCCCGCGTTCCCCAAAGTCCTACGAGAAAAATGGTACCTCACTTGTGCGGGTCGGCCTAGTGCCCGCGACAGGAAACGGCGCAAAACGCAACGTGGTTTTGCAGTGAAAAATGACCCTTTTTTTGGCAAAGTGACTAGCTGTAGATTTTGAACCCTAGCCCTGCCGGCACCTAGGGAAACCTAGCAAACCTATACATTTTTGAAAACTAGACACCCAGGGGAATCCAGGATGGGGTGACTTGACTGCCTCCCACCATGGTCTGTTACCCAGAATCCCATGCAAACCTAAAAAATTGACAAAAAAAACACATTTTCCCCACATTTCTGTGATGGAAAGTTCTGGAATCTGCGTGGATCCACAAATTTACACCCACCCTGCCTTCCCCAAAGTCCTACGAGAAAAATGGTACCTCACTTATGCGGGTCGGCATAGTGCCCGCGACAGGAAACGGCGCAAAACGCAACGTGGTTTTGCAGTGAAAAATGACCCTTTTTTTGGCAAAGTGACTAGCTGTAGATTTTGAACCCTAGCCCTGCCGGCACCTAGGGAAACCTAGCAAACCTATACATTTTTGAAAACTAGACACCCAGGGGAATCCAGGATGGGGTGACTTGACTGCCTCCCACCATGGTCTGTTACTTAGAATCCCTTGCAAACCTAAAAAATTGACAAAAAAAACACATTTTCCCCACATTTCTGTGATGGAAAGTTCTGGAATCTGCGTGGATCCACAAATTTCCACCCACCCCGCGTTCCCCAAAGTCCTACGAGAAAAATGGTACCTCACTTGTGCGGGTCGGCCTAGTGCCCGCGACAGGAAACGGCGCAAAACGCAACGTGGTTTTGCAGTGAAAAATGACCCTTTTTTTGGCAAAGTGACTAGCTGTAGATTTTGAACCCTAGCCCTGCCGGCACCTAGGGAAACCTAGCAAACCTATACATTTTTGAAAACTAGACACCCAGGGAAATCCAGGATGGGGTGACTTGACTGCCTCCCACCATGGTCTGTTACCCAGAATCCCTTGCAAACCTAAAAAATTGACAAAAAAAACACATTTTCCCCACATTTCTGTGATGGAAAGTTCTGGAATCTGCGTGGATCCACAAATTTCCACCCACCCCGCGTTCCCCAAAGTCCTATGAGAAAAATGGTACCTCACTTGTGCGGGTCGGCCTAGTGCCCGCGACAGGAAACGGCGCAAAACGCAACGTGGTTTTGCAGTGAAAAATGACCCTTTTTTTGGCAAAGTGACTAGCTGTAGATTTTGAACCCTAGCCCTGCCGGCACCTAGGGAAACCTAGCAAACCTATCCATTTTTGAAAACTAGACACCCAGGGGAATCCAGGATGGGGTGACTTGATTGCCTCCCACCATGGTCTGTTACCCAGAATCCCTTGCAAACCTAAAAAATTGACAAAAAAAACACATTTTACCCACATTTCTGTGATGGAAAGTTCTGGAATCTGCGTGGATCTACAAATTTCCACCCACCCCGCGTTCCCCAAAGTCCTACGAGAAAAATGGTACCTCACTTGTGCGGGTCGGCATAGTGCCCGCGACAGGAAACGGCGCAAAACGCAACGTGGTTTTGCAGTGAAAAATGACCCTTTTTTTGGCAAAGTGACTAGCTGTAGATTTTGAACCCTAGCCCTGCCGGCACCTAGGGAAACCTAGCAAACCTATACATTTTTGAAAACTAGACACCCAGGGGAATCCAGGATGGGGTGACTTGACTGCCTCCCACCATGGTATGTTACCCAGAATCCCTTGCAAACCTAAAAAATTGACAAAAAAAACACATTTTCCCCACATTTCTGTGATGGAAAGTTCTGGAATCTGCGTGGATCCACAAATTTCCACCCACCCCGCGTTCCCCAAAGTCCTACGAGAAAAATGGTACCTCACTTGTGCGGGTCGGCCTAGTGCCCGCGACAGGAAACGGCGCAAAACGCAACGTGGTTTTGCAGTGAAAAATGACCCTTTTTTTGGCAAAGTGACTAGCTGTAGATTTTGAACCCTAGCCCTGCCGGCACCTAGGGAAACCTAGCAAACCTATACATTTTTGAAAACTAGACACCCAGGGGAATCCAGGATGGGGTTACTTGACTGCCTCCCACCATGGTCTGTTACCCAGAATCCCTTGCAAACCTAAAAAATTGACAAAAAAAACACATTTTCCCCACATTTCTGTGATGGAAAGTTCTGGAATCTGCGTGGATCCACAAATTTCCACCCACCCCGCGTTCCCCAAAGTCCTACGAGAAAAATGGTACCTTAGTTGTGCGGGTCAGCATAGTGCCCGCGACAGGAAACGGCGCAAAACGCAACGTGGTTTTGCAGTGAAAAATGACCCTTTTTTTGGCAAAGTGACTAGCTGTAGATTTTGAACCCTAGCCCTGCCGGCACCTAGGGAAACCTAGCAAACCTATACATTTTTGAAAACTAGACACCCAGGGGAATCTAGGATGGGGTGACTTGACTGCCTCCCACCATGGTCTGTTACCCAGAATCCTTTGTAAACCTAAACAATTGACAAAAAAAACACATTTTCCCCACATTTCTGTGATGGAAAGTTCTGGAATCTGCGTGGATCCACAAATTTCCACCCACCCCGCGTTCCCCAAAGTCCTACGAGAAAAATGGTACCTCACTTGTGCGGGTCGGCCTAGTGCCCGCGACAGGAAACGGCGCAAAACGCAACGTGGTTTTGCAGTGAAAAATGACCCTTTTTTTGGCAAAGTGACTAGCTGTAGATTTTGAACCCTAGCCCTGCCAGCACCTAGGGAAACCTAGCAAACCTATACATTTTTGAAAACTAGACACCCAGGGGAATCCAGGATGGGGTGACTTGACTGCCTCCCACCATGGTCTGTTACCCAGAATCCCTTGCAAACCTAAAAAATTTACAAAAAAAACACATTTTCCCCACATTTCTGTGATGGAAAGTTCTGGAATCTGCGTGGATCCACAAATTTCCACCCACCCCGCCTTCCCCAAAGTTCTACGAGAAAAATGGTACCTCACTTGTGCGGGTCGGCCTAGTGCCCGCGACAGGAAACGGCGCAAAACGCAACGTGGTTTTGCAGTGAAAAATGACCCTTTTTTTGGCAAAGTGACTAGCTGTAGATTTTGAACCCTAGCCCTGCCGGCACCTAGGGAAACCTAGCAAACCTATACATTTTTGAAAACTAGACACCCAGGGGAATCCAGGATGGGGTGACTTGACTGCCTCCCACCATGGTCTGTTACCCAGAATCCCTTGCAAACCTAAAAAATTGACAAAAAAAACACATTTTCCCCACATTTCTGTGATGGAAAGTTCTGGAATCTACGTGGATCCACAAATTTCCACCCACCCCGCCTTCCCCAAAGTCCTACGAGAAAAATGGTACCTCACTTGTGCGGGTCGGCCTAGTGCCCGCGACAGGAAACGGCGCAAAACGCAACGTGGTTTTGCAGTGAAAAATGACTCTTTTTTTGGCAAATTGACTAGCTGTAGATTTTGAACCCTAGCCCTGCCGGCACCTAGGGAAACCTAGCAAACCCACGCATTTCTGAAAACTAGACACCCGGCGGCTTCCAGGGAGGTATGGCTTGCGTGGATCCCCCAACGTTTCCTTACCCAGAATCCCCTGCAAACCTCAATTTTTGCTCAAAAAATCACTTTTTTCACACATTTTGGGGTGGGAAAGTAGTGGCATCACCGGGCTCACACAAATTTGCCACCACCCAGCGTTCCCCCAGGTCTCCCGGTAAAAATGGTGCCTCACTTGTGTGGGAGGCCCAAGTACCCGCGGCAGGCAAGGGCCCAAAACGTAGTGAGGCGACATCAAAATGGCCTGTCGCCAAACCACCTGGTTTTGCAAGGGGGGTCACTTTGGTTTTTGGCCCGGTGCGCGGCGGCCATCTAGGGAAACCTAGCAAACCCACGCATTTCTGAAAACTAGACACCCGGCGGCTTCCAGGGAGGTATGGCTTGCGTGGATCCCCCAACGTTTCCTTACCCAGAATCCCCTGCAAACCTCAATTCTTGCTCAAAAAATCACTTTTTTCACACATTTTGGGGTGGGAAAGTAGTGGCATCACCGGGCTCACACAAATTTACCACCACCCAGCGTTCCCCCAGGTCTCCCGGTAAAAATGGTGCCTCACTTGTGTGGGAGGCCCAAGTACCCGCGGCAGGCAAGGGCCCAAAACGCAGTGAGGCGACATCAAAATGGCCTATCGCCAAACCACCTGGTTTTGCAAGGGGGGTCACTTTTGTTTTTGGCCCGGTGCGCGGCGGCCATCTAGGGAAACCTAGCAAACCCATGCATTTCTGAAAACTAGACACCCGGCGGCTTCCAGGGAGGTATGGCTTGCGTGGATCCCCCAACGTTTCCTTACCCAGAATCCCCTGCAAACCTCAATTTTTGCTCAAAAAATCACTTTTTTCACACATTTTGGGGTGGGAAAGTAGTGGCATCACCGGGCTCACACAAATTTACCACCACCCAGCGTTCCCCCAGGTCTCCCGGTAAAAATGGTGCCTCACTTGTGTGGGAGGCCCAAGTACCCGCGGCAGGCAAGGCCAACAAACGTAGTGAGGCGACATGAAAATGGCCGATAGCCAAACCACCTGGTTTTGCAAGGGGGGTCACTTTGGTTTTTGGCCCGGTGCGCGGCGGCCATCTAGGGAAACCTAGCAAACCCACGCATTTCTGAAAACTAGACACCCGGCGGCTTCCAGGGAGGTATGGCTTGCGTGGATCCCCCGACGTTTCCTTACCCAGAATCCCCTGCAAACCTCAATTTTTGCTCAAAAAATCACTTTTTTCACACATTTTGGGGTGGGAAAGTAGTGGCATCACCGGGCTCACACAAATTTACCACCACCCAGCGTTCCCCCAGGTCTCCCGGTAAAAATGGTGCCTCACTTGTGTGGGAGGCCCAAGTACCCGCGGCAGGCAAGGCCAACAAACGTAGTGAGGCGACATGAAAATGGCCTATAGCCAAACCACCTGGTTTTGCAAGGGGGGTCACTTTGGTTTTTGGCCCGGTGCGCGGCGGCCATCTAGGGAAACCTAGCAAACCCACACATTTCTGAAAACTAGACACCCGGCGGCTTCCAGGGAGGTATGGCTTGCGTGGATCCCCCAAAGTTTCCTTACCCAGAATCCCCTGCAAACATCAATTTTTGCTCAAAAAATCACTTTTTTCACACATTTTGGGGTGGGAAAGTAGTGGCATCACCGGGCTCACACAAATTTACCACCACCCAGCGTTCCCCCAGGTCTCCCGGTAAAAATGGTGCCTCACTTGTGTGGGAGGCCCAAGTACCCGCGGCAGGCAAGGGCCCAAAACGTAGTGAGGCGACATCAAAATGGCCTATCGCCAAACCACCTGGTTTTGCAAGGGGGGTCACTTTGGTTTTTGGCCCGGTGCGCGGCGGCCATCTAGGGAAACCTAGCAAACCCACGCATTTCTGAAAACTAGACACCCGGCGGCTTCCAGGGAGGTATGGCTTGCGTGCATCCCCCAACGTTTCCTTACCCAGAATCCCCTGCAAACCTCAATTTTTGCTCAAAAAATCACTTTTTTCACACATTTTGGGGTGGGAAAGTAGTGGCATCACCGGGCTCACACAAATTTACCACCACCCAGCGTTCCCCCAGGTCTCCCGGTAAAAATGGTGCCTCACTTGTGTGGGAGGCCCAAGTACCCGCGGCAGGCAAGGACAACAAACGTAGTGAGGCGACATCAAAATGGCCTATCGCCAAACCACCTGGTTTTGCAAGGGGGGTCACTTTGGTTTTTGGCCCGGTGCGCGGCGGCCATCTAGGGAAACCTAGCAAACCCACGCATTTCTGAAAACTAGACACCCGGCGGCTTCTAGGGAGGTATGGCTTGCGTGGATCCCCCAACGTTTCCTTACCCAGAATCCCCTGCAAACCTCAATTTTTGCTCAAAAAATCACTTTTTTCACACATTTTGGGGTGGGAAAGTAGTGGCATCACCGGGCTCACACAAATTTACCACCACCCAGCGTTCCCCCAGGTCTCCCGGTAAAAATGGTGCCTCACATGTGTGGGAGGCCCAAGTACCCGCGGCAGGCAAGGCCAACAAACGTAGTGAGGCGACATCAACATTGCCTATCCCAAATATCGCCTCACTACGTTTGTTGTCCTTGCCTGCCGCGGGTACTTGGGCCTCCCACACAAGTGAGGCACCATTTTTACCGGGAGACCTGGGGGAACGCTGGGTGGTGGTAAATTTGTGTGAGCCCGGTGATGCCACTACTTTCCCACCCCAAAATGTGTGAAAAAAGTGATGTTTTGAGCAAAAATTGAGGTTTGCAGGGGATTCTGGGTAAGGAAACGTTGGGGGATCCACGCAAGCCATACCTCCCTGGAAGCCGCCGGGTGTCTAGTTTTCAGAAATGCGTGGGTTTGCTAGGTTTCCTTAGATGGCCGCCGCGCACCGGGCCAAAAACCAAAGTGACCCCCCTTGCAAAACCAGGTGGTTTGGCTATAGGCCATTTTGATGTCGCCTCACTACGTTTGTTGTCCTTGCCTGCCGCGGGTACTTGGGCCTCCCACACAAGTGAGGCACCATTTTTAGCGGGAGACCTGGGGGAACGCTGGGTGGTGGTAAATTTGTGTGAGCCCGGTGATGCCACTATTTTCCCACCCCAAAATGTGTGAAAAAAGTGATTTTTTGAGCAAAAATTGATGTTTGCAGGGGATTCTGGGTAAGGAAACGTTGGGGGATCCACGCAAGCCATACCTCCCTGGAAGCCGCCGGGTGTCTAGTTTTCAGAAATGCGTGGGTTTGCTAGGTTTCCCTAGATGGCCGCCGCGCACCGGGCCAAAAACCTAAGTGACCCCCCTTGCAAAACCAGGTGGTTTGGCTATAGGCCATTTTCATGTCGCCTCACTACGTATGTTGGCCTTGCCTGCCGCGGGTACTTGGGCCTCCCACACAAGTGAGGCACCATTTTTACCGGGAGACCTGGGGGAACGCTGGGTGGTGGTAAATTTGTGTGAGCCCGGTGATGCCACTACTTTCCCACCCCAAAATGTGTGAAAAAAGTGATTTTTTGAGCAAAAATTGAGGTTTGCAGGGGATTCTGGGTAAGGAAACGTTGGGGGATCCATGCAAGCCATACCTCCCTGGAAGCCGCCGGGTGTCTAGTTTTCAGAAATGCGTGGGTTTGCTAGGTTTCCCTAGATGGCCGCCGCGCACCGGGCCAAAAACCAAAGTGACCCCCTTGCAAAACCAGGTGGTTTGGCGATAGGCCATTTTGATGTCGCATCACTACGTTTGTTGGCCTTGCCTGCCGCGGGTACTTGGGCCTCCCACACAAGTGAGGCACCATTTTTACCGGGAGACCTGGGGGAACGCTGGGTGGTGGTAAATTTGTGTGAGCCCGGTGATGCCACTACTTTCCCACCCCAAAATGTGTGAAAAAAGTGATTTTTTGAGCAAAAATTGAGGTTTGCAGGGGATTCTGGGTAAGGAAACGTTGGGGGATCCACGCAAGCCATACCTCCCTGGAAGCCGCCGGGTGTCTAGTTTTCAGAAATGCATGGGTTTGCTAGGTTTCCCTAGATGGCCGCCGCGCACCGGGCCAAAAACCAAAGTGACCCCCCTTGCAAAACCAGGTGGTTTGGCTATAGGCCATTTTCATGTCGCCTCACTACGTTTTGGGCCCTTGCATGCCGCGGGTACTTGGGCCTCCCACACAAGTGAGGCACCATTTTTACCGGGAGACCTGGGGGAACGCTGGGAGGTGGTAAATTTGTGTGAGCCCGGTGATGCCACTACTTTCCCACCCCAAAATGTGTGAAAAAAGTGATTTTTTGAGCAAAAATTGAGGTTTGCAGGGGATTCTGGGTAAGGAAACGTTGGGGGATCCACGCAAGCCATACCTCCCTGGAAGCCACCGGGTGTCTAGTTTTCAGAAATGCGTGGGTTTGCTAGGTTTCCCTAGATGGCCGCCGCGCACCGGGCCAAAAACCAAAGTGACCCCCCTTGCAAAACCAGGTGGTTTGGCGATAGGCCATTTTGATGTCGCCTCACTACGTTTGTTGTCCTTGCCTGCCGCGGGTACTTGGGCCTCCCACACAAGTGAGGCACCATTTTTACCGGGAGACCTGGGGGAACGCTGGGTGGTGGTAAATTTGTGTGAGCCCGGTGATGCCACTACTTTCCCACCCCAAAATGTGTGAAAAAAGTGATTTTTTGAGCAAAAATTGAGGTTTGCAGGGGATTCTGGGTAAGGAAACGTTGGGGGATGCACGCAAGCCATACCTCCCTGGAAGCCGCCGGGTGTCTAGTTTTCAGAAATGCGTGGGTTTGCTAGGTTTCCCTAGATGGCCGCCGCGCACCGGGCCAAAAACCAAAGTGACCCCCCTTGCAAAACCAG
This sequence comes from Triturus cristatus, assembly GCF_964204655.1. NCBI lineage: Eukaryota > Metazoa > Chordata > Amphibia > Caudata > Salamandridae > Triturus > Triturus cristatus. The sequence continues at coordinate 778,831,430 of NC_140592.1, forward strand.
GTGGTTTGGCGATAGGCCATTTTGATGTCGCCTCACTACGTTTTGGGCCCTTGCCTGCCGCGGGTACTTGGGCCTCCCACACAAGTGAGGCACCATTTTTACCGGGAGACCTGGGGGAACGCTGGGTGGTGGTAAATTTGTGTGAGCCCGGTGATGCCACTACTTTCCCACCCCAAAATGTGTGAAAAAAGTGATTTTTTGAGCAAAAATTGAGGTTTGCAGGGGATTCTGGGTAAGGAAACGTTGGGGGATCCACGCAAGCCATACCTCCCTGGAAGCCGCCGGGTGTCTAGTTTTCAGAAATGCGTGGGTTTGGTAGGTTTCCCTAGATGGCCGCCGCGCACCGGGCCAAAAACCAAAGTGACCCCCCTTGCAAAACCAGGTGGTTTGGCGACAGGCCATTTTGATGTGGCCTCACTGCGTTTTGGGCCCTTGCCTGCCGCGGGTACTTGGGCCTCCCACACAAGTGAGGCACCATTTTTACCGGGAGACCTGGGGGAACGCTGGGTGGTGGTAAATTTGTGTGAGCCCGGTGATGCCACTACTTTCCCACCCCAAAATGTGTGAAAAAAGTGATTTTTTGAGCAAAAATTGAGATTTGCAGGGGATTCTGGGTAAGGAAACGTTGGGGGATCCACGCAAGCCGCACCTCCCTGGAAGCCGCAGGGTGTCTAGTTTTCAGAAATGCGTGGGTTTGGTAGGTTTCCCTAGATGGCCGCCGAGCCCTGGGCAAAAAACCAAAGTAACCCCCCTTGCAAAACCAAATTAACTATTGTTACTACAGCGTGAGAATTTAGGAATAATACTGCAAAGAAAATGTGGCAGACAGTTTGAGGTTTACAGGACAATGGGGATAAAAAATATTTTTCAATTCACTAGAGAGACATCACCATGAACTCCCAAGGGTTTTCGACAATATCTACAGTTGGTGGGTTATTCTTACATGGAAAGTGTACCTTGGCAGAGAAACTAAAGATAAAGATTCCTGCACAACCATCTATTCCTCAAACACACATACATACTGGTTGGATTTGGCACGAGGGCGAGTCATGGTTCAGTGTATTAAATTTTATTAACAAGAGATTTCACAAAAATGAAATGCACTGTCAATAATTAAATTCACAAAAAAACAAACCAATGACTCGCAGCTCGTGAGCTGTAAAGCCACGTCAAGGCACCAACCACTTTACAGGCCATTCACACACCTTTCATACGTGATACAAACAAGACCATTCGCACCACCAGGTACAAAAGCAACACAGTACAAAAATCACCAAAAAGGGACAAGGTACACCCTGCTTCAGAAAGACAAATATTACTGCACAGCCATCTAACCCGCAAGCACACACACATACTGGTTGGATTTGGCACGAGGGTGAGTGATGGTTCAGTAGATAAAATTGTATTAGCAAGTGATTTCACAAAACATGAAATGCACTGGTAATAATTGAAAGGGCGAGAAACTGAACCATTGACTCACAGCTCGTGAGCTGTAAAGCCACGACAAGGCACCAACCTCTTTACAGGCCATTCATACACCTTTCATACGTGTGAGACATACAAAACCATTCACACCGCCAGCCGCGGGCCCATCACATAACAAAACTCACACCAGCACACAGCGCCATTCAAGGGCCCATCAGTTTCACACGCCCACAATCCAGACACAGCAACTACACAGGCTGAAGGATTGCGTGGAGTGGCACTCAGCTAGCAGTGTGTGTAGTGACCAGCAGAAAGTCACTACTCACACACAGCCAGCCAAGCACCAGTCGACACACACCGCTAGCCAAACGCCAGTCCATGCACACCGCTAGCCAAGCGCCAGTCCAGGCACACCGCCATCCAATCGCCAGTCCAGGCACACCGGCAGCCAATCGCCAATCCACCTACACCGCCAGCCAAGCTCCAGTCCACGGACACCACCAGCCAAGCACCAGTCTGCACACACCACCAGTCCACGCACACCGCCAGCCAAGTACCAGTCCACGCACACCGCCAGCCAAGCACCATTCCACGCACACCGCCAGCCAAGCTCCAGTCCACGCACACCACCAGAAAAGCTCCAGTCCACGGACACCACCAGCCAAGCTCCAGTCCACGGACACCACCAGCCAAACACCAGTCCGCACACACCACCAGTCCACACACACCGCCAGCCAAGTACCAGTCCACGCACACCGCCAGCCAAGCACCATTCCACGCACACCGCCAGCCAAGCACCATTCCACGCACACCGCCAGCCAAGCACCATTCCACGCACACCACCAGCCACGCACCAGTCCACGCACACCGCCAGTCCACGCACACCGTCAGCCAAGCACCATTCCACGCACACCACCAACCAAGTGCCAGTCCACACAGACCAACAGCCAAGCGCAAGCCTACACACACCACCATCACATTTTGGATTTTTTTAGAAAAAAATAAAAACACAAACAAATTGCAAATAGATACAAATCTTCTAACAGAAAATCAGCAACTAAATACATTGCACTAACACCAACCTTGAAACAGAATCATATTTTCCAAAGAATACAGACCAGGCAGTTCACTTTACCACTCATGAATGTTCCCAGAAATTTTTACGCGTGTGGTACGCTCTGAAACAAGCAGAGAGACACAGTGCAGGATGAGAGGGACAATCGGGGCAGTACATACGACTCTCCTTCCGCAAACCTCTTCGCCAACAGACTCTACATCTCCTACTGGGAAAATCTTTTGCGGGTGTGGGAGGAATGTGATCTGGAAAGTGGCGTTCTTTCAATCTAGCAACATCCTCCACCAGTCCAACTCTAGGAACACTTGCCTGTTCCACTACAACAAGGCTGCCTATTACAGACTCCTGAAACTTAGCAAAAGTCATCTTTGACTCAGGGCAAGAATCCTGGAACACAACAAAGGCATTAAACATTGCCATGTGGAAAAGATGGATAGCCAACTTCTTGTACCAAATGTAAGCCTTACGAAGAGCAGTGTAAGGTTCCAACCTCTGATCTACTCTGTCAACACCACCCATGTGCCTATTATAGTCTAAAATGCACACAGGTTTGCGCGCTTCAGCGACCTGACCCCAAACAGTCACAGGTGCAGTGCTTTCATCATGGATCGAAGTCAGCATGTAGACATCTCTCCTGTCTGTAAACTTCACAGCAAGAAGCTCCTGGCAACGCAACGCACTGCACTGTCCCCGCACAAGCTTTTGACAAACAAGTTCTTTCGGAAAACCTTTACGGTTACAGCGGATTGTGCCACAAGCAAAAGTGTCCACTTTGGCCAATTCCCTGAACAACCGCACACCAGTGTAGAAGTTATCTACATATAAATGGTGGCCTTTGTTAAAAAATCCTCTACCAAGTTCCCAAACAATTTTCTCAGTCACTCCAAAAGTGGACGGACAACCAGGGAGGTTAAACCTAGATTCCTTACCGGTGTACACCCTGAAATTAGAGACATATCCAGTCCTACTGTCACACAGCATATACAGCTTTATTCCATAGCGTGCCCTCTTACTAGGAATGTATTGCCTAAAAACCAAGCGGCCCTTGAACAACACCAAAGACTCATCCACTGCAATTTCTCTACCAGGGGCATAAATCTCAGAAAATCGATCAACAAAGTGATCAAGGACAGGCCTAATCTTAAAAAGACGGTCACAATCAGGGTGATCTCGTGGCAACGCTAAACCATTATCAACAAAGTGCATCATCCGAAGCAGAAGCAAATACCTGTCACGAGTCATGACTGCCGGAAAAATAGACGTTGCCATCAAGGGACTGCTAGACCAATATGAAGCCAATGATGGCTTCCTTAGCAAGCCCATCAAAAAAGTTAAACCCAAGAACTTCTTCATCTCTTCAACATTTGTGGGAGTCCACCGGGTAGCTCTAGAGTGTGGCTTAAGACTGGCACTGTTGTCCCTCAAAAACTGTTCGGCATACAAATTAGTCTGCTCAACAATCTCTGCCAAAAACACATCGTCCATAAACAACTGAAAAAAATTTACAGGCAAAAAGTTCTCAGTATTCACTCTAGACCCTGGAACACCAGTAAACTCTGGAAATTCCGGCTGCACCATGCCAGGGGCAACCCAGAGGTCATCACTTTCAACGGGAAGACTTGCAGCCCCAGCCTGCAGCCCAGATGCCTCTTGACGCACTACACCAACGGGAAGGCTTGCAGCCCCAGCCTGCAGCCCAGATGCCTCTTGCCGCACTACACCAACGGGAAGCCTTGCAGCCCCAGCCTGCAGCCCAGATGTCTCTTGCCGCACTACACCAACGGGAAGCCTTGCAGCTGCAGGCTGCAGCCCAGATGCCTCTTGCCGCACTATCGGCACATCAGTCTCCTCCTCTAACACAGGCACTTCATCCGCACTAAGAGTATCTTCATCATCCGATGACTCCATACGGAGAGACAACTCACTGCCACAATCGTCCCCTGCCTCCTCTCCCTCAGATGCAGAGTCAGTCTCTGAACCAATATCAGAGGAAGACTCAAACAGCAAACCAACAACCTGCTGAGCAGTCATCCTGTGGCTAGCCATTATTCTTACTAAGATAGAAGACTGCACAAACAAGTCAACAACAACCAACAATGTGAAAACCAAGTAAGTAAAGAAATGTGTACCTTTTATCACAAAGATCAATGTACTCAAAAACTATACAATCCAATTACAAGAGACAGCTGCACTCACCAGAAACAAACTCTGCAGTGACACAGCAAAGACCAACGATATCAAACTAGAAAGAAGAAAAAAAAACAAATTACTTACAAGACAACAAAATACACATTGAGCACCAATGCAAAAAGTTTTTGACACTCAAAAACCAAACATACTGCTATTATTACACCATTTGCAAAAAAAAAACAGGCAGAGAAATCAAACACATTTGCATTGTACAAAAAACAGTCTCTTACCAAACTACACAAACAGCAGAACCACCGGTACCAAAACGTCAACGTGAAAAGAAGAAAAGCCTTCACCTAGAACAAAAAAGTAAACAAAAAAAAAACATTACAATTGGAAATCACAAAAAATATAACAATAAACATTATAACATGCCATGTCACTACCCAAATGGTCAATCGGGTTGTGTGCCAGGTGGGGCAGAAAACAGCAGGAAAAAAAAGGCTACTCAGTCCCGGGGCGGGTGAGCCAAATACATATAACAAATTGCACCCTGGAAGCGAGGGGTCACTTCTATTTCTAATTGAACTAATTCCCTGGTGTCTAGTGGGCTTTTCTGCCCCCAATGGGAGCAGAAACGGCAAAAAAATAAAACCGATCTGCCCCCAGAGGGGGCAGAAAAGTCTTCAAAAAATTTAGGGGCCCAAGGAAGCGACCCTTGCCCAAGGGGTCGCTTCCTACAATAATATTTATATCCCTGGTGTCTAGTGGGCTTTTCTGCCCCCCCCGGGGGCAGAAACGGGCAGAAAGACGACCGATCTGCCCCCAGGGGGGGCAGAAAAGTCTTCTAATTATTTTGCCACCCTAGGAAGTGACCCTTGCCCAAGGGGTCACTTCCTACATAACATAAAAGACATCCCTGGTGTCTAGTGGGCTTTTCTGCCCCCCCCTGGGGACATAAACGGGCAGAAAGAAGACCGATATGCCCCCAGGGGGGGCAGAAAAGTCTTCGAATTATTTTGCCCCCCAAGGAAGCGACCCTTGCCCAAGGGGTCGCTTCCTACATAACGAAATAGACATCCCTGGTGTCTAGTGGGCTTTTCTGCCCGAAACGGGCAGAAAGAAGACCGATCTGCCCCCAGGGGGGGCAGAAAAGTCTTCGAAATTATTGGGCCCCCCAAGGAAGCGACCCTTGCCTAAGGGGTCGCTTCCTACATAGCATAAACGACATCCCTGGTGTCTAGTGGGCTTTTCTGCCCCCCTGGGGGCAGAAACGCGCAGAAAGCGGACTGATCTGCCCCCAGGGGGGGCAGAAAAGACTTCGAAAAATTTTGCCCCCCAGGAAGCAACCCTTGCCTAAGGGGTCGCTTCCCAAATTCAAATAAACAAATCCCTGGTGTCTAGTGGGCTTTTCTGCCCCCCCTGGGGGCAGAAACGCGCAGAAAGCGAACCGATCTGCCCCCAGGGGGGGCAGAAAAGACTTCGAAACATTTTGCCCCCCAGGAAGCGACCCTTGCCTAAGGGGTCGCTTCCCAAACTCAACATAAACAAATCCCTGGTGTCTAGTGGGGCATCCCTACTCCACGATCGCGACGCTGTGCGCGATCGTGGAGCAGGAATGCCCAGTATTGAGACACCGGACAAGGGAACCTACCTCTTGCTGCCTTGGACGCGCTGGAAGAAATGGATTCCAGCGCGTCCAACGCTTCCTGATGACGCCGGCGCGCGCTGTGCGCGCTGACGTCATCAGAAAGCGTGGGGGGGCTCGGGGGGGCTCGGGGGTGGCAGCGGAAGCTCTTCCGCTGCCACCCCCGTAAAGGGGGGCAAGATCGAGGCACAAGGGGGGGAGCGCCAGCGCTTCCCCCAGGGGCTGTCCTCATGACGGAACGGTTCCGTCATGAGCACAGCCCAACCGATGCTCATGACGGAACCGTTCCGTCATGAGCATCGAAGGGGTTAAAGTGGGACATCCTTCTGGTGGTGTCTCCGTTCTTATACACAAATCGCTGGAGCTGGAAGCAAAGGTTTTAACAAGTGGCCTGGGTGCATATACATCTTTGTGCAGGCAACAACCACAAACAAAAAGCAGGGTGGGAAAACAACTCCTCTGGTAATTGGAAGCATTTTATAAATCTGAAACAGCCCAAGAAAAAAAACAGCCTGTGGAAATTTAAAAAATGATTAGAACCCTACCTTAAAATATTTGCTGCAGATACATGGGCGGAAGACTTCAACATGTTTCAATTGGGAATTGTAGATCCTCCCTCATGACACCAAGAAGAAGATTCCACTTGGCACATCCATGATATTATTTTGGGGAAAACCAAGAAGGGCAAGGCCAGAGACAAACTTGCCACCACTTTTAATTCTTTAGACTTCAGAACCCTTAATGGAAGAAGCATTTTAGATCAACCATTATCCTGCACATATATAAAAAGCGCGAGTTCTTCATTAATTGACTATATTTAGGTATCTATCCAATATTTTTCACAGAAAAGAAGCTTTCAAGTCCTGCACAGTCTGACCAGTGACCACGCAAGGCTAGTTTGCACTCTTTCCAGGAAAACTACCAGGCTCTCACAAATTCAAACAATCAGCAATGAAGAGGGCACTTGTGGGCTGTGAAGCCTAAAATGGTCAACAACGCCGTTAGATGAAAAAAGGAGGAACTGATAAAATTCCTAACAATAGGAGCAAGGGAGCAGCTACCCTTACCCCCACACTTGGCCGAGTTCTTGGAGAAGCTTCTTAATAAGTTTTTCAACAAGGACAGCATTGCAGGAAAGAGGCAAATAAGCAATTGCCCGTTGGTACTGAGGGATCTCAAATGCAAACTAAGCAAGCTTCCAAGAACAGCACACAAGAATAGAAGTATCTAGAAGCCCCGGGAGTGCCACACAAGCCACAGGACATCACTGCAATAGCGAGGGAGCGGGACAGGACAACAAGTCCCAGGCCCCCTTGCGGCTCGCTATGACGCCGCCACGCTTGCACCACGCGCCAGGAGGTGCTTCAAATTCGCGACTGGGCTCCCGCAGCGCGGGAAGCCCTGGGAGTGCCACACAAGCCACAGGACAACACTGCAACAGCGAGGGAGCGGGACAGGACAACAAGTCCCAGGCCCCCTTGCGGCTTGCTGTGACACCTCCAACGCCTGCACCAAGTGCCAGGAGGTGCTTCAAATTTGCAGCTGGGCTCCCGCAGCGCCGGAAGCCCCGGGAGTGCCACACAAGCCACAGGACATCACTGCAACAGCGAGGGAGCGGGACAGGACAACAAGTCCCTGGCCCCCTTGCAGCTCGCTGTGACGCCGCCAACGCCTGCACCACGCTCCTGGAGACGCTTCAAATTCGCGGCTGGGCTCCCGCAGCGCGGGCCGCGCCCAGGCGCAGCCCGGGCCAAGGGCGGGCCCGTCTGTGCTCGTCCGCGGCCGGTTGAGGCTGGGCTGGGCTGGGCTGGGCCCCCTCCCTTGGTTCTGCCCTCTTCCACTTTTCACATCCTGGCTCTCTGAACGGCCTGTGCTGTCGTGGCCGCATCTAATCAGAGTCGAGGCATACCGAGGCTTGGACTCCTACAGTACAGCAAGGGCAACCTTGAAATCAAACCGTAAGTGACTTAAGTCCCTTGTTTCTTCCTGCATCCGCATTTACTCTTAAATGTACTGTTCGACTTTCTTCTTGTCCTAACTTGGCACATAATCGTGGAAGGGTACACATCAGTTCAGTCTAGGTATATTTAAAGTGTCCCCTCATTGTACCCAGCTAAATTTGTTAACATGGGGAAGCAAACTACAATCGCCTTATGCCATGCTCCACCGCGGCTTGTACCCCCCTCTTTACCGCAGACATCCATCGACAGAATGCTCCAAAGGGCAATAGGTGTTGTGGGAAATGAGATTGAACTCACAGAACGCAGACTATCACTAACCCCGGACCTACCACAGATTAGCACTATCACAGACTCTCATATCATGCAGTATGGTATTGATCAACCCTGTGATACAGCAAATTTGACCATGACCCCAGGGTCGGACATTGGCTCGACCCCCAAAGTCGTCACCAGAAGGAGGGGAGCCAATAAGGGCCTAGCTAAACCCTCCTGCTCAAGACAGCCCACTAAGACAACTAGGGCTGGGGTCAAGCGTAAGAAGACCAACGAAGACTCGCCAGACCCGACCACGCCGGAGGGGGAGCCTCGGCCCACAGACTTGACACCACCAGCTTGGGTAGCTCCCATGCTAGAATCATTACGAGGCCAAATCCGAGGCATTATGAGAGAGGAACTTGCCCAGGTATCTGCCTGTTTGGATCTATTTTCCACCACATGCACTTGTAACACTGGGACAGTATCTAAGCCCCCTACATCAGCAAGAGAGATCAGCAAAGTGACCACAGATCCCGCTGAACCTGGAATAACTGAGACCAGAGAGAAGTCCATTACTACTAGCAGGGACCCACATGTCATCCAGGAGGGCCAAAGCAAACAGCGTGAGAAAGGTCACAAAGCAAGGGGTAGTGCACCTGAAAATGAGGGTACCTCTGGGTCATCTTCTGACAAAGGGGAGACGATGAGACTAAACGGCAGGGTAGGGATGGACTTGTCAACTATAAACCTCCCACCAGCCTCCATTCGATATGTTCTCACTGGAGTTCCATCTCTTAAAGAAGGCCAGAGGGAAACCCATTTTGAGTTGAAAGACAAATGCTTACACTTGTTTGCCAGACACAGCCAATTCAATTATGCCAAAGCTGATGAAATACTCTTGACATGTAGAGTGGGCTGGGTGAGTAACAAACCTAAAGATGTCAGGGGGGACTGTGTTATAGTCAATTTCAGAAACCCCACTATTGTGCAAAATCTATTGCATTCAAGTAACTGTCTCCCATTTATAGGTTCTACTATCGGACTCTCCCCGCTCATCCACTTCTATGTACCAGCAGCCTTCCATGATGACAGGGATGATCTCAGATCGAGGCATCACACATGGCGCCAGACTCGGCCAATGATAGGGCAGGGCCCCCCTCATGTCCCACTATTTTCCCATGAAGTTAGGGATGGTCCCAGAGCTAAACACAACACATGGCATCAGACTTGGATAACGACAGGACAGGGTCCCCCTCCAATACAACCCTATGTCGTCAACTTGCCTGTGGCGAACAGATTAGGGGCCCTAGAAGAGGTCGACTGACTCTCGGCCATGGGGCCATCTTGGACACTTCATGCGAGGGAACATCCAGTGGAAAGGGTCTTGGACCCTAAGCTGAAGTCACCTAGTCCCCAAGAAATTGATCTTACTATAACCACTGAAAACGTCTACATCGGGGAAATAACCCTCCTTGAATCTCCTTTAATTCCAATCTCAACTGCCAGCCTCAAACCCTCCCCTACCCCCAAGGACTCACAATCCGGTATTATTACACACTCATTAGCCCCGATCTACCCACATGACAACAGGGAAAAAAATGACAACGTAGATAGGGGGGTAGACACCACATACATTTTTGAATCCTCGACCAAGCCTCCAGTAATAAGCTTATGTACTGCACCTACACCAGTCATTGCTGTTCACCCAGAGACTTTAGTGCAGGGGTATCCTGTAGTCAGCAAGAGTGCAGCAGATGAACTTAAGATCATATCCTGGAATGTGGCAGGTATCAAAAACAAGCTTGACAGCCCTGACTGGGGGGGCGCTTGTAGATATGTGAGATATATGCCTGTTCCAGGAAACTTGGTCGGTGGTGAACCCAACCCGCAAGGGCTTTGCCTCATTCCACATACCGGCTGTAACCAAGGGACAATGTACTACATCGGGCGGGCTCTGCACGTGCGTAGGGAGACATCTTGGATGCAGGACTACCCTAGTGCCGTACATCTCCCCAGACATAATTTGCCTCGTACTGATATTTAAATCTGATCTAACAATTGCCCTAATTAATATATATTCAAGGCCGGTTAGGATTGGCCAGGAGTCAGCAACTCTAGAACATCTTGATAATCTGTTAGCTAGCCTCCCGAATAATGCTTCAGTAGTGTTGGGTGGCGATATATTCTGCCAATTTTAACCTCTGAAAGATCTAATGGGCTCATTTGCTACAGAGGAGGATGAGTTGTGGGCTATCACCGAAACCAATATTCCCCCTATCAGGGCCTGGACACCACTGGCACTTCAAATGAAGGCGCTCACCCTAAAGTACTTTCTGCAAGTCTGTAATGGTCGCTTTAAATCAGACTCCCCTGGGAATCATACTTTTGAAAAGAGCTGGCTACTCATCTATTTTAGATTATATCCTTCTAGAAACCAAGCTTTGGCCTCTGGCTAGAGATTTTATTGTCTGCTCACGGCATGACAGCGACCACAACGCCTTACTACTCACACTTAATTTGCCACCTAATGGGAACAAACCTGCAAAACTATCTGACGTTGACCACAGACTAACCCTCTCAAACAATAGACGGAAAGGTAGGTGGAAAAATCACACAGAAAAATGGCTCTCTTATTCACTACCATCATTCCCAATATTGAGGCCCTATCAGAGCTAGTGATGTCTGAAGACCTTGCTGCGTCTCCGGATGAACTCAAAATAATTAATGAATCTACATCCACAAAGCTGCAGGAGACGTTTTGGTCAATATGCACCAAGGGCCGTGGGAGGATGACAAGGCAATCCTGGTTTAATGAGGACTGTAGGGCGGCCAAAAAGGCACTAATAGAGGCCATAAAACAAAGAGCAACACCACAGTAAAAGCAGCTAGATATGACTATAAAACCACAATTGCAGCTGCTAAACTCTCATGGGAAAACAGATCAGTGGGGCAGTCTGAAATCAGCTTTGGACTCCAAAGACATGAAATTATTCTGGAGCATTGTAACCACTGGTGGCAACAAAGGCCATGCGGCACTAGAGCCAAACATTGCGGCTGACAGTTGGAGAGAGCACTTCTTAGCCCTCTATGCCTCACTAGATGATGCAGAGGGAGGCCAGACCCTAGACACGCTGACTCTGCTGGGACCTGAGACAGTCACTCCCGAGATATCCCTGATAGAAGTCCATAAAGCTCTAAATAAAATAATATCTGGCAAGGCAGCCGGACTGGACAAGATCCCAGGAGATCCCTATCGGACTGAACCTAAGATCTGGGGCCCATACTTCTGGGTGATCTTCAATGCCATCTTGCAGGGAATGGCCCTTCCCGCAACTTGGCTAGGTGTTGAGATTATCCCTGTGTACAAGAAGGGATCTCCTCTGTCACCGGCAAACTATAGACCGATCAGCTTGATCGATGTCTCGCACAATATTTTTTTATCAGGATCCTTTATCCCGGCTGCAATCCTGGCTCGAAGAATAAAAGATCCTGACCCCCCTGCAGGCTGGTTTTAGGGAGAAAACAACATCAACAACAGACCAGATCTTCAGGCTCCAACTTCTCTATTGGAAAACAGTTCATCTAGAAGGGGGCAGCTTGTATCTGGTCTTTGTTGACCTGAAGACTGCTTTTGATTTGGTACCCAGAGATGCTCTATGGAGGGTTTTAAGTGAGTTGGGACTTCCCTCTTATCTCTTAAATATATTGAGAAGGCTACATAATGGAAATTATGCCCAAATCAGATACGGGAAAAATGGGGAACTAACGCAGCCCATCCCTGTAAATAGGGGAGTCAGGCAGGGATGTGTGCTTGCCCCCACCCTGTTCTGCATATACATCAATGGGTTGATCGATGCATTGAGAGTATGCAAGGACATAGATGCTCCGAAAATCGCACCAAAGCACTTTCCTGCCATGATGTTTGCAGACCATACTCTCCTCCTCTCTAAGTCACCAATGGTTATCCAAAGAATCTTAGATGGGTTTTGCGAGTTTTGCAGGATCAGGGGATTAGAGATTAACATCAACAAAACAAAATATATGATCTTCAACCCTAGCAAATCCACATGCCCTAACCCGCACATGAATGAAATCCCTTTGGAGCAGGCCTCTGTATTCGACTATCTGGGCCTAACCCTCATTGAAAATATGACCTGGGGGGGCTCAAATCAATAAATCTAACCTCAAATTGACACAAACTACCGGCGGCCTGGCTAAGTTTTTTAGAAAGACTTTTCACAAACCAGTGAGCCCGGTTATTGAGATATATAAAAGCCAGGCGAGGAGTGCTGCCCTATATGGGGTTGAACTCTGGGGGCACTCTAACCACAGGTCTCTGGCCATTACAGAGAACAACTTCCTCAGACAATTACTCGGACTACCAACAAGCACCCCTTTGGTCCCAGTGAGGATGGACCTAGGGGTGAGATCCATTGCCAAAGAAATTGCCTGCAGGCCACTACTCTTCTGGCGGCACCTTTGGGCAACACCGGAACTGTCCGAGTATAGATCAGAGGGTTTGGAAATCCTGAGACTTCCCAGCTCAGGGAAGCTGCCCTGGCTTCTATTTGTCAGGGAAAGCCTCTACGAAATAGGCGTAAAAGAATTATGGGACAACCCTGACACAGCATGCATGAGTATATCACGTAAGTCACTAAGCACCAGCTATTGGCGCAGACTATCCACAAAACTCCATGCAGAACCCGCACATGGCACCCTCACTTCACTTTTCCTGGAAGGAAAAGACACTTGCAGGTTGGAGGCATGTCTCGACGAAATCCGCCCGGCATTAGGCAGGAAATTATATGTACAGTTTCTCCACGGCTGCCTACCCCTGCGTGCTTTTACGTGTAAATGGTCAGGCGGATACCCAAATGGGTGTCCGGCATGTAACATGTGTGTTGAGTCTGAAGTACACGTGTTCTTTTGTTGCTCGGGTATCAATCAATAAGACAAAGATGGTTGGTCCAGCTGTGTAAAAACCTAGGCACAACCCATTGCATGGTAGCATTTAGAATCTTAAAATATAACACAGAATCTCACATAGTTTTTGCAGTTTCACGTTTTTTGAATTCCATGTGGTGGGCCAGGAGAAACATCCTTAAGATGCAAAACCAAGGACCTGACCACGTCTGATTTTCCTATCATCTTTTTTACCTCATAATGTTTTATTCTAGATGAATTGTTTTTATCTCTTTTTAACTTTTTAACTATTTTAACCTGTTTGTATATATTTCTGTTTGTTCTTTTATGGTGAAAAACCGAAATAAAGAAATATTGGAATGGAATTGAGAAGTATCTCAACAAGAATTGACGAGACTTGGAATGCGAGGAAGGACTATAGAGTTAGAGCATGGGAAGTTGGTGAGGCAACGCTTCTCCGCCTTAGTGGAGCCGCCGCCACTGTTTCCTCTATAATTCAAGCCGCCAACATCAAAGATGGCCCTCTGCTGTATGTAGCATCTATTGATTTCACAACAGCATTCGACAAAAGTGGACAGATCGAGGCTCCGGCAGAAGCTGTCCAACTAGGGCTTTCAAATCTACTCAGAGCCCTCAGGATTCTCTATACCAGAACTTGAGCGTGAGTGAAAACGCCAGTAAGTAGAGTTACAACCTATAAGATTTACATCAATACTGGTTTGAAACAAGGATGCCTTTTAGCTCCCCTGCTGTTTAATCTCTATGTGGCAGAAAGAAATGACTCACTATCCTCAGTTCGCGATTTCCCTCCCAAATTTGCGAGCACCCATATTCTTTACCTCTAGTAGCCGATGACATATTACTATTTGACCATATTGCAGTGGAGTTTGAACGATCGCTGGAGTCTCTCACGCAGTATTGCAAGGACAGCAAATTAGCAGTAAACCACTCTAAATAAAAAATGATGACATGTGGTGCTAGGTGTATCAAGAATATTCAATAGACCGAAGTTTAAATTTACCATGAACGATGTAGCCCTGTAGGAAGTTGTAAGTCTAAAGTACCAAGGCATCCACTTTAATCAGCAAGGCATAAGGTAACTCAACTCTTGTCTCTGAAAAAAAACTCCCTTGTCTATGATCATGAGCGTTAAAAAAATGCACGGCCCAACCTCACAGGCATCTGCAAAATGATTGAAGCTAAGTTCATGCCAACTTTAACTTATGGATCATTGATATCTACAGATAAAATGTACACATGGCAGGACAAAGAAAAAATGCAATGCTATAGAAATGTTTCTTCTTCCGCCTGCCACACCGTCGTCCCAAATAAGACTCGAATTTGGACCGACTAAACAATTCTTTATGTTGAAAGCTCGATTCTTGAGCTACAGCTTAAGGTGGCCCCAAAAGGATCCCTCAAAGAACTGAAAGGATTGGCCTCCAGGAAAAGAAACTCCAATGGGAACCTTATGTGACAATTGCAACTGAACGTCTAAAGAACCCAGAGTATTCTCACACAAAAACTGCCTCCAAAGCTAACATACAAGACTCTAGTCAAAAATGTAAACATAATATCTGGGGAAGAAGACCTGCAAGAACTAGCGCAAAAGGCCCAATCAGATCTCTGTATATCGTTTTACTAAGATCAGGGGAAAGCCCGAGATCTTTCCAATCCTTTAAAAGAACACTCTAGAGGATGCACAGACAAGGACAATTGTGGCCAGTGAAACATCCATAGCTCAAATAGGTTCAGTTGGCAAAAACATTTAAGACTGCTGAAAAACACACTTATCCTATCACCCAAACAGAAGTGTTAAGCACAGTAAACCCTGGGCAAACAAGGCCAACACAAGGCAATGCAGAACCAGGCCTAAAAGCTTATTGTAAAAAAACAACACACATGACACCTGTCATTAGGGAATGGCGTATTTACTGTTTGGTGCATACGACAATCAAGGAGTGGTGACTCATCTACAGATTAAAACGCTTACTTTTTGTGCACAATACACAAACTGCATGCTACTGAAATGCGCCACGCAAGGATACAACGAGATACAGGGAATTCTGCTGTAGGATAAAGAGGCCACGGACTGGGAAAACGGCCACAGGCATAAGATTTTACCAAAAACAAGGGGACAATTGAATAAAAAAAACTGAAAAAGAATAACCCGAATGAAAGAAATTGCATAACTGAGAGGGACAACCTCCGGTAGTGAAAACATTGAAGACACTGGATGAAAAAACGTCCAGGACAGGAAAACAAAAAGGATATTCACTAGAAACTGAATGTGAAGTTGTTTAGGAACCCAATATTAATTTCAAAATAAAAAAGAGAGCTATTGCTGTGGTCTTAAAAAAGATGGTGTAAATCCAGGGGATAGCATCGAAACGCTTGACGCATTAAAGCTTAAATTGTGGAACCTGTGGGCACAATAGATGAAAAATTGGGAATTGATCATGTGCCTACCCTGAGTAAATTCCTACACAGATTGGCGTTCTTTGATGACAAAGTGTATTGGTATATGTACTGGGTTTTTTTTATCCCTTATTGTGCAATATATTGGTATGATTGATGAATTAGTGTAACATTATCTTGTGGTTGTTAGATTAACCCGTTTACAAACCAATGTACCAGGGCAGGGGTACCTTGACTTGTTTTTAATATTTCTAATAGTTTTAATAAAATATTTTAGCATACAAGTATCTGTATAGTGGCACTATATACATACTTATATGTGGGGTTGTATTTGAGAAAGAGTGGAAGTATGATGAATGTGGATTAGGGTGAATAGATGTGCCAGAGGGAAAATATATATACTTTTTCAGTATAGTGTATATTGTGCAATATTTTCATTTTGTTGCACTCAATTTTGGATCTTTAGATTGGAACATGGTACCCAGACATTTTCCACATCACTGACTCTCCCAGGCAAAGTTGAAACTGAACTCTCTGAGGTCCCAAAAAGAGAGATTCCTGTTGACTTCTGTTAGACTTCACCTGCTGCAGGTCCTTGAGTGGTAGGCAAAATGGTCTTGTGTTTTGCATGTAGAGAACCTGTGAGGACCTCAGGTCAGGATATCAACAGGGGTGGGTAGAAGGGCAAACCCAGAGCCCTATGGCAAGCTGCTTCGGTGCAAGAGAAGGAAGTATTGGTGTCAGAGGCTCTGATATAACTCAAGGACATCCTCCAGATGACCTGTGGGTCACGAGGTCAATACCTTTGGTAAAGTGGGCTGGAATCAAGAAGTGGAAATCAGAAAACCTTACTAGAATCCGTCCAGTGGGGCCTGTGATATTAGTGTTTGTTTAAATCAATTGTGTGCTATGCTTAGATCCCCGTGGGTGCAAAGGGTGCTGGAGGCTGTTGATAGAAGACAATCTTTACCACAATTAGGCAATACACCCAAAAATCATTTTCTGTGTTTGGGTGCCCCCTACCTGCAAGATCTTGGGGCAACTTCACACTTGTTTAAAAATGTTCCCGCTTTAGAGGTAAGGGAGACTGCTAAGGTCTCTACGATCTGTGGGGACCCAGAAATTGATTGCTCACACCCCAGGTGAGACCTCATGCCTCCCCAAATTATCCCTGGTGGCACCGCGGGGCACCAGGAGCAGTGTCCTCCTGCCTCAGGCTGAAGAAGAGAGAAGAGCGGAGGGGAGAAGGCTGCCTGCCTGTGTGGTCTAGTGAAGAAGGTTGGTTGGGCATAACCTCGAAAGCTGAGCGTCACACTCAGGAAGGCGTCCCTGTGACTGCAGCCAAGGCGGCTTGGGGCCCTTAAAATAAACAGAGGCACAAGTGCCTCGAGGGAGCAGGACTCCCGCCAAAAGCACTGGTGCAGTGCTATTTGCTGTCACCTGCAGGAGAAAAATTGAATGCCTTCTAGGACCCAGTGAAAAACGAAGTACAGAACAAGCGGAATGCAACAGGTTTAAAGGGCAGCAACGTGTGCCCCTACAAAAATACCCTGGCTGCTAGGAAACGAGAACACGAGGCTGCTTGGGGCTAAAGCCGGGAGGCCAATATGAAACATGTTCTTGCAATTTCCAACTTTTGTGTCATATGTTTATTTTAGTCTGGGCAAGTGAACTGAGAGAATGTATGATTTAAACGTGTTTAGGTCTATCTGAATGTTATTACAGATTTTTCACATGAGACCTTATGTTTACGATAAATCCAGTATGCTTGTATTTCCAAATAGAAACATGTTGTCAAAGGAGCAAACTTTTTTTTGCATTGTGAAACACCAAACAAATAATCAATTTAATTGTGAAAAGACATATTTTTTGCTTTATGTTGTTGTCGGTTTTGTAGGCTAGAGCCTAATGCCACACAAATTATCATATAGTTGAGATGATTGGAACAGTTGTCCATATGATCAATCTTTATGATATGCGTTTTGTAATCTGGTTATTCAGAAATTCCCCTTTACAAGGGATGTCGCCTCGTTAATTCAAATTTAAACGTGTTTCTATTTGTAATTTTGTATACTTAGTATATAGTTGTAAGTACATTAAAGTACTTTTCCTTCTTAAATAAAAGCACGGGCTGGACATTCATTTC
This sequence comes from Triturus cristatus, assembly GCF_964204655.1. Classification (NCBI taxonomy): domain Eukaryota; kingdom Metazoa; phylum Chordata; class Amphibia; order Caudata; family Salamandridae; genus Triturus; species Triturus cristatus. The sequence continues at coordinate 778,849,411 of NC_140592.1, forward strand.
TTGAGTGTTATTGCTGTGTGTTGCTGAGTTCTGGGTCTCTAGCCCACAGTCGCTCCCTTAGTAGCCTTGGCGTGTTCTGCCTCATTATCTTGCGAATCAGGTGCTAAAAAGGATGCCTGGTCCCCATTGGGCTGGTCCACAGCATGGTGACCCCAGGATCGGACTAGGACGGAAAATAGATCCGGGCATCAAAATAAATGTGGCCCTATTAGAAAATCATATAGCTAAAAACAATGGCCCATATTTACAAATTGGGCAGTTTTAAACTTGTAAAGTCACTCTGTATAGGTGTTTTGCAAGCTTTGGCAGACTGCTTGCATTTGTGCTTGCTAAAGCAATGTTTGTGGTAATATCATGGAAATCAACAGAAAAAACCCAGCAATAAAACTGGCCGACAAGGCCCCCTCCCCCAAAATGGCCTACATTCTGACCTATTAGACCAGCCCCTCATGCACTGCCTGATTTCCCTGTAGGCCAGTCAGACACTGCCACAGGTAAAAGACCTACCTCCTTTGGTAAATTTGAGCCTGGTAACTTGCGGAGTTGCCCTGGAATCTTCTGCCCTGGATTTCTTACAATGGTCATTCATGGTTTATACCAGTACAACCATGGATTTGGTCAGGGAACAAACAGATCATGCTATTTTAATTACTTTTATGTGGTTTAACCCTCCAGCATAGCTCCAATTTTCACATGGTCCATAAGAGTCCCCAGGGCACTTTCATTAGAGGACAGTCAGATGACTACTTTAAAGAGAGAGAGAGACAGGGAGAGCAGTTGATACATCCCTGTGTCTGGATAGATGGCCGCTGCATACAATAAACCGCAGCCGGCAGCAAACAGAACAAACTGTTAGCTGCAACATTCAAGAGTGTTAGCGACATGTTTGTAAAAACCATACTGGGTGTCAGGCAAGCTGAACAGCTATGAATGGGCCACTTCCCATTACATGTAAGACCCATGGTTAGTGCATCACTTTAAAGTAACGACCATGAAGGCAAATACTTGGGTCTTATATTTTATTTCCCATCCACGGAATGTCTTTTGCCCAAAGAAATACTTTACAAATTAAGTTGTGAATCACATCCGAACCTCAATTTAGAACTCACTTGTAGAAGTGATAAAGTAGATTACTAGGCATCTCTCAACTCGGTTCATTTGAAGGGAGGCACCTGCACTTGAATAATTTTCAAACTCCCAACATGTCAAATGCTTCCCATAGACTGCAGTTGAGTGACATGGGCAGTAAACCTCCTTCACATTCAAGAACTTGTATACCTTCACAGAGTTCAATAGGCTCACCACCACAAGCACCTGGCGTCACTATCCCACTATAGAGATGTATCTGTGTAGTATACTAACACCCTTCAATTCTAGGTTGTGTCTCACCTGCTGCATCTGTTTTTTTTTACCCCGGGACAGTTCTTCTAACATGCCGTTCCAATTACTTTTCATAATGAACCCCAAGACAGACCCTTGGTTGTGTAGCAATCCAGGCAGATCAAAAATTGGTGCCTCCTATTTCATTGATCCTTGTACACACTGTCGCCTCATGTTATTACTTGTTTTGCAGAAAAGAATAAAATGTTATGTCAAATAAAATAGCACTTCTTTGAACTGAAGTCCTGCCAATTCTGCTATTTGCACGTCCAAAATGTCTTCTACTTTTGTTTGCCTCAATCAATCAATCAGGTGGCTTAAAGCGCAACTACTCCCCCGTAAGGGTCTCAAGGCATTGGGGGGGATGGGAACTGTTGGTCTATCAAAGGCGCTGTGGTTCAGCCGAAAAGCCAGGCCTTCCTTCCTGAATTGAGGCAGTGACGGTGATTGCCTTGCAGTTTTTTGTTTTTTTTGTTTTTTTATATAGCGCGATCTGGACCCGAATCCAACCAGGAATCAGAGCGCTTTACATAGCACCAGTTACGTTACATGAGGACTCATTTTTTTTTTTTTTGGCACGGGGCGATTAAGTTATTTGCCCAGAATCACAGGATGTTTAGCGTCGTTACCGAGACCCGAACCCAGTTCCCCCAGGTCTGAGGTCGAGCGCCCTAACTGTTAGGCCAACTCCTCTCCCTTACGTGGACTTTGCTGCGAGGTAAGAGAATGATCTTCCTCCGGCCGTGGTCTTGTGGATATGTGGGACGGTAGCCACGGTCAGTTGGGCGGAGCAAAGGTCTCTGGTGGGTGCATGGAATTTGAGGCGGTGGTTGAGGTACGCACATCCGCTTCGTGTACTGCTTTGTAGGTGTGTGTGAGGAGCTTGAATGGGATCCTTTTGTTGACTGGGAGCCTTTGTAGGTCTCTCAGGTGGCCGGTGAAGTGTCTGCAGCGGGAGATGTTGAGGATGAGTCTGGTGGAGGCGTTCTGAATGTTCTGCAGTTTCCTGAGGAGTTTCTGGGTGATGCCAGTATAGAGTGTACTGCCGTAGTCGATTATGCTGCTGATGAGTGTGTGGGTGACTGTCCTCCTGCACTCGATTGGGATCCACTTGAAGATCTTTCGGAGTAGGCGTAGAGTGTGGAAGCAGGATGATGAGTTGGCGTTAATCTGGCGGCTCATGGTAAGCGAGGAGTCCAAGATGATGCAGAGGTTCCGTGCGTGGTCTGTGGGGGGTTCCAAGTGCTGTGGGCCACCAGGAGTCATCCCAAATGTTGGGGGTGGAGCCCATGTTGAGGACTTAGGTCTTCTCAGAGTTGAGCTTGAGGCAGCTGTTCTTCACCTAGGTGGCGACAGCCTTCATACCATTGTGATAGTTGTTCTTGGCAGCTCTGGGTTCGTTTGTGAGGGAGAGAATCAGCTGGGTGTCGTCAGTGCAGGAGACTATGTTGAGTCCATGGTTCCTGACGATGGCTGCGAGCGGGGCCCATTAGATGTTGAAGAGAGTGGGACTCAGGGAGGAGCTTTGAAGCCCTCTGCAGCAGTTCTCTGCGAGTTCAGAGAGGAACGGTGAGGAATGAGCAGATCCATGCCAGGGCTTTGCTGCGGATGCCAGCGTCATGGAGTGTTGTGCATAGGGTGGGGTGGGAAATGGTGTAGAAAGCGGCTAAGAGGTCCAGGACAATGAGGGCTGCGGTTTCGCCTCAGTTGAGGAGGGTGCAGACATCTTCTATGGCGGCAAGGAGGGCGGTCTCAGTGCTGTGATTGCATCGGAAGCCGGATTGGGAAAAGTCCAGAATGTTGTTTGCTTCGATGAACACGGAGAGTTGATTGTTGATGGCCTTCTCGATGACCTTGGCTGGGAAGGGGAGAAGACAGATGGGTCTGAAGTTCCTGAGGTCAGTTAGGTCGGCAGAGGATTTCTTCAGTAAGGGTGTTTCCAGTTGTCCAGGAAGGTGGCGTAGTTGGTGTAGCAGTTGATGGTGTGACATAGTTTGGGGGCTATGGTGTTGCCGGCTCTGTGGAAGATATGGTGCGGGCAGGGTTCTGAAGGTGCTCCGGAGTGGATGCTCTTCATGATCTTGAAGGAGTCCAGCTGAGCAGGGTCTGCTGGGGTTGGGTGTCGTTGTGTATTGTGGCTGTCGAAGCTGTTGTATATGTCCTTAATTTTGCGGTGGAAAAAGGTGCTGAGGTTGTTGCAGAGATCTTGGGAGGGTGGAATGTCTGCTGTGTCTGCGCTGGGTCTGGCAATTCTTTGACCACAGCGTAAAGTTCTTGACTGTTGAGAGCGTTCGTGTTGATTCTTTCTTGTAGGGCCACTTATTTTGTTGCTCTAATGAGGTGGTGGTGTGCGGTGACAGTGGTTTTGAAGACTGAATGGTCTTCCGGTGTCTTGCTGTTCCTCCCTTTCTTCTCGAGCAGTCTACAGGTGCGTCTGGACTTATGAAGGGTGGGAGAGAACCAGCTGGCTTTCTTGGAGTGTCACTAACGAGTGGTGAGCATGGTGGTGTACCGCGGGTTTGGTGAAGGAGACGAGTATGCAACGGTGGTCGCTCCATGGGAGCTCAGTGGTGTGGCTGAAGGTGATGTTGTCGCTGGCGGAGAAGATAGGGGTGAGCATGTGTCCTGCTTAGTGGGTTGGGGCGGTGACCCGTTGTTTGAGTCTGACGGTGGCGAGGTTCTCCAGCAGAGATAAGGTGTTTTTTTCATTGGGGTTGTCCAGGTGAAAGGTGAGGTCACCGAGGAGGATGTAGTCTGTGGAGGCGAGAGCATGTGGTGCGATGAAGTTGATGATGGAGTCACTGAGGGTGCCAGGGAGGGTGGTGTTCAGGTTGGTCTGGACCTGGAAGTGGAGGTGCTCCATGTTGGTCGAGTGGTCATCCACGTGGGTGGTGAGGCAGAGGGTGCTTTTGGGTGCGATGCCTCCCAATGTTTGTTTATGCGGTCCTTGTGAATGATCATGTAGGCGTCTGGGATGGCGGTGGCGATATCCGGAGCGGAGGTGAGGTTCATCCAGGTTTCCGTGAGGAAGGCGATGTCGAGTCTACGGAGTCGAGCAGGTCCCAAATCTCTAAGGAGTGTTTGTGGAGGGAGCGTGTGTTGAGCAGGATGCAGTTGTGGCAGTTGGGTCCGGTAATTGTCGGTCGTGCAATGGGTGGGGTTGGTGTATGATGGCAGGCGAAGGTGCAGCTGCAGGTCCTGCAGGAAAAAGGGCCCTGAGTGTCTTTCTGTGATGCCTGGTGGCAAGCGGTATGGTGTCCGGTGTTGAGGGCGTGGATGGTGAGCAGCTATGGATGGTTCGAGAACCAGGGTCTGTGGCACTGGAAGTGGTCCAGGCACGGATGGCCATTGACAGGTTTGCCACTACGGGTACCAGGATGCATAGACAAAAGAGTGACTGGATGAGCTACCATGCCTCACATGAAACACATTGACATCTCTGTTACATTAGCATTACATAATTAAGCCACTAGTTTGCCATGGTGTTGTGTCCTATAATGTAATATTCTCAAAGATCTTATGTCTCAATGTCACATGGGGCTAGTCTATCCTCATCGGGAATTTCTTTGCTTTCTGGCACTTACAGTACCATATTTCAAACAAAGAATCGAATATATAAAGCATCCTTTACACGATGGAATTATTGCCAGAGTTTGATGTCGTGTAGTAGTCCCTGCATATATTCAAGTCTAAACGAGGCATCTAAAAGGTGACAGCTTGCACACTTTCCCTAAATTCATATTTGGTGTATCCTTTTGAAACATATCCCGAGCCAGTGACCTAAAGTTGCTGTTTATATGCATTGTTTGAGGTAGGTATGCAGCTTTTTGGTATGCTAATGTAACCCACTTTATCCTGTTCTGTAATAAGTATGACTCTGCGCGTTGGCAATTGCTTCTCCCCCTTTTTAAGACGTGTTAAATCAGCACTGGCCTTGTGCATTAGGATGGCTGACACGTATGTGGTTAATTCTGTAGCGTCATTTTTATGGGTTGCGGGGCCTCCCTTGACAGAGCTGTCTACCACGCTAAGTATCAGTTTAGGTAGATAATCTCAGGGGCGGCTCCTCCATTAGGGCGGAGGAGTGTCGCCCCACTGCTTTCTCGCAGTGCGAGAAGCAGAAACATAAAATGGTATTTTAAATACCATTTTATATTTCTGCTTCTCGCGCTGCGAGATAGCAGAACAGTATGCCTGGTGGGGGGCGGGGGGCGGGCGGGTGGGCGGTTTGGGGAGGAGTGGCTTGTCCAATGCTGTGGGCCCTGACTGTTTGGTCGGTGCTCCTTCAATGTTCTCTGCACTTGCACTTGTTTACATTTGGCATAGTGGCTGATTATTTTTATTGCGATGGAATATAGTGTTGATCCAGCGCAAACCCAATATACTGATCAGGGATAAACATTTAATAACATCTCATACTTTGGCCCATACACATTGACCCAAATCCCTGATGCGCTGGGGTCAAGTATATAAACTTCACTTAAATTTGCTCTTGTTACTGAGGCACAAAATATAAACATCCTGTACGTTTACGTACTGAACAATTAGTAATTGACTTTTCATCTACTTGGTCGATGGACCAATTAGTTGAAGAGTCGATGGCAATGGTAATATAGAATTTAATCATAAACTTAGCTAAATAACCACAGACTCTCAGTGAGATTCAATAATTTTATCTAGTAATAATAAATGCTCATAGCGATTACATTCATAAATTCAAATACTGGAAACTTCATGAGAGAGAGCAACTATCTAATCATAGCAACATCGGAACTATCACCTCAAATATACGCTGCAAAGAGTGGATAGATGAAGAGACATTAGATGCAAGTAAAAATATATCGATTTTTATACCAACAATTCGGAGGGACAGATGAAGAGAAAAAGGTACAGAGACAAAAATATGACTGCAAAATATTTTCTGCAATGCTAAGTTAGATCAAATACAAACCCAAAGGATCTGTACGGGAAAACCACCAACCAGGCCTAGGCAGCAGTGGGGGACCCCTGAACCAAGAGTCAGGGATCAAAGACTCGAGAACCAGGACAGGACAGGAAAAAGCTAGGCCTCTCTGCAAACCGACAAACAGCGGCGCATCCCCCTCTCAGACACCTTCAGCCTAAGCAACGACGATCTAAACCACACCCCTAAAGCACCTATTCTTATACCCTAAAAATACATGTCTGTCCCACAAAAGTTGCTAACTTCAAATTTTCTAGCTAAGGGATTGGTTGGGTTCTAGGGGTGGGATGTCACCCCACTATGAAATCATCTTCTTTTGACTACACCATTGTTCTAAAAAAATGTTTACATAGTCATCAATACCTCTTCTCTCTCATGAGCACACATGTTACAAATTCATCGTACATTTTCATAATTTCAACAACTTCTGGTTCGGTTCCCACGATGACACTGGCTTTCAATGTTTTGTCCTTCACCAGGTCAGGCTTTCTCAGCTTTGCTCAGCAGATCAGTCACGTGGTCACATGGTTCCATGCTCGCACATAATTCCACCTGCCCTCGGTTAAGCTAACTTTAAAAAATGGAGGACTCGTCCATTACTAAAAGAACGGAAAACAGACACTTATTAATTATGTGACAATGCAATTTTCACTGTTTATCACCCACTTTAGCTCTACTTCAATATTAACGGTTAGCCTAGCATAGCATAGCATAAGCTGGAAAACTGCAGGATAAAGCAACACACAACATGCACAAGATTATTACATTTCTGGTTATTTACGCATTAATTTTGGATAGTTCATGCATTTTGCAATGCAAGCTTCCTGCGTCTAGTGTAAATGTGCACATTAGTTGTCCTGACGCTACTTTCTATTAGTACGTATTATAGGGGTGTTCAATTGAGCAGGTTTCTCTCGTGAAATCCTGCTCCATCAATCCCCCTCTGATGGCTTTTAGGAGCCATCATAAATACTCACCATACCGAGTGCCGCCTTTCTTTTTATCTAGAATTCACTTTCTTTCTCTCTTTATATGGCACTCTCATCTAGCTTTTTCATCATATCATAGCATTCTCTATCTCTTCTAACTCAATCTCTTCTCTCTCTCTTTCTCTTTATTCTTTATTCTTTTTCTTTTATTCTTTTTGTCTGTTGCATATTTTCTTTCTTTTATGCATTTACAACACTTATAAGCTGTTAATATTTCTAAAGCTACCATTGCCACTGAAATTATTGGCATTATTATTTTTCCCAATAAACTACTTCCAAAGGTAGAAAACCATTTACTTACCACAGAGAAACTCTTACCAAGTCTCTCCCATACACCGTCAACCTCCAGTTGGGTTAAATCATTATGTAATTTTGTAATATTTCTAATATATCCTTCTATCCCTTTGCTTTTATCCAGGATATAGGTACAGCAATGTTGAACTTTCAACATGCCACAGACTCTGCCCTCTTTTGCCAAAAGAATGTCCAGGGCAAGTCGATTTTGCAAAACCATTGATCTGATTGCCACCATTTTGGTAACAATCCTCAAGAAACCACCAGCAGGGGGGGAGCTTCCGGTCACATGACAAAGATGGCCGCTTGAACTTGGAGCTCCATGTCAAGGGGAGCCCCGGGCGGCAAAGAGTGCTTTTTGAGGTACTGTAGACTGCTTAAAATAGGCTGTCTGCATTGAGCAGGCCCCGCGGACTACAATGGTGTTTCTATTTAAACTGAAGAGGCTTCCAGTAATGAATATTGTCGACCTTTCTGACCTTTCTTCAGAGCTCGAGAGAGCAAGGCTGCTCAGTGATGCGTGCGGCAAGAAGCCTCTGAGGAGATTTATGACTCTGGAGAATTCCGGTCTGTTTTTAAACATTTCCTTTCAGTGCGAATTTGCTTAATGAGGGCTCACATTTCTGACTTTTATTAAATCTGCCTTCACTTCTGTTTTTCCGTCAGCTGTGTGAAAAAACACATGCACTACCGGATACATTGTTTCAATTAAATTGAGCTGCTTAGGAGAGATGCCTCTGCCTGCCTAATAAATGTATTGAATTATTTTTAATAAAGGCAGCTTTATAAAATAGAGACTATTTTTCCACTGCCTCACTTCAACTTAAGGAGAGAATTACACACTTTGTTGCTGGATGCCTTTCCTGCTTGAAGCCCGGCAGTACGAATTTGTTTAATAAGTGACTTGCATTTCTGGCTTTCATTTGTCTTCACTTCTGTTCCTGTCAGATATGTGAAATTATATGCACTTCTGGCCACATTGCTACAATTAGTCTGTGTTTCTCAGGAATAATGCACCTGCCTGCCTTCTATTTATTCTCTTACCAGTAAACTAGTGTGCTGGGTGCCTCGCGTCACAAGAAGTTTCATAAGTATGGTAACTGGACTTGCCTTTATTTCTGTTCCTGTCAAGGTTTGAGAAATTATATACACTACTGACTACGTTGTTGCAATCAATCTGAATTTTACAGGAATGATGCATCTACCTGTCTTCTTATTGCTCTTCTATCAGTAAAATAGTGTGCTGAGTTCTTCACATTACAAGAAGCTTTAGAATACGGACTATTCTTTTCTGCCTAATATCAATTTGAGCAGAAGTGCTATATATTCAGCTATCAGATACCTGTACTGCTTGAAGCAACTTTAGGCAAATGAGCTAATATATTTTCTACCGGAAAAGAAGGAGTCTGAGCTTCTAATAATATTGAATTACAAACACTGCTCTTTCCTCCTCTTTCTTCCTGATACTACCTTAAGGCGTTTTGTGAGTGTTAATATAAAAAAAATGACAAAGTTTTAACGCCCTTATTTGATGCAAACAGTTTTATCTCAGAAACCTACGTAGTTGTGAGGAAACAAATTACCACAGTACGACTTTTGCACAGTGGCGGCTTGGGATGTCTTCTGGTAAATCAGCTAGTAAATCTTCCAAACAACACTCTTATTCTGAGGTATTAAGCCAGAGTCGTTCTGCCTCAGACACCTGTAACACTGTCCCAACAGCTCAAAAGTAATCTAATCCTATGATGGCGACTGGTTCAGACTTTACTATGGAACGAATACTTCAAGAGATTACTACTGTTGGACGATGTTTGGATGGAATGGAGACATCTATCTCTGCTCTTATGACGGAGACTAAATCCATACGTTCTGATATTGCAGGATTGCAGAAACGCCTTGATGGTCTCACCGACCGAGTAACCACCGTTGAGAATTGCCTCTAAAATATACCAGACAGAGACCAAGAACTTTTCTTCCTAAGAAGCAAAGTAATTGATTTAGAAGATAGAAACTGCCGGGATAATGTGCGCTTTTTTGGTTTTCCGGAAGGAATAGAAGGATCAGATGCTAAATCCTTTCTAAAAGCAACTCTTCCGAACATTACAGGCCTCACTTTTGCCCCGCCATTAGAAATTCAAAGACCACATCATATTGGCCCCCCTAAAGTGGGAAAGAATATGCAGCCGCGTACACTCATTGTATGTTTTTTGCGACATGAACAAACTTGACAAATATTCACAGCAGCACGTACGCATATATTTTTGACAGTCATGAGATCCGAGTATCTGCAGATTTTTCCAGAGAAACGGATGATCGTCGCAGAGCCTTTCTCTCTTTTCGGCCTCCCCTGCGTCAGTTAGACATTAAATATGGTTTTTTTGAACCCGCGCGGCTACGAATCACCAAGGATGGCATATCAAAAGACTTCTTCAATTCAGATGACCTTCGACGCTTTCGGGACAATGTTTCCACCCAACAAATGGAATATACTGATTCCCTAGCAGAGAGCCATTCTTCACTTTCTCCATCAACAAACAAAAAGATCTATAATGTCCAGCGTAACTCAGTTCGTTCTCACAGTAGAGGAAGAGATCCAGATAGAAGTACACACTTGTTTGGTGACCGTGCTCAAGCCCTACAAGCAGTAGCTACTCTCACGCAAGAGAGAGACAGAGACAAATCACGCTCTCCAATTAAACCTCTTCCATCACTTGATGACGCTGTTCCTTCAACTTGCTCTACTACTCTTTTATTGATATCTTGAAGAATGGACAAGATAGGCAAATACTACTATCTGCTGGAGTCCTGACCTGATGAGTATCTACTTATTTACTCAATTGTGCATTATTTACTGTATAAATTATATATTATATTTTCTCATCTATTTTAATTAATTTTTCATCCTTCGTCATTTTCCTCTAAAAAGGTATATAGAATATGGTTTACCTGTACTTATTTTCACTATGTTATAATATGTTCTATTTGAAGGCACTGTTATTCTTATTACAATCCTTTGATGATATATTTGCATGTCCTTACGTCACTCGTCCATAAGGTAAAGTCGCATTCAGGATTCGATAGGAAAATAACAATTTATTGACTGACGCGTTTCAACCTCATGGTCTTTGTCAAAGTCATTCCGTAACCCGGAAGTGGCTGTGTTTAAAAAGCATTCTCAAGGTCAATAGACATAGAAAACATATGCAAGTGAAGGAGTCATTTGTACAGGATTTATACACGCTGGAAAAGCTGTATAAAAAAGAAATCAATAGGAGTTGGGAGGTAATCTCCCTTAACAACTACATTGATGTCGGACGTGTCCCGAGAGGATTAAGCATCTTATTAACTCTGACCTACCAAAATCCGATCCCCAGGCTCCTAGAGGAATGGTCCTCACTGACGGCGGCAACATGCAAACAGATGTTGGAGATGTTGTCCAAATACGCGGCACTTGAGCTAGAACGGATTGGAGAGGAAATCAAAACACTACGAGAGACCCTGGACACACATCGGTCTCAGGAGGAGGTGACGAACTTCGAGAAGGAGATGGATGTGAGGCTAACGAAATATGAGGAGGGTATCAAATCGAAGAAATGCTGGAAGTTCATTAGGGACAGGAATGACTATGCACAGGACTGGATTCTTACTTTTGGCCGGAAGTACGACTCAGCCAGAAAGGACTTCCTAAGAAGTGACACAGTGCGCATACAGGTATCTAAGACCTCGGAATCAAGCTCTGATACACCCTCAGACTTTGATGAGCGCCAGGAGGAGTCAGCATCAGACCGGGGACCATTCACCACACTTACGGAGTACCGTTTTTTACAGCAGAACCTGAGCAGAAAAAAGAAACATCCTGAAGAAGAGGAAAAGGAGGAGACAAAGACCCAGAAAAAGAAAGATCAGGAGAGGAGGAGTGTTAGACCTGTCAGCCCTTTGGGTGGTCCCTCCTCATCATTATTTATTTTGTCCCACTTTTGCCTCAAACCCTGTTTGAATTTTTCCTTTTTGGGAACCACCAGACTTTTTTTTCGTGTTGCTGCAGATTCAGGGAGCCATTTTAGCTACCCCTGAAACTTCTGTCTGAGGGCCTGAAGCACAAAATGGTGGCCACCTGTGACATCACCAGCATCCACTGGAACCTACCAGCACCTTCCAGAACATTCCAGGAGATTCCAGAACTCTGTGACAGTTGGAGACCGTTTAGAATGTTGGGAGGATAAGAGAGGCAGTTGGCAGTTGGAGCTGGCAGTTGGCACCTGACTGGTGAAGAGAGAGGAGCACAACAGTGAAGGAGGAAGGAGTGAAGCAGCAGGGGTGGAAACTTGTGCCTGGAGTGGGGTCCATAAACCCACCCTTGATACTTGTCCCTACTGATGGATCCCAGCCTATAGCCCTGTGTGGGAAGAAGACAGAAGAAACTTATCCTAAGGACCTGGACAGCAGGAACAGGCCTTAGAACCAAGAAAACAGCAAGATTCTGACCTGAGAACTGGTTTCCCTGGAGTCCGGCGTCGAGTAGCCTGAAGACCTGGAGCCCGAGGTGGAGAAGCGGCGCTGACTGAAGTAGCAGACGTCGTACCCGGAGCCGCCTGAGGTCGTGAGAGGGCGCCGACAGAGGTCGTGAGGAATACCAGAGGTCGAGGAGGAAGTGAACCGAGGTCGAGCGAGCGGCGTCATCGGAGGAGTGAAGTCCGCCCTCCGGAGTCGTCGGAGACCGAGGTAGAGGAGCACCGGAGGTCGGGAGTGAGGATCGCACTCCGGAGTCGCCCGGAGCCTGTGAGGAGGAGCACCGGAGGTCGGGGGTGAGGATCGCACCCCGGAGTCGCCGGAAGTCGACATCGAGGCCAGGCCGGCCGACGTCATCGGAGCCGAGAGCGCCATCGGACCGGAGCCGCCCGAAGTCGACATCGTGAAGAGACTGCCCGACGCCGTCGAATCGGAGGTCGAGATCGAACCGAGGCCACCGACATCGGACCGGAACCGCCTGCCGGCGTCGTCAAAGAACTGACATTGTGCCGAGGCCGCCGAGACCGAACCGAAACCGCCTCACGGCGTCGACACGACTCCAGCGGCGTCGGAACATCAGAAAAAGGGCAGTAAGTGGAGTAGAGGGCGCCTAAGGCCCTGTGGAGACCTGAGAGACTGCTCTAAGGGGCTAGGGAGGTGCTGAAACCAACCTGACTGTGCAAGGGGTGAACTGGGACTAACCTAGAGAGGTTGTGTGGAGAGAGAAAGCCAGGGCACTGGTATTCCCCCCTTTGATCTACCTCAGATTAGGCCTCAGCCTTGTCCCAGCCAGGGAGTAGCCCCCCCTCAAGCCTTCCACAACCCTACAAGCTGTGCCTGGGCCAAATCTGCCCTTAAGAATTGAAGTGTCATCTGATTACATGAGTGTTGCTGTATACTTTTAATTATTTATTGGGGATACTGTATTTATTGAGTTTTTACCTATTTATTGCTGCACTATATTTATAGGTCCACAGGACTTGTTGGTGTACAATATTTATTGGTACAGTATTTATTGCCTCAAAGTATTTAATTGTCTGTATATATTGCACTTGTATTTATGCCCTGTTATTTATGATCACCCCTATTTATTTCATCAAACAGCCAATATTTATTTGACCTGCACTAATTGAAACTTGTATATTGTGATTGACCTATTTATTTTTCCAATCAGCAACTAAGAGAAAAAGATAAAGAAAGAATATTTTCATAATTTTTACGGTGTAGAGTCGTTTTTGGAACGGATGCACGCATGGTTATTGTATGGGTATATTGTATGCTTAGCACTGCGCCTGTTTCCTGACCACTCGAGCCAAGCTACCCCATTGTGTTGGGAAGGTCCACCACCACCCCTTCTAGTGTGGGAGTGGGCTGTTTCCAACATAAATTGGTGTTCAGTGGTGGGATAGAGCTGTGCCTACGTATACTCAACAATAACTGTGGGTAGTCCATAGGCCTACACCGGGAGTTTTCTCACAGCGGCCTTCCTAACTGTGGGTTTTTGTTTTTTCCAAATTTACTCTGGTGGTGGGAGGAGGTATTACTAAAGGTACCCCCCTGCATTGTTACTGCACAAAACCTGTCCTCTAACCTGAGTGGGCAAGATGGAGTTTGTACTAGAGAATCTAGAAACGTACACTGTGGCCCAACTCAGGGAGTTTTGCCAGCGGGAGGGGGTGTACTGTCCCCCAGGAGCAAAGAAGGGTGCACTCCAAACCAGCTTAAGGGCTTGGGGGGAGGCACGCCGAGAAAGCAAGGCTGAGGAGGAAGACAGGGATGGAGAGCCTGACCCCGAGGGGGCTGAGATGTACCAACCTGAGGTGGGGAACCTGTCAGCAGGGCCCAGGACACTTTCTAGGAAGGGCAGCACTGTCTCTAGCGGGGGCTTATCCAGCGTGGAGTTAGCAGATCGGAGAGAGAAAAGACAGCTCACATGGGATTTAGCAAAGCTGGAGAAGGAGAAGGAGGAACAGAGGTTGGCTCATGAGACGGAGAAAGAGAGGATGGCTCATGAGATAAGACTGAAAGAGATAGAGCTTCAGATCTTAAGAATTGGAGCACCAACTGTTCCTAATGGTGGCAGCCAAATCCAAGAGTCCACCAGGGAACCCAAACCTTACCTGCCAAAGGACATAGTAGCTAGCTATGGGGTGGGTGACGACATCGCCAAGTGGCTAGCAGCCTATGAGGTCTCGTTGAGGGCCCATGGGGTTCCAGTGAAGTACTGGGGAGGGGGATTGTATAAGTACATGCCTCCAGCTGGTAGGGATGCTTTATTGGCCCTCGAAGAGGATGAGCAGACCCACTACCCCACCATGAAACTGGCGCTCATCAGAAAGTTTGGACTAACACCTGAAAAGTACAGACAGAAGTTCAGGGGTAGTCACAAACTGGGCACACAGAATTGGGTGGACTTCCTGGACTATGCAAAGAAGGCACTGGAAGGTTGGATTCAGGGCAGTGAAGTAAGGAACTACGAGGAGCTGTTTGACCTAGTACTGAAGGAACACCTACTCGAGAAATGTTTCCCTGAACTGCGGCAACACCTGGTGGATAGCAAGCTGACCAGTCCCCGGAAGCTTGCTGAGGAGGCGGACATTTGGGCTAGTACCCGGGTGTCCACAAGGGGGACTGGAGGGGATACTCAAAAGGCCGGACAGGGCGCCCCCCAGAAGAAAGAGGGAGGGGAAAAGAAAAAGGAGTTCTCCAAAGGCCCCCAAAATAACTTCCAAGGGAAGGGAACAGGATTCACCTCTAAGGCTAACCCACCCAGAAACCCTAATCCTGGCCAGAGTCAGCAGCCAAGGGTTGTCCATTGCTACGAGTGCGGTGGCGTTGGACACTATAAAGGAGATCCGAAGTGTCAGAAACGATCACCCCCTCCCACTGGAGGAAAGCCCCCCGGAGTAGCTAGTGTAGTGCTCGGGGAGGAGATGCCCTTAACTAAGGGAAGGGAGTGGGCGGGTGTCACTCTAGTGTCCCTGGGAGAACGGGAGATGGTTCCTAAGATCCAGGTGCCCGCAAATACCGCAAAGTATGGGCAGTGGATCACCATCAACGGCCAAAGAGGGGAGGCTCTGAGAGACACAGGAGCCAGTATGACTATGGTGCGTAGCCAGCTGGTGTCTCCAGAGCAGGTAATTCCCGATGTACTCCACCCAGCCGCGATGGCTGACGGCAGAACAGGTCACTATCCCGTGGCCGAGGTTCCCTTTGAATGGGGGGGGGTTGCAGGTTCACTTCGAGTTGCCGTAAGCCCTGCCGTGCCAGTCGATTGTCTGCTGGGCAATGACATGGAGCACAACGCTTGGAAGGAGGTGGAATACCGGACTCACACCGAGATGCTGGGTACACCTGACTGGGCCTGTGTTAGCACAAGGTCCGAGACTACCCGAAGAGGGAGTTCATTCCGGCTGGAGCCTGGAACAAAGGCCCAGCCAGCTGCCAGTCAAGGGAAGAACCGAGGACAGGAGGAGCCTGCCTCGGCGTCTCCACCCCGTAGGACGGATAGGCCACCGGAGGTGGTGGACCAGGAGTCTGCGGAGGGGGACGTTACCAACCTGGAGGACCTACCCATCCCGGCCGAGTGGCACGTGGAGGGAGGCCCGTCCAGGGAGGAATTCTGCCAGGGCCAGAGGGAGTGCCCTACCCTTGAGGGGCTGAGGCGACAGGCCGAAGCCCAGGCAGCAGGGAACGTTGAAGGGAACTACAGTGTTTACTGGGAGGATGGCCTCCTCTACAGTGAACCCAAGGCCCCCCTACATGGATCGTCACGAGCCTTGGTAGTTCCTCAACGTTATCGAGCCTTCCTTCTGGAGTTGGCTCACGAGATACCATTGGCAGGACACCTGGGGCAAGACAAGACCTTCGCCCGTCTTGTCCCACACTTTTATTGGCCTCAGATGAAAGTGTCGTCCGATACCTACTGCCGGACATGTGTGTCTTGCCAAGCCAGTGGGAAAACAGGGGTGAAGCTGAAAGCTCCCCTGGAACCACTTCCTGTCGTTAGCACCCCCTTTGAAAGGGTGGGCATCGACATTGTGGGTCCATTAGATCCGCCAACTACAGCTGGTCACAGGTTTATCCTGGTTCTGGTGGATCATGCCACACGGTACCCAGAGGCAATACCTCTGAGGACCATAACAGCACCTGTTGTGGCAAGGGCCCTGATGGGAATCTTTACCCGAGTGGGTTTTCCCAAGGAAGTTGTGTCCGACAGGGGGACCAACTTCATGTCAGCATATATGCGGGCAATGTGGAAGGAGTGTGGAGTGACCTACCGGTTCACAACTCCTTACCACCCCCAGACCAATGGTCTGGTGGAGAGGTTTAATAAAACCTTGAAAGGCATGATCAGAAGTCTGCCTGAAAGCCTGCGGAGGAAATGGGACGTCCTCTTACCCTGTTTACTTTTTTCCTACAGGGAAGTGCCACAGAAGGGAGTGGGCTTCAGCCCCTTCGAGCTTCTGTATGGGCACCCTGTACGCGGACCTCTTAACCTGGTGAGAGACGGCTGGGAAAGAACTCCCAGAAAGCTCCCCCAGGATGTGGTGAGCTACATGCTGGCCTTCCGGAGCCAAATGGCTAAGTTGTGGAAGCAAGCTTCTGACAACTTGGAAGCCAGCCAAGCAGTGATGAAGGCGTGGTATGACCACAACGCTCACCCGGTGGAGTTGGAGCCTGGCCAGAAGGTGTGGGTGATCGAACCCGGAGAGCTTAGTGCCCTCCAGGATCGCTGGTCAGGACCCTTTGAGGTGTTGGAGAAGAAGGGTAAGGCTACCTACTTGGTGGACCTGAAGACCCCTCGTCAGCCCCTGCGGGTGCTGCATGCCAACCGCCTCAAACCCCACCACGAGAGGCCCGAAGTCATCTTGATGATGGTGACTGACGGAGGAGAGGACGTGGAAAGCGAGCCTCTCCCTGATCTGTTTGCGTCTCAAGAAAAGGATGGGTCGGTGGAGGGAGTGATTCTCTCCCCATCTCTAACTCCTGAACAGCAGGAGGACTGTCGCCAGGCCCTGGGGCAGTACTCTGCGTTGTTCTCCCTTGTCCCGGGTAGGACTCACCTGTGCGTCCATGACGTGGACACAGGAGACAGCCCACCTGTGAAGTCCAAGATCTACCGGATGTCAGACAAGGTGAAGGCCAGCATTCATAGTGAGGTCACTAAGATGCTGGAGCTAGGAGTGATTGAACCTTCTAGCAGCCCCTGGTCCAGTCCGGTGGTGTTAGTACCAAAAGCTGCACCACCGGGTGCCCAACCAGAACTGAGGTTCTGTGTGGACTACCGGGGACTGAATTCAGTGACAAAAACTGATGCTCATCCGATCCCTAGGGCGGATGAATTGATTGACCGGCTGGGAGCTGCCCAATATCTAAGTACCTTTGACCTTACTTCGGGGTACTGGCAGATCTCTTTGACAGATGGAGCAAGGGAAAGGTCAGCCTTCTCCACGCCCAATGGCCACTACCAGTTCTGTGTGATGCCCTTTGGGCTCAAGAACGCACCTGCCACGTTTCAGCGCCTGGTAAACCAGATCCTCACCGGAATGGAGAGTTTCTCTGCTGCTTATCTGGATGACATAGCCGTCTTCAGTAACAGCTGGGAGGATCACTTGCGTCACCTGCAAGCTGTTCTCCAGGCCCTGAGACAAGCTGGATTGACGATCAAGGCCAGCAAGTGCCAGATCGGGCAGGGGTCGGTAGTGTACCTTGGACACTTGGTGGGTAGGGGAACGGTGCAACCCCTCCAGGCGAAGATCGAGGCCATCATGGCCTGGGAACCCCCCAAGACACAGACTGAGGTCCGAGCATTTTTGGGCCTCACGGGATACTATCGCCGCTTCGTGAAGGGGTACGGTACCATCGTAGCCCCTCTCACGGAGCTCACGTCCAAGAAACAACCTCGACGGGTAGTCTGGACGGAGGCTTGTCAGCAAGCCTTTGAGAGATTGAAGAAAGCCATGTGCGAGGCCCCGGTCTTAAGGGCCCCAGACTTTTCCAAGAAGTTCATTGTCCAGACAGATGCATCAGAACATGGCATTGGGGCAGTGTTATCGCAACTCAACGAAGAGGGTCTGGATCAACCCGTGGTCTTCCTATCCAGGAGACTACTTCCCAGGGAACAGAAGTGGAGTGCAATAGAGCGTGAAGCCTTTGCAGTGGTATGGGCTCTGAAGAAGTTGCGGCCATACCTGTTTGGCTCGCACTTCCTGGTTCAGACCGACCACAGACCCCTTCGCTGGCTGATGCAGATGAAGGGGGAGAATCCCAAGTTGTTGAGGTGGTCTATTTCCCTACAGGGGATGGACTTTCAGGTGGAACATCGGCCTGGAGTGGACCACGCCAATGCAGACGGTCTCTCAAGGTATTTCCGCCTTAGTGATGAGAACTCCCAAGGGGTTGGGTAGCTCTCCCCACTTTCAGCTGGGGGGGACGCGTGTTAGACCTGTCAGCCCTTTGGGTGGTCCCTCCTCATCATTATTTATTTTGTCCCACTTTTGCCTCAAACCCTGTTTGAATTTTTCCTTTTTGGGAACCACCAGACTTTTTTTTCGTGTTGCTGCAGATTCAGGGAGCCATTTTAGCTACCCCTGAAACTTCTGTCTGAGGGCCTGAAGCACAAAATGGTGGCCACCTGTGACATCACCAGCATCCACTGGAACCTACCAGCACCTTCCAGAACATTCCAGGAGATTCCAGAACTCTGTGACAGTTGGAGACCGTTTAGAATGTTGGGAGGATAAGAGAGGCAGTTGGCAGTTGGAGCTGGCAGTTGGCACCTGACTGGTGAAGAGAGAGGAGCACAACAGTGAAGGAGGAAGGAGTGAAGCAGCAGGGGTGGAAACTTGTGCCTGGAGTGGGGTCCATAAACCCACCCTTGATACTTGTCCCTACTGATGGATCCCAGCCTATAGCCCTGTGTGGGAAGAAGACAGAAGAAACTTATCCTAAGGACCTGGACAGCAGGAACAGGCCTTAGAACCAAGAAAACAGCAAGATTCTGACCTGAGAACTGGTTTCCCTGGAGTCCGGCGTCGAGTAGCCTGAAGACCTGGAGCCCGAGGTGGAGAAGCGGCGCTGACTGAAGTAGCAGACGTCGTACCCGGAGCCGCCTGAGGTCGTGAGAGGGCGCCGACAGAGGTCGTGAGGAATACCAGAGGTCGAGGAGGAAGTGAACCGAGGTCGAGCGAGCGGCGTCATCGGAGGAGTGAAGTCCGCCCTCCGGAGTCGTCGGAGACCGAGGTAGAGGAGCACCGGAGGTCGGGAGTGAGGATCGCACTCCGGAGTCGCCCGGAGCCTGTGAGGAGGAGCACCGGAGGTCGGGGGTGAGGATCGCACCCCGGAGTCGCCGGAAGTCGACATCGAGGCCAGGCCGGCCGACGTCATCGGAGCCGAGAGCGCCATCGGACCGGAGCCGCCCGAAGTCGACATCGTGAAGAGACTGCCCGACGCCGTCGAATCGGAGGTCGAGATCGAACCGAGGCCACCGACATCGGACCGGAACCGCCTGCCGGCGTCGTCAAAGAACTGACATTGTGCCGAGGCCGCCGAGACCGAACCGGAACCGCCTCACGGCGTCGACACGACTCCAGCGGCGTCGGAACATCAGAAAAAGGGCAGTAAGTGGAGTAGAGGGCGCCTAAGGCCCTGTGGAGACCTGAGAGACTGCTCTAAGGGGCTAGGGAGGTGCTGAAACCAACCTGACTGTGCAAGGGGTGAACTGGGACTAACCTAGAGAGGTTGTGTGGAGAGAGAAAGCCAGGGCACTGGTATTCCCCCCTTTGATCTACCTCAGATTAGGCCTCAGCCTTGTCCCAGCCAGGGAGTAGCCCCCCCTCAAGCCTTCCACAACCCTACAAGCTGTGCCTGGGCCAAATCTGCCCTTAAGAATTGAAGTGTCATCTGATTACATGAGTGTTGCTGTATACTTTTAATTATTTATTGGGGATACTGTATTTATTGAGTTTTTACCTATTTATTGCTGCACTATATTTATAGGTCCACAGGACTTGTTGGTGTACAATATTTATTGGTACAGTATTTATTGCCTCAAAGTATTTAATTGTCTGTATATATTGCACTTGTATTTATGCCCTGTTATTTATGATCACCCCTATTTATTTCATCAAACAGCCAATATTTATTTGACCTGCACTAATTGAAACTTGTATATTGTGATTGACCTATTTATTTTTCCAATCAGCAACTAAGAGAAAAAGATAAAGAAAGAATATTTTCATAATTTTTACGGTGTAGAGTCGTTTTTGGAACGGATGCACGCATGGTTATTGTATGGGTATATTGTATGCTTAGCACTGCGCCTGTTTCCTGACCACTCGAGCCAAGCTACCACAGTGTGTTCCGGAAGACCACCACCACCCCTTCTAGTGTGGGAGTGGGCTGTTTCCAACAAGGAGTAAGCCAGAGACAATGAGATGCCATATGGGAGAGGCACATGGCGATCCAAGTGCAACAAGTAATGGGCGAGCAACCTAATTTTTCCATTATTAACCTTTCCTCTCATAACATTACCCCTGAAGAACGCTCAGTTCTGGAACTGGGGTTATCTTTCTGTCCAACTGCAAACTTTGATTATCCCAAAGCCCGTATTGACGTTTTCCTGTTTATCAGGAAGCTTAAGCTTCTAAAAATCCATACGCTTAAACAAATCAGGGGTACTTCCCTCAAGCCACATCCAGTGAGGCCTGAGACCCCCACAGAAGCATCACTCTCTATGGGTGATATAGAGACACTTTCCACACTCAGGGAGATCGAGTTGGGTACCAGGGACTGGGTGACTGACCGAGAACTACTGGCCAATATGGACATTGCAACAGATCGCAGGTCCAGGAATGATTTCAAGCCCGAGTCCAAGTTCAATCCTGTGATTTCACATGATGGCATTGATACATATCATGAGACAGTACTACTGGACCTGATTGAGCTGTGGAAGAAGCAGAATAACCAGTTTGCTGCCAATTTGACACCAGCACAAAGGTTAGGATTACAATCCCTCCGCAAAGCAGACACTTTTGTGATCAAGCCCTCGGACAAAGGGGGCAATGTCGTCCTCTGGGATATCAACAACTACAGGACGGAGGCTTTACATCAGTTAGAGTACTCAGTGAGTTATCTGAGGTCTAGCTTAACGGAGTACAACAAGACCATTACAGAGTACCATAAACTGTTGGATGTATGGCACGGGAAGGGAACCCTGAGTCGTAATGAGTTTCTCTTCTTACTGGTGAAGCAACCTGTAATCCCAGTGTTTTACATGCTCCCCAAAGTACATAAACATGCCACGGAACCACCAGGCAGGCCCATTATCTCGGCTAACCAGAGCCTTTTAGAGAACTACTCTATTTATTTGGATTATTTCCTGTGCCAATATGTGATTAATTTGCCCTCGTTTTGTAGAGACACCATGGATTTCCTTTCTAAAATACAGGACATCCCTTGGAAAGACTCGTATATTTTGGCCACAGTTGATGTAGTGTCTTTATACACTTGTATTGAACACAATCTTGGATTAGAGGCATGCAAGTATTATTTCCGAGACAGGCCACTTGCCATGTATGATCATACAATGTCATTTTTGGACATGTTACAATTCTGTCTACATAATAATTGTTTCCTCTTTGACGATAAGTGGTACAAGCAATACACGGGGACTGCGATGGGAAGCTGCTTCGCCCCCAGCTATGCCAGTATGTTTATGGGGTGGTAGGAGGCAGAGCACCTATGGCAGAGTGGCAACGAATCATACATGGATAACCTTATCTTTCTAATATGGCATGGTCCGCAGGATTTCATCACAGGCTTATCTGCTAAATCTTAGTTTTACCAGGAAGATTCATGCCACCGCGATTGATTTCCTTGATGTCCTAGTTGAGGTTAAAGACAACATGCTACACACAAGAAAGGCAACGGTGGGGAATAGTTTACTGCATGCCCAGAGTCACCACCCAGATGGTTTGAAGAGGAGCATCCCTACGGGGAGCTCCTCATGGCGATGCGCAACTGCAGTTCCACTGAGTCTTATTCCAAGGAACAGAAGAACATGCTGGGTTGCTTTAAGACGCGTGGTTATACAGGCAGAACTATCAGAATAGCAGTTAAGAAAGCGTCTACAAGAGATAGAAAGAGTCTCCTTGTCCATAAGATAAAGGATGAGACCAAGCAAGAGGTGAGACTGATCACAACTTTCAACAATGCTTCACAGGCATTTCAAAGAATGGGTTGCAAACACTGGCATTTAGTCAGGAGGGATGTGGTAATAGGCAAGTTGGTTAGTCCAAGGCCACACATAATCTACCGGAAATGTGACTCTTTGCAGGACACACTTGTACATAGTCATCTTACATGGGGTGGCAGAACTCAGGGAACATGGTTACCACAAGTGTGGTTGCTGCAAGGCCTGCAGTAGCAGTACCAATGTTAAGAAATACAACCTACCAACAGGCAAAAGAGAAAAGATACAGAGCTTCATCAACTGTAACACTGATTTTGTTGTTTATGTTTTTACCTGCATCTGTGGTTTACGCTATGTTGGGAGTACAATCTTCCCAGTGTAGAAAAGACTGCTGGAACATCTGCGCGCCATTAGAAATAGAGACTTGACTTGCACAACAGCTAAGCACTGCGATTTGGAACATAGAAATGTTAATGAGATCAGCTCCAAGTTGTCTTACTTTGGTATTGACAGGAATCCAGTTCAAGAACGAGGAGGAGATCGAGAACGCAGCCTGCGACGTTTGGAATCTGTATATATAATTTGTCTACAGAGCAAGATCCCTGGAGGCCTCAACCATGAGGAGGACCTTCATGTGCATCTAGGGTAGAGATGATATCATATACCTTTGGTGCCCTTCTGTTGCCGATCACCACTAAACTGTGGTAATCCTCCCAGCTCAATCCACAGGAGCGACAAGGAATTCCTCACACTCCCAAAGCCTCTCTATGGGTGAGGAGAGTTCAGATACACACACCCACAGAATGACCTTCGGAGATGTGGGGATCAAAAGACTTGATGCTATCACTTCAGATCCCCCAACTGGTTTTCTTCGGAACGATCAGAAAGGGAATAACCTACAGAGGAGACAAGGAAGAGAGCGTTACTAAACTTTCCCCCCACTCCGATGTCAATACATGTCATAAAAGCACCAAGTGCTGGCGTTATATCTGACACACACTGTCCCTTACCAGCCGGACATCTCCTGAGGTGAAAAGTAATATCAGCAGTGCAGATTGTAGGCAATGGAAACAAGGGTACTGGGGTTCTCTGATCATAAGTACTCCAACAGACTTAAAATAAGGCGTTGTACACACAAACAATAGGGATCAAGGATCATAGGGATGAACAGCGCCCTGCCAAAGTAATAGCCAATTTCTTGCAGAGGCTTTTCCCTTAAATATAAACAATCTTGCCTTGAGAACCTGCCTTAAGACCCAAACAAATAATAAAGTACAAACGCGCACCGCGCGTGTCCCGTCTAACTAGCATAAGAGGGAATCTAGATACAATGTAACCAACTCAAAAAAAGAAGACGTGACCGCGTTTACACAATAACAAGGGCGCGGCCGTGTTTCCTAATACCGTACAATGCACAGCCGGGAAACTGGAAACAGAGTAACCATCAAGGCGGCCAGGGAGCGGGAAACCGTGCAACTTTCAATGCGGCGGGGGAGCGGGAAAATGTGCAGCATTCAAAGCGGCCGGGGAGCGGGAAACTGTGGAGGATTGAATACGGCCGGGGAGCGGGAAACTGTGGAGAATTTAATGCGGCCGCATCTTTGTTAGCTCAGACGGCGCGTCCGCGTATTCAGCAAGGAAGAACGGAGAGCTGAACCAACTTCTCTCTTGGGCACTGAATGTGGGGGAAACTAGCGAGAGGACGCTTTCTATACCGTTCAGTCACCTCTAACAGACAAAGAAACACTAAACAGGATACAGGACGAAGGGGCGTGGAGTTGGGTTCCTGGAAACCGAAAGCCAAGCACCAGCTTCTCGGCAAATCAGGGTTTATAAAGGGAGGGGGCGAACATAAACTCCACCTCCCTTAAAGCAGTAAGGGACCTGCTAAAAAGTGTGTGTCACCACAAGGCCAGCACTCAACTCTCTCTCTAGACTCTAGAGACTATGCAGGAGGCCTGACATCTAACAGTTCTCCCACCCAAAGGTCTATTTACAGGCCTGGGCTTTGTGGGATGTAGGGCATGAAATCTATGAACTAGAACAGGAGCATGTACATTTTCAGCAGGTTCCCAGGATCGATCTTCTGGAGCATATCCTACCCAGTCAATCAAATACTGAAGCTTACCCCTATGCCTACGGGAATAAAGTATTCTTTTTACTTCGTATTCTGTTTCCCCACCCACTAGGACAGGAGGAGGAGGTTTTTCAGGATTCTGAGAGGGTTTATATTCTTTGAGTAAGGAAACATGGAATACTGGATGAATACGCATGTCTTCAGGTAACTCAAGTCAAGTGACACAGGAATGATGAGCTAAGAAATTTTATAAGGTCCGAAGTAACGGGGTTGTAACTTCCTTGGGCCTGCTAATCTTAAATTCTTGGTAGATAACCATACCCTGTCACCTACTTGATAGTCTGGAGCAGGACGGCGGTGTTTATCAGATTGTACTTTCATAGCTTCTTTGGTCTTCATCAATACCCTAGTGGCGGCTTCCCAAGTCTCTAAAATGGTAGCATGATGTTGGTGGACGGCAGGGATGTTGTCTAGATGGATAGGTACCGGGAAAGTAAGAAATCTAGGGTGGTGTGCATTGGCAAAAAAGAAGGGAGAAACACCAGTGGAAGAATGAGGGCATGTACCCAGTTCGATGTGATGGTAGACAACAAGCACCGCAGGAATTGTTCTAAGGTCTGATTAGTTCTTTCGGTCTGCCCATCTGTCTGTGGATGGTACGCTGTGGACAACCTGTGGTCTATTCCTAGAGCTACACACAACCCCTGCCAGAAGCGTGAAATGAACTGGGTGCCTCTGTCGGTTATTATCACAGAGGGAACACCGTGTAATCTAATGATCTGTTCTATAAACACCTGTGCCAATTCTTTGGATGAAGGCAATTTTTTCAAGGGGATGAAGTGAGCCATCTTTGTAAACAAATCTACCACCACTAAGATAGTGTTGTACCCTTGTACTAGAGGTAAGTCTGTAATGAAATCCATACTAACTGTGTGCCAGGGGACTGACTGAATGTTTGTAGGCTGGAGTAATCCAGCAGGGGCGGTATGCAGAGATTTTTGTCTCACACAAACAGGACATCTCACGACATAAGACAGTACGTCCTTGCTTAAGCCCTTCCACCAAAACCATAGTTGACAAAGCTGTATGGTCTGTTCTCCACCCGGATGACCTGTTAGAGAAGTGTTGTGACACCATTTAATTATTTGTTGTTGTAGATCTACAAGGGGCACGTATATCTTGTTGTCATGGAGGTACAACCCGTCTTTAATGGTGTGTTGTGGATCCTTCACCCAGTCCAGAGGTGCCATTTCACCAAAGGCGTCCATTAACCGAGTCAAGAAGGGAGTGGGTGTGTTTCCTTTCTCACTGCCTTCAGTAATTTTATAACATGGAATGAGAGGAGGATGCTCATTTGTTTGTATTTTTTAACAGATCCCAGTCTAGACAAGGCATCGGCCTTACCATGCGGAGGTCCAGGGCGATAGGTGATAACGAAGTCGAACTCACTAAAAAACAGAACCCATCTCATCTGTCTTGGAGTTAACGCCTTGGCTGATTTAAAAAACTGCAGATTGCGATGGTCTGTGTAGATGGTAATAGTGTGTGGGGACCCCAACAAATAATGCCTCCATTCCTGAAAGGCCAGTTTTATAGCCAAGAGTTCTCGTTCTACGATGGTATAGTTCTGTTCAGCCGGGAGAAGGGTCTTCGAGAAGTATGCTACAGGGTGTAGGCAACCTGTTGTTGGGTTGCGCTGGGATAAAACTCCACCCACAGCATATTGAGAAGCATCTGCTTCCACATAAAAGGGCTGCGTGTTGTCGGCATGACGAATGACGGGCGCGGTAGTAAATCTGTTCTTGAGCTGCGAGAAGGCCTGTTCTGCCTCAGGGGACCAGACAAAGGCAGTCCCTTTGCGGAGCAGCCGAGTAATGGGGGCAATCAGATCCGAGAAGTGATCGATAAAGCGTCTGTAAAAATTCGCAAACCCGATAAAAGATTGGACCTCTTTTACATTGGTAGGACTCGGCCATTTGACCAATGCGTCTATCTTTCTTGGATCCATATGTATGGCTTCGGGTGAGATGACAAACCCTAAAAATTCTACCTTCTCCGTGTGGAATGTGCTTTTGTCCAGTTTAGTGAATAAATGATTATCCATCAGTCTTTGCAATATCTTCTTTACGTGCTCTACGTGTTCTTGTTCAGTGTTGGAGAAAATTAAAATATCATCTATGTAAACAATCACGAAGAGATCAAGATATTCACGTAAGATAAAGAATTGAAAGGCCGCAGGGGCATTGCAAAGACCGAATGGCATGTCGCAGTATTCGTATAATCCAAACTTCGTACGAAATGCAATCTTCCATTCGTCCCCTTCTTTAACTCTGATCAAGTGGTAGGCCCCTCTAAGATCTAATTTGGTGAAAATCTTGGCCCCTCGCACTTGCTCCAATAATACTGAAATGAGGGGAAGGGGATATTTGTTTTTTATGGTTACCTTGTTTAATGCGCGATAATCAAGACATGCTCTTAAACCCCCTTCACGTTTCGGAATGAAGAAGAGGGGAGAAGACACAGGGGAGGTCGAATGTCTTATGAACCCCTTATCCAACATCTCCTTGATATATTGTTGGAGATATTCCGTCTCAGGCTCAGTCAGCGCATATACACGACTCACTGTCAGCTCCGATAGCTTCGAGTAGAATCTGTTGACCACCTCGGAGTTGGTTCGTTGCACAAAGGGTTCCCCCTCTTGATCGTTTCCTCTCTGATTGCTATTATAGCACAAGAGATAGATCGGATCAAGTGAGGGAAGGAAAGGATGGGGACAGCGGGGAGGGAGACCTGTGAAAATAGAAGCACACCATTAAACAACTTTATCTATGCGTAGTCTAATACATAAACTTCAGCATGGGAATCTACCCTGTGGAGGTAGACAATACCTGTAAAAGAAAATAACCATGAACTTCCTTTCAAATGCCATGAACAGTTCTATTCTTTGTTGTTGTTTTCGGGTTTGTTTGTACCCTTTGTCTACACACACCACAAAGAACAGGTAGCGTTATCACCAAAAGAAACAATAGGTATTGGCATGCCTTTCTTTAGAACCTTTGAACAACCAAACTCTCATTCCATGAACTCCACCGTTTCTTAACACGGCTTCGGCTATGGATTATAATGCACTCTAGTTGCCGGTTCGAAACCCGGCTTCGGCCCTCAGTGCTCCACCCTGTAATTGTGAGCTTCAAATTTCCTCCTCTCTCTATTATTCGAACAGAGAGGGGATCTTGCGTAGTTTCAATTTTCAAATGCCAGAGCCGTTCACTTCACGGCGTCGCTCTCGCTCTCACACAATCATACCAATATACTCCACAGACCTTACTTGCACCCCACATGACCTTTGTGCCACTTTGATGTTACCTCCGTAAATGTACCAGCATGAGTGCGCAGAGGAGAAGCACTCTAAAGCAACTATATTAAGCTCCATTGTTCCTTCGTTACCAATCCCCCACACTCGAAAATCGCTCTAGCCACTTTGACGGTGCATGTGCACCCTTACCCAACCACCACGGTCTGCCGACAGGATTTCACCGACCTACTTCTCTCAGGAATCAAATCAGGAATATCCGGCAATGGCGTGGCGTGTCTGTTCCTCCTTTCACCGCTCGCGAAGCCAGAAATTACGTGGCGCGTCGGACATCGCGTCAGCACATGATGGATGCGCCGCACGGCCCTCTGGGTGCTGTAGTCCACGATGCTACGATTTGCCTGACAACGTTCCACTCGCGCTCCTGTAACAGTACATCCCTCCCCCGAGGGACGTTGTCAGGGTTTTGGTTTCAAGGGATTCAGTGAGTGGAATTTCCTTATCAGCCGAGGAGCGTAGACAGCTTCTGCGGGCTCCCAGGAGTCTTCCTCCGGTCCATACCCTTTCCATGATATCAGGTACCATACCTTCCTTCCTCTTTTCTTGGAGTCCACCACTGCTCGTACTTCATATTCCGGTACGTTATCAATCAAGATTGGCTTAGGGTGTTTGGGTACTGGAGTGTGGGCTGGCTTTAATAAAGAGACGTGGAAGACTGGATGAATACGCATGTGATTTGGTAACGCTAGTTTCACCGCTATTGGATTGATTATTTTGAGAATCTTATAAGGACCGATGTAGCGCGGGTTGAAGATGCTATAGCGCCGAAAGCGTATATTCCTGGTTGATAACCATACCGCATCACCTTCCTTGTACAATGGTTCGGGCCTCCTATGTTTATCTGCTTGTCTTTTATACGTGGTCTTTGCTTTTAAGACAGCTCTTTGGGTTTGTTTCAAAATTCTTTGGATTCTCTTGATTCTTGTTTGTACCTCTGGTACCTTCAGTGTTTCTCTAGGCAGTATAAATGGTAGGAACCGGGGGTGAAAGCCATATGTAACAAAAAATGGGGCTAGTTTTGTGGTGCTATGTTGAGCAGTATTGTAGGCTATTTCGGCTAGCCATAACCACTCTACCCAGGTTTCTGTAGTGCTTTGAACATAGGCTTTCAAATATTGTTTCAAAGTTTGGTTCAACCTCTCCGTCTGTCCATCTGTCTGTGGGTGAAAGCTAGTAGACATGTTGGAATTGATTTGTAAGGCGGAACACCACACTCTCCAGAACTGTGACGTGAATTGCGTGCCTCTGTCTGTTACGATAGTTTTGGGCAGGCCATGTAGGCGTACCACGTGAGTCAACAACAGCTTGGCCACCTGTCCGGAAGTAGGTAGACTAGAACACGCAATGAAGTGGCCCATTTTTGTTAGACTATCGATGACTACCAATATCGTGGTATAACCTTTGTCCTTCGGCAATCCTACGATGAAATCTAACGTTATGTGTTCCCACGGCGTGTTCGGGGTTGGCAGGGGTCGAAGCAACCCATAAGGCTTACCTCGATCAGGTTTGGTTTGCATACAGACTTGGCAAGTCTGTACAAGCGATTTCACATCGCTGGTCATTGTAGGCCACCAGAATTGTCTTAGAAGCCTTTATTGGGTTTTTTCTCTTCCGTTGTGTCCCGATGTGGGAGAAGTATGACACCAGTGTAGCGCTTCTTGGCGTAAGCTCGGAGTAGGTACAAATAACTGATTCCCTTTCATGGGGAGGCCTTCTCTAACCTTCCAATCCTTGTGGTCTAACAACCACTTCTGCCATCTGGGTTTTTTCATTTCTGTCATCACCTTAGTGAGGAATTGCTCGGATTTCACCACACAGATCGCCTGATCAGGATGTATAATGGATCGTGCTAAACCCCAGTTCCTCTGCCATATATGGAACCCGAGATCGCAGGATCTAAATGTCGGGATAACTGTATGCATTATTTATGCTTCCTGGTGACGAATCATCAATCAGTACAGTTGTTAAACACCATTACAGGATGTATGATCGGATACGCTCACCTGAAGAATATGAATGATGTACAATGTATGAAATATGAAAATGGCAATAAAAATAAGTTTAAAAAAAAAAATAATGGATCGTGCTATCGGTCCTGAGGGCTCTGGCGTGCTTTCCTGCCTCGAAAGGGCATCTGCCTTTTTGTTTGCACTCCCAGGTCTGTAGGTGAGCACAAACCGAAATTCTTCGAAGAAGAGCATCCATCTCAGTTGTCGAGGGGAGAGGAGGCGAGCCGATGTCATGTATTGTAAATTCCGATGATCGGAATATACCGGGGTCGTATGTTTGGCCCCCATTAAATAGTGTCGCCACTCCTTGAAGGCATCTCTTATGGCTAGCAGCTCTTTCTCTGCTATGGTGTAATTGATCTCCGATCCACTCAATTTTCTGGACATGAAAGCGATGGGATGTAGAAGCCCGTTCTGGGGATCTCTCTGGGATAGCACTGCACCAATTGCTATTTCAGATGCATCGGCCTCTACCAAGTATGGTCTTTCAGGATCTGGGTGTGCAAGGACAGGCGCCGTTGTAAATGCTTCTCTAAGCTGAATAAACGCCTGTTGTGCCTCAGGAGTCCAAGCAAATTTAACCTTTTTTCGGAGAAGTTGGGTTATCGGGGCTACTATATCTGAAAATTGAGAAATGAACCGTCTATAAAAGTTAGCAAATCCTAGAAAGGATTGTACATCCTTTACATTTGTAGGGGTTGGCCAATGTTGTACTGCCGAAATCTTTCTTTCTGCCATGGTTTGTCCTTGTGCAGACAACATCACCCCCAGAAACTCAACTTGGTCTACGTGAAACTCGCATTTACTGAGTTTACAGTACAGATTGTTTGCTCTCAATGCCTCCAACACTTTTCCTACGTGTTGCTGGTGCTGGTTGACGTCTTCCGAGTATATTAGGATATCATCTATGTATACTATTACAAACCTGTCTAAAAACTCCCTCAACACTTCATTCAAAAAGAATTGTAAAGCTGCAGGTGCGTTGCAAAGCCCGAACGGCATCACTTGATACTCGAACAATCCATATCTAGTGCGAAAAGCCGTCTTCCATTCGTCACCCCGTCTCATACGGACAAGGTGGTAAGCACCCCGCAAATCAAGTTTGGTATATACCACAGCCTTTTTTACTTGGTCCAATAGAACCGATATCAAAGGAAGTGGGTAGCTATTCTTGATTGTCACCTTATTCAAGGCGCGAAAGTCGATACAGGTCCTCAACTCGCCGTTAGCCTTTGGAATGAAAAAAAGGGGAGACGCTGCTGGGGATTTTGATGGTCTAATAAACCCGTTTGCCTGGTATTTTTCAAGATATTCACATAAATGTTTGTTTTCTTTTTCCGACAGAGCATAGATCCTCCCACATGGCACCACCGCCCCAGGAACCAAATCTATCTGACAATCGTACGGGCGATGGGGAGGTAGTTGATCCGCCTGTCTCTCGTTAAAGCAATACTATGTCCTTTTCTGCCGCTGTAGCTATAGTATACCCCGTTGGCTGGGATTTTTCTATTGGATGCTTATCCTTTAAACAGTTTTGTATACAGAACGGGGATGTAAAGACTATACTGCGATCCATCCAATTTATGGTAGGGTTATGTTTGGTTAACCACGGTAATCCAAGAATCACCCCATACAAGGGTGTTTTGATGATATTGAAAGTCAACCTTTCTCTATGGGCTTCCCCACACCCTACCTCAAGGGAGGGGGTACTAAATCCAATGGGTCCTGAAACTAGATTCCTACCATCTACGGTTAACACATTTTCCAAATGTTCTTTAGCCACCTTTGATATTCCCAAAGTCTGCACTAACACCTCATCCATAAAGATGCCGGTAGCACCGGAATCCAGAAGGGCAGTAACTTCTACCGGTTTCCCCTTTAGAAGTAACTGAAGACGCAAAAAAAAAAGGTCTTTTTTGCCTATCACTGAAGGTATTTCATATGGGCCCTTGGAATTTCCTCCCCCAATCCCTGGGCCTATTTGTTTTCCGCCTTCGATACGGTCACCGGGGTAGCCCGCGCATAACCGCCTTCTCTAGTCTTGGGTTTAGCCAAGCGCTCCTTTACATAGTGCCCTTTCTTCCCACAATACATACATAGGCCTTGCTTTCTCCTCAGTTCCCTTTCTTCCTGTGTGAGGGCCGCTCTTACTGTACCTATTTCCATAGGTTCTGCTACTGGACTAGAAAAATTTCCCTGTAAGCGAGGTTTATCACCCCTTAAAAAAGGACGATCAAATTTCTTTCTGTCCCCCCTTCTTTCGGAGAGACGATGATCTAAACGTCTAGCTAGGTTGATTAGGTCGATGCAAGACCGAGGTTGAGTGTCGATTTGGGCTATTACATCTTTTAACTCATCCTTAAGACCATGATGAAAGACTGCTGCTTGCTTTTCTTCGGGCCAATGCGTTTCTGCCACTAATCGCTGAAACACGTTTACATATACCAATAATTCACGGTTCCCTTGCTTTAACTCTAACAACTGCCTATCCACTGAATATGAGTGAGTTCTGTGGTCAAAGACGCTTTCAAACCCCTCCCGGAACCCGTCCCAATCATATAACAACGGATCATCCTTCCGTACTAAGGGGACTGCCCATTGTGCTGCATCCCCCGCCAAATAGGAGATCAGAAAGGCTACTCTAGCCTGGTTGGTACTAAACACCTTGGGACGACACGTGAAATGGAGCATGATTTGTGTCAAAAATACCTGTACCTTCTTTTCCTCCCCATGGAACCATTCTGGTGCTGCTAAGGGAATCGGGGTCGGTATTTCTACTGTAAACGGAGTGGGATGTGCTGAGGACGAACCCCCTACCCAAGTACCTCCACCAACAGGTCGGCTCCCTCCTGCATCAAAAGGATTACGCTGGAGTCTTTCTACGCGATCCTGTAATGCAGCTGTTTCTACTCTGGAGGCCGCTACCTCTGCTTGTACTATTTGTAAGGCTGCAAGAACGTCTTCTAGGGTGGCCATTGTGCTCCGAACCAACTGGGAAGTGAAAAGGTTTGAAGGCCGGATATTCTGTCAGCTCCGATAGCTTCGAGTAGAATCTGTTGACCACCTCGGAGTTGGTTTGTTGCATAAAGGGTTCCACCTCTTGATCGTTTCCTCTCTGATTGCTATTATAGCACAAGAGATAGATCGGATCAAGTGAGGGAAGGAAAGGATGGGGACAGCGGGGAGGGAGACCTGTGAAAATAGAAGCACACCATTAAACAACTTTATCAATGCGTAGTATAATACATAAACTTCAGCATGGGAATCTACCCTGTGGAGGTTGACAATACCTGTAAAAGAAAATAGCCATGAACTTCCTTTCAAAGGCCATGAACAGTTCTATTCTTTGTTGTTGTTTTTGGGTTTGTTTGTACCCTTTGTCTACACACACCACAAAGAACAGGTAGCGTTATCACCAAAAGAAACAATAGGTATTGGCATGCCTTTCTTTAGAACCTTTAAACAATCAAACTCTCATTCCATGAACTCCACCGTTTCTCAACACGGCTTCGGCTATGGATTATAATGCACTCTAGTTGCCGGTTCGAAACCCGGCTTCGGCCCTCAGTGCTCCACCCTGTATTTGTGAGCTTCAAATTCCCTCCTCTCTCTATTATCCGAACAGAGAGGGGATCTTGCGTAGTTTCAATGTTCAAATGCCAGAGTCGTTCACTTCACGGCGTCGCTCTCGCTCGCACACAATCATACCAATATATTCCACAGACCTTACTTGCATCCCACATGACCTTTGTGCCACTTTGGTGTTACCTCCGTAAATGTACCAGCATGAGTGCGCAGAGGAGAAGCACTCTAAAGCAACTGTATTAAGCTCCATTGTTCCTGCGTTACCAATCCCCCACACTCGAAATCGCTCTAGCCACTTTGACGGTGCATGTGCACCCAACCACCACGGTCTGCCGACAGGATTTCACCGACCTACTGCTCTCGGGAATCAAATCAGGAATATCCGGCAATGGCGTGGCGTGTCTGTTCCTCCTTTCACCGCTCGCGAAGCCGGAAATTACGTGGCGCGTCGGACATCGCGTCAGCGCGTGATGGATGCGCCGCACGGCCCTCTGGGTGCTGTAGTCCGCGATGCTACGATTTGCCTGACAACGTTCCACTCGCGCTCCCATAACACTCACCGGCAATTCAACGCCAGGAATTAAATCAATCCGACAATCATAACTCCGGTGAGGTGGTAAGACGGAGGCTTTTTCTACGTCAAAGACTTCTCTGAACACACTATACATGGGAGGAAGTGTCTCCTCCATCACTTCCAGGGCACAACATAATGGGATTTCCCACTCATGAGCTTCTTTATAACAGTGCAACATACAATAAGGGGATTTTAAGGTGACCTTGCGAGAATTCCAATCTATATGGGGGTTATGTACTTGTAACCATGGCACTCCCAGTATTATGGCCCCAAAATTTGGTGTGTCTATTAGATCGAATACTATCTTTTCGGAATGTCCGTTACTGCATACCATGGTCAGGGCTGGAGTATGATACGTTATTAAGCCGGACGATAATTCTGTTCTGTCCACCGCTCTGATGGGCTCTGCTTTGGCCTTTGGCACAAAAGGAATCTTTAAAGTCTGAGCCAGGTGTATATCTAAGAAATGACCCGTCGCCCCTGAATCTAGAAGGAGGGATAAGGTCTTGCGACTTTGAGTGGATACAATGAGAGTAACGGGTAGAGTAAAATGGCGTGTCACAGGAGTGTTTATACTAGCTACATCTAGCGAGACCTGAAGGGTTTGACAACTTGAAGAATCGGTCTCTTCCTTCCTCAAGTTCTCTAGAGCGACGAGGAATTCCTCACACTCCCAAAGCTTCTCTATGGGTGAGGAGAGTTCAGATACACACACCCACAGATTGACCTTCGGAGATATGGGGATCAAAAGACTGGATGCTAGCACTTCAGATCCCCCCGCTGGTTTTCTTCGGAACGATCAGAAAGGAATAACCTACAGCGGAGACAAGGAAGAGAGCGTTACTAAACTTTCCCCCCACCCCGATGTCAATAGATGTCATAAAAGCATCTAGTGCTGACGTTATATCTGACACACACTGTCCCTTACCAGCTGGACATCTCCTGAGGTGAAAAGTAATATCAGCAATGCAGATTGTAGGCTATGGAAACAAGGGTACTGGGGTTCTCTGATCATAAGTACTCCAACAGACTTAAAATAAGGCGTTGTACACACAAACAATAGGGATCAAGGATCATAGGCATGAACAGCGCCCTGCCAAAGTAATAGCCAATTTTTTGCAGAGGCTTTTCCCTTAAATATAAACAATCTTGCCTTGAGAACCTGCCTAAAGACCCAAACAAATAATGAAGTACAAACGCGCACCGCACGTGTGAAACTTTCCCGTCTAACTAGCATAAGCGGGAATCTAGATACAATGTAACCAACTCAAAAAAAGAAGACGCAACCGCGTTTACACAATAATAAGGGCGCGGCCGTGTTTCCTAATACCATACAATGCACAGCCGGGAAACTGGAAACAGAGTAACCATCAAGGCGGCCAGGGAGCGGGAAACCGTGCAACTTTCAATGCGGCTGGGGAGCGGGAAAATGTGCAGCATTCAAAGCGGCCGGGGAGCGGGAAACTGTGGAGGATTGAATGCGGCCAGGGGGCGGGAAACTGTGGAGAATTTAATGCGGCCGCGTCTTTGTTAGCTCAGACGGCGCGGCCGCGTATTCAGCAAGGAAGAACGGAGAGTTGAACCAACTTCTCTCTTGGGCACTGAATGTGGGGGAAACTAGCGAGAGGACGCTTTCTATACCGTTCAGTTCCCTCTAACAGACAAGGAAACACTAAACAGGATACAGGACGAAGGGGCGTGGAGTTGGGTTCCAGGAAACCGAAAGCCAAGCACCGGTTTCTCGGCAAATCAGGGTTTTTAAAGGGAGGGGGCGTACATAAACTCCACCTCCCTTAAAGCAGTAAGGGACCTGCTAAAAAGTGTGTGTCACCATAAGGCCAGCACTCAACTCTCTCTCTAGACTCTAGAGACTATGCAGGAGGCCTGACGTCTAACACCTTCCATGTATCTTGGACACTATATATACATATATCTTTCAGGGGGCTCGCTCCTTTTCTCCCCTCCCCTCCCCTCTCCTCTTTCCCTTCACCAACAGATTCGTCAGCATCTCCTTAGTTTTTTGCAAAGTATGATTGTCACTCCTACAAGGCGGCTGCTTTGACAACGAGTGCATCACACTTACTCACCTTCCTTTTTCATAGCACCTTCGGTGGGTTTACATTTTTATGTGTTTTGGGTTATGGCATTCTCCCTTTTTCAGATGCAGGCTATTTCTCTTTTCCATCTCTCTTTTTTTTTACACCAGAAAGGGTCACTTGACTACCCGATTACTGGCTGGTAGGAATACTGTGCCAACAGGGCTGGGGCACAGCGCCACTGGGCATGATATATGCTTCTAGCATGCGACACAGGATAGGCTGCCATACCCAGCAGGGTTTGACAGGTGCACTCTGGATATTACACACTTGCATATTAGAGGGTACATCAGGCACTAGCTCTTTCTATTGCTCACACGCGGTGGCAGCGCGATGAGTAGCTGGCAGGAATTGGCAGTTTCTTTTGATAATGCTGGCGCATTGTTGTAGCATGAGGGCTGAATACGGCTTGTTGTGATTTTAGAGAAAAAACACCCCACGTATGACATTTAATATGTGTTGTTGTACATATTGATTTCTTATAATAATTGAATCATGTTTTGAAAATATTCCAACATGTTTATGAAATGTCTTCATATCGTTTATAACATGACTGGAGTCTGTTTTCACTTGTATGATGACTACTTCACTCGCATATGTTTTCTATGTCTATTGACCTTGAGAATGCTTTTTAAACACAGCCACTTCAGGGTTACGGAGTGACTTTGACAAAGACCGTGAGGTTGAAACGCGTCAGTCAATAAATTGTTATTTTCCTATCGAATCCTGAGTGCGACTTTACCTTATGGACGAGTGACGTAAGGACATGCAAATACAATAGCGGGTCCAGCGCCCGCCTGTCGGCACCAAACCTTTCTGGTGGAAGAGGTTGGAAGAAAGGCTGGAAGTTCCTGCGCAGAATATATATGTGTGATCGAGGCATCGTTGATGCTGAAACGCGTAATGGCGGTGGTGCAGGACGTTCTTGTACAATAAATACACATTGCACCTTATTGGGTCTGCTTTCGTCTATCCAGGAGTGGATGTTGTGTGGCGAAGTCTAGTGACATATATATATATATATATATATATTTTTTTTTTTAATGAAGGAATACATTACACATAGGAGCTATTGTCTCAAAGTTATGCATTATATTCTTTATTAGTATTTTTACTATCATACCTTCCTCTTACTGTATATTTATTTTATTCTTTAGATATTCTGTTATATATTTAGACTTAGATTTAAATGCTTCTAGTTACATTATAGGCGGTGACTGGAATCTTGCCCGAGACCCTATAACTGGCAGAACGGGACCCATAGATAGATGCAATGAAGGAGACCGAGCCCTATTGGGAGATATTACATCAGATCATGGAATAGTGGACCATTGGCGTCTTTGTCATCCTTCTGACCAAGAGTACACCTTTCTCTCATCGACCCATGGCACACAGTCTAGGATAGACTATTTTCTCATCTCGCATCCATTGGTAGCTATCACCACTGAATCCTCTATTCTTGAGGCCGCACTATCAGACCATGCCCCTATCCTTATTACTCTAGAGACTGGTTTAGCTTCCCCAGGTCGTAAACCATGGCGTATGAATATTCAAAGATATCGCTGTCCCAAAGGTAAGCTTTTACTCCGTTAATACATTTCTGATTATTTAACTGTTAATAAATCATCTGTCTCTTCTCGCAGAATTGTTTGGGCAGCTGCTAAAGCAACCATTCGCAGTCAGTTGATGAGAGATGCTGCGGAACCTAATAAGTCTAAGTCTTTACGTCGTACTGAATTAGAGACTCATATAACTTCTCTCACACGTTTATACACATCCCATCCCACATCACCCAACCGTCGTAAACTTGAACTTGCTAAACTGGAGCTTAATAAATTATATATTTCTAAAGCGGAGTATGCTCTTCAACGCCTAAAGAGTAGACATTATGAGCAGGGTGAAAAAGCAGGTTGTCTATTAGCAGCTCAATTGAAACAGCGCTTGGCAGCTATGGCCATTTCTGCCTTATGCTCGGATAGGGGTGAGATCCTTACGAGACCACAGGACATTGTAGATACCTTTGCATCCTTCTATAAAACACTTTATACCCCTGAAACATCAGTAACTGAGGATCAAATAGTTTCATATTTGGTAGATATCAATCTCCCTTGCCTCACAGATGAAGGTAGAGCCCTACTTGGTGGTGATATTAGCAAAGAGGAAATTGCTATAGCCATCAAGAAACTACCTTATCACAAATCTCCAGGAGAAGACAGTTTCCATGCGGAATTTCATAAATGGACTGGGACAGAAACTGTTGATACTTTATTTACTGCCTTTCAAGAGGCGGTTAAAACGCAGTCACTTGGTCCTATTTCTAACAGAGCTTGGATTGCGGTTATTCCCAAGCCTGGTGAAGACCCACTTGTCTGTAGTAGTTACCGACCTATCTCCCTCATAAACAGTGATATAAAGATTTTAGCTAGTATTTTAGTGGCACGTTTACATGAAGTCCTTCCCTCTCTCATACACCAGTCACAGGTTGGTTTTGTCCCAGGCCGTTCTTCCAGGAACCATCTCCGTACCCTGGCTCATACTTTGTGGTCTGCAAATAAGATGACGGAAGATGCTTTGGCTCTCTCATTGGATGCAGAAAAAGCCTTCGACTGCATTGTCTGGAAATATCTTTTTGCAGCCATGAAACGTTTTGGCCTAGGAGACCAATTTATCAATAAAGTTCGTCTCTTATATGATACTCCGACAGCCCAAGTCAACAGTGGTGGATTTTTATCCGATCGCTTTCCCATTAAGCGAGGTACCCAAGAAGGTTGCCCTCTTTCCCCCCTTTTATTCTTGCTAGCAATTGAGGCTCTTGCTTCACTCATTCAGCATTCACCTCATGTACAAGGTATACATATAGCAGGAGGCACTCTAAATTATACTTGTATACTGATGATATTCTTCTCACATTAAAAGATCTCCCTCACTCTCTGCCAGCTTTACTTAAGATCATTGATGGTTTTGCGACTCATTCTGGTTACAAAGTGAACTGGGATAAAAGTGAGGCTCTGCCGATTTCTCCTGGTACCACTAAAGCATCAATCGATGGTTCCCCCTTTTGTTGGAAATCATCCCAATTAAAATATTTGGGAGTCTTGGTTAATACAGGCTTATCAAATATGGTCACAGATAATATTACACCCCTTATAACACAAATGGAAACTGACTTTGCAAAATGGTCTCTTTTGGGTCTCTCTGTGTGGGGAAGGGTACAAGCAGTGAGGATGATTACCTTACCTCGCTTTAGCTATATACTTGGTATGTTCCCACTTCTTGTTCCCTTGTCTACACTTCTCAGAGTGGATGCCCGAATTCGATCTTTTGTTTGGGGATCTCCAAAGCCTCATCTAGTTGCTTCTAAATTATTGGCTCATCGATCTTATGGTGGTTTGGGATTGCCATCCTTAGAACATTATTCTTTAGCTTTACATCTTTCACAGTTAGTTTACATACTTCCGGATACAACAGATCCTTCACAGTGGGTCACAACAGAACATTCTATACTTAATCGAAGTGAAGTTCTAGATTTCCTTTATGGACTCTGTCTTTCACATTCCTCTCCCCCGCATCCAATAATGCAAGCTACTTATCAAACATGGCAACGTGCACATCGCATCCTCCGAGTTGGCCACAATTACACCTTAAAGCCCCACTCTGGGGAATGAAAGTATTTGTATAAGTGGTTGTGCACTCCAATGGTCTAGTTGGAAATCAAGAGGAATACTCACGATGGATCAACTTATCCTAAATGGAGAACTAAAATCCTTTGATTCACTTAGTGAGGAGTGCCCCATCAGCTCACACATTACTTACAACTGCAGTGCTGTCTCAAACAATGTCTTGGTTCTTCTCCCTGGTCTCTGAATTTTTCACCCATCTTAGACTACCTTCTTACTTGGGGTCGACATAAAGGGGTATTATCAGGCCTGTATGGTGTCCTGATTCATCACCTATATTCACAACCACTTCTTACATCTCTTCAGGAGAAATGGCAAGACCATCTACACATCATTTTTTAATACGGTGACTGGTCAGATATGCTAGAAGCCCTAGAGTACGCGAGAGGCTCGTTTGAAGTTCTGCCATTTTAAGACCCTACACGATTGCCATTGGACACCTCTGAAATTACAAAGAGCTGGACTTCTACCTCACTCTAAATGTTGGAGGTGTACTGGGGTTAATTGTGATCTTCCCCATACCTTCCATGCAGAATGTTTGGGCATGTGTTGGTAACACACTAAAGGATTTGATCCCTTCTCTCCAAACTCCTCTTACCCCTTCTATTATTTTATGACATGATTTTAGAAGTCTAATTACTATTACATGCCTGCAACTTCATCTTTTACATACTTTACTCTCCACAGCTAAAAACTGTATCCTGCGACAATGGAAATCATATAGTCCCCCTACGCAGGAAGAATGGATGGTAGCAATGATTCAAACTGCTTCTCATGAACGTATTATTTATAGATTACAGGATCAAGAGGAAATTTTTCAGCAAGTTTGGGCTCCCTTTCTTCACAATCCTTGAATTCGTTTCTTTCCACTCTTATCATACAATATAAACTTATATTCTAATACTTCTTTAATTTAAATATATTCATTTACATATTTATATATTTTATTATTTATCTAATTTTTGTGTATTAATTTAGGTTCTCTCTATTACCTTTTCCTTTTTTAACTCTACAAAACGTATATTACTTATTTTCTAATATATATACTAAAATTATTTTCTTCCTTTTCTCTATAATTTTATATATCTTATCTATTACTTGTTGTTTATTATTATATATGATTTATTGTTACTTTGTATGAACACAAGTTATTTTAGAGCATTGTATACAAATTCTTGTTTCTATGTATTGTTAATTTCTTTTTCGCAATAAATAATTATGAAACAAAAACAAAAAAAACACCAGCAGTATCTGTTGATACGAGATCAACCACTGTGGACAATTTTCGAATTTTGTGTGAGTTCAAAACTACTCCAGCTGAGGGTATAAGTGCACCTAAGATATCACCTACCATTTCTGAAAAACTTGCTCTCTTACTCCCTGTTAGTCCCTGTTTACTTCATTGACACTATTGTCCGTTCGGTCCACATAGTAGACTTTTTGAAAAAAAATCCCAAAATAACAGCTTCCATACCAATGTGCAGGTAACCTATAATATGCTTTCTTACCACACACATAATAGATTCCAGAGAAAACAGGATCAGTTCCACCCTTTAATCCCCATCCTCTAGTAATTTGGAAAGTATGCTCACATTCACTAGTGCCAATGAAGTAATTGTTATAATTAGTCTTTGTTCTAAACAAACATAGTTTCCCCTTCTGTGACCAGTCCAGGGACATCGCAGCGTCGGTCTCACCCTTCTCATAATATCCTTCTCTAAAAGCCCAAGGTGGTACCTGTGATTTCTGTTCATCATCTTACTCCTGGAAACCTGCTCCTCTATTTTCTACCATATCTAAGAATAATCTCTTTTCAACATGTAAGCTACATGTAAAATTATTTTTGTAAGCATGTTCTACATCTAAGGCTTTAGTGATATGGAACAATTCTTCCATATAGCGTGTATTTTTACCACTTACTACTTTATTTAGTTCCCTTACAATTGGTACTAAATCTATGTCAGTATATTGATACTCCAGTTTACCTGTCATGTAAAATAGGCTACTGAGGACACTACATGACACACCATAGGTTAGTGAAAGGTGGTGATATGTTACACCTTCTGAGACAGATGAAAGTAATTGCATGCAGACATAACAATCACTCACATTCATAGTATTAGTATATTCATACAACAACTTGGTAAATACATTTAACGAAAAATCACTAATAGATTTGTCATGATGGATAATGCTTCCATCCAATTGTTCAATATTAGTTTTCGTAGGTGGTTTAGAAACATCTTTCATTCCTTCAATTGACACATCATTAGTATTATTTCCATTGTTATTTACATAAAAAATGGGTATGACAACAATTAACAATATCCATATGTGTTAATAGATAGTCTAGTCTATAATAGTCTATAATCTAAAAAATCAGAAAAAATCTATATGGACTCTATTCTATAAACTTCTAAAATAGATTTTAGTGTAAACCTGCACTTAATGACTTTCTTCTTCGCCCCTTTCTTTATTTCAGTCTTTTGGTCTTTCTTGAGTTTTTAATTCAAATTCAACTGATAATTTTCACCTTAATCTCTTTACAGCTACTTTTGTGGTGGTCTCATTTTATTCTCATCTTCCTTTTCAGTATCACTACTGTTGTGTTCTTCACTTAGACCCAAACTTTCAAATTCTTCCAGTATGACGTAGGTCCATTCAGGAGCTTTTTACTTTCTACATGGAATTCTTGTTCTTGATCGTGTTGCTTTTCTTTTTGTAATTGCTGGTTCTGTTTGGCTTGAGACTTTGTTACTTTGCTCTGGTCTTTTCCTCAATCTTCTCTTTACTATTCTGTACTTTAGTCTTCTTGCTCCACTTGATCAATTGTCTCCTTTTCTAGGTGTCTTTTTCTGTACTACCTTTTCACCTTCTGTGTTTTGTTCACCATTCCATTTATTCAGTCTTCTTTCTATCTGCCCCTCACTGTTCCTTTGTATTTCTGTTTCTGTAGGCTCATCACTTGTTTCTGATTCACCAGTAAGTTCACCTTCTACTAGCTCATTTGTGACTTCATTCTCCTCTGGCCCTACTTCTGGCTCAACAGCTGTTTCGCTTTCTTCTGTCTCGACAGCTGCTTCACTTCCCTCTGGTTCAACGGCAACCTCACATTCTTCTGACTCAACAGCAGTCTTTTCAGTGACAGTATCTGGTTCCCACTCTACTTGACTTGTGCTTGGCTGTTCATTGTCAAAATGTTCATCAAAATCTGTCACTCCAGACTCTTTAGCTTCGCACACTTCAGCTGCTGGTTCTTGATTTTCATTTACCAGTTGCTGTTCTTTAGGTCTTTCAATTGAACTTGGGATTAGGTGGGTATGGCTTGCATGTACATGTATCCAATGTGGCAAGCCAAAACACTTCACTGCCGTGGTCATCACCAATATGATCTGGTAAGGGCCGCTCCAATGGGGTTATACGCACGTTTTCTTCACGTACTTCTTGAGTAGGACCCACTCACCAGGATTCAAGTCATGTACTTGGTTCCGCTGTGTCGGTGTGGTGTCTCCTCCAACCTGGTGAGACACAGAACGCACCAGGTCAGCCAGTCCTTTGCAATAATCTAGCACACAATCATCAGACATATTCATCAGTTTGTTCGCAGGTATGTATGCTCTCATGGCTCTTCCCATTAACACTTCATGGGGGCTTAATCCAGTCTTTTTGTCATGAATACTTCTAAGACTCATCGAAACAAGGGGTAAAGCGTCAGGCCACTTCAGTGTTGTGGATGCACATACCTTCCCTAATCTAGACTTTATTGTGCCATTTAACTGCTCAACAATACCAGATGCTTCTGGTCAATAGGCACAATGCAGCTTCTGCTCGATTTGTAAGGCTGCACAAATCATCTGAATTATTTCATTATTGAAGTGAAATCCTCTATCTGATTCCAAAG
Organism: Triturus cristatus; assembly: GCF_964204655.1. Classification (NCBI taxonomy): domain Eukaryota; kingdom Metazoa; phylum Chordata; class Amphibia; order Caudata; family Salamandridae; genus Triturus; species Triturus cristatus. The sequence goes on from NC_140592.1 coordinate 778,893,033, forward strand.
TGACTGGAAAACCAAACCTAGTGATCAGTTCTCTCAACAACACTTTAGCCACTGTGAGGCTATCATTCCTTCTTGTTGGATAGGCCTCTACCCAGCGAGAAAACAAACAGACAATGAGAAGGACGTATTTCAGCCCAATACATGGTGGTAACTCAATGAAGTCAATCTGAAGTCTGGTAAAAGGACCTCTTGCTTTCCCAATTACACCCCAACTTACAACTGTCTTTCTTCCTGCATTTTGTTTTTGGCATATGGCACACCTTTGACATAAACTTTCTCGATGACCCTGAACTTTGGATTATACCATGTCTGCTTGAACAGTCTAACCATTGCATCTCTTCCAATATGTGTGAGTCCATGGTACATCCTGGCCATGTAAGAAAGTAAAGAATTTGGCAATACTGGCCTTCCATCATAATAAACCCATACCTCAACTTCTACATTTTTCCTCTGCTCTTCTTTCTCCTTATCACTGGCTTCTTCCTGCATTTGCCTTACCTCTTCCCAAGTTTCAAATGTGGTTGTCAACATAAGATGGCATTCGGTATTTCCTCTTTCAATTGATCTGTTTATGGCCATTGTATTTTGTGTACAGTAAAGCACTAATTGATCCCCGTATCTGTTGCCCTTTGTCACATTATCATCTCCTGATTGATGTGCAGCACATTTTACAACTTCAATTTTTGGTAACTGCAAAGCTTCTAATAATTCCTTTACAGTTTTTCCATTCCAAATTGGGAAACCTGAGGAAGTCAGGAATCCTCTTTGCATCCATAGCTGACCGAAGTCTTGTACGACGCCATATTCATACTGACTGTTGGTGAAGATTGTTACTTTTAGACCTTTTGCCAATTTACATGCTCTAGTCAGAGCAATTAACTCTGCGACTTGGGCGGAGTTCACTCCCTCCAGACAGGATGCTTCTAGTGCTCCTGATAAGGTGCAAACAGCAGGTGCAAACAGCATAACCAGCACACAATTCACCCTTTTCGTTTCTGAAAGGACGGGGTTTAGTACGGAGTTCTGTCAGTTCCAAACAATCATGTTCTGCTTCCTCTCTCACTTCCTCAGATCTTGAATTTGGTAACAAAGTAGCAGGGTTCACAGTAGTGCACCTCCCCACAGTCACATTTTCAGCACCAAGGATCACTCTTTCATATTTAGTCAGCCAACTAGAGGTGATGTGTTGAGTCCGAGTGCGGGTTAGAAGGATCTCAACAGAGTGTGGTACACACACCTTTACTGGGTAACCCATTACAATTGCTTCACCTTGTTCCAAACTTACACAAGTGGCAGCTACTGCTTTTAAACAGCCTGGCAATGCTGCAGCCACTGAATCCAGGGTAGCAGAAAACTATGCCACCGGACGCAGTGCCATTCCATGTTTCTGAGTTAAGATTACAAGTGCACATCCATCTCTCTCACAACAGTATAATGCAAATTCTTTAGAGTAATCTGGCATTCCCAAAGCAGGTGCTTGACAAAGACTGTTTTGCAATCTTGAAAAAGATTCCATACTCTCTTCATCCAAGACAATTGGATCTTTCACATCTTTTCGTGTCAACCTCTGTGAGGTTTTGCAATTAGTGAGAAACCACAGATCCACTGTCTGCAGTATCCAACCATTCCCATAAACATTTGCACTTCTTTTTGATTTCTGGGTGGATTCATTTTCTTGATCACACTGATTCTCTCTGGCGTCACCTTTCAAACCCCCTTTTCAATCTTGTGACCTGAATACTGAACATCCTGTCTACAGTATTGCAATTTAGATGGTGACACTTTATGTCCTCCTTCTGCTAAATTGTTCAATAAAGCAATTGTATCTGTTACACATGCTTCTCGTGTTTTTGATGCCACCAGTAGGTCATAAATGTACTGAACGAAAAAAGAGTTTCCAGGCATGATCAAAGTCTCCCAAAATTTTTTCAAGAGCGGAATAAAGATCGAAGGCCTCTCAGTGTACCCTTGAGGAACTCAGCACCATGCCACGACACGGTTTCCGCACCAGAATGCAAATAAATATTGACTTTCTGGGTGCAAAGGAATGAAGAAAAATGCCTGACACAAATCAATAATGGTGTACCATTCAGCATCACAAGGAATTTGGTAAAGAATTACTGCTGGATTTGGCACTAATGCACAACATGGTATTACAAGTTTATTCACCTTTCTCAAATCTTGAACTATATTTTCCATTAGGCTTTTTAATTCCAATAATGGATGAATTACAGGGACTGCTCATTATTTCTTTTAGAATCCCTTGTTCAATCATTTGATCAATCACAGGTGTGACTCCAGCAATTACTTCTGGACTCATTTTGTACTGTGGGATATTCAGATATACGGCACCATCTTTTACTGTAATCTGAATTTGATCTACATTTTTCATTAACCCAATCTCTTTTCCTGTGAAATTCCACACATCTGTTCTCACTGTACTTTTTAATTCATCAGGCAGATCTTCCCCAGTGAGGAGTGAATATAATTCGCTCACTTCTGACTCTCTTTGGGCCATCATGACTTTGTATTCAACATTCTCATCAGGTGTCATAAATGCAACACCATCCGGTGCACAATAAATGGTGCAATTCATTTTGCACAACAAATCTCTGCCCAGGAGATTAACGGGACTGGAATCACATACCACAAACCGATGCATGTCTTTGAAATTTCCAATATGAACTTCTATCTGGGCTGTGACAAGAGTTCTAATATGTTTATTTGCAATGCCTACAACTTGGATAGTTTCTCCCGAGAGGGGTAGGTTTGGAATTTCTGCTGCTCTCACAGTAGAACCGGTAGCACCAGTGTCCAACAAGAAGGTGATATCTTTACCTTCTACCTTTCCATCAACAAATGTACCTCACTGATCTACCGCTAAAGATGCGCCAAGGACGCACTCTTCCTCCCCCCTCAGGCACCATCATTGAGATGAATCCGAATTACTCTCATTGCACCACAACAAATACTGCAAAACTAGTGGATTGTTACCCAACTGCTCTTCTACGTGGATTCCAGAACTTGCACTGTACATCTGCATATGAGCATTCACATTACAGGGTATAGGAGGTTGTGGCACCTGTAACTGTGGAGTAACTACCTGCTGCTGCTGATTCCAATCACCTCATTCTGCATCTGTGGATTTAAATTTTGATTTACTTCATTACCCTTTTGACCAGAGCTACACTCGTTCTTCCAATGTCCAAATTTTCTGCACACATGACAAGGAAATTTCTTTTTAGCTTCTTCTTTACTCATTTTATATTTTCCTTTGCCTCCACTGCATACCTGACCAGCCTGAGTCTGACTTTGTTGCACATTACTATTTTCCTGTTGCTGTTCTTCCATCTTCACTTGTGCCCACATAATTTTCTCCTTTAACTTTTTAAGCCTTGAATCAATGTCATCACTACAATACTTTGCATACCTCAAAATCTCATCTATTGACTTACTCTACCAGCAGAGCATATGCTGCTGTATCCTTGCACTAATCTCTGATTTCAATCCATATACGAATCGATACACAAAATGTCCCATATCTTTATCTCCAATATTCTCAAACCCACTGTACTGCTTAAACACCTGTATCAATCTCTCATAATATGCGTGCACCGACTGTTTAGGCTATTGGGCCGTTCTATCAATCTTAACCCAATCTGTTACTTTAGGGGAAATCTTTCCTTTCAAGAACGTAATGACCTGATGGTACTTCTTCATCACCTCTTCAGATGGTGCACCTGTTTTTGCATCCCTGGGATATTCATCCTTAGGCCAGTTGACAGTAATTTTACATTCTGTCTACAAATCAGCCGGAACCACTATTTAAAAAAGACCATCTAACTCTTTCAACAACACCTTCAAAACATTTACAAATCTGTCCACTTGTTTATACCATTCAATAGGCTTCTCTCACAATCTGGGAAAATCATGACAATATATCCTATCTAGTCCAAGGTACATGAACATATCCACCCCTTGGAACCTCCCTCATTGGACATGCCCTTTCAACTTGCTTGGTTTCCTTTAACGGAAACATGGAAGTTCCCTTACCAGTAGATTCCTCTTTCTTTTTCATCAATTTATTCCTCCATCGTTCTACATTTCCCCACTTCTTTAGAATATTCATTAATTCTTTTATCTGCAATCTTTTCCCTGTCACATTCAAACTCTCTAAATCCTTGTCAGTAAAAGCCATTCTGTACGTTTTCTGCAACACATTCGACTTTTCTATATCCACACAAACTCACTAGCAGCTTCCGATAGTTTCTCATGAAGATTCTTTTCTCTCCAAGTGATACTTTTACACAAAAACAGCAACTCTTCATCACGATAAGGCCCTAGTCTATCTGGACTTACTCTTCCAATAATAATTTCTTCTAAATCTACTTTCAATTGACTCACATTTATTCTCTGTAGTTGAGCCTTTGGCTTGGTCATTTCTTTTATCCAATTTGTTAAATCTTCCGGTGAGGGACGTGCTGAACTCCCTGCTACTGGAGTAATATTTGGCCCTATTTTCTCTGGGTCTAATTTCATTAATTACTGACACTATTTCACTCCTTACACTACTTCTTGGAACTGTCAATGTATGTACTTTTGGCAATGTCGATCAATCTCCAAATAATGGAACCACAGGACCAATTGTCACTGGTACTGTTAAAGCATCTGCATTCAAATGTAACTGATTTATTTTCTGTATCTGTTCCATTCTAGATTTATTTAACAAACTCACTTCATTTTATTGCACTATTCTAGCTATTTTGGTAATATGGGAAGTTAATGGGGTTACATTTAACATTTGTGGGGCACTTGGAGCCACCTCCCCTGAATTTTCTTCATATGGCGGAGATCTTTTAGTCATAACATCTTCTAACAATTCATCATCAGATTCATACAAGCCCTCTCTGGACATTTCTATATTTTTCTTTTTCTATCTACACTTAGCACCAGTCTGGCTCCCTTCTGTCAAAACTGGATATAGACCCTCGGTCACTACAGCTCTTCTCCATCTTTTCATTTGATCCTCTCGCCTCTCAAACGGATATCTAGGCATATAACCTCTGAATCTTCTACCACTTCTAACTTTTTCTCACTCAAAAGCTTCCACTTCCCATTCTTCCAACGCTTCATACTGGGTAAGTCTAGGATTTGGAGCTAGCAAGTTCATCCTATTTCTCAAATTCTGTAAAATTCTTACATTGATTGTACCGACCTCAGGGAACGCTAACATCCCATCATTCTTCGTATATTTCATCCAGTTCTCTAACCAAACACCCGTATGGTACCCTCGCTCCATCATCATATAAGAGGGAGGCGTTTTTGGGGGAGGAATTGGAATTCCCTCTCTCGTCACAATTTTTTTGTCCTTCTTAAAGAAATTCTTTATTGTTTTCAGCAAACCCATTTTCAGACTCTTTTATTAGTATTTCTCAACAAACAGAATAACAAAACTTCTCCTTAATTCTCCCTTCCCTATTTGCTAAGTTCTGTCCTACACCAGCACGACTCACATCAACCAACCAGTCGCAGCTCCCTACATAACTATAATCTCAACCAATGTCAGCGCGACTTACACTAGCTAACCAATCTGAGCCTTGTTCACACCCGCTATCTGACCAATGCCAGCGCGGCCTTTTGTGACGTCAGTTTTTACTCCTTCTACTGACCCTCCCTTTACAATCTGCTCTCGATACACGCCCGCTGCTTTGTCCAATACCAGCGCGGCACATTGTGACATCAGTATCACTCCTTCTACTGACCCCTCCTTCACAAAATCTTACAAAAATATTTTTTAAAGTTTTTCTTAAATCAAAAATCAGTTAATAACAACATAAACAGACAATGCTACTTTGTCTGCTCTGCTAAATAAAGAGATAGTCTCCACTTTTCTAAGAGATCCTTACACTGCAAGTAACAATAACGACCATCATTATTTCACTTCTCTAACAAGCTCCAGGAAGACCTGTTACTCCTCTAGGGATAAAGCCAAAGTTTCATAAGAGGACTTTTTTGGCGTAAAAAAGTGTCTTGTAATTCCCACGGGGATACGGCCAAAGTTTCAAATGTGGACCCTTCTCTATTTCAGACACTCTACTTACATACAAATTCTCCCTAATTATAACACTGACAGCCCTACGTAGCTTTTCAATATTATTTCAACAGACAAAGTACTTCTGCAGTGTGATTTCTTTACCACACTCTTCTTCTGCCTACTTCAGGCAAATTCCTTCCCGGGATTCCTCCGACAACTCCGTACCTGTACTTCTAGACAACATAGAACAATACACTAACTCTTCATGTTAGGACATATAATCAATAGTCAATAACCATTACCAAACTAATCAATAATCAAACCATCCTCTGCAACCAAGAAACTGATCCAGCGCGAACCCAATATACTGATCAGGGATAAATATTTAATAACATCTCATACTTTGGCCCATAATCATTCACCCAAATCCCTGAGGCACAGGGGTCAGGTTTGATAAATTCACTTCAATTTACTCTTGTTACTTAGGCACAAAATATAAACATCCTGTACTTTTGTGTATTGAACTATTAGTAATCGACTTTTCATCTACTTGATTGACAGACCAATTAGTTGAAGAGTCGATGGCAATGATAATATAGAATTTAATCATAAACTTAGCTAAATAACCACAGACTCTCAGAGAGAGATTTCATAATTTTATCTAGTAATAATAAATGCTCATAGCGATTACATTCATAAACTCAACTACTGGAAACTTCATGAGAGATAGAGAGAAACTATCTAATCATAGCAACATCGGAAATATCATCTCAAATATACGTTGCAAAGAGTGGATAGATGAAGAGACATTAGATGCAAGTAAAAATATATCGGTTTTTATACCAACAATTTGGAGGGATAGATGAAGAGACAAAAGTACAGAGACAAGAATATGACTGCAAAATATTTTCTGCAATGCTAAGTCAGATCAAATACAAACCCAAAGGATCTATAAGGGAAAACCACCACCCAGGCCTAGGCAGCAGTGGGGGACCCCTAAACCAAGAGTCAGGGATCAAAGACTTGAGAACCAGGACAGGACAGGAACAGCTAGGCCTCTCTGCAGACCAACAAACAGCGGCGCATCCCCCTCTCAGACACCTTCAGCCTAAGGAACGATGATCTAAACCACACTAAATACAAATGCGGCCTTGCCATGCTAATTTTTTTAATTCATTCTAAACACAAGATTATTACATTTCCGGTTATTTCCGCATTAATTTTGGTTAGTTGATGCATTTTGCAAAGCAAGCTTCCCACGTGTAGTGTAAATGTGCACATTAGTTGTCCTGACGCTACTTACTATTAGTATGTATTATAGGGGTGTTCAATAGAGCAGGTTTCTCTTGCGAAATCCTGCTCCATCAGTGTGTATCTGCTTTTATAATATTTAGCTGATAGTATTGTACATGCTTTTTAGGTAATAAGCCTTTGATCGAATTGTATATCTTTTAACATTTCTTTTCACCTGCCCTTTGATATATTTGATGAATTTGATGACTGCTCCATTGGAATGGAATTCTGTGTCTTAATGTTATTGTGTCACCCAGCTGATTGCACTGAACACATCTTTAAGAAACAAGTTTTACATTTATAGTGTTTCTAAATTGCAGTTTTAATTATTATAAGGCTGACAGCTGAAACAATAAATAAATAAATTGAAATTGGTATTGATATGTTATGTTATGGGCATTATAGATTTCAATCCTAGTGTTAATGCCTCAAAGAAGTGCTTGAGTGACTGAAAACGTCTATCCCAGTACTCTATTCACTAGCGCTTCTCAAACCAATGACGCACAACAACAAATGTAACTGCTGGAGGAGCAGTGTCCAGTGTGTCTCAATTGCCCTCTTTGTGACAGCCCTGGGCACAGTGGCCTAAGGGTTGAAGTTGCGTATTGAAACAGACAGAAAGAAGTGTGGGGGTTGATTGGAAAACGATTATGGATGGAAGAGAAAGCAAAGTGAAACAAGTAGTTCTTGCCTGTGTCTGTGATATATTGCTGTTTTTTGGCCACATTGTATGCCCTTAGTTGCCAGACCAAGAAATGTCCTGTCTATGTCCAAAGCTCAACACACTGTAACGCCTTGCTTCTTCACTTTTGACCTGAAGGAGAGTTGGTAAATACTCCACAGGGCTTTAAAAAGCACACTCCTTTATAACAGGCTATAAATTTGATGCAGCCGTCTGCCTGAATGAATAAGAATTGTGTGAACCACACTAAACCTCGCTAAGATATCTCAAATCTCACCAAACCAGGAGTCAGAGGAGACTATAGCCGGGTTTATGTGAAAAAGAGCCAGATCCTAAGAGGATTCCTAAATGCAGCCAAGTTACTATGAAGTCCAGAACTTTGAATGCAAGCATACAACGTGGATAGAGATAATTTGTCCGCCTATTTCATTGTCTACTATCTCCTCGCAGTTTTTTCCTTGCTTACCATTCTTCATCATTCTGTGGATAACCCCTTTCTACTATTCTATATGACTATACTCATTGTCATCCTCTCATCATTTGTACCTCATGACTTTTACCTTACCCTTTTTATAATATATCAAATTGTTAATTCCTTTATTTTTAATGTTACCTTTACCAAATCCCCAGACACAATATATAATACATTGACTACTTTTTACAGGACTTTGTCAGATCATTGGATTCATACATACAGGACACTGGGGATTTCCTGCAAAAGATCAATGGAGTCCGATGGAGAGATGGCTATTGGATGTTGGCTTTAGACGTAACATCCCTTTACACCAGCATTAGCCATAAAGATGGCATACAGGCCACCAAGTATTTTCTCTCACGCAAACCCACCCATTTTCTAAGCCATAATGCGATGTTAATCGAGATGCTTGAGCTCTGCCTCCTCAACAACAACTTTATGTTTAATGGCTTACTATATCGACAATTGAGGGGCGTAGCAATGGGGGCTAGTTTTTCCCCCAGCTACGCCTGCCTCCACATGGGGTACTGGGAGGAAACTACCCTTCGCCAGGACTATGCACAGTGCCTTGCTGACAATGTCGTCCTATGGCTAAGATTCATCGATTACCTTTTTGTTATTTGGAAAGGGTCACTGGAGGAGGCACTTGGGTTTATTGAAAGTATAAATGTGAACAATCTTAACCTACATTTTACTGCCACATGTAGCCAAACACAAGTCACTTTTCTAGACACCGAGGTTTACACCCATGCGGGCAAACTAGAAACTAGGCTACACCGCAAACCCACAGCAGGCAATACAACCCTTCATGCCACGAGTGCACATCCACCCCACCTCATAAATAGTATACCCTATGGGGAGATGGTACGACTGAGGAGAATCTGCAGCAATGATAAGGATCTCCAGATAGCCCAGGAGCACAGTAAACTCAGGTTTAGGGCGAGGGGTTACTCAGCTAGTACCATTGAAAGTGCCATAGTCCGATCCAATGCTTTGAATCGTGAAGATCTACTTAGACCCATCAGCGGAGTAACTAGCAACGCATTGGTGCCCTCTAATCCTGAGGAACCCAGTAAGAACTCCTGTCACAATTTTAGGATTATCATGGGCTATAGCAAACAACAGACTGATTTGCGTAAAATCATTAACAAAAATTGGCCCATAGTACGTAGTGACCCAGTACTGGGTTCTTTACTACCGCGTCAGGCTTCTATTACACATAGCCGAGCCCCCACTATGAGACAAGCACTGGTCAACACCAATCCTGAAACGGTTGACAAAACGTCCTGGCTACAGCTCAGCAGTGGTTTTTATAAATGCAAAACCTGCAAAGCCTGTTCTCATGGAATAAACACTAAAACTTATATTGATCCTTTTAGCATGAGGCAGCTCAGGATCAATAAATTGTTGACCTGCAAGACAGAATTTGCTGTATATGTCCTCACTTGTCCATGCAACCTGAAATACATAGGCAGCACGAAGCTAGCGGTACACAAACGTATTTTACAACACTTGCGTGCAATTACCAATCAAGACAACACCTACCCCGTGGCGCGCCATTTCAGGGAAACACATAATAGTGACAATAGGGGCCTAAGCTACTATGTAATTGATTGCATTGAACCTAGTAGAAGGGGTGGGGATCGAGAGTCGAACCTCCGTAAATTGGAAACAAGATACATTCTACAATTGAACACCAAGGTCCCTACAGGTCTTAACATGACAGAGGACATGCATACATGCTTGGGTTGATTTTACACTTCTTTTACTGTTTTTTAATGGGAAACCTGTATTATCTGATGTGTTCTTAGCCATTTTTTACGGATTTTTAGTCATTTGTCACATTCCTATTTAATATGTTTTTTAGGTTATTTATTTAGTATTTTACTATTTATTGTTGACACCATGCACTTTATCCCATGTAAAATTTATGAGATTTGCACATCCGGTTGCCATTATAGAATGCATTGTTCCCCAGCCTGTGATCCATTCCTGCACCCACTATTGCCCATATGCTGTCCGTGTGACCATGATAATTCAATCACACAGGTACCATCATGATACCTTCTCCGGTCCCATCGAATAGTATGATCTCTATATGTACTAGTCCAGCTCTCCCTACTGGGAGTCTACTGTATCCATGTATTTACCTTCAATGCCACCGATTCCACCTATGTGGTATTCACCTATCTAATTACCCCTATCCCTGTGCATCTTCTGGATGGGAACTGCATATATAATAATTCTTTCCAAATTACCTTGGGTATGCAATATCCCTTAAACTATGAATCCAGGCACTATAGATAAACATGTTTATCCACATGTTTTTATATTTAGTTCATTAGTTCAGTCATTTTTATAGTATTTTCTTTTTCACATTATTCACTTTTTTAACAAGAGGGGTTCATGGGACAACTTGGATTGACCACAATCAGCAATGTTTTTATGCCTAAAATGTTTTTAATATATATTTATATATTTATTTACATGTATTTTGCAGTTTTATGGCATTACGGTCTGACTAGCATATTTGTAATTCATCTGTTTGGTATTTTGGTAATCATGAGCAACTGGTTATTATTATCTTTATTTCCAGGTCTCACAATAGACAATTGCTCTTATCCTATCCGAATCTTTAAGCATTCAAGCCGACATTTTAAATTATTACTTGCGTGTTTAGCTATTTATTATTTTACTTGTTGAGCTATTATCACTGGTAAATTAGCGATAGGATACTTCTTCTGTTTTTACCAACGATGTTTTACTCTTGTCTATGTCTATGACCGCAAACGTAAAGTGATTCCCCCCATGTGACCTACCCTTTCACTTTAAATTTGCTACCTCACGAACTATTTGCTGTCATGTGATCAAGGCTCCACGGAGCCGAAACGTTATGGCCGTCGCTCTGGGCAAATAAAGAAACCAGCACAAATTCCAGGCTCGTGTACTCTTTCCAGTAGCAGTTGAAGGATCCTCAAGGCTGTTGGAAGTAGTCTTTCTGATATATATATATATATATATATATATCCAAAAGCCAAACTCCATCGTTGGGGCCCCCAACCCTGCAGGGCGGCCACAGGCTAACGGGGACGGAGAATCCCGTTAATTTATAATCCAAAGAACAAAATTTCCAGGCCCAGGTCCGGATAAAAGCTTTATTTTGATACTGCCGTCTGCATGCACAAGAGTCCCTGACGCGTTTCGACATGAAATGTCTTAATCATAGGGCGAAACTGACTTAACACAACACAGCTGTTAAATGCTCATTGTCACTTGACTCGTAGTTAGTACTACATTTCCCATGCGGCTCTTTAAACTGCAGTGCAATGTTCGTCATACCTGATGGTGTCTTCTCACACTGATATGCAGTTTCACGTAAGTACAGTCACGAACACTTGTGAAATTTCACTTTGTAAAGTCAGGCCGATATTATACTTTGCTGCTGCCAATCCATACAAAATTCATGCAATGCCTCCGGATCTTGACATGAGGGAGCCGTTGCCCCTCTAGTCTCCCTTTCCTTGCCTCCGAAATGGTTAGTACTCGGCAAATCCGTTGTTCCATCTGGGGCAAGGCAGGTCATGCCCTCCAATTTAAATCCAAAAGCCAAACTCCATCGTTGGGGCCCCAAACCCTGCAGGGGGACCACAGGCTAACGGGGACGGAGAATCCCGTTAATTTATAATCCAAAGAACAAAATTGCCAGGCCCAGGTCCGGATAAAAGCTTTATTTTGATACTGCCGGCTGCATGCACAAGAGTCCCGCAATGCCTCCGGATCTTGACATGAGGGAGCCGTTGCCCCTCTAGTCTCCTTTTCCTTGCCTCCAAAATGGTTAGTACTCGGCAAATCCGTTGTTCCAGAGGGGCAACGACACCCTCATGTCAAGATCCGGAGGCATTGCATGAATTTTGTATGGATTCGGGCTGAGGCGTTTGGGACTCGAGGCGGCCACGAACATGTTTATTCTGGGAAGCACTCGTCAGTTATTAAGCCCTCTCCCCCCTTTGCTGGGCACACTAGCATGCATTGAAGCATGACACGGCTCCGCATTCGGCATTTACCGGAGAAATGCAAGCTGGGATTTGCAGTCATTTACATGGGACTGCAGCTGCAAGTAATTAATGAGCGGAGCCTGCTATACTCCCGCCAATGGGAGCGCCGTGATTGTTTTAAGGAGGGAGCAAGTGTAACTCGGTGCAAAAAGGCATCCGAAGAAGGAAGACGCCGAAATGCATTATGCCTTGCATTTGTGAATAAATGGTCGCTGTGAAAATTTCCCCGCTGTGTCCTCTGGTCTCTTCGTTGGAGTGATCTGTTTTGCATGTTTCCACGTGCTGGCCAGTAGCGCGTGAAAGGGGACCCGTCTTGAAAGAGGCCTGTGAAAATATTGGCATTGTGACTTTAAACTTTACAAGGTATTGGACTTTGCAGGCCCGCCTTAGGTAGAGGACTAGTAAGTGGCCGCTGCTATTAGCAGTCCGCGAATGCACGGGGACGCTGGATCAATGCATCTTCGTGTCACAGCCCTACCGGTTATCTGGATCTGGGGCTGAGGCGTTGGGGACTCGAGGCGGCCACGAACACGTTTATTCTGGGAAGCACTCGTCAGTTATTAAGCCCTCTCCCCCCTTTGCTGGGCACACTAGCATGCATTGAAGCATGACACGGCTCCGCATTTGGCATTTACCGGAAAAATGCAAGCTGGGATTTGCAGTCATTCACATCGGACTGCAGCTGCAAGTAATTAATGAGCGGAGCCTGCTATACTCCCGCCAATGGGAGCGCCGTGATTGTTTTAAGGAGGGAGCAAGTGTAACTTAGTGCAAAAAGGCATCCGAAGAAGGCAGACGCCGAAATGCATTATGCCTTGCATTTGTGAATAAATGGTCGCTGTGAAAATTTCTCCGCTGTGTCCTCTGGTCTCTTCGTTGGAGTGATCTGTTTGCATGTTTCCACCTGCTGGCCAGTAGCGCGTGAAAGAGGACCCATCTTGAAAGAGGCCTGTGAAAATATTGGCATCGTGACTTTAAACTTTACAAGGTATTGGACTTTGCAGGCCCGCCTTAGGTAGAGGACTAGTAAGTGGCCGCTGCTATTAGCAGTCCGTGACTGCACGGGGACGCTGGATCAATGCACCTTCGTGTCACAGCCCTACTGGTTATCTGGATCTGGGGCTGAGGCGTTGGGGACTCGAGGCGGCCACGAACACGTTTATTCTGGGAAGCACTCGTCAGTTATTAAGCCCTCTCCCCCCTTTGCTGGGCACACTAGCATGCATTGAAGCATGACACGGCTCCGCATTCGGCATTTACCGGAGAAATGCAAGCTGGGATTTGCAGTCATTTACATCGGACTGCAGCTGCAAGTAATTAATGAGCGGAGCCTGCTATACTCCCGCCAATGGGAGCGCCGTGATTGTTTTAAGGAGGGAGCAAGTGTAACTCGGTGCAAAAAGGCATCCGAAGAAGGAAGACGCCGAAATGCATTATGCCTTGCATTTGTGAATAAATGCTCGCTGTGAAAATTTCCCCACTGTGTCCTCTGGTCTCTTCGTTGGAGTGATCTGTTTTGCATGTTTCCACGTGCTGGCCAGTAGCGCGTGAAAGGGGACCCGTCTTGAAATAGAGGCCTGTGAAAATATTGGCATTGTGACTTTAAACTTTACAAGGTATTGGACTTTGCAGGCCCGCCTTAGGTAGAGGACTAGTAAGTGGCCGCTGCTATTAGCAGTCCGCGAATGCATGGGGACGCTGGATCAATGCATCTTCGTGTCACAGCCCTACCGGTTATCTGGATCTGGGGCTGAGGCGTTGGGGACTCGAGGCGGCCACGAACACGTTTATTCTGGGAAGCACTCGTCAGTTATTAAGCCCTCTCCCCCCTTTGCTGGGCACACTAGCATGCATTGAAGCATGACACGGCTCCGCATTTGGCATTTACCGGAGAAATGCAAGCTGGGATTTGCAGTCATTCACATCGGACTGCAGCTGCAAGTAATTAATGAGCGGAGCCTGCTATACTCCCGCCAATGGGAGCGCCGTGATTGTTTTAAGGAGGGAGCAAGTGTAACTCAGTGCAAAAAGGCATCCGAAGAAGGCAGACGCCGAAATGCATTATGCCTTGCATTTGTGAATAAATGGTCGCTGTGAAAATTTCTCCGCTGTGTCCTCTGGTCTCTTCGTTGGAGTGATCTGTTTTGCATGTTTCCACCTGCTGGCCAGTAGCGCATGAAAGAGGACCCATCTTGAAAGAGGCCTGTGAAAATATTGGCATCGTGACTTTAAACTTTACAAGGTATTGGACTTTGCAGGCCCGCCTTAGGTAGAGGACTAGTAAGTGGCCGCTGCTATTAGCAGTCCGTGACTGCACGGGGACGCTGGATCAATGCACCTTCGTGTCACAGCCCTACTGGTTATCTGGATCTGGGGCTGAGGCGTTGGGGACTCGAGGCGGCCACGAACACGTTTATTCTGGGAAGCACTCGTCAGTTATTAAGCCCTCTCCCCCCTTTGCTGGGCACACTAGCATGCATTGAAGCATGACACGGCTCCGCATTCGGCATTTACCGGAGAAATGCAAGCTGGGATTTGCAGTCATTCACATCGGACTGCTGCTGCAAGTAATTAATGAGCGGAGCCTGCTATACTCCCGCCAATGGGAGCGCCGTGATTGTTTTAAGGAGGGAGCAAGTGTAACTCAGTGCAAAAAGGCATCCGAAGAAGGCAGACGCCGAAATGCATTATGCCTTGTATTTGTGAATAAATGGTCGCTGTGAAAATTTCCCCGCTGTGTCCTCTGGTCTCTTCGTTGTAGTGATCTGTTTTGCATGTTTCCACGTGCTGGCCAGTAGCGCGTGAAAGAGGACCCGTCTTGAAAGAGGCCTGTGAAAATATTGGCATTGTGACTATAAACTTTCCAAGGTATTGGACTTTGCAGGCCCGCCTTAGGTAGAGGACTAGTAAGTGGCCGCTGCTATTAGCAGTCCGTGACTGCACGGGGACGCTGGATCAATGCATCTTCGTGTCACAGCCCTACCGGTTATCTGGATCTGGGGCTGAGGCGTTGGGGACTCGAGGCGGCCACGAACACGTTTATTCTGGGAAGCACTCGTCAGTTATTAAGCCCTCTCCCCCCTTTGCTGGGCACACTAGCATGCATTTAAGCATGACACAGCTCCGCATTTGGCATTTACCGGAGAAATACAAGCTGGGATTTGCAGTCATTCACATCGGACTGCAGCTGCAAATAATTAATGAGCGGAGCCTGCTATACTCCCGCCAATGGGAAGCGCCGTGATTGTTTTAAGGAGGGAGCAAGTGTAACTCAGTGCAAAAAGGCATCCGAAGAAGGCAGACGCCGAAATGCATTATGCCTTGCATTTGTGAATAAATGGTCGCTGTGAAAATTTCTCCGCTGTGTCCTCTGGTCTCTTCGTTGGAGTGATCTGTTTTGCATGTTTCCACCTGCTGGCCAGCAGCGCGTGAAAGAGAACCCATCTTGAAAGAGGCCTGTGAAAATATTGGCATCGTGACTTTAAACTTTACAAGGTATTGGACTTTGCAGGCCCGCCTTAGGTAGAGGACTAGTAAGTGGCCGCTGCTATTAGCAGTCCGTGACTGCACGGGGACGCTGGATCAATGCACCTTCGTGTCACAGCCCTACTGGTTATCTGGATCTGGGGCTGAGGCATTGGGGACTCGAGGCGGCCACGAACACGTTTATTCTGGGAAGCACTCGTCAGTTATTAAGCCCTCTCCCCCCTTTGCTGGGCACACTAGCATGCATTGAAGCATGACACGGCTCCGCATTCGGCATTTACCGGAGAAATGCAAGCTGGGATTTGCAGTCATTCACATCGGACTGCAGCTGCAAGTAATTAATGAGCGGAGCCTGCTATACTCCCGCCAATGGGAGCGCCGTGATTGTTTTAAGGAGGGAGCAAGTGTAACTCAGTGCAAAAAGGCATCCGAAGAAGGCAGACGCCGAAATGCATTATGCCTTGCATTTGTGAATAAATGGTCGCTGTGAAAATTTCCCCGCTGTGTCCTCTGGTCTCTTCGTTGTAGTGATCTGTTTTGCATGTTTCCACGTGCTGGCCAGTAGCGCGTGAAAGAGGACCCGTCTTGAAAGAGGCCTGTGAAAATATTGGCATTGTGACTTTAAACTTTCCAAGGTATTGGACTTTGCAGGCCCGCCTTAGGTAGAGGACTAGTAAGTGGCCGCTGGTATTAGCAGTCCGTGACTGCACGGGGACGCTGGATCAATGCATCTTCGTGTCACAGCCCTACCGGTTATCTGGATCTGGGGCTGAGGCGTTGGGGACTCGAGGCGGCCACGAACACGTTTATTCTGGGAAGCACTCGTCAGTTATTAAGCCCTCTCCCCCCTTTGCTGGGCACACTAGCATGCATTTAAGCATGACACGGCTCCGCATTTGGCATTTACCGGAGAAATACAAGCTGGGATTTGCAGTCATTCACATCGGACTGCAGCTGCAAGTAATTAATGAGCGGAGCCTGCTATACTCCTGCCAATGGGAGCGCCGTGATTGTTTTAAGGAGGGAGCAAGTGTAACTCATTGCAAAAAGGCATCCGAAGAAGGCAGACGCCGAAATGCATTATGCCTTGCATTTGTGAATAAATGGTCGCTGTGAAAATTTCCCCGCTGTGTCCTCTGGTCTCTTCGTTGGAGTGATCTGTTTTGCATGTTTCCACGTGCTGGCCAGTAGTGCGTGAAAGAGGACCCATCTTGAAAGAGGCCTGTGAAAATATTGGCATCGTGACTTTAAACTTTCCAAGGTATTGGACTTTGCAGGCCCGCCTTAGGTAGAGGACTAGGAAGTGGCCGCTGCTATCAGCAGTCCGTGACTGCATGGGGACGCTGGATCAATGCATCTTCGTGTCACGGTCCTACTGGTTATCTGGATCTGGGGCTGAGGCGTTGGGGACTCGAGGCAGCCACGAACACGTTTATTCTGGGAAGCACTCGTCAGTTATTAAGCCCTCTCCCCCCTTTGCTGGGCACACTAGCATGCATTGAAGCATGACACGGCTCCGCATTTGGCATTTACCGGAGAAATGCAAGCTGGTATTTGCAGTCATTCACATCGGACTGCAGCTGCAAGTAATTAATGAGCGGAGCCTGCTATACTCTCGCCAATGGGAGCGCCGTGATTGTTTTAAGGAGGGAGCAAGTGTAACTCAGTGCAAAAAGGCATCCGAAGAAGGCAGACGCCGAAATGCATTATGCCTTGCATTTGTGAATAAATGGTCGCTGTGAAAATGTCCCCGCTGTGTCCTCTGGTCTCTTCGTTGGAGTGATCTGTTTTGTATATATATATATATATATATCCCAGAATGAGTTGGCTGTTCCCGAGCCACTTGAACGGCGGGCACACGGCAGGGGTAGCCACCCCCAAATACACCACTCAATCCACTGCGTCTCACTTTCCCATCACAGGACGAAAGAACACTGGAGCCGTGGCCACAATCAAAGTATGTGTTTATTTCAACACCAGGTCCGACGCGTTTCGGAGTTTAATGGCACTCCTTTCTCACGGGCAACAGACTGTGTTTGTTTCACATTACTAAAGTGCAAGTGCCGGTCACATGCTATAAACATAGAAAAAATACTATACTTCGTATTTTTAAATCAATTCAGATTCAGGTGACAACTAATACGTTTAAAATAAACATTGATATAAGAGAAAATAAATAAATCATTCCTGATGCGTTTGCATAGTTCGGCCCTTATATATTATTTGAAATTTGAACAGGTAAAACTTTATCAAATCGCCAGTGCATGCACAAACAGGCAAGAGGTGAAGTGTAATTGTCGCGCTTCCTTAATCTTGGCTACGCGTCATAGACATCGTGCCCCAGTGGGCATAATCATTAGTCTGTACATGATCAAACCATATACATATGGTATATAAGATTGTATTGCACACCATTCCTCTTAGTTTTGATGCAGACTAGTATATCAGTTCAAATACTCACTAACTTACAGGGCACCAGCAAACTTACTTGTGTGTTATCTATTAACTGGAATAGGAATAGAATCACTTACAACACTGACCATGTTGTCTATGCCCTCAGATGTGGCTGTGATAAGTTATACATTGGCAGCACAATCAATAAACTAAAACTAAGGATTTTACAACATATAAGAGCGCTAAAGAATAGAGACAAGATTTATCCGATGGCTAGTCATTTTAAACAATTTCATAATCGGTCCTTGGGCATATTCAGTTATTATGGAATCAAGCATGTTAAGTCACACCCAAGGGGAGGGATTGACAAAAAGAACTTAGAAAACAAGTACCCCGACTAATAATCTCAATAGGAACAGAGATACCCTGTCACCATAATGCTGACAAAGGAACTATACATCCACCTGTAATGATTCATTAATTTATCTCTCTTCATGATGCAGGAACTCGTTGGCAAACTCAGCTTATGTTGTTAATATGTCTCCTATGCTTTCTCTGAATATATACTTTATGGGTACCAGGTACGGGTAGTACAGAAAGAAAAGTTGGGTCGAAACTGGTGTTGTCACTATTCCAGCAGTATGTATCTTAAACATAGCAGAGTTACATATTTTAGCGTCATTCTATGCATAATAAGGTTATATACCTTAGGATCATTCTCTTTAGCAGCTTTTAAATCACTGGTTTACTGGTTTATTCTTGGTATATTATGGGGCACATGTGCAATAAAGCACCTTGCATAGGACTTCAATTATTTGGAAATTGAGAAACTGGATTTGGCAGGTATATATAGGTAATACTATGGTTGAATGTGTAATTAAGCACTTTGCACTTCTTAAAAATTTAGTGGGAACAAACAGGTGCTGAAATGGGCATATGTTCAATAAAGTACTTGCTACTTTATGGAACGGCTGGATGTGCAACAAGCACTTTGCACTTCATAAAGACTTAATAAACTATTGAGAATTGAGACCCCACTTTGCATTAGTTATATCCTTGGGCGAATATTCAATTAAACATCTTGCACTTTATGTAGGTGGATTGGTCTACATTGTAGAGAACAGAATCGTATCATTTTTCAGTGATATTTAAAAATTATGAGGATTGATCATCACAACACGATGTGCTTTGTATTGCTTCATTCATATTACCTATTCTGCAAGGTAGCTGGACAGGCCCTATGGGTTTACGATTAACGCCCTGCTGAGGAAAACATTGTTGAAGCCACAGTGGGCATAGTGATGCAACACTTTTTAGGAATTGATGGTGACAACTGTCAATTATAATTGTATGAAATATTGTACTGTGACCTCAGATTACCCAGCTATGCAGCACAGAAATCTGCATAAAGATTTGTAAATATGATGGTCAATTATGATTGTATTATGCATTTTATAATGCTCTGAGTAAGTTTACCGTGCAAAAGTACCCTATTGGGACCTGATAAATCATATGAAATCACTTGAAATAGGTCATTGAAAGTGTGATTTATGCAAGAACAAATTGGATAGGTAATTGTAGACACATCTTTGTAAAGATGATTATACATTTTTATATTTGAAAAACAAATCTTAGGAAAATTCTTTAAAATCTTTTTACAAAATTATTTTTTTTAAAAGGGAGGGAGGTTTATTCATGGTGACATGGATAAAAGGGTGTTGTCTATATATTTTGTATTTATATCTGCATTGGGTTTAGTAGAATTAAGAGTTCTATTGTTTAAGTCTGCATTGATATGTAAAATAACAACATGGAGGATGAAACCTCCAGAACAAGTGTAATTAGGGTGTCACTCTAGTCTTTGTGGTTTAATGAGATGGAAGTAGAACTATGTTTAAAAACAGCCAAACCGTAGGGTCAGTGAGACTCAGTTGAAGGCGTCAGACAAAACACGTCAGTCGTTTCATTGTTTTATTTTTTTATTGCCAGTAAATATGTTGGTTACACATTCAATAAATTGAAGTTTACCAGGGACGGTAGAAAGTAGCATTTAAAAAAACCTTAGAAATTCACTGAAAAAACCTCAAGTTTCATGGACATTATAGTTAGTTGGACATTTCACTCATACAAAACCAGAGAAATTCGGCCGTTATAGTTAGTTGAGCTAACTATAACTTGCACCCTGCAAGGCACTGCTGATGACAGCACATATTATATCACTCACAACATGGTCAGTGGCATCCCTTATGACATCTCAAATTACATCACTGATGACATCATCCAGTGACTATGTGTTTCTGAAAAATGTAATTGTGTTTTATATACATATATATATATATATATATATATTCAGTGAAAAAACCATAGGTTTCACACACGTTATAGTTAGGAATTAGCATTTAAAAAACCTTAGAAATTCAGTGAAAAAACCATAGGTTTCACACATGTTATAGTTAGCTGGACATTTTACTCGTAAAAAACCAATGAAATTGCCCCGTTATAGTTAGTTCAGCTAACTATAACTCGCGCGCCCGCAATGCACTGCTGATGACGTCACATATTACATCACTCATGACATGGTCAGTGACATCACTCATGACATCACTGATGACATCTCAAATGACATCACTGATGACATCACTGATGACATCATCCTTGTGATAGAGTGGCAGACCTCCTCTTCCCCTAATATAACCTTTGACACACACATTCAAAAATAGAAACTACAATGTTCAAAACAATGGACATACCAATACCAGTTAAAACAACCTTTTCAGTAATTCTAAGATCCACATACACATCCACTCATTCACCAACAGTCCAATTCAGTCACTCATACATGTACTCACTCATCATATGTACTCATACACCTATACATCCTGTTACACAATGCCACTCATCCATAGAGTTACTCACACACATAGTCACTCATGCTAACAAAGAATCAAACATACATTTACTTGCATATACAGTTATACACACACCACCACACTTACTTCTACGGAAACTTACACATACTTAGTCTTTTAAACAATCACTTATAGAAACACATACTTATTCATACAGGAACTCTTTCAATCTCTCACTCTCACATATACTCACATATATACACCAATAGTCACATATACTAGTTTAAAACATATGTAGTTACTCATAAAGACAATATTGAGACAGTCATTCACTCACTAACACACCCATACACACACTCATCCACCCATACAGTCCTGCACACATGCTGTGTTCAACCCATACAAACAGTGAGTCACTCATTCATGCACCTATGCACTACGTAATACCCCCCACCGAACCATGCAGACACTCAGACTGATACTCAAAAAACCAACTAATAACCTATATAGACACCCATGTAGCTACTCACCAACCCATGCAGCCACTTATACACAAAGTGAGAGACTGATACAGATATTTACATATTTAAACATTACTCACTAAGCCATGTATTCACTATGATACACTTAATCAGTCAGTTACACAATCAATTTTTCAAAAACAAATCATCCATTTAGACACTTATATACCCATTTATTCTTCCATCGACCTTGAGATATACATATATAAAACATATTTAATTTTCAGAAAAACACACATTCACTGGATGATGTCATCAGTGATGTCATCAGTGATGTCATTTGAGATGTCATCAGTGATGTCATGAGTGATGTCACTGACCATGTCATGAGTGATGTAATATGTGACGTCATCAGCAGTGCATTGCGGGCGCGCGAGTTATAGTTAGCTGAACTAACTATAACGGGGCAATTTCATTGGTTTTTTACGAGTAAAATGTCCAGCTAACTATAACATGTGTGAAACCTATGGTTTTTTCACTGAATTTCTAAGGTTTTTTAAATGCTAATTCCTAACTATAACGTGTGTGAAACCTATGGTTTTTTCACTGAATTTCAAAGGTTTTTTAAATGCTAATTCCTAACTATAACGTGTGTGAAACCCATGGTTTTTTCAGTGAATTTGCAAGGTTTTTTAAATGCTAATTTTTTTTTTATTCTTCAATTTTTTCAAACATATTTTTAATTTAATTTTCTTACCTTTTATAAAGACTATGCTTTAATTTTTAAAATCCTTAAATATTTTTTTTTAATATATTTTTTAAAATAAACATGTAAAATTTATTTCCAGTTCTTTTTTTTTTTTTTTTTTTTTTTTTAGTACGCGTACCGTAAGCTCACGGTAAGCGTACGGTTTACGCAACGTCCGTAATCTATCTACGCTGCTTGCGTATAGTTACGCACTTTGCGTAGCCGCGCGTACTGCGCGTGGGACGCGTGCGCGCTTACGCCACACGCGCACGTTACGCGGAAGTGCCGGGGAGTGACTGTTATGCGCATGCGCGCAAGCGCGTGTCTTTTTTACGCGCACGCGTACTTTTTGCCGTAAGCGTACCGTAAGCGTACCGTAAGCGTACGGTAGGTCATGTGATCTTGAAACACAACTTTTGATTGGTTGAAACTACTTTCAGTTCTAGAACTCTCCTACACCACACCCATTCCCCTCATTTCTGCTTGTGATCCCTTGGGAGAAGGAGCTGGTTTGTCTTTGGGATACGATGGCAGAACAGCAGAGCTCTTCTGAGAGTGAGGCTAGCACTAGCAGCACTGTCTTGAGGCAGAGATCGAGGAAACAAAAGCCTTCTTATGTTTGGGATTATTTTACTTTTCCAGAAGGCCAGCAAAAGGTGAATGCACCCTTAGTTACTTGCAAGCTGTGTCAGCGTGTACTTTCTAGAGGTAATCCTAACAGGAAGTATTCCTTTGGGAATCACACCATGAAGAGACACCTCCAGGATGTACACAGAAGGACACATGGTCATCTTTTTGGAGGTAACTCTTCAGAAAGACGAGCCAGTACATCCACAGCAGCTCAGCCTGGACCATCACCTGCAGGGCTTACTCCTTCTTCTGCAGGTCAGGTGAGCCCTTCATCTGTGGGGGGAGAATCTCCTTTTGCTGGCCCTCTGGAAATGAACCCTCGATTTCGGAAGGTTGATATTCATTGCACATTTTGTAAAGATCTAATTTGCCATAGGGAGACCAGTGTTTCCCTAGTGAACAACAAAATAGATCAGCACATTTGTCGCTTTGAATAATTTTCCCATGCTTCCTTTCCTCTGTCCCTGCATGAACACAACGGTTCTTTTAAGAGCCAACCTTATCTTTCATCTTTTTTTTACATATGTTTTTAAAAACTTTTTTTTATTTTTTTTTTACCGTACGCGTACGGTGCGCGTACTTTTTTTTTATTTTTTAAAAAAAACACTAAAAATCATTTATCACATTACATTGTCCTTGAGAGACTACAATTATTATTATTGACTTACCATACTCACTGAAAAAATATTTATTCATTTCTTTTTTTTAAAAATAGTTTTAAAAATGTTTGTAGTTTTCGAAAATTTTCTATATCTATCTGGAAAAAAAGAAAAAAGTATTAATATTTTTTAAACATTTTATAATACAGTACACATATTTACATTTTTTACCAAAAAATCTTTTTGCCTTATTTTTGCTGTTTTCAGAATATATTGCATTTCACTATAAATTGTGAAAGCAATTGCATTCATCATTTTACAGCGGGCAAAAAAAAATACCAATCACGAAATTTCTTTGCCAATTTGAAAGCACACTTACTACTCTTTTTTTTGGCAAGTGATAAACACTTTTACAGACTGACACATTTTGAATCCACTTTTCAGATTCTTAAAAAAGCACATGTCCAAACTGCTTTTTCAGACCAGCACCATGTGTAACCTGGGTGACTCACTACACTCCAGCAAGGGCAACCAGCCTTAGTGATGCTGAATGAATTTGCATTACTGACTGAAACCTCAAACCCCACTCGGTTGTGAATACTGTGCATGATTCCACAGGATAAGCAGCTGGGTGTGTGGTAAGAGTCTGCTTCTGCACAAAAAAATGGCTCCCCCTTTCCATCTAATGCAACTGTGAAATCACCAGAGCAATACGCAATAAATCTCTGCCTGTAATTCCTCTTTGCACACAGAGTCATGTTTTCATATTAGTCACAAAACGAAATTTCTTTGCCAATTTGAAAGCACACTTACTACTCTTTTTTTTGGCAAGTGATAAACACTTTTACAGACTGACACATTTTGAATCCACTTTTTAGATTCTTAAAAAAGCACATGTCCAAACTGCTTTTTCAGACCAGCACCATGTGTAACCTGGGTGACTGACTACACTCCAGCAAGGGCAACCAACCTTAGTGATGCTGAATGTATTTGCATTACTGACTGAAACCTCAAACCCCACTCGGTTGTGAATACTGTGCATGATACCAGAGGATAAGCAGCTGGGTGTGTGCTAAGAGTCTGCTTCTACACAAAAAAAATGGCTCACCCTTTCCATCTAATGCAACTGTGAAATCACCAGAGCAATACGCAATAAATCTCTGCCTGTAATTCCTCTTTGCACACAGAGTCATGTTTTCACATTAGTCCCAAAACGAAATTTCTTTGCCATTTTTAAAGCACACTTACTGCTCTTTTTTTTTCGGGCCAAGTGAAAATCACTTTTTACAATTGGAAATCACTTTTACAGACTGACACATTATAAAACCACTTTTTTTGATTTATTTAAATGCACATGTCCAAGCTGTTTTTTCAGACCACCACCATGTGTATTCTCTGTGACTGCCTACACTCCAGCAAGGGCAACCAGCCTTAGTGATGCTGAATGTATTTGCATTACAGACTTAAACCTGAAAACCCCACTCGCTTCTAAATACTGTGCATGACTATACATGGCAAGCACATGAGTGTGTGCTAAGACTCTGCTTCTTCCCCCAAAAATTCGCTCCCCCTTTCCATCTAATGCACCTGTGAAATCACCAGAGCAAGACGCAATAAATCTCTGCCTATAATTCCTCTATGCACACAGAGTCATTTTTTCACATTAGTCCCAAAACGAAATTTCTTTGCCATTTTGAAAGCACACTTACTGCTCTTTTTTTTTCGGGCCAAGTGAAAATCACTTTTTACAATTGGAAATCACTTTTACAGACTGACACATTATAAAACCACTTTTTTTGATTTATTTAAATGCACATGTCCAAGCTGTTTTTTCAGACCACCACCATGTGTATTCTCTGTGACTGCCTACACTCCAGCAAGGGCAACCAGCCTTAGTGATGCTGAATGTATTTGCATTACAGACTTAAACCTGAAAACCCCACTCGCTTCTAAATACTGTGCATGACTATACATGGCAAGCACATAGGTGTGTGCTAAGACTCTGCTTCTTCCCCCAAAAATTCGCTCCCCCTTTCCATCGAATGCAACTGTGAAATCACCAGAGCAAGACGCAATAAATCTCTGCCTATAATTCCTCTATGCACACAGAGTCATGTTTTCACATTAGTCCCAAAACGAAATTTCTTTGCCATTTTTAAAGCACACTTACTGCTCTTTTTTTTTCGGGCCAAGTGAAAATCACTTTTTACAATTGGAAATCACTTTTACAGACTGACACATTATGAAACCACTTTTTTTGATTTATTTAAATGCACATGTCCAAGCTGTTTTTTCAGACCACCACCATGTGTATTCTCTGTGACTGCCTACACTCCAGCAAGGGCAACCAGCCTTAGTGATGCTGAATGTATTTGCATTACAGACTTAAACCTGAAAACCCCACTCGCTTCTAAATACTGTGCATGACTATACATGGCAAGCACATGGGTGTGTGCTAAGACTCTGCTTCTTCCCCCAAAAATTCGCTCCCCCTTTCCATCTAATGCAACTGTGAAATCACCAGAGCAAGACGCAATAAATCTCTGCCTATAATTCCTCTATGCACACAGAGTCATGTTTTCACATTAGTCCCAAAACGAAATTTCTTTGCCATTTTTAAAGCACACTTACTGCTCTTTTTTTTTTCGGGGCAAGTGAAAATCACTTTTACAGACTGACACATTATGAAACCTTTTTTTTTAATTTATTTAATTGCACATGTCCAAGCTGTTTTTTCAGACCACCACCATGTGTATTCTCTGTGACTGCCTACACTCCAGCAAGGGCAACCAGCCTTAGTGATGCTGAATGTATTTGCATTACAGACTTAAACCTGAAAACCCCACTCGCTTCTAAATACTGTGCATGACTATACATGGCAAGCACATGGGTGTGTGCTAAGACTCTGCTTCTTCCCCCAAAAATTCGCCCCCCTTTCCATCTAATGCAACTGTGAAATCACCAGAGCAAGACGCAATAAATCTCTGCCTATAATTCCTCTATGCACACAGAGTCATGTTTTCACATTAGTCCCAAAACGAAATTTCTTTGCCATTTTGAAAGCACACTTACTGCTCTTTTTTTTTCGGGCCAAGTGAAAATCACTTTTTACAATTGGAAATCACTTTTACAGACTGACACATTATGAAACCACTTTTTTTGATTTATTTAAATGCACATGTCCAAGCTGTTTTTTCAGACCACCACCATGTGTATTCTCTGTGACTGCCTACACTCCAGCAAGGGCAACCAGCCTTAGTGATGCTGAATGTATTTGCATTACAGACTTAAACCTGAAAACCCCACTCGCTTCTAAATACTGTGCATGACTATACATGGCAAGCACATGAGTGTGTGCTAAGACTCTGCTTCTTCCCCCAAAAAGTCGCTCCCCCTTTCCATCTAATGCAACTGTGAAATCACCAGAGCAAGACGCAATAAATCTCTGCCTATAATTCCTCTATGCACACAGAGTCATGTTTTCACATTAGTCCCAAAACGAAATTTCTTTGCCATTTTTAAAGCACACTTACTGCTCTTTTTTTTTTCGGGGCAAGTGAAAATCACTTTTACAGACTGACACATTATGAAACCTTTTTTTTTAATTTATTTAATTGCACTTGTCCAAGCTGTTTTTTTCAGACCACCACCATGTGTATTCGCGGTGACTGCCTACACTCCAGCAAGGGCAACCAGCCTTAGTGATGCTGAATGTATTTGCATTACAGACTTAAACCTGAAAACCCCACTCGCTTCTAAATACTGTGCATGACTATACATGGCAAGCACATGGGTGTGTGCTAAGACTCTGCTTCTTCCCCCAAAAATTCGCTCCCCCTTTCCATCTAATGCAACTGTGAAATCACCAGAGCAAGACGCAATAAATCTCTGCCTATAATTCCTCTATGCACACAGAGTCATTTTTTCACATTAGTCCCAAAACGAAATTTCTTTGCCATTTTGAAAGCACACTTACTGCTCTTTTTTTTTCGGGCCAAGTGAAAATCACTTTTTACAATTGGAAATCACTTTTACAGACTGACACATTATAAAACCACTTTTTTTGATTTATTTAAATGCACATGTCCAAGCTGTTTTTTCAGACCACCACCATGTGTATTCTCTGTGACTGCCTACACTCCAGCAAGGGCAACCAGCCTTAGTGATGCTGAATGTATTTGCATTACAGACTTAAACCTGAAAACCCCACTCGCTTCTAAATA
Organism: Triturus cristatus; assembly: GCF_964204655.1. Lineage (NCBI taxonomy): Eukaryota > Metazoa > Chordata > Amphibia > Caudata > Salamandridae > Triturus > Triturus cristatus. Next base: position 778,920,962 of record NC_140592.1, read on the forward strand.
CTGTGCATGACTATACATGGCAAGCACATGGGTGTGTGCTAAGACTCTGCTTCTTCCCCCAAAAATTCGCTCCCCCTTTCCATCTAATGCAACTATGAAATCACCAGAGCAAGACGCAATAAATCTCTGCCTATAATTCTTCTATGCACACAGAGTCATGTTTTCACATTAGTCCCAAAACGAAATTTCTTTGCCAATTTGAAAGCACACTTACTGCTCTTTTTTTTTTCGGGGCAAGTGTAAATCACTTTTACAGACTGACACATTATGAAACCACCATGTGTAACTACAACAAAAACAATTCCCATTTCTATTATTCATTTCTTAAGTTACCACATACATCCCCTCTCAAACTGTAAACTCACCTTTAAAATTAGTTAGTTGTGAAAGAAATGTGACACTCAAACAGCAGATTATCAGAGCCAGGATCTCTGTTGTGTTCACCTCTCTCCTCTCAGCAGAACCAGATAATGGCAAACTTTCCCTCTATTTTTCCACACATATACATGTAAGTTTCAAATCTCAGTGCTTCCCCCTTTTTTTCAAATGTAATCACACATTTCTATTGGTTGAAAACCAACCCTTTTCCAAAAGTACCCTTCCCCCAACTTGACTTCTGCCTAGTACCCTTCCCCCAACTTGACTTCTGCCTGCTACCATAGCAACAGCTCATGGAACACTGCTGTGTAGAGTTAGGTCAGAAGTTCGACACACAATGTTTCAATTCCACAGAGCAAGAGTGCTTGACTTTTCAAACCTTACAGCAAATCCATAGTACTGTTCTTTGGTTACACATTTTTTTGTACCAATACAAAACATGCTTCTATTAATTTACACATACAGCCTAGTTTTTATTCTAGAATGGTATGAAACAGCCAATCAGTTCTTTTTGTTTTGAAAAAAATATGTATGCCTCCATTTCCAAACTGTCTTTCTTTTCATATTGCCATTCTACTGAAAGACACCTCCTGAGTGCATCCAGTTCTCCTTTGAAGATGTTCACAGTGTGGATTGTAGGGCACAGCTATGTCTTCTGGAGTGAAAAGTTTGCAGAGAAAACAGGTATGGTGAGAGACCTTGCTTTGCCAAATGTAGACATTAAATGGATTGGTCAGAGAGGGTTAAAGTGGCACCAATTGATGCCATTGGTGAAATCCTTCATTCAAATCCAACACCCTGACCTCATAATAGTGCACTGTGGTGGCAATGACCTAGGCACTTTGACTGGGGTAGGTCTGGAAATGCTTATGAAGGACACCTTTGCACAACTGTTTACACTTTTCCCTAAAACTGCCTTTGTGTTTTCCAACATATGCCAAAGGCAAAAATGGAACTGGTCCAATCATTTCTGTCCGCAGATTGACAAAGCAAGAAAGCACGTCAACAAATCTGTTTCTGCTTTCCTCCGTGACTATGGTATGGGTGCCATTTACCACAACAACTTGCGTTATGACATGCAAGACATTTATAGAGGAGATGGTGTGCACTTCAATGATGAAGGGAACAGAGTCTTCCTCTTGAACCTTAGACTCTGCATCGGTACTTACTTGTAGGTACCACTAAAAAAATGACTTCATAAACACAACAGCTCTTTTTAGAGCTCCCTAATTTCTAAACTCTTAAATCTGCTTTTCATTTATTTATTTTTATTTTTTTTACCGTACGCTTACCGTAAGCTTACGGTACGCGTACCCCGTGATTTTTTTTAAAATCAATAAATGTTTTTTTTGTACTTTTCTGTCCTTCTTTGACCCCCTTACAAATGTTAGGGGGTCTGTAACTCTCCTCATTGCCCCCTTTCCTTGTTTTCTCTGTTTTTTTTCTGAGTGAAACACACAAAATGGCGGCCGCCGCTTCCTGGTTTCGGCCGATTCGAATGTTTACTAAGATCTATGGGCCAATCAGAATCTCCTTCGCGCACGCCATGTTTCTTCCGTACGCTTACCGTAAGCTTACCGTACGCGTACCCCGTGATTTTTTTTAAAAATCAATAAATGTTTGTTTTGTACTTTACAGTCCTTCTTTGACCCCCTCACAAATGTAAGGGGGTCTGTAACTCTCCTCATTGCCCCCTTTTCTTGTTTTCACTCTTTTTTTTTCAGAGTGAAACACAGAAAATGGCGGCCGCCGCTTCCTGGTTTCGGCCGATTCGAATGTTTACTAAGATCTAAGAGCCAATCAGAATCGCGCTCGCGCACGCCACCGTACGCGTACCGTAAGCTTACCGTAAGCGTACGGTAAGCGTACCGTAAGCGGGCTCAGATATATATATTGATTTAAAGGCTATTTTCTCAGAATCTACTGAACAGATTTACACCAAACCTACAAAAGGCACTTCCTTGACCTAGGGACTACCTCTCTGCCAAATTTTGAGTAATTCTGTTCAGCCGTTCGGGCTGTAGCTCGTTCTAAAGGTCCTATGGAAAAATGCATGGGAAAAACGCGTTTTGGGACCCCCCTTTTATCTCAGCCCCCGCTTGACGGATCCCCCCGAGACTTTCAGGGTAGGAGCGGAGCGTAGCGCCCCACCTATTTTGAGAAATTTGCGAGGATTCGTCGACCGGCGCCAAAGTTATTCAAAATAGAATGTTGAGGTTTTCCTATGGAAACGTGGTCCTAACTATAACTACCTACTGGCGACCGCCAGTAGGTAATATATATATATATATATATATATATATATATATATATATATATATATATATATATATATATATATATATATATATATATATATATATATATATATATATATATATATATATATATATATATATATATATATATATATATATATATATATATATAATTCCTCCAGGCTTAGGTAACTGCCACCGCACTCCTGAAGGGTGCGTCGTCGAGGCGGACCACCCCAGCATGGTCCGTATCAAATTTCGGAAATTCCTCGCAGCGCAAGGATGACGACGCCGTGTTCTGGTCAATAAAAAACTTTTATTGCAATCGACTGGTAGGACGCGTTTCGCCTGTCTAGCAGGCTTGTTCACCAACGACTTGCCCGTTTCTTTGGCCATTTTAAATACAGTGTTCCCGTCGTGTCACATGACTAGGACTACTCGCATAGTGTATTAGAAGAAAGACTCGTAGTTTTTTATCACCATGGCGTGAATGCATTCAATATACGATAGTCTCATAAAGTTCAATGTCAGTTTAGGTAAACAAATATACGAGTTCTCACATCTCAATATATTACAAGTCAGGAAACATTATTCCATCCGCTATGAGAAGTATTTCTTCTCAGGCTCATTACAATGGGACAAAATAGCCCAGAAAGCGAGTCAATACTGTGCTAACATTTAACACAAACGGCCAATGAGAATTCTCAAAAGGTGGCCTGCTTGTTTTTGAGGTAGAAATATGTTTCCTTAACAAATAGTATATACGTAAACGGCATCAATTTTTCTCTCAAATGGCTATTTCCAATTAAGCCCCAGTGGGCCAATAATTCCATAAATACACGCTAAAAAACAAATTACAAGTTAATTTCCTTCTTTTCCTACACCCCCAATGGGCTAGTAGTACAATGTAATCCCAACTACACTCATGGATGATCCAAAAATTGGAAAATGTGATTATGTATCTGTTGTGCAGCAAAAAAAATAATAATAAACAAAGAGAATGGAAAATATCTAAAGTTAAAAACGGGGCAGAGAAGTTGCCTGCTTGATACTCGGTTCTATCTTAAAGCGCTGGCACAAAATCTAATTATAAATGTGTGACTAAATCTTCCTCAATGTTCAGTCCCCCGGGGGACCGTGTATTGAGCTCTAAAATGTAGCAAGACTCAAGTTTACGCAACTTTTTTTCTCTATTTCCTCCTCGTTGGTTTAGGGGAATGCAGTCTATCACAAAATAGACTAAGCCTTGAGTACTCTTATTGTGGTATGCTGCAAAGTGTCTCGCAACGGGGTAAGAATTATCCCCATTCCGTATAGCTCTAAGATGTTGTAGCACTCTTTTGTGGACTGGATGGATCGTGCTGCCGACGTACCTCTAGCCACAAGGGCATTGGAGGACGTAGACAGCAAAATCCGTCTTACATGTAAGATGTCCTTACCTCCAGTAAGCCCCACACAGCTGGATTGCTGAGAATGTTCAGAAGCCACGCCCCCTTTTTACACCACTCTGCAAATGTGCCTCCTGGCGCACTGCTGCTTGGGGGATGAAGTCCACTTTAATCCTGAATTCCTCAGGACACAAGGGGACCTCATTGTCCCACCAGCAGTGCGCCAAGAGGCACGTTTGCAGAGTGGTGTAAAAAGGGGCATGGTCTCGGACCACCTTTCAGCAATACTACTGTGTGGGGCTTACTGGAGGTACCTGATGGGCTAGTTGGCCCCTAAGGACCCTTAGGATTCAAGGGGACTTAATCCCTCAACACAGAACGCGTCAGGAGGAGCATTTGCAGAGTGGTGCAGGGAGGGGGCAGGGCCTCCAGTGTGATGCCTGCTTCTGTTGTCTTTTTTTTTTAGAAGAGGTGCTGTGTGGCCCCCCCATGCTCCCGCCCCACCATAGCAAACTGCAATGTCCCGGGGTGGGCACCCTGGGACGTTGAAGGAGCCGGCCCAGGAGGTGGGCCACGCGGCCCCCTCCCAAAATGTATGCAGCCCCGGGAAGGTGGTGCTCCCCGGGGGCAGAGGTCCACAACGGAACCCCATATTTGAATAATTAGTGCCCCGGGGAGGTGGTGGTCCCCGGGGCAGTGAGGGAGCAGGAGCCCCTCTCACACTTTCTAATAATCTTTGAAGCCTTGGGCTTGGGGGGGCCTGCGAGGCCACCCCAACCAAAAAAATAAAAAAGGCCCGGGGAGGTGGCGGTCCCCAGAGCTGCGGGGTCCCCTGCATGCCCCCACATAATAGTTATACATTAACCCCGGGACCTGGCCCACCCGAGGGATTAAAAGGAACGAAGCATGGGAAAATGTGCTTCTTTTTTTTATCAGCGGGATTCGCGAATCTTGCCGAACATATTTTTGAAAAAATATCTTTTTGGGACCCCCAGACCAGACCTAGGGGGTCAAGGTTTCCTAACTTGCCCCCTTTTATTTTTTTTTATCCTTTTCTTACCTTTTTTCTTGTGACTCGGTTCTACTGAGTCCTAAGATGGCTGCCAACACTTCCTGATTTGAAGTCTTGGCAGCCAATCAGAGTCAAGCTCATGATTGGGAGGGTTCAGCCAATCAGATCTCACAATTCACAAATATCGATATCTGTAAATGTTTAATTTTGTCAAAAAAACTACTGAACGAATTTACACCATTTAAAGAAAAGCGTGCTTTCTGGACCAAAAGCTACCTTTTTGTCAAATTTTGTGTAATTCCGTTCTGCAGTTCGGGCTGCAAGCATGTCTAAAGTTTCCTATGGAAATTAACATGGAGAAAACATATTTTGAGACCCCCCTTTTTTCCCTGGCCCCCGCTTGACAAATCCCACCAAAACTTTCAAGACAGGAGCTGACATAGAGGGGCCATTAGTTTCGAAAATTTGGTGAAGATTTGGCGCCAAAGATATTGGCAAAAGAAAAAATACTTTTTGAATAGAAACAAGGTTCCTACTATAACTACCTACTGGTGACCGACAGTAGGAAATATATATATATATATATTTACTTAAAAAACCATAGGTTTCACACATGTTATAGTTAGCTGGACATTTCACTCGTAAAAAACCATTGAAATTCCCCCGTTATAGTTAGTTCAGATAACTATAACTCGCGCGCCCGCAATCCACTGCTCATGACGTCACATATTACATCACTCATGACATGGTCAGTGGCATCACTCATGACATCACTGATGACATCATCCTTGTGATAGAGTGGCGGTCGCGCGAGTTATAGTTATCTGAACTAACTATAACGGGGGAATTTCAATGGTTTTTTACGAGCGAAATGTCCAGATAACTATAACATGTGTGAAACCTATGGTTTTTTAAGTGAATTTGCAAGGTTTTTTAAATGCTAATTCCTAACTATAACGTGTGTGAAACCTATGGTTTTTTAAGTGAATTTGTAAGGTTTTTTAAATGCTAAGTTATGTATGTATTAGTATATATTTTATATATTTATTTTACAATAAACTACCTATGTATATAGTTATAGATTGAGTGTATCCTGTAATATGGAATGGCTTGTTTAAACTGTGTTTTTTGTTTTTTTTTAAGGTTTTTCACCGTGTGCGCACCATGCACGCACGGTGCGCGCACCCCGCGATTTAAAAAAAAAAAAATAATAATGTTTTTTTCACCCTTCGGGGTCCTTCAGGGACCCCCTGACAAAGGCTAGGGGGTCAGGAACTCTCTACCCTGCCCCCTTTTCACGTTCTCCACCTTTGTTTTTCACTGTCGCACTGTAAACAAACAAAATGGCGGCCTGATTTCGACCGATTCGAATGTTGACTTACATGTAACCACCAATCAGAATTACGCTCGCGCACGTTAAGGTGCGCGCACAGATATTTATGTGCTTTTAACTGCAATTTTCTCAGGAACTACTGAACAGATTGACACCATATATGCAAAAGGCACATGCCTGACCTGAGGACTACCTCTTTGCCAAATTTCAAGTAATTCTGTTCAGCCGTTCGGGCTGTACCTTCGACTAAAGGTCCTATGGGAAAATGCATGGGGAAAACGCGTTTTGGGACCCCCTTTTTTCTCAGCCCCCGCTTGACGAATCACCACGAGACTTTCAGGGTAGGAGCTGAGCGGAGCGCCCCATTAGTTTTGAAAATTTCGCGAGGATTCGTCAACCGGCGCCAAAGTTATTCAAAATAGAATTTTCAGATTTCCTATGGAAACACGGTCCTAACTATAACTATCTACTGGCGACCGCCAGTAGATAATATATATATATATATATATATATATATATATATATATATAATTATATATATATATATTTTCACTGAAAAAAACAAAGGTTACAGGGACGTTATAGTTAGGCTCATATTTCACTCGTACAAAATTCAGCAGTTAAAGTTACCTGAGCTAACTATAACTTACGCCTCCCCAAATACACTGCTTATGACCTCACATATTACATTACTCATGACATCATTTGGTGAGTGTAAGTGTTTGGTAAATGTTTCTGAGACTTAAAGATATATACGAAACTACATCAAAGTTAAATTGCTATTTTTTTAGCACTACTAATGAGTGATACTGTTTCTAACATATGTCATCTGAGAGGCTTAATAACAGTTTGTATCAGTGTGTGAGTGGCTGTATGGATCTGTCGCTGGGTGTGTGAGTGGCTGTAAAGGTCTGTCAGTGGGTATGTGAGTGGCTGTATGGGCATGTGAATGTGTTTGTGTGTTGTTTTCTGGGTGTGTTATTGGTTGTATGGGTGTGTGAGTGGTTTTATGGGCATATGATTAGGTGTGTGAGTAGCTGTGTGGGTGTGTGAGTAGTTGTGAAAGTGTGTGAGTGGGTGTGAGTGGTTGTATGGGGGTGTGAGTGGTTGTGTGGGTGTGTGAGTGCTCCCATGAGTCTGTTAATGGCCTTGTAGGTGTGTGGCTGTATTGGTGTGTGAGTGGGTGTTAGTACCGGTGTGGGTATGTGAGTGGTTGTGTGGGTGTGTGCTTGGCTGTATGATTGTGAGTGGGTATGTGAGTGGCGGTATAGATCTGTCCCTGGATGTGCAAATGAGTTTGTAAGTGCTTTTTGGGTGTGTCAGTGGTTGTGTGGGTGTGTGAGTGGTTGTATCGATGTGTGAGTGGCCATGTGAGTGGTTGTATCAGTGTGAGTGTATTAGTGTGAGAGTAGGCGTATGAGTAGCTGTGCGGATGTGTGATTGGGTGTGTGAGTGGTTTGATAGTATGTGAGTGGGTGTGTGAGTAATTGAGTATAAAAGTGGGTATGTGAGTGCTTGTATGGGTCTGTGAGTGATGCTTTCGGTGGATATGGGGCTGTGTGAGCAGGTGTGTAAGTGGCTGTGTGGGTTTGTGAGTGGGTGTGTGAGTGGTTTTCGGCATGTGTGAGTGGTTGAATGGATCTGTGAGTGGGTGTGTGAGATCTGTGAGTGGATGTATGAGTGGTTGTGTGGCTGTGTGAGTGGTTGTATGGGTGTGGGTATGTCAGTGGTTGTGTGGGAGTGTCAGTGGTTCTGTGGATGATATCATCAGTGACGTCATTTGAGATAGCAGTAATTTTGGCCCGGGGGCCATTTTTAAGACTTACAAGCAGGCAGGCTATAATCGCTATCTAATGAAGAATTTCACTATGTATCTCCAGATGCTAAGAAGCTTGTGGACATACAAGGTGTCCTTATACATGCCTGCTCATTGTCCAAAAATTAATGCAAACTAGCAGACTTTATATACAGTCAAGAAATTGATTGGCAGTTCCTAACCGAAACATGGGCAGACGCTGAACCCGCTCCTAATTTTGTTACCGTAGTACTCGCAGGGTTCACACTATCTAGGCTGACAGATCACATAAGAGAGGAGGTTGTTTTCTCTTATTTACCTCACAGCTAAATTTGAACCTATTCCAACTATGGATTGTGAAGCATTTCATTTTACTTTAGAACTAAATCCCCCCAAATCCTTTAACGGTATCCTTTTATATCGCCCTCCAGGCGCCAGGAGCAAGTTTATGAATAACATCGATCCACTGATAGAAGCAGGACTATGCTCGAATGACCTCACCACTTTAGGTGATTTTAATTATCACCTTGAGGCAGACTCTGACAAAGATACAGAAGCCCTTCTCGGAATAATTAGATCACTAGGACTTTCTCAACTTGTAAACAAAGCCACTCATTTGGTAGGGCATACGCTAGACGGAATTTTTACAAATAACCCCTCTATTACATTTAGGCTTTCCTGTTTTCATTTAGGATTTTGGGTAAATTCTGGTGGGGTTTTTTCTGTGTTTTCCAGTGGTTTCAAAACCTTTAAAAAAACTGTGGTTGTCAGTGGTTACTCATTTTTGCGCCATTAAAAACAGAAACATTGTTTTTCAGGTGTTTATGGAGCATTATGCTTTTATTATTGCTTGCTTTCTGCACTGATAGTGCATGGTATATAGACACTGTACGTACAGTGTATATGAGGTCCAAATACATTTTTGTAAATCAAACGTATTATAATACACCATACAATACTTCTTCAGTGAGTCTTTGGTCATGCGCGCTTGCTTTTTCCTTCCCATGTAAACTTTTATCTGTGAAAAGGCCCTTTCAACATTGGCACTTTAGAAGGGCAACGCTAAAACAGCCAGTACACAAGTTGCTAACTCTGTCCACTGACGTAGCTTTACATGCCAATATTGGTGCACCTGAAGAGTGTGATTCTCTGGGACAGGTTCTGCAAAATAGGCGTTGAACTGGCTCATATGCCCTCAGAGTGACTGAAGCAGTCAAAAATAAAGCAGCACTTTTCAAAGTCCGGAGAAAATTCCCTTTTACGGAAGGGATCCAGCACTTGTGCAGAGTTCCACAGTGAGGCTTCATTGACTTCAAATGCCATGGTTGGTGAAGGGACATTTCTGTGCATCATTGCAAGCCATTTCTCATGCACTGTAAAATAAAATGTTCTGAATTGCTCCTCAACATTTCTTTGCTTACCAAGTGGCAAGCATGCTAACAAGGAACATGTTGCAGTGCCAAAGGCACTAAGGGCCTCATGTAGGTAACATCCAATTTACCGATTCATAAATACCGAATTTTACCGATTCGGTATTTATGAATCGGTAAATAAGATGTAGGTAATAATTCGGTAAATTTTACCGAATCGGAAAAATGTGTTAATTATGAATCGGTATTTACCGATTCGGTAATGAGGCATACCTTCCCATTGATTCCTATGGGCCTGGAGGCCCATAGGAATCAATGGGAAGCCATTCACCATTACCGATTCGGTAAATACCGATTCGGTAATGGGGGGAGCATATTCAAGGGTGGCAGGGTGTCACATTGACACCCTGTTGCACCCCTGAATCTTGCATGTGTGCACATGTGGCGCACATACATGCCCTAAGGGCATGTATGTCTGCCACATGGCACTATTAAATCTGCAAAATATTACTTTTTGCAAGGTATTCGTTATTTATCACCAACCTGTATTTGGTGGTAAATAATGAATTCTTAATACTAATTTTCACTCTTTAGAGTGCTCCCTACATATGATTTCAGGATTCGGTATTTACCGAATCGGTATTTTACAGATTCGGTAATTTACCGAATCCTGAAATTATGTCTCCTACATCTCAAATAGCTAAATACCGGTCGGTAACGGGATATCTACCGAATTTCGGCCGTTACCGACCGGTATTTAGCTACCTACATGAGGCCCTAAAAGTGTAGTCGAGCCTACTCTTAAAGAGATGTTTCACATTTACACCAATTACGCTGAACACGTGGTAGGCAAAGGTGTTTTCAGACTCTAGTTTTTTTTATTATGTCTATAGCAGTCATGTTTTCCCGTAAAAATCTAAGAATGCAGTAGAGTGTACTTTTTTTCACATGACTATCAATATCCGCCCGAAGATCCTCACATTTATTGCCATTGGCATCATCACCAAGCAAAAATTCTGTAAACGGTCAGCAGATTGATAATATAGCATTCACGGCCTCTAGGACTGAGAACCAATGGCTAAATGACAATGTTGGTATGACTTTGCTGCCATACAAAACACAAAATGAGAAATATTTGCGTTTTAGTTCCTGTGCATTACGAAACAGTGCACCAGAATGGACTACAAAGTCAATAGCATTCTTCATTAACTCTGAAGATTGTAAAGATGCTTTCAGCATACCATAAAGCAAGTGGCAAGGATCTCTTACAGGGAAGCACTACAGCTCAGGTATCGATTTTGACAGGTCATCACACAGCTTTTTCATATATGTAACTGAATCACTGCAAATACAAACAATATTACTCCAATCTTTGTTGAACTTGGTAAGAACCTTTTGCAGCAGCATTGCAAGTGGCACTGCGTTGCATGTTTCCAATACATCTAGATCTGCCATGATGGTGCATCTGAACCATCCATTTTTTGCATCGCAAAATGTGATTAGCACTGCCACTGCTGGGTCGCCGCGCATCTCTGGAGTTTCATCAATGGTAACGGAGTAACTCTGAAATATGTTCAATATCTGCAAAGAACACCTCTGGTAGGTATGTGTCATACATTTGTGTTGCTTTTGGCAATGTTTTGCATGCTGGTGCATGCTTGCGAAACAGATTCCCAATTGGTCCATTGGCTTGGTGTAAACTGGTTCCAGATTGCACTAGGGCATGTACAAAGTCATGTACCACATCCTTTTCTTCCTCACGTTTTCTTTTGAAGCATGTCATTGTCTCAGCAGGAGACATCTGGCATCGCCTGTCGTTATTAGGTGGCTCTTTCAATTTTAAGTGGGTCTGGTGACAAGATGTTCAGCAATTTGGCTTGCTGTCTTCCCAGTTACTATTGGGACAGTCACTCCGCAAAACTTGCAAACTAACATCTTTTGCCCACGCACTTCTTCAACCATGAAATCTTTGTTTTCCAGCGAATAATCTTCTGGTGTCCTTATTCTGCAAGGTATGTTGTTATTCACAAACTAGAACATTACAAAAAAAACTTAGAAACCGGTTGCATACTTTGAGAAAATAATGAGAAAGACAACATTTTCATGGTCTTCATGATTTTACCAAACTTGTTTTGTTCATTGCCAAAAAAAAGTTCCACAACTTAATGTGTTTTTAATTGATGACCGGCATCCTGCAACCAGCATGATAAATCAACAAACATTAAGGATGCATGGCTGCAGGCAGTGTGAAGTACCAGGAAGGACTCAAGAGACCATGAGAGATCCTGTCTAATGTACTCTGGCATACTCAGAAGAATCTTTTAAATAAATGGAAGATGGGCCATCGCCCTTATGAGATGGCACGTTTCATTGTAGGGCCTACAACTCGCCCCAGGTGAGTGACTTTTGTTAGGAGCAGGCTCCGATGAAGCTATTTAGTTGAGTGGTCTTCAGGCAGAGTGGGGCTGGTGTGGTACAAGCTCTCCTGCATTACGACCCCATGGCTTCTACCAAGGCCTGCTAAGCTATCCTAGGTGTCAGAAGAATCACTAGGTTGACAACGCAGATCTTGCCAAAGTTTTTTGGCAGGCATAGGAGTCCTTTATCATAATTCAACTCGGCATGATGAGTCCCAGCAAAATGCACTAGCTTTGAGAAAACTATATAAGTAAATTTATTTGAGAATCTTATAAAGCACTCTCTAGACCCAAGGGTATCCGAGCGCTTTACAAGACAAAGCATTGATAGAAGGATTCACAGTTGACATAGTATTACAAGAGGGGATTAAAAGAGTGTAACATAAAATATATATCTCAAAGAGTAGCCGATTATCCAACATAGTCTGTCTGAGGTATAGATGCTGAATTGGGTTAGGCGACCGTATTGGATGGTCCTGCTGGTGCAGCAAACTCAGGGGTGCGCATTGAGGTCTTTGTTGTATTAGAGTTATGAGATTCTGTTTGAAACAAAACCTTCTTGATGTTTTTAATGTGTTTTCTGATATTTGCTAAATTAGGCCTTAACTTCATTTTTAGAAAGATGGCTGCTGCTGTTTCATAATGTTCATTGTGTATTATATTTTCAATTAAAATCATACACAACAAGATGGGAACTGTTATTTTGTATTGATTTATTGTTCTCTAAGAAAATACAGAGGAAGCCTATTTATAACTTTCAAGGCTCTTCCTGCATATTTGCTGAAGGCCGTTTGACTATGACTCTTTTCATTGTTCATGTAACAATTGTGTTCAGTCAGAAAATGTTTATATATATATCTATGAAGAAAATTCAACAAACTGTTTGAAGATATATTCAAGAACTTTAAAAACTGAATTACGCACTGTATTCCAAAACATTAGGAGACATTTGTCAGTAAGTGACCACTACCATGAACATTGTTTCTTTAAAAATTCAAAAACCGAGTGAATCTCATGTAACCCTCATCACTGCTTTTCATCAGTTTGTATAAAGAAACTTAGAGGCTGCCACCTTGTTTGATGCATTTGAGAAAGACTCGCTAGAGTTGAAACGCGTTATGCATATTACCTGCTATTGCCTGAATAAAGGTGGTTACGAAGGGCGGTGGTGTGGCTTGATTTGCATGGTCCTGAAGTGGATGGCAAGTTTGTTTGGAATATGAAGGGGAACAATGCACCCCAACAAACCCCGGTCCGACAGGCTGAGGCGTCCTGCAGTGTTGCTTTTCTTTTGGAATTAATCAACAGGATGCCCGCTGGCTGAAAATGAACAACGTGGACAAAACTTTGAAGCTGGGCCAGCATGGAATGCAGGCCCGCATGATGGAATTGTAAGCCTGTGAAATGACAGCTAGGATTTGCGGGGGTACTTGACCCTTGCACACTGTGCCTTCGAGAAAGGAGTGAAAGGCAAAGGGATTCATTTTAAAATCAAGAAGACAACTTTACATTAAGTGGCACGACCGAAGCTTGCTTGCAGTTTGACTCCACCACGTACGGAATTTAATCCTTTGAAAGGCAGAATGAGAAACTGCAAGTAAGGTGAAATTAATTTAATTAAGAACTGCAATTTAAAGTGATGAAGGCACACAGACTTCTATGACAATAATGATGCATTATGGGTAATGTGGTCCCTTAACAAAATGGAAGGAGCATCAGTGCAATTAATCATGAAGAAAATTCAACAAACTGTTTGAAGATTTATTCAAGAACTTTAAAAACTGAATTACGAAGGACAGTGATGTGGCTTGATTTGCAAGGTCGTGAAGTGGATGGCAAGTTCGTTTGGAATATATATATATATATATATATATATATATATATATATATATATATATATATATATATATATTACCTACTGACGGTCGCCAGTAGGTAGTTATAGTTAGGACCTATTATCCATAGGAAATCCGCAACATTCTATTTAGAATAACTTTGGCGCCAGTTGCCGAATCTTCGCGAAATTTTCAAAACTCGTGGCCCGCTCCGGTCCGCTCCTATCCTGAAAGTCTCGGGGTGATTCGTCAAGCGGGGGCCGAGAAAAAAGGGGGGTCCCAAAACATGTTTTCCCCATGCAATTTTCCATAGGGACCTTTAGTCGCAGCTACAGCCCGAACTGCTGAACGGAATGACACCAAATTTGGCAGAAAGGTAGACCTTGGTTCAGAGTCGTGCCTTTTGCTTAAATGGTGTAAATCCGTCCAGTAGTTCCTGAGAAAATCAAAAGTAAATTCACATATATATCTGGGCGGAGCCTAACCACACATCTCATCGTGAGATCTGATTGGCTGTCAGCACTTCATCCAAGAAGTGTTGGCAGCCATCTTCGGACCAATATATATGATAGCACCTCATTAAAAAGCATTGCAGTTAATAGAAGGTTTTAAGACTTTAGTTACATTATAAATCATTTGTTGATGGTACCATACTCATTTTAGGAATTGTGGTATGTTCTAAGGTGATTTTACCATGTGAAAAAGCCTTCTGCTGAGATATCATGAATCATGTTTGAGAGAAAACTATTTTCTCATGCTTTTCCCACAGAGGGTTGGAAGGTGATCTATAAGCTAAACTGAGAGCATATTTTCTGTAAATTCACATTATCTTTCTCAGTCCTGTGAGAATGAAGTCTGACATTCTCAGTAAAACATGTACATCCAACAAGGGCAGAAACTGTCAGTTGATTCCTTTGTGTTCTACTGCAGCTTCCCAGAGTGTTCTAAAGAGCAACTAGAGCGCTAACACTCCTACTTATGATAAACGTATGGCACACCTGAAGCCATCTTGATTGGAATAAAGTGGTAACTCTTAAAACATTTAATTTAAAAAGGTACAAAATGAGGGGGTTCATTTTGATATAGAAAGTATGATTAGTGCTGCAGAAAGAAAAATAAGGGCACATTTTGAGTGACTTCTCAAATCCCCTTCTATTTCATTAAAAAATTCTGACATGCAGACTGAAACATGTACTTTGAATACCAGCAGCAGACTTCCCTGGTGAGCAGTAGCTTTACTACAGTGATCTAATTAGCAACTAGAGTGCTACCATTCAGAATTTATGGCAAATGTGTGACACATCTGAATGCCTTCTTGATGGAACCAAAGTAAACAAGCATTGAAAATGCAATAGGTCTTGCCATCGTTTAAGTTAAAGCAATTCTGTTTGTAATTAGGTGGCTGTTTAGCTTTGCTTTTATTAGTGTTTTTCAAACTTTCATGTACATAACATGCATATGCATGCATAAATGTATATGTATGCATGCATTTATATTTGTATTTATATAGATTCACTGAAAAAACCATAGGTTTCACACATGTTATAGTTAGCGGAAATTTTACTGATAAAAAACCAGTGAAATTGCCCCGTTATAGTTAGTGCTGGCAACTATAACTCACGCGACCGCAATCCTCTGCTGATGCTAATACTGTATTTAGACACTTATTTGCCCATGTCTTCTTCCATACATTTTTAGCTATACATATATTACAAATATTTTTTTTTCATAAAGACACATATGTCATCAGCAGAAGATTGCGGTCGCGTGAGTTATAGTTGCCAGCACTAACTATAACGGGGCAATTTCACTGGTTTTTTATCAGTAAAATTTCCGCTAACTATAACATGTGTGAAACCTATGGTTTTTTCAGTGAATTTGCAAGGTTTTTTAAATGCTAATTCCTAACTATAACGTGTGTGAAACCTATGGTTTTTTCAGTGAATTTGTACGGTTTTTTAAATGCTAAGTTACTTTACGCCATTCGAGGCGTGCGCGCCCACTTAACGCAGTTCGTTCCGTGCACGGTTTTTATCAACTTTAATAAGCCCTGTACCGTTTTTGCTCTTGGGGGATGTTTGGGGACTCCCTCAACATGACTATGTGGGAGGGAGTTGTCAAAACAACCCCGTAACATGTTTTTGGCCATCTTGTTTGATAAACAACACTCAGTGCGAGAGACAAAATGGCGGCCGCCGCTTCCTGGTTTCGGCCGATTCGAATGTTTACTAAGATCTAAGAGCCAATCAGAATAGCGCTCGCGCACGCCACCGTACGCTTACGGTAAGCGTACGGTAAGCGTACCGTAAGCGGGCTCAGATATATATATTGATTTAAAGGCTATTTTCTCAGAATCTACTGAACAGATTTACACCAAACCTACAAAAGGCACTTCCTTGACCTAGGGACTACCTCTCTGCCAAATTTCTAGTAATTCTGTTCAGCCGTTCGGGCTGTAGCTCGTTCTAAAGGTCCTATGGAAAAATGCATGGGAAAAACGCGTTTTGGGACCCCCCTTTTATCTCAGCCCCCGCTTGACGAATCCCCCCGAGACTTTCAGGGTAGGAGCGGAGCGTAGCGCCCCACCTATTTTGAGAAATTCGCGAGGATTCATCGACCGGCGCCAAAGTTATTCAAAATAGAATGTTGAGGTTTTCCTATGGAAAAGGGGTCCTAACTATAACTACCTACTGGCGACCGCCAGTAGGTAATATGCAGATTATATATATGTAAGTATATATATATATATACACATACATATATATAAATGCATATGCATATATATGCATATATATATGTGCATTTGTGTGCGTGTAGAGAGAGGTAGAGAGAGGTAGATGTGTAGAGGTAGAGAGGTAGAGGTAGAGAGTAGTAGAGAGAGAGGTAGAGAGTAGAGGATGAGTAATAGGGAGTAGAGAGTAGAGAGTGAGTAGTAGAGAGTAGTAGAGAGTAATAGAGAGAGTATCAGAGAGTGATTAGTAGAGAGTAGCAGAGTGAGTAGTAGAGAGTGAGTAGTGGAGAGTAGTAGAGAGTGAGTAGTAGAGAGTAGTAGAGAGTGGGTAATAGAGAGTGAATAGTAGAGAGTAGTAGAGAGTGAGTAGTAGAGTGAGTAGTAGAGAGTAGTAGAGAGTGAGTAGTAGAGAGTGAGTAGTAGCGAGTGAGTAGTAGAGAGTGAGTAGCAGAGAGAGAGTAGGAGAGAGTGAGTAGTAGAGAGTGAGTAGTAGAGTGTGTAGTAGAGAGTAGTAAAGAGAGAGTAGTAGAGAGTGAGTAGTAGAGAGTGAGTAGTAGAGAGTGAGTAGTATAGAGAGTAGTAGAGAGTAGTAGAGAGTAGTAGAGAGAGTAGTAGAGAGTGAGTAGTAGAGAGTAGTAGAGAGTGAGTAGTAGAGAGTGAGTAGTAGAGAGAGAATAGTAGAGAGTGAGTAGTAGAGAGTGAGAAGTAGAGAGAGAATAGTAGAGAGTGAGTAGTAGAGAGTAGTAGAGAGTGACTAGTAGAGTAGTAGAGAGTGAGTAGTAGAGAGAGTAGTAGAGAGTAGTAGAGTAGTAGAGTGAGTAGTAGAGAGAGAGTAGGAGAGTGAGTAGTACAGGGTAGTAGAGTAGTAGAGAGTGAGTTGTAGAGAGTGAGTAGTAGAGAGCGAGTAGTAGAGAGTGAGTAGTGGAGAGTGAGTAGTAAAGAGTAGTGGAGAGTGAGTAGTAGCGAGTGAGTAGTAGAGAGGGAGTACTAGAGAGAGAGTAGTAGAGAGTATTAGAGAGTGTATGTATAGTAGAGTAGTAGAGAGAGTGGTAGAGAGGAGTAGAGAGTAGTAGAGTGAGTATTAGAGAGTGAATAGTAGAGAGTAGTAGAGTGAGTAGTAGAGAGTGACTCAGCCCTTGTGCTGCTTACTTCTTTTTTAGCAGACAGAGTGCAATCAGTGGCTCTGGGGCAATTTCAATCTGCTCCTCTCTCTCTGCCCCGTGGGGTTCCACAGGGATCTTCCCTCAGTTTGACTTTATTTAATATTTATGTGAGTGAGTTAGCAATGTGCCTTTGTTCAAAATGTTGGTTTCATATTGACTTCATACGCTGATGACACACAAATCGTTGTGTAAGCTTTCAAAAAATGAACCATCCACTTCATCATATTTCCATGACTTTACTGGCTTATCTCTTTTCTGGAAGACATATCTTATCAAGTTATGGAAAAAGACTGCTTCTCATACAGCCTGCCAATTAAATGTGGTATGCCACTTGGATCGTCACTCAGCCCTACGCTGTTTAACATATACGTTCAACAGCTTGCCACCATAGTGCAGGAGTTTGGCATTTTGGCTGTCTCTTAAGCAGATGACACCCAGCTGATTGTCTCTCTGTCTAATACTTACTCCTGAGGTCCATACATTAATCTGCTCTCTAATAGCATCCTATGGATATCCCCCATTATTGGAAGTTGGCTGAAATAATTACCATCTTTAAGAAGGGCTATTGTTCACTTCCTGCAAACTACAGGCCTATTAGTCTCATAGATTCTCTCCAGAAACTTTTCTGCAAGCAGGTGCTCGACCATCTCCAGGTCTGGATTTGTGAGGGGAATATCATCTCAGAGTGGCAGGCAGGCTTTAGATCAAATGTGAGCACCATAGACCAGATTATTCGCTTTACTTGTATTTACTGGAGGGAAGTGACTATCAACAGGGGCAACTTATATGTTGCCTTTGTTGAACTTCGAGCAGCCTTCGACATGGTCCCCAGAGACAAGGTATGGGGAGTCCTAGAAGGAATGGGAGTTCGGCCTCCCATTCTGAACATCTTAAAAGGGCTGCATGCTGACACCCCTGGCCCAAGTGAGGTGGGGGGCGGACAGTGCGCTAACTGAAGCAATTCATATTGATAAAGTGGTAAGACAGGGGTGCGTATTAGCGCCCACACTGTTCACTCTGTATATAAATGATGTTATAAAGTTTTTGAGCTGGGATGGGTGTGACGCACCGAAAATAGGAAGTCAGAGGGCCCCTGCACTCCTCTGTGCGGATGATACACTGCTTATCTCTAAGTCGCCTCTGGGGCTACAACAACTGCTAAAGGACTTCCAGGCTTTTTGCCTGGAGCAGGGATTGGAGCTTAAAAGCTCCAAAACCAAAAGTATGATCTTCTCCTCCAGATTAACAACCCAGTGCAGAAGCAGTTGCAAATGGTTGATGTCCCTTTAGACGTAGTGTCTGAGTTCGGCTATCTTGGCATGAAACTTACAAAGGATTTATGTTGGGCTCCACAGGTAGAAAGGGCACAGCTATCCCTGGTACACCAAACGGTAAACATAGTAAAAATTCACAGGAAAACCATATCCAGAAGAGTTAGAGATCTACAATGTCAAGGCTCCAGGAGCAGTTTTATAAGGTCCAGAGCTATGGAGTTGCTCAAAACTCATTAACTTGTCAGTAATTGAACGCAATTTTTTTAGATCCTTGTTAAATCTTCTGGTGAGTACACCGCTGACTCCACTCTACTCAGATTTGGCCAAGAAAAAAATTATTCATAAAATCGAGCTCAGAGTCTTATAGGGTGGGCCTTCATGATTTAATGACACCAACATGTGTAAGTAAGATCTTGTGGCTCCGTACTCTTAAGAACCTGTTACGGAGGTTAAGCCGTGACATATACTGGGACCAATCAGATCCTCAAAACTAGTCTTAAAGCTGTTTATTCGGGTAGTGCTGAGAGTGATAACATACAAAATTGTAAAGGATCCCTTTCTGCTGTTTTTTTATTGATTTTAAACCAACCCCGTTATTTGAGACCACTACAGATGAAATTTTCCCTTCACTAGCAGGGAAGCTATACTTACAGTTCAGGCACGGGTGCCTACCTGTAAAAACTTTAAAAAGGAAATGGCGTAAAGAAGTGTTCATAGTGGATGAAAATTGTACCTGTTGCCAAAGTGGACCAGAGTCACCTGAGCATGTTCTTTTTTTTTTGTCCGCTGTATAGACAGTCTCGAGCTAAATGGATAGTTCCACTTTGCAGAAACCTGGGAGTAAAAAAGTACCAGAAGGCGTACAGAATACTGCAGTCAGCTACATCTCATATTGTTTTATTCTGTATGACCAAGTTCCTAATGGCAATGTGGATTAGGCAAGCCAAGTGTTCTCCTGGTAGTCTATAGGCTGTCACTTATTGAAGGGTCTCTCTATACTGTATTGTGTCACTTGGATGAGCTCCTTCGGATTCATGTATTTTAATATTTATAGAAGATATTCATTGTATTTTATTCTTAGTTTTTTTTTTTTAAAAGCATTTTTATGGTGAATTTTTTGTGGTCTTTTTAAAATGAAATTTTCTTCTTTTTATTGTGCCTGTTATTGAAATGGACCGGCAAATGAGTATTTTAAATGTTATATGTTGTTGTTTGTGTTTATAAGTGCTGTGTTTTGTGTTGTACTTTTTTGATCTACAGTGATCGAAAATAAAGTTTTATTGACCTGAACTCTCTGTCTAATGGTCTCAATCAAGGAAACCAACAATTGGTCCCCTGCCTGAATAAAGTGGCCCACTGGATGTCAAACTGTTGCCTAAAACTAAACGGTGATAAGACAGCACTAATGATATGAGGTAACCTGGCCATACCCAGACCACTAAATATTTGGCCAACCTGTATGGGTAATCCTTCTGACCCCAAACCTGTTATAAAAAATCTAGGTATTTGGACGGATAGTACCCTTGCAATGGATTACCAAGCAAACAAACTGTCTGGAATCTGCTTTGGGCTACTAAGAATGATCAGAAAGACACTAGCACTGATACAAGATCAGTTAAGAAAACCGTCATCCAGTCCCTCATATTCATGCGCCTGGACTATGGCAACTCTCTTTGCCTAGATTCGCCTAAATATGTTATAAAGAGACTTCAGGTTGTGCAGAATGCGGCAGCAAGGCTCCTGCTAAAGTTCCCTAGCTACGTCTCCGTAAGAGAGTCCCTTAATCAGCTCCATTGGTTGACGATTGCGTCAAGAATCAAGTTCAAATCCTTATGCATAACACACAGGGCCATAAATAATAAAGTTCCAGCAAAGTTTAGAAATCTGATATCTGCTTAAGCTCTACCAGACTTTTAAGGTCCTCTCACCTACACCTCCTCAGCACAACCAGAGTCAAAAGGACAAGATGGGGAGGAAGACCATTTGCACACCTGGAACCGAAACTGTGGAATGAGCTCCCACTTGGCCTGAGATCACTACAAAATGAACTCTCCTTCAGGAAAAAACTCAAGACCTGGCTGTGATTACAGAACTCACCAGCACGGGGAAGCTTTCGGGCAGCCATGAGCTCTACAAAACATAGAAATAAACATAAACATGACTGTATGCAGGAGATACGTTCATGGATGAGAAAACATTGTTTAAAGCTCAACTCAGAAAAAACTGAGTTAATAATATTCTGTAGCCTTTCTCCAGCAAGGGCCTCCCCTTGGTGGCCTGAAGATTTAGGTGATCTGCCTAAACCTGTAACCAGAGCCAAGAATTTGGGCGTTCTGATTGATAAAAGGCTAACCTATGCAAACCAAACTAAAGCAATGGTCTCCTCCTCCTTCTTCACAATAAGGAAAATAAAGAAAATCCTTCCTTTTCTGCAAGCTAACACTAGAAAAAAAGTTATGACGGTAACAGTGTTATCTAAATTAGATTATATTAATGGTCTCTATATGATTATCCAAGCTCAACATCTAAAAAGACTGCTGATGGTTCAAAATGCAGCCGCCAGAGTGCTGTTAGGCTACCCAAATTCCAATCCATTTCCTATGAAATCCATAGACTGCATTGGCTTCCAGTCAGAAACCGCATCAAGTTTAAGGCTCTTTGCATTGCCTGCAAAGCTTTGAATAATTCTGGCCCTGACTTTTCCAGACATCTCTTTAAATGGTACCAGCCCACCAGACTCCTATGTTCTGCGAGGGCCACACTAATTGTTACACCCAGAGCTCAAAAACTGAGCTGTGGTGGAAGATGTCTGATTACAGGAACAGCAAAGCTGTGAAACACTCTCTCTCCACATATTAAATCTTCACCCTCACTGATTTCCTGTAGGAAGGAGCTCAAAACTTGCCTGTTTCAAAACTAATATAACCTCCAGCTGTGTTCCTCTTGAACTCAGTGTCAAGACACCTCAGGGTATATGTGCGCTCAATAAAATTTAATAACATATCATAACAACATAACATCTCCCAGGCCCGTCCTTTTCATCCTGGGTGCCCTGAAGCCCACTGAGGCCTCCCACACTTCAGCGTTGGGGACCGTGTGGGAGCCTCATTGTCCCCACGGTCCCTGCTGGCTCCCCGCCTCAAGCGGGTGCCGGCATTGCTCCCAAACTTGACAGCAGGCAGGAAAACAGATGAAAAGTCCGCTGTCAGCGAGCGGGAGCAGTTTTCCTGCTCCCATCCACTGGGAGCCGACTTACTGTTTGCTTTCTCTTGGCAGGAGCAGGTGGGCGCGCATATATCAAGGATTAGCCACACCTAGCAGTTGCCCCATAACATAAAACAGGAAAACCCCTCCCCCTCCCGCTCCCCCTCCCCTCTCTAATGAGTTTAACTTTGTCCCGTATTTATTGAACCATGTCAAGATGTGTAGAGTTCAAAAATTGTCAATTCAGATTAGTCCATGGTAAATCCTGTGGATATATGCTACTTCCGTTTGCAGCTTCAAGCTTTGTAGCGTCCATTCCCTTGTATAGCAACCAGTCATTCTAGACAATATTATATCAACGCTGAATATTCAAACCATGCCCATATCCCTTCCCCCTCCCCCCACCCACTGGTACTCTTCGTCTTTCAACCACTATACAATTAGTCCTCATGGTTACAGCCTACTCCTTCTGCACTGGATCTGTCTCAGCCCTTTCTTTAGGATTTGTCAGCCTGAGAAGGTGAAGGTACTTTGGACATGTGATTTTGTGGAATTCCGCTGATAACAACTCGATGAGCGGTTTCCACACATCTGTAAATGTGTCCTCAGAGTTTGTGAGGGAAGCGTGGATTCGTTCCATCCCCATGATGTACCACAGTCTATGGAGCCAACCATTAAATGTGGGGATACTCTGCATCCCTCAGTGAGTTAGGATGTTCTGGAGTGCAGCTCCAAGGGTCAGACCCATCTGCTTCCCCTTTCTAGATTTCAGTGGAAACATTAAGGCATTAGGCAGACCCAGGATTACGTAGGTCAGGAGTCTCAGGATCTGTGTGTCAAATCTTAGGTCAACCTCATCTAAAAAACTTTGCCAGTATTCTTTCAATAGGGGGCAGTCCCATAATAGATGTACTAAGGTGCCCTCCTCCTCACATCCATGCCAACAGGTGGGACTGCGGTTCAGGTTCCCTTTATTAAGGCGTACTGGGGTGAGATACCAATAAGTCGCTATCTTCATAGCTGTTTCCTTGCTGGCTGTGTTTCTTGCTGTGTGCTTGGCCCTATAATATATTTCCCCCATTCCTTTTCGGACAGTGTCCTCTCCAGTTCTTTAGCCCAGGTTGCCTGGCCTCCAGTGGGTGTTGGGAGGGGTTTCAGGCATATCATGTTGAGGAGTTCCGAGATTAATCTCTTATCGTCCTTTTTAGTCACTGGCCATTTTTCGTAGCTCGCTAATTTCCGTCTTGCTTGTGGGTGCATATCAGGTTGGAGGACCCAGTGTCTTATTTGTGTGTATCTAAAACGCTCTGTCTCAGGCAATGCGTAGTCTAGTCTCAGCTGTGTGAATGGCATTATCCCCCTAGGTCAAATAAGTGTCCCACTGCTTTGCAGGGTGTTTTATGCCATTCCGCGAAAGCCTTACTGTCCACTCCTGGAGTGAACTCCTTGTTATCTAATATTGGGGTCATGGGAGAGGGAAAAGTTGTCAGCTTTGTCTTAGTAGCTACCTTATCCCACACCTCCATAACTGACCTCGTTACATGTGACCTCCATAGACTCTGCGGCCTATCTGACTTCCGTAAATAGGGAATCTTCCATAACGCCTGACCTGCGAGAGCTCTATCTTGAAAGAGCCATCGTTTTTCTGACTCTTCTCTGCTCCACTCTACGAGGTATCTCAGCTGGGCTGCTCGATAATAGTCTAATAAATTCGGGATCCCCAGACCTCCCTCCTCCATTTTCATGTATCCCAATTCTCTGCAAATGCGGGGCCGCGCTCCAGCCCAGACGAACTGGGTGATTTACATCTGTAGCTGAGCAAGGGTGCCCTTAGGTGGTGCAACCTGTAGTGTTTGAAAGAGGTATAATGCTTTGGGTAGGACTGACATCTTAACAGCCGCCACCCGGCCTAACAATGATAGGCGGTGATGTTTCCAGCTGCCCAAGTCTTTCCTAATTTGCTAGTGGAGGTTCGCGTAGTTTAGTTTAACCATTTGTAGCACCGTCGGAGCCAATTCAAGACCAAGATATGGAATAATCTCCGTCACTTGAATCATTGAAGCCCCATGACCCCTTTCACCGGATCCAGTACCAGGGAAGAATCTGGAATTTCCCCACATTCACTTTGAAACCCGACACCCATCCGAAATAGTCCAGTTCCTGCAAAAAACCGGCAGCGATCTCCTTGGGGTGTGCAAGAAGACTAGGATATCATCAGCATATAGGCTTATGACATATTGCTCCCCTCCAAATGGAACGTCCTTGATTTCGGGATTGTCTCTTACTTTTTGGGCTAGCAGTTCTATGTAAAGGGCGAACAGAAGGGCCGTCAATGGGCACCCTTGTCTTGTACCCCTTTGAATAGAGAAGGGGCGAGTGGATACTCCATTAACCCTGATTGTAGCTGAGGGAGAGCTATAGTACCCTGCCACCCAAGAGCGAAATCGGCTTCCCACCCCAAAGTGGAGCAGCGTGCGTTCCAGAAAACCCCAGTCAACCCGGTCGAACGCCTTTTCGGCGTCCACCGTTAAGAGTAAGGCGTCCATGCTCGTACAGTGGGCTTAGTCTATTAGGTGCAGGGCCTGTTTAGTGTTGTCCCTGCTTTGCCGGATCTGGACAAAACCGGCCTGATCCGGTTCTATAATACCGGGCATTAATGGGCCGAGTCTTGTTGCCAGAATGCTGGTGAACAACTTTAAGTCCACATTGAGGAGGGAACCTGGGTGGTACGACCCGCACTGTGTTTTTTCCTTCCCAGGCTTGGGAAGTACCACAATGGCTGCCGATAACATACCGGCCGGGATTGATCCTGGGCCCTCAAAAGAGTTGAAAAGCTGTGTCAGTACTGGTGCTAATAAATGACAAAAGGTTTTATAAAAACCGTCCGAGTAACCATCTGGACCCGGAGACTTGAGAAGCTTATGCCTCGAAATCGCCCCAATCACTTCCTCCAGTTTAATGGGGGAATCCAGCAGATCTGCATCATCCTTAGATATCCGGGATGTTCTCGCCCCATCTAAATATTCTGTCATATAAGGCGGCATAGAAGTCCCTAAATGCCCGAGCTATTTTGTTGTCTTCCACCAGGTCCTCCCCCCTGTCTGTCCTGTTATCTGGGATCTTAGATTGCTGACTTCTGACCCTGAGTTTATTTGCTAACTTGCGCCCTGTTTTGTCGCCACCCATGTAGTAGGAATATTTTAATATCAGAGCCGCATATTCTGCCCTGTCGAGGTCTAGCCCTGCCAATTGTGCCCTCGCTGCTCTCAATTGTTTCCAAACTCTTGGCGCTCCCATCCGCCTATGGACCCCATCTAATTCCATTACCTGTGCCCCTAGTTGCTCCCTTTTCTCTCTACTTTCCTTATTCTCCGCTGCCGCTATGGCGATTAGCTGGCCCTTCACCACTGCTTTCAGAGCCTCCCACAGAGTAGCCACTGATATATCTGGGGTGTCATTAATTTCTAGGTAATCTTTAATACATTTGGTGATCTGTGTTACTAAAGTGTGTTTGCTTAACATCTTTTCCCTCAACCTCCAACCCCCAGGTAGTCTGCGTTGTGGGGTTAGTCTAACCGAGATCATTACAGCATCATGGTCTGACAGTGCCACCAATTAATTAACTTCCATTGTACTTATTATGTTATTGAGCCGAGCGTATGTGCCGTGGGCGTGAGAGTAAAATGTGTATTGCGAGGTGTGGGGATGCTTGTCCTGCCAGAAATCCACTAGCCCCATGGCATGAGACCATCCAGTCCCCTCCTACGACAGTCTCCCCCCTGAGAGTAGCGGTTCCCTGACCTATCTTTAGTAACATCCATCACTGTATTAAAGTCTCCCTCCACCACCGCCAGGCGTTCTTGTCTGTTCATGAACTCAAAGACGGCTGATCGTAAAAAGCATTCCTGTCCCGCGTTAGGAGCATACACTGAGCCTATCACCCAAGTGTGGCCATTCATCTGCAGTGTGAAAGCCAGGAGACGCCTTTTAATTTCAGCTACTGTATCCTTCACCTCCCCACGGAAGCCTCTGACTATCAGGATTGCCAACCCCGCATTTTTGTCCCCAGATGAAGAGAAGAACTGTTGGGGAAAGGTACGGGATTTTAGCCGTGCCAGTCCTTGGAAAGCAGGTGACTTTCCTGCAGTAAGCATACTTCTGCCCCCAAATTCTCCAGATAGGAGAGGATAGCTTTCCTTTTTACAGAGTTATTGAGTCCCCTTACATTTAGCGTTACGACCTTTAGGGTATCATGCATCCCCATTTAAGAGTGGTTGTTGCCTTATTCTGCCATGTCTCCAAGTATCCACCTCCCTGCAGCTGTATAGTAATTCCGGTGCATGTGCTCTCCCAGTAGGCTCCATAAGTCCCTATGTTTCTTTCCTTGTATGTACCAGTTCCCCCGACAACCCTCCCTAACCCCAACTTTACTCTAAACAAGATCCCATAATGTCCAGGACCCGGAAATCGAGATTGTGTATCCCTGGTAGCCCAATGTGTTGGGGGCATGATGTGGTCCAAGAGGAGAGAAACCCATGTGTAAGTCTCCCCACTCCCTTCGACAAATCCCTCTGCCATCGTGGTAGAGTCCGGCTTTGTCGTGCTCTCGGAGTTACGGGCCCCTCCAACTCTCTGCCATTACCCCCCTGCCCCTGTAGGACTTTTCCTCCCCGCTTCCTCCTGGCTTGGAGAGGCAATACCCAGCACCCTGCATGTGTCTTGCAGAGACCTGAGTTGATGCAGCTTGCCCTGGAATTTGAAAATTAAGCGGAACAGATGGCCCCATGAGTAGGCAATTCCTTGCAATCTTAAGAACTATGTCACCGGTCTGAAGTCCCTTAGTTTCTGTAGGGTGATCGCCGCCAGGTCCTGATACAACACTATAGAGTGCTCCTGGTATTTGAGGGGTTGTTTGTTCCCGGCCTTCCGTAGTATCAGTTCCTTCAGATGAAAATCCAGAAGGAAAGTCAGGATGTCAGGGGGTGGTACGGGCGCTTTTCGCTGTAGGACATATTCCCTGCTTTGCTGGTAAAAGGGAGGCGGTTTGGGTGTTCAGTGTTGATTGGCTGGGACTATTGTGTAGTATACTGGGCATTTCCATTCCCTGGGTGCAGAAGGACAACTTTTTGGTGAGAGATTGGTCAAAGAGATTAAGTCTTATGTTCAGGCTTACCTCTTTAGACAATGCCTATCAGAATTTAAAAACGGTGTTCACCTCATGTGTTTTTGCCACTGCCAGATATAGGTACACTTCCAAAGTGCCTTTAAGACCCATCTCCATTAGATTGGATTCAACAAGCCAAAACCAAGGTGAATTACTTGCCCCATTAAGGATGCCACCTCTGCCATTGTCTTACTGTACACCTTGTGTGAGATTTTTGTGTAATCATAACCAATAAAGTACATGGCAAAATGAAATTACACCTTTTTTAAGTCTTAAAAGTAAGTTTACTATCGATTAACAAGTTACAATAAGAAAATGCATTATAATCTACAATAACAATATAATTGTAAAGAGAAACTTAAGACATATGCAAAAATAAGGAAAAGAAAAATACATGGTTCGCTTTGAGGGTAGATTGATTGGGTGGTACATAAAAAGGTAATAATACATATGAGTTTGGGTGAAGATATAAGATAATATTATCACTAAGGTGGGACATCAGGGAGGTCAAAGAACGTCTTCTTGACAAGGTTAACGAATAAAGAAAGATTTTGCTGAGTTATCCAAGAAGGAATTGACTGGAGTCCATAAGGCAATACATTTTAAAATAAGTGTAATCGGGTACATATATGCTGTGTCAAGTCTATGATTATGACATAGTGTATACCACCATGCTTGAAATTACAATTGAGCTGAATGTTTCCATGTTTTCGTGATCTGCTGGTATTCCAGAGCCAATAACAGTTTCCATTTTTTTGTGATCTGCTGGTATTCCAGAGCCAATAACAGGTCTAGCATTTGTATATCATACTATAAACATCTGTTATTCAGTGCCAAGATGCCTACGGGTGAACATGCCCTTTATAAATACACATGTTATGTTATGTTATATCTGTTAAAACATGTTCCCAGTCATCTGATCAACTTACTAAGAAAACATTGGTAATGGAAAAAGGAACATGCAACTTAAAAATGGCATTCATTTGATTCCAGAGCTGGAACCAAAAAAGCATGAACATAGGGAAATGTGATTAGTAAATATTTGATATTGGCATGTTGTGAAGTGCATGGCCAATATGTGTGAGGAAGGTCTATATAGATTTTGTGTAGATATGAAGGAGGAAATGAAAGTCTATTATATATCTGAAAAAGTGTTTGTGTGGTGTTCACTATCCGAGAAGTTTTCCTAATTTTTATCCATAGTTTTTTCCACAATAGAACAGGCCAATGTGTACCTAAATCAAGTTCCCAAGATAGTTCTGTGTCTGTTTTGTCCCTATCAGCAGAATAATTATGTAAGTGTGAGAAAATAATAGAGGCCTTTGGGTGTGTAGGTAGGAGATCTGATAAATTCATTTTGAAATGATGGAGGAATTCCAGAGAGCCTGTACTTGTGTAAAGGATAACAACTGGTCTTGAGAAAAAAGTTGTTTAACCCAAATTGGGCCCATTCTTCTCCATGTTTTCCAGTAAAGAGGTTTATTGTTAACAGTTATTGAAGTATTATGTCAAATAGTGAAATTAAGAAGAGTGACTATCTCTGGGAGGAAATGATATGATAGGATAGTACTTTGAAAGGTGAAAGTGGATAGAAAACTTTACTCCAGATGAACCCATAATGTGGGTTGATGAGGAAAATCCAGTATGTAGATTGCTTCAATATAAAAACGGTGTGATATTTGGAAAAGTCAGAGACATGTACACCACCCTCAAATTTGCGATATTTTAGCTTGAGTAAAGACATACATTTTTTTTATTATTCCAAAGAAATAAATGAGGGTAGAATTGACATTCTCAATAATTGAAGAGGAATATTAGAAATAGTACACAGAATGACTGGAACTAAAATCCCCTTATTAGTGTCAAGACGCCCCCACCACCTGGATACTCTCTCGGGTGATTAGCAACATTCTACAAATCCAAGTTGATTAGTTTATTTATTGACCACAAGAGATGTAAGAGTTGCCAACGACTAGTTAAGGAAGTTATCTTTTGAATACATTGTTCCATATTTAAGGGGAAGATGTCTTGATGGAATTGGTATACTGTAGACCAAGGAATTTAATTTGGTGAGAATTAAATGAAAAGTTGGAAGCTGAAAAATCCTATTTAAAAGTGAATTTATTTAAAGCCAGTGTCTCACACTTTTCATTATTTAATTTATAGCCAGATATAGATGCATAAGAAGTAACTTCTTCTAAAGCTGGGAGAGATGATAGGGGTTGTGAAATGAATAATAAAATAACATCAGCGTACGTCGCTAATTTAATGTGTTGAGTGTTATAAGTAAAACCATGCAGATCTTGCCTATCTCCTAGGCAGGAAAAAAAGGTTCCAAAGCCAAATTAAAAAGAAAGGGTGAAAGAGGACAGATATATTAAGTCAATAAGTTTGGGTCCAAAGCCAAACCATTTAAGAGAATGAAAAATCAAATGCCAATACACTCTTTCGAAAGCTTTTTCAGTGTGCAGAGTTATTGCTACTAGAGACTAAGCACTATGAGTGGATTTAGATAAGAAATCAAACAATAAGCAAGTATTATCAGCCAAATACCTTCCTTTGACACAGCTTGGTTGTTTTTTTACCTAAGAGATCAGGGATAAAGAATTCTAACCTTAAAACCTTTAGGTTAATAAAGTTTGCAATACAGGGGATCTTTACTCTCTTTAGGTATTAAGCAAATAAGGGCATTCAGGAAAGAACCCGATGATTTTCTTGAGTGTGAGAAAGAAGTTACAAGGGTGTGGAGTATGGGAAGAAGTAAGGAAAAATATATGTATAAAATTCGGCTGTGAACCCATCAGGTCCAGGAGCTTTATCCTTCCTAAGTTTAGTGAGTGCAATGCGGAGTTCAGTTTGAGTAATGTCAGTTTCCAGTGATGAGAGATCAAGAGGAGTATCAAAAGGTTTGCGAGTACTGGATAGAAAATTTAAAATTTCATAGTCAGATGAAGATTCTTCCACTGTGTGTATAATCCTTTATACAATTGAACAAATTCTGTTAAATTTCAGGATCCTTATATTTTTGGGTCTGGTGATTAGCTATGATTGATTCAATCCTCCCTGTGTTTTCTTTAACCTAAAGGTAGTTAGCTAAAAATTTACCAGATTTATTTTGGCCTTCATAACATTTGGTGCTGGCTTTAAGAAGATTCATTGATGCATGCTCAGTAGATAATTTATTATATTGAAGTTTAACTTTAATAAGATCTTGTAGGCAGTCTTTATATCTGGATGTATAGTAGAAGGTTCTAGTTTCTTAATTCGTGCAAGCATTCTTTTAGTGTGAGCAAGAGAATATTTCCTCTTTTGAGATACGTAATTGATTATTAAACCACATGCTTTGAAGGCATCACGTGTGGTGTGAAAGGAAATATCATCTGTATGATTGAGATGGAAATATTGATTGAAAAAGGAGGTAAAATCTGAAGTATAGGACTTGTCTAATAAAAATGAAATATTTAATCACCATCTTTTTGGTAATTGCTGTTATCCAACCTAAAGAAACTGAAGAATGGTCTGAAATTAAAATGAAACTTATATCAGCAAAGTGTAGAGTTTGGGATAAATTAAGAGGGATCAAAATGTGGTCTATTTTTGACTAAGTGTGATGGACTGGAAAAAAGTGTGTGTACTATAGTGCAGGGTTGCATAATCTAAAAGCATCAATCAAATGTCTCTGCTTAAGAGGGTGGACAAATAGTTTTTGTGATCTGTTTGGAATAAACTGAGATATAGGGCATTTTATAAGATAATGGCAATGTCAGACCAAAATTGAAAATTGGTAGCAGTATGACCATATACCTTAAAAGTGGAAAGTGGAACGTTGTCAATCAACAATTTAAGAAACAACCTTCTTCTATCTTTATCGTTATCCTGGGAAACCAAATGAATAGGCAGGGACTAATGGCACAGAGCAATGACTCCAGTCTTTTTTCCGATTTCCAGGAGGGAAGACTTCTGCCAACCCAATCTCTTTTCAGTTAAACAGATTCATTTTCTGTAAGATGCAATTCCTGAATAAGTGCAATATCTGCACTAAGCTTTAAAAGATGAGTCAAAACTCATTGCTGCTTAATTGGAGAATTTACACCTCTGACTTGCCAGGATATTATTTTCAAAGAATTAGGAGAGAATTGAAATGAAAAAAATAAGTCTAATATAGCAATACAAACAATGAGCAAGAACCATGTAAAACTGAAAAAGTATGGTAATAGAAAGAAGAGACAAAGAAGAAACATATACAAAATAAAAAGGTAATATTGTGGAAAGATAGAATAAAGGGTGACTAAAAAGAAGAGAGAAGAAATATAATAGAGATCGTAAATGCATGAAAATAACAGCATGAGGATGAAAGTAAAAAGTAAGAAAAACATACCTAAAAACATTTTAAAAAGGATGGGGTGGGTGAGGCCACATGAAAGGGATGACACATCCAGGCTCTGGGGAAAAGAGAGAAGGGGGGCTGTCGAACATGAAACAAAGAACATGCACAAGCGTAAATATGAAGACAGTGCCTACAAGAGAAAAACATGTTAGCGTAAAAATCAAAAACTATTATAATAAATATATCATTATTAATGTATCAATAAGGTAATATAACTATATCAATTCTATATACCTAAATCAGATTGCTAAATGGAACCACTGTGGAGAAAACAAGCAATGCGATACAAGTAACTTAAGAGTGAGAAGGTCTCGAGGTGTGCATGTTTTTAACTCAATAAGTTGCTAGGAAATTCTTCAGTTTAATGAAGTCCTCATGAGTAGTTGTTTTGTTTTTGTAAGTAACTTTAAATAGGCAAGGATCAAATAATCCAAAACGAGCACCCAAAGAACTAAGTATAAACCTCAAGTTGAAAAATTCTCTGCATCTGTCTGCAGTAACCTTAGCATAATCTTGTGAAAAGTATATAGAGTTAGCAGACCAAGAAATGTGTTTAATCAGCTTAGCTCCAGAGAGGACTCTGAGTGAGTCTGTATACTCCAAGAAGTAAAGAATCACTCCTTTGGGCCTTTTGGTAGTAGAAGCCACATTAGGTAAATGACCCAAACAGTGCACTTGCTGAATGTTGAGCAGTGGTGATGTTGGAATATTTAATACTTTGGGAATAAAGGATTTGCAGAAAGTAATAGGATCAGCACCTTCTGAACCCTCATACATTTTTAGATTGTTTCTTCTGTTTCTGTTTTCCAGGTTTTCCTCTTGTCTTTGTAAGGAAAAAAACGTGTGACTGAAGAGTATAGACTTTGATGGTAGTATCCGTAAAGACTGTAATGTGATATTCAGCTGATTAAAGGCCCTCCTCCATGTGAGACCATCTGTCACTGAGAGATTGTAGTTTTTGCATTTGTCTATTCCACATAAGGAAATGAAGACCTAATTTCCTCTAGTAACAGATCCATAGAAGCAGGAGGAAGAGATTTTGTGGGAGATGGTGGGTCCTTTTTGAGTCTCTTAGTGGATGCTTTCCCGTGAACAGTGGTGGTTCCTTTTATAGGAATGGAGGAGCATTGCCCCACTGGTTTTGCTGCCAAATCCTCTGGAAAATAAAGCAGCTTGAATTCTTTATATTATAAATTCTTTTTTGGTGAGGTTTAATTTTTGTTCTGTGTTTTGTTCTGTGAAATCATGATCAAAGTCAGTGGACTTTGATCATGATTTCACAGTCACATGCCAATAGAGAGGGAGAGCCCGAGGGAGCATAGCTGTTGCGAGGAGACCAGAGGAGCTATGTAATTAAACTGCACGTCAGGCTAGCCGTTCTCTGGACTCAGCCAGCATACTTCTAAATCTATTGTGTCTTGAGGGCAGGGTCTGGGCCAGCTAACACATCCCATTGTACCTTCACTGGGGCGCTGCATTGCCTTGTCCATCCACTACCCTGCACAGCTCTCATGCTATTTAATATAATAAATAGCATAAGAACTACATCAGCATTGGCTCTTCGGCACAAAGCAACCTCTTCCTCAACTTCAGAAGTCTAGAAATCTACTGATGAAGGGTGGTGGGTCACTCCTACATTCTGAATGGTTTGGTTTTACTGCATTTTATTGGCTCACAAGAATCCCAGCAGAAGTGAACCATCATTACTTCACACTACTTTGAGTCTGTTCTTTCTTTGTTTTCTGAAAAAAACAAATGCCCGAGCTGCCACTAGAACTGTCTGTGCCATGCTGCCTGCTGCAAGAGGCAGCAGTGGGGAGGTTGGTTGCAATATTTCTTTCAGCAGACCAAGGCGAGGTACTATCTGTCACAGTGTTATAGAAATGGTTAGTGCGAGGCACATTCAGGCGAGTGTAATTTTTGTTTGTTTCGTTTTTGCTTTCTGTCCACTTCCAAGGTTGCAGGAGTGAATTTAATATGTTACCCGGGTTCCTTGGTTTCTGTCACAGAACCATAACAGAATGTAATTTGTCAATGTGAAAAGAGCAGAAACTGCTGCGTTTCAGCAGACAAATTAAAAAACCACAGAAAGAACTCTGCCATCAACGAGAGAAGTGAATTTTTGTTGTAAAGAAAGCTCAATCCAGAATGCATTCATAACTGCTTTAGTGTGCTATTAGCAGGACCAACAGATTTATGGGATTTTGCAGTGGCAGCGTTTTCTGCTTGATTAAGGATTTACCACACTTGCCATATAATACACCATCTGCTGTGTAATTATTTCAGCAGAATATATTTTTTCTAGCTCAATCAAATAAAAAAAAACTACTCAAATAAAGCAGTACACTTGGTGCGTTGCAGTGACTGACCATTTACAAAGGATTACTAGTCAGCTTCTGGCTGCTGAGTTTTGTAGACTGGTGTTAAACTAGTAACAATGAGGTGATTCTTTAGGACAAACAATATTATTGTATGACAATTTATAAAATAATGTCAAACATGCTGCATTACACTGCCTAATTGCCTTTTCTCTCAGCATTATTTAATATACACTGACACATAATTTGGTTCTCTTTTGCCATATGTCGATACCACATAGGCCTAAAGTATAACAATGCAGAAGATAAATCGCAGGCAAGATAGAAGTAGGCAAGAAAATCATAGCAGAAAGCTGTTTACATTTTAGGGGTAATAAAGGAAAGAGGAAGAGGGGAAAGGGAGGGAAGTGGAAAGAAAATATACAATATGCAAGCAGTAAATAAGTAGCAATAATACACTCTAAAAATAAGTAGGGTATATTGAACAACTTAACAACTGAATAAAAACTCTGCCAAATATTAAAAGAAAAGAAAAGAGGACAAAGAGGAAAATATCATGGGGGTTGGAAATTTTCAGAATGATGGCAAGAAACCGTGCTGATTGAAACCTTATTCAGATAAGTAGTTAATGGCAACCAAAATACATCTCTGTTTACATGTGGATTGCATTGGGAGGCATAAGCAACATCTAGTCCATGATAGTAGCATACAGTATTCTACAATGACTTAGTTGAGAGTTTGGTCAAACACTTTCAGTTCATTGTAATCTGTTGAAATGCTAAAGCTAACATCAGATCAAACAACCCTTTTTCATGAGATTTCAAAGTGAGGGATTCTGATAAGCTTCCCAAAAAGAGAAGGAGATTAGACATGGGAGTATGTATCTTAAAAATATTGGAAAGGCGAGACCAAATTTGTAGCCAAAAAGAAGCTACTGGGGGGCATGAGAACAGGAGATGTGAGAGGTCTGCTGTAGGGAAATCACAGGACCAACACTTCTTAGTATTAGTGTGTGTGAAATTAGCTATAGAGATGGGAGTGAAATACAGTCTTTGATATAGAAAAAACATGGATTGAGTGGTGGATGCAGATCTCGAAATTGTCAATGATTGAGCACAAATCTTGTTCCACACATCAGTGCTCCACTGACATTTTAAGTCAGTTTCCCAAGTGAGTTCCAACGTAGTCTTAGCGTGCTCTGAATCAATGGAATAGAAGAATTTGTAAATTAAGGAAGCTTTTGGAAGTAACACCAAGATTTTAAGAAGAGGATCCTGTGTAGCTGAGGAGTCTTCAGAAGGCAGGGAATAGAAAGCACACAGAATCGCCTCCATAAGTAGTGAAAATGTATTAAAAAATGAGCGAGGACAGTTGAAAGTAGCTTGAAAAAGAGGAAAAGAACAAGGAGATGTGCCATCAAACAAATCTTTAACCCAGATAATACCCCTAGTTCTATATGAAGACCAAAAGAGAGGTCTGTTATTAATGGTAATGAGGCGATTATACCAAAGAGGAGAATGTATAAAGGCATTTCTGGATATTATTTTTGGTTGGCAATGAGGTCTTAACAGTGAGCAGGTGTGTTTAAATAGTGGAAGGGATGTGAGAGCATTCTTGGCAGTGAAAGTGAGAAGTTCATTAGTCGAAAAAGGGGCAAATAGACAACGTTCGATAATGACCCATAAAGGAGTAAAAGGAGAAGTATCCGTAAGAAGTCAATAAGAAGCTTGTTTTAAGCAAAAAGCCTTATGATATAACCGGAAGTCAGGAAAATTTACATCACCGACAGCTCTCGGTTTCCTGAGATGAAATAACGACATTCTGGACTTTTTGATTTTCCACAAAAATTTGGAGAGAAGAGAGGCTATTCTTTTAACAAAGGTGATGGGAATATGAACTGGAATCATTGAGAAGAAATATAGTAACATTGGAGTAATCATTATCTTGATGGAGTCCAGGCGACCCCACCAGGAAAGAAAAAGAATGTTCCAGGAAGAAAAAAGTTTGGATATGCGATCAAGAGCAACACTCATATTTATTTTAACCGACTCCAAAATGGAATTGGAAAACCAAATACCAAGATATTTGATTTTAGAACTGTTCCAATGAAAGCCAGTGGAATCAAATTGTTGCTTAAGGCAAAATTTGATGATTGTTAAGACCTCTGTCTTGTCAGAGTTAATTTTATAACCGGACACCGCTGAGAAATCGGATATTTCTTGTAATAGTGGGGGAGTAGAAGAGTCTGGGTTAGAAATGAAAAGTAAAATATCATCAGCAGAAGCAGATAACTTCAGGTGATGATCTCCATAAGGGAATCCGGAAAGAGAGGAGTTATGGTGAATACGAGAAAGAAAAGGCTCAAGAGACAGAACAAATAAAAGGGGAGATAATGGACAGCCCTGCCTAACACCTCGCTGAAGTGAAAAACATGGTGAGATTTGACCATTAACGATGGTGGAGGCAGAGGGTGTGGAGTAAAGTAAGGAAATAAGAGAAATTAATTTAGGGCCCAAACCATGCCATCGGAGAGATTTAAACAGAAAGAACAAGTCTACCCTATTAAAGGCTTTTTCTGCGTCAATCAAAATCTCAACAAGAGGGTAGGGAAGAGTAGACGCTTTATTCAGATCATTAAAAAATAATCGAGATTTATCAGCAGTTAACCTACCTTTGACAAAGCCACATTGTTCTAGACCTATTAAATGAGGGAGAAATGATTCAAGGCGCAATGCTAATAGTTTGGCAAAAATTCTATAATCCACATTTATCAAGGATATGGGGCGGTAGTTCTTGCAAAATTTGGGATCTTTGCCATCTTTATGAATAAGACAAATAGAGGCCTCTAGAAAAGTACCGCATCTGTAGTACAAAAGTATTGAAAGAGTTTAAAGAGTTTTGGGAGCAATAGATTTGAGAAATGAAGATAAAATTCTACTGAAAAACCGTCAGGGCCAGGGGATTTATTTTTCTTTAAAGAGTTCAGGGAAGAAGACATTTCCTGGAGTGAAAGGTCTGTGTCTAATGAAGCAAATCAAGATCCGAAGAAAAAGAAGAAGAAGAAGAAGAAGGAGGAATAGAGTTAAGATAATTATCAATAAGTAAGGCAGATGGAGGCGACTCTGGAGTGTATAAATCACTATAAAATTTTGTAAACTCATCTAGTATGTCCTGATCCTTGAAAAGATGTTTACCCTCCGCTGATTTAATAGAATCAATTAGTACTCTCTCTTTTCTAGATTTGAGATAGTTAGCAAGAAGTGAGCCGACTCTATTTCGATCGCCATAATATCTGCCACTACTACGAAGCAAAGTGAAGGAGGCATTGTCAGTAGAAATTTTATTGAAATCCATCTTTGCATGAATAAGTTGCTGCAAATTGGAATCCGATGAGGAAGTGTAAAACTGATGTTCTTAGTGTTTGATGGAAGACAATAAAGCTTTATGTTTATTGAGGGTTTGCTTCTTTTTCTTGGCTACAAAATCTATAATGAAGCCTCGAGCAGTGGCATTAAAACTATCCCACACCGAGACAGGGGAGATAGAAGGATCTTCATTGATAGAAAAGAATTCTTCAGCAAAAGAGATGAAGGAAGAGGAAACGACTGGATCTTGTAGAAGAGAATTATTAAATCTCCATCTGGAAGAGAGTAGGTCACAATCAACAACCACCGGAGCATGATCCGAGATAAAAATGGGCTTGATCGAGGAGGAAATAAGGTTCTGAGCCAAGGATTTGGAGAGGAATATGTAGTCTAACCGAGATAGGGAACCATGAGGAGGAAAAAAAAGGAAAATTCTGACTGGTCTGGGTTGCATAGTCTCCAGGCATCAACAAGATGAGTCTGCATGATAGTGCTGAGAAATTGTTTGTGAGTTTCATGGGGATAAAACGCACCTGGGATTTGCGGTCAATAAAAGGGCCCATGACTTGGTTGCAATCACCTACAAGTATAAAAAATTCATCTTTATATTGAAAACACTTATCTGTAATAGTAGGCCAAAAAGTGGGATTGGGTTGAGTTGGGCAATAGACATTAGATACAGTGAGAGGAATATTATTAACTAGCAATTTGACCAAAATCCACCTACCATCAGAGTCTATATCCTGCGTAACAACAGAGCATTTCAATTTTTTATGGCATAGAATAACAACCCCGTTTTTTTTGTATTTGTAGGGGAAACCAATACTGATCCAACCCAATTGCGCTTGAGCTTAAGAGCTTCAGCCTCGGACAAATGAGGTTTTTTTGTAATAAGACTAAATCAGGCTTATAGGAGGCCAAGTGAGAGAGAATTCTCTGCCTCTTTATAGGATTGTTAAAACCCTTTACATTCCATGTAACAACTCTGAATGAAAGAGAAAAACATTATATATACAACAATAAGAGTAGAAATAGCAAAGGAGCATAATAAAAGAATTAGCGTGCAAAATAGTAGTGAAGAGGAAGGATAGGAATAGAGCCATAAGATACAAAAAAGAGAAGAGGAGGAGAAAATGTAGGAGAGGGAGAGAATCAGAAAAGACTTTAAGATCGTCAAAGGGAAGAAAAGGGAGAGAACGCTGAAAAGGAAAAAGGAGAGAGGAAAGTAAAGGAGAAAGAAGAGAAGACAGTACAAGTCAGAGAACTGACGACTGTGATACATACCTTGACAAGGGGATGAAAACTAAAACAATGAGGAGTGGCGACAGACAGTCGAAGACAGCACATCCAACGGGGAAGGCAACGCACCACACCAGGAACACCATACGAACATAAAAAGCATCAGGAACATAGGGCGGGTATATATATGGGAGTCCACAAAACCTACACAAACAACAGTAGGGAATGAAAAATTAATTAATGAATAAAGGTATCATGTTTTGAAGCAACAAAAAGAGCAAATGTAATGTTAGAATTAAACGATTTAAGTGTGAGAGGAAGGTCCAGCAACTTCCATCGATGACGTAGAGTGTGACTGGATGAATTTTCTGAGAACTGCTGGGTCACCAAAAGAAGACGTTTTGTTCAGGTAGGTGACTTTAAATAAGCAGGGATGGAATAAGCCATAACGTGCACCAAGAGAACAAAGAGCAGGGCGAAGGTCGAGGAATTCCTTTCTCCGTTTCGCAGTGGCGGATGAAACGTCCTGGGAGATGAATAACTTGGAGCCAGACCAAAAATGCTGTTTTTTAAGCTTAGCTGCATTCAGAACTTTTAAAAGGTCAGTGAATTCCGGGAATAGAAAGATTACACCTGAAGGAGCAGCAGACGAAGATAAACGCGGGCCAAGGCGATGTGCGCGTTGGATGTTCAGTTTAGTCATTGCAGGTAAGTCCAGAAGTTGTGGAAGAAAAGAGGTGAAGAATGAAACAGGATCATCACCCTCAAGGCCTTCAGGAAGGCCATACAAGCAAAGGTTATTGCGTCGATTTCTGTTTTCAAGGTCCACAAAAGATTTTCTCAGTTGTACCACCTCTTTTTCCAGACGAGCGATTCTGTTCTGATGAGTCCTGTACCTCACTGATCTGCTGCTCCACTGAAGATAACCGAAAATCCATGTCCGATCAATTGTCATCCAAAGTTTGTAGGCAGAAATTGGTATCTTCAATAAAGGGTCTCAGAGCACGTATCTCCTCCAGAACAATGTCTAAAAAAACAGGAGACAAAGACTTAGGAGGAGAAGGGGGATCTTGCTTAACCCTTTTATTTGTGGTAGGAGGTAGTTGTGCTTTAGGCGCAATAACAGTAGAAACTGCAGAGCGAGAAGACACAGCCTATCATTTCCTCAGATGAGTGCAAGGAGTCACTCCGAAAAGAGCAAGAAGATGGTCGGTTGGAAGGAGGGCCTTTGGTACACCTTAATAAGCTTTTACTTCTGCTCATGAACCAACACAACCAGCTGTCAGAAAAAGAGGACTTGCGTGGCGAGACGTACTCAAATAACATGAAAAAGCACAACAGCAGCAGGGACTGTATGAGAAAGTTTCACCTAGCGTGTGAAAAGTTATTCAGATTTCAGGAAAAATAGGAAAAAGACGTTGCCAGAACCAGCATTCCTGAAGAGATTAGGGTGCCTCTGAGGTGAAAAATGCAGCGTTGAAAAACAAAATGGCGGCCACTAACATGAGAGAAACACGTCACCTGGAATAAAACAACTCATGGAGGAAAGAGAAAGATGCTGAAGACATCATCTTATGGAGCAGACATTCCGATCACCAAAAATGCTCACAGGAAGCGGAAAGAAGAAGTTATAATGCCGGAATTACATCGGTGATCCTCAGCGTGCCGCAGAGCTCCGGGGCTAGGCGGCCATCTTAGGGCACGTCACGCGCTCTTCCCTATCTTCTGCAGTGTTTAACATGCTCAAAATGGGAGCAATCAACTTTTTAAAATAAGCATGTGCAGTACCTGAAACATAACTTAAAAACATCTGCAGCTCAGATGCACGGACATGAAGCTGCTGTTTTAAAAACAGGAAGTGCTCAAAATGTAATATGTAAAGGCAAACACACAACTAGACAAGCAGTGGAAGAGAAAAGGAGGTGCAGCTAGACCAGCCATGCAAGGTCTTGGTTGTCAGCAATGAGTCCTTACTTCAAATATTTGCACACAGCTGAAAAATAAATTATGGGACAGATGTCTGCTAAGATATGGGGCAGTTTTTAATCGTTTAATATTTCAAGACTATACCTTCCCACTGCTTTATAAGACTTGCTTTATCACTAAATTAATTTATTTCAAAATGCACCATTTGCCAATCTTTTTCATTTTTTTCTCAGGAGGAGACCCACCCTGGACCCCACATTTGTCCATTAAGCCTGGTTACGTCGCTCACTACATAAAGATCATACCCAACTTTAACGCCTCACCACTTTCAAATGTCACCAGCCATTACTGTCCGTGAATAAAGGCGATGGAGCTTCTACGGAAGATGAAGTGAAAGAGTCTACATATTTGTGTAGAGGTGCACCAGAATCTGCCATCAATGGAACTTAAGACATTATGGAGGAGGACCTAGTATATCTGTGCGAAGGAGATTTAAATGACGTTTTGATCATTTTCAACCTGCCCATTCATTAAGAAGAAAATGTGAGCATTGTACATTCAAGTAGGAGCAACGAAGGAAAAGAGAAATGCAAACCTTGTATTATATCAAATTATTAAGCTTGGAAGGTGCAGGTAAGGACTATCACATCGCCGCATGGTTAGCAGTGTGATTGCATTATATAATATACATCCATTTAGAAGAGAACAAGATGGAGGCTTTGTTCCTGTGAAAGTTTTATATAAAATAATGTGAAAAGAGCAGGCAGTCTATATTGAAATGGAGGCAAACATCCTTAAGAGGGAGCAAACCTGGTGTTCTTTATACAGTGCAAATATATTTGGAGCATTTGCTCATCTTCTGCGTTGTGCCGGTGTCATGAAATGGTGGGTAACTCTGAGGAGAGGGAAGTGCACTGCCCGTCAAAATGATAAAGCGTGACTTCCCCCGACGTCCAGCATGAAGAAAACGAATGCCGCAATTAAAAGGACGTCTTGTGCCATTCAAGAAATCTTCATTGACTTTAAAGAACAGTTTCAAACAGCTTCTCTCCTGCGCCGTCCAGCAGAGACTCACAAGGGTGCGGCCATCTTCCTCGAGCACTTCAAAATTAAAAGACCTGACCTTTTTATCATGCCTTACATCTCAAAACAGCAGCTATAAGCCGTCACAGATTTAGAATGGGTTTGTCTCTTTGCTTACAATTTAAAATCCGACTTCACCATAAGTTGTGATTTTAAATTGTAAGCTCCAAATTTCTATCTTTTCCCAATTGGAAATTATACTTAAAAGATGTTTTAAGGCAATCCCAATGTTCACCTATAGGAGAGATAGACCTTGCAGTAGTAAAAAACAAATATAGCAGTTTTTTACTACCAGGATATGTAAAACTCAAAAGTAAATGCTCTACCCATTAAATACACTGCACCCTGCCCATCGGGCTGCCTATAGCCTACATTAGAGGTGTCATATGTAATAAAGGGGAAGGATTGTGCCTGGCAAGTAGGTTAGCTTAAGTTTTATCAAAACTGGACGAACCCAAAGGTGTTGGTACGATCACTGACAAGCAGTGCTTGGGAACCCACCAGGTGAGTAAAAGGCCCCTCACACACCAACCTAGTTGGTGTCATGCTTCATCATAGGGGCCCCAACCGGGTGGCCGAGCGCCTCCCGGTTGTGCTGCGACGCCTGATTACAGCGGAGCTGGTGTGGTGTAATAGTGTGATGTGGTGGAAGTTTAAAAATACCTCTGAGAATCCTTGCCGGGGGAAGTTTATTAATGGCGGCTCAGGATATATTAAAAATAAGATTATGTGATGCAACTACGAAAGAGTTTAATTTCTAATAGTTGACTATGTGGTTGGTCTACATGTTTCAGTCCACGTCAGGGTGTAAGGGGCTTTCTTCAGGACCAGGAAGTGCAGTGAGTGGCAAAGTGGAGCCACGTGAATCGTGAAAAAATTAAAAAGGTAATTTACCTACACACTCTCTAAGGTGTGTGGAAACGGTATCGGCTCAGTGGCAGGCACCGCAGCGAAAAAAGACTCTATGGCTGATTTTGATCGCTGATCAGGAAAGGGAGGAGTGCGCTCCTCGGAACACAGATTTTGGTCAGGAA
Organism: Triturus cristatus; assembly: GCF_964204655.1. Lineage (NCBI taxonomy): Eukaryota > Metazoa > Chordata > Amphibia > Caudata > Salamandridae > Triturus > Triturus cristatus. The sequence goes on from NC_140592.1 coordinate 778,963,636, forward strand.
GCAGCACCCGCTTGGCACCTACTGTGGTCTCCCGGATCTGACCAGGATCCGGGAGACCACAGTAGGTGCCAAGCGGGTGCTGCTTCCTGACCAAAATCTGTGTTCCGAGGAGCGCACTCCTCCCTTTCCTGATCAGCGATCAAAATCAGCCATAGAGTCTTTTTTCGCTGCGGTGCCTGCCACTGAGCCGATACCGTTTCCACACACCTTAGAGAGTGTGTAGGTAAATTACCTTTTTAATTTTTTCACGATTCACGTGGCTCCACTTTGCCACTCACTGCACTTCCTGGTCCTGAAGAAAGCCCCTTACACCCTGACATGGGCTGAAACATGTAGACCAACCACATAGTCAACTATTAGAAATTAAACTCTTTCGTAGTTGCATCACATAATCTTATTTTTAATATATCCTGAGCCGCCATTAATAAACTTCCCCCGGCAAGGATTCTCAGAGGTATTTTTAAACTTCCACCACATCACACTATTACACCACACCAGCTCCGCTGTAGTCAGGCGTCGCAGCACAACCGGGAGGCGCTCGGCCACCCGGTTGGGGCCCCTATGATGAAGCATGACACCAACTAGGTTGGTGTGTGAGGGGTTTTTTACTCACCTGGTGGGTTCCCAAGCACTGCTTGTCAGTGATCGTACCAACACCTTTGGGTTCGTCCAGTTTTGATAAAACTTATATATACTACAGGGGATATGGACGCACCCCTGCCTCCCTAGCTCTCTCATTGTTCTCTTCAAGTAGGTTAGCTTGCCAGGTCAGTCGAAATGGCAGATTAAAACTGCACGCACAGGCTCTGCAGTGGCAAGCCTGAACCATGTTAAAGGGCTACTGAAGTGGGCTGCACAATCGTTGATGCAGGATGTTAGATTTGGGGGTCTCTAGTTGGCATAGGTAGGTACCTGTGACAAATAGGGACCCTTGCGTCTAGTCAAGGTAAGGGGGTACACTCCTAAAATAACCCCTGCTCACCCCTTGGTAGCTTGGCACGAGCAGACAGGCTTATCTCAGAGGCAGTGTGTAAAGCATTTGTGAACACATACAGTAATCAAGTGACAACACTACAGATGGACACCACACAAGTTTTATATCAAAAATAAGTATTCTTTATATAGACTTATCACAAGACCACAAATGACACAAATCCACAATACTGTTACTTTAAAATGGTAGAATTTAGCTTAGTTCTCTTAAGATGGTAAATGCGACACTCAGAGTTCAATGTACCTGAAGATGCATAACGCAAGACAACGAAAGTGTTGCAAGGACGGTGATGCGTTGAAGATCTGGTGCAAAGAAACAAAGATGGTGCTTCCTTCTTGATGCAACACGCTTCCCAGTGATGCGGCGGCGCCTGATGCGACGTCGATCCTCTTCTCTGGAGATGCGAGATGTTTCCTCATGATGTGAGCCGCGACAGTCCCTGCGACATGCTTCCCAGTGATGCTGCAGCGTCTGATGCGACGTCGATCCTCTCCCCTGGTGATGCGAGTTGCTTCCACAGCGATGCGAGCCGCGACAGGCCCTGCAACACTTGTGATGCAGCGGCGTCTGATGCGATGTCGATCCTCTTCTCCGGCGATGAGCCGCGACAGGTCCTGCGACAAGCTTCCTGGAGATGCGGCGGCTTCTGATGCGACGTTGATCCTCTTCACTGGCGATGAGCTGTGACAGGCCCTGCAACACGCTTCCCGGAGATGCGGCGGCGTCTGATGCGACGTCGATCCTCTTCTCCGGCGATGCGAGGTGCTTCGGTGGACCTGCGATGTCGCAACGATCCTTCTGTGACACGCTTCCCTGTGATGCGGCGGCGTCTGATGCAACGTCGATCCTCTTCTCCGGCAAGGCGCTTCATGTTGTGAAGCGGCAGCGGCAGTTCGGCGGCACGCCTCTTGTTCATGAGTCACGCTTCCAGCTCCTTGCGACACGCAGTCCCTCAGAAAGCCTCGCAAAACAGAAGGCACTTCCAAAGAACTCTTGGGGAGCTGGTGGGTCAAGTCTGTTGTCCCTGAGACTTCAGCAGGAGGCAAGCTCTTTTCCAAGCCCTTGGAGATCCTTCACAAGTTGAATAAGGTGCACACAAAGTCCTTTCTCCTTTCTTTGGCAGTCAGGCAACCACTGCAGGCCAATCCCCCAAGCAGCACTTCAGCTTAGGGATAGTCTCTCCTCAGTTTCTTCTGGTTCCACTCCTCAGCAAAGGTTTCTTCTTGTTTCCCAAAGTGATCTAAAGTTCTGGGGTCTGGGTCCCCCTTTTATACAAAGTTTCTCTTTCTTCTCTGAAGGCAGAGAGGCCTTTGCCCAGTCCAAATCAGTTCTGGTCAGTCCTGGAGAACTTTCTTTACATGACTCCTTCTTTCCTTTCACAGTGCAGGGCAGAGACATCAGACGCACCACAGGAGGTGGAGCCAGCATTGTGGAGGGAAAGCACAGCCCTATTCAGGTCCCAGGTGCAACTCCTCCCACCCATCTACATGGAGATCTCTCTATTCAGCCCGTTGCTGACTCACCCTGTCTTCGGGAATTCCCTAGCCCCCTGGAATTCCCCAGCCCCTGTCACTCAAACTCCAGACATGGAATACACTACCTAACAGAGGCAGGTTTGGATGGTTAGACAAGAAAATACCTACTTTCTAAAAGTGGTATTTTCAAACACAGAATGTTAAAACCAACTTCACTAAGAAATGTATTTTATCATTCTGAGTTTAGGCATACTAAACTCAAATTTCTACCATGTTCCCTGAGTCAGTTAAGATTATAAGATGTAATAATCAAACTGCCCATTCTGGCCTATGGAGAACAGGTAGCCTTGCAATAGTGAAAAACCAAAATGGCTAAAATTCACTATTAGGACATGCCACACACAACAGGGCTTGTCCTACCTTATACTTACAATGCACGCTGCCCTTGGGCCTACCATAGGGGTGTCTGATATGAAGAAAAGGGAAGGTTTAGGGACTGGCAAGTGGGTGCACTTGCCTAGTCAGCATGGCAGTACCAGACCGCACACAGGCTCTGCAATGGCAGGCCTTAGACACACTTTTACAAGCTGCTTCTGTAGGTGGCACAACCAGTGCTGCAAGCCCACCAGCAGCATTTGGATTACCAGTTCTGGGCACTCCTGGTGCACAGTACTAGGGTCTGACAGGTAAACCAAACCAGTCAATCATGGAATCACTAATTCATACATCAATTTACAATAGGGAGAGCATATGCACTTTAGCACTGATCAGCAGTGGTAAAGTGCCCAGAGTCATAAAAGAGCCAACAACAGGCCAGAAAAAATATAGGAGGAAGGCAAAAAGTCCAACACAGGCCAACTAGTATAATTTAATTTACACGCCCTGGGCATATATGGTGTACTTTATTTGGGACTTACAATTAAATAAAATACGACAATTGTTGATAAGCCAACGTTACCACATTTTACGTCGAGAACACTTGCACTTTAGCATTGGTTAGCTGTGGTAAAGTGCCCAAAGTTCTAAAACCAACAAAAACAAGGACAGAAAAAAGGGGAGGAGGAAGGCAATAAGTTTGGGGTGACCCTGCAGAAAGGGGCGTTTCCAACACTCATTCAAAGGAACAAGTGTAAAGCATTTAGAAGTATCAAAACAACATGTAAGTAAGAGACACAACACAATAAAAAGTCAACACCAATTTATAATAATAGAGTGTATTTTTTATCTTAAATTAGGTACCAAGATTAGAAAAACCTATAAAGGGGGACCAGATATATGATTTTTGAATAGTAACTTCAGTTTAAGTTCCAATAAATCTTTGTGATTGGCATTGTGGTTCCTGAGCCAGCAGGCTTGTACGACCACCAATACTCTTTTGGACAGGCCACAACAGGTTGGGAGCTAGTCAAAGGGACCACGTAGGGCCAGGAAGACAGTCGCTTGTCAGCTCCAGCAGTCTCAAAGTCCCCACAGCAGATTTCACTAGGGATGCGGTTCCAGCAAAGATGTGGCCCCTGATGTTGGGCATGTAGGATTCTGAGGATACTGAGAAGGTGATATGGATGCTGAAGATGCTGGAGCTGTGGAAGAGAAGCAGTGACTGTTCCTGGGGCCACCCGAGGGTCCTTAAACTTCAGGGTTCCTCTCCAGCTTCAGGGCGCAATCTCCTACGATGCCTCGGTGAAGACCAGTGCAGGTCCAGTTGCCACTGGCTTGCTAGTCTCTGGTTAAAGCGGTCTTCAGCAGTTGTCCACAGGTGAATGTCTCTTTCTGGCAGGAGGACCAGAATTTACTTCGACAACAACCATGGTTCCCGCAGCCTTGGGGACACTTCAGGCAGGTCAGGACCCTATCTCCCAGCAGGGTGGGCATGTGATCTTGGGCAGATGGGCTCTCACAAATGCAGGCCTCTTTCAGCTTTTGTGTCTGCTCCTGAACCTAGTGCTTGGAGCCACTTCTTCTAGCACAAGTGTATCCTTTTTTCCACAAGTGGCCACTGACGGGACAGCACTTTTGGCTAGTCCATCAGGTTCAACAGGTGCAGTACGGTCTTTGGGGCAGCCTCTCTTTGTGCTGGGTCCAGAGAGCAGCAGGTCAGTCTACATTGAGTTCTGAGCACAAGTGGAATTCTTCTTCCACATGTGGACAGAGTCCTCTTTGCAAGTCCATTGAGTTCAGCAGATACCATCCTTCCTTAGCGCACCCTCTCTTTGCTGACTTTCTAAAATTACCTTTGTATTAAAAGTTACCTTACATCCGATCGCAGCTATTAGCTGGGTTTACTGTAATGAATAATTTGATACCTTGAATTAATATTCTTGGTGGTCCTAAATGCACCATTCCGCGTGTATGGGGGTGGCAGCTACCCATCAGTGTTTGGCTATGTTCCTTTTTGTCAGCATTATTCCTAGTGTCGCCCATGTCTGCGCCATGGCAGTAAGATCCGTTGCCTCCCGAATATTTAACAGACATCGTTTCGGCTCCGGAGGGACAGGGTTCTGGCTGACTCTCGTAATCGTGTTCATAACCGACTTCCAGTATTGTATTATGGAGGGGCAGGTCCAGAGTGTGTGAAAGAAGGAACCAATCACCCCACCGCAGACAGAGTTGGGTATCGGCTCTTCCCATCTTATAGAGAGTGGATCTGGTGTAATGAATTCTATGGAGGATTTTGAGCTGTACGAGACAGAGCTTTGATGTAATCGCCAACTCTCTGGGTGATGCTAATGCTTTCTGCCAATCAGTATCGTCCTCCCCCCACTTCTCTCGCAGCCTTTGCATGGGGTCAGTCAAGTTTTTTTTGTTTTTTTTATTCTTTTTATTATATTTTTCATAGCGCACATTTCATACATTCAGTTATTTGTTAACTCCACAAAACTTTTTATACAAAATATAGTACATAGAGTAAATCATGTTTGAAGAATCAAAATCATAATCAAAGATCCAAAATCAAATCTCAAGATTCAAAATCCCTTTACCCTATCCCGTCCCTCCACCGCGCTAATGGCTCCCAAATTCTTACTCCCCGAGCTCTCCCTGATCTGCCCTTTCTTGCGTATATAGGTTTCTCCAAATTGAATGCAGCAATTAGATTCGCCAAGCATATTTGCATGAGCGGGGGAGCCTTGTCAAGCCAGGCCCTGGCTAGAGTTAATCTATAAACAGCCGTTATCATGAACATAAACTCCTTCTGCAAATTATTATTACTTCCTTCGGGTCCTATGCCCAGCAGAATCCATAAGGGGGTTAGGGAAATCTGTATCCCTAGTGCCCTATCCAGAAAGCCCTCTATATCTTTAATTAGAGTAAATAGTTGGGGGCAGGTAGCAAACATATGAACTATATCTGCGTCCGGTGACTTACATCGAGGGCAGATTATCCCCACCGTACCCCCCCATTTAGCAATCCTGGCTGGCGTATGGTAAAGTGAGAATAGGGTTTTATAATGCTGGGATTGCAAGGGAGCCGAGCACAGTATAGTTCGACCCAAGTCCAGCGAATCCTGGAAATCCTCAAGTTCTCCTCCGAGTTTCTCAACCCACTTATTCCTATGTTTGTCCAAGTCGTCCGCTTTGGTTTTTACTAATAGTGCATATGCAGACCTAATCGTATGTTCGCCACCAGTGGTTAAAGTCTCCAGGAAGTCATTAGCCTTGTACCCTACTAAACCCCCCTGTTTATTACCCAGAAAGCTCCTAACCTGCAGGTACTTAAAAAAGTCTCTTCTGCTTATATTGTACCTATTTACAAGAGCGCCAAACTGTGCTACTCCCACAGAATCTCTTAAATCCCCAAACTGCTTGATTCCTTTTTGGTCCCATGCGGCCATAACTGCATCTGAAAAAATTTCTGGAGGAAAAGACTTATTGTTATATAATTTGATGTATCTGTTGAATCTACCAAGTCCCATCTTTTTCAAAAAGGCATTCCATATTTTAATAGCCGCAGCAAGAGTCTTAAACGATTTCCTTCTGAGGTACCAAAATCAGTATAGTATAAGAAACAATTTTCTGTCTCCTGTCCCAACACAATTGCATATACATCTGTAGATGTCAAAGTAATTTTCTGCAGGATCCCCCCTCCTCCAATTAAACCCTGCATATATTGAAGGGCAGTTGCCAAATAATATAGTCTGAAATCAGGAGCCCCCACCCCCCTCTTTCTCTGAGTAAGGACATAAATCTATAAGCTCTACGCGTTTTTCCATGCGCCCAAAAAAACCTATTTAAGATACCTTCCAATATATTAAACCATTTGGCTTCAAAAAATAAAGGAATTGCTCTAAATAAATAAAGGAACTTTGGTAAAATCATCATTTTAACAACATTGGTGCGGCCTACTAAGGAAAGATGCAGATTGTTGACTCTATCTAGATCTGTTTTTACTTTAATAAGTAAAGGAGTCATATTAACCTCAACGACAGCATCCAAATTTGCTACTATTAATATACCTAAATACATTGCTGAGATAACCACCGTGGGATCGGCACTAGAGGTATATTTATTCCTAACTATCTGGGTCTTAGACTTATTTAAACTATATCCCGAGATTTGCCCAAATATGCTAGCTTCCCGTTCAATCTCCATGATAGCTGAATCCGGGTCGGGGGTCAGTATAGCCACATCGTCGGCATATGCCAACATTTTAACTATACGACCATTCAAAGCCATTGGGGAAATCCCTCTGTTTCTTTCTAAGCTTCGTAATAGGGGCTCAAGAAATAACGCAAATAAGAGAGGGGATGATGGGCACCCATGTCTCGTCCCCCTTAAAATTTTAACTGCATCTGAATGTCCTCTATTAACTCTAATCTTAGCTGTGGGTCCTTTATATAGGGCTTGGATAGCTGTTATAAAGCCTTCCCCTATGCCGCTCCACCTCAAGACTGCCCAAAGGTATCCCCAGGCGACCCTATCAAAAGCCTTTTCAGCATCTAAGAACAATGCTGCGATAGGGTCACCCAGGGTCCCTGCGGCATCGAACATTGTAGTAACAGTCCTTACATGCTGAGTGGTTCCCTTCCCTGGTATAAAGCCATGTTGTGATGGGCTTACAAGCTGCTCTATATTCCCTGCCAGCCTCTTTGCTAGCATTTTTGAATAGATTTTGACATCAGAATTCAACAGGGTAATAGGTCTATATGAGCCGGGGAGTGTCGGGGGCTTCCCTTTTTTTGGAATAACTATAATATCTGCCCCCCCCCCAAGACTCCGGAGGAGAACCACCCCGTTGCGTGTGTAGCATAATATCAAACATATCAACCAACAGAATATTCTGAAACACTTTATAAAATTCCACCGGGATTTGGTCTGGCCCAGCCGCTTTCCCAGAGGGGAGACTCCCCAAGGCTCCCCTAAATTCATCCAAATGGAAAGGAGCATCCAGCATCTCTCTATCATCTGGCAGCAGAGAAGGAGCCAAAATATCACTAAGGTACCTATCTACCTCTATTAAGCCCCTCACCTCATCCGAAGAATAAAGCTCGGTGTAAAACTTCCGAAAAACTTCCCTTATAAGATCAGGATCTATAACTGAGTTACCCTGAGCATCCTGAATCTCCTTGATATCAGCGGTGGCTACACGCTGCCTAGTTTGAACAGCAAGAATATGTCCAACTCTCTCACTTAACTCATAGGTATCCTATTTATATGTTAGATACTTCTCAGCGGCTTTCGAGATGATACCCTCTGTAACATCTCCTTTAAGGGCGACTATACTAAGTATATAGGGCTCGAGTGGGAGATCCTGTGCTATAGCTATAGCAAGATCTTCTTCTGCTGCGAGTAACCTAAGCCTTATATCTTCCAGATCCCTTCTTTCCCTTTTCCGTCCTGCTACTACATAACTCATCGTTACCCCCCTAACCCCGGCAAACAATCCCAGACCGCACCAGGGGAAGCTGTACCTCTATTAACTTCCCCAAAAAATGTTATCCAACATTCCATATGTTTCTGATAAGCCTCATCCTTCAATAAAATACGCTTGAAGGTCCACTGCGTTTTTCTACCATTTACCTGAGTAATATTTAATGTTAAAACGAGAGGACTATGGTCTGAAATAATTCTGGGTTGTTTTTCTATCTTTGAATGAGGGATTAGAGAATTAGAAATTACAAAGTAATCCAGCCTTACCAGGATTTTATGTGGGGCTGAGAAGAAGGTTCTACCATCTAAAAAGGGATGTAGCTTCATCCATGGGTCCCCAAGGGAATTATGTTGAACCATGCCAGCAAGGGCTCTGTATGTCTTCCTTTTACTCCCCACGTACCTCCCCCCTGGTTCTACAAAAGAGCTTTTTGGATCATGAATATTAAAATCCCCGCAACATACAATAGGTTCCGGCCACTGCGCCAGTTCCATATCCATAAACTGCCAAACATCAGGATCATCTTCAGTAGATCCATATATTGTAACCAATGTAAACCGTGCCCCTTTAAAACATAACTCCACGATGACCCACCTACCCCATTGATCCTCCTTTTTCCTATGTACAACTAGATCACTATTTCTCCCTAATATTGCTACCCCCCTAGTTCTAGTCCCTTGATTACTCGCTGCTAATATATCAAATCCTAGCTGTTTCAGAAGATATACCTGTGTTACTTCAATGTGGGTCTCCTGTAAGCAAACCAAGTCCAATTGTAGAGACCTCAGCAAACCTGCTACCTTCGCTCTCTTCCTAGGATCATTGAGGCCACAAACATTAAGTGAAACAATCTTACAAGGCATTAAAGGATATCAGAGAAATTCCTACTCATAATCAGCCAAAAAGTAGATAGCATATAATTATACCATCCTACACTCCTTTGATACTGTCTATACCATCTGTATTGTATGTGCCATAACTCACACCACGGAAAAATGTGCATTATCAAAATGCCAAAATCAAAAATTTTAACCATATTAAAAAAAAAACCCACACCCTCTCCCTTCCCACCCCTGCAGACCCCCCCCCCCCCCCCCGTACAGGCAAATAGGTCAAAATGACCTATATGTGGCCGGTTTGGGGTTGCAACAGTCGCAGCCCTCTCCCATCTAAGACTGATACTAATACCCCCTGAATCTGGGCAAGCCTCTAGAAAAAGCCAATCATTTCAGCACACCACATTGGCTTTAAAATAGAGATAACATTCCCTTTACGGATCTGGGATTTGATCTCTGAAAGAAACATCCTGACTCTTCCTTTAGTGATTACTTTTAACTTGGCAGGAAACAATAAATAGGCCTCTGAACCTAGCCCCTGAAATTGTGAGATCATCTGCCTCAGCCTCCACCTTCTCTCGACCGTCACATGGCAAACATCCGGCCTGGCGAAGAAGGTGGTGCCCTCAAATGATCTCTTGCTATCAGGTCTAGCTTTCTCAATAATTTCTTGCCTTAAGAGAAAATTTCCTAAATAAACTAAGATAGCTCGCGGAAAAACCGCATTGCCTCCACCATCTACCCCATGCGCCTTTTTGAGGGTAAAAGGGAACCTATGCGCTCTCTGGACCTCCCTGTCCCACTGCCACTGAGACTCCGGAAATGCCCCCTTAAGTAAATTAATCCCATAGCGCCTTATGTCCTGGCCTTCCAGCCCCTCAGCCACACCCAAAATTCTGACATTATTACGCCTTTGGCGATTTTCAAAATCCTCCATTTTCCACTGAAAATCTTCTGACACCTTTTCTTGGGCCAATTTAAAAGTTTCCCAATTGCCAAGGTCATCTTCAAGATTGCTTGTACGCTCTTCCACCTCCGTAACTCTGCCCACCAAATCATCATAGAGTTTATTAGTCTTCCTCAATGAAGATTGGATTTTTTTAGCATCCTGTCTTGCTTTCCGGCTCACTGCTCTAGCCTCTGCTTGCATCTGATTCAGCATATTAACCCCTTCGACGCTGATGACGGAGCGGTTCCGTCATGAGCGTCGGTTGCGCTGTGCGCATGACGGAACCGCTCCGTCATGGCCCCGGCCGCGCACAGAACCTTCAGCGAGGCGCGGAAATCCGCACCGCGCTGAAGGGGTTAAACAAGATTTCAAAAGGAGCATTCTGCTTTTGTGACCCGGCAGCGTCCTCTTCCTGGTATATCTGGGAAGTTCCTGAATAGTCCCACAATAGCCCCTTCTCTGTACCTCCCGGTGATCCGGTCTGCTGACTACTTGGCTTTAGCTGTCTCTTCCTCAGGGTCGTGTCTTTACCTAAAGTGTTTTTAGATCAGGAGGCAAGATGGCCGCGGATGGGCTGTGCTGAGCGGTCGCTGCTGATCTCTCTCCCATCTGTAACGAAATAAGCACGAAATAAGCTCCGAGATGAGATGATTTACTAGGATTTGAAAACCCTGATGGCTTTTTGTATGTAGGCGGTTTCCAGATCTATTTATTCATCCACCGATGCGCCCTTACACTACAGCATTCAAATATAGGATGCTGTCAGAGCTACTCTGGCTCAAGGAAAGTTTTTGGAGATTTTAGAGTACTGTCGGATACATGAGAGTACGACACGCACAGCCGCCCAGAATGCCGCCGCGCCTCGCCAAAAGTGATAAAGCGAAAGAAAGGGAGAAGGTGAAGGAGCAGTCGGAGACCGGTAAAAATCCCCCAAATGTTTTAAATGAAGAATTAGCTCCAGCCGCCAAGGATCTAGGCGCAATAAGGAAGACGGCGGCTCCGCAGTTGAAGAAGACGATGGAGACGCGGGGAGGAAAGAATATCTTGATCGGTGGTATTGAGTCAGGCAGCCTTACTGAGGCAAGGAGTAAGCTGCCGGCAAAACCTGCAGAAAGGACTGACAGATCGGATAAATCTAAACCCAGGGAGATCCCCCTCAGGCAGCCTACCTTGTCGGAAGTATTTACTGTTCGATCCGCGGCATCAGGCCATCGGACACAAAGTGAAGTTAGCAGAAGCAGCAGCGGCGGTGGCGGCGGCTCCAGCGATGCTGGAGGCGTCCTCGAGGATGCTGGAGGTGCGTCGAATGCAGACGCCCTTGGTGCTAGGCAACAGAAAAAGCAACAGTTATAGCGTTCTAGTAGCACTGCTGGGATTCAGGATCAAGCGAGGCTCCAGGTAGAGTTGGACTTGGCTACAGCAACAGGCTCTCCCCTAGTATGCGCTGAGGGGGGACAGGCTCAGCCAGGAAACGTAACTCCAGGTGAGAGGGGGAATGTGGACGCGGACATGATGGGCGCAATTATGGTGCTCGAAGCAGAGTTGTTGGCCTCCAAGAACCCCAAGAAACCCCTGCCTACATGGGGAAGCTCGGTGAGTTTGGCAATTAATGTGCATCCATCCCGGGGTTCCGTCGACATGAAGCGATTGGCTGTTTAAGGATACCATTGAGGCTCCTTATTGTTTTCCCACCCGTCCTAAGGTTCATGAGGCAACACCTCACGTACACTTAAAATAGATACGCATACCATTAGGTACTGTATATTTTCGCATGATCGAATTGCATCTCTTCACTTATGTTGATAGTATTTTCATAAGTACATGAAATTTTCATATAGGAGGGATCTTAACCCTGTCCTGATGAAGATGCTTTGCATCGAAACATGTTGACAACATACTAGGAGTAAACCACACATTGAGTAGGAAGTCTCCGCACCACCTTTTTACTAGTACCAGCCCCCTCTGACTTATTAAAGTTTATTTTTTTTTGTCCTAGGGCCCAGGTCCTTTTTAATCTCACATTCACATTTACCTCAGACCCTCCTATTGCACTACACATAGCACTTTATCATCAGTGCTCCCACGTACTCGTAGGTCGTAGCACGCCCCGTCGCGCAGCGGGGCGGGAAGACCCCTATGATGAAGCATGACACCATGGGTCATTCTTGGTGTGTGAGGGGTATTTAAACAACTCTGTGTATGTCCAACCATTGTGGGACACCTACACTCATCTATCCCCGTCTCTTTAAACCCAGATTTTGAATTTCCTCTTTTTTTCTAAAGAGATGGATCTTTTTGTTTAAAAATTTTTAAAAAACCAACAAAAAATAAAACTTTATTGAGTGTAGCCATAATGTCCTCGAGCGTAACGTCCTTTTCTGTCGCGGGTCCCTTCCCTGACGCTTCGGTAGGGGTGCTATTCTGTGGGTCTGGAGTGGTTTTGGAGTAAGCTTATTTTTCATGCTTATTCTGCTGAGTCACCTGCTGGCCGCGGTCTCCCATTGCGCCGTGGTCCGTGGTCCCAAAGTTCAGCCCTTACTCGCTAGTCGGTAGTATTCACCACCGCCAGCCAGTGCAATCTTGCAAAGCTCCCGGCCTGTTGGGTTTCCTACCTACCAGCGGTCTTGCTGGCGTCACTGCAGTGGAGACAACCCGGTCTGTGATATGGGGCCTTGCCCCACCCCAGCGTCGTGGGTGGTGGATTCCAGGGGCGGCAACGGTCCAGCCAGGCCGGGTCTACAGGCACCGTGGAGCAGCCGTGGTGTGTGCTCTCTGGGTGCCAGGCCCTGTTGTCTGCGTTCTTTGCCGCCGGGCGGACTCCCGGCCAAAGATATCTCACCCCTATGTCGTATTAACTGGGGTATGTTGGACCTGGCACTGCACAGGCAGGTTTCATGCGCACCTCTCACTCCCTGTAGTGGACCCTCCTTCCGTCTCTAGTGCGCTAACTGGGCTGCACAGTCTTACCGGCACCTCTATCGCGGGGTCTGCCACAATCAATAATGGCGGATCCCCTCCGGTGTCGCCCGGCGCCACCCACTCTCTCGTGCTGATCCGAGCGCGAGTGCCTCCACAGCTGCCGGAATTGCACTGCTGAGCCCCTAGCAGGTCGTTCCCGTGGGCCAATGACTGGCGCGCCACTGACAAAGCCTCTTTTGAGGGCCCGAAGGTCTGATTTGGGCCGCGGAGTACACCGTCTATCTGTGCCTCAGAGCAGCCGATGCCGATCCCCACCTGCCGCGTGCCAGTATCCATTGAGGCCGCGGTCACAGTGTGTTTCTCAGGCCGCACCTCCTGTAGTCGGCCGATCAATGCCTAATTGCCGAGTCGCAGCGTTGTGGGCAGCACGATTGGATCTCCAGGGGGCTGCAAGACCTCCCCTTGTCGATTAAGTGTGGTTTGGAGTACGGATGGCTGTCCGAGTAGCTGGTGGAGATGCTGGAAGAACGGAGCTCACTTAGGCGGCGGCCATCTACATGGGCTGCCGGCCAAGCCCCCCGAAAGTGGTAATTTTGAAGTTTTCACTATCAGGGTATGTTGAGTATAAAAGGAACATGCCCTACTTTTTATTATTAAGCACTCTGCCCGGTGGCTACCAAGGCCTTCCCTCGGGATGGCGTATTAATATAAAAAAGGAAGGTTTTGACCTGTTAAAAAGGTTTATTTTTACCACTTTGAGAAAGCAGGTTTAAACTGCCTGACCAGGTCACAGTGGCAGGCCTAGAGTCACGTTTTCACTTTGTCACAGTAGTGGTGGCACAATTAAGTGCTGCAGTCTGATGGTGAAATTTAACTTACTATCCTTGGATATCTCCTGTATCATATATTGGGGACATCTAAGTTAGATGAATGAGTCAATCGGGTACTAGCCAATTGTACACGTACTTTGGGCAGCAGAGCACCTGCACTGGGGACGGGATAGCAGGGCCCAGTGCACCACAGAGTCGAAAAAAACAGCAGCATCAGTCCAACAGCTTAAGGGGAGTGATCATACAAAAATAGGCCCTTTCTTACCGCGGCCCCCCTCCAGATGAAAGGTGCTAAGTAACTAACCCATCTCCACATAATTCTCACCTAAGTGGAAAAACCTAGAAAGGCCATCTGCATTGGCATTGTCACGCCCAGGTCTGTGTTCCACTGTAAAGGCCATTCCCTCTAGATAAAAAGACCACCTCAACAGTCTGGGGTTTTCTCCTCCCATTAATATGAGCCACCTGAAAGGCCTGTGGTTGGTTTGAACACAAAAGTGAGTCCCGAACAAGTAGTGCCTTGGCTTCCTCAGGGACCAGATCACAGGAAAGACTCCCCTCTCAATGCCACTGCAAAGCTGCTCTATGGGAAGGAGTCACCTACTAACAAAGGCAACAGTTTTTTCCTGGTCCTCCTCATTCACTTGTGAAAACACTGCCACAATCTCATGTTCAGAAGCAACTGTCTGAGCTATGAACTCTCTGCTGTAGTCAGGTGCTTGTAGGACAGATGCTTTGCACAATGCTTACTTCAGGGTGTCAACGGCCTGCTGACTCTCTGCAGACCAAATTACGTTCTTTGGCTGTTTCTTAGAAGTGGGTTCTGTCAGAGAGGGGGCACAATAGCATCATGCCCCTTCACACACCTCCTGTAATCCTCAGTCAGACCCAAAAAGACCCTGACTTGGGTTTGAATCTTGGTAAGCTCTCAAGCCAGAATTGTCTTGATATTCAGCTGGTGAGGCTGTACATGCCCTCCACTCACAAGGTGGCCTAGGTACACGACAGAACCCTGCCCTATTTGGCAATGACTTTTTAAAAAAACTAAAAAACATTTCTTTATCAGATTTTTGTGTTATTACGAAACAACGGTAACAGAAAGTCATCCAATGTCCACAAGTGTCTACATTAATTTCAACAATAACAGTTTGGCGTAGCATGAACCATTAATATCCCACTGAGTCCCTGCCAATACACAAGCAATGCAATGGGAATTTTCTGAATGTTGGTCATTATTCCTGGTCGTATTTGGCATTTACTTGCCTAAATAGTCAGGGCCTGAAGCATTTCCTTCAACTGGGTTAGGTGGTCTTCCCAGGTGGAGTTGAATGAAGCAATATCATCAGATATGCTGTACTGAAAGCTTCCAGCTCAGCCAGAATCCTGTTCACCAATCTTTGGAAGGTGGCAGGTGCATTTTTCAGGCCAAAGGGCATCACGTTAATATGAAAGTGGCCCTCAGGCTTTGAAAAAGCAGACCTCTCTTTTGCTCCTGGAGTGAGGGCTATCTGCCAGTAACCTGAAGTAAAATCAAAAATGCTCACATACTTAGCAGCCTCTAAACTGTCAATGAGTTCATCAGCTCTTGGGATGGGGTGAGCATCAATGTTGGTGACTTAAGTCCCCTGTAGTCCACACATAATCTCATCTCTGGCTTCCCAACCTTTGTGTTGGGTTTGGGTAACAGCCCTACTGGGCTAGCCCAAGGACTAACAGATAGTTCAATCACCCCTAACTCTAGCATTTTTTCAACTTCAGGTTTGATGCTAGTCTTTACTTCGTCAGACAAGCAGCATTCTTCTTTCAATAATCTTTATTAAAGTTGCGGTGTACAATGAGAGAAAAAAGAAATACGATCAGTGAGACATTTAGTGGATTATCTCAACACATTAGTTTACAGACATGTTACATTGATCATGGGATGGTCGGTAGGTGAAAATACCTAAGGACCTCTTTAAGTCCACTTTAAATGGTGCTGACATTGGGTTTGTTAATAAGTTTTAGGGTGGAGTGGGGCCCGCAGCTGCCCCCCAGGTTTGCCCCATGGCCCTCAGAAGGGGTGGGCAGATGCAGTAAGTGGATACTTTATCCCCTCAGAGACAATTCGTGCAGGGTGGACCTCTTGCCAAGATACAGGGTCCCGACTCACCCAGCCCACCCGCTTGGTTCTGGAAATGTACTTCAGCAGCCCGGTGCCCCCCTCCCTCCTCTGGGCATCAGGCCAGCCCATCCAGGTTCAGCCCTAGCGCAAGCAGACTCGTGTCCCACACCGTGGAGCAAGACCTCTGACCTCTGATCTGAGACCTGCTCTCTCCCTAGCAGCCTCACCGTGCATGCCTCGGCACTGACTCCCTTCGCCTCCACCTGTTAGGTGTTCGAGGCTGCTGTTTGTCTGCTCCTGTGCTGTGCCCATTTCCACCCTGGTCAGTGCCCCTGTTATGCCGTGTACTTAATTTGTTGCCTGTCTGTCCCTTGTTTTTCATTGTACATAATTTGTTGCTTGACTGCCCCTCGGTTTGCCTTGTAGTTAAATTGCTGCTTGTTACCCCTTGTTGTGCCTTGTACTTAATTGTTGTGCCCTGCACCAGTTTTTGCCTTCCCGCCTCCCAGCTGCACCTCCCTCCCCCCTCCCCTACTTAATGTCGGCCAATGCACGGTCGCACCTGTGGCGTGCTAAAAGCAAGCCCATCTCCGCCCATCTGTAACCCGACCGCGGCCAGCACCAGGGACCCTGTATCTCTGTTCTTCCACCGCTATGACTCAGCTGACTCAGCTGGCCTCCTCGCACTCAACCCCAGAAGGAACAACATCTGGCAGCTGTCCACGCCAAACACCACCCACGGCCAGTTCTCCTGCTTCCACTGTCGCCAGACCTTCACCACCGCCCCAGCCGCCAATACCACCGACGCCCTGAGGTGCATCCTCCTCAACGTACGATCTGGAATCTCCTTGACACCCTCTCACCAGACGTCGCCTTCTTTACAGAAAACTGGACCAATGCCTCTGTCCCTGACATTGCCATCGCCATCCCGGACGGATACAAGATCCAGAGAAAGGACCGCCCCAACCGCCCAGGAGGAGGACTCGCCATCGTACACAAAAACTCCCTTTGCCTCTCTACCTCGAGCGACGCTTTCTCCACCGCTGGACACCTTCACTTCCAGGTCCAGACCAGCTGTAGAACCACACTCCGCGGCACCCTCGCCTATAGACCCCCCCGGCCCTGCGCCCCATTCGCCACCACCATCACTGACCTCATCGCACCCCACGCCATCGCCTCCATCAACTACATACTCATCAGAGACCTGAACTTCTACCTCGACAACCCCAGCGACCCCAACTCCACCACCCTCCTGGACAACCTCGACAACATCGGACTAAAACAACTCATCACCACGTCTACCCACAAGGCAGGACACACCCTCAAACCCATCTTTGCAGGAGGAAACAACATCCGCTTCAGCTAGACCACGCAACCCCCATGGACGGACAACCACTGTGTACACTTCCTCATCAACAACCCCAAGCCGCCCAAACCTGCTCCGCACCTTCCGCGAAGGAACTGGAGCAAAGTCACTGAGGATCAGTTCAACTACACCCACAACTA
The DNA here is from genome assembly GCF_964204655.1 of Triturus cristatus. NCBI lineage: Eukaryota > Metazoa > Chordata > Amphibia > Caudata > Salamandridae > Triturus > Triturus cristatus. The sequence continues at coordinate 778,981,111 of NC_140592.1, forward strand.
CGAAACCCCCACCACCACCACCGACACCAACCTTGCAGCCAGAGAACTGCACAAATGGATCTCCAACTGCGCAATCAATCTCGCACCCCTACGCAACCCCGACAGACAGCGCCACAGGAAGGCCACCTGGTTCAACACAGAACTCCAAGAAGCCAGACGCACCTACAGACGTCTCGAAAAGAACTCAAGAAACAGAAAAACATCTGAGGACAACACCACCTACAAGAACGGCATGACGGAATACCACCAGCTCATTTCAGCCATCAAAAAGACCTTTATCCGCAACAAAATCCTCGCCAACTCCAGCAACTCCAAGGAACCCTTCAGCGTCATCCAGGAATTCACCAAGCCCCCCCAGCGAAACTACGGACATCCCCCCTTCCCAGGACCTCAGTGACAAGCTCGGATCTTACTTTCATCTGAAAATCAAGAGCCTCTACAACAACTTCAACAATAGGAAACCGGACTCCGCAACCCCCCCTCTGGCAACGCCAGCCAGCCCACCATCTCCTCCTGGACACTGGTCACAACCGAAGAAACCGCCTCGACCATGAAAAGCATCCACACGGAGCCCCCTCAGACCCCTTCCCACCGTACATCTACCACAGAGCTGCCACCACCATCACGCCAGAACTATGACTCACCATCAACGCCACCTTCAAGATCGGAACCTTCCCCGACGACTGGAAACGCGCAGAAGTCAGCCCCCTGCTCAAGAAGCCCTCAGCAGATCCAACAGACCTCAAAAACTATCGTCCCATCTCCCTCCGGCCCCTCACAGCAAAAGTCACAGAGAAGACCGTCAATGCACAAATAGCTAGATTCATCAAAGACAACTGCATCCTTGACCCCTCCCAATCCAGATTCCGCAACAACCACAGCACCGAGACCGCCCTACTCGCCACCACAGACGACATCCGCACCCTCCTCGATCAAGGACACACCGCAGGCCTGATCCTACTCGACCTCTCAGCAGCATTCTATGTCGTCTCCCACCACACACACGCCGCCAGACTCCACGACCCCAGCATACAAGAAACTGCCCAAAGAATCAGACTGCCAACCTTCCTCTCCGAACCCACGGAAATCAACTGCAGAGTACCCCAGGGATATTCGCTCAGTCCAACCCTCTTCAACATTGACATGGCCCCCCTCGCCAGACAGCACAGCCTCAGCATAGTGTCCTACGCCGACAACACCCAGCTCATCCTTTCCCTCACCAAAGACCCCACCACCACCAGACTCAGCTTCCAGGAAGGAATGCAGGACGTCACCTCCTTGATGAGCAACAGCTGCCTGAAGCTCAGCTCGGAGAAGACGGAAGTCCTCATCCTCGGAACGTCCCCATCATCATGGGACCACACCAGGTGGCCCACCGCCCTTGGCAGCCCACTGACCCCCCGGACCCTCGGCATCGTACTTGAGTCCTCCCTCTCCATGAACAGGCAGGTCAACGCTGTCGCCTCAAGCTGCTTCAACACCCTCCGCATCCTCCAAAAGATCATCAAATGGATCCCCCTAGTCACGGAAGACCATCACCCACGCACTCATAACCAGCAGACTGGACTACGGGAACGCCCTCTACGCCGGGATCAACAAGTCTCGACTCCGCAAACTCCAGACAATACAGAACACCGCAGCCAGTCTCGTTCTCGGCATCCCCCAACACAAACACATCACCCAACACCTACGGAGCCTCCACTGGCTACCCGTCGAGAAGAGAGTCACTTTCAAGATACTCACCAATGCCTATAAGTGCCTCCACAACACCGGACCCCAATACCTCAGCGAGAGAATCTCCTTCCACGTACCCAAAAGAAATCTCAGATCCGCCAACCTTGCCACCGCGCATCTGCAGAGCCAGAACAGGAGGAAGAGCCTTCTCCTACATCACGGCCAAGACCTGGAACGAGCTCCCGATCGACATCAGACGCGTCCCCTCCCTGAACATCTTCAGGAAGACACTCAAGACCTGGCTGTTCGACTGAACGGAGCTGCTGATCCCCCCCCCTTCCAGCGCCTTGAGACCTTCACGGGTGAGTAGTGTGCTTACAATTCCTTGATTGATTGATTGATTGATGTGGCTAGGGTGGCCCGCCTGGCTCCAAACCCGTTGTAACACATCATCCACCGCTTTCACCCATCTGCGTACATCGCCTTGCCTTGCGACGAGCAGGGACCCCATATCTGCCCGCCAATGTCTCGCTATTGCTCGCCTGGCAAGTGCCAAGTCTATAAACCCACTGCCTGCCTTGTACACCTTGGCCGGGGCACCAGCTCCATCAGACATGTTTTTGGCGTGTGTATGAATTAGCGACCTCCGACTTGTGTGACGCATGCGCACACCGCCGCCGAGAAGGGCCGAAGCACTGGGCCTTCCTACGTCATGTGATAAAAGTTTGCCCCACACCTTGAGCTCCCATGTAGTTTTGTGCTGAACATCCGGTGGAAGCGCAATGGGGTGAGATATGTGCGGTGGACATAGTTAAACTGCAGCAGTTAAACGAGACCCGCCTGGAGATGTGTGTCAGTCCGCCTCAATCTCAAAATCCTGGCTCCAGCGCTCCCTCAGGCTATCAAGGGCCCTGCCAGTTGCCCGAAACAATACCCCATATATGTTAGTGATCCTATGCCACCCGGGACTCCATGTCAGCAGTACCTGCAGTACCGGGTCAACACCAGGTTCTTTGCAGGGACCTCCCCATGTCTCACTGATGGCCCCCTTAAGTGCTGCGTGCATCAAGAACTGTCCAGCTGGAGTGGCATATATGTTCTGCAGTTCAGCAAACATGAGTGCAGTTCCCTGGGAACACAGTTGGCCAAGGTCCACGATAGAAGCATGTTGTCACTGTGATGGATGCACCACTCGCCCTATCCTGGCAAATGCCAGTACATACCACAGGGGCAAATCCAGCAAGTAAACCTCACCCGCGCGTTGGCATCACCTGTAGTGGGCTCAGCAGTGCCAAGCCACTCTTATCAGCAGCGATATGTGTGCCACACTGCAAACCTGGCCCAGTACATGCTGAGTAGAAACTTTCTCGTCCTGCATGGCCACAGGCTGGCTGCCTTGGATGACCGACCCGAGGCTATCCACTTCATAAGCCATTGTAGTTGACATGCCAGGTAGTACAGTTCATGGTCTGGCACACCAAGCCCGACCACTGCCATCGTCAAACATAGCTTCTCTAAGGCCACGTGGTGGCGACCTGTGACCCAGATCAGCCCAGAGAACCAACTATTCAGGTCCGTGAACACCTTGCGAGGCAACAGTAATGGTACATTGGCGAAGGTGTATAATAATTGAGGTAGGGCAACCATTTTTGCCAGTGTGATGCTGCCTAGGGGCGAGAGTGGCACAGTCTGTCAAAAGGCCGACATTCTGCGAAGTGAGGTGACCACTTTGCCCAGATTGCCCTCGCGGGCGTGAGGTCCCGATACACCTGGACCCCCAAATACTGAAAGTGGTTTCAGGGCAAACAGCTCTACTATGGACAACATCTTAGCGCAGTCCTACCACTCGAAGCAAGTGGCAACGAGCAACAAGCTGCCCCTGTTTTGCTGCTTTATAGACTACTCCACGGCCTTGGATAGAGTTAATCGAGGACGGCTATGGGCAAACCTTGAAGCCTGAGGGATCCAGACAACCCTCTTAAATGCGTTAAAAGCCCTCTATGAGGGGACATGGGTTCGGGTTAAATTAAGTCCAACAACGGTAACCCCAAGAATCGATACAAACACCGGGCTAAAGCAGGGTTGTGTTCTGGCCCCCGTATTATTCAATCTGTACACAGCAGATCTGGCACAGGCCCTGAATGACGCCAGCCTAGTACCGCAGAGCTGGGGCCAGATGACCTTGGGAACCCTCCAGTATACGGACGATACAGTGATCATGGATCGCACCAGGGTAGGGCTCCAAAGAGCATTAAAAAGTCTAGCAGTAAAAAATCAGGAAAACAGCCTGCAAATCAATGAAAATAAGACAAAGATAATTATCTTTGGCAAATACCCCCACAAAAAGCAAGCACCCTGGTCCCTAGGCGAGCATCGAATTAGAACAGCTGCAGCCTATAATTACTTGGGGGTATGGGTAACAGAGAGGGCTGCATCATCCAAACACATAAGGGAGCTAAGGCCGAGAATTAACAAAATAATTCTGGCACTTGGACGATTAAGCTATCGCCTAGCAAGTCCATCTACAGAGCCTATGTTGACTGTACTCAGGGCAAAACTAATGCCTTCAATTACTTACGGTCACTTAGCCTTTCCAGGCGCACTAGCGAAAGTCATCAATGCAGCTCAGATAAAAGCTTTTAAAACTGTGCTACAGGTGCCCAGACAAGCTAAAAACACCAGGCTATGGTTAGAAATAGGTCTAAACAGACCGGAATTGGCACTTCGGGGGGACATAATAAAATATTACATACGAGTACTGAAAGCCCCCGAAAAGAATCTTAAACACTCTTTAACAGTATCCTTTTTACAGGATCGTAGTTTTCAGGTGGCTTAGCGACCTCACTATTCCAAAAGCATAGCGCTTGCTCAAGGGTTCCCACATGGCTCTATACTAAGCACCACCCTTTTTAATCTCTATATCGCCCCACTGGCGGAGATTATTACTAAACATGGAATCAGTGTTGTGTCATATACGGATGACACGCAACTGGTGGTCTCATTGTGACAATCCCATGAAGAGGCAGCCAACAATTTTTCCACCTGCCTACATGAGCTGGCTACCTGGATAACGAATAACTGTTAAAAATTAAATGGTAGCAAAACTGAGGTTCTGGTGGTGGGAAATGCTCCCTCGATCTGGTCCTCATCCTGGTGGCCGCAGACTCTGGGCCCGACCCCCTCTACCAGTAGTCAGGTCAAGAACTTGGGGATGTGGCTGGACTCCAAGCTCTCCTTTGAGAATCACACCAGAATTGTGGCCGGGAAGTGTTTTGGAGTATTGAAAGGACTCTGGAAAACTTTAGGCGTGCTACCCGTGGCAGCGAGGAAAACCCTAGTCCATGCGCTGGTAACTTCCCACCTGGACTACGGGAACGCTCTATACCTGGGAGCAAGTATCAAATGTCTGAGGAGACTTTGATGTATTCAGAACGCGGAGGACCGCCTTGTTCTAATGCTGCCCAGGAGAACTTCCTCCAAGAATACCCTTGTTGCCATTCCCTGGCTCCCAGTGAGGGAGAGAATACCTTTTAAAGCCCTGTGTTTTAGTCACCATATTCTGCAGGGGAAAGGGCCAAGCTATCTACACAACCTACTGTCCCCCTATACTCCATCCCGACATTTAAGATCATCGGGGACTGGATAGGTCATAACCCCGGCTATCAAAAGAGCAAGAATGGGGGGCCATTTCTTCCGCTACCTAGACGCGAAACACTGGAACAATCTCTCTCTCGCACTGAGAAAGGAACGTTCTGAAATTATTTTTCCGAAACAATTGAAGACATGGCTCTTCCGCCCATAGGCTCACCTCTAGCTATGTTACTTACTGCCCTGGATGAGGTCTTGCCGCACCGCGGGGACACACTAGCTAGTGTAACCATGCGCTTTACAAACTTGTTTATTATTATTATTATTATTTTTAAAGCCGATTTTTAGGACAGAGGGTTCCCCATGGCACGCCAAGCTGGTTCAAGCAATAGCTTGCTTGAAAATAGAGGCAGGGAGCATGCCCCTTCCTGTAATTCCTTACTCTGCCTGGGCTAAAGCCATGAAGCGACAAGTCCAGACCATCTTGTTCGAACTGGATCGATCCTCATCGGTACAATTCTCTCACACTATTACTAGACAATACATACACTCCCGGGAAAGGTCAACCTTATATGCGTGACCCACTTTCAGCACAAGTGAGAAAGAAAATCCAGTTTTTACGCCTCACTGCCCTCAAGATCTTGGACTTCAACCCTAAATGGGCACGAAAAGACAACATCGTCTCCTGCCGACTATGCACAGGGAATCCTGGCTACATCTCCTATGTTACTGCCCAAAACTAGCCACGGACCGCAATCGTTTGCTACGCCCAGCCCTAAAGGACAAGGGCTTGGAAAATTGCAGGGAGGCCTCAGGATGGTGCTTTTCAGAAACAACTACCTGCTTACTTGCTAGATTCGGCAAGTTCACTCATCAAATAAGAATAGCACTTGACCCCCAGCAACAGGTCGCAGACCCAGGACTTCAACATCTCAGTAATCAAATCAGCTGGCGCCCCCACCCTGATGGAAGCTACTCAAATTAGGGGTCAGTGGCGTGAACAACTAGACTGCAAGACAGTGTGGGACAAGAAGGGGGCACAACTAGAATTTTTAACAATGACTGCTGGATTTTACATAATTAGGGATTCTCGTAGGACTAAGTAAAAATTGGCGTGAACTGCAGTGTTCTCACATTTTTACTTACTTTAACGCAGTCTCTTAAAGGGACATATTGCTATAAACTGTGCCCATGCAGGCCTGGTGCATTTTTTTGACTTCGAACTTTGGGAAGTTCTTTGGGGTGGGTTGGGCTTTATTTACTCATGTGTTTTACTGTAAAGATTTTAAGTAATCGTACGGTTAATAAAGAATACTCAGCGGTAAATACTGAAAGGTGTGTGTGGCTATGGGGATCGTGTAGGGTCCAAAATTCGCCATCTGGATTGCGCACTTGGCTGACAGAGAAAAAAGACACCACTTCCGGACAGTGAGCCGAATGTGTTGAATAGTTCCTCTGTGGGCTTCAGACCAGTGCTTTAAATGGGCCAGTACTCACAGGTACGGAGTACCGGCACTTCTTGTTTTTATCAAGCTGAGTACCGGCACTTTTCCAGTGCCAAGGAGAGTACCGGTAGTCCGATTGATCAGATGGGCACTGGGCCGATGCCTGAGAGCCAGCTGTGCCCGGTTTATTTGGCAGCATGTGTGCCGTTTTGGCACATACTGGACGCCTGCCGCAGGGGTAAGTGGGCCTCTGCTCCCGAAGCTCTGATTGTCCTCAGCCGCCCCCTGTCGGGCCTCCATGCTGGGTCGTCTTGTTAGTGGATTGGACATCGGCTGCCAGGGGCACAGTGAATGGGTGGGAGGGAAGAGAGCCTACATATGTGGCCGTGCCATTAAACGCTTGGCATCCCACTGAGGCCTGACTCACTTGCTCCTGCAATACCACCCCCAACCCTGTCCACCTGCTGGGACATTGACAGGGATGAGGTGGTGGAGATGGCCTACGCGGCCTGCCTGGAGCCCAGGTGAGGTGGGAAGAGATGTACTGACCTGCACATCGGAGGCCAGTTTTTTTCTTTCCCTGACCTCTGCCCTACTGGACTCTGCACATGCTCACGACCCTGCATTGCTCACTGCCTGCCACTGCAAGCTCTCTGGCCTTGAGGCCTTCTGCCGAAGGAAGAGGAAGGAGAATGGGGTGAAAGAAGGTAAAGAGTGAGGGGGCAGAGATAGAAGGGGCAGAGGAGAGTTTAAAGCGGAAAAAATAAGAGACAGAAGGGGTAAGTGCAGACAGAGATGGGGAAGAGATCGAGACGGCTATGGAAAGAGTAACAGAGGCACGGAGATGGCAGATTAGAAATAGAAAGAGTGATAGTAGAGGATTATAGGATACCTTAGGGGTAAAGAGAGTGGGGCAGCAAGAGAAATCAATACAAATGGGAGAGAAGTGAGTGGGGGAGGGATCGCTAGATTAGAGATGTGACGATTGATAGAGCGTATTTGTCTGCTTGTTTGTGTGCGTTTGCCTGGTTGTTTGTATGTTTGTGTGTGAGAGAGAAACTAAATCAGAGAGGAATAGAATCGGAGGTATTTGAAAAGAAATACGTCTAATACTTCTTATTAATGATGCTATGCCAGTCTCTCACGTCCTCGTGCACATTGATTCTTAGCCTGGAAGGGCTAATAGTACTGTTGATGGCTTGGCTGCATTCAGGGTTTAGATGCTCCATGAATTGCTCCCAGAAGTACTTCACACCACCCTTTATTAGCATATGTACCTGTTAATCTGCACATATGGAAAGTTTGAGACAACTGTCAAAGGCAATGCAAGGGCAAAATGAATACTCAATAGAAGTGTTTCTATCATAATGTCTCACCCCTGATTGTTTGACCCCGCCTCTAACCCCGCCCACTAGCCACGCACCAACTCAATTTAAAGAGTACCTGCACTTATTTTTTCCCCATTTAAAGCACTGCTTCAGACCTACATGTAATGTAGTGTGCATATAGGAAAACAGTCTGCTTGCGAGTGCTTCCAAAGTGAGCGCAAACAGAAGCGGTGACAGCGGACAGTCCCAACGAGTGTCCTTGTGTATTTGCTACTGGTCTGAGAATTTGTCACCCACCCGAACATGTGGGACGGGGTCTGGGTCGGAATAAGTCACAAATTCAGGGCAGCAAATCTGTGCCAAACCCCATGTGGAGGAGCACCCGAAAGAGGTAGATCCAGGAAAGGCTGTTGAAAACCTTCTCCATGTCAACCGAGAATGCAACCGGCTTTCGCAGCCCGTCAAGCAGGCAATTGATAAGGTGGTTTGAGCGCCGTATTTTCAGGCTTCTCTCGAAGAGCTAGACAAGATCCCTGCTTCCCGTGCTGCTGCATACATCGCCACCAGGAGCTTTGTAAGGTGCGCCTGGCACTTCTTATAGAATTCCAGGGGTAGCCCATCGTTGGGGGCATTTTGCCTGTCACTGATTGTTTGATTGCAAGGGCTATTTCGCCTTCCGTAATGGGGCCCTCCACCTGCTACCTGCATTCTGGTGTGAAGGCAGCCAAGTACTACCTATAGTCGTGCAGGGCTAAGCGGACCACCATCTCTGTGTGCTCTTGCCTCTGTCACACCAGCACAGCTAATGCTTCCACTTCTGGTACCGCACACATCTCCAGGCACCTAATCTCGACCTCCGTTTAGCTCAACTGGGCTTGCAGCATGGAGTGCACCCCAATTAGAGGTTTTGACACAGATCCCGAATATACATCCTGAAGACGTCCCACTACACCAGTGGTGGCATAGCAATGCCCGTGTTATGTTCAAAATAGGGTGTGATCTTTCCCTATACCGTACCAGTAAACGCTGCATCCTCCTTTGCTGACAGCTGTCGTTGCCAGGAAGGGACGTAGGTCCACACCAGGCCCCATCTCAAAGTCAGTAGCAGGGGGCAGTGATCTGAGTAAGTCTTCACTTAGTATTCTGTTTTACGCGTTGCTCCCGTTAAGTGTTGGAGAGTAAGAAACAATTCGATCCTCGTGTACAGTGTATGTATAGGAGAAAAGGAGGATTCCTTCGTCAATGGTTGTGCCCGGTACCATGCACCCAACAGGTGCCAATTGGTCATTAAGTCATGAAGCTGTTCCGCTACCCTGGAACGGTGGGTGTGAGCGATCTAGCTCCACATTCTGTGTCAGGACCAGAGGCTCCGATTATGCTTCTCATCTTCTTTACTGAAAATTCCCAGCAGCCAATCAGAAAAAGTAAAAAATAAAATACACACTACAATACCCATAAACCCTAGTGGGTATCACATGACAACCATAGAATAGACCCCTACATAAGGAGCACAAGAGAATACTACATCCTCTTTCTTTGCTGCTCCGCAGCCAGTTAAGTGCATTACCTTTTACTTTGTCTGTGCATGCATGGTGCTTACTGCTTCTGCCTGATCGCTTTATGGCATTTACCTGTACTTTGATTGATGTGGTGCTGTGCGCGCTGCTCGCGCTGACAATTTCCTTAAGCTGTGAGCGCTCCTTGCGCATTGTCTGCTGTGTGCTTCGCATTCACTCGCGCTTTGTTTTTCTCTTTGTGTTCAGCGATTGTCACGCTGTGTTCTTTTATGTGCCAATTGCTTTTTGGGACACGCACCGTTGGGAGCGCTGCTTGCCTCCCGGTCCCGGGCGCTTTGTGCCCGTGACCTGCTTAGTGGAGCGGGAGACGGGGAGTGAGGACGCGCGCGCTTTGTTTGCACAGTCCTCTTTCTGGCTCGGGTTTCGGCCATTCCGCGCATGCGCGGCGGCCATTTTGGATGCAGGGTGTTTACCTTACGTTGTTTACCAGTATTTCTGGAGCGCCGGAGCAGCGCTTTCATTGCTGTAAACCCACGACCCTTTGCCAGCCTCCGAGTGACGCCCAAGTCATTCTGTAGGGCTTTGGGCTGTATAATTTGGCATAGGCTCTGCCTAGAGTGGAATTGCTAGGCAAGCTCTCCCTCCTCATTTAAATATAAGTGCACACTTTGGAATTTCTGCATTCCTGTGTTGCTCGGCTTGCCACTGTCATTACCCTTGGGGTAGTTTACTCCACGGACAGTGCTTATTATCTCCAATTTTACTCCTGTGGGTGTATATTTGTCACTTATCAGTGCCAACAATGTCTGAATATTTTCTTGATGAGACAGACTATTTTGAGGAGGAACCCTCTGGGTCATTGGAGCATGAGCTCATCGAAGCTCTGGATGTGGGAGTCCAGCACTCCGTTAATAAGGCTATGGTCAGGGCTCTTGAACCCTTGAAGCGCCATTTATGTAATTATGCCTTGCAGCAGGGCTAGTTACCTAGCTCAACGTCCCGTTCTTCAACTGGTGGTAAGGGATCTAAAAACCCACACTCTTCGGATTTTGCGAAGCTAGCAAAAACCTTGGCTTCTGACCACTCTTATGGTTCTGCGTCCAAAGACACTTCTTCTAGCTCGCCTCACAGAGATGTTGGTAATACCTCCTCTGGTACGACGTCTGAGTCGGAGGCTTCTCCTCCCCCAGCTAAGAAACAACGCAAAGAGCGGTTCCTGGACGCTCCCTCTCATCCTAATTTACTGACCTTTGATCCTACTGCGATTCTCCACCCTAACTCTTCCTCATGGCTTCCCTCTACTGAGGTTGCTGAATATGTCCAATCCCACTTGCGTCAACCATTTGAGAGCGTTTGCGTTCGGAATGCCCACATCCAGATTTGGCAGACAAGGTGGCGGATACTCCGGAAGTGGATCCTTCTATGTTCACATATCTAAAGAAATACACGAAAGATCCAAAGAAAGGTATAGATCGTGCATGGAGGTCCTGCCAGGATAAGTTGCTCGATTTGACCGGTCCCCTAACAAATATTTTGGATTTGGGTTTCAAATCAAAAGCTTCAGGACAGATAATAAATCCTGATGATTTAATTGGATGGGCTCAACGTGCCATTTGTCTATTGGGCAATGCCAACTTTGCCATGTCCAGTGAACGCCGCCGCTCTATTCTATTGAAACTCGATCCTAAATTGGCGGAGTTGTCTTCCTCTGAGTCGGGCCCTTTGGCCCTTTGTCTTCTATTTGGTCAACCTTTTTTGAAGGAGTTGACTAAATTTGTCACTTCCTTCAGTGGCCTTGACAAGGCACAAGGTTCCTTAAAGTGGGCTTTTCGTCCGGTTTTTGGACGGGCCGGATGACATCGGGGCGGTCGTTCGGCCGAGGTTACCAACAAGGCACCCAGCGAGGTTATAATTCACAACGTGGGAAGTATCATGACTCCAATTCTTCCGCCAACTTCTATCCCACACGTGGATCCCACAACTACAACAAAAAAGGACGCTATGGTGGTAACCAAGGAGGTGAACGTGATGCCGCTGCTTCAGGTGAGCCTGATTCCCTTTTCAGAGGTTCAATTGGGGGGCCGAATCCAGTATTTTCTCAACAAATGGCAAGAGATCTCGCAGGATGCGTGGATCTTGGATTCAGTGCAGGGTTACGAAATAGAGTTTTTTCATTCCCCCTCTCAGACTCTTCCCCCGCGACCAATGGTTTTTTCCCATCTAGATCAGGTATTCATTTCCAGCGAGATCGAGTCTCTGCTTCAGAAAGGGGCCATAGTGCGGACGGTTCGTCATCCCCAGGGCGTTGTCAGCAACGTCTTCCTAGTTCAGAAGAAGGGGGGTGGATCCAGGCTTGTCTTAAATCTCAGGGAGTTCAATAGATGGGTTGTATATCGTCACTTCGAAATGGAGGGAATCCATCTTCTTCGCGATCTCCTTCAGGAAGGGGACTGGATGGTCCGCCTGGATCTGAAAGACGCTTATCTGTCAGTGCCCATTTACAGACCTCATAGTCGTTTTCTTCAATTCCAATGGCAGGGAATGTGGTACGAGTACAAAGTCCTTCCTTATGGCCTCTCGTCAGCACCTTGGTGCTTCACGAAACTTCTGAGGCCTGTGGTCGAGATTCTTGGTGCCAGAGGCGTTCGCCTCATCATTTATCTGGACGACATTCTCATCATGGGTCAGTGTCCTCGTCTAGTATTACAACATCTTGCCTGGACCATAGATCTACTACAGAATCTGGGATTCTTAGTCAACCCTCAGAAATCTGTGTTGATTCCCTCTCAGTCTGTATAGTTTCTGGGCTTTCTAGTCACCTCCCTCACTTGTCAACTTCTCTTACCCAATCAGAAGATCAGATCGATCAAGAGAGAGGTGAGGTTGATTTTGAACAAGCAGACTGTGTCCTTGAGGTCTGTAGCCCCGGTCGTCGGGTTGTTAGCTTCTTCTATACAAGCGAGCTTCCCGGGTCCCCTTCATTACAGAGCACTTCATCGGCTCGAGATACGCCATCTCCAAAAAGGCCTCAAGTATTCCGATCAGATTCCACTCTCGGAGGAGGCGAGGTGGGAGATGTTGTGGTGGTTGGAACATATGGAGTCGTGGAACGGTCGAGCCCTATTCGGCACCACTCAGGAGGTGGTGATCGAATCCGATGCCAGTCGGTGGGGTTGAGGAGCCCGGTGCAGTCAAGTGTCCACAGGCCGCCGTTGGTCTCCGGTGGAATTGAATCTCCACATCAATTGCCTGGATCTTCTGGTGGGCTCCTTTGCGATTCGATGCCTCTCGCCCCGTCAGACGAATTGTTGTATTCTTCTCCGCATGGACAACGTGTCGGCGGTTCGTTATGTGAACAAGTTGGGCGGGACCCAGTCCCGCCTTCTAGCGGAGATTGCAAAAGACTTTTGGCATTTTTGCCTTCAGAACAAATTGTTTGTAGTGGCGGAGTACCTTCCAGGGTGCAGCAACCAAGTTGCCGATTGGAATTCCCGACATCTCTGGGATTTCAGCAACTGGAGGCTTCACCCTCGAGTGTTCCGGTTATTAACCCAGATGTGGGGCCCTTGTCAGATTGATCTGTTTGCCTCCAGACTCAACAAACAGATTCCTGTGTTCTTCAGCTGGCGTCCGGATCCGGAGGCTCAAGCCACGGATGCTTTTCTGCAGGTGTGGCCCCCAACACTTTGTTATGCATTTCCTCCATTTGTAATGATTCCAAGGGTCCTGGCCCGAGCCAAATGTTATCAGTCGGAATTGATTCTGATCACTCCTCTATGGAGGGCTCAACCATGGTTACCGGTACTTCTGGAAATGTTATGTGCGGTTCCGGTCCTTCTTCCCCAGCAGTGGAATCTCATTAGACCCTCTCCAATCTCTGCATCCGTTGATAACATCAGGTCAACTCATGCTGGTCACTTGGCGAATTTCGGGGATCGCTGGAAAGTCCCAGGCCTTTCGAGAGACGCTACCAGATTCATCGGCGAGGCTTAGTCGCCCAACACACACAAGCGTTATGTTACAGCATGGAAACGATGGTGTGATTGGTGCTCTCAACGGGAGGTGGCTCCTGTTACAGCAGATGTCTCCTTGGTAGTGTACTTTCTTGCGTCCTTAGCCGCTTCAGGCCTTTCTTATCGCAATGTCAATAATTTCCGATCTGCCGTCTCGGCGGGGCTAGTGGCCATTGAAGGCAAACCTCTTGCTGAACATCCATTATTATGTAAATTACTCAGAGGTATCTGGCTGGTAAAACCACCCTTTCCTAAATATTCAGAGCTTTGGGATGTCTCCATTGTCTTACGTTTCTTGGAATTCTGGCCTGTTAATCATTGTTTATCTCATAAACAGCTTTCTGCCAAACTCACTATGCTGCTTTGTTTAGTATCCTGCAAACGCGTTTCTGATGTTCGCGCCCTAGATCTCGCGGTTCGCAGATTCTCTCCAGAGGGTGTTACTTTTTTGGTCACCAGACGCACTAAGTGTAACACTACTTCTGTCACCTATCCTGCATTTCCTGACAATCCAAAATTGTGTGTTGTACAATGTATCCGGGATTATGAGGTGAGTACTGCAGGTCTTCGTCAAGATATGGCGGGTCAATTGTTGATTGCTCTGCAGAAACCTTTTCGCCCAGTGACCCCAGCTACACTAGCAAGATGGGTGCGTTGGCTCATGGGCGAAGCTGGTATTGATGTTTCCAGATTTGGAGCTCATTCTGCTCGTGGGGCTATGGCCTCCAAGGCCTTTTCTGGGGGAGTCAGTTTATTGGACATTATGAATGCTGCTGATTGGTCCTCTGACTCTACTTTTAAAACTTTTTAATATAAACCTATTGTGAACGTTGCATCTGTTGTGGTGGCGCAGCTTTGAACAAGCATAATCGGAGCCTCCGATCCTGACATAGAATTCAAAATTTGCGAACATTCGTGACAAGAGTTTTCAATTCTATTAAGGACACGGAGGCGAGGACTATCCCACCCATATTTCAGTACTGTGTTGATTTGAGTTGTTTATATACTGCAATGTATACCTATACTGTTATGACCCTTCCCTTATGATTTATCTCTTCCTGGGAGTGTGGTATTACGGCTTATCTTTCCATTTCAGGTTCTGATCTCAAGTAAAGTTTGATGACTTTCACCTTTGAAGAGGGTGTTGGAGGTCTCCAAGAGGATTCTGTTTCGTTGAAGCTGACTTCAAGTTTATCGTTGCTGTCCGTTGGCCTGTGGATTTTCTTATGAAGAATGGATTCTTCTTTCCAGTTGTTGCCAGACTGTGTTTCTTCTTGGACTTAACTGTTATTTCACACAAAGAAAGAGGATGTAGTTTTCTCTTGTGCTCCTTATATAGGGGTCTACTCTATGGTTGTCATGTGATACCCACTAGGGTTTATGGGTATTGTAGTGTGTATTTTATTGTTTACTTTTTCTGACTTTTCTGACTTATCTGCTGAGAATTGAAAATTCTTGTCACGAATGTTCGCAAATTTTGAATTCACCATGCTATTGAAGTCCCCACAAACCATGGCAGGCTCAGTGAGTGTACGCTCCATCAGCCTCCCAAGGGAACGCAAGTAAGCTGTTTACCCAGTGCTTTAAATTGGCCGGCACTTTTTCATTTTCTCCCATTGAGTACCGGCACTTTTACTTGAACAAGGAGAGTACCGGTACTCACGAGGATTTGGCTTTGACGCAGATGTCACTCGTTCATCAATGACCTCGGCAGCAGTTTCAACTTTTAGTCACTTTGGAAGCGTGGGCTGGGCCAAAGGACAGCTGCTCTTGACAGTTGTCACCAGTACACAGATCTGCATGTTTTACTCCGGAAGTCATCAGAGCAGAAGTGTGGATTCACTGAGGTTAGTTTATCCTTTGCTCTCACACAGCCGGCATAGAAAGGAGGCTGTAAAACCTAATGGGCGAGGGTGTGAAAGGCATTGTTCACTGTAACACACGGCTTCAATGACGCTCCTGTTGCAGAAATTGCTATATGTCAACTGCTGCCATTAGACTTTTCAACACAAATTCGCCAGTACATCTATCACAAGACAAGATGTTGAGCACTAAGTAAAAGTCAAATACTTGAAAGAGTGCATCTACAAAACGCATTCAATTAATTCTTCCATTAAAAAAAATATTGTTGCCTGCGGTGGGTATTTTCAATTTGCCTGGAAAGAACAAAAAGTTTGCAAGTTTGCACTTGCTTTCACTGTCTCTAACCATCGGTCCACAACTAAATTGCCTATTTGCATGTGTAAATAATATGGGATCTCGTTACCAAACTCACTGATCCCTGTACATCGACCTTGAATGGAAGAGAAGCCAGTGAAAAATGTGATATGAACAGAGATGTTTGCAGCTAACTAGCGCTAAACCATCTGGGCTTACATGCCACAAGGAAGTATACAGATGTATTTTAATCAAAAGCCAATAAATGTAATTCATGACTAGGTACATACGTGTAAGTTGCACTCATGGTTGTAATGTATTGCACACTGATTGGACGCCAAAAGCAGGAAAACAGAATTTTTTCTCCTATTTTGCACCCCCAGGTGGTCCTTGATACGAGTTATTTTGGTACAAGCACAGAAAACAAATATAATTTGTAATAAGCCCTATCTCCTGACTGGGACTTCATGTCAGTAGTCATACTTTGATTTCAGAAAGACCCTCTACCATTTGTAATGTGATCTAAATGTCTGTTGCTTTTTAAAAATATTTATTTCATCGACAGTTCAAAATGCAAGAATACATTCAACATTTACTCTTTTAAGTATATGAGGCATATAATATAAGTTATTATCTAAGTGTACATACCTGGGCTCACCCTAAATACTGCAGAGTAATGTCAACAAAAGATTTTAAAGCAATTCAAATAATCCAACTCTGATGTTTTTTTCATCATGTGTGCCGTGTTAAAGATAATGGTGTATATTTTAATTACACAGAGTGTATTCAGATAACACAGTAGATACGTTTAATCATCTAATATCACATGTGCAACATGTTTACTCTGTTCATCACTTCTTTTCAACCACATACAATGGAATGTTGAAAAGTTGAGCCACCAGCAGCAATTTCGCCAGTGTCTCTGGGTCAACATTCCTCATACTGTGGCAGCGAGAGAGAGAATATGCTGCTTACTGAAGTTACGCAAACTATGTCCCTTGGAAAGCAACTCTGGTTTTCATTTTAGACAGAAACACGCACTAGGGCAGAGAATGAAAAGAGTGTCTGATGAATTACTCGCATTTTTGCAGCTAAGCACATTCACTAATCGTAAGAAACAGGAAGCTGGGGCCTTTCTCTTAAGTAAGTAAGATTGGGACACCATGAGTAGCAATAAAATGATGAACCCTGGTGGGTAATTCACTCACCACAAAATCGCATAGAGGGTCATTGTGCCTGCTGGAAAGCACAGCATGCAACATGTAGATCAGAGATTTTTTAATTTTTTTATTTATGTAGATAGCTAAGTGGGATGCTGCTTTTGTTACATAGATCCTTGTCTTTCCTGTAGCTCACAAGTTAACATCCTTGGCATATATCTTAGTTAATTGTACCGCTGCAGCAAGGACCCGCATTCAACAACAAGGCATATATATAGAATCTTACAGGTTTTTCCTGAATCTTTAAATGTTTTAAGGTTGCTGAAAAAGGGTTACTTTGGGTAGTAATAAACACTGATTGGTAAATGCCATATAAATGGTTATTAGTGTAAAAAACTAGTGGAGCGATACATCTGGTATTCTAACACTGCATGCAGATTTCTTGCATAAAAAGCTTGAAAAGGTCAAAAACTTAGCCCCGCCTATTGTTCCGCCTTCAGCACCGCCCTTATGTCCCCCAAGCTCCACCCCCAATCTATCCCTCCTTTTGATGTGTACCTGCACTTATTATTGTCCATTTAAAGCACTGCCCTACATTTAGGGAGTAGTGCCCCGTTATGTGTAGTGGGGAGCAGTCTAGCTTGCCGCTGATGAAGACATTTCTGCCTTCATGATCCGTCCTCTGCCCATCCAGCTGGAACGGCACTCCGGTCGCCACCCATAGTTGGACTGCCCAGGAGTACGCAGAGTAGGTGGTGTAAAAGAGTTGGCCCTTCCATCTGGCTTGCAGGTGCCTCCCCTCCTGCTCTGTCAAGTGTTTCTCTTGTAAAATGGCTACACGCATCATGCGCTTCGCCAGCTATGAGCGGATACGGTCTCGCTTGGCCGGTGTCCCCTTCCCGCAAACTTTCCAAGTAAGGAAGTTGAACGTTAAGTGTTGCGGTGCATCATTCATCATACAGGGTCATGTGTTAGGTGTAGGAGGTGCCCCGCCCGTGTCACCCGGTCTTCCCAGGGTGGACTGTCCATCCCATGCAGTGTGTTAGGGTGTGATGTGGCTGCCACTAAGCCTCTTCAGGCGCATATATGTCCAACGTTCCCAGCAATTGGTTTGTACGCAAAGAACCAAAATCCCACAACCTGCACTCCCGTCTCCTGGGTGAGTCAAAAGCCAAACCCACCCACTATTATAACAAAGTAACCAGGAAAACCATAGAAAAGAGCCCTCTAACAGAGGGGCAAAGTGTGTGAAATAAGAAAGACATGGGCTAAGAGAGTAAGAAAAGGGAAAACAGCCTAAAGGAAAGGCAGGGAAACAGCACATCACATAAAGTACTAGGGAGAGAACATAAGAAGACATGACCAAACCAACTAAAGTTAGATGGGGGTGGGCACTGATGAACCACTCCTGGTGTGGATGTCTGGAGTGAGGCTCTCTGTTCGGGGCTGACATGTCGATTCATCTATTGTCCCATCATGTAGCTAAGAAGTGGGAGCGATAGCTTCGGCTGTAGGGTGCTGGGGCAAGGTTACACCAGTTCCTCAGTTGACTGTGGAGTAATCTTCTGCAGGCCGCGGGTCTCATCTTCCGAGTTATGCAGAGATCTCCAGAGTCATTTCCACTGCTGGTGCCCAATACAGGCAGAGAGGAGGGGTCTGAAATTGCTTCCTCCACCCCGCCTTGCTGCTATCTGCCTGGGATCAGGGGTTGTGGTTGTTCAGCCAATTGTCCACCTCCGTCTCTGGCTTCCAGACCGCTGCGACCACTCCAGGAACACACCGGCCTGCGAGGGCACCCTGCAGGTCTCTGCCCAATCCCATACCTCCTTCGGGTCCATGAAGAAGTGAGTTCTACCCTTGTGGGTAATGCAGAGGCATAACGAAAACAGCAGGGCGTATTTCGGGCCCATCTCCTGGAGCCTCCTCTTCACTCCCAGAAATGTTGCCCTATGCTTCTGGATAACTTGAGTTTAGTCTGGGAAAATGAACACTCTGTGTAGTGGCCAGCTCTCCTGGCCACTTAGTGGATGATGTCACTGTCGGACAAATGCAACAACTTGGCCACCATGAGTCGCAGCGGTGCCCCCATTGGCGCATCCATGTGGAGACCGGTGTGCCCGCTCCAACAAGAAGAAATTGGACAGTCCCTCAGGAGCAACATCCATTTGCAAGCACCCATCTAGGTAAGCAGCCATGTCCTGTTTTTCAATCCCCTCCAGCAGGCCCACCACGTGGATATTCCTGCCCTCTGAATCCTCTGCTCTTTCCTCCAAGGTTAGAAGACGATTGGTGACGTCACAAACCTGCTGTTGTAGGTCTACCGGCTGTGGTTGTGCTAGAGAAGAGTTTTCAGTTTGAAAATTAACTGGGTTTTGAAGCTCTGGCATGTCTATTTGTTATATTAATTTATTAATTATTAATTATTAATTATTTGTCTTGTGTAAGTGTTTATACTAATCAACTCGTTTGTTTTAACAAGAGAGAATTACACGTGGGAACGCATAAGTGTGCTGTTTAATAATAATGTGCGTGTTTACATATTTAAAGATTGCTGTGTGCTGTTTATTTTTAAGCACAAAACGCTTTTCGAATTAATGCTTTCCTATGTTGCAAGAGCTAGATAATTACATACACATAAGGGTATTAGTGGGGTTAACACTGTTCAATCACTATGCTGTGGTAACGTTGTTTTTGTCTCTTTTAATTAAGATGGTCTATTGTGGCCTATTGTGGCCTAAGTAAAGATGGCCGACATGTAGAGCCTGGCCTCGAGTAGAAAACTGTGACGAGAGAGAGCCTTGCTGAATATGGTCCTGAAGTCAGCTGACCACAGTCCTTGCTTTGCCTGGTTAAAACTTTCCGTGAGGACAGCAGCAGTTTTGGGCGATCTCCAAATGAAATGAAATGTCCTTGGCAGCTTTGGGAAACAAAGGAGCTTTAAAGAGAGACTCTGAACTATGATCTCATTGCCGAGGAGATGTGGAAACTACAAGATACAAATGTATTTTTTGGTTCCTGTTCCGTTATGTTTATTTTGTGATTTTTCCTGAGCGGAGATTTTCAAATGTAGCGATGCTACATCCTTTCCTTCTCGCTTTGCTCAGAGGTTCGACGGAAAAAGTCAATACAAAATGTGTCTTTCCTTTGTTTAATTCACTATAAGAATTGTTAGCCTAGAGAGGGTTTTTGCCACTTGCCATTTGCCTTTTGCCGCGTTCCGAATCTACGTTGGTGAGGATCGTTGCTGAGAGGACTTCGTCTTGAGAGACTTTACCGAGAGACTTGTCCTGACCCGTTCTGACATTTAGCTAGAATAGGTAACTATGAGAAAAATGATTTATTCTGATTGATTTTCTTTGACTAATTTTAGATAAAGCAATATAATTTTGAATATGGTGTTGGTTATTATTTCTTGTCAATTATTGAGTATTATAATTTGATTATTATTGTATAGATTGTTTAGATTATGTTTAAGGGCAGTCACAATAACCAGATCTTATCGACCTCGATATAGATGCAGGGTGTTTAGGAGTTTTTCTTTCCACAGGTTATTGCTGGTAGAGTATTTGAGCGTATGTTCGTGAAATGGGCCCTAGTATATGGAGAATGTATGTGCGTGTAACTGTGAGATTACTCTATCTGTGGAAGTAGGGATATTATATACACCCTGATCTCTATCAATTTCCTGGTAGCAGAGGATGGTTATTGATGATTGTCTTGATCTGATTAGATTACATATTGATTATTGATTATTGATGTTGCTATATGTACTAATACTATATGTTGGAGTCGTCATGTTGAGTTATATGTAGTGCTTCTGGAACTTGGAAGCTGGTAGCAGTTCCGTAGTAGGGCAGAGGGAAGTATATGCTGCTCTCGGGAAAGACGGAATTGTTGGTCCTGTATGTATGCAGGAAAATTCACATTGTCTGAGTTCGGAATCAGTGACATTATTGTATGTTACTATTAGAATATATTTCTGGTATATAAGGAGTGTGTATGGTAGTGAAGGTTATCTGTGAAACTCTGGTCTTAAGTCCCAGGGATCCGTAAGGTTTACCGTTAAAGCTTATCGCGGGAGGAGTAATAGGTATTCTCTGAGCTTGTTTGAGGAACTGGGCAGGGGTAAGCTGCTTGGTTAACGTATGTTATAATTCTGTAGTGGAGCAGATTGTTCGCTGTTCTCGGGAAGCAGGATTCTGTGTGTATGTACTATATTTTCTTGTATGAATGTGCGTGAATGCATATACATTTAATTGCTTGTAAGACTCTTTGGATAAGTCCTGGAGGAAACAGTTAAGAGATGTATGAAAGTTTGATGGTTCTTGTGAAATAGATTTCTTTTACTATTCTGTGGTTAGCGAAGCAGACAATGGAGATGTTTATATGTTGTAACTAATAGATTTTGTAGAAATTTTGACACGAAGTCTACTGAAAAGATTTTGTAAAGGAGGGGTAGACGAGTGACAGGAGACAGGAGACAAGCGACTGCAGCGACTGCTGACGTCAGGAAGACCGCGCTCTGATTGGATAATAGATCAGAATAGTGTTCGCGCTGGGATTGGTGCGTTGGTGTGAGCTGCGCAAGGATTGGAAGAGCTATTCTAGTGACGTAGACGCTCCAGGATTGGTGCGTTAGTGTGAGTTGCGCTGTTATTGGTTGAAAATTCGTATTGTATATTTGTAATACGGGAAAAGAGTAGAAGTTTTGGTAAAAGCTAAAATGTATTACCAAGAAGAGAAAAAGAAGAAAACATTCTTTGGAAAAATTAAAAAGTGGTTTAACAAGGATAAAGATGTTAAGACGAGAGAGGGTGAATTGTTACCTCCAACGAAAACACCTGCATCCTATATGGCTGCAAAATATGGGTATCATACCTGTATATGGTTGGAGAATTGGGTTAGGTATACCAAAGAGGATGGTGTTCTAGCATTTCCAGAACATGGTTCATTTAATCTGGCCGTGTTGAGAAATTTACGGGAAAAGATGTTATGTCTAGACCCGAAACCAAGACCTACACAGTTTGAGGCTTTAGTGGAATGGGAAGAGGAAGTACATGAGCGAGAAAAACAGAGATCTGGAGGACAGTACAGGTACATGTTTGGGAGGAGACATGATCGTGAGACTCATCATGATCGAATGAAAAGGTGGCGAGATGCTAGTATGTCAGAGGGATTATATCCGATGAGAACAGTTGAAGGGGGAGCAGAGAGGGTTCCTGAGTCAGAAATGAGAAGATATGGAGTTAATGAATATGAGGATGAGGTCTTGAATGACATGATTTACAAAAGACCACCTCCATATAGACCAGAACCAGATGAGAGTACACCAGTTGTTTCTCCGATAAGAGATACAGTTTGTATCATTGAGACAGAAAATGTGACATCTGAATCAAGAAATGGTAATTCTTTCAGGGAGAGAGGGAATCGAAGTGGTGACGAAAATGCAAGAGAATTAGCCAGAACTACAACAGAGCTGACTGAAAAGATTAGGGAGTTAACGAAGAATCTGGAAGCTGTTACGGTGCCTGTAACCATAGGTCCGGTTATGCCTGTGTTTGACAAGCAGAGAATAGGTGAAAATGGTTTGGTGATTCCATATGTTGGGAATAATTTGATAAGTTCAGTTGGTCCTTCAGGAAATTCAGGAAAAAGGACAGAAAGTAGTGACCTGAGACAATCCAGACATGACACATGTAGTGAAATATTGGATGCTAGTGAAGCTAGTTGTTCAGGGATGCCAATTTTAGAACCGCAAAAGAGAGTGGTTCCAGTGAGGAAAACTACTGGAATAACAGCTGAAGATTTGAATGATTGGATGAAAGTTCTTCAGAAAAAGGATAAAGATTCACAAGCAATTGATGTGGCTAGGTTACGTGTAGAATTAGAAGAGCTTGTTACAGGGACAGTTCCAACAGAAATTCTTAAGAGTCATCATGATGGTGAATTAATGTTCATGTGCAAAAATATTACCTGGAGAGCGAGAAATACACATGACAGGTTAAGAGCAATAGCGAATGAGCAGGGAGTTGACATTGATAAAGTGAAAGCTTTGCAAAAAACCTACAGGATGGATTTTACAGAAAAGGATATTGAAAATTTGAATGCAACTGGTAGAACAGGACAGATTAAAGAAATGGTTGCGTTATTGCGAAGATGGGGAGATGTAGAAAAATGGAAGGATAGGTGGTATAAGAAAAGAGAGGAATCTGAAGATAGAACAACTTATTCAGCATTTCCAGTGAGAGAAAAAGAGAAACCAGTGGATAATTATCCTATGAGAGAAATACCTGGAGGAGGATATGTACATGTTCCATGGACCAGACAGGATATTTTATCATTTACAAATGATTTCCCTCGATTGAGAGAAAAGCCCGTCGAGTGGTATAGGCAGGTAGATAGGTTTGTGAAATTGTCAAAAGTGCTGTGGATTGACCTGAATAGTCTGTTTGATATAATTGTTCCAGCAGACTTGTGGACTGAGTGTAAAATAGTTGTGAGTTGGCCTACTGAGGAGTATCCAAGAGATCCAAGAACAGGAGTGTAGGAAGGTGGATATCTGACTATGGTTACCCCCAACTTTTTTGCCTAGTGTCTAGCTGGTTTTTCGACTTAGTTGGCCTGAGATCCTGCCATTCAGGGTCTCAGGCTGTCTGCTCTCTCTGTAAAATGGACTCCATGTACTTTAGGTGCATAACCCATTTGGATAGGATCACCTTATTGGCCCCTGTACAGTGTACCCTAGGTACCCAGGGCATAGGTGTACCCTAGGCCTACCAGGGGCTGCAGCATGTATTGTGCCACCCCTGGCCTGGCCTTCCATTTTGACACAACTGGCTGATCACTCAGCTGGGGCAAGGTCGTGTAATCACCCCTTGCTTAGGTGTAGTATTCCTATGCCTAACTTACATATAGACACATGTGTACCTCTCAGTCACTCCTATGGCAGGCCTTGACAATCCTGGAGGCAGAGTGCTTGGTAACATGTGAGATGGTGCTCTAGCATGAGCTGAGCCTGTCTGCAGCTTCCGGAACCAAGTCCTTATAGCTGTTCTATGATATAGCCTACCATATACTCTTAAAGTGCCTTATAATCTTAAACGGTTATGGTAACTATGGTTTGGCTTTATCAAAACATGTCGTGTAAGGTGTCTAACACTGTGGAATAATACCCCCATGCCATTTCTGGACATGAGAATATTATTCCCCCCTTCTAGAGGGAAAGACATGTTAAAATCATACTTCAACTGTTAGCCTCTGACCAAAGCCTCAGCATCACAAAATGGATGCTGCTGCCACGACACAAGTCTGACCTCCTGCAGCTGGGAGTGATCCCAGCCAGGGAGGCCTGGACAATAGGTTTCCTGCTTGGGGAGGTGCTAGCACCTCCCCAGACAGCCTTTAGTGTATTGGGGCAGGGTGGGCTGAAAGGAATGAGACATGCCTGGGGCACACAAGGTGTTCCTTGCATAGTCCAGTTCAAACCGGCGCTGGGGCACTCCAGCCCCAGCTCTGGCGCGAAACTGGACAAAGGGAAGTGGGTGTAACCACCCCCTCCCAGGTCCCACCCCTAAGGCGTGACCTAGCAGGTATCCCAGCCCCCCAGATTGGTATAAGAGTGGGAGTTGGGCCTCAAGACTTTAGATTATCCTGAACCTGCAAAACTGAACAGAAACTCTGGACCTTCGACATTCGACGAAAGAAGAAGACTGAAGAATCTCCCTTGTAGCCAAGGAGTGGCTACCCTGTGCAAACAGGCACCATCAAGTGACTACCCTTTGCTTTGTGAAACGTTCGACGAGGAACCGACTGCAGAGCCCGACCAGAGCCTTGATTTCCAGACTTCTCCGACCCTCATCCACATCTGCAGCAGAGCTGAGATCCGTGGAGGCGACGAGCGACGTGGGACCGGCTACCTGGAAAAAGTGGCTAGTAACTTAAAGCGCAGCTTCTGAGGTACCCTCGAAGTTGTGCACCGGGGATTGAGAAGCCCCAACCCCAAGCACCATCTGCACCGAAGATCAGCCCCCCACACTCCACGAGTCCTGCGTGGGGCCCTTCAGCATTTTTCTGCTTGCCGCGTCTGTCCGGTTGCTTGCCCGCTGGCTAGTGGCCTCTGTGACGACGCACCCTGAAATCTTCTGCGCTGGTTTGGCTCCTCCAGACTGGCTCCCACTTCTCTGCAAAGAAGAAGCACCCCAGACCTTCCTGGTCTGCACCAGAAGCAAGTCCTTCGTTCTTCGTGGGTTCCGCTTGCCAAGGCTTGGTGAGTCCTAGTCCAACTTCGACGCCGCCGACAGCAAGAGCCGTCGTGGGACAGCTCGCCTCCTGGTCCTGGTCGTCCTCGACGCTTCCTGGTCCTCCTGGCTGCAGCGACAAGCTTCACCTTCACCTGCAATCTTCACGACATCGCCTGGTTCCTTCCTGGTTCCACGTGGTCACTGGCTAGTGACCTTGACTCTGTCCCTTCTGCTTGCAGGTTTCTTCTCTTCTTGATCCCAGCCTTGGGATCCACCGGACACTCTTCACTGACTGCCTGTCAGCATCTTTCTTCAGGCATCCATAGGAGTCGACGACGAAAACGACGCATCTTCACCCCTATGCACCCGCAGCCTGTGGGCTAGGTAACTTGGGTACTCCGGTGCTCATCAGGATAGTGACTATCCTAGTGTCTAGTTTTCAAGTCTCAACTTCCTAGCTACTCCGGAAGTGTCCTAAATCTACCGTTTTCTAAACTGTACTATTGCTATTGACTTTTACGCATTACGCGTGAGTGTTTCCACTCTGCACACGAATTCCGTGGGCCTCCCACTTCCTAACTAACGCTAGTGTAGTGTAGCCCCAGCGATTCCCTAGGCCTAGGCCTATTCTATTTCCGTGACAGTGGTTCTTATACCACTTACTTAGTATATGGTTTGCGTGGCCCCTAGGGCCTAACTGTATTACTTACCTGTGTGACTTAATGTATGCTTAAATAAGACTGTGTTGTACTTACCTCTAATCTCATAAAGAGTGCTGAGGGTTGCTTAGAATAAATACACTTTATTTTATATATATATCTGTTGTGGTGTCCTTTCATTTGGTATTCAAGGGATTATATATGGTATCACAGCTGGCTTCACATGCCATTCAGAGTTTAGCCTAAGACTGCTCTTGTCCATGCTACCACTAGGATAGCTGGTCTATAAGGTTGACTTTACAACCAATCACCATAAGGGTATTTGGACTGATATAAGGTGTACACTAGAACTAGTGACATCATACATCAGGCCAACTTCTCACATTGGTGAGCAGCGGTTGGGATCTGAGCTTGCTGTTGTAATACCATTGTAATCTTGAGATACTAAATTGAAAGATCACACAGATATTGTCTAGGTACATATAACATAGATTATTATACTTAAGTCCTACTGGACTTTGTAGTTGTAGGTTGAAGGGAATAACACACCCTGACTACAACTACTAGAAAGGTTTAGTAGATACAACTAGTGTAGGTAGGTGCACACACCACACCCTCACTAGATCATGCCTCTGGGAGAAGATCAAGTAGATGCTCTCTCAGGAGGGGCAGGTCTGCAGAAGACCCCCTCTAGGTATGATACCTTAACATTCCAGGAGATGAGACAATTGTGTACCTCCAGAGGAATAAAACAGGGTGCAAACCCTACCCTTAGACAGCTAGTGGAGCTTCTGGAGGCCTATGATGCTGAAAGAGCTGCCAGGGATGGTGCCATAGCTGTAGATAAGGGTCTACCCACCACAGATGAGTCAGATGGGACTTCAGAGGAAGAGGTAGACAGCCAGAGCCAAGTAAGGAGACTTAGCCAGGCTAACCTAAGTTTACATGGGAGTTTGCATGGGGTCCCCCCATACAGACCCCCAAGTAGGCTTTCACAGAGAAGCAGGAGGGACAGATCCCCTTCAAGGGAATCCATCCACTCCCATGTCTCTAGCATCTCTAATGCTTCCTCTCACAGGGGAATGGCTTCACCTGAGAGAAAGGAGCATAAAGCCAGAATGAGGGAAGCTACTCTGAGGATTCAGAGGGAAGAAATTGCCCTTGCCAAAGAGAAGCTTGCTCTGGCTAGAGAGCAAAAATTGTGTGGGTCAGAACCCACTGGTGGCAGCAACATTCCTAGAGATAGGGATAGGTCTTATGACCATAGAAACCTAAGCAAGATAGTCCCCCCATATCAGAATGGGGATGACATCCACAAATGGATGACTGCTTTGGAGAGGGCCTGCAAAGTACAGCAGGTACCCCAAAGTCAGTGGGCAGCTATCTTGTGGCTCTCCTTTTCTGACAAAGGTAGAGACAAGCTCCTCACAGTCAGTGATGAGGATGCAAACAATTACAAAGTCCTGAAGAGTGCTCTGATAGATGGGTTTGGCTTAACCACTGAGCAATATAGGTTGTTGTTCAGAGACACCCAGAAGACACAGACACAGGACTGGTCTGATTTTGTGGATTGTGCCACTAAGGCTTTGGAAGGTTGGTTAACTGGCAGCAAGGTGCAGGACTATACAGGATTGTACAACTTGATTATGAGGGAGCAGATCCTTAGTAATTGTCAGAACCAGCTTCTCCATCAACACCTGGTAGACTCAGATTTGACCTCTCCCCAAGAATTGGGAAAGAGGGCAGATAAATGGGTCAGGACCAGGATTAGGCCTAAAAATCAGGGTGGTGACCAAAAGAAAGATACCACCAAGCCTCAAGAGAAGGGTGGGGATAAAGCAAAAGAGAAATCTTCCTCAGGGCCCCAAAACTCCACACAGGGTGGTGGGTCCCAAGCTCCCTCCTCTACCACAGTTAAAAAGCCTTACTGCCATGTGTGTAAAACACCTGGGCATTGGAAAACTGACAGCAGTTGTCCACAGGCTAAAAACAAAACTGTTCCTCCAACTACTCCTGTCACACCACCTATTACTGTCAGCAGTAATCCCCCAGGTGGTGGGAGTGCCCCCAAAAATTTGGTTGGGTTTTCTTGGGGAACACAGGGGGATCCTGGCTTAGCCAATTCC
Source organism: Triturus cristatus (assembly GCF_964204655.1). Classification (NCBI taxonomy): domain Eukaryota; kingdom Metazoa; phylum Chordata; class Amphibia; order Caudata; family Salamandridae; genus Triturus; species Triturus cristatus. Next base: position 779,009,018 of record NC_140592.1, read on the forward strand.
CCTACAGCAGCTACTCTTGTCTGTGATGGTGGCATGGGGTTTGCCAACTTCACTGCCTGTCCCAACACTTTGGGTAGGTACAGACAGGAACCCTACATCAATGGTAGAAAAGCTGAGGCCTACAGAGACACTGGAGCTAGCATCACTATGGTGGCCCATAGGCTAGTTCCCTCTGAGCAGCTTTTGCCTGGTTTCTCATACCAGGTAACTAACATTGATGGCAAACAGAACAGTCATCCCATGGCAGAGGTATGTCTCAGCTGGGGAGGTGTCACTGGCCCTAAAAGGGTGGCAGTGTCTCCAACCTTGCCTGTGGACTGCTTGCTGGGGAATGACTTAGAACTCTCAGCTTGGGCTGGAGTTGAACAAGACACCCATTCTAAAATGGCAGGCCTTTCCAAAAAGGGTAGTGGGGTTGTGCCAGTCACAACCCCTGTCCAAGTAGATTTCCTCCCTGAAAAGGTTGGAAGGGCAGTGGTAGCCACAGCCCAGGCACAGACAGACTTCCCTGTAGAAATTGGCAGAGCTGTGACAGTCACAGCTCAAACACAAACTGAGTGCCTTCCTGAAAAGGTTGGCAAGGCTGTAATGGTCTCAGCCCACACTCAGACTGATATAGGTGTAGTGAAGCCTGAAACTATGGATCACTCCACACAAACAGAGAGTAGTGGGGAGGAAGAAAAGTCTCCCTCTCCCCAGACATTAGGAAAAGGTCAGCCTCCTCAGGGATCTGACCTCACCCCTTGTGAAGGAACTGCCCCAGAGGTAGCCAGGCCTGGCCTGGCAGAGCCTCTGATGTCAGTGGCCCCTTCCAAGGTGGGACCCAGTCTGGTGCAGGTAGCCTGCCTCTCTCTACCCTGCCTCAGTCAGCCCAGGGCTGCAGAGGTCAGGGAGGCCAGTGGACCCCAAGAGGGCCCCTGTCCACAAGAACCCCCCCATCAAAAGAATGAGGATTGCCTGGTTAGTTGCCCTAGCCAGGTGATGGGTAAAAACATTCCTGAGGGATCCCCTTCACAGGTAGTTAGGGACCTCCCCCAGAGGGATTCTGTTGGGCACAGGCAAACATGGGACCTTAGGGCCCCAAACCTGACCTGTCCCTCCAGTAAGCCCACAAAAGGGACCCAGCCTCCAGCTTTAGGTAGCCAGAGGCTGACCCTGAGAGCACAGTGCAACTCAGTTAGAGAAAGAAAGGCATCCATGGGGGAGGATGATTGGAGGAAGCTGAGGCCTCAGTTTGAGGACACTCACTTCAGTACTCCATCTCAACACCAGCCTTTTACTTTGCAAAGACACACCAAAGGTAGAGATTCCCTATGGTGGAGACCCTATGATATCTTTAGGATGAGGGATTGCTTAGTGGACCATGAGACAGGGGGTAACCATGCCAGTGCTGGTTCTTCCTTATATGGCCACTCAGGCAATAGAGGCTTACCTTGTCAAGGCCAGCCTTATCTCCTTTCGTTTGGGGGGGGGTTGTGTAGGAAGGTGGATATCTGACTATGGTTACCCCCAACTTTTTTGCCTAGTGTCTAGCTGGTTTTTCGACTTAGTTGGCCTGAGATCCTGCCATTCAGGGTCTCAGGCTGTCTGCTCTCTCTGTAAAATGGACTCCATGTACTTTAGGTGCATAACCCATTTGGATAGGATCACCTTATTGGCCCCTGTACAGTGTACCCTAGGTACCCAGGGCATAGGTGTACCCTAGGCCTACCAGGGGCTGCAGCATGTATTGTGCCACCCCTGGCCTGGCCTTCCATTTTGACACAACTGGCTGATCACTCAGCTGGGGCAAGGTCGTGTAATCACCCCTTGCTTAGGTGTAGTATTCCTATGCCTAACTTACATATAGACACATGTGTACCTCTCAGTCACTCCTATGGCAGGCCTTGACAATCCTGGAGGCAGAGTGCTTGGTAACATGTGAGATGGTGCTCTAGCATGAGCTGAGCCTGTCTGCAGCTTCCGGAACCAAGTCCTTATAGCTGTTCTATGATATAGCCTACCATATACTCTTAAAGTGCCTTATAATCTTAAACGGTTATGGTAACTATGGTTTGGCTTTATCAAAACATGTCGTGTAAGGTGTCTAACACTGTGGAATAATACCCCCATGCCATTTCTGGACATGAGAATATTATTCCCCCCTTCTAGAGGGAAAGACATGTTAAAATCATACTTCAACTGTTAGCCTCTGACCAAAGCCTCAGCATCACAAAATGGATGCTGCTGCCACGACACAAGTCTGACCTCCTGCAGCTGGGAGTGATCCCAGCCAGGGAGGCCTGGACAATAGGTTTCCTGCTTGGGGAGGTGCTAGCACCTCCCCAGACAGCCTTTAGTGTATTGGGGCAGGGTGGGCTGAAAGGAATGAGACATGCCTGGGGAACACAAGGTGTTCCTTGCATAGTCCAGTTCAAACCGGCGCTGGGGCACTCCAGCCCCAGCTCTGGCGCGAAACTGGACAAAGGGAAGTGGGTGTAACCACCCCCTCCCAGGTCCCACCCCTAAGGCGTGACCTAGCAGGTATCCCAGCCCCCCAGATTGGTATAAGAGTGGGAGTTGGGCCTCAAGACTTTAGATTATCCTGAACCTGCAAAACTGAACAGAAACTCTGGACCTTCGACATTCGACGAAAGAAGAAGACTGAAGAATCTCCCTTGTAGCCAAGGAGTGGCTACCCTGTGCAAACAGGCACCATCAAGTGACTACCCTTTGCTTTGTGAAACGTTCGACGAGGAACCGACTGCAGAGCCCGACCAGAGCCTTGATTTCCAGACTTCTCCGACCCTCATCCACATCTGCAGCAGAGCTGAGATCCGTGGAGGCGACGAGCGACGTGGGACCGGCTACCTGGAAAAAGTGGCTAGTAACTTAAAGCGCAGCTTCTGAGGTACCCTCGAAGTTGTGCACCGGGGATTGAGAAGCCCCAACCCCAAGCACCATCTGCACCGAAGATCAGCCCCCCACACTCCACGAGTCCTGCGTGGGGCCCTTCAGCATTTTTCTGCTTGCCGCGTCTGTCCGGTTGCTTGCCCGCTGGCTAGTGGCCTCTGTGACGACGCACCCTGAAATCTTCTGCGCTGGTTTGGCTCCTCCAGACTGGCTCCCACTTCTCTGCAAAGAAGAAGCACCCCAGACCTTCCTGGTCTGCACCAGAAGCAAGTCCTTCGTTCTTCGTGGGTTCCGCTTGCCAAGGCTTGGTGAGTCCTAGTCCAACTTCGACGCCGCCGACAGCAAGAGCCGTCGTGGGACAGCTCGCCTCCTGGTCCTGGTCGTCCTCGACGCTTCCTGGTCCTCCTGGCTGCAGCGACAAGCTTCACCTTCACCTGCAATCTTCACGACATCGCCTGGTTCCTTCCTGGTTCCACGTGGTCACTGGCTAGTGACCTTGACTCTGTCCCTTCTGCTTGCAGGTTTCTTCTCTTCTTGATCCCAGCCTTGGGATCCACCGGACACTCTTCACTGACTGCCTGTCAGCATCTTTCTTCAGGCATCCATAGGAGTCGACGACGAAAACGACGCATCTTCACCCCTATGCACCCGCAGCCTGTGGGCTAGGTAACTTGGGTACTCCGGTGCTCATCAGGATAGTGACTATCCTAGTGTCTAGTTTTCAAGTCTCAACTTCCTAGCTACTCCGGAAGTGTCCTAAATCTACCGTTTTCTAAACTGTACTATTGCTATTGACTTTTACGCATTACGCGTGAGTGTTTCCACTCTGCACACGAATTCCGTGGGCCTCCCACTTCCTAACTAACGCTAGTGTAGTGTAGCCCCAGCGATTCCCTAGGCCTAGGCCTATTCTATTTCCGTGACAGTGGTTCTTATACCACTTACTTAGTATATGGTTTGCGTGGCCCCTAGGGCCTAACTGTATTACTTACCTGTGTGACTTAATGTATGCTTAAATAAGACTGTGTTGTACTTACCTCTAATCTCATAAAGAGTGCTGAGGGTTGCTTAGAATAAATACACTTTATTTTATATATATATCTGTTGTGGTGTCCTTTCATTTGGTATTCAAGGGATTATATATGGTATCACAGCTGGCTTCACATGCCATTCAGAGTTTAGCCTAAGACTGCTCTTGTCCATGCTACCACTAGGATAGCTGGTCTATAAGGTTGACTTTACAACCAATCACCATAAGGGTATTTGGACTGATATAAGGTGTACACTAGAACTAGTGACATCATACATCAGGCCAACTTCTCACAAGGAGCACCAGATCCAGAGGTAATGAGAAAGTATGATCAGGTGATGGTATACCTGAAGAGTAAAGTACCTGCAAAAGAGACAGACTGGGTAAAAATAGATAGAACACAACAGGAAGCAAAAGAATCAGTTCATGCTTTTTACGAGAGGCTGATACTGGCGTTTAAACAATTCAGTGGAGATGAACACTTGGGTGACAAAGATTTGAGTCATTTTGTATACAGATTTGTATATGGCCTGAGACCTGAAATTGGTGAGAGAATTCGTGAGCACACAGTGGATTGGCAGAGTAAGAAAATAGATGAGATTTTGAGACATGCGAAATACTTCAGTGATGAAATTGAAGCAAAACAAAGAAAGCTGAAAGAGAAAGCAATGTGGGCACAAGTGAAAGTTGCAGAAAGACAGGAAGCACAGTTGATGGAACAGGCAAATAATCCAGGAAATAATGCAGGGAATAGACCTAGATATGCAGGGAAAGGAAAGGGGAATCTTGAGGAAGCAAAAAAGAAGTTCCCATGTCACAACTGTGGCCAACTGGGACATTGGAGATCTGAGTGTACCAATCCACCATTAGTGAATAATGAGGGAAACTCCTTGAATCAACAGGTGCAGAACGAGGGGAAAAATCAACAGCAGCAACAGCAGAAAGTTGTGAGACAGCAGAGTCAAGAGCCAAAACCGCCCTTGCCGCAGAATAGAGGAGCACAAAAGTATAATCAGGATTCAGGATTCTACAATGATGAACAGGTAAACAAACCAAGGCGTTCTAATCAGGTACAACAGTACTTGTTAAAGAATGAAGGGAGTGAATCTGAGGGTGATTATTGACGGTGCCGAAGAGAGGAGGAAGAGTGCATACTTGGTGCAACTCTAGAAATAGACCAGGCAGGACCATTTGTAGATGGGAAAATAAATGAAGAGAGTGTTACTTTTTTGGTAGACACAGGTGCGACGAGATCAACTGTCAGGTCAACAGATGTTAGAAATCTTCCTCTCTCGGATGAAGCAATCCAAGTAGTTGGTGTAGCCAATACACAAATCAGGACACGTCTTACGGAACCAGTAAGAGTACAGATAGGGAAATTTTCAGACATGCACAGATTTGTTGTCTGTGACACGAGTCCAGTGAACCTGTTAGGTAGGGACCTGTTGTGCAAGATGAACTGCACAATTTTCTGTACACCGGATGGAATAGCTTTTGAAACACCAGATGAGGATGTTTTGTACCGAGTGACTCTAGAAAATAGGGAAAGTGAGTTAATTGGTGCATTTGCTGTGTTTGATCCAGAGGATTTGCCTCGAGAGCTGAGGGACACAGTGAAAAGGACAGTTTGGGATTTTACTGGAGAGGATGTGGGATTGATGAATAATGTAGATCCAGTGAAAATTGCAGTGAAAGAGGGAATTACATATCCTAACATTCCTCAGTACAAAATGACACCAGAAATAATTGAAGGAATAACTCCTATAATTGAGAAAATGATTCAGCAGGGAGTCCTGAGAGAACTACTGAGTAGTCAGTGTAATTCACCGATAATGGGGCTAAAGAAGCCTAATGGGAAATTTAGGATCGTACAGGATCTGAGAAAAGTTAATCAAATTGTGGTGGCATGTTGTCCTATTGTGCCAAATCCATCAGTGATCCTGTATCAGATTCCACATGATGCTGAGTGGTATACAGTGATTGATTTGTGTCATGCGTTCTTTTCAATTCCATTGCATCATGACAGCCAGCCGATTTTTGCATTTAGGTTTGGCCAGCGTATTTTAGCATGGTGTCGAATCCCACAGGGGTATACAGAGAGTCCTTCGATATTCAATCAGTTGTTGAAAAAATCGTTGGAGAGTTTGATCATGCCTGAAAACTCAGTACTAGTACAATATATTGATGACCTACTTGTGGCATCAAAGACACGTGAAGCTTGTGAAGTAGATACCATAGCTTTACTGAATCATCTGGCAGATGGAGGGTTAAAGGTATCTCCAGCCAAATTGCAATTTTGCAAGAAAGAGGTACATTATCTTGGACACAATATTGAAAAAGGTCTGAGAAAAGTGACTGATGACAGAATCAGAATCATTAGGGAAATGAAAGCTCCAAAGACCCAGAGGGAAGTGAGAATGTTCCTGGGTATGGTGGGTTATTGTCGTCAGTGGATAATTAATTTTTCGCTGATAGCAAAGCCACTGATTAAACTGACAAAAAGTGAGATGACAGACCCATTAGAACTAGATGGAGAACAAATGGCAGCATTTGAAGAGCTCAAAAATAGAATGTGTGAGGCTCCAGCTTTGGGTATACCTGACTATGAGAAGGAGTTTGAATTGTACTGCAGTGAGAGAAATGGATGTGCACTTTCAGTGTTAATTCAGAAGCATGGATTACTGAGAAGGCCTATTGCGTACTTCTCATCGACACTTGACCCTGTAGCTGTGGGTTTACCAGGTTGTCTGAAATCTGTGGATTCAACATGCAGGAGTCTAGAACAGAGTGAGGGAATCATAATGGGATATCCTGTAAGGGTATTCGTACCTCACAATGTGGCAATTCTTTTGACAAGAAGTAGAACTCAGTACATGTCACATAGTCGGCTGACTAAATATGAGAAAGTGATTCTAGGAGCATCGAATGTGACTCTTGAAAGATGTGTAAATGTGAATCCAGCGACACTTTTGCCGGATATTGAAAATGTGGGTGTGAAGACAGAAGATGATCATGATTGTTTGGATGTGCTTGATTACTGTACAAAACCGAGACCAGACATAAGGGATCTTCCCTTGCATGAGAGTGATCATGTGTTGTTTGTGGATGGTTCATGCCTGAGAAATGATGATGGTGTGCTATGTGCAGCATATGCGGTGTGCAAAGTTTCAGAGGTTATGGAAGCATCACCATTGAAAGGAGTGAAATCTGCACAAGTTGCTGAATTGGTGGCATTGACAAAAGCTTGTGAAATTGGGAAAGATTTGAGGACGACTGTGATGACTGATAGTCAGTATGGATTTGGAGTTGTGCATGATTTTGGCCAGCTTTGGCTACAAAGAGGTTTCTTGACATCGAGTGGAACTCCAATAAAGAATGCTGAAGTGATTGGGAAATTACTTGAGGCGATACAGCTGCCTAAGGAGTTAGCAGTTGTAAAGTGTGCTGCCCATGGACAAGGGGAGGATTTTGTAACGGTTGGAAACCGTTATGCTAATGATATTGCTCAATACTGTGCGAAATACAATCAGTCTATTAATCGGGAACGAGAGGGTGAAATGTCTTTTTGCTCTGTGATGTTTACTCATTTCTTAGAGACATGGGATGAAGTGAAACAGTTGCAGGATGAGGCAGGAGAGGAAGAGAAAAAAGATCGGATTAAGGCAGGATGTGCTCCAAGAGAAACAGACCATGTTTGGGTCTATAGGGATGGCAGACCAGTAATGCCAAACTCCATTTTGTCGTCAATGGCAAGAATGTATCATGGCCAGGGACATTTGGGGAGGGATGCGATGATCAGGTCGTTCAAGCAGACCTGGTACAATGCAAAGTTCAGGACAATTGCAGAGAGCATCTGTCAAAGGTGTTTGATTTGTCAGCAATTTAACACTGGGAAAAAGACAGTGGTGAGTCTGGGAACAATAGGCAGAGAAGGAGGTCCTTTTACAAGAATGCAGATTGATTTCATTGAAATGCCCCAAGTGAACAGACTGAGGTATGTTCTAGTGGTAGTTTGTTTGTTTTCAAGATGGGTTGAGGCCTATCCGACTAGGAGAAATGATGGAGTAACAGTGGCAAAATTACTGTTAAGAGAGTTGATTCCTAGGTACGGGTTTCCAGTAACGATTGAGTCTGATAGAGGTGGACACTTCTATAATGAACTCATGAGTTTGATTTGTGAAGCATTAAGCATACAGCAGAAGCTACATTGTGCATACAGACCAGAGGCTTCTGGTGTGGTTGAGCAGATAAATGGCACAATCAAGAACAGGATTGGTAAAATGTGCTTAGCCACTGGAATGAAATGGCCCGACGTCTTGCCTCTAGTGCTAATGACTATTAGATCTACTCCAGATAGAACTACTGGTTTAAGTCCGCACGAAATAATCATGGGACGTGCAATGCGCCATGCATTTGTACCTGTCAATAAGTTGATGACAATAACTGATGACATGATTTTGGATTACTGTAAAGGCCTGGCTGACGCAGTTCATTCTGTGTTTCACCAGGTTGGAGAAGAAGCTACCACACTTGAGAAGAAGCAAGCCCATGATCTGAGTCCAGGAGACTGGGTGAGGATTAAGGTGCACAGAAGAAGAAATTGCTTAGTTCCAAGGTGGGGAAGGCCGAGACAAGTCATTCTAACTACGACAACTGCAGTGAAGTGTGCTGGTGTGAAAAACTGGATACATGCAAGTCATACTCTGAGAGTTCCAAACCCAAAAGAGGGAACTGGTAAAGAGTACTTTGAAGAATCGGATTCCAGTGATGATGAAGACCCAGAGCCAGTGAGAAAAAATCAAGGTTCAGGAGAAGAAGCTTTTTCTACAAGTTCAAGAGAACCATTGGGAGTCTCAAAAAGGAGATCAGATTCTGTAAGAGAGCCTGAAATTTCAAAAAGCAGTGAAGAAAAAAGAAAAGAAAAGAGCAATTCCACAGAGATTACTCCTGAATCAGAAGAGGAGGAGACTGAAGAACCACTTGAGATTATACCTGAAGAAGCAGGGTCAGAAGAAGATAGAGAGGGACAGATTGCGGAAGACCCCCGAGGAGGTGTAGGGAACATTCTTGACAAGCTAGGTGAAGGGACAAGTAGACAGCAAGAAGATTGCGTGTCGGAGACCCGAGGAGGGACAGGAGTAGGGAAGTCTCAAACAGTGGTGAAAGAAACTGTGGAGAAAAAGAAAACTGCTAGAAAACGAAAACAGAAGGCACTTGAAACAGAATTGGATGAGAGTGAGAATGAACAAACAGAGGGTCGAGTTCTGAGAAAGAGAACTTGGATTGGAGAAAGAAATAATAAAGAAATTAGGCCGAAAAAGGTGATAAAAGGAGATCGTTGGCCTAACAACAGAGTAAAGAGATTGAGATACAGAATAATAAGAGCAAATACATCAAAAGCTGAACAAGTGAATGAAGTATCGAGTCAAAATGAAGTAAAAAGAAAGGAGCAAGAAGAATCAAGAGAACCTGAGGAAATAAAAAGAATAAGAAGACCCAACCAAAAGTACAGATCACCGGAATGGTCTTATGTGGCACTGTCTGAAGAAGGAGAAGAAGAAACAGTGACTCGAGATAATCCGGAGGGGATCTTGAGAAAAGTGGTTGAGGAAAAAGAAGGAATCTTAAAAGTTATTCTGACTGACATTGGAGAAGAGTCAGATGATGTTGTTGATGATCTGATACAATTTGATGTTACTGAAGAAGAAGGAGTGAAAACTGATGAATATCCAAATTGAGTGAACTGAGAAATCACTTGGAGAAAAAGTGAAAGAAGAAAGTCTGAAAATCAGTTGTCTGAAGTAATCCAAAGTTGGGAAATTACAGTAGTGGAGTAGTAGAGGCTAAGTCAAAAGACAAGGTCAAAGTAGTAAAATGGCTAACATAGAGGATAATCAAAGTAGATGTGCCTTCTTTAAAAAATGGTGTAGAATGTGCTGCTGCTGTACTGGATTATTAATGCTACTATGGGGAGTTTTAGTTTTATTAGTTACTTTTAAAGTTACATTTGAGATGCATACAGAAAACATGACAGATATAGAGAAGAATTCGCAAAAAGTAGTTCCGACTAGAATTAGTAATACTTACATACACAAAGATAGGTCAATTAATAATTTTTCTAGTAATGTTTTTTCGAAGTTGTTATACGAATATGTGAAAACAATGGAAGTTAGGGATTGCTACGTTTGTATGCAATTACCTGCATCCGTTTCAGAGGGTGTTACTTATCATCATTTGCCAGCTACATATGGTATTTCATGTAGTATATTAAGTAGTGTTTTCTATTTGTTAGGGAAAATAGATTATAAGATGTCTAACAGAGATAGTATTTTTGGGCATTTGCCAATGAACAAAGAGCTGAATCCAGCTAAAGAAGCTAACACTTTTGGTGAAATTTTTATTGAAGAGAAAGGATTAACATTAGATTACATTTTTAAGAATAATTTAACTTGCAGTCTGAAAGAAGAGGAGAAAGCTTTCCTGGATATGGTAGAGGAAAGGAGATTGAACATGCATGAGAAAGCAGGGAAATATAAAGTGAGTGAGACAATTTGGGACATTGAGATGGGAAAAGAATTGAGAAATGGGGCTAGTCCAACTTTAGCTCTAGATGCACCACAGAAGGGTAAGCTATGCATTACAAGGAGGAAATTCCAATATGATACATATTTTGTTGGGACTAGTGAGTGCCATGATACATACTTCATTGCAACAGGTTGGGGTTTCAGAGGTGGAGAAGATACAGTTTTTCCAGGAGTGTACTATGTTTGTGGGAACAAGGCTTATTACAAGTTGCCTGACCATTGGTATGGCACGTGTTATGTGGGCCTGGTTTTTCCAAAGATTTTCCATATGGATAAAATAAGAGATGTAGAACATATTAATTTACTAATGCGTTTCAAGAGAGAAACCTGGTCTGAAATAGTGGGTGATATTTTTGGGGTTTTAATTCCAGCAGTGGGAATTTCTTTAAATGCTTATGGAATTCGGAAACTGTCAACAGTGGTGGATCGCTTATCGACAAATACCGCTGGAGGATTTCTTTTAGTGAATACGGAATTAAGTGCCGTACGTGCCATGTCAATGCAAAATCGACTTGCCCTTGATATTCTATTGGCCAAGGAGGGTGGAGTTTGTGGAATGCTGAAAGTTCAACATTGTTGCACTTACATTCCAGATGAAAGCAAAGACCTGAAGGTCTATATCAAAAATATTACTGATTTGCATGAAGAATTAGTACCACTTGAAGCTGAGAGTTTATGGACTAAAATAGCTAATAAGGTGATAGCTGTTAAAGATTTTATTGCAAAAATAGGTAGTACTATTATAGGTAGAATATTGTTTCCTTTAACTTGTATAATTGTTGCTTTATTGATACTGAGATTAGTGTGTGTGTGTTGTAAAAATAGGGGAGGGAAGAAGAAATTAAATAAAGAGAAGAAAAACAAAAGGTTGAAAAGAGAACCACAAGAAATTGAATTAGAAGAATTGAGGGAGAGTGTTTATTTAGAAACAAAGAGGGATGATGAAAGAGTGACTGGTGTGTAGTGTTGTGTAAGGAGAAAAAGACATTTCCGATTTCTCCTAAAATGGGACTAAATTTTCACGAATTTTTTTTTGGGTTTATTTGGTGATAAAATCACCAAAGGGGGGATTGCTAGAGCAGAGTTTTCAGTTTGAAAATTAACTGGGTTTTGAAGCTCTGGCATGTCTATTTGTTATATTAATTTATTAATTATTAATTATTAATTATTTGTCTTGTGTAAGTATTTATACTAATCAACTCGTTTGTTTTAACAAGAGAGAATTACACGTGGGAACGCATAAATGTGCTGTTTAATAATAATGTGCGTGTTTACATGTTTAAAGATTGCTGTGTGCTGTTTATTTTTAAGCACAAAACGCTTTTCGAATTAATGCTTTCCTATGTTGCAAGAGCTAGATAATTACATACACATAAGGGTATTAGTGGGGTTAACACTGTTCAATCACTATGCTGTGGTAACGTTGTTTTTGTCTCTTTTAATTAAGATGGTCTATTGTGGCCTATTGTGGCCTAAGTAAAGATGGCCGACATGTAGAGCCTGGCCTCGAGTAGAAAACTGTGACGAGAGAGAGCCTTGCTGAATATGGTCCTGAAGTCAGCTGACCACAGTCCTTGCTTTGCCTGGTTAAAACTTTCTGTGAGGACAGCAGCAGTTTTGGGCGATCTCCAAATGAAATGAAATGTCCTTGGCAGCTTTGGGAAACAAAGGAGCTTTAAAGAGAGACTCTGAACTATGATCTCATTGCCGAGGAGATGTGGAAACTACAAGATACAAATGTATTTTTTGGTTCCTGTTCCGTTATGTTTATTTTGTGATTTTTCCTGAGCGGAGATTTTCAAATGTAGCGATGCTACATCCTTTCCTTCTCGCTTTGCTCAGAGGTTCGACGGAAAAAGTCAATACAAAATGTGTCTTTCCTTTGTTTAATTCACTATAAGAATTGTTAGCCTAGAGAGGGTTTTTGCCACTTGCCATTTGCCTTTTGCCGCGTTCCGAATCTGCGTTGGTGAGGATCGTTGCTGAGAGGACTTCGTCTTGAGAGACTTTACCGAGAGACTTGTCCTGACCCGTTCTGACATTTAGCTAGAATAGGTAACTATGAGAAAAATGATTTATTCTGATTGATTTTCTTTGACTAATTTTAGATAAAGCAATATAATTTTGAATATGGTGTTGGTTATTATTTCTTGTCAATTATTGAGTATTATAATTTGATTATTATTGTATAGATTGTTTAGATTATGTTTAAGGGCAGTCACAATAACCAGATCTTATCGACCTCGATATAGATGCAGGGTGTTTAGGAGTTTTTCTTTCCACAGGTTATTGCTGGTAGAGTATTTGAGCGTATGTTAGTGAAATGGGCCCTAGTGTATGAAGAATGTATGTGCGTGTAACTGTGAGATTACTCTATCTGTGGAAGTAGGGATATTATATACACCCTGATCTCTATCAGTTGCAGGTGTCCAAGAGAGGCCTCAGCATGGGCCAATCTCTCCCTGAATTTACTTTGGTCCTCTCAGAGCAGCTCTATAGCCACTGCAATGGTCTTCGCCTCCATGGACGCTTGCAAGGAGTTCCCTGCAGCCAGGATCTGAACGACTCTGTCTGCGTCCACAGGCGCCTCCGCTGTCGGCGACCCCTTTCTACTGTTTCAGTTGTTTGTGGCCCTCTCCTCTGGCTGGTGCGGCCTAATGCGGCCTTGGGGGCCTTTGTCACCCCATTGCACAATAGGAAAGAAGAGGTGACCAGGGGAAGGAGGGGATCCGCTGTGTCTCCGTCCCCATCCCCTGATCATAACCAGTGCTCAATGGGTCCCAAGAGAGTCTGTGCCAGCAGCACCTGGATAGCCCGAATGCCTCATGTGGACGGCAGCATGAGCAGCTGCCTGTCCCTCAAGAAATGTCTCATCCAGAGAGATGTCCTCTGCAGTAATGTCTAGGAACCTGGGGGTTGGAAACAATGGAGCCAGCACAGTGTATTGGGCCCCAGGTGCAAGTGTCTGCTCCCTTCAGGACTCCGGTCTGTTTCCCACTGGGCCCCATCTGTGCGCCTTCTGAGTTTTGAATAGGTTTGAAATGCCTTCCAGAATAAAACAGTAGGCTGACCTGAATAGGTAGAGCCAACACTTTTGAGCTTCACAGAATATGCAGGGTGGGTGCTGTGGACATCATTTTTGATACTACAATATAAAATCCAGTTTATGTGCCAAATCATGCTTGACAGGTCTGCTGGGTTCAGATATGACACTCTGGACATACATGAAAGTGAAAAATAGGACGTTTCCTGTGCTGTGACTGAATGACCCTCCTTTTGTCCTACCAGACATCTGTATATGGGTTTGTTGTGGATAGATTGCTTGCACCAAACTGGATTTTAATGTTAGATGTGTGAGGAAACCAGGATGTTCATAGCACTCAGCCCTCAAAGCGTAAGTTTAGTGTGGCCAAAGACTGTTGCGAACTTGAAAACTTTGCATTTTGGGCCTATCTGCAGTAAAGTAAACAGGAACTGCTGAAAAAGTGGGCATGGTTGGGCCCAGGAACTTTTATCCCATTGATAGGGAGGGAGCAGGGGTCACCCCATCCACTAGCTCTTACCAGGCATAAATATGGCAATTCCAAGTTCTCACTTCAGAACACTCTCTGGACTGGAGGACAATCAAAAGAGGGCCAGACTTGCTGTCTGTGACCTGAGAGGAACCCTGAAGGACTGGACCTTCTCCCTCTTGTACCCAGGACAAAAAAGTTGACTGAGCTCCTTTGTGGCTACTGGGAGAGAACAAGCTGCAAAAGAACTTTTCCTGGAAGTACCCAGCTGACCAGTGGCAATTGGACCTAGCCTGGAACCTGCTGTTGGCCTCTGCCTGACACCCTGTAAGTCTCTAAGTGCCTCCCTTGAAGTCCTGGAGAACCTCTGAATTGTACTCCTGTGGTAAATTGAGACTTAAATGACTAAAGGCCTAATTACGAGTTCGGCAGTCCTCTCACAGAGCGCCACGCCAAACCCATAATCAGAACACTGCCAGATTCTGGCTCGAATACTGGCGGGGCGAACGGTGCTGTGGCGATCCCATGGTGGTGCCTTTCTAAGGTTCAAGCGAGAGCCTTAGAAAGGCACTGCCTTGGGACCGCCACAGCACATTCCTGCATGGGAAGAAATACACAATGTTGTGCATTTCTTCCCGCACAGGAACAGGGGGTGCAAAAATACACCTCCATGAAACGAGTCAACAGGGGGCCCTGTAAGGACCCCCCCCTTACTTACCTCTCTGCTACCCTTTCCATGGTGGGCTCACAACGATGGAAAGGATGGTGGGGAGGCAAGTCGTTATATGCTCAGCGGTGCCGCAGTGGCACACCAGCATATTGCAGCTTCTGACTGCTGTGCGACTGCTGAGGAATCATTGATCCCCGGCAGTTGCAGCAGTCCTGTGGGGGTCTGACGGCCACACTCGTAATATGGCGCACAGTGCCACAGTGTGGCGGTGGTCCTTTGAACCGCTTTAGTTGTAATTAGCCCCTAAATTAAGTCAGAACGTAATATCTTTGACCAGGACAAGCCTGGTTGGTGTATCTGACCCGTGCCCAATGCGGCAGCTTCAAATTATGCATAGGTCACCGTCTACTGCAACCATAGACTATCATTGGTTTTTGTTGCTAGTTTCCCTAAAATCTTTAAAAATCATATATTTGGTTCCCCTTATTGGAGTTTTGTCAATTTTGTGTCATTTTGCGTATTCATTTTTACTTTGTTTTTTCCAATTCAGTTTGGGATATTTATTGTTTTGCATTTTGACTTTCTTACTCTTTTAGTATAGAGGTGGGCAAACCACTGAAAGCTCGCACCATGCTCAAGCCTGAAGCCTGGCTCTGGCTCAGCTTTAGGTGCTGTTGGAACCTAAAGCACATATAATGGGCTGAACTTTCGTGTGGCTTCTGCCTGTCTACCCTACTCTACTCATGATGTAGAGTTACGGCCAGTGCATTCCAATTTTAGTACTGGGGAACCAGGTTGGAGTCTCGGCATTGGCTCAAAATCCAGTGATTCTGGCCAAATCACTTAATCTCCCCATGAATATAAGCAATGAATGTGTGACCTTGTGTAATGTAACTGGTGCTCATGTAAAGCGCTCCAATTGGACCTGCAGGTTGAATTCAAGCTATATGAAAACTACAAAAAAATGCACAAAGAGGAAAAAACAAAACCTTAACACAAGGAGAGGCAAATAGATACACATTCCTTGGCTGATTTGTACAAAGTGAAAACAGAAACCCTGGTTAAATTGCAGCTTCACTACTTAAATTGTGTGAACCTAGGCAAATAATTAATTTCACCATATCTCTTTTATTCTTTATTATGGTGTATGAAAGCACTTTCGAATATGTGAGTTGTACAAAAGCCTATTGTGCTTGATTTAATAGACCATAATGTTGCTCTATAATAATCCGGCCAAGTACAGTGTTTACATGACAATTGTCTTGCCTCTTAGTGTACTAGTAGTTTATATTTAAAAAGTATTACTTTTACTATGTACTTCTCAATGCAGTGTTATAATGGGGCATATTATTGTCAAAGCTTCACATGTTAAAGAAGTACACTTTTTTAAAATGCTGAAGGAATTTTATTATATTTTACGTCATGTTTGTTGTATGATTTACATATCAAAACTTTTCAGGGCTCAGCTCGTGCACGGGCTCTAAGATCTAAGCTAGATCTTTGGCTCAGTTCTAGCTTGGCTCTCCCTGTAAATTGTTGACTCGCCCACCTCTTTTTTGGTTTTGCATAAATAATGTACCTTTTCCTAAGCTAAGCATGTCTGCTCTGTGCCATAATTACCAGGGCTTGAGCTCAGGTTAATTAAGTGACTTTGAGGGTTTGCCTGACATGGTTGTGATTACTCCTTGAGGTGGGTAGTCACACACGCCAAATAACAATCCAAATTCTCCTATCACCCTAGGCATCTGGCCTCAAGAGAGCTGTTCTTATGATGTGTGTGACTGGGCTCCACCTGGAGCTTAGTGTATCTGGTTCAGAGGCCAGCATTTTACTAAGCAGCACCAATTTCAGTATTTCGCTCATAACAATAACATAAGTTGTCTTTGGTGTCGAATTGGCTTGCCGCCTTTCTCAGAGAAAAATACCAGACATTTATACGTTTCGACATTCTGGAAGGTCCAGGAGGTGATACTTTAAAAACGTTAATCAGTTTAAGCACAATTGTTCACAAAGAAACTCATTTAAGTCAAAAGAATTTTCATTTTTAGCAAGTACCAAATATCTTGCAATGATTTAAGCAGAGAATATTTTTGTTTAGTCACATATGACTGGAGAGAGACAGCCCAACAAATGTACTTATTCAACACTCCAGCTGAAGAGAATGCTTTTTTAATATGCAACAACATAAACAATTATACAAAAAATAAACTTTTGCTGTGTGTTGACACTATTTACATACATATTTATACAAGAGCGATTGTGACTCATGTGACCCCAGTCTGAGACAAGGGCCACTGGTATAATGCAGAAGGGGAGGACCAAATTAAGTGGCAGTGTCAACTAACTTCTGTGGCAAGAGAAGCCAAATTATGAGGCATATTGCTACACATTTTGAGATCGCATCATTTTTTTGTACATTTTTATATAATGCGAACTTTACCCGAAAGTGTCAGAGCGCTTTACAATAGAACCAGTTACATTACATAAGGACTTCAGAGTACATGAATTACATAAAAGATACGAAACAGGTAAACTCTAAACTCACAAAGAAAGAGAGTTAGAGTTACATATGTACAAGTTGCAAATTCACTCAAGATTACATTTTAAGAAAATTTGAAGCGATTATGTTTGGACCAATATATATTACATATTTACAGAGCATTATCTTCTCACCATTGCTGGGGTTCTTGCTGTGCTCGTTCAGCCAGGCCTTCAGGGTGTTGTTGCACTCACGGGCGATGATCTTTGGCCTGGAGGGATCCCCGAGCTGGTGACAGCCAGATGTCCTCCATGCTTGTTGTCCTGGTTGCCTCAACATCACCAAGGCAACAGCAGAGATCCCCGGGGCCCTGTAGGGTGTCGATGGGGGTACGGGAGTTCACTTTTGTGTTGCTCAACCCAGCACACCGAGCAGTACCCGCCGCAGACCAAGGACCAAAGCGTCGGACGAGACTGGGTTGGGCCGCAGAGTGCACATCGCCCTTACCCCAGAACACGCCTTGTTGCCAAAATGGTGTTCTCCGGCATCAATCCATAACCCCTGGCACCCCGACCATCCACCTGGACGGCCCACGACAGATGGTGCATGGCAGTCTCCCGGCCACCGGTCACTGGGCATGGCAGAGCACATCAGCGGACCCAGGGCCACACGTCGGGGTGCCTGGGCCAGGCCACAAAGCATCACACCCTCCTGGTGGAGACAGCTTCACTACCAAGATGGTGGTCTCCCGCATTTCCCTTCTTTGTTGTTGTTGTTGTTGTGTGGTCCTCGTTATGTCACCCTATTCCACGATTTTGAGCTCTATTGTCCGCTGCGGGAGATCGAGCAGTCGTTTCTCTCGATTCCCAATATGCGATGGCTAGATGGAGGGGCTTTGCTGGGATTTACGCTGAAACGGGAGGTCCTTAGCTGTCAGCCATCTTAATTAAATTAACTAATTACTTCCTTACTTTGTAATTTTAACACATGCTAACACTGTCTGAGTTTCTTTAGCTCATTAGTGACTGTCCAACACACAAATACAAGGACAAAAAAGTATGATGCGGAGGAATAGATCCAACAAACTAAATTCTCAACCTGACGGAAACCTAAATTAATCCATCGGAAACAATACACTTTTAGAGGAGCCAATTATTTTATTTGTAATGGCACTCACACGGGCTAATTAAATCAGATGCATATCGCTCTACATATGTTTTTTTACATATTATCTACTGGCGGTCGCCAGTAGATACTTATAGTTAGGACCGTGTTTCCATAGGAAATCTAAAAATTCTATTTTGAATAACTTTGGCGCCGGTTGCCGAATCCTCGCGAAATTTTCAAAACTAATGGGGCGCTCCGCTCAGCTCCTACTCTGAAAGTCTCGGGGGGATTCGTCAAGCGGGGGCCGACAAAAAAGGGTGGTCCCAAAACGCGTTTTTCCCATAGGACCTTTAGTCGAAGGTACAGCCCGAACGGCTGAACAGAATTACTTGAAATTTGGCAAAGAGGTAATCCTCAGGTCAGGGATGTGCCTTTTGCATATATGGAGGCAATCTGTTTAGTAATTCCTGAGAAAATTGCAGTTAAAGTACATAAATATCTATAGCCGCGCACCGTGCGCGCACCGTGCGCGCACCCTAACGTGTGCGAGCGTAATTCTGATTGGTGGTTACATGTCAGTCAACGTTCGAATCGGTCGAAATCAGGAAGTGTTGGCCACCATTTTGTTTGTTTTGAGTGCAAGAGTGAAAAAGTAAGGTGGCGAACGTGAAAAGGGGGCAGGGTAGAGAGTTCCTGACCCCCTAGCCTTTGTCAGGGGGTCCCTGAAGGACCACGAATGCAGAAAAAAACATTTAAATTTTTTTTTTAAATCGCGGGGTGCGCGCACGGTGAAAAACCATAAAAGAAAATAATAAAATTTTTAATACGTAGTTTATTATAAAATAAATATATAAAAAAATATAATAATGAATACATAACTTAGCATTTAAAAAACCGTACAAATTCACTGAAAAAACCATAGGTTTCACACACGTTATAGTTAGGAATTAGCATTTAAAAAACCTTGCAAATTCACTTAAAAAACCATAGGTTTCACACATGTTATAGTTAGGTGGACATTTCACTCGTAAAAAACCAATGAAATTCCCCCGTTATAGTTAGTTCAGATAACTAGAACTCGCGCGACCGCCACTCTATCAAAAGGATGTCATCAGTGATGCCACTGACCATGTCATGAGTGATGTAATATGTGACGTCATGAGCAGTGGATTGCGGGCGCGCGAGTTATAGTTATCTGAACTAACTATAACGGGGGAATTTCATTGGTTTTTTTACGAGTGAAATGTCCACCTAACTATAACATGTGTGAAACCTATGGTTTTTTAAGTGAATATATATATATACACATGTTTTTAGAAACATATCAATTGCGAACATTTACATCAAATACATTAATACAAACACAAATAATGATACAAACAAAATCGATACATTTCTGTCTCACAATATGGAGTCCTTACTGCCCTACTAGTCGTGTGGCTGCGAGTTACCAATTATTTCACAAACAACTATGAATCGCAGCCTATCTAGATAACACACAAATACTGCAACAGAAAAGTAACCAAACTCTGCTTTCCATTGTGCGGCAACATGCGTTACTGAATTTTTATAAAAGTATTATTTTTTTTGCATAATAGTACTGAAAACTTTATTCATTAATATAAAATGTATATTGTTTTTTTTTTAAATCCTCTTTACTTAGCAGTCGCTCAGAACATCTTTTCACACGCATGTTACAAAGTAGTACACATGGTTTTCATTAACATTTGATCCGTTCGAGCTAAAATCATGTTGTTACAATGACTATTTACAGCAGATGATAGATGGTGAGGCAAATCCCTAAATATGCGGAAAACGCTGCGGCCGTCAAATCGCATCATTTCAGTGGCCCTATTTGCGACTTGTGCTGCTCAGTATGAACATATCCTGACTGAGTACATTCTCTCCGTAGACTTCCATTGAAGAGCGAAAACTGTTTGCACCGTTACTGCCTCACACTTTCCTAGCGCGCATGCCCCAAAATGTATACACTATTACCCTGCGCATGCTCACAGAAAGTAAATAAAACACCAGGCACCTACATCGGAAGTACTCTGACTCTGATCTGGTAATTTAGAGAAAGAGAAAGTAAAACAGTAGAATACAATTATATTTTGGCGGAGTAAGCGATAAGGGCATATAAAAACACCCCTTATTCTTTACCCCGGAAAGTCTGGGCGCGCCCCTTAACACAGTAGTGTCTCAGCAAGCAAGACGTGCCTTCGGTTTCTGATTGAGCATGTACCGAAGTGCAGTGTCTCACTATGGAGCATTTTAAAACCTAGTAATTAATTGAAGCTTGCTTTAGACCAGTTTGTCCATTCTATTTCACCTCGGTCTTTGTACGAATGCTATCAAAGGAGCGAATTATAGGTTTCTCGGTTGGACGCTAAGAGATGCAGGTGAATGTGTCCCTGCGTTGTTCCTAGAGAGGAAGGCAGATTTATGCAGTGTTCTTCCAAGAGGGGGCTCTGTATTTGTCGTCTTTTCTCGGAAAGGAAGGGCTGTGCGCCTTTATCAAAGTGGTGCATTTGTATTTTTACATGTATCTAGTCTAGTGCTTGCTACATACAAGAGGTGTTTAAGCACTTAACGACAAATAGCAGACTAATCCCTTACCCAAGATTAGTGGTGAATCCAGTGGTTATTGTTTATTGTTGGTTAGTTTTGTGCTCCATAAGAAATCATTCCATGCATTTACTGCAGTTTCTTTGTTGGAGTTTGTTTATAGAGAGGGGTGTACATAACGAGGCAGTGAATTGTGAGTGAATCAGCGGTGTCTCACTACATTCTCAGTGTGTGTCTTCTCTCTGTAAGAACGGCAAATCCCTTGGTTGTTCATCATCTCTTGCCGAGATTTAGGCTCGATCCTGCCCAAAAATCTTTTCACCTGACAAGTTACAAGAAAGAACAGAAAAGATATGCCCCACCAGGATTCCAATACTGTGAGTATTGTTTTCTAAATGTGCTTTTATTTGATGACATTATAGATAGTTGGATATGGTTTACACTGCTTTGCTAGTGATTGTACAGTACCACCTGGCCAGTTACCACCGTAAATACCTCTTAGTCCGGCTTCCTCAGCACCCTCCTCTTTGAGGCTTGTATCTGTGTCACATAACTAGTTTACTAGCCTGAATATACCCAAACCTAAAACTCAAAACATTTTTAGTCAAATAATAGGAATGTGCATCACTAATACATGTACTAGAAAAGGTGGTGCTAATATTTGCACTCCCTGGTTAGGTCTTGCAAACAAGACAGCTCAAGCGTTCTTGTTGCGAAAGCTCTATTGCTTACTTACCAAGAACTTACAGTGGACTTAGACCACGCCCATTGCTTATCATTGGTTGAATTTATGGTCACTCACATTTGTGTGCTTCTTATTCGATGGCTTGCCTTGTCCCATCTTGTCCACCTTGTGTTTATCCCTCACCTGGAGCATAACTTCTTTACCATCCTTCTGACCATCTGACTTGTATACTTTTACTGCTCACATTTAGGGAATTACTTCTTTCTTTTTGGTTAAACATTCCACGAGAGTGCATGTGTTTACCAGCTCTCTCCCTCATGCGCTTCTCCTCCATCAAATATCCCCCGTGCTCTACATTTTGTCCTGTCCCTTGTTTGCTGCTCGCGCTTTTGTGTGGTCCCCTCCTCCCCCCCCCCGTGGGACTTTCTCTGCTCCCACTCGCTGTTGTTTCCCCACTCACCCTAGTCCCCTTTGCTTGTCTCCCACTCCCCATTGCATCCCTCCTGTTTCCCTGCCTCTCCCACCCATTCCCAAACGCATCCCCCCTCCCACACACTCCCATTGCTTAGCTCCACATTGCTTCCTTCTCTCCCATTCATTCCTCATTGCTACTCCCTCCCAACCACTCCCCATTGTTTCCCTCCCTTTCATCCACTCCCCATTTCTTCCCTCCTTCACTTCTACTTCCCATTGCTTAACGGCAGTTGCTTTTCTCCCTCTCATCCACTCCCCATTGCTTCCCACCCAGTGCTTCTCCCCTGCCACCCACCCCAGTACTTCCCACTCCCACCCACCCCAGCATTTCCCCATCCAACCCACCAACCCCAAGTGCTTCCCCCTTACCAGTGCTTCCCCCTTCTCACCCAGTCCCCCAAGCGTCCCTTCTCCCATCCACTCCCCGTTGCTTTCTCCTCCTGCTCATTCCCTGTTGTTCTGCCCCTCCTGCCCACTCCCCTTGCTTCCCCCCTCCCATACCCTCCCTGTGGCCTCCTCTTCCCACCCACTCCCCGTTGCTTCCTCCTCCTGCCTATTCCATGTTGCTTCCAACCCTCTGTCCCACTGCCTTTTGCTTCGACCCCTTCTGCCCACTCCATTGGTTGGATTTATTGTCACTCGCATTAGTGTGCTTCTTATCCGATGGCTTGCCTTGTCCCATCTTGTCCACCTTGTGTTTATCCCTCACCGGGAGCATAGCCTCTTTACCATACATCTAACCAGGTGACTTGTATACTTCCACTGTTCACTTTTAGGGAATTACTTTTTTCTTTTTGGTTAAACGTTCCACAAGAGTGCATGTGCTCTCTCCCTCATGTGCTTCTCCTCCATCAAATATCCCCCTTGCGCTACATGCTGTTCTCTCCCTTGTTTGCTGCTTGCGCTCTTGTGTGGTTTCCTGCTCGGGTGGCGCTTTCTGGGCTCCCACTCACTGTAGTTTCCCCACTCAGCCTAGTCCCCTTTGCTTTTCTCTCTGTCTCCCACCCCCCATTGTATCCCTGCCTCTCTCCCACCTATTCCCTAATGCATCCCTCCCTCCCACACACTTCCCATTGCTTAACTCCACATTGCTTCCCTCTCTCCCATCCACTCCCCATTGCTTCCCTCTCTTCTACCCGCTCCCCATTGCTTCCCCCCTCACTTTCACTTCCCATTGCTTAACTCCCTGTTGCTTTTCTCCCTCCCACCCACTCCCCATTGCGTCCCACCCAGTGCTTCTCCCCTTCCACCCACCCCCAGTGCTTTCCACTCCCACACATCCCAGTATTTTCCCCCTCCCAGCCACCCGTGCTTCCCCCTTAGCAGAGCTTCCCCTTTTCATCCAATCTCCTGCGTGTCCCACTTCATGTGCACTCCCCATTGCTTCTTCCTCCTCCCCATTCCCCATTACTCCGCCCCTCCCGCCCAGTCTCTCTTGCTTCCCCACTGCCACCCAATCCCTGTTGCTTCCTCCTCCTGCCCACTCCTTGTTGCTTCCTTCTCCCTCCACTCCCCGTTGTTTCCACCTCCTGCCCACTATCCTTTGCTTCCAACCCTCCCTCCCACTGCCTTTTGCTCTCACCCCTCCTGCCCACTCCATGTTGCTCCCCCTCCCGCCCAGTCATCGTTGCTTTACTCCTACCACCCACTTTCTGTTGCTTCCCGCTGTCTATTCCCCTTTGTTCCCCCGCCCTCCACTTCCTAAAGCTTCTCCCTCCTGGTTACTTCCACCCCTCCAACCGACTCCCCATTGCTTCCAACCCTCCTGCTCACTCCCCGTTGCTTCCTCCCTTCCAGCTTACTCCACTTTGCTTGTACCCCTCCTGCCTACTCCCTGTTGCTTCCACCCCCTCCCACCCACTCCCAATTGCTTTCCTCCTAGTAATTCGAGCACCACACATAACCAGCAACTGGTACTGCAACTGCAACACCCTCTCTGAGAAAATAATGGAGGTAAGGACTTAATATAAAACCACATAGGAAATAATGTCAAATGTAATTATTTAAAATATTAACAAATATAAATAAATATAAAGTAGTTAAATACACTATCTAAAAAACACATAATTGTTGTTTAAATGTAACATTAATTTTCATTAAAATGAAATTAAATATATTTATAATTTAATACATCACTTTTAATAATTATTAATGCATAAGAATACTTTAGGTGGCAATTTATTTTTTAGTTTACATTTCAGAAAAATAATTGTAATTTAAATAATATAATATCTTATTTGTTTAATATAATTTCATTAACAATTTAAATTTAAATATTTAAGTGAAATATATAAATTTAGATACAATTATTTTACTGAAGTTTAAATTAAAAAATAAGTTCCCACCCAAAGTGGTGCTGAATTTACTACTGTTTCTTTTGGCCAGTAGTAACTTACACTCATAAGTCTGGCTTCCCCCATACTTGTAAATCTACATATTCGAGTAATTGTACACATGGATTTTTGTTAATAACCAAAAGTAGTAAAGTTACTTAAACGGGATAAATCCAAAGTTCAGGCTGACCTCGATGGACAGCAGGACGGCTCACAGGACTCACGTAGGTCCTGGTGAAAAAGTATCTAGGATGGAGGAAGTGTGGACATCGAAGATTCGACAAACCCCTTTACGATGCAGGCGCAGCATCAGCATCGAGCCATGCTGTCCGTGGCCGTCGAGCCACGCAGTCCGTCGAAGCCATGTTGTCGAATAGCTCCTGCGTCGGCATCGAAGGGCAATGCATCAGTTCTGAGCAGCGTACACTTGTCACTGCGTTGATTTTGATAGTTCTGCAAAGCAGAATCTCACTTTTAAATACCCAGGACTGGATTGGCACCTCTTGGCAGGACAAGATTTACAGATGGCAGAGTCCAGATGCTGTTGCAGGTTTTAAATATTATAATATCTTATTTGTTTAATATAATTTCATTAACAATTTTAATTTAAATATTTAAGTGAAATATTTAAATTTAGATACAATTATTTTACTGAAGTTTAAATTGAAAAAAAAAGTTCCCACCCAAAGTGGTGCTGAATTTACTACTGTTTCTTTTGGCCAGTAGTAACTTACACTCATAAGTCTGGCTTCCCCCATACTTGTAAATCTACATATTCGAGTAATTTTACACATGGATTTTTGTAAATAACCAAAAGTAGTAAAGTTACTTAAACGGGATAAATCCAAAGTTCAGGCTGACCTCGATGGACAGTAGGACGGCTCACAGGACTCACGTAGGTCCTGGTGAAAAAGTATCTTGGATGGAGGAAGTGTGGACATCGAAGATTCGACAAACCCCTTTACGATGCAGGCGCAGCATCAGCATCGAGCCATGCTGTCCGTGGCCGTCGAGCCACGCAGTCCGTCGAAGCCATGTTGTCGAATAGCTCCTGCGTCAGCATCGAAGGGCAATGCGTCAGTTCTGAGCAGCGTACACTTGTCACTGCGTTGATTTTGATAGTTCTGCAAAGCAGAATCTCACTTTTAAGGACCCAGGACTGGATTGGCACCTCTTGGCAGGACAAGATTTACAGATAGCAGAGTCCAGATGCTGTTGCAGGGTTGAAGGAAGTCTTTGATGGGCCTTCAGAACAGGATGCAAGTCAGTAAGCCCTTGGAGTTGCTCTGGGTTCAAGTGAGGTGGGCCCAGTTGTTTTCCTCAGCAGGGCAGCACAGCAAAGCAGAAAAGCAGTTCTTCCAGCGCATACCTTTTATTTGCTGTACCCAACTGCAGCCATTTAAAGAACATAAAACATCACAAAACATTTAGTTCCATTCTGGAATCTTCAGACAGAGTATAATGGGCCAGATGTACGTAGCTTTGCCTTTCCGATTTCCTAATTGCAATTTTTTGCGATTCGCCATCAGGAAATTGCAAACAGCTATGTACAACAGTGTGTTATACACTGTTAGTGATTCCCAGTAGGTCGCAATTCACCTACCTCATAAATATTCATGAGGTAGGTCGCAATTTGTGATCCATTGGGACCCGCTAAAAGCATAGAGATGGTGCCTGCTGGGGACAGCAGACCACCAGGTCTGTGTTTGCTTTTAAATAAAGCAATGTTTTTTTTTAAAATACAGCCCGTTTTCCTTAAAGGAAAACGGGATGTGTTTAAAAAAAAAAAAATGAAATGTTTACTTTTTTTAAAAACGTTTTCACAACCATTCACAAAGGAGAAGGGGTCCCTTAGGGACCCCTTCCTGTTTGCAAATAGGTTACCACCTACTTGAAGTAGGTGGTAAAATGTGAATGTTTTGAGACTGAATTTCGGTTGCAAAACATTCACACATACCACTACAAGTTGGTATTAGGAAGGGACGTCCTTAACACGCCCCTTCCTAATACCGAATATCTAATCCATTTTGAGATTCGGTAATAGGTTACCAAATTGCAAAAATAGAGTCTGGTACCTAGAAAAAAGCATTTTTCCAGGCGCAAATGGCTCGATTTTGCGAATCGGGCCATTTACGACCTAGAAAAATCTTTGTACATCTGGCCCAAAGACCTTTGTCACAACCACTTTTCTCTTTTAGTGGATGCTCCTTCAGATAGGTACAGCTTTATGTTTCTATTGTTTAATGTTATGTGTAATGTTTCTCATAACTTATTAGTCACTCCCATGTATGGATTGACCATTAATGTTACTAGGGCTAGGGTTCTAGCCTTTTGGTAGGTTTGAGTTTTTTCTCTTGTGTTGTATTTTGCTTATAGATATCCTATCCTCATTCCGTTTTGCTTTTTATCCTCCCAAGGGGTTTCATTGCCTCATCCCTGCATCAGGGTAGAATTTATTTTACTGCTATCGAGCACGCCTGCTTCGTGCAGGGTGTAGGGTTTTATCAGTGGGAGTTGCATGCCCACATCGTGACTTAACGCTTGTTTTTGCTGAAGACCGGCCTTGAGTAGCGCATTATTTAAGTTGAATATCAGCAGGATGTGCGCGCCACTTCGTGGCTCACCAATTGTTTGCATAGAAGACAGGCCTGTGCGAGGTCATCCGACTTCTCCTAAGTCGATTGTGTGTGATGCGTATGGCTGTTGACATAGAAAGGGGACTGCACCCTAGTCTTCGCCAACACTTTTTGAATTGAGTAGGCTTGTTTTATTCCCTCACAGACATTGTCATGGTGATGTCCTGTCAGTTTCTCACTCCTCGTTTGACTCCTATAAATTTAAAATGGATCCTATGTTTTTCATGGGTCGCTGTTTACACTTTTTCCTGATATCTTTTAAAAAATAGAGATAGGTATTTTGTAGAATGTTTACTGTGTAGTTTTCTTGGAGAATATCAGATAGAACGGAAGTCCTACCTCATGTTATTATAACTTCTAAAGCGCACGATTACCCCGATGTGTCTTGGTGCTGAACTGAAACGCAAGCCCTGTTAGAAAGTGAAAAAAGTATCTTAATTCAGAAATAGCCACATTTTCAGGCTCTTTCTAAAGGAGACAAGGGAGTTGGCAGCTCTCAGTTCCTTCGGAAGCATATTCCATATTTTAGCCGTGCAATGGCCTATGCTTCGACCTCCCCAGCTCGAGGTTCGAATCCTAGGTACTAACATCAACCTGGCATTTGAAGACCTTAACTGCCTACCCGGTTGGTTCCATGAGAAAAGGCTTTTCAGATATACCGGTCCTATGTCATTCAGGGCTTTATAGGCTAAGCAGAGTTCTTTGAACTTAATGCATTGTGCCACTGGCAGCTAATGAGGTTTTCGAATTTCTTCTACAACTGATATGTACTTTGGTAAGTTCAAAAGAAGCCCAGCTGTTGCGTTTTGCAGTATCTGGAGTTTTTTCAGATGTTGTTTATGTAACTCAAGGTAAAGGCCATTACAATAATCCAATTTCGATAGTACTAGTGTAGTTACCACCGTCCTCCTGGAATTAGGGGGGATGTAGGGTAGGACCTTCTTTAGTTTCTTAATCAGGTAGAATGAGGCCGAAACTGTGGCATTGGTTTGTTGGGAGATGGTGAGCTTACTGTCAAACAGAACCCCGAGGTTCTTTGCCTTTTCTACTGGTTTTGGTAGTTCTCAGATTTCAGCCAGCCACCATAGATCATCCCATTCCGGTTGGAGGTTACCAAAGATTACTACGTCGGTTTTGTCCGAATTCAATTTGAGGCAATGCCTCCCCATCCAGCTACTGAATTCCCTCATGCAGTTTTGAAACTGCATTGCAGGGGATGATTGATTTTTATGAGCCGCAATCACGATCTGAGTGTCGTCGGCGTATGATGTTAAATTGAAACCAAAGTGCTGGGATAATGGAGCCAGTTGCGACACCTAGATATTAAATAAGGATGGGCTCAACGACGAACCCTTAGGGACCCCACAAGGGAGTACGTAAGGAGTCGCTTTGAAATGGTCCAGTGTCACTGTCTGTCTTCTGTTCTTCAGGAAAGATATTAGAGACAGTGCGTGCTCCTTAATCCCTAATTTTTTCAGGCGCTGTAGCAGCGTGTCATGATGGACGGTATCGAAGGCCGCCGACAGATCCAAAAGGTTCAGTACAGCTGCACCTCCTTTATCCATCACTGCTCTAATCTCCTAAGTGGCCTTGATCAGTGCTGTCTCCGTGCTATGTCCTGGACGGAAACCAAACTGGGAGAGATCAAGTAGTTTGTTTTGTTGAATAAATTGTGTTAACTGGCTATTCATATTTTTTTCTACTGTTTTTGCTGGGAAAGGCAGCCTAGCCATCGGTTGGTAATTACTAGTTATTGATGTATCCAGATTTGCTTTCTTTATTAAGGGAAGGATGGCTGCATCTTTCCAGATAGCCAGGAAAATGCCTGAGGAGAACATATTGTTAAATATTTTAGTTAATATGGGGCTCACCTCCCTTGCAATGTTTCTCAACACCGCAGGAGGGCAGGGGTCTAGCAGGGATCCTGATTTGATTTCCTGGATTAATTCTTCTACGAGCTCACTAGAGACCTGTGAGAAATTCGGAAAGACCTTCACTTCAGTTTCAGTACTTAAGAGTTCCTTGGCTGGCTTGTTGGGAGTGGCCGATTTAAAGATGTTATATATGTCATAAACTTTGTTTCTAAATGCACTAGCAATATTGTCACAGAGAGATTGACTACTCCCTGTGGTTTTTTTCCGGTGCGGCTGTAAGTTTCTCTGCCACCCCAAAGAGTTCTTTGACTGAGTTTTTGGCTTTCTCAATCTGTTGAGAAAAGAAAGACCCTTTTTCAGTAATCAATAATGGTGTGTAGTTAGATAATGCATGTTTGTAAATATTTTTATCCACTGTCTCATATTTCATTCTCCATCGCCTTTCCAGTCTGTGGCATTTTTGTTTCTCTTGACGCAGAGCTTCGGTAAACCAAGGGGCTGATGGTTGAGTGCAGTTCCCTGAGTTTTTGCAAGTGGGCACTGAAGTCCTAAAAGCGTCATTAAGCCAATCTGTATATTCCTCAGCTGCTTGGTCTACATGCATATTCTGGGTTGGCCATGTCTGTTCCAGCTGGAGTTCTAGCTTATTTTTATCCATCTTGTTCCAGGCTTTATAGGTACTTTGCTGTGTTTTGGCAGTCCTAGCTGTTAGTATTTTTGGAACTGAATAGTCAATTAGAATAAGTGAATGGAAATGAATGAAGAATTATTTAGAAAATACATTGAAGGGGTACTAAGATCCTCCATCAAGGAAGCAGTGGAGGCTTCTTTGATGAAGGAGAAAGGAGATAATCCTTCAGAGAGGATTTATTTTTGGTTTCAGAGGATGAGGTTTCCAATTTTACCTAGAAAGGAGGTAAGACAAAGCATCTCACTAAACTTATGACAATTTAGCTAGAGGAAGCTCTAAAATGGGTGAACAATCTTTCCGCTTAGTGCATGGTAGTCCAAGCTCTACGATAGAAAGTGGTCTTCTTAGCGGCACAAAAAAGAGAGGTGTTCTTAGTAGCACAAAAGAGGGATAGAAGGGATTGGGATCTAGATGGAAATGACAAGAGTATGTATTTGACCTAGAGGAGGGTTTTGACGCTCTGGAAAGTCTGGATGACGACTTACAACATCCTTCATCCTTGAAGGCTATTAAGGATCCTCTGTGTAAGGACATGTTTAATGCGAATTCAATAAGGTACCCTCATAGCTCTGAAAAGTGGCCCATGGAGCATGTTGCCAAATTTATTAAGCAGTATGTGAGGAAGCCTCAAGACAGGGAATCTCATAACCTTATAAGGGCTGAGTGTTTTAGATCCTTTTTTGAAAATAAGATCTGCAATACTCCGAACTGG
Organism: Triturus cristatus; assembly: GCF_964204655.1. Lineage (NCBI taxonomy): Eukaryota > Metazoa > Chordata > Amphibia > Caudata > Salamandridae > Triturus > Triturus cristatus. Next base: position 779,039,265 of record NC_140592.1, read on the forward strand.
ATCCAGAATTGATTAACTTTATTTTTAAGATAGGAAAAGTTGCAAGGAAGAGTATTAAGTGTTGCTTAAAGCAATGGCAGGATAGGTTATTGGATATTCTGGGTCCTCTTGCTCGTATTTTAGACATGATTGAGGAAGCACATTTTAACAAAATTGATATTGTCGTAGACTTGTTGAGGGGTTGGTGCCAACGCTAAAGATATATATGCTTAGTAATGCGAATGCATGTCTGATAGCAGAAAAAAGAGAGGCGTTGTTATGAGAATGAACCCCAAGTTAGCTGACTTTTTTTTTTATAAGAACATTTTATTGGTCCCAAGTTAGCTGATTTAGCCAATAAGGAAGCTATTGGTGATCCAGGTGGTCTACCCTTTGGACAAGGCTTTGTTAAGTCTTTGGGAAAGAATGTCCCAACTTTTACAGTCCTTAGCAAGGCTCACTCTAATATGAGACATGTTTTTGGTGCGAGAGGTTTTGTAGGACTGACAGGAGGGGACTTGCTGTCGGTAAAGCACTTTAAAGGTCCCACTTTGTCTGAGGTTATGGGAGGAATTTCCAACCCACAACTGGCTTCTTTTCTCAGAGGCAGCACTTCCAGAGGAAGTAGATTAAGATTACAAAGCGCAGTAAGTCAAGGTGAGTCCGAATAGCTTGGGTTTTCCGAGTCAAAGGTGGATGGAAGACAAATTTGTTTAATTCACAATTGGGCATCAATAACAAAAGAGCCCTGGAATTTGGAGACGTAAGAGGTTTTAAGATAGATTTCTGGGAAATTCCCTTTGAGGACCATGACAAAGAGAATTAGGCTTGGACAAGGAACAGATGGTTTTGGTGGATTTAGAGATTGCACAGATGTTAGAAAAAGGGACAATTTGAGGAATCCTAGAGTCAGAGGACAGGTTTGTAAGCACTATTTTCTTGGTGAAGAAAAAAAACCCAAATGTGTCCAGGAATTAACTTGAAGGACTTGAACACGTTTCAGGTCTACACACATCTCAAGATGGAAGGAATCCATCTTTTTTGGGATATTGTGCAGGAGAAGGATTGGCTAGTAAAGCTAGATTTAAAGGACGCCACTGTACAATACCCATAGATATAAATGTGCAAAAGTACTTGCAATTCTAATTAAAAGGGCTCTCATACCAGTTTAGTTGTCTTCCTTTTAGTCTATCATCTGCTCCTTGGTATTTAACCTAGATCTTACATCAAGTCGCTGTCTTTATAAGAAAAAAGGGGTGTTCACCTGATTATATACCTGGACAACAATCAGTTGATGTCTCAGGAAAGAGGAGAACTATTGAAGCATTTACAAAGGACCTTTCCGAACACTCATGTTTCATTGTAAATGTAGAAAAATCAGTTTTGGTTCCATCTCAGATAATAGAGTTTGTGGGCTTTCAGGTGGACACTTTGCAAGCTCAGTTGCTTCTTGCTCGCAAAAAGATTAAAAAAACAATAAGAAAGGAGGTAAGGTTTATTTTAGAAAAGAATGTACTAACTCTGAAGAATTTAGAGAGGACTATTGGGCTCATGTCCTCCTCCATTCAGGCAATTTCTCCAGCCCTTCTTCATTGCAGGGCTCTTCAGAAACTGAAGAGCATGGGCCTAAGAAAAGGGTTGTGGCATGCAGATTCGATTTCCCTGGCCTTAGAGGCATGGAAGGACTTGGAGTTGTGAATGGACAAGCTAGAGATTTGGAATGGCAAGGCTATATTCGGGAACGTTGCAGAATTTACTTTGGACACAGATGGCATATGTTTAGGTTGGGAAGCCCTTTTGAACAACCTAGAGACTGGAGGCCAGCGAAGAACGATGCTTACATATAAATTGTTTGGAAATACTTACGGGCCTGAATGCTTAGAATGCTTTGAGTTTCAAGGACGTTGTGTCAAACAATGTGTTGTTAATTCGTATAGACCATGTTTCAGCAGTTTCTTATTTAAATTGCCTAGGACCTTCAAAGTCAAAACATTTGGTAGATTTATCCAAAGATAGCTGGTATTTTTGTGTTGGGAGTACAAAATTATTTTCAGTGCAGATTATATTCCAGGTTTGAAGAATCAGAACGTGGATTGGAATTTGAGGTATCTCAGGGACTTCAGCAAGTGGAAGTTGAATCGGATTCATTTTAGGTGGATCCAGGCTCTGTAGGGGCCTATAGAGGTAGCTTTGCTTGCAAGCAGACTTACCTTTCAGTTACAAAAATATTCAGTTATAGACTAGATTCAGAAGCCTCATCAGTAGATGCTTTGCTTCGGAATTCGACAGTCGACAGGAGATACACAATCCATCAGTTTGCAATGATTCAAAGAGTGTTGTTGAAGATTTGGAGAGAGAGATGCAGGGTTATTCTTGTGACTCCTTTCTGGACATCCCAAGTGTGGTTGGCGGGAGTGATGGAACTTGTAATAGAGGAGCACCGTTTGGTACCAGTTTAACAGGGTTTACTGATAGATCCAGAGGGAGAGGAACATCCCTTGGTAGTGGAAGTACATTTGAACCTTTTTGTTTAGAAAAGCTCAGGGATTCTAACAGACACTCAGTTCTTTCAGGAAAAGCTTAGAATTTATTGGATGAATTTTGAGCACCAGGGACTAGGAGAAGGTACAGGGGAATTTGGAGGTAATGGTGTGGTTGGTGCATGGAGAGCAATTTGGATCTTGTGACAGAGTTAGCAAATGTATTAGCTGATCTGTGCCATTTGTTTTTTTCTTACAGGACCATTAATTGCTATAGATCAGGTGTGTCAGCTGGTCATGCTTTGGTGAATGACTATGCTATAGGAAGTGATCCTTTGGTGTGTAGAGTTATGGAAGGAATTAGGCTTAAAAGCCCACCCAGAGTTTGAAACAATTCTATATGGGATGTGAATTTGTTTTCCATCTGGTCGTTTCCTGGCAAGGTAACGCTGATCTTTTATTAAAACAATTATCTCGGAAGTTGACAGCTCTTCTTTGTTTAATCTCATTTAGGAGGGTATCAGATGTTAAACCCTTGGAGATGTGTAACAGGGTTTACTCAACAGATGGTGTACACTTTGACATTTGGAAAAGAATGGCTGAGAATGTTTTTTATACATCATTTCAGAATTGCACAAAGCTGTGTGTGGTTAATGGTATGAAAAGTTATGAGCAAAGAATGTTGGGAGTTTAGACCTGAGAGGGAAGTACAATTGTTGATTTCCAATGTGAAAACTTAAACAAGAGGTTTCAACTGCTACAATATTGAGGTGGGTAAGATCGGTAATGAGTGAGGCAGGTGTAGGCTTATCTATGTTTGGTGCACACTCATCTGGAGAGGCTATGGGTAGCAAGGTTTTAGGCAGGAGGACTCTTACTGAAAGTTCTGAAAGTGGCCGATTGGTCAAATTCTAGTACTTTTGCAAAGTTTTATCTGAGACTAGTGGAGTATCTGAGTAATTTGGCAGTGGAAAGATTTAAACTAATGGTACTTTCGAAAAGGGGGGAGATAGAGAAAAAAGGAAACAGGAGGGCTCGTCCTCCAAATCAACACGTACTAATCATAGAGTGCCCCTCAGTTTGAAAAAAGCGTTTTTTTCTTTCCACTTCGATATTTGTTGGAAAACAATGTGTTTTCCTTCGTTATCCCTCACCCACCAGTGTTACCTCTTGGTGGCATGCTTCATCATTGGGTTCTTCCCGTGCCGCTGCGGAATGGGGTGTACTACGACCTATGGTTAGGTTGGAGCACTTACAGCTGGTACTATGTGTTTGGATGAAGTGTTGAGGTGTGAGTGGCGGGGGAAAGGGAATTATAAATACCTGGCTAGTTGGAAAAGATTCTGTACTACTATCCGTTATGGTTAAAATATGGGGGAAAATGGAACTTTAAAGAGGCCAATGTTCCTTAGTTCTGCTGGTCGGCATGTTTCTAGCCCTACCCCAAAGCTATTCTTCAGGACCAAAGATTGTGAGTTCCCTGGTACCACTCTTACATCTCCTAATAGTGTTGAGGAATCAAATATGTGAAAAATAAATGTAATAAATGTATACAGCACCCATTGGTGTTAATGTCACAATAGATGTGTATCAACTAAATAGGAATGAAAAATAGAGAAAGCATGGTTATGGTAACAATTCACGAGCACATATCTTCATTTCCCCACAATATAATCAAAATTCACCTGTGTTGATGTATTTCTCATAATACTGGTGATTACTTCTAGTGCTGCCAAAAGCCGTTCATCGTTTTTAAAAGACACACGAGGTACTAACAAGACAGACAAACAGAAAACATAAAGTGATCAATAATGATATAAAATATAAAAGAGCACATACATATTAGTCACCTCCTAATTGCAACAAGAGACCGTACGGGGGAAGGGATGCTGTAGTCATTCTGTGTATAAAGTATAGATGAGAAAATGATGAGAAAAAGCCCCTGAAAAGTAAGATCGTCTGTGTCTTGAAGTGGCTACGCAGTATTCACTGCTTCAAGGCTACTCCACTGCTTAAAGGTTAGCGCCCGTCCATGTCTCCGTTGGCGCAAAGAGCCCACTGCGGCAGGCTCTTTTAATTGGGTTCCTGATGAGCGCAGCATCAGCGTCCTCATGCTTGAGGGAACTAGCACGCTGACTTTCAAAATGGCCGCAGTTGGTGGCACTACTTCCTGGTATCTCAAAAAAATCTCAAGCCGTGTTATTGTTCTGCTATAACTGATGAATTCTGAATATTATGGTTAAAGGAATGAAGCAATGTTAATGATTTACAGTTATGTACATATATAGATAATTTGTGGTCTATTTTTGATATTCACTGATTTAAAAGAAATCTAAAACAATTAAAGATTGATTATATAAATATTCATCTTGACCACGCTGTATTTTATTAGTCTTATTCAATTTTGTTCATGTATGTTGTCTAGGTCCAATTTTGATATTTCCTTTCCTAAATCTATTTTTCTTTACAAATGCTTATTTGCCCTCATTTAGGAGTATCAATTAGGGGTACCCCTATTTTTACAAATACTACTTCCTGGTATGCCAGCGGGGGGAGGAAAAAGCCATAAGGGCTATTCCTTTGTGTACGAAAAAGGAGTATTAAAATATTTTAAAGTGAATAGGTATGAATCTTATGAAAAACAGCTGAAAAAAATCTTAGCTGAAAAAATATCTTTGGAAATCGAGAATCTTATGAAAACAGCTAAAAACAATTCCTTTGAAAGACGACAAAGGTACAGGGTATAAAACAGTAAGATTTGTCCAGGGTATGTAAAAGAGAAAATATATTTATAAATACATTTATACTGGAAAAATTGTTATTGGAACAGAGAAAAATTAAAAATGACGCCCTATTGAAGGTAAAAATGGAAAGGAAAGGGACGTTTCTTATATAGAAGGAAGAAAACAGAAAAACAATTCATCTAATGAAGTGACCCCAAGGATATTTTCATTTAGACCAATAATATGAGTTGTAAGGTGGAACACCCATCATTGTTCCCTTTCAAAAAGCAGTGACTCTTGGTTCACTCGCTCTGGGATGACCCAGTTAAAGTCACTTGTGATGTAGTTCTGTTCAGTGTAATGAGATGACATTTTTGTGGTGGCACGCTTGCCTCTCAAGTTGGCACGGTGTTCGCCGATTCTCACTTTGACTTTCCGGCTGGTCATCACAATGTAGTGTAAATTGCAAGGGCAGGAAATCATATATATCACACACTCAGTGTTGCAGTTGGTAAACTGTCTCAGGTTCCATGTGGTGTTGTCACTAAATGTGAATGTGTGTGTTGGTTTGGTAAGGGAGCAAACACTACAACTACCACATGGGTGATGTCCTTGGACTGGAAAAAAAACGCTTTTGAGTTTCTCTGGTATTGTTGGTTAGCGGTTGTGTATGTACTAGCGTATCCCTGATACTTCGCTCTCTCTTGTGAGAGAATATTGGTTTGGAAAACTGGAGGGTACCATTGATTAAAGTGCACCAATGTTTGTTGATTATAATTTACCTTATTTGATTGGAAGCTGTGTTATAGGTTGTGATACAGATTGGTCGTTCCTCCTGTTTTCTCGGTGGAAGTGTCTCAAGTAGGGCCTCTCTATGATTGTAGTTTGCCCTTTTCATTGCATTGGAGATGATTCTCTTGGGGTAGCTTTTTGCTTCCAATTTGTATGATAAAGTTTCGGCTTGTTGTTTGTAGTCATTCAGGTTCGAGCAGTTTCATTTTAGTCATAGGAATTGCCCAAATGATACATTCTCCTTCAGATGTCTTGGGTGAAAACTATCAAACATAAGGAGGCAGTTCTTGGCAGTGGGCTTGATGTGGGTGGTAGTCTTCAGGACACACTCTTCTGGGATGATATTAAGGTCCAGAAAAACTAAGTCTGTTTCCAAGATGGTGTACGTACATTTAAAAAAAGTATTCTGTGTGTATAGCCTTTGTAAAAATGCCAAAGCATTAGTCTCATTCCCTTGCCAGATTACAAGGACGTCATCGATGTGGCTGAGGTATGGATTTTGTTGGTTTGGGATTTTTTGTTTTTCAAGACGGTGTACACACAAACCAGCTAAGCTCGGCGCAAATGTGCTGCCTATGCTGGTCCCGTTTTTTTTGCAGATACAGTGTGTCTTTAAACCTGAAGAAATTGGAGGTCAGGGCCCATTTGCAGCACTCCATTACAATGGTTCTAGAGCTCTGGTAATCCAACTCAACTTCAAAAAGTACATTCTCAATGATATACAGCGTTTCTCCATGAGGGAGGAAAGTGTATAGGCTTTCTATATCCAAGCCTAGCAGCAATTGCGTACTAGGGTCAAAAGTGATGTTGTGAAGGAGTCTTAGAAATTCTTTTGTGTCCTTAAGGTAGGTATCTGTGTTTTGTATGATAGGTCATAAGAATACGTCCACGAACTTTGACAGAGGCTCTAAAATAGAGCCAATCCCTGACACAATGGAACGTCCTGGTAGAGACATCTAATTCTTGTGTATTTTGGGAATGGTGTAAAAATATGGGGTGATGGGGGATTTGTTGATTAGGAAGTCACTTTCCTGTTGTGAAATCCAGTTGTGTGACAGAGCTTCTTCTGTCATCGTAAAGATATGTATCGTTATTGATTCAGTTGTGTCATCCTGGAGTGGTTCATATTTTCTGGTGTCACCCAGGAGACGGAGGCATTCAGTTTGGTACGCATCTGTTGTTTGCAAAACCATTGCACCTCCTTTGGCCGCTGGTTTTAACATGATGTTTTTGTCTGTACTTTTGTCATCTTGTTTTTCAGCTGTTTTCATAAGGTTTCTTGATTTCCAAAGAGATTTTTTCAGCTGATATTTTTTTCAGCTGTTTTTCATAAGGTTCATATCTGTTCACTTTAAAATATTTTAATACTCCTTTTTCTAGCCCCTATGGCTTTTTCCTTCCCCCGCCGGCATAACAGAAAGTAGTGCCACCAACGGCGGCCATCTTGAAAGTCAACGTACTAGTTTCCTCAAGCATGAGGATGCTGATGCTGCATTCAGCACAAATCCGATTAAAAGTGCCTGCAGCAGCACGCTCTTTGTACCGACAGAGACATGGGCGGGCGCTAACCCTTTAGCAAGGAAGTAGTCTTGAGGCAGTCAGTACGGCAAAGTTGCTTCAGGACACGGGCGGTTGCTTGTCTGACGATTGTACCATTAGCAGTAACCCTTTGGTAACCCTTTAGTAAATTCTGCTGAATACCTATTTTTCAGGGTCATTTTCTCATCATTTTCTCATCTATACGTTATACAGAGTGTGACTACAGGTGTCCCATCCCCCCATACGGTCTCATGTTGCAATTGAGAGCGACTAATATGTATGTGCTCTTTTTTTATTTTATTTCATTATTGATCACTTCAAGTTTTCTGTTTGTCTATCTTGTTAGTGCCTCGTGTGTCTTTAAAAGCGATGAACTGCTTTTGGCAGCACTAGAAGTGATCACCTTTATTGTGATAATATATCATATTTTTTCAAACAGGTGAATTTTGATTATATTATGGGGCACGAAGATATGTGTTTGTGAATTGTTATCATAACCATGCTTTCTCAATTTTTTATTTCCCATTTAGTTGATACATATCTGTTGTGACATTAACACCAATTGGTGCTGTATACATTTACTACATTTATGTTTCACATATTTGTTTTCCTCCTAACTATTAGGAGATGTAAAAGTGGTACCAGAGAACTCCACAATCTTTGGTTCTGAATAATAGCCTTGGGGTAGAGCTACAAACGTGTCGACTAGCGGAACAAAGGTACATTGTTCCCTTTAAAGTTTCATTTTTTCCCCCCATATTTTAACCATACTGGATAGATGTAATAGTAAAGAATCTTTTCATGCTAGCCAGGTATTTTTAATTTTCTTCCCCCCCCCCCTACTCACACCTCAACACTTTATCCAAACACATAGTACCAACTATAAGTGTTTCCACGTACCCGTAGGTCATAGCACACCCGTCCTGCAGCGGAATGGGAAGAACCCGATGATGAAGCATGCCACCAAGGTGTAATACTGGTGGGTGAGGGTTATCTATGGAAAACATATTGGTTCCCAACAAGCATCAAAGTAGAAAGAAAAAATCACCTTCTAATTCTATAATAAAACCAATGGTAGCCTCAAGTCTTGTAATGAAATGGCAATTCTCCAATTGACATGTAGAGAGAATCTTGATTTCATTAAAGACATGGAGGCTATCATTATGCCACCCACTTCTCCCTCTAGTTTTGTCTAAAAAAAGAAGGGATTTATGAGTAGAGAGAATGTGAGTATTAAATGTGTTTTATGAGTGGAGAGAGTGAGAGTATTAAATGTGTTTTTTAGATATTATTTACTTTTTGGAAATGCATTATTTATGATTTGCTTATTCTATATTCACTTTAACCATAGTAGTTGATTCTATTCTTTCTTTGCAAAAATTAATTTGTAATAGAAGAACGGCTATTGGAAAATTCAAATGAGAATTTGAGATGTTTTGTGTTTCAATACAGCCTATAGGGGAATGCGGTTTTGACAAGGGTTTATATACTCTGTTTGAAGATTCCAGAATGGAACTAAATGTTTTGTGATGTTTTTATGTTATTTAAGGGCTGTAGTAAATACAAAGTATATGCATAATTCTAGCCTTTGTGTCTTTAGTTAAAACAAAATACTCTTTACATGTCAATTGGAGAATGGCCATTCTCTGCTGTGTTCTCTTTATTATCTAGTTTCCTGTGCCCCATTTTAACGTGGCATCTGGCCTCCAGTAAGGCCCTGTTGTTTCTGGAAATGGTGGTCCCCTGCTCCTCGAGGCATCCTGGGACCCTCCAATAATCTGGGGCCTGGGATGCCTTGGGCTAAAGTCGATATGCTAAGGACCATATTCAGAAGGCAGGAAGGTGGGGTAGGCTAATATATCTCTTGCAGCCTCTCAAATAAGTGCAAAAATGCCCAATGGTTTCCATTTCTAGGCTGCAAAAGTTGCCAATCCATGCTGCAGTACCTGGAGGCAGGGAAGTTTAAATCAATCAATCAATTAGGATATATAAAGCGCAGCAAATCTTCTGTAAGGGTTTCAACGCACTGGAGTTTCTAGCTGCTTGTTGTGATCTGTTTATTTGAACAGTCAAGTCTTGAGTCCTTTCTTGAATTCCTGGAGCGATTAGGCGGTCCTGAGGTACAGGGGAAGGTCGTTTCAAGCATTGGCCGGCAGGTATGAGAAGGAGCGTCCTCCTCTGTTGCCTCGGCGGATCTGGGAGGTATCCTTCGTTGTGCAGGGCTTTGTATGTGGGTGTCAACATCTTGAACTGCCATCTGTTGAAGATTCAGTATTTACTGAAAACTTATTAACAGAGAAGGAATAGTTTTGTGTGTGTTTTTTTTTTTTTACAGAATAGGTTTTTTAGTACTTTTTCATAAGTTGTTTCGGCAATATTAATTTTTAAATGGAAAATCGATGATTCTTAATCACAGTGTGTCTTCTGGTTCTTGTTGCTTGATTTGTCCAAGTGTTTCAGGGAGTTTATTATAATTTGTGCTCAGTTAGAACTTTTGGTTTGGTTATCATCCAAAGCTATAACACTGAGGTTCTCGTCTTGTGATTAGTGTCCCATCTAAAGTTAGCTTTGTCTTACAAGCTCTAAAGTAAACTTGCACAAATCCTCTTGAACTGTGAGGGGATATTGCAGGTTTGAAATGAATAGGGTAGGAAACCACCTCAGATGTAGGACTCATTTGTTACCATAATCTTGGACCAGCGTCCTCAAGATGTGCGTTATAGTCTGCCTTTGTGTGTTCTGCCTTACCCTGAGTTCTTGGATCCACCTCCTAGACAAGCCACTTTCGCTCTTTGAAATAAAGGTTTTGGGCTTCTTTGCCACACAGAAGAATATAGATGCCCCCTTTATATTTGAGTAGATTTGTTCAAAACTGATCAGATTCATGGTGTCATTTACAGAGAATCCAATAGCAGCATGAGTTGATAGTCTCCTGGTTTCTGTTTTGTAATTTATTAGGATCTAGAAACCTTAACTAGTGACGACTCATAAATCAGTGGTCGGTATGGTATTCATTTGGCACTTGGATGGAAACAATAGGAGTTGCTCGTTTTATTACTTTCGAGAAAAACTAAATTTGTACCAACTTTATTGATGTGGTGCAGAAGGGCATGCTGTTCTGCTTTGTTGTGGGTGTACACATGGCTGTGACCTCTACTACAATTGCAATAATATTTTTAGACCAGAAGTGTTAAACCCAAAATCAAGTGAAAACATAATTTTATATTCCAAACGTTCTTCATTCTATATTTTGTATGATCAGCACAAACTGCATGAGTGCCATTCAAACATTTTATGTCTGATTTCTTCTTCCAGGCACCAGTTACATTCCATGATGTTGCTGCTTATTTCTCTGACGAGGAGTGGACGCTTCTATACAACTGGCAGAATGAGCTTTACACAAATGTGATGAAAGAAATAAGCCAGGCCTTGACTTCCTTGGGTAAGGTTAAACTGAATTTCCTTGTGAGCTTTAAAATACAATAATGTGGGCTCTCAAATTAAATACATTTAAAAACCATTATCTAAGTATTATTAATTGTGAGTGTTGTAATGTTTTCAGAAATTTGAGGCGCACAGAATTCCCAGACTCGAATTGTGACAATCTGAGAGTTTTACAGCTGATATTTTAGGTCTGGACTTACTTTTAATGAGCACCAGGTATGCTCCCAAATCACTTTGCACTCAGGGTACCAAGGTCGACCAGTCTAAACAATATTCTAGTAGGTGGTGTGGGGTTAGGGCGTCAGAAATCATTAGGCTACTATTATTACTCAGTATTGTCATACTACTGTCAGGAATGGGGAGGCCGACCTAATGTGGGCCCGTACCAGTGAATACCACCCTCTTGATATGGTCTTCTTCCCTCAGCCCTCTCTTTAAAGTATCTTCCCTGATTGCATCGTACCTTTAGGGTCTGTTTTGATCATGTGATGTTTCAGACAGCGCCTGCAGTAATAATTGGTCAGCAGGGCAGTGCTACTCCATGTGATCTGCTCACCAAAGGGCCCACTGAGGGACGATGGCAGAGTCCTTGCTCCTGCCCTACTGACTTGTTTGTAGTCAACCTCTTCGATGTCTGAACACACTGATTCAGGTAAAGGGGGGCAGCGCCAGCACAAGCTGAGGATGCTTCTGGTTCACGGTGCTCTTGGTCCAGTGAATCTTGCAGCTTGCTTCTTCCTCAGGCCGAGGCACAAAATTCACCCCAAACAACCTAGGTGCTCACCCTTTGTCATAGCGGTGAGTACATCGGTGAGAAATGAGTACATCATGCTTCTCGCAGGTTTCAGCCCAGATTTAATAATATGTTGCTTCTTGGCTCTGGATTTCTTCAGTGGAACTCAGGTAGAGTCGAAATCTACAGTACATGGGGTATGAGATTGAGTCGACGCTGCAGGACACTTCAGGCTTCACCATCACAGAGTGGTGCAGGTCCTAGCTTTGTCCTGCAGCGGATGGTTTAAGTTCAACTTTCCATGACTCCTTCGTGGCCATACTCCATCTGTGCAGCATCTTCCTAGTGTAAGGGAACCTCCAATCCCCCTACAGAGCAGCCCATCAGCTCTCTTCCTAAAGGCAGAGTCCAGGCAGCACCTCCTGGGAGTCTTGGTCGAAGCCCTAATTATTTTGGTCCTGCTCCTGACCATGGATGTTTTCTGTAGCTACCCCAACCCTGCAACACAAAGAGTGTCTTGGAAGCCGCTGGTCGGGAGACAATGGATTCTGGTGGAGTATCTTGGCACACTGGTTGAAGTTTCTGTCTACCCTTTATACCAAAGTTACAGACAGCAGTTGTGAATTTCTATAAGCAGGTCTGAGACTGGTTTTGGGCATTTTCTGCCTTTCGCATTTTCCATTCAGACTTGTCCCCCATGGACTTTGTTGTCAGATGTCAACAGAAAGGTTGAGGTGGAGCTGGGAGTCTCCTATCAGGAGAGAGCGAAAACAAGGGTACAAAAGAGAGGGAGGGACGTTACCCTCTTTAAATCCCTGTTAACATATGAAGGTAGCTATTCCAGTGAACAGTGGGGTAGGAAAGAGTTGGGCAAACTACCTAAGCTTCAACGGGGTCTTCTGTCTCCTTTTCCCCCAAACTAAAAATCTTACCCACTTCGCAGGACCCTCTGGAATGTCCTGGAGGAGTTCTGCAACTCACATCTAATTTCCGGGTTCTCACCACCCTCCATCCGGGTATCGCTGTAATTTAAACAATGTGGATTATAGTGTGGCCATTGCCAACCGCCACCACTCTTCGCACGTATCTTTCGCACACAGAAGTAAGGTATGCACATGCAATCCCACATGGAAGGACAGAGGCTACGATGAAGTTGGGCTATAGCTATGCTGGAGACCTATCTCCAATCCAATAGTGAGCAGACCCAAATACTGTGCATTGAGCGTCGAACAATAAATGGAGAATGTAAAAGTGTGCTACATCAAAGCCTTTTCTAATATCATTTGCTATACTAATTTTGTAGTAGCCCATTTACCCGTCAAGAACACAATAATTCAAATCTGTATTGTGAAGTCACAATATAATTTTTTTTTAATGTCCAACACTTTTCCTAAACATATCTTTCAACCCATGCACGCAAATATAGAACAGGGTGATTTTCAACCTATGCAAGCAAACGCTGTATAGGATAAAAACCTTGAGCAGGGTATTTATCATCACTTGTAAGGAATATAACGAAATGTGCACACATCCTCTTTGCCAATGTGGGAACGTTGTTTGGTGTGGAGACATGTAGATCAGTGCTATCTTTAAGAGAGGGTGTATTGAACAAAGGTAGATGGAAGCCTAGACTAGGCCAAAGCAGGATCTCAGTAGACCCCACCTGGATCAGATGTTTGTCCATGTTCAGGCAGGCTTAGCTTGTCAACTCTAATCTCGAGGAACCCTCATAAACGTGGCATTGTGGGATGTCATGCATACACCTAACTTGCAGGGGAGTACAGGTGTGCTGTGACTATCAAGTGTAGAGAAGAATTGCTATAGCTGGGGTATACCAATTGCGAGGCTTACATTGGGTAAACATATACTGGGAAATGGTAGAAGTTGCTATATGCACTGAACTGTTCCTATGTAGTGTCTGCAATCTAACACATTATTACTTGATTATCTGCAGTTTATTATGGGTGTACTTCAAGAATGTTTATCCATTTTTTAGAATTCATTGATTTTTCTTTGAAATATAAATTCACTCATCTCATCATTTCACTTGAATCACTGACAATGTATCTCAGGCCTGACAATCCCTTCTTTAGGGGGGCATTAATCGTGAAATTGTGGAACTTTACAACTGTGATCAGTGTAGAACAAAGCAAGGCTTTTACCCAAAGGACTTCTAGTAAAATTACAAAGTATCCTCAATCATTGTACATACACATGGTTAAAAGGGCTTCTTGGAATGTTTTTTCACAAAAGTAAAAGCCACTCAAAGATGGCCGCCCATGCATGTGCATATGTTCACACACATAAGTGCCGTCCAATGGTTTTTGTTAAACTTTATTGTAAAACCCATTTCAAGATTGCCGCCCAGGTAAGCACATGAATGTGCAAGCACAGATGCAGTCTTTGAATGGTTTAATAATAAACCTTCATAAAAAACATTCACAGGTGAAACAAGAATTCAGGAAAACCAAAAGGTCAACAGCCAAGCCCAGACGTACCTGCCTTTCCAGTGTGTGTTTGATAATGCTGCTTAGCATTAACCAATAAATATTTGGTTCTCAAACCCCCTTTCCTTTGCATCATTTTTGACACATACCTTTTTGGGAGTAGTCTGTGCCATATAATTACATAACATTAATGTGCAGGTCAGATGTGGGCATGCTATTGTTGGGTTTTGGGTAAGAAACTGGTTAGTTGGGAGTAAAAAGTACACCTCTACCAGGATTCCACATATATTTGAAGATTTGTGGTAGTAGTGAGTTGGAGAGATTGAATATATGATGAACAGCTGATGAGGCTATGAAGAATGAATGAATGAATAAGCGTTTGACAATTAGTTGAGCTAGATTACGTGAATCTAGGTTAGAATGTAGGAATGTATTCTAGCATTGTTATGATTTGTTAAACTAGATATTGAAGTTTTCTACAATTAAAAGTTTGAGATGCTTTAGTGTGATCTTGGCGATAATGGCATGTAAGCATCCAGCAAATGCAGTTTTTCAAGGTGGAGGTCTCTGCAAACAAGAAGGAATGAGGATGTGTAGGGTGGAGATGGAGAGCCTTGGTTCAGTAGAGCGTTGTATGCCACAGTAGTTTAATCTTGAATGGTTGTGGTGTGCAGAGAGCTTTTGTAAGCATGGTATTTTGAAACTTTGGTTGTATGCTTTTGTTCAGGATAAGAATTGCATCATCAATCTGACAGATTTCAGTGAAGAAGACCATGTCAGGGTTCCAGTCTGAATTGTGTGTTTCTGGGTACTCATGCATATGGGTGCTAGTAGGTTAATGCTGTGGACAACAATACCTATTTGGGCTACGTGGGATGAAATGGAGAAGCATAAGGAAAGGTTTTGCTTTTAAAAGGCAAATGGGTATGGTATGTGCCATTGTCACTCCTAGCCTGGACAGTGCCAAACAGAGAAGATGCCGCATTAAGACACACGTAATGTCTTTTTTTACTTGGATACCTCTTGAAAAGAAGGTTAAATGTGGTAGGTGAGAGGTGGACATATGGCATAGGGGAGGACTCAGAGGTCTGTATTTACTTGCTAAGTTCTAAGATGGCCAGTAGTTAGCTTTTGTGGGGAGGAGGGATGAAAACCGAAGGAATCACTGAAGGAAATTGAGTCAAGCCTACAGGGAAGGCACAGAGATAGGAGGCATGTTGGCTCACACAAATGTAAGCTCCCAATCTAATGTAGACAGAACTTCAAATCGCTGTACAAATTAGTTGCACTAATATAAAAGTAAAAAAATGCAATAAAAACTACAGTTAAGATCAGATTAATCCAAGAAGGCTGTGATCCTGGGGAGTGAGTCCAACTTCGGCCACCCGCTTGTCCTCTTCTGGAGACTAGACTGCCTCCTCTGTAGGTGTATGACTGTGGGAAGGAAGCACGGGTTAAGGGTAATGTGACCGGAGCTTGGAGCCCAATAAGGTTCCTCACATTTGTTCTGCTCCGACACTCAGGAGTATGTCCTACATCTGAGCTGGTGGTGAACCTTATAAACGCACTTCTGTGTGAGAGTCAGGGAATGGCTAGAGGGACAATGGAAATGTGTGTGTGCGCCTAGGTGGAGTAGTGAGGACCAATTTGTATGATCGTTTATTGTGGCATAGCTTTAGCCACATCTCTACTTTGAGGTATGGGCGGACAAGAGGTAATGCCTTGTAACAACGGATGTTTTTGAGAGAAGGGGGAACCTTGATGCAGATAAGCAGGGGCTCCCACAACACCAGATTTGCTGGTCATCCTGAAGCAACATCACAAGGAGCATTGCCTCTCATATGAACCCCTGCTGGGGTGTGGGTTGAGAGCCTTTTTCTACCTGTAAAAAATCTTTCTTTGATTTTAGTCCTTATCTGTCTTTAGGTCTGTGCTTGTTCTGGTTCAAAAGCCAAACTAAGGTTTTTAATCTGCTAATTCCAAAGATGGCAAATGGTTAACGAGCAAAGCGCAAACCCTTCTTAATTCAGCAGATGACCTTCATTCGGATTTAAGAGAGAAACAACTACTATTGGGGCCACAGTGTGGACACTATGGAAAAAGTGGCCAACTAACAGGCAAGGTTTTGACGATGGAGCATAAACTGGAGACAAGTGCAACCTAAATGAGAATGCTGGATGGCTGGGTGACCACAACAGCTGAGGAATTGAAGATGGTGCCCTTCCGGGGAAATGGAACTAATGCCCTGAATAAACTGGAGGACAAGTATGAAACCCTTGATAATTTGCAAATAATCACCTATGTCCAAGTACTTTATGCCTGCTGTGGTGACATCAGACGCTGTCCTCTGGTTTGTCATCCGGGCCTTAGATGACTTTATGGGCTGGCAGGAAGATGTCTACTGTAAGGTAATTGTGAAGCTGTATAGTCTCACTACTTGACCTGTGGATAGTGCAGAGCCGACTAGTGACACCGGCATGCGAGTGAGCATGAGTCCCGAACGCGAGTGAGCCTCGAATGCGGCAGGGGCCGCGAGTGAACCACAAACGCGGCAGGGGCCGCAAGTGAACCTCAAACGCGGCAGGGGCTGCAAGTGAACCCCGAACACAGCAGGGGCCGCGAGTGATTCCCGAACGCGGCAGGGGCTGCAAGTGTTTCCCCGAACGTGGCAGGGGCTGTGAGAGAACCTCGAACGGGGCAGGGGCTGCGAATGATTCGCGAATATGGCAGGGGCGTGAGTGAGCTTCGAACACAGCAGGGTCCGCGAGTGAGCCTCGAATGCGGCAGGGGCCGCGAGTGATTCCCGAAGTGCAGAACTACTGCTCCGCTCGGAGGCAAGGCAAGGCAAGGCAAGGAGGAGACTTGCGGGCTAAGGAGGCAGGAGGATTTTCTGGGGCAAAGCAAAGCACTGGTATTGAGACACCGGCGGGACTGCGAGGACTGCGGGACTGCGAGGACTGTGAGGACCTGCAGCCTGCGCGGCGACGTTGTGTCCTCTTCTCGCCCACCACCCGGACGTGCGGTAAAGTTGTAACCCGGTGGAGACCGGACTGGACTGGGCCACCCTTCTTTCGCCATCCCTGGAACCAGCTGTAGCTACCAGTAAGTACCTCTGGTGGAGGAAACAGTTTATATATATTTTTTTTAAAGTACGTTTGTAATATGGCCGCACGGGAGTCTAGAAGCAAAGCCCACAACAACAAACTCACAGGAACTTTGGACAATTTTATCTTGAGAGCCAATTCAGTGATTGACCAGGGTATTGTGCTAATGGAACGTAGGGTGTCACAGGATCTTGCTATGGCCAAAAGATCCTCATTGGGGCATTTTGCGAACGCTCGCACACCCGAGGTTGCAAGGGATGTGAATATTGACAACGCCCTATTGACCGTCCAAATTCAATCACCTACTCAGGGACCGGCCGAAACTACCCCCCCTACTCACTCGATCCAGCAGGACTTTTCAGTGCAATTGGATGCCCCCATCTCTATTAAAACCCCAGAAAGACCTAATACTCGCAAGCATCAGGGTAATCGTACGGGTACTATTCCTAAGAAGAGACAGCCAACTGCAAATAAGGCGGGAGCTAGGGCAGCTAAAACAGCCAAAGGCCACAGCAAAAACCTAATTCCATCAAGCCTAAGCCCAAGCCCAAGCCTAAGCCCAAAGGATGCTGAGGCACAAATGATAGCTGTTGCATCGGAATCAACCGTGCATTTGGGAAGCTCTGGAGGTGATACTCTGTCAGGTGCATGAAAATCACTGCACTCCTGAGTGCCACACTACGTCCACTAGAAGAGAGACTTGCCAACATTGAAAGCCAACTATCTAACTTTGAACAAGTAATAGTGGGTACCCTAAATAATCTGGCTAATAATGCATTGGCTCAGGGCAAATCGAATTTGTCGATCCTAGTTGGGGGGGCTGTGACGTACGACAATCCTCCCACCTCTGTGACACAACAAGCTGTTGCTAATCATATTGCTTCCACGGGGGGAGCAAACGCATCATCTTATAAACTAGCAGTGGGACCCAGGGCTGCCCAGCATACAGTGTCCGGCAGTGTAGGAGGGTCACAGTTCAGTACTACCTCACACGAAGGGCGGGCCACTGTAGTTACAGGTATAGATACAGGTATAAGTAAGAGACCTCGAATTGAGCCCACAGTGGAACTGCCACCAGAAGTGAGTCCCTATCTAATTGTTTTAACAGGGGTCCCAGAAATCAGTATGTCGAATGTTGAATCTTACATTTCTTTGAAAACCAAAGCCATACATTGGCTTAACGTACATAGACCCCTTCCCCCACACATGACTACTGAAATATCTATGGTCCGAAAGGGTGGGATGGGTAGGGCGCACACCCAAAACTTTAACTGGCGATTGTGTTCTGGTCAATTTTAGGGACCAAAATATCGTAGACCACATATGTAAATGGAGCTCAGTTAGCACAGGCACAAAAATTGAAGTTAGGCCTCTTTCCTATTTCTATCCCAGTAATCAACTGAGAGACCCAGACGAAGCCTGGTCGCTCGCATCACACTGTCGAGTGGGGAGGGGAGGGGTGAACAGGCAGGGCCACCACCTATCTGCCCAGAATCAGATCCTATGTTACAATAGGTTCAGCGTCCTGGACCAGGTCGACTGACTGACTTTGGCTGGGTAGGATATGCAGGATGAGGTTCTGACTCATGATGAGGCTGCCGGGGATGGCCCGGTTGTGGTGGAGAGAGACCAGGTATGCGAGCCGACAGGAGTTCAGAACCTCTTAATAGGTAGTATTAGGAGTGGTGTTATGTCTGCATTGGGCAGGGTAGTTGATGATCACCTACCAGTATCATCCTTAGCTACCACCAGTCATGATAATCCCCTAGGGAGAGACGATATCTTGCCCGACAGTACTTGTCCTAGTGTGGGGATCACAAAATGCATGTCTATATTGTCTTGGAACGTGGCAGGCTTACCAAATAAATTAGCTTGTCCGGAGTGGGGTACTTTTGTGGACAATAGCAATATATGTGTATTCCAAGAAACTTGGGCCAGGGAGGACCAACATAGAGTGGGCTTTGCGGCATTTAATATCGCCGCACGGTGGGGAGGAAAGGGACGCCCATCAGGGGGCCTTACAATCTGGGTTGGGCTACATCTGGGCTGCTCGGGCGAGATCATCCCGACTTACTCCGATGACATTCAGTGCGTTCTCTTGTCCTGGCCAACCCCCTACAAACTTGCCATCGTGAATGTTTATTCACGGCCGACAAGTGTGTCAAATGAGTCCAAAACAATTGAAGAGTTGTCATCCTTCCTCGGTTCCCTTAGCAGGGATATACATTACTTGGTCGCAGGGGACCTAAACTGTCACTATGAGCCACTTCGTGGCTTAAATGAGGGAGTTCTGACGGGCGAGGACGAACACTGGGGAATCCCGCCATGCCAGTCCCCATATCCGAAGTCCTGGTCCCCACTGGCCATCCAGATCACGACCCTAACTTTGAACAACTCTATCAGGGCCTGTAATGGTCGGACGCCATCTGATACCCGGTCAAGGTGTACCTTCAATAAGAGGGGTCACGAATCAAGACTAGACTATATTATGGTGGAGACATGCTTATGGTCGAAGGTTGTTGACTTCGAGGTAATGCCTAGGGTGGACAGCGACCATAACGCACTAAGCCTGAGGATAGAGTGCCCACGGCCTAGAGCAAATGAAAAGGAATCTGGCCCGGACGTGGTCGAAGGGCTGACCATAACGAATAATAGACACAGAGTCAAGTGGGAGAGACTTGTGGTATTACGAGATGCACTGCCTAAATTATATAGCGCAATTTTACCCTATTTTACGAATGTGGGCTCTCTGATCTCCCAGCCTCTGGCACTAGACTTTAATGATAACATGCAGTGCGTGCATCAGGACTTAGTAGCCTGTTTAGCGGAATTTTTTAACCGTCCTGGGTTTAATAGGAGGCGCAGAGTGCCTGTATCCACATGGTATAATGCCTCATGCAGGAAGGCAAAATCAGAGCTTATTGTGGCCCTTAAAGATGGGAGAGACAAACCAAAAATGTGCACCCTAAGATCACAATACAAAGAAACAATGTACCTCGCTAGGGAGGAGTGGGATATGGAGAAATGGTCAAACCTTTCCTCCTCATTGGACATGAGAGATGCACGCAGATTTTGGGCAATAGTTAGCACGGGGTCAGGAGAGCCTAGATCTGCAATAGAGCCCAATATTGAGGCGGGGGTCTGGGAGCTCCATTTCAAGACCTTATATGCAGCAGTCACAGGTCTAGAAAGTCCACTGGCACACACACCTAGCTTGGGGGTACAAGATGACCATGAGTGTACAGTGGAGGAGGTCTACACTGCCATAGGGAAGTTGGCCATGGGTAAGGCTCCTGGCTTAGATAGACTCCCCGGTGATTTATTTAGGGATCAACCGGCGATCTGGGCCCCTTACCTATGTGTCCTTTTCAACGCAATTCTGCAAGGTATGAAGGTACCTGGTACTTGGCCGGGAGCAGAGATTGTCCCAATCTTCAAGAAGGGCTCTCCTCTGCTTCCAACCAACTACAGGCCTATTAGCCTTATTGACGTTCCCCAAAAAATCTTCTCCCGTCTAATCCTGGACCGCTTACAGGAGTGGATCGAGGAGTATGATATCCTCAGTCCTTATCAGGCCGGATTTAGGAGGAACACATCGACCATGGACCAGATTTTCCGTCTTATTATGTTATTCTGGAAGACGGTAACTCTAGAGGGTGGCAGCCTCTACATGGTCTTTGTGGACCTCCGGTCCGCGTTCGATTTATTACCCAGGGCCAAACTGTGGGCGGTGCTTTTGGAAATGGGGGTTCCAAACGCAATACTGACTGTGCTGATTAGGCTACATGCACAAAACTATGCACAGGTCAGATGTGGGAGGGAGGGGGTGCTGTCGTCCCGGTTTCCAGTTTGCAGGGGGGTCAGGCAGGGGTGCGTTTTGGCACCAACCCTGTTCTGCCTCTATGTGAATGGCGTTGTATCGCATCTGGATGCGGTTCCCAATAACGATGCTCCCAGATTGGCAGGCAGGAGGGTGCCGGCGATAATGTTTGCCGACGAACCCTCCTGCTCTCCAAGTCCCCTATGGGCATCCAACGAGTGTTGGACGGCTTTACAGACTGCCGCAGACTGGAAATCAATGCTGATAAGACTAAATTTATGATTTTCAGCCCCCCGGCATCGACCCGCCCAACACCGATTCTGGGTTCGGTTAGACTGGAGAGGGTACAGACTTTTCAATATCTAGGGGATAATCATTCCTGGGGCCCCCAACAGGCGAAATCACAACTTAAACTCTCCCAATTAGTGGGCGGTATCCTCAAAATGTCTAATACATCTACAATCAAGCCAGTGAGCCCCACACTGGAGATTTACAAAGTGAAGGCGAGGGCATCGGCTCTTTATGGTGGGGAACTCTGGGGGTACACCTGTAGGCCCGAAATTCTTAATGTAGAGAACAAGTTTATGAGGCAGCTACTTGCACTCCCCCAAAGTACACCCCTCCTTCCGCTGAGATTGGATTTAGGACTGAGTTTTATCCAGGATGAGCTAGCTCTGAAACCTCTTAGGTTTTGGCGCAGGCTATGGATAACTCCAGAACTGTCCAATTATAGGCTTGAATTAAAGGATGTGTTGAACCATGGTAGTGCAGCGAAAATCCCCTGGCTTGCATTTGTGAAAAAGGAACTGGGGAAAATGGGACTATCGGACCTCTGGTATGAGCCAGAACAGGCATGCAGGGGGGTTTCATGAAAAACGCTTGCGAAGTCCTTTATGGACTGCAAACAAAACATATGGTTGCATGACTCCAAAGCTGGCCCTCTGACAACAATTTTTTTAACACTTAAACACTCATATGCTTTCGAGGAGTTTTTGAATTTCATTTACCCAGTTGGAGCTAGGAAGTTATAAATCCAATGGAGATTCGCAACACTACCATTAAGGGCATTCACAAGTAAGTGGTCTGCACCAACGAGCAACTCTTGCCCTGGATGTGGTGCGATTAAGGAGGATGAACTACACATGCTCTTTTTTTGCCCTGCCTACAGAAAAGCCAGAAAGTACTGGTTGGTACCCTTGTGCAGGAACATGGGCTTTGATAAATGTTTTGTTGCAATGAGAGTTCTTAAAACTGACACTTCACCGCACATAGTTTTCGCACTCTCAAAGTTCCTGCTAGCTATGTGGTCCAAGAGATGTTCTCTCATCACAGCGGCACCCAGGGGTGATTGTATATCATGATTGCATACCCTGCTTGTTAATCTGATTTTATGAAATGTTTATTTTATCTCTTGTGGTTTTACACATTTTTTAACCGTTTTTACTGTAATCTTTTATGACTGAAAAAATGTCGAAATAAAGATCAAATGATGATGATGATTAACAAATCTGAAATACAAAATTCCCTGAGCTGCCTTCCAGAAGAAAACTGAGTTCTTTCAGGAGAATCCTTTACTGTTTTTCCTGATTTGAATACAGGATTGTTTGACAGGAAAGAGATGTTGGTTGACATGCAGCGAGAACTCGTTGTGAAGGACTCAAAACACCTGCGGGTTGCAAGTGCCGCTGAGAGAGCAACATTAATTAATGCTTGTCTCTTCTCATAGGGCGATTCCACAAAATCCTTTTGTACAGTCTGAGTTTTGATCAAAGTTGAATTTTGAAAGGTTGATTAAAGTGCCTCCTTGTGCACAGTAGATGGGGCCAAAGTGATTGCTAATTCCTCTGCTGACACTGGTTCAGAAAATGCCTCTTCAAGTTGGGAGCTATACGGTGATGAGGGGACACTGTTAATCAGGGTTAATGCATGAAGAATATTGTTCTCTATCCATTGTCCTCTTCTCTCTATTTGAATCCTCTGAGCCTCTGAAGCATTTTAAGTGTCATCACATTCTGGAAAGAGCCTAGTAATTACTTAAGAATATTTTCCTTCTTTGGTTGGTTAATATTTGGCAGGGGCTTTGAGCTATTTATTTCTGGGCTGCCCGGTCACAAATCTAAAACCAGCTTGCCAGGATTGTTCTCAGTTTAAATATGTGTTTTTAACTCTGCTGGAAATTGTAAATGATTTTTTTTATATAGATCGGACTTGTTGCAGACTTGCTTACAGCAAATTAATCTAAAATCCTGTGAAAGATTTTAGCAATAGATGTACAGTCTGGAGCATGGTTTGGTGAATCATCGTGTGTGGACATTACATCACCTTCCTACCAAATGTCTTATTAAAGTGTGACTATTTCCGTTGCTTTCATGACATCTGTCTCTACTGCTGCAGGAATTTGCTTATACACTGCACAAAACCACAAGTATAAAGACATTGTGGTCCCTGAACCCTTAACAAGATGTGTCCTTGGTAATTGTTGTCATTCCACTACCTTTATTTGCCTGCATGAAGCTTATATACCAACAGCACTTCTGTGTGTAATCATACTGAACCCAGATTGAGAGAAACAGAGGATCAGCGGTTAACACTAATATTATACAAAGTAAAAGGGTGAATTTGCTCACTCTATATGTACAATTAGTCACACAGACATCAAACAGCATCCTAAAACCCAGTAAGTCAAGATTTTAAAATTTTCAAAAGTTATCTAAAAGTAGGTGTTAATCGATTGCCAGCTTGATATCCGCAAAATAAGATATCTACAACATGAAAGCTTTTACACACTCTAGTTGTTAGATGTCTTTTATTTGAGTACGCCCTTGACTGTAATAAATGCATTGTAGTACTTAATACATGTTTTCTAAGCAGCCATAGTTATGACAAAACAAATCTCTTTCTTCAAACCAATCCAAAACTAATTTGTAAAATGGTAAAGGCTTGTTCGTGTGGCATGGAAGTGAACACTAAAGAGTTGACTCAAGGAAAACAAAGGACAGACTATTTTTGTTTGGTTTGATTACTTGCTCTGTCCCATTTCTCCTTAATGTAAATTAGCAAACTCTTTTCCTGGCATCTTAATCCTCTATATGAATGGTACTAGTGGGATCTGATATTCAGATACTGCGAGGCTGACCCATGGACTGAGTTGTGAGATACAGAGGATATAGTTAAGGTTTTTTTTAAATAAAATTGAAGACACTTGGATTTAGTTCCAGGTTTCGCAGGATGCTTCTGCACAATCTGCTAATGGTGCAGAATATCTTGCTAGAAGCCTGCTTGCCCACATTACGGTATTTCTGGTTGGGCCAATGATGAACTGAAACACTATGGTCAAACAGTCTTGCGCTAGGCAAGTGGTAGCTCTTCATAATTTAAGATGGGGCGGAAAATAACTGATAACATAACTACTTCATACTTTCATTGACGTGATGGAGTGCCAAATAATGCCTAAGGAGGTCTTCATTATGTGTGGCCACTTAATTCTAATGGGATTGGTAATGACAGTTACCAGCTGCATTGGAATTATGGGATCTGTGGGAACACTGCACACCTGACTGCATTTAAAATAAAGAAGGGTGTACACTTCTGCCAAAGTAAGCAAGTCTGAAAGATGCAAAAGCTTTGACATCAAGACTAAAGGTGATCAGAAAATGAAGCAAAACCAACAGAATTACTTCATTCTGATCCGCATGAACTTTGATGCAAATGCATACTCAATGCTGGATCACCCACTTTGCAAACAGCAAACCTAACATAAGTCTTCAAGAAGGTATGATGTATATCAGTCAAGGACTATTAGGTTCCATAACTATGTTAGAAGACTACTAATTTATAGAGAGTGGAGCTACTTAAAGGGACATCAACCAAAAGCAGACATTTTTCATTAGATTGAAACCAACCACTGCATGGAAATGAGCTTCATTGCCACAACACACTGTCTCCCACTGCATCATCCTCATCCAATGGCCACACAAAGCCGTCACCCAAGGATCAGCACTTCGCTGGATGTGCTGCTTCATGACAGGGTGCACTCAATCAGTAAGCCTAATATTTGGAGTCCAGCAAGGATCATTGCTGAGTCCCACCCTGTTTAATGCATATATTACCCCTCTCACCAGAATCATCCATGCCTTTGCCATCTACATCATATCCCAAACCGACGACATACAGCTCATACTCTACTTTTCTGACAAAATGCCAAACATCCGGACCAACTGCCCCTCTTGCATGACCGAAGTTGCCAAATAGATGAGAACCACCTGCTGAAGCTCAACACCGACAAGACGAACGTTGTAATCTTTGCTAGAAACACTTCTCTGTGGGACTCCACCTGCTGGCCCACTGAATTCTTACCCACTCCCCTCCCGGCTAACCGTGCCAAGACCCTCAGAATGGTCATCGAGAGCCAACTCACTATGACCAACCAAGTGAATGTAGTCTCTACATCCTGCTTCCACACACTCAGGATGCAAAGGAAGATCTTCAGAGGGCTCCCTAGCAGCAATTGCAGAACCATATCCCAGTCCCTCATCAACAGAAAAACTGGACTGCTGCAGCGCTTCCTATGCCAGAATCAATGCTCAACTGAAACAATCACTCCAGACCATAGAGAACGCTGTGGCCCGGGTGACCATCCACCTCAAATTGACATCACCCTGTACCTCAAAAAGTTTCACTGGCTCCCCATCCACAAAAGGGCACTCTTCAAACACCTCATGCAGACATTCAAAGCCTTACACAATGTTGGCCCCCCATACCTCAACAACCACATCAACTTCAACAAACCAAACAGATACCGCCGCGCAATGGGACCTATATACGCACACATCCCCGGTATGTTTATTTGAACTTCAATTGCGGAACCAGGTTGTTACGGAACTTTAACTGACTTTGACTTGACTCACACTGGCAGTAAGAAATTTAATTTTGGCATGTGTTTTGGCTTCTAATCCACGAGGGTGCTATTTGGACTCCCTATCCCATATTGCATTGGAACTAAATATGTGCTAACCTGAGACTGATTAAGAATCATGGGGATATTTTGAGAGCTAAGTTGCATATTTCATGTGCTGCCTTCAATAAAGGAGGTCCGGTCCGAAATGCGTCAAACATGGAACTGCCTTGTGGTGTGTATTGATGGGAGCTGGTTTTGCCAATAAAGGTTTTTTCAACCTGTGTGTGTGCACTTTGCCTGGGGAACCCTTTTATGGATATATATATATATATATATATATATATATATATATATATATATATATATTCACTGAAAAAACCATCGGTTTCACACACGTTATAGTTAGGAATTAGCATTTAAAAAACCTTAGAAATTCAATGAAAAAACCAAAGGTTTCACACATGTTATAGTTAGCTGGACATTTCACTCGTAAAAAACCATTGAAATTCCCCCGTTATAGTTAGTTCAGCTAACTATAACTCGCGCGCCCGCAATGCACTACTGATGACGTCACATATTACATCACTCATGACATGGTCACTGACATCACTCATGACATCACTGATGACATCTCAAATGACATCACTGATGACATCACTGATGACATCATCCAGTGATTGTGTGTTTTTCTGAAAATTAAATATGTTTTATATTTATGTATATCTCAAGGTCAATGGAAGAATAAATGGGTATATAAGTGTCTAAATGGATGATTTTTAAAAAAAAAAAAATTTGTGTAACTGACTGATTAAGTGTATCATAGTGAATACATGGCTTACTGAGTAATCTTTAAATATGAAAATATCTGTATCAGTTTCTTACTTTGTGTATAAGTGGCTGCATGGGTTGGTGAGTAGCTACATGAGTGTCTATATAGGTTATTAGTTGGTTTTTTATCAGTATGAGTATCTGAGTTTCTGTATGGTTCGGTGGGGGGTATTACTTAGTGCATAGGTGCATGAATGAGTGACTCACTGTTTGTATGTGTTGAGTACAGCATGTGTGCAGGACTGTATGGGTGGATGAGTGTGTGCATGGGTGTGTTAGTGAGTGAATGACTGTCTCTATAGTGTCTTTATGAGTAACTACATATGTTTTAAACTAGTATATGTGACTATTGGTGTATATAAGTGAGTATATGTGAGAGTGAGAGATTGGAAGAGTTCCTGTATGAATAAGTATGTGTTTCTATAAGTTATTGTTTAAAAGAGTAAGTATATGTAAGTTTCTGTAGAAGTAAGTGTGGTGGTGTGTGTATAACTGTATATGAAAGTAAATGGATGTTTGATTCTTTATTAGCATGAGTGACTATGTGTGTGAGTAACTCTATGGATGAGTGGCGTTGTGTAACAGGATGTATAGGTGTATGAATACATATGATGAGTGAGTACATGTATGAGTGACTGTAGAGGACTGTTGGTGAATGACTGTAAGTGTATGTGGTTCTTAGAATTACTGATTAGGTTGTTGTAACTGATATTGATATGTTCATTATTTTGAACATTTTAGTTTCTATTTTTGAATGTGTGTTTCAATGGTTATATTAGGGGAAGAGGAGGTCTGCCACTCTATCACAAGGATGATGTCATCAGTGATGTCATGAGTGATGTCAGTGACCATGTCATGAGTGATGTAATATGTGACGTCATCAGTAGTGCATTGCGGGCGCGCGAGTTATAGTTAGCTGAACTAACTATAACGGGGGAATTTCAATGGTTTTTTCCGAGTGAAATGTCCAGCTAACTATAACATGTGTGAAACCTTTGGTTTTTTCATTAAATTTCTAAGGTTTTTTAAATGCTAATTCCTAACTATAACGTGTGTGAAACCCATGGTTTTTTCAGTGAATTTGCAAGGTTTTTTAAATGCTAATTTTTTTTTTGTTTTTTACATATTTTTATTTTAATTTTCTATCCTTTTTTAAAGACTATGGTTAAATTTTAAAAATTGTACAATATGTTTTTATTTTACCATTTTTTTAAAATAAACAGGTAAAATTTATTAGTATTACATATTTTTATTTTTTTTCCTTTTTTTTTTTTTTTTAACGAGCGCGTACGGTAAGCGCACGTCTTGCTTTAATTACGTTAGATTTCTACGCTGTTTGCGTTCATTTACGCAATTTGCGTAGACGCACGTCACGCGCGCACAGCGCGTAACGTGTACGCTGCACGCGCACGTTACGCGGAAGTGAAGGGGCGTGCCTGTTTTGCGCATGCGCGCGTGCGCGTGTCTTTTTTACGCGCATGCGTACTTTTGCCGTAAGCGTACCGTAAGCGCACCGTAAGCGTACGGTGGGTCATGTGATCATGAAACACAACTTTTGATTGGTTGAAACTACTTTCAGTTCTAGAACTCTCCTACACCACACCCATTCCCCTCATTTCTGCTTGTGATCCCTTAGGAAAAGGAGCTGGGTTGTCTTTGTGATACGATGGCAGAACAGCAGAGCCCTTCTGAGAGTGAGGCTAGCAGCACTACCTTGAGGCAGAGAACGAGGAAACAAAAGACCTCTTTCATATGGGAGTATTTTTCTTTTCCAGAGGGCCAGCAAAAGGTAAATGCACCCTTAGTGACTTGTAAGCTGTGTAAGCGTGTACTTTCAAGAGGGAATCCCAACAAGAAGTATTCCTTCGGGAATCACACCATGTTGAGACACCTTAAGGATGTACACAGAAGGACACATGCTCGACATACTGAAGGTAACCCTTCAGTAAGTCAACCAAGCACATCCACAGCAGCTCAGCCTGGACCATCATCTGCAGGGCTGAGTCCTTCTTCTGCAGGTCAGGTGAGCCCTTCATCTGTGGTGGGAGCATCTCCTTTTTCTTCTCCTCAGGAAATTAACCCTCGGTTTCTGAGGGTTGAAATACGGTGCGCCACTTGTCATGATCTAATTTGTTATAGGGAGACCAGTATTTCCCTAGTGAACAATAAAATAGATCAGCACATTTGTCGTACCGTCTAATATTCCCATTCTTTCTTTCCTCTGTCCCTGCATGAACACAACGGCTCTTTTAAGAGCCAACCTTACCTTTCCTCTATTTTTTATATCTGTTTTTAAAACTTTTTTTTGATTTTTTTTTTTTACCGTACGCGTACGGTACGCGTAATTATTATTATTTTTTTTAAAAAACACTAAAAATCAATTATCACATTACAAGGTCCTTGAGAGACTACAATGAAAAACTGAAAATGTGATTGTGGAGAAGTGGAAAAAAGGGACCATTATATTTTTGACTTACCATACCCACTCAAAAAAATATTTATTCATTTAAATTTTTTTTAATTGCTTGAAAAATGGTTCTAGTTTTCGAAAAATTTCTATCTCAATCTGAAAAAAAAGAAAAAGTATTAATATTTAATAAAACATTTTATATTACAGTACACATATTTACATATTTTTCAAAAAAAATTTTTGCCTTTTTTTTGCTGTTTTCAGAATATATTGCATTTCACTATAAATTGTGAAAGCAATTGCATTCATCATTTAACAGCGGGCAAAAAAAAAATTAACAATCTCAAAGATTGTTTTAAAAAAGCCCACAATCTCTTTTTGCATAAACATAACTTTATAAAAATGCATAATATTCTTAAAAAATATCATCTAATATCAATACTTATTACTTTAAAATACCGTCTGATATTTTTGTTTCAGAAGTATAATCACAAAAATATATCTCAAATAACTCCACAATACATCTGGTTCCATTTCCTTTAGGCCAAATAGTAATTTTAAAATTCTTTTTTGATTAAATTTCCAATGGTAATCCAATAAAAATCTAAAGTTTAAATTGTACAGATCTCACCGATTCTCTGTAACATTTTGGCTTCCGAAAGATTTATTAATAATTAAATAAGTCCACAATAGAATTGTTTACCTTTCCGCATGGCCAAATAGTAATTTTAAAAATCTATTTTGAATAAATTTCCAATGGCAATCAAATAACATTCCAAAATTTAAATTATGCAGATGTTACCGATTTTTTTCTAAATTTTTGGTTTTCCAAAGTTTCATTAAAAATTGAAAAAGTCCACATTACAATTGGTTACCTTACCATTAGGCCAAATGGTAATTTGTAAAATCATTTTTTTTGAAAATTCCAATGGTAATCCAATAAAATGATAAAATTGTTTTGTCCAGATGTTGCCAAATCTCTCTAAAATTTAGGTTTCAGGAAGATTAGATAGGAATTTGCTAAATCAAAAGGCAAACGTTGCTTAAAAATCAATTGGGAATCATTACACAGTGTCCAGCCTTTTTCACATTTAAGATAAACTGTGTAATGACCAGAAGTTACAGTAGGTCCATCATGGAAAATTATTGCAACTGTTACAAAAGTTTTTCCTGAAATTGATAATTGCTGTCCTGTAAACTTCTTTATTAAAGTATCTAATTTTGAACCATCAGCTTTACAGCGTTGCATCATTAAAATTACATACTGTCCGTATTCCTTTAAAATTAACGTTGAAAACATGTCAGATTGACACTCACTGCATTCCATGCTATGATTAGCATCTTTAACTAATTTAGCAAAAGTGACTGTTTTACTTTCTGGCAATGTTAAATAAATAAACCTTTCAGAATCAACATTAGAGCCACATATATTATAACAGTTTTCACAACTATGTTCCCATTTATAAGAGAGACCAAATAAATTTTCAATGGGAACCCCTTCTTCTTCCAGTACCTGAAGAAAAAACATCAAGAATTCCTGTGCGTCTTGCTGTACATTTTGAGAAAACTGTGTTCGTCCTGAACATACATCTAAAAGTTTTCTAATTTCAGTAGCACTTTCTATTTGAGTTTTATCATTACTCAGCTTTTGAAAAAGGAGACTCAACTCAGAACAGAATCTTTTCCCCTGATTTACTATTATCTGCTCTTACACACTCTCCAGACAAAATGCAACATTCAGCACTACATTAGCGTAGCAGTTGACACCAGAGCTATTTTCAAAATGACATCCTACAACCTGTTCTTCATTTTCCTTTTTCTTTTTGCTTGCAATTACATCACTCCTCTTTTTTTTCCTCCTCTCTACATCTTCATTACAGATATTCTCATTTCTCCTCTTACGAGAAACTACACGTTTCTCCAACACAGGATACTGACCTAAATGAGGAGCATAGCTTCTTCTTAATCTATTATACTCCTTTACACAATTTGCATCAGCACTAACTTTTGAGTCATCAAAGTCTATCATGAATAAACCTGATAATGTTTTCACTCGTGACAAAGCAACATATGCCATACCTTCTTTGAACACAGTTGAACCAATGTTCACAAATGCACAATCTACAGTCAATCCTTGAGACTTGTGAATAGTTACAGCATATGCTAGAGAAAACGGAAACTGCTTCCCACGTACATATAAGTCTTTCACAAGCATGAAACGAACTGAACAACGACAAATGTCTTTAACTTCTTCTATCTGATCAAATTTTATTTTTAAACATTCAATTCCATCTTTTTTCTGATAATTAATAAAACCCACAACTCTTCCCATAGCTCCATTAACTAAACCTTTTTCAACATCCAAATTTCTCCTTAAAAATACTCTACAGTTCATGCAAACATATAGATTTTTTTCGAATCCAGCTGTTTTGGAAATGTTCTTCTCTAGTGAATCCAATTTATTTTTCAGTGTGCCTGTTAATGTGACAGTAATTCTTCCATCCTCAATTTTGTCCACTGCTTCCAATTTCCTGATATCTTCCTTTTCCAATTTCAAAAGCTCCTCATTGAATATTGAGCATTCACGTAGAGTTGGCATTAAGCAGATGACACTTTTCTTTTCTGCAATGTTCTTGTATATCTTCTCTGCAACTATTTCTTCCTTTGGGAATAAATTATGTAGCAGCCGACTCTGTAATGCTTTCGTGCCAGCTTCAGTGAGTAGTCCAATTCTGATATCTTTCAGAATACTTCCATATTCTTCATCGTTTGCTTGCCTCATATTAGTAGTAAGTTCCTTGTACTCAAAGAAGGACCAAATATTTGCATTACCGATGCTTCCCAATGACTTCTTTGTGTCTTCATGTGTCACAGTATTAAACACTGGTTGTCCTTTAACTGGAGTAAGTTGCAAAAGATCCCCAAAAACTATGACGTGTTTTCCTCCAAATAACACGTCATAGTCTGTCTTCAGAATTTGCTGCATTCTTAAATGCACAAAGGCAAGCATTAAGTTTGATACCATGCTCACCTCATCAATAATGAGAACTTGCATCTTCTTCAATACTCTTGAAACTTCCAAGCATGCTTCTCCAGTTAGCTTGTTGTATTGTATTTTGTTCTCATGCTCCACTGGTAACATTAGCAAACGATGTAAAGTGATTCCTTTTATGTTATATGCTGCTAACCCAGTTGGAGCAGTAACCACACAAGACAAAGTAGAATCCGTTTTTTGCTGTAGGTAGCTTCTGATGACTTTTATAAGGAAACTTTTTCCAGTTCCAGCTTGTCCGCTTACATACATCCTGATTGGATGAAATGATGTGCATGAGCACTCTTTTTTTTCATGTAGAAATCCGTGATCAATTTTGTTTCTGATCTCTTCATAAATTTGTTGCTGCTCTTCGTTCAGTTGTCTTTCCAAATTTTGTAAGTCTATAAATTCTTCTTGAGCTTGATTCATAGCCGTTTCCACTTCATTCATGGCTATTGATGCTTCATTTTCAACGATTGGTTGTCCTAGGGGATCTTGACTGAGTGTTCCTGAACTTTGGCTGTCCTGAGAACTGTCTCTAGCTATTTCTGCTGCAATTGTAGTTTCCTGTTCAATTTCTTCATTTAACATTTGCAGATAAGTTGAGAATGTACTGCATTGTATGCTGTCTTTGCAAGCATTAAAAGAATCTTCATAGCTTTGAAATTCTCCCAGTAGTTCATCCTCTGTACGCCATGGTTTAAACAGCTGTAAAAGAGCCAAGTAGTAAAATTCCTTTTTGTCAGTAGTGTCGCAACTCAGCTTCCTGTGATTTATCAAACTTCCTTTTGTTTGCTTCACCAAACATCCTTCCTCACCAATGACTTTATATTTTCCATTGTTGATGTCTTCTGTGGCTTTCCGTGAATAAATGTAGTTCTGCAGCACTTCATAGAGACACATGTTCTCCAGATGATGACTTCTCTTGGGATAATATGTGTCCAACATGTTTGATTTCAAAATATCTGTACTTTCTGGGTCATTCTCGGCCAAATATTCAATTTCTCCAACAGATTTCAGTACCCGATTTCTCATTGCTGCAAGACCTAAACTTGCCCAAATTATTCTTCTTGATTTCGAGTAGAGACTTGCAGAAGATAACCTATCTGAACATTCGTAGGATCCAATTTCTCGATGCGATAACATCTTCAAACTGAAACTGTACAGCTTCTTACTGACAGTCTTCTCGTGAGAAATCTCTTCCCACATTTCCTTCAATTCTGTTTTTTCTGATTTCGTAATGTAAGACGTTACATATCGAGCAACAGCAATGGAATTGTCAGCTACATACTGTATATCCATGTTAGCATTCCACATGGATAAAATGACTGGGTTGTAGTCATTTATATTTTTTGATTCTTCTTTTCTTTTAAGGTTGTAGGTATTCTTAGGTGATTTTCTTGTGATAGTATGTCTCACAGATGACATAAAACTGTTTACTCTTCCATTTGAAAGAACAGGTCTAGGAAATCCAAATCGACATTTAGTGTAGTATTTATCTTTGCTCTTGTATTTCCGTCGACAGTATTTTCCACACCGATGACTTTGGAAACGTAAAACTTGCTCCTTTAACTTTTTCTCTTCTGTGTTTTTTGGTATAGCACATGTTGCATATTCTTCAATGTAAGATAACACTGCTTCATCAGCATCTGTTCCAAACTTTGGGGCATCCTTGATCCACAACAGCATATGAATATGAGGAGCACCTCTTGCCTGGTACTCTTTTCTCCAAAAGAAATCCACTACTTCTCCTAGAGGTGGATTTTTTTTATTGCAGATGAACGACATCATAGCCTCAAATCTATGATTGAAATATCTGCAAACATTAACCGGATCCAATGAGCACAGTTCTCCTGCTGTCTTGTATTCGATGTTTTTAATGTTTGAATTTGCCTCTCGTAGAAAATCCAGTAAATCATCCCAAGCGTACTCAGCACAGCTTAGGGTAACGAACCATGTTGGTGTTCCTAAATTCCGTAACATGCATTTTAATTCACCATGGCGTCTGTACCAATATTCATTTGTCCCACGCTGACAAGCCATCAGATTGATCAGTTGTGTTTCCAAATGATCATCTCGGTGCTGCACTTTCTCCATAAAATCCTTAGCAGACACATTTTGTAAATGTACTCCACTTTTTAAAATGTGATTTACTGCATAAGACAGTGCAGACAAGTCGCTTTCAAATAAAAGATGGAACAAATAAGGAATACTTTGTCGAAATCTGGGATCTTCAGCATATAGTCTTGTAGTCCGATACTCAGAAGCTGGAATCTGTTCCGGACGTTCATCGTATCGTCCTCCTTTTCCTTTAGGAAACAGCTGGGGAAAACATCGAGCTTCCAAGCTCTCCTCCCATACACTCACGGGAGTTCCTTTTGCTTTCTTCATCTGAAACAGATCAATACTGTCTCCCATAACTTCTTTTGAATGAAGAGGATGTATGCTAAAATGTTCATAAATTTCTTCTTCCTTTGACTTGTCCACTTTTTCAATTTGTCCAGTTGGTGTTTCTGTGTCTTCTTGTAAATCTTCTTTTTCTTCTTCTTCTATATAAATTGATTCATACCATTTGTTATTCCTTTTCAAATACAAATTTGCTCTTTGTACTTTCCGTACATCTACCAGCTCCTGCCAAATCTTCTTATTCTTTGTAGGTACACCATTAACCAGAATAATTAATGGTTCAGTTTCCAAAGTATCCGCATCAATAGTTTCCATATTTTTTTTCAAATCCAAGGGCAAATACACCACTCTACCTTTTAAACCTCTCAGTAAATCTGAAGGAGGTAATTTACCAGTTTTGGGCTCCATACGTACTATGGTCTGGAACGGATGAACACATTGAATGAGTATAGACTCATATGTATTTAATTCAGAAAGTTCAGCAGGAATAGCATCCAATTCTAAATTATTATGTACAGCTCTGGTCGGCATTCTATTTTCTTCTAACTTATTATAACAGTATTTACAAATACGCTGAACTTCACCCAATTCAAAACAATTTTCAAGAAATATATATGTGGCAAAATCCTTCCACTTATAATTATCTTCATTTTCACTTTTTCTATAGAGATCAACATACCTGGTTTGTTTTCTATAATGAGTTCTGCGGCAACAAATACAAGTAATATTTGGTCTTTCATTAGAGATTTTTTCAAATTTTGTTATGTGATCATTAAATGTCTTACTTACAAATGGTTGTACATTCTCTTCCACTTCTTCCTCATTTACTGTGTCCTTTTCTGCACTGTTTTGTTCAGGACCAAAGTAACAAAACTGAATTTCATCAACAACCTTCTCTACATCTGATACTGACCCACGGAACAGAGCCCTATTCAATTCATCTAACTTTATTGCTGGACTTTTAGCAAAATACAACCGTCTCACAAACTTTCTCATTTCAGTATGATGAACAGCCAGCATTCTAAAATGATGGAAAACACTAATACACACTTTTCTAGATAGACAAGCCAGAGAATGACCCTGCAAACCAGTATTCTCTCTCACTCTGCATGGATCTAGACTTTGAAGCACCTTAATCTTCTGTTTTACACTTTTTTTACTATATTCTCTTAGAAACTCACGAAATTTATCAATAGATTCCTGACGCACAGTGCAAATACTACTACAATTCCAAGTGTACACTGGGGCTTTAGGACGTCTCCCCATAGCCTCATCCGCCATCACTTGTACCTCATCTCTTGGAACCATTATCTCCTTCTCCATTATGCAACCATTTTTCACTTCGTAAGCACGACCTCTGGTGTCAACTGCATGCAGCAAACTATTACTTTGAAAATAGCTCTCTTCATTAAAAAAAGGTTCACTACTTGAACTATGCATCCATTTTCCTAAAAACACTTTACAAAAGTTTGTTCTGTTCACTACTCTTTTCCTTTTGCTTTGTGATTTCAGTACATTAACCATTTTATCTAATGTACGCATCCTATTCAAAATTAAAATGAATAGTTTCCTTTTTAATTCTAATGCCTTTGCTGCAATGGCTTCAATTTCTTTTTTTCTCTTATAAAACTTAGCCTTTTGCTTATATTTCTTCACATCCTTTATCAAATTGGACATAACTCTTCTCTGAAACATTTTTCTACGTATCTCTTTAAACGCTGTTTTTCTGTTTAAGTTAATCTTTTTAGTTGCAGAAGGTATATTTGCATTAACTAAATGCTCAATTTTTTCCTCTCCTTTGCTATTGAAAACATTCTTTCCAGTACAGACATTTTGTACATTTTTCCTTTTTTTGAATATGTTCTTTAAAAAATTTTTTGTCTGCTTACCAGAAGATTTTTTCTTTTTCCCAACATGAGCATCTCCAACTAACTTAGGTCCTCCAGTTGTCTTCAAATATAGGTTTTTTTTGTGGTCTTTCTTTATTCTGGATTTTGTAGGCACCTTAAATTTTGTTCACTGCTCTTCAGCAATACCTGAAAAAAACTAAAAAAAAATTCCTTTATTTTATTTAAATATATTACTACATTTTTTATGTTCTTTAGAAATCTTAAAATACTATAAACCCCTTTCCTATAAATGAAAATCACAATAACACATTAGTCACAAAACGAAATTTCTTTTTTTTGGCAAGTGATAAGTACTTTTACAGTCTGACACATTATGAATCCACTTTTCAGATTATTAAAAAAGCACATGTCCAAACAACATTTTCAGACCAGCAAAATGTGTAACCTGGGTGACTGACTACACTCCAGCAAGGGCAACCAGCCTTAGTGAAGCTGAATGTATTTGCATTACTGACTGCAACCTCAAACCCCACTCGGTTGTGAATACTGTGCATGATTCCACAGGGTAAGCAGCTGAGTGTGTGCTAAGAGTCTGCTTCTGCACCAAAAAATGGCTCCCCCTTTCCATCTAATGCAACTGTGAAATCACCAGAGCAATACGCAATAAATCTCTGCCTGTAATTCCTATATGCACACAGAGTCATGTTTTCACATTAGTCACAAAACGAAATTTCTTTGCCATTTTGAAAGCACACTTACTACTCTTTTTTTTTTGCAAGTGATAAACACTTTTACAGTCTGTCACATTTTGAATCCACTTTTCAGATTCTTAAAAAAGCACATGTCCAAACTGCTTTTTCAGACCAGCACCATGTGTAACCTGGGTGAGTGCCTACACTCCAGCAAGGGCAACCAGCCTTAGTGATGCTGTATGTATTTGCATTACTGACTGAAACCTCAAACCCCACTCGCTTGTGAATACTGTGCATGATTCCACAGGGTAAGCAGCTGGGTGTGTGCTAAGAGTCTGCTTCTGCACCAAAAAATGGCTCCCCCTTTCCATCTAATGCAACTGTGAAATCACCAGAGCAATACGCAATAAATCTCTGCCTGTAATTCCTATATGCACACAGAGTCTTGTTTTCACATTAGTCACAAAACGAAATTTCTTTGCCATTTTGAAAGCACACTTACTACTCTTTTTTTTGGCAAGTGATAAACACTTTTACAGTCTGTCACATTTTGAATCCACTTTTCAGATTCTTAAAAAAGCACATGTCCAAACTGCTTTTTCAGACCAGCACCATGTGTAACCTGGGTGAGTGCCTACACTCCAGCAAAGGCAACCAGCCTTAGTGATGCTGAATGTATTTGCATTACTAACTGAAACCTCAAACCCCACTCGCTTGTGAATACTGTGCATGATTCCACAGGGTAAGCAGCTGGGTGTGTGCTAAGAGTCTGCTTCTGCACCAAAAAATGGCTCCCCCTTTCCATCTAATGCAACTGTGAAATCACCAGAGCAATACGCAATAAATCTCTGCCTGTAATTCCTATATGCACACAGAGTCATGTTTTCACATTAGTCACAAAACGAAATTTCTTTGCCATTTTGAAAGCACACTTACTACTCTTTTTTTTGGCAAGTGATAAACACTTTTACAGTCTGTCACATTTTGAATCCACTTTTCAGATTCTTAAAAAAGCACATGCCCAAACTGCTTTTTCAGACCAGCACCATGTGTAACCTGGGTGACTGCCTACACTCCAGCAAGGGCAACCAGCCTTACTGATGCTGTATGTATTTGCATTACTGAGTCCAACCTCAAACCCTTAAAGTATTCTTTATTTTTACCAGTACACCTTAATTTATCGTGAAAACATAGTCCATATTATTTTACATGTTCCTCACATTTAAATTTCTCCCAAAACAGAAAATAATAAACACAACTTCAACAAAAGGAATTCCATTTCTATTATTCATTTCTTAATTTACCATATACATCCCCTCTCAAACTCTAAACTCACCTTTAAAATTAGTTAGCTGTGAAAGAAATGTGGCACTCAAACAGCAGATTATCAGAGCCAGGATCTCTGTTCTTTACACCTCTCTCCTCTCAGCAGAACCAGATAATGGCAAACTTTCCCTCTCTTTTTCCACACATATACATGTTAATTTCAAATCTCAGTGCTTCCCCCTTTTTTTCAAATGTAATCACACATTTCTATTGGTTGAAAACCAACCCTTTTCCAAAAGTACCCTTCCCCCAACTTGACTTCTGCCTAGTACCCTTCCCCCAACTTGACTTCTGCCTGCTACCATAGCAACAGCTCATGGAACACTGCTGTGTGGAGTTAGGTCAGAAGTTCACCAAACAATGTTTCAATTCCACAGAGCAAGAGTGCTTGACTTTTCAAACCTAACAGCAAATCCATAGTACTGTTCTTTGGTAACACATTTTTCTGTACCAATACAAAACATGCTTCTATTAATTTACACATACAGCCTAGTTTTTATTCTAGAATGGTATGAAACAGCCAATCAGTTCTTTTTTTTATGAAAAAAATATGTATGCCTCCATTTCCAAACTGTCTTTCATTTCTTTTTACCATTCTACTGAATTACACCTCCTGAGTGCATCCAGTTCTCCTTTGAAGATGTTCACAGTGTGGATTGTAGGGCACAGCTATGTCTTCTGGAGTGAAAAGTATGCAGAGAAAACAGATATGGTGAGAGACCTTGCTTTGCCAAATGTAGACATTAAATGGATTGGTCAGAGAGGGTTAAAGTGGCACCAATTGATGCCATTGGTGAAATCCTTCATGCAAATCCAACACCCTGACCTCATAATAGTGCACTGTGGTGGCAATGACCTAGGCACTTTGACTGGGGTAGGTCTGGAAATGCTTATGAAGAACACCTTTGCACAACTGTTTTCACTTTTCCCTAAAACTGCCTTTGTGTTTTCTAACATATGCCAAAGGCAAAAATGGAACTGGTCCAATCATTTCTGTCCGCAGATTGACAAAGCAAGAAAGCACGTCAACAAATCTGTTTCTGCTTTCCTCCGTGACTATGGTATGGGTTCCATTTACCACAACAACTTGCGTTACGACATGCAAGACATTTATAGAGGAGATGGTGTGCACTTCAATGATGAAGGGAACAGAGTCTTCCTCTTGAACCTTAGACTCTGCATCGGTACTTACTTGTAGGTACCACTAAAAAATCACTTCATAAACACAACGGCTCTTTTTAGAGCCCCCTAATATCTAAACTTTTAAATCTGCATTTCATTTCTTTTATTTTATTTTTTTTCTACCGTACGCGTACGTTGAGCTTACCGTAC
The DNA here is from genome assembly GCF_964204655.1 of Triturus cristatus. Classification (NCBI taxonomy): domain Eukaryota; kingdom Metazoa; phylum Chordata; class Amphibia; order Caudata; family Salamandridae; genus Triturus; species Triturus cristatus. The sequence continues at coordinate 779,079,101 of NC_140592.1, forward strand.
GCGTACCCCGCGATTTTTTTTAAAATCAATAAATGTTTTCTTTGTACTTTTCTGTCCTTCTTTGACCCCCTTACAAATGTTAGGGGGTCTGTAACTCCTCCTTGCCCCCTTTTCAAGATATCACTCTTTTTTTTCTGAGTGAAACACACGAAATGGCGGCCGCCGCTTCCTGGTTTCGACCGATTCGAATGTTTACTAAGATCTAAGAACCAATCAGAATCGCGCTCGCGCACGCCACCGTACGCGTACGGTAAGCGCACCGTAAGCGCACCGTAAGCGCACCGTAAGCTGGCTCAGATATATATATTGATTTAAAGGCTATTTTCTCAGAATCTACTGAACAGATTTACACCAAACCTACAAAAGGCACTTCCTTGACCTGAGGACTACCTCTCTGCCGAATTTCAAGTAACTCTGTTCAGCCGTTCGGGCTGTAGCTGTGTCTAAAGGTCCTATGGAAAAATGCATGGGAAAAACGCGTTTTGGGACCCCCCTTTTATCTCAGCCCCCGCTTGACGAATCCCCCCGAGACTTTCAGGGTAGGAGCGGAGCGTAGCGCCCCACCTATTTTGAAATCTTCGCGAGGATTCGTCGACCGGCGCCAAAGTTATTCAAAATAGAATGTTGCGGATTTCCTATGGAAACAGGGTCCTAACTATAACTACCTACTGGCGACCGCCAGTAGGTAATATATATATATATATATATATATATATATATATATATATATATATATATATATATATATATATATATAGTGCCCATCTTCAAATAATTATTTTTTTGCTCAAAGAAAAAAACATTCAAAGCTGGCAGCCATGCATATGAGCGTATGCACAGCAAACTTCTTGATGTATTTTTTCCTGCTAGATAAGAAAAAACATTCTAAGAAGGCCTTTGCGCGTGCATTGTATGGCGGCTATTTTCTAAAGATTTTTCTTTTGCTTTAAGAAAAATCAGTCTTTGATGGCTGATGTGTCTGCATTCACCTGTACAGCGGCCATATGGTAGGACAAGCATTGGCATAGCCAATAGGTCTCGCCTTTGTGACCTTATAAGTGTTTAGCGATGCAGTATATTTTCTTGCCATCTTTCCCCATGCTGGCTGTCAAATCCAACGCTGACCTGATAAAAAGGCAATTTACGGAACCTCTGTACAAGAGCGGGCGGCGAATGATTGGAATAGTTAATGAATAAACCTGTATTACTTAACTTTTGCAAACTGCATCACCCTGAATTAATTATTTATTGTGTAACTCTGCAAACCGACTCGCCTACAGGCATTCGCTCTATGGAAGAGTGAAATGATGAATGAATAAACTTGTATTGTGTAACGACAAACCGAAGCGCGTTGAGGTGTACATTCTTTGAAAGAGTAATATGAATGAATAAACCTGTATCCTGTGACTTTGCCCACTGAATTAATCATGTAGAGGCATGAGTTTTTCTTAAAGAATGGGTGCACAGATTGCTCTAAAAATATAGGTACTGAGAGTTTTCTCCTGAGAAGAATCTTTGGTAGACTGCATGCAATGAGCACAGCGGGATGTCATGCATTCTTTGACGTGCAGGGAGAGCACATTTTGAACCGTCTGCACTTTAGAAATAAGACCGCCTTGCACACAAAGGTGTATTAGCATAACACATTACCTAAATAGGCTTGTTTGCAAAAAGCAAGACTGCAGGGTAACATTTTTGATTCTTGTTTAACGTCTGTCTACAGAAAACATTAGTTTTCTATTTCCGAGCACTAATGCCATCCATTATCCATAGAGGACCTGGCATATCTTGGATGTTTACATGGTTACACTCTGTTCCATTAGCTTTACGTTATGGCTTTCACATGATATCAATTATTTTATATAATGTTGTATGCATGGAATAATAGCGCCACTGTGGGCCGTACTGTGTGTTTTACAGGCATTCACTCAGACTGCAAGCCGTGCATGTTGGCATTTGCAAATGGTTGTTTGTTGTTGACATTGAATGTAGCAATGTTAGTGGATGATTTTTTTTTATTGATTCTTATTGTATGTATGTGGCATGTTTTGTTCCACTAAATGTACTTTTGACACCATGATCAATATTTATAGGTACTATTATTGTTTTTAATTAGGAAAGAAACTACAGTTTAGCTCATTTCTATGATCCCACACTATTTAGCCTGCCTGCCTCAGCCCGCTCCACGTCCTGCCCCTCGCCTCCAGCCCTTAGCCGTCACCTGTTCTCCCGCATTCATTTATTTATTTCAACCAGGTTTTTCTCCCGCTTTATTATTCTTTTTAACCTCATTTTCCTTTTGCTTTGTTCCCACCCTCCCCACCCCCCGGACAGCCCCTGCTCCCAGCCTCTCATCCCTCCCCCATTTAATGTTGGCTGCTGTGCGGTGGTGCCACTGGCGCGCCAAAGGTAAGCCCGTCTGTGACCCGACCGCGACCAGCGCCAGGGACCCTGGATCTCCCACCATACACCGCTACGACCCAGCCACCCTCCTCGCACTCAACCCAGGAAGAAACAACAACTGCCAGCAGGCCACGCCTAACACAAACCACGGCCAGTTCTCCTGCCTCCACTGCTGCCAGACCTTCACCACCGTCCCGGCCGCCGACACCCCAAGATGCATCCTCCTCAACGTGTGCTCCATGCACCGATATGCCGTGGAAATCTGGAACCTCCTGGACTCGCTCTCATCCGACGTCGCCTTCTTCACTGAAACCTGGACTAACGACTCAACTGCCCCTGACATCGCCATCGCCATCCCGGTTGGGTACAAGAATCAGAGGAAGGACCGCCCCAACCACCCAGGAGGAGGCATCGCCATTGCACACAAAAGCTCCCAACCACCCAGGAGGAGGCATCGTCATTGCACACAAAAGCTCCCTCTACCTCACCACCTCCAGCGAAAACCTCCCAGCCGCCAAACACCTGCACTTCCATATCCAGACCAGCCCTAATTCCACAGTCCGCGGCACCCTCGCCTACAGACCCCGGCCCCAGAGTATCATTCGCCGGCACCATCACCGACCTCATCGCAACCCACGGCATCGCCGCCACAGACTACATACTCATCGGAGACCTGAACTTCCACCTGAACAACCTCAGTGACCCCAACTCCACTGCCCTCCGGGACAACCTTGCCAGCATCAGACTGAAACAACTCGTCACCACACCGACCCACAAGCCAGGACACACTCTCGACCCCATCTTGGCTGGAGATAGCAGCTTCCACTTCAGCCACACCACGCAGCCCCCATGGACCTACCACCATTGCGTACACTTCGTAGTCAACAAACCCAAGCCACCGAAACTGGCTCTGCGCCACCCGCGTGGCAACTGGAGCAGAGTCACATAAGAACAACTCCACTCCAACCTCAATGGCAACACCCCCTCTGCTGCAACCGACGCTAACCTCGCAGCCATGGAATTCCACACTTGTATTGCCAACTAGGCAGACAAGCTCACCCCGCTGCGCAACCGCGACAAGCAACGCCCCAGAAAAGCCGCCTGGTTCACCACCGATCTCCAAGAAGCCAGACGCACCTGCAGATGCCTGGAGAAGAACTGGAGAAACAGCAAGACACCCGACAACCGCACCACTTACTAGGACGCTATGACAGAATACCATCAACGCATCAGAACCACCAAAAGGACCTTCATCCACAACAGAATCCTCACCAACTCTGGCACCTCCAAGGAACTTTCCGGCGTCATCCAGCAATTCACCAAGCCCTGCTGCGAAGCCACTAACATCACCCCCTCCCAGGATCTTTGTGTCAAACTCGGATCCTACTTCCACCTGAAGATAAAGAACCTCTACGACAACTTCGACGACCAGCCCGCCTAGGGACAACGCCAGCCAGACCACCATCTTCACCTGGACACCGATCACGACCAAGGACACCGCTGCGACCATAAAAGGCTTCCACTCCGGGGCCCCCACAGACCCCTGCCCACCTCACATATACCACAGAGCCACCACCACCATCGCACCCATATTACAACGTGCCATCAATACCATTTTCAAGACTGACTCCTTCCCCGACTACTGGAAACGTGCAGGAGTCAGGCCCCTACTCAAGAAGCCCTCAGCAGACCTGACGGACCTCAAGAACTATCAGCCAATCTCGCTCTTCCCTTTTGCAGCTAAAGACACTGAGAAGACCGTCAACGCAGCACTATCAAGGTTCATCGAAGACAACGCCATCCTCGACCCCTCCCAACCTGGATTCCGAAGCAACCACAGCACAAAGACCGCCCTACTCGCCGCTGCTGACAACATCCATGCACTCCTCGACCAAGACCACATCTCGGCCCTCATACTGTGCGACATGTCAGCAGCCTTCGACACAGTCTCCCACCGCACACTCACAGAGAGACTACACGACGCCGGCATACAATTCACCGCCCTCAACTGGATCAGATTGTTCCTTACCGGCAGAAGCCAAAGGATCAGACTGTCACCCTTCCTCTCCCAACCCACTGAAATCAACTGCGGAGTCCTACAGGGATCATCACCCTCTTCAACGTCAACATGGCCCCCCTCGCCACCATCGTCCGACGGCACGGCCTCAGCATAGTCTCCTATGCCGACGACACCTAGCTCATTCTCTCCCTCAGCATGGACCCCACCACCACCATACTCAACTCCCAGGAAGGAACTCGACTCAGAGAAGACAGAAGTCCTCGTCCTCGGAATCACCCCTTCGGCATGGAACAACACCTGGTGGCCCAACCTCTGCAGCCCCCTGACCCCCACAGACCACGCCAGGAACCTCGGCATAGTACTCGACTCCTCACTCTCCATGAATAGACAGGTCAACACCGTGACCTCCAGCTGCTTTAACACCCTCCTCATCCTCCGTAAGAACTTCAAATGGATCCCCCCAGAGGCAAAGAAGACAGTCACCCACGCACTCATCACCAGCATGCTCGTCTACGGAAACGCCCTCTACGCCGGCATTAACAAGTCCCTACTCCGCAAGCTCCAGACAATAAAGAACACTGCTGCCAGACTCGTTCTCGGAGTCCCTCGATACGAACACATCAGCCAACACCTACGCAAGCTCCCCTGGCTCCAGTCGAGAAAAGAGTCAACTTCAAGATACTCACTAACGCCTACAAATGCCTACATAACACCGGACCCCAATACCTCAATGACAGAATCTCCCTGCACGTGCGCAAATGCAACCTCCGCTCCACCAACCTCCTCCTCGCCGAAACCCCGCTCATCCGCAGAGCCAGAGCAGGGGAAAGATCCTTCTCCTACAACGCGGCCAAGACCTGGAACGAGCTCCCCATCGATATCAGACGTGCCCCCTCCCCAAACACCTTCGGGAATGCGCTGAAGATCTGGCTCTTCGACTGATACGGAACTGCTAAACCCTGCCCTCCCCCTCCCCCCTGCCAGCGCCTTCAGACCCTCACGGGTGAGCAGTGCACTTATCATTCCCCTGATCGATTGATTGATTGACTCAGTATGTTTACTTCCGTGCTCTTTTTGCTCATTACACAAAAGCTATATAATATTTAAAAGCTTATTTTTTACTTTTTCAACAGGTCCTGCAATTGCTGCTTCAGTCTTTTCTTTGAGAGCCAAAGACAAGAAATGTCTATACTCTGTGGATGATCATGATTCTGAAAGAAGAGACGATGATCACCATTCCCCAAGTGAGTGGAAATTGCATTTGTGTTTTATTAATGAATATAACAATTACTTCAAAACTCATTTAGAGCCCTGGCTGCCACCCACTCCCAGTAGGGCACTTCTTCAAAATCCAGATAGGTAAATCATATTGTAATATATTGGCATTTATTGCGGACAGGTAGCACGCTACTACATGGGATACTTACAACATGAGAGACAGTTGTGATTTATATTGAGTTACAGTTTGTCATTCTATATATTACACAATTTGTAGGTAGCTTGCCATGCAATTTTTCATGACACATGTTCTTTGGAAGTTATGCAATCTGTCATGTAGTTGTTCATTCATGTTGATTGGGCATGTGGACGAGCAGTGATCAGGCGAGTAGACATGAGTGAAGTTATGTAAGTATACATCTACCATCTGGCAATAGTGGTACCAGTGAAACACTTCGTGGAGTCGTCCCAGAAGCCACAGAATCTGAATCCTATTTATTACTTAGGATGTTTATGCATCAGGAGTGATTATGTTGTGGTGACAAAATTGTCAGTACCATCACATCGCAGGTTATTATATCGGGAGTGCTTTACTTCGTGGATAAGGTTGTTAGGTTTACGTTTACCTTTAATATAAATGTATGTGTGTGTGTATGTGCACATGTACACACTTGAGATGCATATAGATACACCTATTTACATTTTCCTACATTTATTAATAGTTTAAACTACCCATCCCTAAACCATAAGAAAAACTCCTTGCTACCTATTCATCCCTGCTCCCTAAAATGTTCTTACTACTTTTATACACTAAACAGCCCTAAAATCCCAACACTTCATGCTATCCCTATACACTAACGGTCTCAGAACCATAAAAACTCTATACAACCCCTGTACAGTACCCATCCCTGAACACTGCCTAAACCTATGTAAACTTATACATTTAAACTTTAAATCCATATACTAAATTATATATATATATATTTAAATTAATTATATATAATTTTAAATTTGAATTCTTAAAATTACATGATTTTTAAAGTAATAATTATTTAATTTTAATTTAAGTTGAATTCCAATTACCAATGCAATTTGAAGTGATTTCATCTTAACAAGATATATGTATATTACTGAATACAACTTTACACAAACTACAGAGCCCAACTCGATTGGATCAATTTAAGATCTCTCTCGTCGATCTAAGGAGAAAAGAATCCTTTTGCTTTAAAGAACTCTCACCCACCGGGGGTACCCCTTGGTGGCATGCTTTTCTAAGTGAAACAGCAGAAACATGCATATTTAATCAGTGAAAAGGGGGAGGGTGAGCAGGGAGATCCCAGCAGAGGATTGAAAGCATAGAACAGATGAGGTGGATATCACTTATTTTTCCATTTAACAAGAAGCTTTGGGAAAGACGCAGAATCTTTGGAAGGTCTTAACAATGGCATCATGATGTGGATAGAAGGTAACTGGCTGGCCTTAAACAGTGACCAAATGGAACTTAGGAATTCCGGCTCAAAAATGTTTTGGCACTTTCTAGCCAAAGAATACATTCTTTCATTATTGGGTGCTGCATTCCAAAAATTCAAATGTTATAAACCATGAGACTAATCTTTGAACAGATTTAATTGATGTAAACACAGGTGAATGCTTAATCAAAAAATAGCTTTTATTAATTGTGGCTGCAACCTTTTTTGGAACAGCCTGTCAGAGTAACATTGACAGTAGCATGATAGCATTTTAACCCACCATGGCTACTGAAGATTCTGAAAAGAAGTCACATTTTGCAAATGTTAAGAATGGACTGGCTGCCAGCAATGCAGCAAGATATGTTTGAAGCAGCCAAACTAGTACATAAGTGTGCCTGTTCTTCTGCCCCTTTTGCACCATAATAGCCTATTTAATTGATTCATCCCTGGAGAACATATATTTGCTATAAAGAAAATAAGTTATTTTTTCCCAAATGGGAAAGGTTTTAATGGTAGATATATCCCTAGCTTCACCTGACGATAAATAATAGATTAACCTTCCATTGGCTCTTTACCTGTACCAAAATATTTTTAACATTTGGAATTAAATGGAAACATTTGTTTACCGAGCAGTCCCATAGTTCTCTTGTGTTCTCTGTTAGTCATTGCAGTCCTTGGATACATACATCCAGTGTGACAAGGGTCATCATCAAACATGCACAAACTTTTTCCTTTGTCACTCAGATAATGTCTGCCTACTTGTAAGGCTGAAGTAATGCTGAATTCGGCTCCAATGGTGGTGCCAGAGATGGTGTCACAGGTGGTGCCAGGGGCACAAGGTTCAGCATCTTATCCATGAGCTTCCTCGGAAGATGCACCAAGGCTGGAAGCCCGTGGAGGCACTAAGCCAGGTACATTGTGGTTAGAGCTGCTGGAATCAGCAAGCTTGCATGGATTTGACCCATCTTTGGAGAGTAGACTAGAGGGTGGCGGGCTTGTCCTGATAATGCACAACATGGCCAAACAAAAGGCTTCAACTTCAGTAGAGTTAGCAGAGCTTGAAACTCTGTTTTATCGTCTTCTGAATATGCTCAAACAACGAGGAAAAGACCAGCTTTGGAAAATGGCACCTCTGGGGCTCCAAACGGTCCTAGGAATGGTACAATTTCTTCCAGGATGAAAAGAACCTCTCCTTAGTGTGATGTTTTTTATTTTATTTTTTTGCAGGAGAATCTCATTTACACAACGACAAAACGGCATATAGGCAATGAATGCAAAAGAAGGTATCCAAGATGTAGAAAATAAATCTTATAGTGGTAATTTAAAGTTCAGTTTACAGGTTCTTTGCAAAAAACATTTAAATGAGTTACAGTTTACTGAGCTAACTGTAACTTTCACCTCTGCCATGGTCTCCTTATGTCCTCATATATCACATTTATTTTTTGTAATTTTTTTTTATCCTTGTATAGCGCACTACTCACCCGCAAGGGTCTCAAGGCGCTTGTACGAATACCGCTGTGGAACCCATCCTGGCTATCCCTGTGAGGCGTCCACTCCTGGGCACCCCCAAGGTGGAGGCCAGGCATCCTTATCGTTGTGGGGGCCGTTGTGGAGATTAAGCAAGCTATTGCCCAGAGTTGCAGAGTGGGACTCCATGATTGGAATAGGCCCCGAGGCAAGAATTATCAGGTCCGTGGAATTTTTGAGCCCATGACCCGCCGAGGCGGGGAATTGAACCCTGGTCCCGGGCTAGACCTCTGCATCAGGGTCTGCCGCTCTAATCATTGAGCCACACTTCTCCACATATCACATCACTCATGATGTGTACAATGACGTCATTCTTGACATCACTCATGACATGCAACTTGCATCTCTTTGTAGAATCCTACTAAAAATGAACACAAACTCTGTCAGCACTTATGATGAAAGAGAACATTTATTATAATACGTGCAGCATGCGGACAGGCAGATTGGCAGCCGAATGTCCGAAAATAAGAAGTCTCACATAATCTTTTAGTGTCTGAAACCACAAAAAGGCATTGCAGTACATGTTCAATAAAATCACAAGACTAAGGGGCTGATTACGATGTAGGGCGGATCGCCACCGCCCGCATGGTGGTGGCGATCCGCCCTACATCTCCCTCTGCCCGCCACCCATTTCCCCCCCACCATATTAGTATGACTGGGGGGACCCCGGCGGATGGAAAGACCATCTGCCGGTTTACTGCCAGTCGACCTGTCGACTGGGCGGAAATGGGGCTAGATATGGTGGCGGTGTCTAGCAGACACCGCCCTCCATATTAGCATGGGTGCGAGAAGCAGCCTTTCCGTGGCGGCATCGGGCATGCAGATTTTACTGTCGGGGGCCCGTTGCAGGCCCCCAGGGTATTGGGGGGGTGGGGGGTGCACATGGGGGTATTTATGGTACCCCCTACATTGTCATAGACAAGGTGGCAGGCACCGCACGGTGCCTGTAACCTTGTGCATGACAATGCACACAGTGCATTCCCAGCATTGTGGCGGGCGGTGGTGTGAGCACCGCCCGCCACAATGCTGGGAATAGAGGATGCCACCGCCACGGTGGCGGTGGCATCCTAATTGCAGGTGTGGGACCGCCGCACCCCTGGCGGCCGGTCCCAGCACCGCTAGGGTGGCGGGCGGACGAAAGTCCACCCGCCATCCTAATCGGCCCCTAAGATAGTTTCGTAGAAATGATGGGCCTAGGTATCACATGTCCATCACCAGACTCGACAGGTTACACAGTTATTGAACACCAGACCAATCAGGAGAGGCCAACACTGCGTTATACCTGCATGGTGTAAGATGGTGGGGTTCTTGCTACCCACTTGTCCGTTGATTGTGATAGTTGGGACTTTCCAAGCTAATGCATTGTGCTTGTAACGGTAACTGCTGCCTGAAAGACTTGTAATATCTGTCCAGTCAAGGACATAAAAACTTTCCCACTTCTAACTATGGTTTGGTCAAATGCCTTTTGCTAAGCTAGCATCCTGTGCCATGTGGATGATGTCCTTGAGCAAGCCTTGCATTGTGATACCAGCTTACTTACAGTAAAAGTAGAGTCAATTCTCTTCTGCACACGTTCTACAGGCCACCTGTAGTTATTGAGTATCACATAGCTGGTCATGCTGTTGGTATTAGGGAAGACTAAAAGATGGCTTCCACATCATTGACTGCCCACATGAGGTCAGCTATATGTAAAAGCTTTGCTAAAGAGCAAAGTTTGAACTGAGTAGGTGCTTATTCTGCATGAGAAGTTGTGCATAGGAGTGAAGACTATACGCACCAGGTAGTTGCCCACCCGTGTGTGCTTGATTGCACACAAGAGGTTGGCAATGTGCAAAGTGATCGGTACAGGGAGAAGGCTTGCGTAGTAGAGACTTACTACCCAAGGGGTCTTAGGCGGGTAGAGCGAGTTGGCTCTCCGTGGAGTGGTTCTGCACAGGGCAAAACATTTTCGTAATAGGTTCTGTTCGAGGCATATGAGCTGCAGATTATACACTGTGCATAGATCGCCATCTGGTGTTGGGCCCGGATGTTGCAGTTGTTTTTCTCTTGGAAAGTCTTTGGAAGTCACGAGGTATGTGACTTCTCCTTTGGATCATATTGCGCATGGGCTTCGGCTCCATCCTCCGATTGTTTTTTTTCGCCATCGGGCTCGGATGTGTTCTTCGCGCTCCAGTTCGGAACCGTTCCAGTTTTCCTGTTCGGCGCGCAATCCTCCCCCCTTCGACTGTATTGTCTCGATAGCGTTCTCCAACACTTGACGCGACTCTCAACAATCTAAGTCTTCGATTCCGGTCGTCGATGAAGGCCTTCGGGCCTACCTGGGCTCCGGTCCTGGCTGATGGAAAGGACTCATTTAAGAAGTGTCCTCGATGTGGGTCAAAGTTTCCCCACACCGATCTCCATGAGGTGTGCAACCTCTTCCTCTCCCCAGAACACGAGGCAAGGGACTGCCCAGCTTGCGCCTCCTTCCGATCAAAGAAGACGATCCGGGCCCGACGAGCTAGGAGAACAATGGCTCACTCGTCGACTTCGATCCCAGACAACATCTTTGAAGAAGGCGATGTCCTGGAACAGCACACCGAAGAAGGGCTCGTCAGCGCCTCCGAAGCTGACGACTCCGACATCACTCCGGCACAGAGGGGCGTGAGTACAGACGTCGACCCCGACCCTAAACCCCCCTCCACGCCATTGAAAAAGGCTTCGGTCACGCCTTCGCCTTGAGGCCTAGGTATGCACCAAAAGACTGCTTCCCATACCTCGCTTTCGGGCCCGGTTAAGAAGCCCATCAAGCCTTAAGGCAGCTCGGGCTCGAGCCAGCCTACCCTCGGTGCCGAGAAAACCTCATCGGCACCGGCACCGACACCGAAAAAGAAAACGCCCCTTTCCTCGTCCGCGCCGAGCTTGACACCAAAGCTCTCGGCGCCGAAGACTAGCACTGGCTCCTTGCCACCGATAACACCCTCGGAGCCGAGCAAGAAGCCAAAAAGCCTCGACTCCCAGACCTCAAAGCCGAAAACCACCTCGGAACAGAGGAAGTCAAAAGACACTGCTAAGCCCCACGGTTCGAAACCAAGAACCAGTGCCGAATCGACGCCGAAAAAACCCACAGCTCCGACACCATCGGCACCGAAGTATCTGCCCCTTACAGACGAACTGTTTCCGACCCGATCCTTACCAAACAACCCTCGTAAAGGATCCAAAGACTGGGCATTTGTCGCTTAGCACCAGAAAAAGATCACTGGACAAGCCTGCACCAGCTCCACCACCAAAAAGGAGAGACTTTGCCACCTCCCCTTTGAGGATTCCTTCACCTCCTCCTCCACCTCCTCCTCCTCCCCCACCACATCATTCTCCTACACCATCTCCAGATGAGGATGAGGATGATGACATTATATATGACACAGGGGACGGGGCGGAAAACCAACCAACAGGGGACCCTACTCTTACAGGCTCCCCAGACCCATGCAATGACTACAACATCTCAGACGTCCCTAACATCCCGCAGGACAATCTTTACTCTTCCAGACCCTCTCCCCCAGAGGACACCATGGGCTTTAACCACCTACTCCATAGGGCTGCCCACTACCACAGGGTTGATCTCCACACAGACCCCGTAGAGGAGGACTTCCTCTTAGATACATTCGACACTACGCAGAGGTCCACCTCAATTCTGCCGATGCTTAAGGGAGTTCTTAAGCATGCACCAGAGGTTTTTAAAAACCCAGTTAGAGCCAGGGTCATTAACCCACGAATTGAGAAGAAGTATAAACCGCCCCAACAGACCCACCCTATATTAAAGGCCCCGCACCACTAGACTCCCTAGTAGTCTCCAATGCCAGGAAACGTGCCAATTCCCAGGCATCAGGTGAAGCTCCACTGCCAGATAAGGAGTCTAAACTCCTAGACGCCTCTGGTAAACGGACAGCGTCCCAGGCGGCCAACATCTGGCGTATCGCTAACGCACAAGCGCTCCTAGCCAGATATAACAGGGCACATTATGATGAGCTGGAGTCAATCATGCAACACCTCACTGACAAATATAAACAAAAAGGTAACAAATTGATTCAAAAGGGTAAAACCATCACAAACACTTCCATCCGTTGTGCCCTCGATGCAGCTGACACCGCCTCCAGGGCAATAAATACCAGCACCCTTCTGCGTAGGCATGCCTGTCTACGCATCTCAGGTTTCAAACCTGAGGTTCAAAGTTCCATCCTCAACCACCCCTTTGATGAGAAACATCTGTTTGGTCCTAGTGTCGATATAGCCCTCGAAAAAATGAAAAAGGACACAGACACGGCAAAATCTATGGGAGCCTTGCAATCGCAAGCTCCCAGGCGCTCCTTTCGCCGTTCCTCCTGTAGAAGCAATACCAGAGGCTACTCCTCCGACAGCGCCTCCACTTCCTACAAAACCCCTACCCAATCCACCTTTAATAGGGGTTATCAAAGAGGTAGTTACAGAGGTAACAATAACAAAGGCAGAGGCAAAACTGACACCTCCCGCTCTGCCTCCACCCCCACCCAGTGACTTCCCTCCACTTCTCCCACACTATTCCACTCCAGTCGGGGGCAGACTCCACAATTTCCTTCCGGTCTGGGCTACCATCACCTCAGACAGATGGGTTCAACAAATAATCCAATCAGGCTACTGTCTAGAGCTAACATCTACCCCCCAACCATTCCACCCAAACAGCGCCCAATGTCACAGGAACATTTGTCACTTATAAAGCAGGAGGTAATCTCCCTCCTACAAAAAAATGCAATAGAACCAGTTCCTGTCCACCAACAAAACAAGGGAGTTTACTCCCTATATTTTCTCATACCAAAGAAGGACGGCTCTCTCAGACCCATTCTGGACCTCAGACCCCTAAACCAATACATACACTCAGACCATTTTCGCATGGTCACACTCCAGCAGGTGCTTCCTCTGCTCTCCCAAAACGACTTCCTAAACACCATAGACCTCAAGGACGCCTATTTCCACATTCCCGTTCACACCGCTCACAGGAAGTTTCTCAGATTCGTAGTGGACGGTCACCACTACCAATTCAAAGTACTCCCCTTTGGAGTCACCACAGCGCCACAAGTGTTTACAAAGTGCCTAGCAGTAGTGGCAGCACACCTGAGAAGACAACACATCCACGTCTTCCCATATCTAGACGACTGGCTTATAAAAGCCAGCTCATACAGCCAGTGTGTACAACACACTCATACCACTATCTAACTATTTCACGACCTGGGCTTCACAGTAAACTACGCCAAGTCCCATCTGCATCCCTTCCACGTACAACAATACCTCGGTGCCACCATAGACACCTCAAAAGCGTTAGCCTAGCCCAGCCCTGCCAGGATAGCAAGCATACAAGCTCTTTGCGCCAAATTTCAACCTCAACACTCTCTTCTAGCCCGAGTGTTTATGCAACTTATAGGGATGATGGCCTCTTGCATATTCATAGTACCTCATGCAAGACTCCTGATGCGTCCTCTCCAAGAGTGCCTAGCACGCCAATGGAACCAGGCTCAAGGTCAACTAACAGATCTGGTGTTGGTAGACGGTCGTGCCCATCGCTCTCTGCAGTGGTAGACCACCAAAAACCTTTCCAAAGGGTGATCGTTCCTAGAGCCGGTTCCTCAAATAGTTCTAACAGCGGACGCATCGCTCTCCGGCTGGGGAGCTCATCACACCATGCAGGGCAGGTGGACACCTCAACAAAAGTTACTCCACATCAACCATCTGGAGTTACTGGCCATATTTCTAGCCCTGAAAGCCTTTCAAACACACGTCTCAGGCAAGGCTGTCTTAGTCCGCACAGACAACATGACAGCAATGTACTACATCCAAAAACAGGGCGGCACACACTCTCTGCAGCTCTCTCAGCTAGCACAGACCATATGGAGGTGGGCCATACCTCAAAACATTTTTCTCCTAGCACAACATGTCCCAGGAGTCCAAAACACCATTGCAGATCTGTTGAGCCGTCAAACTCAACAAATCCACGAGTGGGAACTCCATCCACAAGCTCTTCAACCATTCTTTCAAACGCGGGGACAACCACAAATAGACCTCTTTGCCACCTACGAAAAACGCCAAATGCCCAAGCTTCGCCGCCAGATATCCACACCCATTGTCCAAAGGCAATGCGATATGGATAAACTGGTCAGGCAGATTTGCGTACGCTTTTCCGCCTCTCCCACTCATTCCATTAGTGGTGCGCAAACTACAGCAACATTCCCTAACTCTCATCCTAGTTGCTCCAACTTGGGCCGGACAACCGTGGTACACCACATTGCTGGAACTCTCCGTAGTTCCGCACCAAAAATTACACCTCTCTCCACGCCTCTTAACCTTGCGATCTGGCTCCTGAAATCCTAGAATTTGGTTACCTTAATCTTCCCCCTGACTGTATGAACGTCATTAAAGAAGCTAGATGACCTACCACTAGAGCTTGCTACACAGCCAAGTGGAAAAGTTTCGTGATTTATTGTCACAACAATAATGTCAATCCCTTAGATGTGTCTATCCAACACATCATAGGCTACTTACTACACCTACAAAGATGCAACCTAGCCTACACGTCTATTAGACTACACCTTGCTGCCATAGCAGTGTATCTACAAAATAGACAACATCTATCACTCTTTAGAGTACCTGCCATAAAAGCCTTCATGGAAGGCCTCAAGAGAATAATTTCCCCTAGAGTGCCACCCTCACCGGTGTGGAACCTAAACATCGTTCTCACAAGACTAATGGGGCCTCCATTTGAACCTCTACATAAATGTGAGTTTCAATTTTTAACATGGAAAACAGCTTTCGTTGTAGCCATTACTTCCCTCAGAAGGGTCAGTGAGATACAAGCACTCGCCATTCAAGAACCTTTTCTGCAAATGCATCATAATAAGGTTGTTCTCCGCACTAATCCAAAATTCCTTCCTAAAGTCATTTCTCCTTTTCACCTCAATCAATCTGTGGAACTGCCCGTATTCTTCTCGCAGCCACAAACCATTGCAGAAAGAGCTCTACACACCCTAGACGTCAAAAGAGCTTTACTCTACTACATCTAGAGAACACAACCATTTCACAAGACCAAACAACTATTCGTGTCTTTCTCACCACCACACAAAGGCAACCCCATCTCCAAATCTGGGATAGCTAGGTGGATTGTTAAATGCATACAGATTTGCTACCACAAAGCAAAACAAACGCTATCTGTTCCCCCTAAAGCCCACTCTACACGTAAGATAGGGGCTTCCATTGCATTTTTAGGGAACATCCCCTTAGATGATATCTGCAAAGCAGCTACATGGTCTACACCGCACACTTTCACTAAACACTATTGTGTAGATGTGCAAACTAAGCAACAAGCTAGTGTGAGCCAGGCTGTCCTCAAAACACTGTTTCAAACAACTGCAACAGATACTGGTGGTCGCCGCTAGGAGGGGGTACTGCTACACAATCTATGCACAGTGTGTAATCTGCAGCTCATATGCCTCAAACGGAATATGCTACTTACCAGTATGCATCTGTTCTTGGCATGTAGAGCTGCAGATCTACACACGCCCACCCGCCTCCCCGGCAACCTTTAACTGTTCCAGTTTTATCTTATTTAGATACAGCACACATGGGCATCTTTCCTGTTTCTTACAAAGCTCCATCATGTCCCCGCTGGCGAAAAGCAATCTGAGGATGGAGCCGAAGCCCATGCGCAATATGATCCAAAGGAGGAGTCACATACTTCGTGACTTCCAAAGACTTTCCAAGAGAAAAACAACTGCAACATCCGGGCCCAACACCAGAAGGTGATCTATGCAGTGTGTAGATCTGCAGCTCTACATGCCAAGAACAGATGCATACTGGTAAGTAGCCTATTCCTTCCCACTCATTTGTGGTTGATAGGGGCACTCTGCACCCTTGGCTCCCATAAGAGCCAGGGGTGCAGGGTACCCCCACCCTGCCTCCTACTACTTCATATATTTTAGGTTTTAGGACAAGGGATGAGTCCCTGTGTCCTATAATGCAGCTGCAACATTCTCTTTCAAGTTGTGGTTAGCCAAAGCGATCGTTTGGCCCTACGGTACTGGCAGATGGGGGGGAAAAAAGCCCTAGTGACCATTCAAGACCCTCTATTTTTTTAGGTCGCAGCCTACTTGACAGCCCAGCTGGGTAGTATGTGAAAGACATGTTAAGGAGTTTCAGAAAATTGACCTTGGAATCCATTCCACCTGTTGCTTGCAATTGGCTTTGTGGTTTGTAGCTCACATTTTGTTGCCTGTCATTTGCTTGCTTAGGCTCTCCAGATTCACTTCCTCCCTCCCATGCCAAAACCTTATTTACCAGTATCCTTCTGAGAGCTGCCTTTCTGTAAACAGGCCTGTAAATGTTGTTCTTATCTCGTCACATTTGCTGTGCAATCAAAGACTGAGGTCAAATGTCAAGCTGTATTTTCACGGGAGCCTGGTGTTTCCTTTGCTTTCGACTGACTTCAAAGAAAGAGCATATATAGGAAAGAGGAATGCAGATTGCTCTCCCCCTGGAGTAAGGGTGTCACGGTTCTTTTAATGGCTTTTTTGTTAGATAAGAACTCATGGTCCTGGGCAATTCACTTGTGGTTAATTTAGTCTTGTTAATGTTATTCTAGCCAGTCTCTGAGGTTGCTTTTACAGCATTTGCTCCGTGTAGTTTTTAGGTCTCGAGCCTAGCGTTGCAGTGCGTAGCACTGCTCGCGCAGCGCGAGACCTCTTGTATGGGTTTCAGAAAGCTAACCACACGCTTGTGCGTGTGGTTTTGCTTTTGCAGGCTGGCATTGGCTGTAGCGTGTTTTTTTTTTTTTTTAAACGGCACGCAATTGGGTAAAGGCGGGCGCATGTCCCGCCTTTGCTCCGCCCATTCCCGTCTGTGTCTAGGATGCGCACGAGCAGCCGGCACAGACGACAGGCTCCCTCGCCCCCCCCGCTCCTCTGTGGTGCGCGCGCACCACTGTTCGATTCCCGCGTTTGGCTCCTCTGTGGTGCACGCGCACCACAGGTTTCGATTCCGTGCTTGTTATAATTGCGGTATTTTTTTTTTTAAGTCTTTTAGTGGTGTTTCAATACAATGTGCAACTTTACATTTTTATAATGTATGGTTTTGATATGGTTAATAATCCTACTGGGGCCAGAGGCGCTATAATGAAATTAACAGTGAATTAGAGGTGAATTTGATCTTACAAGGTGGCCGCATTCTTATCCACATTATTAGTTTTGTTACCAACTTCTTCTATCTATGCGCCATGTTGTTACGAAAGGCCGTTTTCTATCTCGATGGCTTGTTATAGTGAGGGTTTATTCAACTGACGGGAAAAACAGATAGCCAATGGAGAGCTGAGTTTTCACTAGCATTAGCCAATCAAACTACAGTATATTTTACCAGCCCCTGTGATGTGTGGGGAAAGCTGGCAGGGGTGGCGGGGTTATACTAGCAGCATGTTAGTGTGGCTCTCACATGTGTAAGTGTACTGTGCAGGCAGGAACAGAGCACAGACGAGTAGCAGAGAAATTACCAACACCGCAATGAAGAGGAAAGCCGAGCAGCCACTCGCTGCCAGAAAGGTACAGTGTTTGAGTGCTGATAAGGTGTAGACCTTGAGTGTTGAGGTGGCACCGCTGCACATATGTCTGTCCAGTGTTTTGGTCCAGAATGGATGCCTGTAAAGCATGTCCGGGACTGGCATCTGTGCAGATGATGTAAAAAATTAGCGGAACAACGTAGCCGAAAGTAAAGTAGAGTTAGATAGTCCAAGTGCTGGGTCTTTACTGAGTTTGAGTGCTTTGTATGTACAGAGCTATGGTGTGCTGAAAAGGCACACAGAGGCAAATAAGCAGATTGCAGAGGAGGTACAGAAACCGAGGGTTTAGACGTAGATCCAAAGCACTCACTGTGTGGGGAGAGCCAAAGTGTCGAACAGGTATAGAGTCGGGCATTTGGGGAGGTACAGAGGTAAGGTGCTGAAGATTGCAGAGCAGGCACAGTACTAAGGTACCGAGGAGGTAGAGAACTAGAACTAGAGCTCTCTGCTTGTACAGAGCGAGAACCTTTACCTTCAGTGCAGTATCTGACTGTAGCTCCTCAACAGAGCTTGAGGAGGAGGAATAGAGCAAGAATGCTGAGACCGTACAGAGCCAGACACTGTTCGGGAAGCGGAAAACTAGAGTGCCAACGCCTTAAAGAGCCAGAGCCACCGCATGTACAGAGCATAGGTGCTGTATTGAGTAGGATTGTTCAGGAGGTACATTCTGAGAAGCTGTTGAGGAGGTAGGGTCACACACTTTTTTGGAGGTACAGATCCAAAGTGTTGAGTTAGGACTGAGCCATCGCGCTAAGGTGTTTCCAGCATGTACAGAGACTACTGAGGTAGTGCATAGAATTGAGAGCGACCATAGTACCCACCCCTGAGTTGTTACTCTTAAACACATTGTTCACATGGCTTAAAATTTAGAATAATTGTTGGACGCAGATAATTGTGTGAAACAATATGTCTCTCAGTGCTGACATGTTTAACAACTGTAAATGATTTATCTCTTGAAAAACACTTACATGGAAGACCATGGTATAGCTCTACTTTAAAGCAGGACATGACAGCCACAAACACCACGTTGCAGAAACTAAGTGTCCACCATCTGTGTTAATTTTGTTGCAGATAAAAGGCACAAGGAAGAAATGGTGGGATGCAGAGGAATTCCTCATTGATGGACAATGGGTGATCCTACATCGGATTAGTAGATAGTGCAAGATCTATTCGGGGAGGGGGTTGGGGTGGCCTATCATAGTGGTTGAGGAAGTGTCCTGGGGCCCTGCCTACAGCTCTGCAGACTGGACCAAGTACAATCCTTTCTGCACTTGACTGTCAGGATAGCAATCGCAAGGAGTCACAGACTTCTCAGGGAGGAGGGGTGGGGGTGGCAGGAGGCAAGAGTTTAGAACTACGCAATCAACCAAGAGAATCTGACCAGCATAACTCAGTGACCACCCCTGTGCTTATTTGTTTTGTAAAAGAAACTACCTTCATTCATATAACAGAACTAAGTACTATAAAATCCAATTTTCCAATACAGGTTGTTGCTCCTCATTAGGACTCTTCTCCGCTCCCTCTTATACTGATTGTTCTATTCCTGCACAAGTGACCCAATTTGCTATAGTCCTCAAACAGTTTTTATTAGAGGCATGAATTAGGCTGAGGTGTAGATAACATTCACTACAGGTTTAAATGCGCAGCCATTTGTTGTGGTTGTGGGCAGAATCCGTGTCAAGTTCTTATCTTGCCAGTGTGTTACAGTTCTGTCATGACCGCATTTGGGGATCATGCCATACTTAAAAAAATTAAATAAATAAGTAAACATATTTTATTAGCATTTTGCATAATAACATATTCTCATATTACTTAGTGCACATTTGTGTACGATGAAGGCATGCTGTACACATGCAGTGTCACAGACCAGTTCATAGAATGGCCTTTGACAAGCCATACTTGCTCTTTTTTGTTGTTGCGGATGAGGGAGAAAGTTAAGCCCAGTCCGCGTCTGCAGTTTGTGCAGCCTTCCGGCAGAACAGATGAGTGCATCTCAGGTGGATGTAATTTAGCAATCCCGCGTTTTTGGCAGTAGCAGCCCTCATTGGGCCGATTCAGGCAGATCATATGACAAGGTATTTGTGGATCCCTTCTAGTCCGCAGCAGACTAACCCTATGGTGAGGTAGTTTCAACCCTCCCCCCCCCCCCACGCTTTCCTGGTGTCTTCAGGTGTGTGCTCTTTCTTACGTTGATCAACTCTCCCTCAGCAGTTTTGGCAGCTGCCCACAGTGGTCATCACGGGGCACGCAATGGTGGTATCAAAGTAGTCTTTTGGCTGCAGTTCACCACGCATTCCAATGATGAAGTCCTGCGGACCCACTTGCTGCACAGGTAGCCCCTGTACTACTTTCCCAGGCAATTCTGCTTCGCTGGGTGTTTCCCACGCTAGGAACAGGTTGAAGTTGGGCTTCTCCTTCTGGACAATTTCTTCTCTTCTAGGGTCAAGCAGACTTTATCACTCTCACCTGGCCTTCATGTTGCTAGGAACTTGGAACACCCTCCGCTTCTCTAGCAGAAGTGGCACATTTGAGGGGAAGCCCTCTCATCTCTGGGTGTCTGGCTGCCGCCAACCTTGGCCATAACAGCAGACCTTGGAGTACTCTGTGAAGCTCTCCCTTCCTTGGTAGTGATGAAATTGGAACTGGAACAAAGTGGTATGATTTGGATCCCACATTTATGCTCACTGTCTAGAAAGGAGAAGTGAATCCACCATCTCAAACTTAAGAACTGGGTTGGGATTGTTCATTCCCGGGTATCCTTCTCAGAGTGATTTCCAGTCACTGTCTTTGTGTAGAGTGATGCTGCTCACGGCTGGTAGCAATTGGGCTGTCTCTAAGCAGGTGCACCCACAACATCAGCACAATAAAGTTGGAGGTTTCTGCACCAGCCTGCCTCCAGCCTTCCTAAAGCAGTAATCGGAGACTGACAAAAGGTCCGGTCTTTCCCAGAAACATCATCACCTTGAACAACAGAAACTGCAGTTGAAACGTTCACCCCTCCAGCTATGAAATAGCAAAGCTCTGAAAGTACTATTCAATAGCCTCTTGCTAACAAAGTATTCATGGAATTTCTAAAGGTAGCTGCGTATCCACCCTTCAGTGTCTGGATCTCCTCCTTCCCGCCAAAGGAAGGGAATGCAGGCTGCACATTTCCAGTGTCTGAGGAAGCTGTTCTCATCCTCCATTGTGTGCTGTGCTGAACCAGGGGCTGCAAAATGGAGCTCACTGCCTTAGAGAGTTTTATGGGTGGCTCATGACGATTCCGCTTATTTGGGCCATCTTGGGTATAATCATTCCTGTAGCTTTACATGTAGCTGAGGTTATTTTCCCGCTTGAAGGATTGATTCTTCTAGTTTAGAGGGAATGATTATGAAGAGAGCCTTAGATCTTGCCAGGCTTGACAGAACGAAGTTGTATTCATTTTCTTAATGGCTTTGAAAAGTTCCCTTTTAATTAACATATTGTCATAAAAATTGCTGACTGAAAAGCTTTTATAAAGCTAGTCTATGGTTCTTACCTCCAAACTGCTAAGGTTTGGTGCGGTTGTTGAGATGTTTGAGCAATTGAGTGTAAATGGTAGGTAATTGCCATAAAAAATATTTTATGACTTCAAATAAAGAGACATAGCTTATTTGGAACAAAAGAATATGTTGGATTAACACATACTGCTTTGAGAATGGGAGTGAACTAGGTATTTACAGTTTTGCCCGTATCCTTGTCTGAGCAGTAGATTGTTAAGATTGAAAATCGTAGTGCATCCGTGTTGGGCTATTCATGTGTTCAGTGTAGGTTCTTTATGTACTAATCGTATTTGTACATGAATGCCTAGAAAAGGTTGTACTAGGTTTCACTTTGTATCAGACTGTATACGGATGTTCTCACTTCAATATTGTTATGTTCTATTGTTTTTAGAATATCATGTTAGATGTCATAGGGATGCGATTATCTTAATAAGCAAATTAACGAACGTTGATGTGAAAGTTGCCTTGGGTAAATATCTAGTATGTGCAGTAGATGTTTTTAAACCTACTTAGTCTTATTTGTTTTATTCGTATTGCTATTGCATTTATTTTCTTTTTGTAGTCTAGGACCTTCAGCCTATAAAAATGCTTGAGCCAGTGATATACTCTGAGAATCTGTGCAATCCAATAATATACACGTATAGTTGCCATATCTTAACTGCCATCTTATGCTGATTGTATATATTTGTTGTATGTGGGGTTTGCCCCACCCCACAAGAACTAGCGTGTGGTAACTAAACAAGCATTTGCAATGCAATGGGTCTCGCATTTGCAAAAGTTTGAGCTATTGGTATTGTAAATCACAAACCTTTTATCTATGGATTGGTTTTGAAAACATATAAATAAATGGCATTGTCATTTATAATGCCAATAGCTTAAAGTTTGGATTGTAAATGACTATGCTTTTTATTTATGGTTTAAAAAAAACAAAAAAAACGCATTGTCATTTATAATAGCAATAGCTCAAACTTGTGTAAATGCGAGACCTATTGCATTGTAAATGCTTGTTTATTTTAATTGTTTCTGTGTCATAACATCGCGGTCATGACGAGTAGTGTTTTCGCTCCTATAGAGATTCAAGTGATTCTTTTCTTAAGATGACCTTGTCTTTGATACTCAGTGACTCGCCAGAAGTTGCATTCTACCTTATGTGGTTGGATGCCCTCTTTTTCAAAACCTTCAGTTAAAACCTTGACATTTGTGAGTACTGCATAGTGATGTAGAAATTCCCACCTTGCTCCTAAGAGTAACCCAGAGTTGTACATGGTAAGACTTGAAGGTGTTCGAACACTAAGTATATCACCAGTTACATTACACAAGTTCACTTTCTTTTTTGTTTATAGGCACATTTCTTGGCCAAGATCCCACTAATCAGGGACTACGCTCCACTCTGCTGGCCCTGGTCCTATTCATCTGTGACTATGCACCACAGCACATGATGGATTTGGTTGCAGTGTTTTAAAATATTATCATAAATAGCCTGTGGCAGTGCTACTGAGACAGTCTTAAATGCCAGAATTTGCTGGCCAGTGTTCAGCCTGTTTCAAACCTTGTGAGAGTGCGAGCAGTTATGTGCAAGAATGACATACCACATGTCACTTGAGTGGGAGTAAACAGTGCGTCTTTCTCGGCCAGCACAGGCTCACGCTGAGGGCAGCCATCCCTGCTCCCCATTCAAGCAAGCCTCCAGGTGTTCTCCCGCTGTGTGAAAGGCTGGCCACTGCTTTGGTTACTTTGGGCTTGTACAGAAAACGGATATGGAGAAGGCTGAGGCCTTGTCAGCAGCTCTGGTATGCAAGGCTATGAAGTAAAAAAAACCAAGCATTGGCATAGCCAATAGGTCTCGCCTTTGGGACCTTATAAGTGTTTAGCCATGCAACAGTTGCATGACTAAATACTTATAAGGTCCCAAAAGCGAGATCTATTGGCTATGCCAAGCGGCCGCGAAAGTGATCGCGATCAAACATCAAAGTGGCCGTGAAAGGGAAAGTAATCGCGGTCAAGCGCGGCGCCCGCGCTCATGCACTGTAGCTCTAGGCTGGCCTGGTAGCACTTATTGGAGCCCTCTCAAAATGTCTCGCCAGACCAGCGCATGCGCTGGATCAGGCGAGACCTAAAAAGTATTTTCTTCTTTTATTACCAAAAGCAAGGACAAGCTTCACCTGACCTCACTGGCCGTATGCAGCTCTCCAACCCAGCTAATTAAGGAGACACCGTAGAGAAGTATGACAGTTCTGTGTACGCTTCCAGTAAGTTGTCATGCGCATAAAAGAAGCCTATCCATTTCTTACGGTCGTCAGCACTGAGGCTCTGCCAATCTTTAAGCCAGCAGGATGACCCACTGAGTTAACTGCTCGCCGCTGAAACATGCGATGACTTACAACTCAAAAGTACACAGCACTAACAAAAAATGAGTTGTTATCGTAAAGATTACAGATTACATTCTAGCCCAGACTGGTCCAGTCATTTCCTTTCCCTAATCTGGTTGACAGAACACCCCTTCTCACTCGCCTCCATGTCTAGTGATAAAACCTACTCATAACCAAGGCCCCTGGAATTATGTGATTGTTGTGGCCGCTGTGTTTTTTGCATTATTATAGATTTGCAGTATAATCCATCATCTACCGCATATTCTGCTGATTTTATTAAAAACTATATATATTTCTAGCTCAAACGGTTCAGAATGTATTAAAAACACAGTGGCATGTGTTGCCCTTCAATGGAAAGCCCTTGGGCAGACTTCTGTTCCTTATTGCCATATTTGGGAGTTACACTGGTATTAATAAGGTGTCCCCAATGCTCAGAAGTGTTAACAAGTGTAAAAAGAATGAAGTACTACTATCAGAAAATGTGGCGCATTACGCTGCATAATTTGCCTTTCCATGCCACATAATTTAGTCAACCCCACCTGAAGCATAATTTTGCCTCCCCTGTCGCATAATTCAAGTGCCCCAACCCATAACTCTGTGGATTTAACAAACTCACACTCACCTTTAGCCTGGAATTGCCTTTTATTCCTTATGTTCTGTGTCCTCAGACTTGTCATTTACAGGCATCGGTGCTGCAACCATTTTTAGAATGGGGGTGCTGGCCGTCGACATTTTTCAGACATGTATCCTGAGATATTTGTATTTTACTTTGTTAAGAAAGCACCTTTGTATACATATTAGAAAACCACTGAAATTCTGTGGCCTTCTCCTTCCAGCTTCATCACAGTAAAAGTATCAGTCACTAGTGAAAATGACAAAATATCATAACCATGCTTTCAGAGACGAGGATAGTAAACACAGCTCCCCAAGTGAAACAAGCATTGGCAAAGCCAATAGGTCTCGTCTATTTGAAATCTATTGACTTTGTCAATGTTTTTTTTAGCCATGCTGTGCAGCACGGCTAAAAGTAAAAAAAAAATGATATGATCGAGTCAACGCTGGCCGCATCATAGAGCTTTTTTTCCCACTTTTATCCAATGCTCTAGGAAAGCCACGCAGATTTACAACATGGCTTAAAAAACATTGAAAAGCCAAATAGTAGATCTATTTGGCTCTGTCAATGTTTTCTTTGCCATCTTGTACAGCTGCCTAGCTGCTGTACAGCATGGTTGAAAGTAAAAACAGCACTATACAGCAGCCAGCATGACCGCATCATAGCTCTTTTTTTTAAGCCACAACATGACTAAATAAACATTGACGACACCAACAGATCTCGCATAGGTGAGACCAATTGGCTTTGTTAATGCTTGTTTAATTTGTGGTCCCTTGGGACTCTCGCAGGTGTCCTGTGGGACCAACCGTCCATATATCTCATTTTTTAAAACCCTAATTTCTCCAAAATGGTGGAACAATTTTACACCAAATCACAAAAAGCACGCTTTCTGGGTAAAGCTCTTGCTTTCAGCCAAATTTGGTGTAATTATGTTCAGCCATTTACTCTATAGCACGGTTCCAAAATCCCAACGAAATTGCATGGGAAAATAATATTTTGTGCCACGCCTCCCCTTTTTATTGAACCCGGTTGACAGATCACCCAAACCTTTCCAGAAAGTAGCTGAGACAGATGAATTTAAAAAAAAAATGCTTTGCCTATGGAAAATCTACCCGGTTAGACTCTGAGGGTGTGGTACAGAGATCTCTTGAGCCTAAGCATTTGCTACCTGATTCCGGTACCCCATCAGGGGTTCCTCTTATCTCGGGAATGGAGTGTTCTACATCTGAAATCCACAACCTACACCTCCATGCATGGAGATTGAACGGCAACAGTTTAGCAGTTTTGATTAGCCATCAGAAGGAGGAGACAATCCTCTCCGCAGAATTTCCTTTGACCATGTTTATTCTAAATCCTGGGAAAAGTTTGTGGCTTGGTGTAGGGGACTGTAATCATGATCCGTTACAGGCAAAACTTTCTGTGTGTTGGTATTTGTTTTATCTTTGACACAGCAAAGCTTTGCAGTTGGCACATTTAAGCATTAAACGTTGGCCCTTCCGACTTTATTTTTTGACCGTTCAGCCTTCCGTTTTCAAGTCACCTGTTGTCATGCCTGTTCTCAAAGGCCCGACACATATGTTCCACCCGAAACCCTTCATATAGCTTCAGTGGAAACTTAATTTGGTTCTGGCATTCCTCATGTGCATGCCATTTGAGCCTAGGCACAATTGTTCCTTACGGGTCTTGACTATTAAGACGGTATTCCTCATTGCAATAACATCTGCTCATCACTTTAGTGAGCTGCAGGTGCTGTCAGTTTAGTCCCTGTACACCACCTACTTCCCAGACAAATCGGTGCTGAGGACCAGGGTCTCCTTTCCATCTATAGTGGTATCGGCCTTTCACGTAGAACAATCGTTCCCTTTACCAGCTTTTTTTTCTCTACCCCATTCATTAGATCACATTAATCAGGCAATGGTGCCTTGTCAGTCAAATCGGAAGTGAACCATTTTACCCGTTTGGTTCTGCAGAACATTTTGGTTTGAGTCCACTGTCAAACCCTCCACCTTTTGGGAGGTAAAGCATGGGCACCTGCTCTTCAGGTTTGAAATCTGCATTTAGAAGTTATCTATAAGAACAAGTTACTTACCCTCAGTAGCATTCTTTGTGATGGATACTGTATCTACCTGTAGATGAATCACTGTCCTTGCGCCATCAGGTTCTGTGGAGTATACTTCTGCACATCCTTAACAATGTGTATTCGCCACCCCATCACCTGTAATTTCTCTCAGCTGATCCGCATCTATCATTGAAGAAGAACAATGCAGAAACTGACATCTGCATGCAAGAGTGGTTCCTACATATGGGTCAGTGCAGAGTCTACATTGAGCTATGTGGCACCCCCCAGTGGCGTGTAGGAGCTGTTGTTTGAAAGTTTCTAGCTCCAAGGGCTGATTTACAGTGTGGCAGACAGAGGATACTCCAGCAGTACTCGGTCAGGATTTCGGAGGACATGGCCTTGCCAACTCGAGGCACTGCCCGCACTAAATTTAGAGTTGGCCACCAGCCCCACTCAGTGCTTTAAATGGGCTAAAATAAGTGAAGGTACTCATTAAAATAGAGGTGTGGCAAGTGGGCGGGGCTAGGGTCGAGGCTAAGGGCAAAATATCGTCATAATGACTTATGTACCAGTTGCAGCGCATATTAAAACACATGACAAATGTGTTTATGTAAAAAAAAAACAATTAACTCATTACACAAAATGAAAGTCATGATGGCACTTTCACCCGAATGGTCGCTGCGCACCTGATTGACAGTGCAGGGTCTGTGCCAGAGACCCTGTCCTGTTAATCACAGCATGGCACAAGCCCTCTCCCCCCTCCCCCCCCCTGCAGTTTGGGGGCATTCAAATGGGTGCTGCTGGACTCTTCACCAGCAACTCTGCAAAAGGCTTCTTCAGCGGAGTGATTTACAAGCTCCTCCGAAGCAGAGCAGCCTCTGCCCTGCACTGGAGGCGAGATCTAACCTAAGACTGCGTGCCGTGGATCAGGGTATCGGTACTCTCCCTGGCTACAGAGAAAGTGCCGGTACTGACGGCAAAAAAAATCGGAAGTGCCGGTACTCAGTACCGGTGAGTACCGGCCCATTTAAAGCACTGGCCCCACGGATAACTCATAACATAGACCGGAACCGCTGTCACAGCAGTTCCTGTTAATGGAGTAAAAGTTAGATGAACGGCTCTGTCAAACAGGATGGCCACCTGTCCAACTTCTATAGTTTTTCATTTATAAAAAAAAAAACTCCCATAGCAGGAGTTTGTTTTTGAATAACGAAAAACTAATGAGCGAGCAAGTCCGCTATCATGATGTAATAATAGCGCCTGTGGTGTAAATGCAAGTTGTGAATTTTTTCATCCAAATCATGAGATACGAGTCTATCCCTACCTTTTTTCCTTTACTCTGTGTTCATTTTATTTTGTAATTAGGAATAAAGGTGGATTATATTGGCATCTGATTTCACATTATATACCATGGGGCTTTGAGGTCATACCTTGGCACAACTATAGGATGGGCAACTGTTGTGCTATAGGCCCTTTGTCCTTCCAACCCAAACTGTTTCCTAGGATAAATGATGAGGGCTGGAAGAAGTTATGTATCTAGTCCCGTTTGGGTGAAAATATGAGAAATCCCAGACTGCACACAGAAAAAAACTCTGTACTTCCAGATCCAATAAAGGAACATAGCTGTGGCTGAAGAATGAGGCAATAATCCCTGAAAGCTAGTATTTGATGGGCAACCCAAAACATTATGTAGAATTAAAAGCTGGTTATTTGGGATAAAAAAAGTTAATTTAAAAAAAAATAAGATTTCTTTTAGTGGAAGTTAGTTTAAAGACCAAGGGCAAGATGGATGAATAACTGGTTGCACAATACAGCTTGTGAATTGCAACCATTAAAGAAGTTTATGATCAACCTGTGTACTAATAAGTCAGTTCATAAAGTTTCGAATCATAGTGAGCGTAATCAGACTTGCCTCATTTATATTAGTGAGGTAGATTGCAAAATGGGACTCACTATGATTGGTGGGCATCACAAAGATGGGGCCTGCAGTGGTCAGCAGACCGTCATGTCTGTGATTGATTTTAAATAAAGCAGACTTTTTTAATGCATCACATTTACCTTATAAAAAACTGTTGCATTTAAAAGTAAAAACATTTTATTTTTGTTTGAGTAGGCAGTGGTCCTGTGGACCATTCCTTATTCCCCAACAAATATATATATATTTTTTTAAATATTGAGAATTAGTTACCACCTCCTTCGTGAATGGATTACCACCGCATTTGAGGTTTCAGTACGTTTTCAACGTTTTGTAACCAAATTGCAGTTGCACAACATTGATACACAATATACCAGTATTTGTAAGGAATGCCTATAATGTGTCCTTTCCAGATACCGAATCTGTATGAAATCACAATCCCATTTTAGGAGTTGGAAACACTTTTCTGACACCTAAAATGTGGTTAGTGCATCAGAAAGAGCATTGTACAGTCACAAATGCCTCATTGGAGCACTTGCGTTGGTAAAGATTCTTAGTGCATCTGGCCCCAAATGATTGCATTAGCAGAATATATTTAAAGATGATTTGAGTATTAGATTCATCCTGAGTTGGGGTCACGTATTGCAGATGTTAAAATCTTTGTGCAACATAACACTTGCTGCTGTGGCTTTCATTTAATGAAACGTGTTGAAGAAATACATCATCTATACTGATGATGCTTGTATCCCATTATCATCATTACTGCTGTATGAGGGAGCACCCTCTAAGACTGTTGTTAAATGTTAGGTATGTTGGCTCTTTGAACATTTAAGATGAAGATTCCCATAAACAGTGGTACCTAGATGGTCTGAGACTTTGAGGTCTGGCAATCTGAGGGACAGCACTACTTTCTACTGGCTAAGATCATAGCATCTATTTTTTTCCTTGCCTTGCCCAATTCATTCTAATTAGATTTGTCTTGTGTTTCCTGCATGGCCCATTGTATATTTCCCTGTGTTGGCCTGGATATGCACATTTTAGGCCGCATTTTCCTTTGCACACATTACTATATAAACTTACTTGCTCTGTGCAACACTATACTTTCACATGGAACCTGCATATGTTTACACTTTCTGTTCTTTTCCTGAGATTTAGCCTGAACATCCTAGATAAGGTCAAGCAACAATGTCCTTTGTTAGTCTCTCTGTTCAGGCACTAGCACCTAGACATAACACAGGAATGAAGCTGCTGTTTATGAGCACACATCTTGTCATATAACGGAGTACAAGAGAGTAAGAAAACACATGGAGTGAGCGAGAGTTCTGAGA
This sequence comes from Triturus cristatus, assembly GCF_964204655.1. Lineage (NCBI taxonomy): Eukaryota > Metazoa > Chordata > Amphibia > Caudata > Salamandridae > Triturus > Triturus cristatus. The sequence continues at coordinate 779,109,147 of NC_140592.1, forward strand.
CAAGAGCACTGCTACAGTTGAGATGCAGAACGTCCATCTGTGTATCCAAAGGTATGGGGTTCACTACGAGTCCCGAAGATCTTTGTTATATAATCTTTTATCTTTAGTAGAATGGGGGTGGGAGGGGGGTTTGGTTAAACTGACTTATACCATGACAAGCCTTTTTCTAATATATGATTCAATAACCACGTAAACAGTATTGTTGATATGCAATTGTGGCACGAATACTGCATTTTAGGACACAGTAGCTTGAATAAACATTCTAAACTTCCCTGGTGTCTCTTGTTTATTTTATTGTGGATGAGTACAAGTGAGAGAGTGAAAGGGGGTGTCCTGTTACCGTGATACCTGAGAAAATTGGGAGTGTTGTGTTCTGGAATGCCAATTCACTTGTTTCTCTGGTAAGGTTAGGAGGACAAGTGAGGCACTATAGCTAGTCAGAATTGGGCTCACAGATATTGAGTGGTATGGTGAACCAGTCCTACCTGTCGAAGTTCTGTAGTCTCAAGCGTAGTTCAGGTCCTAAGCAGAATCCCTGCAACTCTCAGTTATAATATATGACTGAAGATCTATTCGAAAGAGGAAGAACTGGAAATTTAAAAGCGGTAGAAGTGCAGAAAGATCAGAGATACCTCTTCAGAAATGATAGCCCGATTATCTGAATTTCTTGCAAAATACAGTGTATTGATCTTTTGATCATTTTTACAGACATTGTACCTAGAAAAGCAAGCACCATTTAGCCTCTGTTTTTTTCGGGTTTTCTCATGGGGCTGAATGCTGTAATAGCACTGGTGATGACCCAGTCACTTTGCCTTATCAGAACTACCCGATTTCAAAGCAGGATCCTGCTTCTGGCCGACATGTTGTTCTTCTTTTTAGGTATCCTCATAAGCCGTCAAAACTTAATCCCATCAGTGTTGTGTGCAAAGCCAGTATTTAGGAACTGATGCATTCTAAATTCTATTAATACATCATATATCCATCTTCAACCTCACTCCTTCGAAAGAAGTGGCAGCATGCACTGTTGGTACAAGAAGGAGAAATCTGGTTATCCTTCTTGAGATCATCAGTGTGCAGCTTTCCACATCACACACTGTCAGAAATCTGCCCTCTGTGTCTGTCTTATGGTGTTGTTACCAGGTCTGTACTTATCAGGACTTAACAGGGGTCAGCACTGTGCATTAGGGGTGATCGCCCCTTACTCAGCTCTGTTCACCCATTTCAGAGCTCTGTTCTGAGCTCACAATGTGGTAACAGACTGATGGTTTTCACTGGTTTTTCTTCGGGGAAGCTCTACAAAATGATAGCTGATTTCATACCAAACACACATTCCAACATAAAGTTTCTGCCTATAGCTGTGTGTGCGATCAGTATTTTGTGTCGTATCTATAGATGCATTACAGCAGTCTTTGATATCCATCAACCGCAGAGCTACAGAGCACAGTGCAGATTTACTTCAGAAGTTTGTGCTCTGAGCCTACAGTGGCAACACATACATTGTAGATTTTAGATCTTGAATCCCTAACTTACACAAAGGATAGAGTACACATGGATACCTACTTCCATACCAGTTAGCCCAATTATACTTTAAAGGAAGCCCATTAATTCTAAGTCTGGTGATAAATCTGCACAGTTGATGGTCAATAAAAAAAACAAGTATGGTTGCATCCTTATTTGGTTGACCGTTATCCCTCATATACTCTTGAAGATCATTATTTATAAAAAAAAATAATGTCCCCTGTAAAACCTGATTTAACTGTAAAATTAAAATTGAGAAGAAAATTAATGGCTTGGAGGTATTATTATAACTAATTTTCAGACTTGGTTTACACAACATGGATGAAAAGTTCTTAAGTACAGTAAATCCTGGAGTGACATCCTTCCATAATTCATTCTCAATAACTTTCCAAAGCAAGGTGGGTACAGCATTACAAATCGTGTGACCTCCTACATACGCATAGCACCAAATGCTTTAAACTCACATGCTATTAACCCCAACTCCAGGCGGATGATTTTAATAGAGAGTCGTGTCTCGGAGTTTAATAATGACTTGAAAATTCTTCCTTGAACTATGTTTAAAAAATTCATATTTTTAATAAGGTATTCATTCAATGCCATATGGAAGAGTTGAAGGAATCCTAGCCTTGTAGACTTTTAAAGCATTACTGAAATGTTTTGCCCACGATCTTTAACAGCTCATAAACAGAACCAAAATCTAAAGAATGTGAAATTCCTTTTGCGATAAGGTGCTGTATGTGTAATTTTAGATTCATGTTATATGTAAAAATAACTCCCATAAACTTATAAAATAGAACCCTTTCCAATTTTGGAGATTTTACCTACTTCCATAATGTCATAATCTTGGATTTCTCAGCATTGATCTCTAAGTAGTGGGCATCTGCATATGAATACCCCCATTGAAGACTAGCCTGGGTCAGGTGCAAGATCACAACGTCATCTGCATTGAGTAATAAATGTAAGCCTTTATCTGCAATAATAGGTGGAAATTTGTGTGTACAACTGATTTTTATCAGTCAAATCATAGATATATGGGAAGCATAATAAAGGGACAAGCAGACAACCTTGCTTTATACCATTAGCAGTTGGTATTTTCTTTGTCAATTGAGCTTGTCACAACCTTCCTCATTAACTGAATCCTATTAGTAATGGCTCAAAGGGAGATGTTTGCTCCAGAGTTCAGTGTCGGACATTGACTACCTAGCTAGCATCTACCACTACATTCTTTCCTTCGTAGTAAGGAAGGAAAGAATCTTGTGCTTGTTCAGATTTGTCTTAATAAATAGTAGCAAAGCATTTTTTTTCTCATAGTAGGATAGAGACTCAATTAGTGTGCTTTTTTCAGTAATCGCCACAGGGCATATAAATGTTTGCCAGTATTTAAGATATACAGAATGGATCCCACTGTAGCCAAGGTACTGTGCTCATACCAGAAAGATACACAGGATGAATCGTCACTGCCATAATTGTTGAGGCCACACAGGTGGATAGAAAAAGAACAAGCATTGAAAATGCAATAGGTCTCGCCTTTGATTAAGTTAAAGCCATTTGCTTTGCTAATGGTATTGTATAGCAAATCAAATGTCTTTAACTTAATGAAAGGCGAGACGTATTGCATTTTTACTGCTTGTTAATTTTGTAGTGACACTTGAAATTTACACAATCCCTAGGACTTTAGTTAGGTAACATTAATCGCTGCACCCCATCCTGAAATTTGTCCCTGTACCGCTATCCGTGCATCCTTCACAGGAAAAGAGAGCCTTTAGTAAAATAGGAGCAGATTACACTAGCACAGCGCTGCATAGCAGTTTTAGCTTCTCAGCGCCTCAACACTTATGTCTTTTGACACCTCTTGTGGCCTGCTTGTCGAGTTATAAAAAAAAAAACACATATTGGTGTTCGAAGACGGACTGACTGTGCATTCTGGCAGTAAAAATCTCAAAAAAATGCAGTTGCTTTTCATCAATCTGTATATATGTGGGGTGCCTCTCTTTCCGCTTCTAGGCGCTCGGTGCCTCTCTTTCAGCATCTAGGCACTACGTGCCTTTATGTTCAGCATCTCAAAGCGCTCTCAAGTGGCAGAAAGGAAACATGCTGGCGGCGGCGGCGTTGCTTAAAACATCTTGAATGGTAAATTGTTCATTCGTTTAATTTAAATTGCTCAAAGCGCCGAGATGGACTGAATTAAGTATTTTTAGATTTTTCTTGGTCCCATTTTGTTCAAATCTGTTTGCCTGATATTTAGAAAACTGTGGCATAGAGTTTAATAGAATTGTATAAACTCATGCATTCAACTGAGCAAGTGGAATTTGAAACTTGCAAGTGGCTTCTAAACCTCCGCAGCGGGCGCGTAAGTTGCTGAGCTGTCCCGACAGGGCTGGGGTTGCGAGGGTCTGCCTGGGCAGGGCTCACCGTGGCCTGAAGGCGAGGTTCCTAGAGTAAATGGGCAGGAGAGCAGAAATTGGAAGTGTGGGAGGAAAGGGGGGGGCAGATGGGCGTCAGAGTGTCGAGGGGGGCGGAGGGGATTAGGCCTTGAAGGGGCGAAATAGTTGGTCAGAAGCCATGAGGTAGCAAGGGTCAAAAGAGGGGCTGAAAACAAGCAGGTTCCTCCAGTTCTTGCAGTGTTTAAATTCAACCAAGCAAAATCTGAATAAGGCACCAAGAGTGAGGCCGGATGTGTACAACATTATTTAAACTACAAAGTATTTAAGAAAATAAATCTTACCTCGTTGTTGGTGCGCTCCTCCCTCTTGTACGCTGCAAGTCGCTAACGCTCAGCAATGGTCCAGTGAACACCCAAAAAACAACACGCCCACTAAAGATAAGATTTTGCCTCACGACAGAAGGAAATCAGGAGAGCCAGTCCGGGTGGGCCGGCCAAAAAGACGAAAAGGAGTCACCCTGGAAACCTTATTCCCAATGGCGGCGCACCGTTTAACATAAACGGAGACGCGAGCCAATAGGAATAAGGGGCGGGCTTCAGGCCCTTTTCAGAAAGGTACTCATCAGCATTAAATCTCGCCGAGCGAGTTGCGCATGTGCGCAGCAACGCTAGGCGAGACCTAAAATTTGCTCACTGCTAACACTCTCATTCACAAAACACACATGAAGACAAAAGGAAGAGAATGCCTATATTGAGGAAGGAGGAAGTATGGAGCCTGCAGTGGAAATTATCCTGGAATTCTGGCAGTTATGAGGCTGCTGTATGTATCTGAACTGTCACTAGTCAAACAGATACATTGAAGAGCTTGATTTAAAGACTTTGAGACAGAGTTGGATGACAATTGGGTGGCAATGGTACATCCTCTGATTTGTGATGAAAGTACGAAATCATTTGGTGAAGAATTGTCCACAAGAGGAGATACTTTCAGGGGAATTACTTCTGCTGTACTGTCCCTAAGGCAAAGATAATTCCATCAGAGAATTTCTTTTCTTTTTGAATTGCAATCAAGATCATAAGTAACTCCAATATTGTTTTCAAGATGAGCTCTGTCTTGTGTATTTATCTTACATAGACAATTGAAAATTTTGCCACTCTTAAGGCTTGGCATCTTTTTAGACCGATCTGAGTAAATCCAGGAACATCAACGCAGCAAGTTGTCCACTGTTTGAAATACATAAGCAGCGTCTCAGGGAAGTTCACTACATATGATAATACCCAACTACTCCACTCAAAAGCCTACTTAACTTTTTCTAAAGTGCTGTATCATAAGATGTGATGTCTATGTAAATGGGAAGGGGAGAGTAATAAATGGGTTGTATTGTACCAGTCTTATACATTACTAAAAGAAACTAACAATCCAGATTCTTTTTCCACTAGCTTTGGCTTGTTACTGACAGGACACCACTGGCCAGCATTTATTAAGATGCAGTACTTCTACACCAGTGTGTCCTAGATGAATTTACCTGAATACTGCAATTTAGAATGTACCATTTAAACTGTTGGTCTACTCTGTCACTTGTAATACCATTTAATTTACACATTTCTCTTACCTTCTTTTGGTTATTCTTGGGACTAGAATGTCCCCTGCATGCTAAACTGGTATGTACCCTTGCCGTTAGTGCCTGACTTGAAGTGAAACTGGTATCCTGATGTTTTGTTTGTCCTTGGTATCATACAATTCTGATGTGTGCAGAGGCCTAGGACTGTCCTTAGTAATGTGGAGACAGCATACTGTGTTCTGTGAATCAGTAGTATGACCAGATGCTTTTCTCAGAGTCTAGGAGAGGCAATCCTAAGGGATTCTCTTGTGTAAACATCTGCTATTATGCTGTTATGTGAAAGCCAAAACCTGTGCTTGTCAAGTGCATGTAGGTGGAGTGAGTGTGTAGCACATGTATGGTAGTAGGACTCTGTGTCGTAGGACTCTTGAGTACTAGGAGCAGTGGGGTTCATATTGGAATCCCCTGGTTTAATATGGCACAAGATGGAGGATGGACATAGCTTCCCCAAACATTGAAAATGCATTGAATGTATTCCAGTGGCTTGGAGGATATAGATTCAGAACCTGTACAAAGACAGGGCTATCTGTAGAAAGTTGATGTAGACCTTGTTAGCAAAGGGTTGCAGATTAGTTATTACTGAGCACTGCTATTTCGTAGATGGTAGGTTTGAGGGATGGGCTGCAGTTTTTGTTGCTCACGGTGAGGAGGTTTCATGAAAGGACCTGTCCTTTTGTCTGTACTAGAATACTGCTTCAGGAGTGCTGGTGACAGCCAGGTACAGAGATCTCAATCTTCACTGTGCCCTTGTTTTGGATACTCTTGGAATAGTAGGAAAATGACATTTAAAAGAAAACCACCCAAATTAGTTTTGAAGCCATAGACAATGGAAGCACCTCCTCCATTTGGAATATATGTATAAAAGACGGGTCCAAACCACCCCACTTTGTTCCAGTTCCAAGTTCTTCTTGACCAAAGAAAGGAGCGCTTCTCAGACTACACAAAGGATGACTGTGTGACCAGGGCTGGTGTCTAAATGGCATTCAGTTTTCAAGTGGGGGGAGGACATCACTTGAAGTCTGCACTTTCTACTGGCGAGGTTGGGGGGTTTGCCTGGTCACCTTGGTGCCTAGCATCCTGCCTCTCCGGGAAGGAGAGTACCTACCTGGAGGTCAGGCTGATGGCAGGAGGAGAGACTGTGCAGGAGGGCCCAGCATGAGGAACACCCAGAGAAAGCTGACTGCTCTAGAGAGTGAAGTCAGGAGCATCCCATGCCATAAGAGGATCCCGTTTCCCTGAGCTGTTTCTATGTGAATTGCAGCAAGGCTCTGTAAGAATGAGCCTCCCCCTGTCATCTTGCAGCCTGCCATGGGACCGAGAACTGATACAGCTGCTGCCGCCAATTCCAGGGAAAATGTTGTGTTGACGCTGAAATGTAAATTTGATCAGCCTGGAAGACTGCAACTGCTAAACGCACATCACCACTATCATATCTGACCAGGGCACTCAGCTTCCGTGTGAGACCAGTGTGCACTTGGTCTGGATGGCTGCAACTGCCAAAGATGCCATGTTACTTCACAGGGCCTGTAATGCTGACTCCATTTAGCGATTCCTTTTCAAAAGGGAAGTTGCGTTGCGTTGCGACTGCAAAGAGCGAGGACGAGACCTGCTCTGCCTCATCACTAGATCTGCAGCAATCTTGGGACAGGTAAAAGCATGCATAAGAATATGGCGCAAGGACTTGAGACTTTTTACCTGCATGAATGTGTGGGTGAGAACTATTGGGTAAATAGAAGTGATCTGCACCTGCACCCAGGGAGAAGATACCGAGATCGGGTGTAGCACCTTACTGAAAACCATAACTGAGATTAGAACCCAGTAATTGCAATTCCTATTTAATTGTGTAGTATTTTGTTTGGGTGTGAGATTATAGTACTTTTTTTTTATTTCTTTCATAAAAAGAAAAGCATTGGGCTGGACAATACATTGTGTACTTTGGTTGACCACAGAGTTCTGAATTCTTGTCCATCACACTATCTCCTTGAGAAACCTTTAACTGCACATACTATCTTCCATGAGAGTCAAGTGCCATAAAGGGGTGTATTTGGCCCAGTTAGCAGAGACATAGTAGGATGGACCCCATGACATCAGTGGCCAACAACATCAACCACCATGGTTGTGGCCCAGTAACTCCTGTCTATCTTGTGCCCCCTCAACGAATGGAGTCTGACATTTATGCTGTCTCCCCAGAAGCTCCTTCTGTGGCCCCCTGAACAGCGTCTGAGAGTTATGCTATCTGAGGGTCATCCTCATATATTATGACTGAATGTTTACCTGGTAACTCAAACCGCACCCCACTTCTCTTATCAGTCTCTGCCTTTTATTTATTACTGCCTTTCATTTTTTGTAGCAGAATGATTAGTGGCTTGGAGTAAGCATTTGGCCTCTAGCTCCCTTTTTACTTGAAGTGGCATCTTTGCTGAGGCACAGGTTGAGATTGGAAATTGCTAGTGTGATAATTTGTGACTTAATAAAAAAAACTTGTAATCACACTTAGATGTTTCTGTTGATGCAGTACAAGAGACTACTGTGGCAGTCACATCACCCATTATTAAAGAAGAGGAAGATACCTATTCCATGGATTACCAGGATAGGAGACCAACACAAAACATCAATTGTCTTACAGGTAAGAAATTGTTGTTCCTTATAATAATCATAGAAATATAAAAACTCTGTTGCCATCCCCACGACAAAGCTATCTGCAGTCGACCATGGGGATGGGACTTAAAAATGTGGTTTTCTATATCTGCCTCAACATCCTGTCAGGTAGTTTGTACTGATTGTACTGGTGCGCGCTATATTGTGCGCCTACCCATGATTCCTTTAAGTCCTTGAGGCCACAGAGGTTGTTTCTCATTGATAACTTACATTTATTTCTCTGAATTTATGATTGTTATTGAATGACAACAGGTTTTATTTTAATTACTAGTTTTAATAGTGTTTAACGTTTTGATTTTCCTATATTCCTGTACTGGATATTGTTTTAAAATTAGCATAGGGAGATGTACCTCATGAGTTTTCTTTCATGTTGCATCACAAACGGCAAGGATATTTTTCACATAGTGGTTCTGAAAATTACTATACCAGCAATGTTTTAAGCCTTGGTGGGAGATAGGAATATTTAGCTTTCTGAGACACTCCTTATCTTTCTATCTGGGCTACAATCTGGAACCATTTTGGATTTTCACACATATAATTTATCCTTGCAGGCTTCTTTGGCCTGTTTGCCTTTAATGTTAAGTTATAAAACAAACTGAAGCATTGAGCCCATTTAACCAGAAGAGCAAAATTGTAAGAAATCCGGAGCTGTGGTCCGAATGCGATCCGGACTACCTGAAGCTGGAAGTGACTAGCTCAACCTGAGCTGGTCGGCCATCTTGGAGTGAGCGACAGAGGTCGGCGTGATCGCGCATGTAGGATCCGCGCCGAAACTGACCCCTGGAGCGGCCTGGAGGCCGTATGAAGTGTACCTGACGTCACCCAAAAAGAGGAGGCGACGGCCCTCGGCCACAGGGGTGCTTCTGTGCTGCAGCACTAAAGCACAGAGGAGCTGCGCCGCGGAAACAGACACCGAAAGTAAGCGGTAAGGGGCTGTAGCTTCCCCTTCTTTAGGTCTCATCAAAGCAGCGCTTGCGCTGTCTCTTTGAGACATGCTGTATTGAGGTATGGATTTGAAGGTCCGCCCACTCACCGCCCACATTTTTAATCGGCTGCTTTGATTGCTCTTTGTAAATGTTGGTTTTTGATTTGTTAATATCAAAGTAGATAATTGTACTTGCGTGTTTTTGGAAGCGTGTTGCGAGATCTATTACGGTGACACGCACACCTTGCTGCCACAGTGACATGCACACTTGTGTGTAAACTTGTGGTACTTTATTGCTGGCTATTAGTAGTCCTACTGCAATACTCTGTTCACGTGCATAACCCTATTTTACAAAATTTCAATTTTCACCTTATTGGTGGTTTTCTAGATTTTTATTGGAATAATCCTTGAGAGCATCCTATAGGGTCTGTTAGTGCATGACATCCTGTTCCTCTTCAATATTTTGATACTCTGTTAACTTCTGTGTACCATGTGTTCGCAAACATTTTCACTCACTCCGCCCTTGCCATTCCTTCCAACTCGTGGTCAACCAGCTATGAAATGGCTAGATTGGAAGGAGTATTTCTTAAATTACATCAGTGCTATTGAGGAAGAGGGATCGGAACAATTCTCACCAGAAAGGAAAAAAAAATCCTGATGCATAATTTGGGTCCTGAAGGATTGAGAGTCTTCAACCAAATGGAAAAGAAGGTTAGAACTGGTACTGGTCAAAACTTATTTTGGAATGCTCTGGAGAATCTTGATAATCAATATCAGCCTACAGTTTGTTCGGCCATATACAGATGAAATAGTTTTCAATGAAAACAAGGCAAGGCTGAACTAATTGATGACTGTTTCTTGCAGGTTTAGCGTTGATGAGTTAGTTCCTCATCAAATTATCATGCACCCAAATGACTCGAACTTGCAGGAAAGACTTCGGGGGAATATTGATGCGCACCCGAAGGAAATAATTGTATTAGCTAAAAAGATTGAATCGTCCAAAAGATGTGCTAAAGCAGTGGTGTCTTCAGCGCCTGACTCGGAAATGGGTAGTGATTGTGGGGCAATTTGCAAAGTTTCTAATTTAAGTAAGAGTAAAGGTAAAGAATCTGTGGCAACTAAAAGGAAGACAAAGGAATTTCCTCGGTATTAAAACTGGAGTTGTTATAGATGTGGTAGCAAAGATCACCTGGCTAAAGACAAAGGTGTTCTGCATTACAAGCGAAGTGCCTTTATTGTGCTGTAGTAGGACACTTCGCTAAGGTGTGTAGAAGAAAAAATAAAAAGTGTTGTATGGTGAAATTAATTTTCTCAAAAACAGATTCTGAACAATCTGAGGAAGACAATCTAGAATCTAAAGGAGTGTTATGCATTGATGCTCCTGTTCTTAATCTTGAGGGGAACTCCAGACCGAAACCTATGTGTGACATGTTGATTGGAGGTGTCGAAATAGCTATTGTGGCGGACTCTGGCTCACAACATACTGTCATAAATGAAAATGTATGGCAGAAAAAGTTTGTGCCTGTTATGGGAGGTCATTTAACTGAACTGATATTCATCCAGTCACTTTAACTGGAAAGAAAATACCTATGTTGGGATATAGAGAAGTACACTTTGAGTTCAAGGGCAGATGTACAGGGAACAAACTTTATGTTGCTGAAGTGGGAACTTCTGGCCTTGGTTGGGTGGACCAGAAAGCCCTTGACATCATACTGAATGCTAATGGTGTCGACCAAGTTTTATTATTAGATGCAGGTGATCAAACATTTTTATAGGTGTTAAAGAACACTTTTCCTGAAGTATTTTCAGGCACAGTGGACAGACTAAAGGACTTTGTACATCTCATTGTACTTAAGAAGGGTGTGAAACATGTGTGTCACAAGGCACGGAATATACCTTTAATTGTTAAAAATTAGGTTACTGACGAGCTAGCGAAGTTATTGAGTAAAGGGTTTATCAAGCCTTTAGAGAGCGCGAAGTGGTTGGCCCCTTTAGTTGTGGCCAGGAAAAGTAATTGTCAGCATTCCGTCCATCATTTGTTTGTTGTAACGCTTTTCGCCCTAAGTGGGATGGGTATTCCCAGACGTGGGATCCGTGCTCACTACGCCACTGGAGTCAAGCTATCCTGGCTGATGACGGCTGATAGCCAGAAACCGGTCCTAGGATGCCTGATTCTGGTCCAGGGAAGACATGGCTTGGCAGTTCGGGCTGGACTGTTCCCATGAGGCACAGGGTCAAGACTGATTTGCATATGGCCATGTCTGAACTGGGGTGGCGTAGTGGGCAAAAGAACGATGGATTTAACCCAGATCTCTTGACTGGGGGAGAATGTCTGCATTGTCAGCATTCCGTCCATCATTTGTTTGTTGTAACGCTTTTCGCCCTAAGTGGGATGGGTATTCCCAGACGTGGGATCCGTGCTCACTACGCCACTGGAGTCAAGCTATCCTGGCTGATGACGGCTGATAGCCAGAAACCGGTCCTAGGATGCCTGATTCTGGTCCAGGGAAGACATGGCTTGGCAGTTCGGGCTGGACTGTTCCCATGAGGCACAGGGTCAAGACTGATTTGCATATGGCCATGTCTGAACTGGGGTGGCGTAGTGGGCAAAAGAACGATGGATTTAACCCAGATCTCTTGACTGGGGGAGAATGTCTGCATTGTCAGCATTCCGTCCATCATTTGTTTGTTGTAACGCTTTTCGCCCTAAGTGGGATGGGTATTCCCAGACGTGGGATCCGTGCTCACTACGCCACTGGAGTCAAGCTATCCTGGCTGATGACGGCTGATAGCCAGAAACCGGTCCTAGGATGCCTGATTCTGGTCCAGGGAAGACATGGCTTGGCAGTTCGGGCTGGACTGTTCCCATGAGGCACAGGGTCAAGACTGATTTGCATATGGCCATGTCTGAACTGGGGTGGCGTAGTGGGCAATAGAACGATGGATTTAACCCAGATCTCTTGACTGGGGGAGAATGTCTGCATTGTCAGCATTCCGTCCATCATTTGTTTGTTGTAACGCTTTTCGCCCTAAGTGGGATGGGTATTCCCAGACGTGGGATCCGTGCTCACTACGCCACTGGAGTCAAGCTATCCTGGCTGATGACGGCTGATAGCCAGAAACCGGTCCTAGGATGCCTGATTCTGGTCCAGGGAAGACATGGCTTGGCAGTTCGGGCTGGACTGTTCCCATGAGGCACAGGGTCAAGACTGATTTGCATATGGCCATGTCTGAACTGGGGTGGCGTAGTGGGCAAAAGAACGATGGATTTAACCCAGATCTCTTGACTGGGGGAGAATGTCTGCATTGTCAGCATTCCGTCCATTTGTTTGTTGTAACGCTTTTCGCCCTAAGTGGGATGGGTATTCCCAGACGTGGGATCCGTGCTCACTACGCCACTGGAGTCAAGCTATCCTGGCTGATGACGGCTGATAGCCAGAAACCGGTCCTAGGATGCCTGATTCTGGTCCAGGGAAGACATGGCTTGGCAGTTCGGGCTGGACTGTTCCCATGAGGCACAGGGTCAAGACTGATTTGCATATGGCCATGTCTGAACTGGGGTGGCGTAGTGGGCAAAAGAACGATGGATTTAACCCAGATCTCTTGACTGGGGGAGAATGTCTGCATTGTCAGCATTCCGTCCATCATTTGTTTGTTGTAACGCAGGAAAAGTAATGGCAAGGTTATGCTTTGCATTGAGTTGAGGGTTCTTAATAAGAGCATAGTAGTAGATAGGTTTCCCTTGCCTAATATCAATGAGCTCCTAAGCATGACCAAGGGTGTTAAATGGTTTTCGACCACAGACTTATCTTCTTCTTACCACCAAGTGGAATTGCACCCAGATAGCAAAAAACAAACTGCATTTATTACTCCCATGGGATGTTTCAGATTTATTTGTATGCTTATAGGGCTGGCATCTGCTGCAGCTGGTTTTCAAAGGTTAAAGCATCGCCTCCTCAAAGACGTTCCCAACTTAACATACTTTCAGGACGATATTCTTATCATGGGTAAAAGTAAGGGAGAACATGATTCAACCTTGAATTCTGTTCTTGTGAAACTAAAGAACAGTGGGCTCACAGATTAACTGGAGAAATGCAAGTTTTACAGACACTCTGTCTCCTATTTAGGGCATGAAGTAAGTGACAAAGGTGTGTTTCCCAAACGGGAGATAATTAACGCTCTCGAAAATGCTCCAACTCCTACTAAAAAGGATGAGGTGAGATCATTTTTAGGGTTTGCAGAATTCTATTCTAAGTTTGTGAAGGATTTTGCTGAGAAAACATTTGACATTAGACAACTCTTGAAAGTTCGTCAGGAGTTCGTGTGGGATGATAATTTGCAGAGGGAATTTATCTGTGTCAAGAATTATATATGTAATGCTGTTCCCTTGCAGGGGTTCAATATCAAACCCTCACCATTTTAACCACAGATGCGAGTGGTAAAGGATTAAGGGCAGTGTTGTGACAGGTATCTGAGGATGGAACAGAAAGTACTATCTCATTTGCTTCACGGTCCTTGACGTTGTCTGAGACAAAATATTCAATGATTGAGAGAGACATATTAGTATGTTTGTGGGCTACAAAAAAATGTAGACAATACTTATGGGGGACTATCTTCACCATTTGTACTGACAATAAACCTTTAGTTAAGGTATGAACTACTGAAGGAACAGAAAGAGCTATGCCACGCCATTGCAAGAATGTCTCTCAATTTATTAGATTATGCATATGAGGTTGTATACTTACCTGGTAAAAAGAACAAGGTAGTGGATTACCTGAGTAGAGATCACCAGTTCCGGATGGTGACACCCTTGTGAGTGGAGACGAATAGGATGACTACAGCCTAGCTTTGTTTTTTTTTGAGAACTCAATTAATCCAGCAATTCCTGAAGAAGATTGGTAGTCTGGGTATGCTGAGGATGAATGTTTGATGGAAATTAAATAGTATATCTTGAGAGGATGGCCTAATAAGTGCGATGTAACTGAGGAGAGTAAAAGATTTTGGGAGTTGAGAGAGGAATTGTCAGTTTCTGATTTGAAGTTTATTATGAGAGGCAATAAAGTTGTTCCACCTACTAAGTTACGCAAGAAGATTTTGGAACTTACTCATGAAGGGCATCTTGGTATTGTTAAGTCAAAGCAGGGAGTGAAGTCGTTCTGTTGGTGACCTGGAGTATTTTGTCTTGGAAGAAGGAGGACGTTTCATCCAAACGCTGGTTTGAATAATTCCAAATTGATTCAAATATTGCACCTTTTTTGTCTGCTGCATTGCCTGTAGTTTCTGGGAACTTACATCCGATGGGTGGTTCAGAGGAGGTGGGAGTACCCATGGTAGTGAGAAATTGTAAGACTACTAAATCTGGGAGAATAGTTACCATGCCTGCGAAATTAAAGGATTTTGTTGTTGTGGATTAATCATTTGTATTGCAGTGGAGTAATCCTCCATTTTATTAAGTATCTTCTGTTTTACATTTTATGTTTTATGGCCTCTTTTATAAATGGTGGTTTTTTCTGTTGTATTAATCACCTTAATGTCACTATCTTGTCATTTAAAATGTGTTATGGGGGGAAGGTGTGTGGTATCCTAGTGTCAGAAGTATTATTATAATATATAGGATGGTACACAGCTGGGTTCGAGATTAGAATCCAATATAGTGGTCAGTTGACGAAGACTGTCCTCTGCGTAGGACCTGCATCTGTGCTCTCCCTTGTACCAGCAACCCTATTAAAACCATCCTTACCTTAAACTGGAGTGACGTCCTCTCTACACTGGTCAGGCTTCATTCTCCTTTTAATGTACCTCTCGTCGTCATCCTATTCTTGATGGGATGTTTTTGTATCACATGTAAAGGTGCTAAATTTGTTCTTCTTTTGAAGCGCACAGACACGGAGACGCACACACACCTATTACTTCTGCGCTGGAGCCATTGGCTGTTCTGGCGAATCAGATGCCACCTCCTCCGTACTAGATTTCAGCGACCCCGGGCTATGCATCACTGATGCAACATCGTTTCTTAGGTCGGTCCTCGACCTGTTGTATTTCTTCTTTGGCCTTATGGCAAATACACTGATTGCTATTGGTTACTATCTGTGTTATTCAGAAATGTTAGCTTGTCATTGGTGCATTTGCGTAAATGCCCCTCCTTTGCCTGCTTAGTTCCATCCCTGGCAATTTCACTCAGAGAAGGTTTTGTTTGGCCATCACACTGTACAGCGTGTGATGGCCCCTCCTCCTTGTTTTTGGTTTTCACATCTTGGATACTTTAATTTTGCTAGTGGCTTTTGGTGTCACCTCCGCTCGTTCTGTTTGAAGTAGTCTGCTCGGCTGGTATTCTCTCACCCCAAGCATAGAACCAATCTCTAAAATTCTCGATCATGAGGCTGCTCGGAGGGAAGTGCTGCCATTTTCTTAGCTCTTGCACACGCAGAAATACAATTGCAGTTCAGAATAAGAACACCCCTGGCAAATCAGGCAAAACGTTAGGGGGGATGGCACTACGGACTACGAACAGAGAAAGCACCCCATCTTGTCCGTGATATCGCGCTGCAGTAACCGTAATCTGGAACACTGAGTTTTAATAGGGTGCACTCTATACCATGATGAACTGTTCTCACTCATTACGGATACATAGGACTGTATTTTTAAATATAATAGATACAATGTATTGCACTTTGTATATATGTAGGAGGCAGGAAACGCAATGATAAGTCTCATTCCTGATTGTAACTTGTCATGAAAGATCAAGTTTAAAATGGCCGCCACCTCACACAGAGAAGTAGGTAGGACTGCCAGATGCTTGCCTAGGAGAGCTCTTTCGGAGCTATTATTGGTGGCTGATTGGCACTGGCAGTGCTTTGGCCAGGCAACGTAAATACTGTCTGAGGGTGGTTTTGAACGTTTCAGCAACGTAATGATAGGGTGAGGATCTGCGCTCTGGTTCAAGCCATACTGCAGGCGGTTGTGTTTAGAAATATTTCATGACCAGACACCAGTGAAGAAACCAGCCAGTCTGCCTGGCACCACTAGTGTTTCTGACGGGGTGATGCTGCTGCTGAATATATAATGTTGAAATACCGTGGGGTTAACGTACCTCTGTTTTACTGCTCTAACTAAATAGTACAACACAATACAAGTTTGCCTGTAGAACAAGAAAGGTAAAACACTGTATAGCGAGTAGCATTTTCATAATAAAGAATCACTGTGTATCATATAATGCTTTCCACAGTAAAGAAACTGATTAAAGGTGGTCACCGGGTGACACTGGAAGCCTGGCAAGCCCACTTTGAATGATGTCAAGCAGTTGTGTGGGATCCTAAGTTGGGGGTGTCCTTTTTGACCGTTTACGGCTCTGGGCCAATAGATTTTTGCAGCCCCAGTTTAAATGACTGAGTGGCCTTGCCCTTTAATAAAGTGAAAGCGCGGTGTGTGCAAACATTAATTCTAAATTTTCAACAGCGCACACACCGCCCTTTCACTGCCGCGTCGTTTGCAAACATTAATTCTTACTTTTCACGGGCGCAAACGTCACGGCAGTGAAAGCGCAGTGTGTGCGCTGTTGAAAAGTAAAAATTAATGTTTGCAAACGTGAGGGCAGAGAAAGCGCGGTGTGTGCGCTGTCGAAAAGTAAGAATTCATGTTTGCAAAAGGCACGGCATCAAGCGCAGTGTCCACATACAACTTAGAACATCACGCTTCACAGTCGGAATAACAAAAAAAAGTTCTCTCCCACTAATTGAGGAGAGAGTATCACGCCACAAGTAAAGGATCCAGCCTGGGTGGGCGGGGCCAAAAGTGGACAGGGCGGTAACAAGCAGGGACTAAAAAGCCTCCTTCACAATAGAAAGCCAGCGTTTAGCCTAAGCTATGACGCAAGCCAATGGGAATAAGGGGCGGAGCTTCAAGTGCCCTTAGGAAAGCGTATCGATAACAATAAGCCCTCGCAGAGGGAGAAGCACATGCACGCTCCAGCGCTAGGTCTGCGAGTCCTAAAAAGGAGAAGTGGTAGCAGGAGAGAGAAGAGGGTGTTTTGCAGACTTCCAACACGAAAGCTATTATGAGGAGACAATAAACAGTGAATTTTGTACATGCAAATCAAAACACGCTACTGAAGAGACGAAGTATGTGACAACTTCCCACCTACCCAAGTTAGGTGTTGAATAGTCTGGTATGCAAAGGCTGTATTCACCTGGACACCCCCTACTTATCTCTCCTAAGTTTAAACAAACAAAAAGGCCATGTAAGAAGAGAAGGCGAGTACATTAATATTCCTGCACTGCTACCAAAACGGAGCGGCTTTGATATGTTAATAATCCACAACACCAAAGCAATGTGTGATTGTATCACGTCATGCGCCAAGAGAAAACAGTAAATGAAAGCCCTGTTAGAGCTAAATGTTACGCTCTATCGAGTGTAATACTGATCACAGGTTTATGAGGCTAAATCAACTCCTGAGTCCTCAGGAACCAAATACACCAAATGTCACAGACAATATAAGGTATCAGGTAGACTCAGCTGTGAGAAAAAATAAACATCAAGTAACAGAGTCGATAGTAAGTCAATGCGCTTCCCGCTCTAAGTAAATAAGAGAGCGCACGCTTTAGCCGGAGTAACTGGCAAAAAAAAAGTTAACCATAGACGAGATGATCCCTGCATGAGACCACGGGAGGCCGTCGGTCTCGCCAACAGGGAACATAAACAAAAGGAACAAAACTCAGAAGCGGCTCAGAGTTCTCTTCTGCAAGAGACCGTTAAAAAAACGCAATCTCGCCAACGGAGGAGACGGGAGTAACGCGGGTCAAGGAACACTGGAAATACGGCAGATAACAATTAGGGAAGCAAGCACCCTTACCACCTCTGAATAAGGAGAAACGGGTCAGCAATGTCACTAGATTCACCAAATAATCTGCAGTGTCCGTAACTCCTTGCCTCATTATAGCCGATACCTGCCGTGGCGTCCAGATCACGTGGGGGGTGCCTCACGAGAGGGATGCCGGGAACTGTAGTTTTCTCTGGTTATTTCCTGGTTTCTTTTCCAATACATGTCGGTCAGTGTACGCCAGGCAGATGTGCCCTGACAGTACATACTCCTCCCGGAGAACAATGATTTATTCAGATACTTCTTATGGAAAGCAGCCACCAGGCGTGCCGCATGCACCACCTCCGCAGGCTCCCACAAGTCCTCCTCAGGACCATACCCCTTCCATGAGACAAGATACCACAATTTAGGTCTTGTTATTCTGGAATCTAGAATGCCCTTAACCTCATACTCTATGTCCTGCTGAACCCATATGGGACGGGCTGTTTCTTAACAGGGCTATGAGATGGCTTCAAAAGAGAAACATGAAAAACAGGGTGTATACTGAAATGAGCAGGCAGCCTCAATTTCACTGCTACAGGGTTGATGTCTTTATCCACTTTATATGGACCAATGTACCTGGGGTTAAACACGCTATGTCTCTTGAATCTGATGTTCTTTGTGGATAACCAAACTAGCGCTCCCTTTTTGTAAGTTGGGCCAGGTCTACGGTGTTTGTCTGCCTGTTTCTTGTAGTGTTCTTTAGCGTGTTGCAGGTTGTTTTGTGTAGCAAGCAAGGTTTTTCGTATATGGAACATCCTCTTGTGTACTTTTGGGAGCTTTGTATTGTGACTGGGAAGTAAAAAGGGAGGGAAGCGAGGGTGGAAACCATAGGTACTAAAGAAAGGTGTATGTTGTGTGGAACTATGCGTGTCACTATTGTAAGCGATCTCAACTAACCACAACCACTCCACCCAAGCCTCAGTGTTGTGGTCTACATAACACCTCAGCAACTGTTTCAGTGTTTGATTTAGTCTCTCGGTTTGGCCATCCATTTGAGGGTGAAAACTCGTGGAAAGCGAGGACGCTATCTGCAACTCGGAACACCACGTTTTCCAGAAGAGAGCGGTGAACTGAGTTCCCCTGTTGGATTCAATCACTCTGGGAAGGCCATGTAACCTGACTACATTCGTTAGTTAATAAAAGTTGTGCTAACTGCCCTGCAGATGGCACCTGTTTGTATGCTATGAAATGACCCAGTTTTGTTAAATAGTCGATGACCACTACTATTGCGGTGCACCCCTGATCCCGGGGTAAACCCACAATGAAGTCCACTGAGATTCTCTCCCATGGAGTTTCTGGTGTGGGTAATGGTTGGAGCAGACCCTGGGTCTTACGATGATCGGGTTTCATTTGAGCGCAAGTAGATCAGCGCTTCACCCATAGCAGGAAGTCAGTATGCACTGTTGGCCACCAGAACTGGTGTAATACCCTCTCTGTGGTCTTTTTCCCACCACTATGTCCAGCACATGGGAGTTCATGGCACCAATGAAATACGAGTTTTCTCAATTCCAGGGTAGGGACCAGCACTTGCTGGCTCTTCATGGGCAGTCCATTACGCAGCTGCCATTCGGGATGATGTTTCAACCACTCCGTCCAGGTAAAGGACTGAATTCCTTGTTTTACCTTCCACAAGAAGTTGTCTGTCTGTACTGTACAAAGCACTTTACTGGGTTCTATTATTGCTCTTTAGATTGTAGTAGGTTGATTGATGGGGTTTTCTTGCTGTTTTAGAGCGTCTGCCTTCTTATAATCTTTGCCGGGTCAAAATGTGACAATGAAGTGGAACTCAGCAAAGAATAACATCCAGCGGAGCTGACGTGGGGTGAGGTGTTGAGCGGATCTCAGGAACTGAAGGGTGCGATGGTCTGTATATACGATTACTTGGTGTTTAGCCCCCATCAGCCAGTGCCTTCATTCTGAAAAGGCGTCTTTGATGTCTAATAGTTCCTTTCCGGCAGAGGTGTAATTTTGCTCTGCGGGGTTCAGTTTCCTGGACATGAACGCTATTGGGTGTAGTTGGCCTGTCGTCCCGTGTCTTCGAGACAATACTGCTCCCACCTCCACCTCGGATGCGTCTGCTTCTATGATAAATGGTATCCCTGGATTGGCATGTGTGAGCATCGGGGCTGACGTAAAGGCCTTTTGGGTGTCTCAAACGCGGTCTGTGCTTCTTCAGAGCAGAGGAAGGGTGTTTTCTTTCGCAACAGTTTCGTAATGGGAGCGACCATGTTGGAGAACTGATGGATGAACCTCCGATAAAAGTTGGCAAAACCCAGAAAACATTGGATGTCTTTTACGTTCTGGGGGCAAGGCCTCTCTGTGATTTCTTTGATCTTCCTCTCAGCCAATACTTGTCCTGAAGGGGTGAGCATTACCCCTAGGAATTCTACGGTGGTTACGTGAAAATCACATTTGCTTATCTTGCAGAACAAATGATGCTTCCATAGAGCGTGAAGGACTTGACTCACATGTTTTACGTGTTCTTCTTCCCAAGATGAAAAGATGAGAATATCGTCTATGTAGACCACGACAAATTGATCCAAACAGTCTCTGTGTGCGTCGTTCAGGAAGAATTGAAAAGCAGCGGGGGCGTTGCAAAGCTCAAACAGCATGACGAGGTACTCAAACAGCCCATACCTCGTTTTGAAGGCCGTTTTCCATTCGTAGCCGTCACGAATACGGACCAAATGGTACGCTCCTCTGAGACAGAGTTTGGTGTAAATGACTGCTGTTTTTACCTGTTCCAAAAGAACAGAAATCAAGGGTAGCGGGTATTGGTTCTTTACGGTAATCGTATTCAAGGCTCTGAAGTCGATACAGATCCTTAACTCCCTGTTAGCCTTGTGTATAAAAAATAGGGGAGATGCCGCAGGAGACCTGGAAGGGCGGATGAAACCCAAGGCGAGGTATTTATCCAAGTATCGTCTCAGGTGTTGGTTTTCTGGCTCCGTGAGGGCATAAATTCTTCTGCATGGAATCACCGCTCCGGGAAGAAGATCTATCCGGCAATCATATTCTCGGTGTGGCAGGAGCTCCTCGGCTGTAATGTCTCTGAACACATCTGCGTATTCTCTACAACATGTAGGTAAGACTACGTCTTTTTCTGCAGCGGTTGCGATGTGATGACGTAAGGCTAGTCTTGGTGGGAATTGAAGGCATATGGTTGCAATGACTTTAACAATATTCAGACCGCATATGCAACACCTTGTTGGAATCAATAGTAGGCTCATGCTTCTGCAACCAAGGGAGGCCTAGAATCACTCCATACTGTGGTGCCTGGAGGATGTTGAATGATAACAACTTGCGATGATGTTTTCGTCGTAGATTAACTCGTACTCTAGGGTGGTATAACAAATTGGCCGGTTTCCAACTCTTTGCCATCCACCACGTACACCGTTTCCGGGGGTTCTTTTGTGGATGAAAATCACCCCTAACCTACGCGCTTACATTTCGTCCATGAAGCAACCGGTTGCTCCTGAATCCACCATCGCCCGTAGTCTTTTTTGATCTTGTTGTACCATGATGTCCATCATAATGAAGAAATGTTCTGAATCCGTGGAGGAGTTGTGATTCACAGAAGGGATCATACTGCAGCTTGATGGTTCCCCTTTCTTCACTTTCAAGCTCTGGAGTTTTCAACCCCCTTATCAGCTGTGACATTGGCTGCTTGCCCTAAATGGGAACCACCGACTTTCGGTTTGATGGGACAGTTTCTTAGAAAAAGACCTTTCTTTTTACAATGCAGACACAGACCTTGTTCCTGTCAGTGGTCTCTTTCGCTGAGAGTTTAGGAAGCTCTAATGGTCCCAATCCCCATAGGTTCGGGCTTCGTTGTTCCAGATTCCAAAGATCTAGCACGATCATACTGCTGGGTAGATCTGTCCTTCCGCTTGTGGTCTCCTTTTCGTTCCCTCAGCCTGGTATCCAGTCGCATAGTCAGTTCAATGAGTGCTGTACATGTCCGCGGTTGTGGGTCTACCTGTGCGATGACATCCTTCAAGTCGTCTTTGAGCACTTGGTAAAAAAGGGCAGCTTGCTTGGATTCAGGCCAGTCTGTCTCAGCCACAAGTCTCCGGAAGTTGTTAATATAACCTATAAAGTCGAAGCTACCTTACTTGAGCTCCAGTAGTTCCCTGTCTGCCGAAAAGGTTTCGGCCCGACGGTCAAAGGTTTTCTCGAATTCCTCTCTGAACCTGTTCCAGTCGTAAAGCAACGGATCATCTCTTCTAACTATGGGTACTGACCATTGTGCTGCCTCGCCTGCCAAATAAGAAGTCAGAAAGGCAACACAGGCCTGATTGGTTGTGAACATTTTGGGCTTAAATGTGAAATGGAGCAGAACTTGGGTCATGAAAACCTGCACCTTATTTATGTCGACATAAAACCGCTCAGGAGGGGCTAACGGTATTTGTGAAGGCATTTCTAGTACCACTGGAGGGGGAACATGGTGTGATGGTCCCCCAGCATCGAAAGGGTTTATTTGCATCCTGTCTACCTTTGCTTGGAGAACAGCGGTTTGGCTAAATGAGGCAGCAAGCTCTGTCTGTACCAGAGCCAAAGCTGCAATAACTTCTTCTAAGGTGGCCATCCATGATACCAGCACAATCAGGAAGATTGACAATTCGTGGACCGATTATTCTGTCAGGTTCCCCCTTCCGGAATCCTCAGGATTGTGGTGATTCTCAATGGGGTTCACCTTGCGACTGCCCCAAGTCCGGAATATAGATACACGGACTAATGAGATAGTAAAGCGAGGGAAGGAAAGGGTAGGAACAGCTTGGAGGGAGATCTGAGGAAGACACAGTAAGAATACCGTAAATACACTGTCCACCTTAACACGTACCAAAATTCAATGTATACACCATTACATAGAACAGTAGGACTGACTGTAAAACGCTACCTGTAAAGAAAAAGGAGGAGTCGTACCAGTAGAGAGAAGAGAATGTTTTGTAGACTTCCAACACGAAAGTTATTATGAGGAGACAATAAACAGTGAATATTGTACATGCAAAACAAAACACACTACTGAAGAGACGAAGTATGTGACAACTTCCCACCTATCCAAGTTAGGTGTTGAATAGCCTGGTATGCAAAGGCTGTATTCACCTGGACACCCCCTATTTATCTCTCCTAAGTTTAATCAAACAAAAAAGCATTGTAAGAAGAAAAGGCGAGTACATTAATATTCCTGCACTGCTACCAAAACGAAGCAGCTTTGATATGTTAATAATCCACAACACCAAAGCAATATGCGATTGTATCACATGTCATGCACCAAGAGTAAACCGTAAATGAAAGCCTGGTTAGCGCTTAATGTTACGCTCTGTCGAGTGTAATGCTGATCACAGGTTTGTGAGGCTAAAGCAACTCCTGAGTCCTAAGGAACCGAATACACCAAATGTCACAACGCAATATAAGGAATCTGGTAGACACAGCTGTGAGAAAACATAAAGATTAAGTAACAGAGTCGATAGTAAGTCAATGAGCTTCCCGCTCTAAGGAAATAAGGGAGCGCGCACTTTAGCCGGAGTAAATTGCAAAAAGTAAGTTATCCATAGACGAGATGATCCCTGCATGAGACCGCGCCAGGCCATTGGTCTCATCAACAGGGAACATAAACAAAAGGAACAAAACTCAGAAGCGGCTCCGAGTTCTCCTCCGCAAGAGACCGTTAAACGCAATCTCGCCAACAGAGGAGACGGGAGTAACGCGGGTCAAGGAACACTGGAAATACGGCAGATAACAATCAGGGAAGTAAACGCTGGTGGTATAAGCACCCTTACCGCCTCTGAATCAGGAGAAATGGATCAGCAATGTCACTAGATTCCCCAAATAAACGGCAGTGTCCGTAACTCCTTGCCTCATTATATCCGGTTCCTGTCGTGGCGTCCGGATCACGTGGGGCGTCCCTCACGAGAGGGATGCTGGGAACTGTAGTTTTCTCTGGTTATTTCCTGGTTTCTTTTCCGATACATGTCGGTCAGTGTACGCCAGGCATATACGCCATGACACCCCCCTCCTCCCTAGGGCCTGTGTAGTATCCTGTACATATTGCTTTAAGCCATTGTAAGGCATTAGGGTAGAGTGTTCTATATGTATAATTCTAAGTAACATAATGTTAGTGTTCAGACTCCATGTCCGGAATGTTGACATTCAAGACAAAGCTGTTGAATGAACTGGAGCTGTGTTAGCAGGCTTAGGTGTAGAGGACCTTCTTAATAAACCTTACTTGAAGTTACCTGTTTCCTGTCCGAGCAATCTTTACAGCCAGCTATACTGGATGTTCAGTTGTCAGTATGTCACTTACATTTAGCTGCGCTGATTTGTCCTTTACAACAAACAAATGATGGACGGAATGCTGACAATGCAGACATTCTCCCCCAGTCAACAGATCTGGGTTAAATCCATCGTTCTTTTGCCCACTACGCCACCCCAGTTCAGACATGGCCATATGCAAATCAGTCTTGACCCTGTGCCTCATGGGAACAGTCCAGCCCGAACTGCCAAGCCATGTCTTCCCTGGACCGGAATCAAGCATCCTAGGACCGGTTTCTGGCTATCAGCCGTCATCAGCCAGGATAGCTTGACTCCAGTGGCGTCGTGAGCACGGGTCCCACGTCTGGGAATACCCATCCCACTTAGGGCGAAAAGCGTTACAACAAACAAATGATGGACGGAATGCTGACAAATAATTACCACTGGTTTAGAGCTGGTGATAAAAATTTGCTTTTAACTAATTGGGATTTTTTAACACCAGTGTTAAATGAAGGACCTCCTAATTCCAGGCCCATGGGTTATTCCTGATTTCAGGGAGTTTAACTCGTCAACCGTGTTAACTATAAGAGAGATACAGTCAAGAATTGTTATTTGTTATCTCCTGAGGCATTTAACAGGGAACTCGGAATTGGTGGGGTGCAAGGAGCTTTCATGTAACTTTTATTATTTAATTGGTGTTTTCATAGCCACGTTTGCCACAGTGAAGAGAACGGCACATTCGTAACCTGCTGATATTTTCTGAATTTAGTTTGTGATGATTTCCGCATTAACTTTTAATCACTGGTTTGCCATTTTTCATAGCAAAATGTTTATCGTATAAAAACTTCAATAAACAGTCATTGTGCATAGCCCACGAGGATATGACAGTCTAGCAGAAACCGCAGCGTTCATCTAGAGGAAAATTCAGATTTAGAAAAGACAATAGGTGTGATGCTGCTTGACAAATGATGGTCTTGTGTTTATTGCAATCCGTTACATGCATGCCATACGCCCTGGTGCAAAGAAACGGGCCCGCTGACTGCTGTTGGGTAGTAAAAAAACAATCATTTTCAGGCTTCAATGGCCCCCTTAAGGCTGTGTGCCCTGGTGCCACTGCACCTACTGCATCAGCGGTAGCTTCGGCCCTGTTTACAATATTGTTTCTGTTCTCAATAAGAACAACAAAAATATTAAATCTCATGCGGGTTTCTCTATTGAGGTTAGTTTAGAGCAGTGTTTAAGACCTACATAATAAATGACCTCAAATTTGTATGCCCCGCAGAACAGTTGAGGAATCGGAGAATATGAGTTAAGAATAGCGAAGGCCAGAAGATAAGATAAAGTCACGAACGAATGGTGCGAACCAACAGATAGTCGAGACAGGGATCAGTCAAACCAGACGAGGATTAGTGGAGTCGGCCAGACCCTGACACCAGCTATAAACAGAGGCAGGAGGTTATTTGACACGTTGCAGTAGGATGAGGGAAAACAACACCTCGTTCTCCGTGCTGCCTGAGTGAGGGCAACACAAAATGGCGAAAAGACACAAAATGGTGGCTAAATACGAAAACTGAATTACCTCAGACCCTCCTTTTGCCATTACTCAGGCAAGACACACAGACTTATTTTAATCTGAGTCGACGTCAATGGCCTTGAGGTCATCAAGCTGTTGCTGCAACATCATTTTAATGCTCACCGTCTTCCGTGGCACAGGCCTTGGTACACACATAGTGGCACAAAGACCACAGATGGCGGGGCCACACTGCATACAGAGACAACAGGAAAAAATGATGGCCAAAACCACTCCAAGGAATGTTAATACCTTCCATCCCCATTTGGACAGTAATCCCCAAAACCATTCCACTAAAGACCAATCTCCTTCGACCTGATGAATCGACTCGGAGATCACATGTAATTTGGAGATGGCTTGGTATACACTAGGGGCGTCGTCAGGTATATAAATGCAACAGCTAGATCCGATCAATTTACAAACTCCACCATGATCCGCAAGAATAACATCCAGAGCAATCCGGTTCTGCAATGTCATGAGACGATCCGCTTGAAGTTCAGCTGTGAGATTACTCATGGCTCCCACAGTGACATCTATGGTAGTCTCAACAACACGAACCAATTGCCTCATGTTTCTACTGTTGGCCATTGGGCCCCAAAAAGGAAGAAATCCTTTAAGGAAATCACCCCCCTCTTGTTCTGCCGTGTCTTTAGAATCAATAATCTCTCTGCCATATCTGTTTCTGTGATGTCCCGAAGGAGCAGTGTAGGTAGGAGGGAGAAGAAAGGCTATATAGCATGTTCCTGAAAAATCCGTCGGTAGCCACGTGTACGCTCTATCGCGGCAGACAAAATACGTGCCCTGGGATGGCACTAACGGTCGTGAATTCTGAGATGTGTGAATGTATGTCTGGGAACAAACACTCTTTCCTTGTCCAGTGTCAGTAGTCTGGCCATTCATTTGTAAACAAAAGTTACCTCGATGAGGCACAGTCCAAATTGGTGGAGATTTTCCCTGTTTAACCCTATCTGTAAGGCTAGTAGCGTAACGAGTCACGTTCCAACCATCGTATGCCCGTTTCTCATCAACAGGAGCCCTACTATTCTCCACAATTCTAGCCATAGCCACTATTCCTTTTATCAGAGAACTATGACTAAAATCTTGCCCACTACCATATGAACCAATTGGACGTCTAAATCGGTTCTGATATGCATTTGAAAACATCACAAAATAGGCCCAAGCGGAACCTTCATAAGAAAATGGAAGGGCTAAATATGGCATACCTTTGTCGGTGGTATGAGGCATAAGTCCACACACCCAACAGTCGGTTGTGTTGACTACCAATTGGTGTTGATGCAACAACTGGACAAATGAATTGTTAAAATATTCTGTTCTCCTGATTAGTTCATGTTGGGGAAGCGTATGTAATTGATGTGGGGAGATAGTAGAATGAAAAGGCAAGGAAATAGAAGTAGGGACAGATTTGTGCTGCATAGCATGAACAATCCAACCTATACAAGCCAATAAGATACTAGAAAACATAAGAACACACAATGTTATGCCACATTGACTGTACACTAATTTACAATATTTCTTTCTCATCTCTTCCTTCTTATTATTCTTTCCCAATTTGACATCCATTCTCTTAAATTGTTGCTCACGGCAATCTTCCTTACTCACTTGGCTGTGATTATTTGCCGTCCTATGACACTGCAAGTCCTGGGGGCCTAGCCACTATACAGGTCACGAACCAAGACTCCTACCGTGACCCTGCAACCTGGACAGATGATACATGTCACGAAAGAGATGAGAATCTCTGGTGTCCTTGACCAGTCTAGGCCTTAAATTATATCGAGTTCTGTTCAGTACAGTTTGGTCCTGAAATAGTGTCTGTGGATCTGTAGTGTTCAATCGGAGATGTGGCGGTACGGCTTCTTGTAAAACGTCGTCATCTTCTTTCTCTGACCGAGTTCCATCTAGGTGTGCACTACTGAAAGGTACAAACCGGGGGACCCTTTCGCCTTCAAAATCACCTACACCCTTACGGACCCACTGGTCAAAAGGCAAGGGCAAGGGCACCTTTTTGCAGTGCACGCCATGGATCCAGTTCTTTTTCCCTTCGACTTTCACTGCTGTACGTGTCACCAGAAGAACCTGTCGAGGCGCCTTCCAACGAGGTTCCAAATTCCTTGTCCTCTGAAAATTTTTCACACAGACCCAGTCTCCCGGTTGGATAGAATGACCTGGGTCTGTGGAGGCCTCTCGTAAAGCGTTTAGAACCTGTTGGTGGAGAACACGTAATTTAGTGGTGAGGTCATGTAAGTAGTCAATCAGCATTGGATACTGTATGTCAGAATACTTTTTAGGGCGAGGGACTCCCCAAACATTAGCCGGGCGCCCAAAAACAACCTCGTACGGGATGAGTCCCAAACAAGAATGCACTGCTGTTCTAGTGGATAGGAGAGCCAAAGGTAAAGCATCGGGCCAGGCAAGTCCCGTGCTAGCCTGTACCTTTGCAAGCTTAAGTTTGAGAGTGCCGTTATAGCACTCTACCAAACCTGCTGATTGGGGATGGTTCGCCGCATGGAATTTCTGGACGATACCAAGACCGGCACACACCTTTTTCATAATTTGGCCCACAAATTCACTTCCATTGTCACTCCAGACAATGCGCGGCAAACCAAACCTAGGGAAGAACTCTTTTAGAAGAACTTTGGCAGTGGACAAAGCAGTGTTGTCTTTCAGGGGGTAGGCCTCTATCCATTTGGAGAAGGCACACACCACCACCAAAACATATTTGAGATTGTTGCATCGTTCCATGTGAATATAATCAATTTGCAACACCTCAAAAGGATATGTTGGGGGGAGTAAAATGACCTGCTGGAGTTGGGGTTCCCTTTCCTGGATTATGCATCAAGCAAATGATACAATGCTTCACTAAATTATCTGCACATTTTGGAATCCCTTCGTTCAGCCACACTGGAGCCAGAAGCTTACATATTCCTTTCGTACTGATGTGGGCTGGACCATAGCAACTACAGGCAGTACATAGGCATCTGGTAACAGCCAACGCTGATGTTCTGACAATTCTATCCAACATCCCATCGCGTCTAACATTCCTGTACTCTTTTTCCACTTACTCAACTCTTTCTCTGTAGCCTCTCCTTGAATCGATCTCACACTTTCTATTGTATCCTCACACATTCCTGTTTCCTTGACCCAATTTGCAGGGCCCGCAACATACATGCGACTCATAGCATCTCTGGCTGTTTCTTTCGCTACCTCATCCGCAAAAGCATTCCCGCGACCAACATCATCAGTAGTCCTCTTATGTGCACTACACTTTATGATTGCTATCTGGGTAGGCAAAGCAAGTGACTCAAGAAGATCAGTTACCAACTGACCATGCTGTATTTTAGTACCGTGAGAGGTAAAGAATCCTCTTTCCTTCCACAAACGACCAAAACTATGTGCCACACCAAACGCATACTGGCTGTCGGTATATACATTCACTCTCTTCCCCTTAGATAACGCACACGCTCTGGTCAAAGCTATCAGCTCAGCTGTCTGAGCTCAATTATTTCTGATGCGTGCTCTCTCCACGATTGTATGCAAGGTGGTAACAGCATAAGCTGAAGTTGTTTCACCATTAAGGAGTTTAAAACAAGAACCATCCACCCATAGGATCCCATCCGGGTCCATTAGTGGTGTATCTTTCAAATCAATCCTACCTTTTGTCTCTTCCTCAGTACGGAGAAAACAATCATGTTGTTCCTGAATACCTTTCTCTTCTGGAAGAGGTAACAATGTGGCTGGACTTAAAGTGTTACATCGTTTGATGTGTACATGACTAGCCAAGAGCGTCAGCTCATACCCAGACAAGCAAGCACTCGTAAGATACTGCGTTTTCGTCCTATTTAGCAAGGTATCCACTGCATGTGGTACCATAACAATAAGAGTGTTTTCTAGCACCACTCCAGCAGACTGACGAATAGAAATTGCTGCTGCTGCTGTAGCTTTAAGACAACTAGGCAATGCCTTGGCTACTGGATCTAATGTTGCCGAAAAGTAGGCACATGGCCGCTGCTTGTCTCCAAATCGTTGTGTTAGGACTGACAACGCACAACCCTCTCTTTCATGGACATAGAGCGTGAAGGGCTTACTGTAATCCGGAGTACCCAACACAGGAGCAGAGCACAGAGCAGCACGTAAATCAGAAAAACTCTTCTGACATTTGTCAGTCCGAGGAAGGGGTTGGGGTGTGTCTTTCAAAGTGAGTGCCAACAAAGTTTTAGCCAACAAAGAAAAATTTGGAATCCACTGTCTACAATAAGAGGTAATGCCCAGAAAGGCACGCA
Organism: Triturus cristatus; assembly: GCF_964204655.1. NCBI lineage: Eukaryota > Metazoa > Chordata > Amphibia > Caudata > Salamandridae > Triturus > Triturus cristatus. The sequence continues at coordinate 779,139,230 of NC_140592.1, forward strand.
CTTCTCTTTGTGTGGATGGCACAGACATTTGTGCAATTGCTTGAATACATTCTGGGGTCAGTCGCCTTCCCTCCTACGACAAGAGATGACCTAGATAGGTAACCTCTTGGTGGGCATATTGTAATTTAGAAGGTGAAACCTTATGGTGAAGGTCAGACAAGTGACGCAATAGTGCAATAGTCACATTTTTGCAAATATCCTCTGAATCAGCAGCAATCAATAAATCATCCACATACTGAATAAGGGTAGCACCTGGCGGCAAAGGAAAAGCATCAAGCTGGCACTTCAGAGCTGGGCTATAGATGGATAGCCTTGGGGTGCGCGCTTGAACCGGAAACTTCGGCCTCCTAAAGAGAAGCCAAAAATATCCCTACTCTCTTCAGCAATGGGGATGCTGAAGATAGCTTTTTTCAGATCAATAACAGAAAACCAAGCTGCCGAGGCAGGTATCATAGTTAACAGGGCAGTGATATCTGGAACGACAGGAAACTGCGGTACAACAATTTTATTAACCTCCCGGAGATCAATAACAAAACGATAAACAGGAGGCTGAGAAGGATCAGTGCGTTTAAGAACTGGGAGAACAGGACTATTGCATACATTTCCCCTCGTCTCCTCAACCACACCCTTCTGAACCAAATCATAAATAATAGCAAAAAGTGCTCTTTCACCATCATTGGGAATTTTGTATTGAGGGATGCGTGGCAATTTAGCATTGGGCTTGAGGGTAACGACATAGGGTGGGATCTCAAGACAACCAACATCATTTGGACCCGTAGCCCAAAGTGTTGCAGGGAGAGAGAGCAATTCAGGTGGAAATTGATCTTTAGACAAATACATTGGAGAAGTCAGTTTTCGCCCCAAAACGAGATGTGCACCAGAAGGAGAACAATATATCGTTGCATGCAGTCTTTTCAATAAATCCAAACCCAACAGATTTTCACCGCAACCAGTCGTTAAAAGAAGCGGAGCTTCCAAATTATAAGAACCAATTGAAATAGGCAGAGGACAATAGACCGGGCTATGAACTGGGGCGCGAGAAAATCCTACGGATACGTTTGTTAAGCCAGACAAAGGTGCCCCAGGGAGTTTGGAGTGAAAAATAGAACTTCTCATCGCACCAGTATCTAAAAGAAATGGCTCTGAAACACCCATTGTAGTGACATTAACATAAGGCCCATTCTGATCTACTGGAATCGATACAACTCCCTCACTTTGTCTATGGCTGTCCTGGTTAGCGTGAAGACCGTCATTCTCACCTTCAACATAGTAATCATCATTGTAATACTGTGTAGACTGAGTATTTTGCTGATCAAAGTAGTTCGTAGAATGTGGAGGTGGAGGGGAGCGCTGTGTCTGGGGCGACATACCTCGACCACTACCCCTGGGCGCTAACTGGGAACCACCACAACCTCGTGGGGTAGATAGTCCTCCATTACGCTGTAATAAAACCGGGCAGCCATTCTTAAAATGACCTTCCTCCCTACAATAGGCGCATTGGTTAGGACCTAACAAAGGGCGCGGAATATAGGGCTCAGGCTTTTGAAACACCCTCTGAAACTGGGGAGGCTGTTGAAACTGGCGCTGAGCAGAGCGAGGAGGATAAGCTTGTTGCAGAAGAACCTTTGTTTTTAATTCTTTAGTCTTTTTCTCTTGCTTGTCTTTTTCCTCTTTGTCCCTTTTCATAATATTGAGCAGTAGCCAATATCTGAGCAGAAGAAGAAACAGCCCATGAACTTTCAGAGTCTTTTGATTTATGTGACAACTCGTGGAGCAAATTAAATACGAATTTATCTACAAATAATCGCTGTCCACCCTCCGTAGTCATATCCTGACCACTGTGATCAATAAACGTCTCCTCAAAACGAGTGAAGAAATCGGAGACACTCATCTTTCTTCTGTTTACACGCAGCTAATTTAGCCCAGTTAACTCGTAAGGCGGGCATTATTGTTTTCATTAAAGTAATAATCCTACCAGGGAGTTCTGTGATCAAAACATCAGGCTTAGCACCACCCACTTGTGTTCTATCCGAGGCAGTTATAGCATTCCATGTACCACCCAATTCCTGAGCGTGATCCTCTCTACGAATCTGAGCCCATAACGCTTGTGGGACTACATTTCCCATCAACATGTCAATATCGGCTAAATTCATAATACAGGCATCAACAGTCTGGGACAATTCTTTATAGTAACCAGCAGGGTTTTTACGGGGATCCGGTAAAGATTGTTTGAGGGCCAAAACATCAGATCTCTTCCAGGGCACATGTACCCATATACGCTGGAAGTGAGAGGGAATCGCTGGATTATTACCTGCTTGCGCAACCTCTTCCCTCCATATCGGAGGAACCTCTCTCATTGGGTAATGTTTCAATATCTGCCAAACAGCAGGATCAGAATCAAGAAAAGTTTGTGAAGAAAATAACGACCTAAAAGTAAAAAGTGTCCTTACGGCGTCCTCAACCTTACAACCCACAATGAGTCCTTTATCGAAATTAGACTGAACATCCAACAGACCCTGGGGAAGTAAGCCCAAATCCATATCCTCCCAGCTTTAGCAAGAGTGTCACACATAACATTAAATACATATCTCTGCGTGGGCGCATCCCACTGATGAAAGGTGATCATGATATCTTTCACACTATATTGGCGACCCTTCTCGATCCATTTGCGAGCGAGAGAGTCCAATACCACCCGTTTGTCGGAACCTGGAAGTTGACTACGAGACTGTCTTCGAGAGAAAGCCGGAGACATATTCAGAGTCCCAAAGAAAGGGGACAAAAAGCCAGAGACAGTATCTGTTATTCGTTTGCGCACAGTAGGAGAATTAGACATAAGGACAGGGGACAAAGTATTAAGCGATACAGGAGAGGAACTGGCAGTTATAAGGGGAGCCGAAGGCAAAGAAGATTGATGTTCAGGAGATGGAGACAAAGGAATCGGTGGCATGAGAGGTGGGATTGGCAATACCGGAAGGGGCAAATGTGGAAGAACCGGAACAGGTGGGGGAACAACAGGCAACTGAACAGGTTGTAACAACGGGGGTGCATTAGCACCTTGTACATAGGGCGGAGGCAATCTCAATAGGTGAGACATCAAAGGGTCTTCCTCCAGATCCTTACTTTTATCAGAAGGGGAATTAGGCAACACCGGATAGCATCTATCTATTGCCATACGATGTTGTCTCTCTGAAATTTCCATTGCATTATCAATCTCATTATCTTTAAACTGCTGTGCAGCCTGTATAATCGTCATATTTTGTGCTTTCTTATCTCGTTTTGCCTGCTTAATTTCTTTCTGTTTGGCTTCCTTACGCCAGAGGCGGAAAGAGTCAAGCATTGCCATTGCCGCCGAGCCGCGATGCCACGCCCACTTTGAGGCCACGCCCCCGCCCAATCTGTATAAAGACGCTGATTACGAGCGTCCCCATCCAGATCCACGTACCCTCCTGAGGCGTAAGCCGGGAGCCAAACCTGCTTTTTAAAAAATACTTTGTGTGTGTCACTTTACTTGCTGTAATTTTTTAATAATACCCTCACCTCTCCTCCTGGCACCTGTCAGGACGCTACAGCTTCCACCGCGCAGCCGATTTAACGCTGCTGCGGACTTAAACACAACAAACTATTCGCGCCGCCATTGCCGCCGAGCCGCGAGGCCACGCCCACTTTGAGGCCACGCCCCCCCGCCCTCTTTCTCTCCTTGATAATATGTGCATTCACTTTACGCGCAGCGGGCGCGCCGTTTGCGCGCCGAAGGCGCGCATAAGGCAAGCCCGTCTGGGCCCGTCCGGGCCCGGACGGACCCAGGCCCAGGGATGCTGCCAGATCCATCTCCTAGCCGCCTGATGTACTCAGCAGACATGCTTCGCGACCTCCGACCTGAAAATAACCAAGGTTGTCGTTACACTCACGAAGCAGGTAAACCCTTTACAAGCTGCACACGCTGCCATACAGCCACTCTGACCCCAGCCAATTTCAGGCTACAGCTTGGCCTTCTTAACTGTCGCTCCCTCCCCAAACACGCACTCGAAATTAATGGGCTGATCCAAGACCAAGGCTTAGACACATTGTTTTTAACAGAAACCTGGCTTTCTGACAGCATGAATGCGGATATTGTTACCGCCCTTCCCCCAGGCTACCTCATCCAAACCCGCCATAGACCCAGAGGAAGAGGAGGCGGGTTGGCCATAATCTACCGCGATCACCTCAGCTGTAGAATCAATGACGCCAACATTGAAGACGCTGAAAGCTGCCACTTTTCCCTTCAAACCTCCCCGACGCACTCCCTTTCGGGACTGCTCATCTACCGGCCCCCGGGTACCCTCGGGAAATTCCTTAACGCAGTCACCGAAACTACCTCTCAACTGGCCGCCTCTGTTTCTAACTTTCTTATTGTAGGCGATTTTAACCTCCATTTTACTGATCCCGCTGACCGATCTGCCTCTGATCTACTAGTGGACCTTCTGTCACTCAACATTCGATTGGTGAATAATGAGCCGACCCATGACAAGGGACACCTCTTAGATCCCGTCCTCACTAATGATGCCAATATTACCACGAGTCCTTCTTTGCCACTGCCATGGACCGATCATTTTTTAATCCCCATTTCCTGGGAGTCCCCCACTGCTACCACCCAGTCCGCGAAAATCAAAGTCACCGATAGACGTTGGCACAAACTTGTACCATCCGAATGGTCCTCCGTTCTCTCCAACTCTATGCCATCGTTTTCTTCTGATGCTATCACGGCCGATAAACAGTTTAGCTCCTGGATCACATCCTCGTTGGACATACTCCTCCCTAAAAACACCACCCTCAGACACACCAAACGAATACCCTCGGCCCCGTGGTACACTCCAGAGCTCAAGTCGCTTCGGTAGGACTGTAAAAGAGCTGAACGCTCCTGGAGGATGGAGAAATCCAACACCAATAAGGATGCCTATCTCATCTCCTTATCAGTATACAAATCTGCTATTGGTAAGACAAAAAGTTTGTTCTTTCAGGAAAGAATTGAAAAAGCCGCTTGCTCCAGTAAAGAAACCTATAACATCCTGAAAGAAATTATCAAGGTTCCCGATCCCGTCCCGAGAAACCCCCCAGACCCCAAAGCTGACCAGGAAAAATGCCACCAGCTAGCCAGCTTTTTCCAAGAAAAAATTCAAAAAATCCTTAATTCCATCCCTCCTTCCATTCCGACCATCATTAGCGATCCCCTCGACACTCCGATTTCCCCTAACCTAACTTCTTGGGGGCAAATAACCACCGAAGAAGTCGAGAACACGCTAAAAACTATCAAAAGCGGATCTCCTAGGGACCCCGCACCATTACGGACCCTCAAGGAAGTAGCTCCCATCATCACCCCCCCCTCACCCATCTGATTAACGCGTCTTTTCAACTGGGAATCGTTCCCCTTAATTGGAAAGCGGCAGTTGTTAAAGCGCTTTTAAAGAAACCCTCCTTGGATCCAGCGGAATTGGCTAATTATAGACCAATATCCCTCCTCCCTGGGACTAGCAAAATCGCCGAGAAACTGGTGAACAAGAAACTTTCCCAGTTTATTGAATCTAATAATCTGCTAAAAAACTCGCAGACAGGTTTTCGCCCAGGACAGGGCACTGACATCGCCCTCCTGGCGGCGGTGGAGGAGGCCAGAGCACTCTTAGACGAAGGAGGATCAGTGGCTGTGATCCTCCTCGACCTGAGTGCAGCCTTCGACACCGTCAACCACCAACTTTTGATCAAACGGCTCAAGAAGGTAGGAGTAGAAGGCACTGCTCTATCCTGGCTTTCCTCCTTTCTGGCCCAACGGTCCTTTCAGATCTGGGAGAATAACACCTGCTCCTCCGAAACACCCCTCCAATGTGGGGTGCCTCAGGGCTCTTCCTTGAGCCCCACTTTGTTTAACATATACATGGCCCCATTGGAGGAGGTTGTCACCCCGTTCGGAGTGAGCATCGTCAGTTATGCTGACGACACACAATTAGTCGTCTCCCTATCCCACCCCAGTCAACAACCTGCGGACTTACTCAACTGCTTGACGCAGATACAAGAGTGGATGAATAACTCAGCTTTAAAGCTGAATGGATCAAAGACGGACATCCTCCTTCTGGGTCCAAAAGGTCTCACTTTTCCCTTGGACATCTGGCCACCCTATCTGGGCCCCCCCCCAGACCCAAAACAGGAAGTAAAAAGCCTGGGAGTATGGATCGAAGCCGATCTCTCATTTACCACACAGGCCAAAAAAGTAGCCGGTACCTGTTTCGGACTACTGAAATCTACGAGAAAGATCCTGCCCCTACTTCCACCCACATCGAAAAGACTTCTTATCCAAGGCCTCATACTTTCCAGGCTCGATTATAGCAACGCAATCTACTTGGGCGCACCTGAAGCAACTCTGAACAAACTTCAGAAAATCCAAAATGCGGCGGCCCGGATCCTCACTAACACCCCGGCCAGAGCTTCAGCCAAACCTGCTCTGAAGCTCCTTCACTGGCTCCCAGTGAGGGAACGAGTGATCTTCAAAGCCTTATGCCTGGCCCATAGGCTTCTGCAGAATCAAGGCCCTCCGATTCTTAGAAAATTCATAAAACCTTACAAAGCCCCAAGATCCCTTCGATCGGACAAGAAGTCCCTTATCATCATGCCCAGATTCAGGAAAGCTCGCTCGGGTGGAAGACGCTTTTCGGTCCACACCGCACGCCTCTGGAACGCGCTCCCCCGAGACCTTAGGAAAGAACCCAACTTCTTACGTTTCAGGAAACGGCTCAAAGCCCACTTGTTCCCTTAATTTTTTTTTTTTTTTTTTTTTTTTTATTAACTCTCCTCCTTCTGAAACCTGCTTTCCCCCTCTCAGCCGCTGAACCCACGGAGGTAGGGATCTTTAGCGCTGGGATACCTCAGGGTGACTACGCGCTCTATAAAAGTTTTTAATAATAATAATAATAATAATAATTGCCGGCCGGGCTTGTCTTTTGAACAATATCGCTTCCAAATTGTCTAATATGTCAGACTCAAAACTACCATTTAGTGGCCACTGTAGAACGCCATCGTTCTTCGTGTATCGGATCCATGCCTTATTAAAGGCAATGGGGCCGACACCATGTTTTGAATAAAGCTCATAGGTGGGAGTTCCAACCGGAGGAATCGGACAAGAGTCCTCCAGCCGGGAATCCCTATTACAACCAAGGCAACAGAACTTCCTAAACTTACTCAGACCAGGCATCCTTATTTCACTGGACTGTTCACAAACATCAAGGGGTTAAATCAAATAAGACAGCACAAACGTACTCACCCCTCGGCTTCGGCTTTTGCAATAGCCGAATCAAAGACCCAAATAAAAACAAAACAAAATAGTGGGAGCTACCCACCAATACTTAACTAAGTGTCTTCTTACGCCAACAGAGGCCCGTCTAATGTCTCGCGATACCAAACATCATCAAAGGGACCAAAGCAGGGCGGCAGTCAGGGCAGCAGTCGTCAGCAACCGTCAGAAAGGTGAAACCGCGCTGCAAAAGACCTTCGGACCACTTCGACATACAGGGGTCGCTTGACGTGGTTCGCGATTCCTCCAGAATTTTCTTGCGGGGCTCCTCACGATCCTCGGGCAGAACTGCTACCTCTGAAGCCGTCCCACGTTTGGGCGCCAAATTGAAGAACCAAGACCTTATGGGCCTGGCGGCGCAGGGTACGCCTTAATCTCCTGAGTTCACCTGCTTTGTCGAACAGAGACACGGGACACTCCGTTAGGCGTAGAAGGTTTGGTTTATTAGCTGCAGCTAAGTACAGTTGTCCCAGAAGTACACTCAGTATGTTCTTAGGAGACTGCCACTTTACTTCGTGGCGCACAATCTTTTATAATACACATATTCACAAAGAACACTCCCAATGCATACAGTGTTGACCGATGAGAAGAATGTGAAAACAAGATATTTGTCACCCTTCCCCACAAGTTAATCAGTGGTAGTGTTTATAAGCCGACTTGCAGGTGACAGGACACATTTGTATGCCCCGCAGAACAGTTGTGGAATCAGAGAATACGAGTAAAGAATAGCGAAGGCCAGAAGATAAGATAAAGTCAGGAAAGAATGGTGCGAACCAACAGATAGTCGAGACAGGGATCAGTCAAACCAGACGAGGATTAGTGTAGTCGGCCAGACCCTGACACCAGCTATAAACAGAGGCAGGAGGTTATTTGAGACGTTGCAGTAGGATGAGGGAAAACAACACCTCGTTCACCGTGCTGCCTGAGTGAGGGCAACACAAAATGGCAGAAAGACACAAAATGGTGGTTAAATACGAAAACTGAATTACCTCACTTTCTTGTTGCAACAGATAGTCCAGAAGCGCCAGTAACCTTTTACTGAAACCTCAACGTTTTTCCAAGAAGAAAACATACATCCGGGATTGCTCCCAGGATTTGGAACTCACTACCTCCAGAAACCAGACTGAATCCCTCTATTATATCGTTAAAAAAATTAGTGAAATCTATTATTTTATCCAAATTCACATGAACTTTGTGTATAAGTTGTAATACTATTGTATGATATGCTCTGAATATAACTACTTCTTGTAATACGGGTTTTGTTTACTATATCTGCTTGTAAAGCGCTCTGATACCTGCAAGGGTCTTGTCCGCGCTATATAAAACCTTCAAAATAAAATAAATAAATAAATTGTACTTTGCATCATATAATTAAAAAAATACTGTTTCCTACAGACAACAAATCACACCGTGCATCATACAATACAAGCAAACTGCATCACACTACAGAATCCTGTATATAAAACAACACCAATAACACAGTGCATCACAACGCACAAACATCAATGCTCATAACAAAGCACTAACGGTGTCGTCCATCACAATTACTAACATCGTCTGGACTCACAGCACGACCAGCACTGTGCAACACACAGCACAAACGGCACCGAACATAAAAACGTCTAGGAACTGTTATCTAGGACACGAAAGTGCATTCAGGAGCAGTGACTTTAGGGGTTTGGTCACTACGCCAGAGTCAATGTGTGGCTAGCGAGCACAATACCTAGGATTTAGAATTTGGTTGGCCTTTCACAGAGCAGAAACTGCTTATAAAAATATTTAGTGCAAATACATGTTCAACGCTTCACTTATCCTTGATAATCACATTTTGTGTTCAAATAATTCAGTTCAGAATGTGTGTTGTGTTTGATTTTTGCATTATGTAGTGCACCCTAGGTCTGCCTACAACTGCTTGTACCCTCAGCCACCAGGTAGCTCTCTTGGTCCTTATGTATGTTGCCCAGGCTTGAGTGGAGACAAGAAATACATCTAGACCAGCAATGAAAGAGAACCCTTATATAGAGTTCTGGAAAAATGCAGGGACGCTATGGTAATTGGAGTACCGCTCTAGCACCAACTTCTGCTGACTGATTGCACTTACAGCTACAAAAATGGACAAATGTTACTGTTCTCTCCGGTCCTATGGAAAATTTGTAGTTAAAGTTATTTGAGCAAGTTCTTCTCAATTCATGTGTAGAGTGCCCTAATTATTCGTAATACTGTGTGTCCTATTGTGGTCCTGTAAGCATCAGACTGGGCATTACCACTTATTTAGAGCAGATGTTTAAATGAGGCTTCAAGAGGCAGAGTCTCACCCGAGGCTGCTGTGCTTGTGTAACTACCATTTAACTGGTGATGCCACCTTGCTGCTTGATGTCACTGAAATCAGCCAACACACAAATCAACACCACCAAGCATAATTACCCTTCACATAATACCACTCACCACTCCATAATTCAACTCCACATAATGACACTCAACTCACTGCCAGATATTTACACACCACATAAAAGCAAACTATACCACAAAGCAACAATCCACATAAAAACAGTCTGTACCATGCCACATCATTTCATCAGCATATTTTCACTCCACACCACACAGTTCCACGGCACACAATTCAACTCAATACATTTCCATTTCACACCACATAATTCAACAGACCACATAATTCTATAGAGCGACACAATTACGTAACTCGCCACATACATCCAATACACACCACATAATCACACATCATACCACAAAATTCTACAAACCCCGATATTTAAACTCTACTACATAACACTCCACAACACAAAATAACATTCCACATAATTATACCCCAAACCACACAATCCCTCTAAGCATACCTCCAATATACTCAAATACACAATAATTACTATGCACATAATTCAGCTACACACCATGCCTCATACCACTACACAAACCCACCGCACACCACACAATTCCACGCTGCACATTTCCACAACTAACAATTCCAAAACAACATAATTCCACTACACACCGCATACATCCACTACACTCCATAACACATAGGAAAAAAACATTTGCATTTACAACACCTATCAACTCCACACATTTCCAATCCACACCACATAATTTTACACCAAACCACATAATACAACAAAGCAATTACGCAACATACCACATACATCCAATCCACACCACACAATTCCATATTGTGCAACAAATTTCAACAGCACAATACATAATTAAACTCCACTACATACCACTCAACAACACAAAATAGCGCTCCACATAAGTACACTCCATAACACACAATCCCACTCCACATATTTCCACTACACTCATTACCACATAATTACTATCCACATATTTGCACAGCATGCCACATAATTCCACAACACAAATCCACTGCACACCACACCATTCCTTTCAACACAATTACACAACAAACTAATCCAATCAAACCCACATAAGTCCACTACACACCACATACATACAATCCGTCAGACATAGGTAAAAGATATAGCTATTTACAATGCCAACAGCTCTAACTCAAACAAAGGCAAGAGTGATTGCATTTCCATGCTCTTATCTCGCAATTCCATTGTGAGCCTCTACCTCCTTCACACTCCCCGTCTCTTCTCTATACTGCATGCTTACACATACTACCTTCCTATACCTCCTCCCCCTGTGCACTGCTCCACCTCTTGGTTCTCCCCTACCCCCACGGGTTCCCCTCCCACTCACACCTCTCTTGCTCTCTCATGCACTCTTCCCGCCTCTCTCATATGGTTCACATTTGTTCTATAAGCACAGTTTCTTTCCTGTGCTTTTTCAAGATTTCCGTCCCTCAACACCACACTCTCCGCCTCTTCTTGGGGTGTCTTCTGTGTACACAGAAGCTCCCTCTTTATGCGTCTGTGGTCTGCTCTCCCCTTATTTCTCTCTTTCTCGCATACTCTTTCTGCTCCTCTGCCTGGAGTTCATTCACCACTCCATCCACAAACTACTTATCCTATATTTCTATATATTCTGTGTAGCCCTCACCCCTATCTATTCAAATTCAAAATGTGCTTTATTCGATTTTTATAATTTAAAATCACAAAAGCATACGTATTCATAAAAGTAGATAAAAGCATTTGATGAAATACATTAGTTAAAATACATTATCTGTCATAAAGTGCAAAAAGTGCTTTCAAGTATAGGTGAATTAACCTGCAGGGTAATGCATTCCATACTTTGATCATAGTGAACATTATGCATTTACACTTGTTCTAGCTCTCAGTGTATTTTTCAGAAAACCAGATATGGCACATACAGATAATACACTGTCTAAAAATTGTAAATATAAAAATGCTGGTCTACATTGTCTCCAACCTGCCTGTTTTAGCAAAGGGAGGATCCATCTCGTTCTTTCTCTTGCATAAAATTTACAAAACAGTGTCACATGGATAGTAGATTGTGGTGACACGTTATCACAGGGGCAAGGAGAAAGTTCTCTGGTCCAAACGTTTATTCCTGGATAACTAACCAGACGATGAAAAGTGTTAAAACCTATCTATTCATATTTGCCACATAACACCACTACACAAATACACTACACACCACACAATTCCACAACTAACAATTCCAATTCAACCCACATAATTCCACTCCACACCACATACATCTACTACACTCCAAACAAAAACACATGGGCAAAAGATATTTTTATTTACAACGCCAATAGCTCACACTCTCGAAAAAGCGAGACCTATTGCATTGGAAATGCGTGTTTTTTCTTCTCTCCTGCCATGGTGTCTTGTGGGGACGGGGGCCGGCCCGGGCCCTGGATTGATGTCGAACTCGGACGGAGAATGGATGCAGCGGTCGTGGGCGAGGGCTTAAGGGCCTGGAGTGGTGACCCTGACATAGTGGCTTGCAGTGGGCCCCCATAGTGATCTGTATGGCCTAAGGGAGTGCTGGGCCTCATGGAGGATATTTACCTGGTGATTGTGGACCCTTCACTCCATTGGCCCTGTTGGATCTGCCGACTGCTAGTTACCATACGGGGGTAAGCGGTCAGACCAGGGGGCTTCTATGAGGCTGTTGTCCTGCCAGCTGGACCTTGCCCCCTAGTTGACTTCTCGTTTGGACCTGCCAGCTTCGGTGGGGTTCCAGACTGCTTGGGGTGCCTGAAGGAGGTACCCGACCAGCACCTTGGCTAGAAAGGAAACAACTGCTCATACTGCCCGGTTGACATTGTGTGGGACAAATGGGTTGAAACCCTAGGAACATTCATTTTCTGGGAGCAGTCTGGTGGGACCCCTCCTCTGGCGGTCTTTTCCCCTGAGTGGTGGGCAAAAGAATGCATCTATGGGGCAGCAAAGAGACATGTGGAAGGACAGGCGAGCCGCAACCCAGTCACAATCGAAAATAGACAGATTTACTGCCTCTGTGGTTGCGGTGGGAGGGGCTTTATCCGAGCAGACCACAGGGCACCCCGCACCAGACTCAAGGGACACTGGTACCATCCTACAGGCCATTCAGGCCTTACAGGAAACAAGAATAGGGGAGGTCAGAATAGACATCAGTCAATTTAGACAAGACCGCAGAAATGTCACAAACAGCGTTACTGAAGCCGAATGCTGAGTCTCCATGATGGAAGAAGAGGTATTCACACTAAAGGCCATGGTTTTAAAGTTGACCCTCTCGACTAAACACCTTGAGACCAGAGCAGATGATGCAGAAAACAGAGCCTGTGGAATAACCTCAGCTTTGTGGGGTTCCCAGAAAGCTCGGAAGGTACATACTTCGAGAAATTCTTGGAAACTTGGCTTTGTTCTTGGATCTCAGCTGATCTCCTCTCCCCCTGGTTCGTCTTGGAACGCACCCACAGATGGTTGGAGGAGGCCTGGGACTGGGCGTGAGAGCGGATGAATCTCACCCGAGTGGATGGAGAAGGAGGGGGTTGCAAGAGATCCATGGAGACCGACCAGACGCCTACTAACCCCAACAGGGTTACGCTGCCAGGGTGGTTTGGCTTGTGGATCGCCAGAATCCTCTGGTACCGAGATCAGGCCGCGAAATCCCTCACTCAGGATCTCCAAATAGACCACTAGGGCGATCCCAGACTAACACGGCTGTGAGTTGCCCTATAGACATTCCCCCTGCCACTGTGCCCTGTTTGGCTTGACACCGCAAGGTTGGCTCCCCTACTTACGGACCTGATCCTTGTGCGGGTGACGCTGGCTCAGTTTTTGGTCCTGAGATGATAGGAGGTTCTCCATCGAGTCTCCCAACTACTGGACCGTATTAAGCGTTGCTGGGGTGGTTCATGGGTGGCAGATTCTTCTAGGGGGGAGTTATGGGGTGAGGAAGAAGGAGGGAGTTGTTGTTCCAGTTGGTCTGTGTGCAGTTATAAATACCTGAACTCTCACAGGAGTTTCCAGTCTTGGAGGTCCCACACCGGACATATGTTTCTGATGTAGTATGCAGCCCTTGTGGGCCCGGCCCTGGAATCAGTGCCCAGTTCATAACTTTTCCATACTGTCCTGGAATTTCAGTGGTCTTCTGGACTATATCAAGAGGGCAGCCATACTCCAATATGTTAAGAGATGATTCCCGGCGGTCCTCACGCTCCAGGATATCCACTTGGTAGGCCCTCAGTGCCCCTTCATAAATTGTTTTTGATACAACCAGTTGTTCCATGCAGACTTCTCCAGAGGCATAATGGGGGTGGCCATACTTTTGCACAGACCCTTTCCTGTAATTCACACCAAAATACACGCAGACCCGCAGGGCAGAATTTCGGGACTGGAGGGGAGCCTGGAGGGATCCCACTATAATCTCCTCAGTGTTTATATCCCACCACAATATCCCAGAGGAGCTTTGGACGCATGCTGTACCCTGCTTCTGAGATTGCCACCTGGGTGACCATCATCGAGGGTGGCCTTAATGCGGACCCTCATCTTGAGCATGATTCCACTGCCGGTTCAGCAGTGTACCGGAGAAGTGTTTCCAAATTACTGAAGTTCTGGATGACTCTGTTGGGCCACTTTAATGTGTGGAGAGTGTGGCATCTATGTCAGAGAGAATTTACACATAGGTCAGCAGCTCCCAAAACCCTGACCTGTATCTATCTGGTGCTGCACCCGGCAGCTGATGTACCTCTTACCACAGCAGTGGAGATTCTCCCATGAGGTATCGCCGATCATTCCCTGGTCTATCTTCACATAGGCACCCCATTAGTAAGATCAACTTGGTGGCTTAATGCCTGGTTCCCCACTGATAACCAATACTCTGAGTGCTTTGGGGAGAAGGCCGTGGCATATTTTGAATCCAATCAGGGGTCTGTCCCCTCAGTAGGCATACTATGGACAGCAGACAAAGCCACGATACAGAGGTGGGCAAAATCTATAATCCTTAACAAAGAATGGGAAAAACATCAAAATATAACAGTCCTAGAAGCACAAATCCTACAACTTGAGAAACTGTGCATAGAAAGCACGCAATCCACCTACTCTCGACAGTTGAGGTGGCCAGATCGTCCCTTCAGCTCCTTGTCTTGGAAGAGGCCGCCAGTGTTGGCACATCTCCCTCCATGGGGTCTATGAGTTTGGAGATAAATCAAGGAAATTAAAAGGACAAGAACTAACAGTGGAAGCCTTCACTTGACCAGCACCTAACCTTCTATTACTCTCCCTATCTAAACCCTATGTATTAGGGAAAAACGTGTGCACACTCTGTGGCACCCACTGTAACAATGCCTATTCCCTTGGGAATCAGAGTATATAACAAAAAACCAAAGGTGCACCACATAAACAATATGGAAATGAGAAAGTCCTTTGTAATTAATGGATTTCTTCAAAAGTCACTTCTTATAAACATTTTTAATTTTCATTACAAAAAGACATAAACAATCCATTTATGTGACTTTATAAACAATCCTGCCGACGCGTTTCGTCCTGAAACAGGACTTCTTCAGGGCACAAAAGTCATAGCGTAGCTTATAGATGGCAGAGTCCTTATGGATTATTTCAATCCTAAAATGAGTATCTAAGGATACGGTATACGATTCTATCCGCTAAATAGGCGTCAAGAGAAAATGATCGACTCCTCGTGGGTATTTTCAATCCCAATGTGGGTTATATTGGGAGGCGGTGTAGTGCTCATTGAGCTAGAAGGGCCACACGGCAGAAAGAGCAGTATCGCTTCCAAATTCCAGAGAATAATTATCCCAGGGGTTCCACAATCAAAGTAACCTCAAACGGACAGCATGTTTAAATTAAACAGCATCCCAAAATTCGTCTAATTTATGTTGCCGAAGTGCGAATCACCGAGGAGTCAAGAGACGAGTAGATACAACGTCCGGTATCCAGTAGGAAATTACTTTATTGGCTTGCCACACATGATAGGCTCTCTAGGATAGGGCCTGCGGTCATAGACAGTAGGGGTGTGATGCACCATACGGCGGCAGCCATTGCTGAGGCCTTTGTAGTTTATTATCAAACTTTGTATGCCCCTCCCGCAGTCTCATCCCACACCTGCTGCCTTGATAATGGTGGATATCACCCTGTCACTGATTTTTCTGCTCCAACGAGTGGATCTGGATGCTCCCCCTGATGCTACAGAAGCTCTGGCTGAGCTGAACCTGGGCAAGACCCCGGTCCCCGATGTCTTCCCAGTGGAATTTTATTGTAAATATTGAGAGGTCTTCTTGCCCCGGTTATTAGATTTCTACTTGGAGGCAGAGGGCAAGGAAGTTTCCCCCAGGAACTGGATCTTGCCACCATAGTGGTTTTACACAAGCCGGGGTGCCCTCCGGAACACTGTGGCCTCCTATAGGCCGATAGCTCTTAATAATAACAAACTTAAAATACTTGCAAAGGTGCTTGCCCGCAGACTCCTGACAGTTATTACGGACCTTGACCATCCCGATCAGTGTTGGTTTATGCCACACCCTAGCACGAGGCACTGTATTAGAGGCCCGCAGATGGCGCTGGCCCGACATACCAGGATCATGCCATTTTGGTTATTGGTTTTGAGAAGGCCTTCAATCAATCAATCAATCAGTACATTTATAGAGCGCTCTACTCACCCGCGAGGATTTCAAGGCGCTGAGGGTGGGGGGGGGGGGTGGTGCTGCTACTGCTCGAACAGGTCTTGGGTCAGTCGGAGGTGGGTAGGTAGGGAGTTCCAGGTCTTGGCGGCGAGGTAGGAGAAAGATCTGCCGCCTGTTGTTGTTCTTCTGGTACGGTGGCGAGGGCAAGGCTGGCTGACCGGAGTTGGCGAGTCGGGGCGTAGAACGAGAGGCGTTTGTTGAGGTATCTGGGTCCGGCGTTGTGGAGTGCTTTGCGTGCGTGGGTGAGGAGCTTGAACGTGATCCTCTTGTTGACGGGGAGCCAGTGCAGGTCTCTCAGGTGGGCGGTGATGTGGCTGTGGCGGGGGATGTCCAGGATGAGGCGTGCGGAGGCATTCTCTATGCGTTGCAGTCTTTTCTGTAGCTTGGCCGTTGTCCCTGCATAGAGTGCGTTGCCATAGTCGAGCCGGCTTGTGACGAGGGCTTGGGTGACAGTCCTTCTTGTTTCCGTGGGGTTCCATTTGAAGATCTTTCGTAGCATGCGGAGGGTGTTGAAGCAGGAGGAGGAGATGGCGTTGACTTGCTTGGTCATAGTGAGCGATGAGTCCAGGACGAACCCTAGGTTGCGTGCGTGGTCGGTGGGTGTCGGTGCTGTGCCCAGGGTGGCGGGCCACCAGGAGTCGTTCCAGGCGGAGGGAGATGGTCCAAGGATGAGGACCTCCGTCTTGTCTGTGTTCAGTTTCAGGCAGCTGATCTTCATCCATTCGGCGACGGCCCTCATTCCTTCTTGGAAGTTGGATTTGGCGGTGACTGGGTCTCTGGTCAGGGAGAGGATCAGCTGGGTGTCGTCGGCGTAGGAGATGATGTTGAGATTGTGTGCTTGGTTGACTTTGCATGTTTAAACCAAGTACGGCAACGCATGGGCTTTGGCCAGTGGTTCAGGCTCTATGTGAAACTATTATACTCCTCCCCTGCTGCACAGCTGCGAGCCAATCGGATTTTCCAAATCCTTTCCCCATCCGGAGAGGAACTCAGCAGGGGTTCCCCTTGTCACTGTTGCTCTTCGCCCTTGTGGTCGAGCCCATAGCGAGATTTGTTAGATGTGACGGAAACTGCTGCAGATCGGAGCATATAAATTCTCCCTACTTCCACGGACAGAGTAAATCCACAGTCGCACGCACATACACTCATCATACGCTAGGGCCCATTACACTAACATTCATTCTATTACTCTATCTACACTGAATATAAGAGAGAAACCTAAACCAATCTGCATCTAAAGCGAGGTCAATGCGACCTTAAAGAAATTGTCCTGAGTCATGATTTTAAACATAGGAAATACATTTGAAAACTCAATAAAGGACAAGGAAATAAACACCCGACACTGGAATTCAAACAAAGATCATCTTTTATCTAAATTAGTTCAAAAGAAAGTCAATCATTAGCAAAATCATTATTCTCATAGTTACCTATTCTAGCTAAATGTCATTTGGGTCAGGACAGGTCTCTCAGTAAAGTCTCCCGAGTCGCCGTCCTCTCAATCAGCATCGATCCTCACAAGCATAGGTTCGGGAAGAAGTGGCCTTAGACCCTCTCTAGTCTAACATTATTTATAGACAAAATAACAATTCGAAAGTAACAAATAAACTTTAAACGTCCGTTGAGCTGCTGAGCAGAGCGAGCAGGAAAGGATGTTGACTAGCCACATTTCGAAAACCTCCGCTCAGAAAAATCACAAAAATAAAAACACGGAAGAAGGAAACTCAAGCTAGGGAAACGATACATTCATGAATGCTTTTCCTCGGAACCATAGTGAAGCCACCGCAAGTTTATCAGAGTTCATTGTGACTTTATTCTTTTCCAAGGGCAATTGGCAGCGAGCCTGGAGCTGCTGTCCTCACGGAAACTTTTAATTCAGACCGAGGCTGTGGTCAGGTGACTTCCAACCATGTTCAGCAATGCCTGTCGTCACATTTCAATCACTCGAGTGCAGGCTGCAAATAGCGGCCATCTTGGTTTAGGCCAAAACGGACCATCTTAATTCAAAGAAACACAAAACAACGTTACCACATCGTAATGATTATACAGTGTTTATCCCCACTAATACCCTTATGTGTATGTAATTATCTAGCCGTCTGCGACACAGAGAAGCATTAGAGCACGTTATTTTAGAGCGCAAACACAAAACAAATAGCACTTATGCGACACTCATTTAATTAATTTGCTCACCAATCTAGTTCACGTATTAATAAAGCAACATAAATGCATTCCCACGTGTAATTTCTCTCATTAGTAATGTTGATTAAACAAGACTTTTAACAAAGCTAGTAATTAATGATTATTTATCAGTAATTTTAATCATGACATATAACATAAACTGGAGTTTAAATCTCAATACATTTCCAATAGAAAACCCTGCTCCAGCAATCCCCCCTTTGGTGATATATATCACCACAAAAACCAACCCAAAAAAAAAAATGTAGTCCCCATTTTTAGGAGAAATTGAAATGTCTTTTATGACACAACATTAAACACCAGACTCTCTTTCATCATCCCTCTTCGACTCCAAATAAACACTCTCCCTCAACTCTTCTAATTCTATTTCTTGTGGGTCTCTCTTTGACCTCTTTTGTTTCTTTGCAGTATTTCCTCTAATTATTCTCTTTTTCCCTCCCCTGTTTTTACAACACAAACACCCTAATCTAAGCATCAATAAAGCAACAATCACACATGTCAAAGGAAACAATATTCTACCAATAATGGTACTACACGTTCACACATTCTGCTCTTTAACTCTTCAAATACTGCCATTTGTTCTGCATCCAATTCCAATGGGTCTTTCACTTCACTTTTGGTCAACTTAATCAGTGGCTTTGCTATCAGGGAGAAATTACTTATCCACTGACGACAATAACCCACCATCCCCAGAAACATCCTCACTTCTCTCTGGGTCATTGGAGCTCTCATTCCTCTGATTATTTTGATCCTGTCATCAGTCACCTTTCTCAGACCTTTTTCAATATTGTGTCCAAGATAATGCACCTCTTTCTTGCAAAATTGCAATTTGGCTGGAGATACCTTTAACCCTCCATCTGCCAGATGATTCAGTAAAGCTATGGTATCTACTTCACAAGCTTCACGTGTCTTCGATGCCACAAGTAGGTCATCGATGTACTGCACTAGTACTGAGCTTTCAGGCATGATCAAACTCTCCAATGATTTCTTCAACAACTGATTGAATATCGAAGGACTCTCTGTATACCCCTGTGGGATACGACACCATGCCAAAATACGCTGTCCAAACCGAAATGCAAAAATCGGCTGGCTGTCATGATGCAATGGAATTGAAAAGAAAGCATGACACAAATCAATAACTGTGTACCACTCAGCATCATGAGGAATCTGATACAAAATCACTGAAGGATTTGGCACAATGGGACAACATGCCACCACAATTTTGTTAACTTTTCTCAAATCTTGTACAATCCTGAACTTTCCATTAGGTTTCTTCAGCCCCATTATCGGTGAATTACACGGGCTACTCAGTAACTCTCTCAAAACACCCTGTTGAATCATCTTGTCAATTATAGGGGTTATTCCCTCAATTATCTCTGGTGTCAATCTGTACTGTGGGATATTAGGATAAACAATCCCCTCTTTCACTGAAATCTTCACTGGATCTACATTATTCATCAATCCCACATCTTCTCCAATAAAATCCCAACCCGCTGTTTTCACTGTGTGTCTCAACTCCTGAGGCAAATCATCTGGATTAAACACAGCATATGTACCAACAATCTCACTCTCTCTATTATCTAGAGTCATCCTGTACAGAACATCCTCATCTGGTGTCTCAAAAGCTATTCCATCCGGAGTACAGAAAATTGTGCAATTCATCTTACACAATAAGTCCCTACCTGACAAGTTCAATGGACTAGTGTCACAGACTACAAATCTGTGCATGTCTGAAAATTTCCCTATTCTTACCCTTACTGGTTCGGTAAGACGAGTCTTAATCTGTGTATTTGCTACACCAACCACTTGGATTGCTTCGTCCGAGAGAGGAAGATTTCTAATATCTGCTGACCTGACAGTTGATCTCGTCGCTCCTGTGTCTACCAAAAAAGTAACACTCTCCCCATTTATTTTCCCATCTACAAATGGTCCTGCCTGGTCTATTTCTAGAGTTGCACCAAGTATGCACTCTTCCTCCTCTCTTCGGCACCGTCAATAGTCCCCTTCAGACTCACTCCCCTCATTCTTTAACCAGTACTGCTGTACCAGGTTAGTACGTCTCGGTTTGTTTACCTGCTCATCATTGTAGAATCCTGAGTCCTGGTTATACTTTTGGGACCCTCTATTCTGTGGCAAGGGCGGTTTTGGCTCTTGACTCTGCTGTCTGACAACCTTCTGCTGATGATTACACCCCTCGTTCTGCAGCTGTTGATTCAAGGGTTTATTCTCATTACTCACTAATGGTGGATTGGTACACTCGGATCTCCAATGCCCCAATTGTCCACAGTTGTGACAAGGGAACTTTTTCTTTGCTTCTTCTAGATTCCCCTTCCCTTTTCCTGCATATCTGGGTCTATTTCCTGGATTATTCGCTTGTTCCACCATCTGTGCTTCTTGTCTTTCAGCAACCTTCACCTGTGCCCACATTGGTTTCTCTTTCAGCTTTCTTTGTTTTGCCTCAATCTCATCACTGAAATACTTTGCATGTCTCAAGATTTCATCAATCTTTTTACTCTGCCAATCAACTGTATGCTCTCGTATCCTTTCACTGATTTCAGGTCTCAGGCCATATACAAACCTGTATACAAAATGACTCAAATCCTTATCACCCAGGTGTTCATCTCCACTGAACTGTTTAAAAGCCAGTATCAGCCTTTCGTAAAAAGCATGAACTGATTCTTTTGCCTCTTGATGTGTTCGATCTATCTTAACCCAGTCTGTCTCTTTCGGGGGTACCTTATTTTTCAGGAACACAATTACCTGGTCATATTTTTTCATCACCTCTGGATCTGGTGCTCCTGTTTTCGGATCTCTTGGATACTCCTTAGCAGGCCAATCTACAACTATTTTACACTCTGCCCACAAGTCTGCTGGAACAATTATATCAAACAGACTATTCAGGTCAATCCACAGCACTTTTGACAATTTCACAAACCTGTCTACCTGCCTATACCACTCGACGGGCTTTTCTCTCAGTCGAGGAAAATCATTCGTAAATGACAAAATATCCTGTCTAGTCCATGGGGCATGTACATATCCTCCTCCAGGAATCTCTCTCATAGGATAAGCATCCACTGTTTTCTCTTTTTCTCTCATAGGGAAAGCTGAGTAAGTCCTGTCCACTGAATCTTCCCTTTTCTTGTACCACCTATCCTTCCATTTTTCCACATCACCCCATTTTCGCAATAAGGCAATCATTTCCTTAATCTGCCCTGTTCTACCAACACCATTTAGATTCTCAATGTCCTTGTCGGTGAAATCCACCCTGTAAGGCTTCTGCAAAGCTTTTACCTTATCCATGTCAACTCCTTGTTCACTCGCTATTGCTTTTAACCTGTCATGTGTACTCTTAGCCCTCCAGGTGATACTCTTGCACATAAATAACAACTCTCCATCATGATGGTTTTTCAATATTTCTGTCGGAATTGTTCCTGCAATAAGCTCCTCCAATTCTATGCGCAACCTGGCTACATCAATTGCCTGTGAATCTTTATCCTTCTTTTGAAGAACTTTCAACCAATCATTCAAATCTTCAGCCGTTATTTCTGTAGACCTTTTCACTGCACCCACTTGTTCTGCCATCCTCTGTGGTTCCAAAATCGTTCCTCCCAAACAACCAGTATTCAATCATGAACTAGGCTGTACATCTGATCCTCCACTACATGTGTCATGTCTTAGCTGTCTCAAATTATTTTCTCCCGTCCTTATTCTTGATTCCTCCAAAGTGCAAGAACCAACCAAACCATTTCCTACATAGGGAACTGTCAAACCATTTTCACCCATTCTTTGTTTATCAAAAATAGGCACAACCGGACCAATAGTTACAGGCACTGTAACAGCTTCTAGATTTTTCGTCAGCTCTCTAATTTTCTCAGTCAGCTCAGATGTCGTTCTGGCTAATTCTCTTGTTTTCTCATCACCGATTTGATTCTCTCTCTCTCTCGCTCTCTCTCTCTTTCCCTTTCCATGAAAGAGCTACCACTTTTCAAATCAGGTGTCACAATCTCAGTTTTAACAATTCGTAAAGTATCTCTTATTGGAGTCACAACTGGCGTTCTTTCTTCTGGTTCTGGTCTATATGGAGGTGGTCTCTTATAAATCATGTCATCCAAGACCTCATCCTCATAATCATTAGCTCCATACCTTCTCACTTCTGCATCAGACACCTTTTCTGCACCTTTCCTCCCTTCCGCTTCTTCAACAGTTCTCATAGGATATAATCCTTCTGACATACTAGCATCCCGCCATCTCCTCATTCGATCATGATGAGTTTCTCGATCATATTTTCTCCCGAACATATACCTATAATTGCCTCCACTCCTCTGCTTTTCTCGCTCATGCACCTCATCTTCACATTCCACCAACGCCTCGAACTGTGTCGGCCTTGGTCTAGGCTCTAGACACATCATCTTTTCCCGTAAATTTCTCAACACGGCCAGATTAAATGAACCATGTTCCGGGAACGCTAAGACACCATCTTCCTTAGTATACTTAGCCCAGTTGTCTAACCATATACAGGTATGATACCCATATTTTGCAACCATGAAGGATGCAGGAGTTCTTGTCGGAGGTAGCAATTCACCTTCTCTAGTTATTATATTCTTATCCTTGTCGAACCATCTTTTAATTTTACCGAACAAGGATTTCTTTTTCTTTTCCTCCGGTTGATAATACATTTTCGCGTTTTACTACAACCCTCTAGTCCTTTTCCGCAACTGTACGATCTTTTGTCCAATAACAGCGCGACTCACACTAACGCACCAATCCTGGAGCATTTACATCACCCTGTACTCCTTCCAATCCCTGCACGGCTCACACCAACGCACCAATCCCAGCGCGAGCACCGTTCTGATCCACTGCCCAATCACAGCGCGGTCTGTATGACGTCAGTAGTCGCTGCAGTCACTTCTGCTCTGTCTCCTGTCACTCGTCTACCCCTCCTTTACAAAGCCTTCTCAGTAGACTTCGTTTCAGATTCTACAAAATCTATTAGTTAACGATATATAAACATCTCCATTGTCTGCTTCGCTAACCACAGAATAGTAAAGAAAATTCTTTTTCACAAGAATCCCGCTTCTCTCTAGAACAGCGCTTACCTCTGCTCTACCACGGAATTATTACTTTCGTTGACACAGTAGCACATCCCTCTACTCTGCCCTTCTAACATGCATCCATTAACTGTTTCCTCTAGGACTGCTCCAAAGAGTCTCACAATCAACTAAATGCTCATACATTCACGCATTTTCACACCAGAAAATATAGTACATCCACACAGAATCCTGCCTTTCCCGAGAACAGCGAACAATCTGTCCCACTACAGAATTATAACACACGTTAACCAAGCAGCGCTTACCTCTGCCCAGTCCTTCAGACAAGCTCAGAGAATACCTATTACTACTCCAGCAGTAAGCTTTAACGGCGAACCTTACGGATCCCTGGGACTTAAGACCAGAGTTTCACAGATAACCTTTGCTACCATACGCACTCCTTTTATACCGAAAATATGGCTCTAATAGTAACACACGACGATGTCACTGATTCCGAACCCAGACAATGTGACGCGCAACTTCAATTGTCACACGTTTTTCCCCGCATACGTACAGGGCCAACAATCCCGTCTTTCCCGAGAGCAGCACTCACTTCCCTCTGCCCTACTACGGAACCGTCACCAGCTCCCCACATTCCAGAAGCCGTACACACTACATAGAACTCAATATAACGACTTCAACATATAGTATTAGTACATATACCAACATCAATCAATAAATCAAAAGCCTATGTACAAGCAATCTTATCAGATCAAGACAATAATCTCAACCATCATACTGCTACCAGGAAACTGCTGCAGATCGGAGCATATAAATTCTCCCTACTTCCACGGACAGAGTAAATCCACAGTCGCACGCACATACACTCATCATACGCTAGGGCCCATTACACTAACATTCATTCTATTACTCTATCCACACTGAATATAAGAGAGAAACCTAAACCAATCTGCATCTAAAGCGAGGTCAATGCGACCTTAAAGAAATTGTCCTGAGTCATGACTTTAAACATAGGAAATACATTTGAAAACTCAATAAATGACAAGGAAATAACCACCCGACACTGGAATTCAAACAAAGATCATCTTTTATCTAAATTAGTTCAAAAGAAAGTCAATCATTAGCAAAATCATTATTCACATAGTTACCTATTCTAGCTAAATGTCATTTGGGTCAGGACAGGTCTCTCAGTAAAGTCTCCCGAGTCGCCGTCCTCTCAATCAGCATCGATCCTCACGAGCATAGGTTCGGGAAGAAGTGGCCTTAGACCCTCTCTAGTCTAACATTATTTATAGACAAAATAACAATTCGAAAGTAACAAATAAACTTTAAACGTCCGTTGAGCTGCTGAGCAGAGCGAGCAGGAAAGGATGTTGACTAGCAACATTTCGAAAACCTCCGCTCAGAAAAATCACAAAAATTAAGACACGGAAGAAGGAAACTCAAGCTAGGGAAACGATACATTCATGAATGCTTTTCCTCGGAACCATAGTGAAGCCACCGCAAGTTTATCAGAGTTCATTGTGACTTTATTCTTTTCCAAGGGCAATTGGCAGCGAGCCTGGAGCTGCTGTCCTCACGGAAACTTTTAATTCAGACAGAGGCTGTGGTCAGGTGACTTCCAACCATGTTCAGCAAGGCCTCTCGTCACATTTCAATCACTCGAGTGCAGGCTGCAAATAGCGGCCATCTTGGTTTAGGCCAAAACGGACCATCTTAATTCAAAGAAACACAAAACAACGTTACCACATCGTAATGATTATACAGTGTTTATCCCCACTAATACCCTTATGTGTATGTAATTATCTAGCCGTCTGCGACACAGAGAAGCATTAGAGCACGTTATTTTAGAGCGCAAACACAAAACAAATAGCACTTATGCGACACTCATTTAATTAATTTGCTCACCAATCTAGTTCACGTATTAATAAAGCAACATAAATGCATTCCCACGTGTAATTTCTCTCATTAGTAATGTTGATTAAACAAGACTTTTAACAAAGCTAGTAATTAATGATTATTTATCAGTAATTTTAATCATGACATATAACATAAACTGGAGTTTAAATCTCAATAAATTTCCAATAGAAAACCCTGCTCCAGCAACGCACCAGTGCAGGATAGGGGAGACAGAATTGCGCTATATGCGGATGAAGTCCCCCTTTCTTTTACGGACCCAGGATTACACACTCACTTGGTCATGTCACTCTTTATCCCACCTACGAGGGTGGCAGAAACCACGAATTGGCAAAAACAGAGACCGATCAAACGTTTTAGCGTCCTCTATCTTGGTATGCATATTTTAGTGGAACCCACCCAGACCCGGTCCATCAACATTCCTTCACTTATGACCAAAATGAAACTGGACTTTAGGGCCTGTTTGCACTTCCCTCTCCCGATTCTGGGCAGAGTAGCCCTATTTAAAATGATTGTATTGCTGAGATTTTTGTATACTTTGCAGAATTTCCCACATTCTTACCCAGTGGCATGGTTCCGTTATCTTACAGCTACTATTAGATCCTTCCTCTGGGTGGGGCACCCCCCCATCGCCTGTGATAAATGTTGGCAATCGACATTTGACTGGGTGGGGGTAGGCATGGCTGACATCTGCCACTATTACTGGGCCTCACAGTTGTTGGTTATCACCTATAAGAGGAATTGGAGCTGGGGAGATCTAGCTTATAAACTGCAGTTTTCCCTGATGGGTCTGAAAAAAGTGCAGCATCTGCTTTACAGTGGACCCCTCCTTCACTTCCTCCCCGAATCCACCAGTGTGCTGATCTCCACATGGCTCTTGGCTTTGAAACAGCTGGGTTGGGAGAAGAAAATCAGCATTACCTACCAGGGCGACATGTGAAGTGGAAGGTCCACTATAACATTCCAAGATTTGCAAGCACAGTTCTCACCTTCCATTACAATCAATCAATCAGTCATTTGTAAAGCGCACTACTCACCCGTGAGGGTCTCATGGCGCTGGGGGTGGGGGGTGGGGGGGGGTGAGGGTTCTGCTACTGCTCGAACAGCCAGGTCTTGAGAAGTCTCCAGAAGGTCAGCAGGTCCTGGGTCTGTCGCAAGTGGATGGGGAGGGTTCCACAAGAACTTGCACCTGCGTCAAGCCCTCTATTCCCATCGAGACGAACTCCATGGATCCCCCCACCCCCTCCTTGCCTCCGAATACAGCCTGCTCAAAGCCAAACTGCTTCAGGGCCCGCTAGATAAACGTGGGATTTCACAGCAATATAAATCGCAGGTAGGCATGGTTATGTTGCTTGCCAAGTGTAACATAGCACGCTGCTGGATTGCCGCGCACCCCCCTAAGATTGCAGACTGGCACTTGGCTATAGATTGGCGTTCCAAACTGAAGAGCCCATTTAACAAGCCAGGGCCTGCCCACGTAAGCATGCCAAGATATGGGGTCGATGGTGGACTTACTATGAACTCGGTGGTATTACCTTGGTTGGATGAGGGGCAATTTTTTGTACTGTTTGTCTAGGTATGGAGGCCAGTTTGTGAATCGGAATGGGGTACAATTGTCATTATAAAAGGATAATAATACTTTTTATAAATAAATAAAAAACAGGAAAGCACTACGACATTTAAAAGTGGTGAAAGCAATATTCCACAATAGAATGAGAGGGACTTGCATTCAATTTGGATGTGGAACACATTTTGTGGGGGATAGTGTTCATAATGTGATCAGACCATGAGCCTTCTGTGTATTTAATGGAAGTGACTTTAGCTTGTTGATGCTGATGTACAGATTATATGAATATAACGTAACTATGGTTCATATACGAGGTAGTAAAAAAATGGGAGGGCAGGCTGACTTTCCAGATTTTTTTCATTTTGTAAAGTCAGATTCGTTCATTCATTAGCAGGCAACGTTGAATCTTCGAATTTAGATAATTTTATGCCCAGTATTTGGAAGATTATTTCTTCTTCTTTCATCGGGAGTTTTATCCTCTCTTTTTTTCAGCATATCCGGTTAATACATCTGTGTTTTCAGAAAGGCTTAAGAAAGAGAAAGAAGCACATTTTCAGGAGGTGCTGGACGTTTTGGGAGAAAACACAGGTCAGTGCCATTAATGTATTGGGTTTCGGATGTCCACATTATAGCTGGGAACGTTTGTGTGTTAGTGTTATACTTTAAGGTATGTGTCAAATGTTTTTTGACCGAATGTTCTATGTTTTGCATTTTACTGGTGGTGTTCCTAGGCGATGTTGGTAGCTGGCGGGTGTTTACTGGTGGTGTTCCTAGGCGATGTTGGTAGCTGGCGGGTGTTTACTGGTGGTGTTCCTAGGCGATGTTGGTAGCTGGCGGGTGCTGCTACATCTCGCATAGTTGAATAAGAGGTGTTCTTTCTTCATCACTGTGGAGTATGTCTCCTTAACATAAGGCTAAGGGATAGAGAACACACCAAAGTCAGTGAAAATAAATGTAATTCTTTTATATGACATTCTCCTCATCTAGCTCACAATTGAATTCTAGGCTGTCCATCCTAAACCGATCATTTCCTCTTCTCGAAAGTAAATACAGCCTGTGTATGTCTTTAAATGCTGGGATTGGTTAAAGGGACCTCTGTTCAGGTCACTAAGAGCAGATTAGAAGAAGATCATAGTTCCCGAGGGTGGTAGTAACCCTGTTACCGGCCTGACTCGGAATTATGAAGTTCATGGATTTATGGTTGAACTGTTCCGTTTCATTTGCTGAAAACAGGCAATTCTTGAGGTGAGGGAAATTGCAGGGGAGAATGAGGGTTTACTGTGAAACTGGACCTGAAATTACTGACTCCTCCAAACATTTCTCATTTAACTGAGTTTACCCCAGGTAACGTTAACATACTACATCTTGGACATCATAATAAAGCTCTGTGTATAATACATTTTTTTACTGGAGTTGACCGAAGGGTCAATCCATCCAGGATTTTTTTTTTTTTGTAAACAGATTTTATTGGTTTTGTTCAATCCTCATTATATCATTGTCATTATTCTGCTCAGGCCAGTTCAACAGGTGTTTGATCTTCACATGTACAAAATCTAAGCATTGCAATAGTACAGTCTCAAGACTAATTCAAAATAAGAAACTATCCCTCCCCCCCCCACCAAGAGTCAGTATTGTATGATATGTATGGATTTGCTTTGTGATATATGTAGCATTTCTTTTATATATCCAGGTCGAGGCAGTCTTAAACCACTTGAGCAATCCTTTGGCCTTTTTTGTTTTTGAAGCTCTACATAGAAGGTCTAACTCGTGAAGGTGTGCACTCTCCAGGAAGTGCTCAAGTGTATTTCGTGGGCTTACTCTCAGGGGTTCCCGGGTCAGGGTGTGATAAGTCGTCTGAGGGCTTCCCAGGCTCTGGCCACCTATATGTTCCCTATCCCCTTCCTAGCTTATCTCAACAATAGTCGTCCCTCACATCCTCCCACCCTCCCACTTCAGCAGTTTTCCCCTCCATGTTTGCAGTCTAGGACCTCCCGATGCCTTCCAATTTCTGGCTGTCTGGCGCTTAGCATGGATGAACGCTAGATCTTGAAATTTGCTGGTGACTTTAGTCTTAGATGTGTGGGGGAACCATCCTAATAGGCAGTGGGCCCGAGGTATGTGGGACCTCTCATTCGATAGTCTCCTCCACTACGTACAAGACCCCTTCCCAAAACTAGCATAGTCTCGAGCAGGTCCAGAACATATGAAGTATATGTACCCTCTCCTCTCCGCAGCGAGGGCAGACTGCCTCTGCTACCTGAAAGTATCAGCTTATGTACTCTGGAGTCAGGTAGGATCTTTGTAGGATATAATAATTAATGAGTTTAAAGTGCACGTTTCTAGATACCTTGGGAATCCCAGCTAATATGTTATCCCAGTCCTTTGCTGAGATCTGGATGGCTAGATCTGCTTCCCACTGAGACCTTAGTTTCTCCAACGGACGTTGCTGATCTGCATGTAGTGCTCTGTACAGACAAGACACTACTTTTATGGTGCGTGCAGAAAGGGCCATATAATAATCTGCTGTGATGGGGGTTGGATAGTTCCCATACGCCAGTGTTTGCGTACTGCTGCTATGAGTGCTCTGTATAACAAGAAATGTCCGCCGGGGAGGTCAAACTCTGCACCAAATTCCTCGAAGGGGAGTAACTCTGTGTCTCTATAAAGATCCCCCATCTTCATCGCTCCAGCCTCAACCCAAAAATCTAAGTCTCACTAGCTACCCCCATGGGGAAGTGCTCTCAGCATGTCTAGAGGTATTTCAGGGGAATATGGAACTTAAACCCGCATTTTTTGCAATCCTCGATGCCAGAATTTGGTTTGCACCTTGAATTCATTTGATTTTTCCCAGTCGGTCTGCCCACTCTGAGGAACACTCGCAGGAGATCGGGTAATGATGGTGCAACCGAGCGTAGGGCCTCTTCTGGTTTCCGTCTCTGTGCCATGTCTCTAACCAGCCATTGCAACTGGGCCACTATATAATAGGACTCAAAGTCGGGACCGCCAGCCCCCCCACAGCCACCGGTCGCTGTGTCGTTGTCAGCGCTACTCTGTGTCATCCCGACCCCCATATGAATGTCCGGATCAGAGTGCCTAACTCTCTGAGAAATGCTGTGGGAATCCAATGTGGAAGTGGGTTAAAGTAATATTAGAGGCAAGGGAGCACCACCATTTTAAAGAGTGAAATTCTACCAGCTACTGAGAGCAGTAGGGTCCACCAGAAAGCTGTGGATGTCCTCCCCCCACATTTCCCTCAAATAGGTCAGGCCAGTTGTGGTATATTTGGACCCCTAAACAGGATAAGCATCTCAGCTCCCATTGTGGTTGCGCCAAGTCAGTCGGAGGACGCCCCGTCTGCACCACAGGGAAGAGCCTGGACTTCTGCCAACTCACTTTCAGGCCAGGGAAGCAGCTAAACTCCTCTGCCAGGGAGCAGGCTCCTCTTAGATCTTCCTCCCACTTTCTCAGGAAAAGTAGCAGATCATTAGCGTAGAGTGCAATTTTATGATTAGTGTGCCCTACACTGAGTCCCCTGTAAAATTGCCCAGATCTGGCCGCGATCATCAATGGCTCCATGGCAAGAGTGAACAATAGGGGGAAGAGTGGGCATCCCTGCCTGGTGCTGTGCTCCACTGGCCACCCCTCGATATAATTCTTCCCATGCGCACTCTGGCCGTGGGTCTAGTGTATAATAGCCGAGTCAGTCAATAAAGTCTGCTCCCAATTCCATCCGTGCCATAACTTCATATAAATATCCCCACTCCAGGCTATCAAATGCTTTTTCTAAGTCTACAGCAAATATTGCTGCATACCCTTGGTCCTCCTTGGCCGTCTCCATAATAGTCAACAATCGTACAATGAAAATCTTCCCCAAGTAGAGTCGCAGTAGTTAAGAACGGTGCTAATGGTCGTGACAGGTTCGCAATGAACCAACTCTGATATACATTTGGGGCATATGCATTCACTGTAATCCATATGAGGACTCCTCTGGCATACGCCGAATATGCAGTATAAGTCTGGCCTATCCAGCGTCATCGCAGCGTATGTCCCTCCTTGTCAATGAGGTGTGTCTCCTGCAAATAGCGCACCCCTCTACTGTGCAGATAAGAGAACACTTTAAAACGTTTTGCCATGGAGTGCATGCCCTCGAATATTCCGGGTTAAGCATTTGTAAGCTAAATAGCCAGCCATATTAGTTCTTGGAGGAGAAGGGGACTCCCTTTAGCCCTTTTACGATATCCTGCCCCGCCCTCTTGGTATGTTCAGTGTAAGCGCAAAGGTTGTGTGACTCAGTAATCCCCAACATAAAGAACAAAGTCCACCCATCCAACCCGCATAATAAATCAACAACAGTCGTGGAACTTCGTCGGCGGTGCTCGGTAGTGAGGGGGATGGTTTGTGAGTCTCCCAGCTAGCCGGGCCCCTGTCCAGCTTATTTAAGTAGAGGTGAGAAGGCAATGCATAATACAGTTTCCCAAATGTATCGCAGGTGTTCTGAAAGAGAGGCAATATGGCATGCAGATTTACACCTCCATCTGCCCGTTACCAGTTCATCAAATGTCTCATATGATGTAATCTGCTGTTCTCAGAGTTACTTTGGGCATCTCCAGTCTCGAGATCTCTGAGGCATTGGATTCAGGATCTGACTCAGTCTGGAATGAGAGAGCTCCGTTCTGGTGCCTATGGGCGTGCCTGCTTCCCGCTCAACTTGGCCACGACTTCAATCACCGTTTGTTGCCCTAGTTGTGCCTCACCTTGAGAGGGGACGGCCAAGCTCCGTCGCAATCGCTTGTGTCAGGAGCCCGATCATTGTTGCCATCTCCCATCACCAGTGAATGTTTTTGGTCCGCTCTGGTCTTCCAGCCAGTCCCACACTTCCTGTGGGGAGTAGAAAAACTGTGCAGCGCTCGGGGTCACCACTTGTAATTTTTCCAGGAATATTTGAAATCTAGCTGTCACAGCTTCTTTTTGGCTTCCTGTATGATGTTCTCTGTCTCTGGACTTCAGTGGAGAAATCCAAGAATATGCGCACTGTGACAGTCTCCACTCAGAGCTCCTCTCTCTTTTGTGCTTCCACTAAGATGCAGTCACTGTCTTTGTAATAGAGTAGTCTCGCCACAATTGGTCTCGGGGGTGGCGGGGGGTGTCGGGCTGTGGCAGTCTTGCCAGTACTCGGTGTGCTCTATCCAGAACGAAAAACGCAGAGAGCCCTTCAGGACCCACTTCCAGCCGCAATCAGTGTTCCATATATTATACTGCATCGGTGCCCTCAACCTTCTCAGGGTGGCTCAGAACTCGAATGTTGTTGTGGCTTGAGCGAATTTCGACATCCTCTGCCCAGATCTCCAATGTCCGCACATTAGCCTCCACCGTTACCAGTTTTCACATTGTTTCAATGGCTGGAGGGAGTTCTCCCAGCAAACGCTCATTTGTAGTAGCTCTCTCCCGCCGGCACTTATGGTCGTCTTTGAGAAGATTCAAGTCTGTGCCAATGGCGTCAATCTTGAGCTCTAGCATCTCACGGTAGGCGTTTATGGCCTGAGGGATGTCTTGCAACGTAGAGTCACCAGTGGGCCTCATCAATTGATAAAATACTCGGCTCCTTCAGGTCCTGCTCCTTTATGCGGGAGGATTTACCCATCTTCGACTGTGTTCTTGTAAGGTTAGCATATTCAGGTGGTGGTCGGCACTTCCCTTGTGCAGCCCTTATCTCCACTCACCGAGGGGGCGTAGGGCACTGTTCGTCGTTGCTTGGGGGGTTGGGCAGTCAAATATGCAGACTTCAATTCAGCAGCCAGCTCTCTCCTCAGGTTACAAGCGCAATGGCACAGAGCCCGGTGAATCTGGATGTGGACGGCCAAGGCCTCTGCACAAGGGGTTCTGGATCCTCTCGCCCCAGGGCCCATTTTCGTCCAGGTACGCAATTGGGGTTTTCAATATGGCTGCCGGTTGACTCCCTTGTTGCAGGTCACGATCAAGTCCTCAGTTAACTTATTCGCCCGCCTCAGAATGTGCGTGGATTGGTGGCCAAGCTCATCTAGGCTGGTAATATCATCAAGTCACTCACATCAGTGCATTCCCCCATGTGTATGCAATGGGTAAGTGCCCCTGGGTCTGCTGCTCTCAGGGTTGCTGAAGTGTATTTGGCCCAGAGTAGAAGCGAGCAGCTTTTTGCTAGGCCGTGGCGGCCTCCGGTAGCAATTCGTTCCGCAGCCACCACACAGGGATTGTGGCCTAATAGGCCCGCAGTTCTTCTGGACCCGCTTGCAGTACTCTCTCTGGTGATCAGGAGAACACCATCCTCAACCTCAAGCGCTTGCCTCTCACACTTTAGGAATGTCCCCACTTCATGGTCCGATGCCTCCACGCCTAATTTTTGTCGCTCTCAGCAACGGGAGGCCTCGGTGAGCGCTCCCTCCCACCCTGTTGTCTTTCCCCAGTGCAGGGTCGGGATCTACCACTGTGCCGTCTTCTAGGGCCGCTCACCCTCCTGTTCGTTCTAGAGTAGCAGGAGGTAAGGCGAGTATCAGTCCGCGTCCCACTCAGCCAGCGCTGCCTCCAGGATCGATGCTGGAGCTCCGGCACACCGACGCAGCTCTCTGGTCTCCAAGGGCACTGTCTCAATGTCTGCCGCAGACTCCGGGGTCAGCCATCAGCACGCGCCCAGGTTTCTAGGGGCTATCGCTGGTCACAGGCACAAGTGAGGGCCAGCCCAGGGAGGGACCCACGCTGCTCACTCCATCAGCGTCAGGTCATGCCCCATCCATCCAGGAGTTTATGATCTAGATTTGGGGTTCTTTGTATGGCTGTATCCATTGTCAAGTAGATCTCTCCCTATCTACAAAATACTGTTGATACCATGTGAGGATTTTGCCACAATGATGCTCTACTGATCACACCTCTGAATGTCTCAGATCTTATTCAGCCTATTGGTGCCAGCTAGCTCTTCAATAATAAAACATTCGCCTTTTTTGCAGGCATGTTAGTACATCCATCAGGACCTTTAGTTATATCCATGTAATATGCAGTGGTAATTTATATAGTTGCACTTCACAGAATCCCCTCAGATTAGCATGTAGACTGAACTAATATCCTAGCGGTAAGCATGTGATAAAAAGAAAAAAGGTAACCTACAATTTCAAATATATATCAACAGCTTGGATATATTTAAAACCATACAAGTTGATCTACGTTCTAGAATTGAAGATTAAAATATGACCATCACTACATCCAAAGATATGGTGCTCAGAGTCCCAGTCTATAAGTCACTGTGATTCTCATTACTTTCTCAAAGATTGTCCAGTAGAAATTGATGTCTTCCAAAGTTCTGACAGTGACATTAGGCATTTTTAAACATTATCAAAAATCGCAATGTAGGACTCACAGCTACAGTAGTATTTAACAAGGGAAATAGAACTGAAAGATAAATAATACTCCAGCTTCCCATAGTGTGCATGCTGCTATTCAAGACAGGGTACTTTTTTGTAGTAGTCGATTAACAAAGACATACTTGACAACTCAAATCAGCAGAATTAACTAAAGGAAATGAGAAGTAATAAGGCTTGGTGGTGAACCAAGATTCTGTGGGCAACAATTTACTGCTCCTATAATAATCTAATATTACAGCATCTCTGGAGCACATCTCAAGTGCAGCAGGGACAGGGTAAAGACTGTGTGCATACTTTTTTTTTTTTAATTCGTTTTTATTTCAGGATACACATGGCAACGCTATACAGCATAAGCATATATCTCAGAGATACAATGTATAATTGTGTTTCTCTATTTTCAACTGTACTCTTGGCAGTGTTATGCTAAAAAACATGTAACACAGGCATAATATAAGAAAAGTTGAACATATCAATTTTCTTTTTTCTGAATAACAGCAATGCAGCTTATCGGTAACACACAGAACGGTCGAAAATGACAGCAATTAACATAGCAGCATTCCTGCGTATCCTTTAACATCAGGGACTGATGTGGTGTTTACAGTTCGCTTCAAGTCTCATACTCCTTACAATGAACATATGAGGTAGTAGGTAACAAAAGGAAATGTTGATTTCCCACTCCCTGCGCACCCCACTCCCCCCCCCCACCCCCCCCCCCCCGGAAACTTAGTGTGATGGTTTGCTGGCTATAAGAGGACCGCTCGTTCCCTCCCAAGACTCTGGGATTTCACCCATGGTGAGCGGTCTGTCTCCCCAATCGCCCACAGGGTCCAGAGACTACTGTGTTAAGTGGTGTTACCTGGACTATTGGGAATACCTTTGCCACTTCTCGTCTGTGTGGCTGGGGTGCCAGTCTGTAGAGGGGTATTGGATCCCACTGCCACCTTTGCCGGGGGCTGTAAGTTACTTAGCAATAGTCCAGACGTTTCCAAATCCTGTACAGCATTTTCATCTGTACGGACTATACGTAATTGTCTTCCTCTGCCACCCCCCCATTCACTCATCTCTGCTATCCAGTTGGGTAATTGAGGGGCGTAGGTTGTGTCCAGTGTATCGTTATGCGGCTTCTAGCGAGTACCAGTCCTAAGTTCGCAAACTTAAGCTGCATTCTATTACTCCTCTTTGAGGTCAGCATTACTCCTAAAAGGCAGTGCTTAATGGTTTCCTCAATCCGAAGGCCAGTCGCCTCTCGAAGAGTCTCCAACACCCCCAACCAATAATGCTGGAGTCAAGGGCAATCTCACATGATGTGAGTGAACTTGGCTCGCCCGATGCCGCAGCAGGGACACTCTGCGGAGCGAGTCGCATTGATACGCGCTAGTTTGAGAGGGGTCATATAAGTGCGATGCAAATAATGAAATTGTGTAAGCTTGAAGCGGGCGTTGCTGGCCACTTCCCGTACCTGCGCAAACGCCCTTTTCCATTCACTATCTGTGAGGGGAGCCGGTAGAGATGTCTACCATCTGTTTCGAATGTGCAAGACATCGACGCTACGGTCAGCCTTGAGTGCTCGGTATAAAAGGGAAATCAATCCCCTGTGGGTATCTGGGTCTAGAATCGCCATCAATGTGTGGGACTCCCTTGGTTCCTCAGGGAATGAGATCCACATTTCTCGCGTAGTGCGGGAGAGTTTTGCATATTGCAATAAGTGCCCTCCTGTGATCCTGAAGCACTCCTGCGCTTTATCAAATGTGAGGAATGACCCATTACAATATAGGTCGCCCGCATGACGTTTTGAATATGGCAAAAATTACGCAGCCATTGCAATGGTAGTGCTCGTGCATAAGGCGCCCTATGCACCAATGTCACTGCCCGCTCCCATGCTTCCGTGACCTGACGTACCACAAATGGGTATTCCGGGGGCATGCAAGATCCCATCATGAGGAATCCCGGTAAGCTATTCTCCCGTCCCCATAATATCTTTCTCTACGCTTGGGACTACCACAGAGTGCTGCATATTGGAGGAGCAAAACACACAAGATGATGGACGGAATTTTGCACATTGGCAAAACATTCACCCCCAGTCACAGATCTGGGTTTAATCCATCCTTATTTTGCTAACCATGCCGCCCCAGTTCAGAAATGGCCATATTCAAATCAGTCTTGACCTTGTGCCTCATGGGAAGAGTCCAGCCCGAAGAGCCAAGCCATGTCTTCCCTGGACCGGAATCAAGCATCCTAGGACTGGTTTCGGTGTTTCACCCCTCTTCAGCCAGGATAGCTTGACTCCAGTGGCGTAGTGAGCACAGGACCCACGTCTGGGCATACCCTTCCCACATAGGGCGAACAGCAAAACACACAAGTTGATGGACGGAATGTTGCACATTGGCAAAACATTCACCCCCAGTCACAGATCTGGGTTTAATCCATCGTTATTTTGCTCACCACGCCACCCCAGTTCAGACATGGCCATATCCAAATCAGTCTTGACCCTGTGCCTCATGGGAACAGTCCAGCCCAAACTGCCAAGCCATGTCTTCCCTGGACCGAAATCAAGCATCCTAGGACCGGTTTCGGGGTTTCACCCAACTGCTTGTCCCCCGTCCTGCTATCA
This sequence comes from Triturus cristatus, assembly GCF_964204655.1. Classification (NCBI taxonomy): domain Eukaryota; kingdom Metazoa; phylum Chordata; class Amphibia; order Caudata; family Salamandridae; genus Triturus; species Triturus cristatus. Next base: position 779,176,342 of record NC_140592.1, read on the forward strand.
CGGCATTGTCATAGAACCTCTCAATGAAAAGGACCACAATACCTATAAGTTATATTCAAGCAGTACAAGCCAAACTGAACACTGCGCTACATGATTGCCCCACTTATCATTGTACCACCTTACCAGAAGAAATCCGTAGGAGGCACTGCTTTCTCAGTACAAGCTGCCAAGCTCTGGGACTCACTTCCAGTCATCATTAGAAGCAACCAGGAGCATATACACTTCCGAAGACAGTTGAAAATGTGGCCATTTCTTAGATAAAGGCACCAAATGCAGACAGACCACAAAGTCCTGAAAACAGTCACACCCTCAAGTGCAGTACTTGAGTTTACAACCCACGCATTGCAAACAACTCAACCATCAAATTGCTTTCAATATGCAAGTAAGCAAAAAAATGGTACACCAATGGCTCGCCTTGATATCGTTTTTTTATTTTTTCTTTATATCAGATAGTTATGTACTTCCATATGTATTTGTTATGGCCCACAACAATATCAAATACATCATATGCAGCGATCAGCAAAACGTTTTAACTAATACTTATTGAATTCACATAATACGTATCTGCTAAGAGGGTTGCCCATCACCAGCACTGTACTTCCTAAAAAAATCATCACCAAATGAACAGAATCTGAAGAGATCTGTCACACAGTACTGGACAGTTTTGGAGGACTTTAATATAGTCCATTCACTGCGGTCCCAAATATTTGCATTCTGACTGCTTCTTTACATCTCATATAGACACTCATATACAGGATTATTATAAAATGCCTTTGCCTACAGAGCTCTCCACTTGTCTCTCCCTCCAACCACACCAGATGAAGACCACAAGTATTCACAAAATCTCGGAGATTGGGGAGACTGGACAACCCAATGCATTAACTCGCTAAGCAGAATATATCATATGGAATAAGGGACCTGCAGAGTTGTTCAAAGCTAACAGCATACTGAAACCATAAAACTGAGTGTTTATCTCTTACACTTCATCATCAGATAGACTGCTACGCACTGCTTCCCATAGCACAATAACCACACCTCAATGGTCATCATGCACAACATGGAAGCACTTCTCAAATAACATCAAAACAAAAACAACATCCTTCCAACCCCACACCCTACAGAGTTTAGCACTATGGAGGTCATCAATTTGTTGTTAAACCCAGGGCTTCGCTATGATGCTAATGGTACATGAAGAAAGACATGAAAGATTTTCCCAACATTTCATAGAATCTTTGTAGGGCTCTGTCAACAAACCCAGGCAACTTTTAAGATGATGGTTTCAGAAACCATACCATTCTCTTCATTAGCTCATGAGACATTGTGATTAAAAAAAAAGCATGAAAATCAGAAAATAATCACTATTTATTTCAACCCAAGTGAAGAAGATGTGTGACAAAGGCAGACAAAATAAATGATGCTTCTTTTGTCATACATAGAACTCCACTCTCAGTTAAAGAAGTTATGTATACACAAAGAATAGGGAGGCAACAAATATTTTACAGTTAGTTTGCGCAGAGAGAGTTTGAGAGTCTAACAGAGAACGCCAGTCCAGAGAAATCTGTCTTTTATATGTACCTGTCATTATTTGCCATACATTTCTGTAATCCTTATAAACCTAGCGCATGCATATTATAACTGTTTGGAAAAGGTGAGAGCTGTACACTGCGCACAGTGTCTGTATAGTTTTACTTAACATTTAGTATATTTATTGTCAGGCTTCTGAGCTTATGTAGCAACATAGGCCTAAGGTATGCAGTAAAGTTGTCTAATTTATGCAGCAAGAAAACGTAAATTATGCAGTATATTGCAGCACATTCTTAGTCAGTGTTCTTTCACTGTTTGTAATTTTAACACACAACAATACTGTCTAAGAAATAGTTTAATCCCATTGGTATCAGTTCAACACAAGAACACAACAATCCTCATTTGAAAGGTAACCAGTTAAACTTTAAAAAAGTTTTGCTACAGCGCAAAACTACATGCTGCTCTTTTTTTATTTAAAGTAATGACTGAGCTAGAAACTATTTTTTTTGTTGACATCTGCAAATTATTCAGAAGACTGTGGATTATGTGGCAAGTGTGGTAAATCCCTAATTGAAAAATGCAGTGGCTGCAGAATCACATAATTCCATAACCAGGATTATTTTGTGTATTTTCTGTGTTGAATCATGTGTGAGTGAATGCTTTGCTTTAAAGAATTTTATGATACCAACCTGTGTTGAGGCACTCGGTTACGTCATATTAGAATGTTGGGCTAGTGCCACTTGGGAAGTGTGTGTATGCCTGTTGGGAGTTAAAAGTGAGATTGTGCAGTTCCTGCGTGCAACCATGCAGTGTGAGACGTCAGGAGCTGTGCTTCTTCAGTTTCGGTAGGATGCCTTTCTACACATAGCCAAAAGGTAGGTAGCTCTTAAAATTCAGAGCAGAACTGTAGGCTCTCTCAGGCTTATCCTGCGAGAGGTCCAAGACACCACATGATAATGATTGTGATGGTTTAATCTCTACCTCAGTGTTAAGGAAACTTTAAATAAGGCCCTCTGAACAAAAAGTAAATGGCCCCACAAATACGAAGCCTTTTCCCAGCATGAAAAGGCCATTTACCATTTCCCCTGCCCGTTTCCTGCATGCAAGACATGAAATAGATCCAGCGGTGGTAACCTCACTGATTCTAAACAGAGTGGGAGAATTTTGAGTTTGAGGGTTTTGTGGGGCATGTGGACCACCAGTTTACAGCTTTCCTCCTGCTCTACCAAACTCGAAATAAGGCCCTAAGTTCTTGGTTTGTTTATGGGGAGGGTAATAGGGTATGAGGTATTAGCTATAAGCTTGCTCAAAACGTATAGCATTTCGATTTACTGGACACAGACATAACCACAGAAGAAATAGTTCGTTCAATAACACATCTCCATGTCAGGGAACATCCTGGCCTAGATGTCTGGGCAATTGAACCGTTCAAGAAATTGTCTAATCATATGGTGGACCATATGTTGGTTATGTTTAGATTGGTCTTTGTAAAAGGAAGCCTGCTAGTGGACCTCATAGTCCATATATACAAGGAGGAGAAACCAAAGGAAAATGTAACCTCATGTTGTCCCACCTCATTAACAGCAAAACAAAAATATTACCAATGGTTTGTGCCAATTAGTTGATCATGGTTATTACTAAACTCGAACATCCAGATCAATCTGGGTTTATGTCGAATAGGTCTGCCAGGTTGAATTTCAGACTTCTAAATAAATGTTTGGACCTTTCCAAAGAGTCAAGGAGCCCATTGAATTATTGTTAGACGCAGAACAGGTGATTGACTCAGTCAAATAGTTTTATGTTGCTTATTCTGGAGCTGACGGGCTTTGAGCCCATTTTCCTGAAATGGATCACACTATGATGCGATAACCAGGGAGAGAGGAAACAGACTATTCTGTTGTTCTTTTCCATTATATTGGGACAAAATACAGGGCTGTCCTATCTTGCCACGACTGTTCATCTATAGTGGAACCTTTGACCTGTTGGTTAAGATAAGATTCCTTGTTTAGGAGATGAACCTGGGCTGGATGATGGGATGACATGCTCTCATTGTATGCTGACAACTTACTGCTGTATGCTGCAGAATCTGAGAATACGATAGATAACCTATTGTACTTATTTTTAAAACAAATGGGAAGTTTTCAGAATTTTGCATTACCTGGACACTGGTAGCAGGTACCAAATGGTTAGGACAAGAAAATGCCAACTTTCTAAAAGTGTTACGCAAACAAATGATGGACGGAATGCTGAATGAATCATACATTCACCTCCAGTCATGAGATCTGGGTTAAATCCACCGTTCTTTTGTTCACCGTGCAACCCCAGTTCAACCCCAGCCATGAGCAAATCAGTCTTGATCCTGTTCCTCATGGGAATAGTCCAGCCCGAACTGCCAAGCCAGGTCCTTCCTAGACTGGAAAAAAGCATCCTGGGACCGGTTTCGGGGTATTACCCCATATCAGCCAGGCTAGCTTGAATCCAGTGGCACAGTGTGCAAGGGACCCACATCTGGGTATAACCATCCCACTTATGGGCGAAAAGTGTTACGCCAACAAATGATGGATGGAATGCTGAATGAATCATACATTCACGCCCAGTCGAGAGAGCTGGGTTAAAAAAACATCATTTTTTTGCTCACCATGCCACCCCAGTTCTAACCCAGCCATATGCAAATCAAGCTTGACCCTGTTCCTCATGGGAACAGTCCAGCCTGAACTGCCAAGCCAGATCCTACCTGGATCTGAAACAAGCATCCTATGACCGGTTTCGGGGTATTAACCTCCATTAGCCAGGCTAACTTGAATCCAGTGGCACAGTGAGCAAGGGACCCACGTCTTGGCATACCCATCCCACTTAGTGTGAAAAGTGTTATTGTTAGACCTGGCATCTTTGGCGTGGTTTCCCCTGACTTTTTGCCTCTACCTCCTGTATTTTTGACGCTATGCTGGATTTCGTTTTTGCTGGTTTAGATGCTTTGGGCACTTTGCCACTGCTGATCCGTGTCAAAGTGCAAGTGCTCCCTAGGTAAATTGTTATTGTAATTGGTTATCCATGATTGACATATTTGTTTCACCTGTCAGCCCCTAGTAAAGTGCACTGAGTGTGCCAGGGCTGGTGATTCAAATGCTACTAGTGGGCCTGCAGCACTGATTGTGCCACCCACATGAGTAGCCCTAAAATAGTGTCACGGGCCTGCCACTGCAGTGCCTGGGTGCAGTTGCTAACTGCCATGCTGACCTAACCAGTGTCCACACTGGCCAGGCCTAAGCCTTCCCTTTCTGTACACATTGGACACCCCTATGGAAGGCCCTAGGTACTCTCCTGGGCAGGGTGCAGTGTATGTGAAAGGTAGAGCATGTATTGGTGTAGGTGACATGCTCTGGTAGTTAATTACAGCCATTTTCGTTTTTCACTATTGAAAGGCTACCTTGCCCATAGGCTATAATGGGGAATGCTGAGTGTAATGTTTACCTGCATATCTTCCCATAGGAGCAAGAGAGAAAGCTAAAGTGTGGTATCCCTGAATTCAGAATTTAATAACACATCTTTTAGAAAGGATGGTTTTTAAATCCTGTGTGTGAAAACAGCACTTTTTAGAAGGTCCCTGTTTTCCTTTTCTGCCCTTTCTGATTGCCTTGGCCTGTTTGTGAATTGACTGTCTGGTTTGCGAGTGACAGGGACAGGGGTGGCTCCCAGAGGCTGGATGAGTCAGCCCAGGGCTGAATAGGGACATTCCCCTGTAGATGGGTGGGAGGAGTAGCACCTGGGCCTGAATAGGGCTGTGCCTGCCTTCCACAATGCTGGCTCCACCCCCTGCTGGGCGGCTGACGACCCTGCCCCTCTCTCTCAAAGGAAAGAAGAAACCAAGTAAACAGAGTGCTCCAGGACTGGCCAGAACTGGTTCTGACTAGGCCAAGGCCCCTCTGCCTGCAGAGGACAAAGGATTTTGGGGTATAAGTATTGGGACCTAGACTACAGAAAATTAGATCATCCTGGAATCAAGAAGGAACCTCTGCCAAGGAGAAAGCTGGAAGACTGAAGAGGAAGGACTGTCCTGCTGTATGTTTGTGGGCTGACCTGCAGTTGCTTTGCTGCCAAGGAGAGGGGAAGGACTTTGCTGTTGCTGTGTCCCCTTGCTTGAAGAGATCTCCAAGGGCCTGAGAAGAGCTGGCCTCCTGTTAAGAAGTCCCAGGAACAAAAGGACTTCACCCCCAGCTTCCAACTGAACTCTGCTGAGTGAGTTCTGCCCTTCCTAGAGTGCTTGATCCAATTGTGGGGCCTCTGGAAGTTGTGCCTGCTGTTGGGAAGCTGACCAAGAAGAAAAAAGCAAAGGATCTACACTTTTTCCTGCACAGCCGGCTTATCGAGAAAATTTCCGTCGCACCGCTCGTTAGCGTGCCAAATTTTATCGCTGCGAATATAGTCGCAGAGCCAACCCAGATCATCGCTGGTGAAATTGTCACCCCGCTCATTAGCAGGCCGAATTTTGTCGCATCGTGCCTTAGCGAGTAAATTTCTACCGGAAAAGCTTCGCCTTGGAATCCATACAAGTATCGCCTCACTCCCCATACAGACCGGATTTGTCGCCCACGCCCGCTGCGTGCAGCAGGGTTGTCGCCTCGCCTCCCCAGGGTCTCAGGACTGATGCTGTTGCTTGTTTTTCGACGCCTGAGCGCCGCTAAGAACTTTTATCGCATCACCAGGTACTGTTGGCTAAAATTGACGCTAAGGTGAATGATTTTGTCGCTAAGCTAAGAACTCTTTTTGAAACCATATTCTTGAACTGTGTATGTTCGATTTTTGTCGTTTTGGTCTTGTGTAGTTTATGTAAAAGTACTTTATTTATCTACACCGGTGTGGAGTCCATTTGTGGTGTTTTCACTGTGTTACTGTGAGTGTTGGTACAAATACTTTACACATTGCCTTTGATAAGCCTGTCTGCTCGTGCCAAGCTACCAAGGGGGTGAGCAGGGGTTATCTAAAGAGTGTATCCCCCTTACCCTGACTAGAAGTAAGGGTCCCTATGTGGACAGTGGTACCTACCTCTGCCAACTAGAGACCCCCAGATCTAACATTGGTGGTCAGCGGTGAGGATTTGAAGTTGTATTTGTACTTGACCCACAGTAATTGGTGTACATCACTAGTTTAAGTGCAGACCACTACGCAACCACATTCTGTATTTTTGGTTCTATTTTTGAGTAACTCTTCAAGAGCATCATGTCTCAGGTGGCAACAAGTGAGAGGGCAGGATTGCAGTTTTCCATTGAGGATCTGTATTCGTACAAAGTTGAGGAGCTCAAGCAATTTTGCAAAGACCTTGGGTGCCCTTTGAAAAGCGGATCTAGAAAGGATGTGCTACAAAGAGTCTTGAAGGCCTGGTGGGAGGCCCAAGAGGAAGATGATGCAGATGAAGAGAATGGTTTTGTTACCCAAGATCTGCCCGTGGGCGGACCAGTCTCAAGGGCTGGCTGCACCCATTCCAGTAGGGGTCTCACTCCAGAGGAGTTGGAGGAGAATCAAAGGGTGAGAAACCATGAATTGGAAACAATGAGAATGAAAATGAGGCAATTAGAAGTAGAGAAAGAAAAGGCGGTGGAGGAGAAGAAATTGCTTCTGGCTCATGAGTTGAGCATGAGAGAACTGGATATCCAGGCCAAGCAGGCGGAGTCCGGTTCCAATGGTGGCAGCGCACAGCCAGTGCAAGGGGGTAAAGTATATATCCCCAAGGATTTGGTACAGAATTATAATAGGAGTGAGGATATCTGTGCCTGGTTTACCTCGTATGAAATTGCGTTGAGAATGAATGGTGTGCTTGAACAGCATTGGGGGGCGGGCCTGTGGAAACATTTTTAGGCTTCTGGGAGGAGTGCTCTAGAGCCCTTAAAATTAGCAGGTACCATGACCTATCCCAATATGAAGGAGGCCCTATGTCTCAGGTATAGACTTTCTCCAGAACAGTATAGACTGCAGTTTAGGAACTCCAAGAAGAAAGAGTCTGAGACTTGGATGAAGTGTGTGAATCTGTACTCACGTGCACTGGAAGGTTGGATGAAGGGCAGCAAAGTAACTGATTATAAGGGGTTGTTGCATTTAGTTTGTTGGGAGCACTTGAGTAGTCTATGTGTTCCAGATCTGCGCCAGCATCTTTTAGACAGCAAGCTGACGGACCCCATTGAGCTTGCTAAGGAGGCGGACCGCTGGACCAGTACCAGGGTCCACAGAGGAATTGTGAGTACCATAGCCAAAGGTGGGCAGGGTCCCCAGCAAAAGAGTGGGGGGGACAAGGGTAACCAAAAGGAGTTCTCTCAAGGGCCCCAAAACAGTTCCCAGGGAAAGGAGTCCCAAGCCCAAACCGAACTGGCCCCCTAGGGGCAGGCAGGACCCCAGGGGCCCACCTACCTGCTATCACTGCAATGAGGTGGGACACATTGCCCACAAGTGCCCCAAGAAACCTCCAGCACCCACTGGTGCTCCTAAACCGGGTTTAGTGAGTGTAGCTTTGGGGGAGTATTTAATTTCTAGTGAAGGGGCGGAACCAGCAGTTATGACCCCTGTCTCTTTAGGAGACCAAGAGATGGTCCAGGAAACCTACCTGCCCGATAACACTAAGAAATACGGGCAGTGGGTGACCATCAATGGGAGGAGGGTGGAGGCTCTGAGAGACACAGGAGCCAGCGTGACATCCGTGAGGTGTCAGCGGGTGTCTGAAGAGCAGGTAATTCCCAATGTGCTTCACCCAGTAGTTGCAGCTGACACCTCGGTGCGCCTCTGTAAGGTGGCGCAAGTTCCCTTTGAGTGGAGGGGGGTCTAAGATCTCTTGAAGGTTGATGTGAGTCCATCCATGCCTGTAGACTGTCTGCTAGGTAATGACCTGGAGAGTTCCCCATGGAAGGAGGTGGAACGCCAGGCTCACATGGAGATGTTGGGTTTGCCTGAGTGTATCTGTGTGACCACTCGGTCTATGGCAGCCAGTAGGGGTGATTCAGCAGACCTGGAGCCTGAAACGGTGGCCCAGGAACCTGCCCAGAGAGGAAGGTGCAGAGGGCGTGGGAAACCAGCCCCCACCGTTCCCACGGTCCAGGAAGGAGCAGAACCTGAGGGGGATGCCCTGGAACATACAGGGGAACAGGTGGCCGAACTGGGGGAGCTACCTGAGCTGACCCATTGGCAGCAAGAGGGAGATCCCTCCAGGGAGGAGTTCTGCAAGGCGCAGAAGGAATGCCCTTCTCTCATTGGTGTGCGGCAGCAGGCTGCAGATCAGGCAGCAGGTGGAGAGTCCAAGGATCATCTCATTTACTGGGAAGATGGGTTACTTTATAGTGAGCCTAAGGTCGCTGAGCCCGGTGCAGCCCGTGTGCTGGTGGTACCCGAGCACTTCAGGACCTTCCTAAAGGGTCTGGCTCATGACGTGCCTCTCGCAGGACATCTGGGGTAAGACAAGACCTTCCAAAGGCTTGTCACCCACTTCTTCTGGCCCCAGATGAAGAGGCAAGTGGTAAGAGCGGAGGAAAGTGCAAGGCACCCCTCCAACCCTTTCCTGTGGTGAGCACCCCTTTCGAGCGGGTGGGCATCGACATTGTGGGGCCACTGGACCCCAAGACAGCCTTAGGCAACAGGTTCATCCTGGTCTTGGTGGACCATGCCACCCGGTACCCGGAAGCTGGCCCTCTCAGGACAATCACAGCACCCGTGGTGGGCTGTGCATTGATGGGGATCTTTTCCTGTGTGGGGTTCCCCAGAGAGGTGGTCTCCGACCGGGGTACCGACTTCATATCTAGGTACATGAAGTCTCTGTGGGAGGAGTGTGGGGTAACTTATAAGTTCACCACTCCTTACCACCCTCAAGGAAACGGGTTGGTTGAAAGGTTCAACCGAACTCTGAAAGGTATGATTATGGGCCTAGCGGAGCCCATGAGACGAAAGTGGGACGTCTTTTTACCATGCCTGTTTTTCGCCTACAGGGAGGTGCCTCAGAAGTCCCTAGGGTTCAGTCCCTTTGAGCTTCTGTATGGCCACCCTGTTAGAGGACCTCTCACTCTGGTGAAGGAGAGGTGGGAGAAACCCCCCAGGATGTGTTCAGCTAAATGCTGACCTTCCGCAACCAGACACTGCGCTTCAGGAAACTCGCCCAAGAGAACCTAGAAGCCAGCCAGGAAGAAATGAAAAGATGGTACGACCAGAATACCACTCTGGTCGAATTTCAACCTGGGCAGAAAGTGTGGGTGATGGCGCCAGTAGAGCATTGTGCGCTCCAAGACAAGTGGACTGGGCCATATGAGGTGGTGGGGCGCAAGAGCGAAGTAACCTACCTGGTTAACATGCAGACTCCCAGGCAGCCCCTGAGGGTCTTACATGTGAACCGCCTCAAACCCCACTTCGAGAGGTCTGATGTAACCATGCTCCTGGCTACAGATGCTGGAATGGAAGAGGACAGTGACCCTCTTCCTGACCTCCTGGCAGCCAAGGTGCAAGACGGATCAGTGGATGGTGTGGTCCTCTCGCCCACCCTGACCCTAGAACAGCAGAGGGACTGTCGCCAGGTGTTGGGTCAGTTTTCCTCCCTGTTCTCCCTGACCCCAGGTGTCACCAATTGGTGCGTCCACGATGTGGACACTGGAGATAGTCTACCTGTAAAGCAGAAATTCTACAGGGTAGCTGACAAGGTCAGGGCCAGCATCAAGGAAGAGGTTTCCAAGATGTTGGCGCTAGGGGTAATTGAGCCCTCCAGCAGCCCCTGGGATAGCCCAGTGGTCTTAGTTCCAAAAGCTGCTGCGCCCGGTGCCACCCCAGAACTCCGGATTTGTGTGGACTACCGTGGGCTCAATGTGGTCACCAAGACTGACGCACAGCCCATCCCCAGAGCTGATGAGCTCGTGGATCGGTTGGGAGCTGCCCAGTACCTCAGTACGTTTGATTTAACATCTGAGTACTGGCAGATTGCCTTAACTGAGGGGGCCAAAGAGAGGTCTGCGTTTTCAACGCCAGAGGGGCACTTCCAGTTCCGAGTTATGCCCTTTGGGTTGAAGAACGCCCCTGCCACATTCCAGAGACTGGTCAACCAGGTACTGTCCGGGCTGGAGGAATTCAGCGCCGCATACCTGGATGACATTGCTGTGTTCAGCTCCACGTGGGAGGAACACTTGCAGCACCTCTGTGAAGTGTTGAAGGCTCTGCAAAGGGCAGGCCTCACTATCAAGGCCAGTAAGTGCCAGATAGGGCAGGGTTCAGTGGTGTACCTGGGACACCAGGTAGGGAGCGGCCAGGTGGCGCCCCTCCAAGCAAAGATTGATACCATCCTGGCTTGGGAGCCCCCCAAGACCCAGACAGAGGTGAGAGCCTTCCTAGGACTCACTGGGTAATATCGCCAATTTGTCAAGGCATATGGCACCATTGTTGCCCCCTTGACGGAGCTGACTTCAGCCCAGGAGAGTGAATTGGACCGATGCCTGTCAAACAGCTTTTGATGCCCTGAAAACTGCCATGTGCACGGCACCGGTGCTCAAGGCGCCTGATTTCTCCAGTGAATTTGTAGTGCAGACAGATGCTTCAGAGCATGGTGTGGGAGCAGTACTCTCACAGATCAACGACGAGGGCTTGGACCAACCTGTAGCTTTCATTAGTAGGAGGCTACTTCCCAGGGAACAGAGGTGGAGTGCGATTGAAAGGGAAGCTTTTGCTGTGGTCTGGGCTCTGAAGAAGCTGAGGCCCTACTTGTTTGGGACTCACTTCCGGGTTCAGACAGACCACAGGCCCCTCAGATGGTTAATACAGATGAGGGGTGAGAACCAAAAACTGTTGAGGTGGTCCATCTCCCTACAGGGAATGGACTTTACAGTGGAACACCGTCCTGGTACAGAACACGCCAACGCTGATGGTCTGTCCAGGTTTTTCTGCCTTAGCGATGAGAACTCCCAAGAAGGTGGGTAGTTCTCCCAACTTTCAGCTGGAGGGGACACGTGTTAGACCTGGCATCTTTGGCGTGGTTTCCCCTGACTTTTTGCCTCTACCACCAGTATTTTTGACGCTATGCTGGATTTCGTTTTTGCTGGTTTAGATGCTTTGGGCACTTTGCCACTGCTGATCAGTGTCAAAGTGCAAGTGCTCCCTAGGTAAATTGTTATTGTAATTGGTTATCCATGATTGACATATTTGTTTCACCTGTCAGCCCCTAGTAAAGTGCACTGAGTGTGCCAGGGCTGGTGATTCAAATGCTACTAGTGGGCCTGCAGCACTGATTGTGCCACCCACATGAGTAGCCCTAAAATGGTGTCACAGGCCTGCCACTGCAGTGCCTGGGTGCAGTTGCTAACTGCCATGCTGACCTGACCAGTGTCCACACTGGCCAGGCCTAACCCTTCCCTTTCTGTACACATTGGACACCCCTATGGAAGACCCTAGGTACCCCCCCTGGGCAGGGTGCAGTGTATGTGAAAAGTAGAGCATGTATTGGTGTAGGTGACATGCTCTGGTAGTGAATTACAGCCATTTTCGTTTTTCACTATTGAAAGGCTATCTTGCCCATAGGCTATAATGGGGAATGCTGAGTGTAATGTTTACCTGCATATCTTCCCATAGGAGCAAGAGAGAAAGCTAAAGTGTGGTATCCCTGAATTCAGAATTTAATAACACATCTTTTAGGAAGGATGTTTTTTAAATCCTGTGTGTGAAAACAGCACTTTTTAGAAGGTGCCTGTTTTCCTTTTCTGCCCTTTCTGAGTGCCTTGGCCTGTTTGTGAATTGACTGTCTGGTTTGCGAGTGACAGGGACAGGGGTGGCTCTCAGAGGCTGGATGAGTCAGCCCAGGGCTGAATAGGGAAATTCCCCTGTAGATGGGTGGGATGAGTAGCACCTGGGCCTGAATAGGACTGTGCCTGCCTTCCACAATGCTGGCTCCACCCCTGCTGGGCGGCTGACGACCCTGCCCCTCTCTCTCAAAGGAAAGAAGAAACTAAGTAAACAGAGTGCTCCAGGACTGCCCAGAACTGGTTCTGACTAGGCCAAGGCCCCTCTGCCTGCAGAGGACAAAGGATTTTGTGGTATAAGTATTGGGACCCAGACTACAGAAAATTAGATCATCCTGGAATCAAGAAGGAACCTCTGCCAAGGAGAAAGCTGGAAGACTGAAGAGGAAGGACTGTCCTGCTGTATGTTTGTGGGCTGACCTGCAGTTGCTTTGCTGCCAAGGAGAGGGGAAGGACTTTGCTGTTGCTGTGTCCCCTTGCTTGAAGAGATCTCCAAGGGCCTGAGAAGAGCTGGCCTCCTCTTAAGAAGTCCCAGGAACAAAAGGGCTTCACCCCCAGCTTCCAACTGAACTCTGCTGAGTGAGTTCTGCCCTTCCCAGAGTGCTTGATCCAATTGTGGGGCCTCTGGAAGTTGTGCCTGCTGTTGGGAAGCTGACCAAGAAGAAAGAAGCAAAGGATCTACACTTTTTCCTGCACAGCCGGCTTAGCGAGAAAATTTCCGTCGCTCCGCTCGTTAGCGTGCAGAATTTTATCGCTGCGAACATCGTCGCAGAGCCAGCCAAAATCATCGCACCGCTCGTTAGCGTGCCAAATTTTATCGCTGCGAATATTGTCGCAGAGCCAACCCAGATCATCGCTGGTGAAATTGTCGCCCCGCTCGTTAGCGGGCCGAATTTTGTCGCATCGTGCCTTAGCGAGTACATTTCTACCGGAAAAGCTACGCCTTGGAATCCATAAAAGTATCGCCTCACTCCCCATACAGACCGGATTCGTCGCCCATGCCCGCTGCGTGCAGCAGGGTTGTCGCCTCGCCTCCCCAGGGTCTCAGGACTGATGCTGCTGCTTGTTTTTCGACACCTGAGCGCCGCTAAGAACTTTTATCGCATCACCAGGTACTGTTGGCTAAAATTGACGCTAAGGTGAATGATTTTGTCGCTAAGCTAAGAACTCTTTTTGAAACCATATTCTTGAACTGTGTATGTTCGATTTTTGTCGTTTTGGTCTTGTGTAGTTTATATAAAAAGTACTTTATTTATCTACACCGGTGTGAAGTCCATTTGTGGTGTTTTCACTGTGTTAGTGTGAGTGTAGGTACAAATACTTTACACATTGCCTTTGATAAGCCTGTCTGCTCGTGCCAAGCTACCAAGGGGGTGAGCAGGGGTTATCTAAAGAGTGTATCCCCCTTACCCTGACTAGAAGTAAGGGTCCCTATTTGGACAGTGGTACCTACCTCTGCCAACTAGAGACCCCCAGATCTAACATTGATGGTCAGCGGTGATGATTTGAAGTTGTATTTGTACTTGACCCACAGTAATTGGTGTACATCACTAGTTTAAGTGCAGACCACTACGCAACCACATACTGTATTTTTAGTTCTATTTTTGAGTAACTCTTCAAGAGCATCATGTCTCAGGTGGCAACAAGTGAGAGGGCAGGATTGGAGATTTCCATTGAGGATCTGTATTCGTACAAAGTTGAGGAGCTCAAGCAATTCTGCAAAGACCTTGGGTGCCCTGTGAAAAGCGGATCTAGAAAGGATGTGCTACAAAGAGTCTTGAAGGCCTGGTGGGAGGCCCAAGAGGAAGATGATGCAGATGAAGAGAATGGTTTTGTTCCCCAAGATCTGCCCGTGGGCGGACCAGTCTCAAGGGCTGGCAGCACCCATTCCAGTAGGGGTCTCACCCCAGAGGAGTTGGAGGAGAATCAAAGGGTGAGAAACCATGAATTGGAAACAATGAGAATGAAAATGAGGCAATTAGAAGTAGAGAAAGAAAAGGCGGTGGAGGAGAAGAAATTGCTTCTGGCTCATGAGTTGAGCATGAGAGAACTGGATATCAAGGCCAAGCAGGCGGAGTCCGGTTCCAATGGTGGCAGCGCACAGCCAGTGCAGGGGGGTAAAGTATATATCCCCAAGGATTTGGTACAGAATTATAATAGGAGTGAGGATATCTATGCCTGGTTTACCTCGTATGAAATTGCGTTGAGAATGAATGGTGTGCCTGAACAGCATTGGGGGGCGGGCCTGTGGAAACATTTTGAGGCTTCTGGGAGGAGTGCTCTAGAGCCCTTAAAATTAGCAGGTACCATGACCTATCCCAATATGAAGGAGGCCCTATGTCTCAGGTATGGACTTTCTCCAGAACAGTATAGACTGCAGTTTAGGAACTCCAAGAAGAAAGAGTCTGAGACTTGGATGGAGTGTGTGAATCTGTACTCGCGTGCACTGGAAGGTTGGATGAAGGGCAGCAAAGTAACTGATTATAAGGGGTTGTTGCATTTAATTAGTTGGGAGCACTTGAGTAGTCTGTGTTCCAGAGCTGCACCAGCATCTTTTAGACAGCAAGCTGACGGACCCCATTGAGCTTGCTAAGGAGGCGGACCGCTGGACCAGTACCAGGGTCCACAGAGGAATTGTGGGTACCATAGCCAAAGGTGGGCAGGGTCCCCAGCAAAAGAGTGGGGGGACAAGAGTAACCAAAAGGAGTTCTTTCAAGGGCCCCAAAACAGTTCCCAGAGAAAGGAGTCCCAACCCCCCAAGCCCAAACCGAACTGGCCCCCTAGGGGCAGGCAGGACCCCAGGGGTCCACCTACCTGCTATCACTGCAATGAGGTGGGACACATTGCCCCTAAGTGCCCCAAGAAACCTCCAGCACCCACTGGTGATTCTAAACCGGGTCTAGTGAGTGTAGCTTTGGGGGAGTATTTAATTTCTAGTGAAGGGGCGGAACCAGCAGTTATGACCCTTGTCTCTTTAGGAGACCAAGAGATGGTCCAGGAAACCTACCTGCCCGATAACACTAAGAAATACGGGCAGTGGATGACCATCAATGGGAGGAGGGTGGAGGCTCTGAGAGACACAGGAGCCAGCGTGACATCCGTGAGGTGTCAGCGGGTGTCTGAAGAGTAGGTCATTCCCAATGTGCTTCACCCAGTAGTTGCAGCTGACAACTCGGTGCGCCTCTGTAAGGTGGCGCAAGTTCCCTTTGAGTGGAGGGGGGTCTCAGGTCTCTTGAAGGTTGTTGTGAGTCCATCCATGCCTGTAGACTGTCTGCTAGGTAATGACCTGGAGAGTTCCCTATGGAAGGAGGTGGAACGCCAGGCTCACATGGAGATGTTGAGTTTGCCTGAGTGGATCTGTGTGACCACTCGGTCTATGGCAGCCAGTAGGGGTGATTCAGCAGACCTGGAGCCTGAAACAGTGGCCCAGGAACCTGCCCAGAGAGGAAGGTGCAGAGGGCGTGGGAAACCAGCCCCCACCGTTCCCACGGTCCAGGAAGGAGCAGAACCTGAGGGGGATGCCCTGGAACATACTGGGGAACAGGTGGCCGAACTGGGGGAGCTACCTGAGCTGACCCATTGGCAGCAAGAGGGAGGTCCCTCCAGGGAGGAGTTCTGCAAGGCGCAGAAGGAATGCCCTTCTCTCATTGGTGTACGGCAGCAGGCTGCAGACCAGGCAGCAGGTGGAGAGTCCAAGGATCATCTCATTTACTGGGAAGATGGTTTACTTTATAGTGAGCCTAAGGTCGCTAAGCCCGGTGCAGCCCGTGTGCTGGTGGTACCCGAGCACTTCAGGACCTTCCTAATGGGTCTGGCTCATGACTGCCTCTCGCAGGACATCTGGGGCAAGACAAGACCTTCCAAAGGCTTGTCACCCACTTCTTCTGGCCCCAGATGAAGAAGCACGTTGGTACATTCTGTAGGACTTGCCAGACATGTCAGGCAAGTGGTAAGAGCGGAGGAAAGTGCAAGGCACCCCTCCAACCCTTTCCTGTGGTGAGCACCCCTTTCAAGCGGGTGGGCATCGACATTGTGGGGCCACTGGACCCCAAGACAGCCTTAGGCAACAGGTTCATCCTGGTCTTGGTGGACCATGCCACCCGGTACCCGGAAGCTGGCCCTCTCAGGAGAATCACAGCACCCGTGGTGGGCCGTGCATTGATGGGGATCTTTTCCCGTGTGGGGTTCCCCAGAGAGGTGGTCTCCGACCAGGGTACCAACTTCATCTCTAGGTACATGAAGTCTCTGTGGGAGGAGTGTGGGGTAACTTATAAGTTCACCACTCCTTACCACCCTCAAGGAAACGGGTTGGTTGAAAGGTTCAACCGAACTATGAAAGGTATGATTATGGGCCTAGCGGAGCCCATGAGACGAAAGTGGGACGTCTTTTTACCATGCCTGTTTTTTGCCTACAGGGAGGTGCCTCAGAAGTCCCTAGGGTTCAGTCCCTTTGAGCTTCTGTATGGCCACCCTGTTAGAGGACCTCTCACTCTGGTGAAGGAGAGATGGGAGAAATCCCCTGGGAAAACCCCCCAGGATGTGTTCAGCTATATGCTGGCCTTCCGCAACCAGACACTGCGCTTCAGGAAGCTCGCCCAAGAGAACCTAGAAGCCAGCCAGGAAGAAATGAAAAGATGGTACGACCAGAATATCACTCTGGTCGAATTTCAACCTGGGCAGAAAGTGTGGGTGATGGCGCCATTAGAGCATTGTGCGCTCCAAGACAAGTGGACTGGGCCATATGAGGTGGTGGGGCGCAAGAGCGAAGTAACCTACCTGGTTAACATGCAGACTCCCAGGCAGCCCATGAGGGTCTTACATGTGAACCGCCTCAAACCCCACTTCGAGAGGTCTGATGTAACCATGCTCCTGGCTACAGATGCTGGAATGGAAGAGGACATTGACCCTCTTCCTGACCTCCTGGCAGCCAAGGTGCAAGACGGATCAGTGGATGGTGTGGTCCTCTCGCCCACCCTGACCCTAGAACAGCAGAGGGACTGTCGCCAGGTGTTGGGTCAGTTTTCCTCCCTGTTCTCCCTGACCCCAGGTGTCACCAACTGGTGCGTCCACAATGTGGACACTGGAGATAGTCTACCTGTAAAGCAGAAATTCTACAGGGTAGCTGACCAGGTCAGGGCCAGCATCAAGGAAGAGGTTTCCAAGATGTAGGCGCTAGGGGTAATTGAGCCCTCAAGCAGCCCCTGGGATAGCCCAGTGGTCTTAGTTCCAAAAGCTGCTGCGCCCAGTGCCACCCCAGAACTCCGGATTTGTGTGGACTACCGTGGGCTCAATGCGGTCACCAAGACTGACGCACACCCCATCCCCAGAGCTGATGAGCTCGTGGATCGGTTGGGAGCCGGCCAGTACCTCAGTACGTTTGATTTAACATCTGGGTACTGGCAGATTGCCTTAACTGAGGGGGCCAAAGAGAGGTCTGCGTTTTCAACACCAGAGGGGCACTTCCAGTTCCGAGTTATGCCCTTTGGGTTGAAGAACGCCCCTGCCACATTCCAGAGACTGGTCAACCAGGTACTGTCCGGGCTGGAGGAATTCAGCGCCGCATACCTGGATGACATTGCTGTGTTCAGCTCCACGTGGGAGGAACACTTGCAGCACCTCTGTGAAGTGTTGAAGGCTCTGCAAAGGGCAGGCCTCACTATCAAGGCCAGTAAGTGCCAGATAGGGCAGGGTTCTGTGGTGTACCTGGGTCACCAGGTAGGGAGCGGCCAGGTGGCGCCCCTCCAAGCAAAGATTGATACCATCCTGGCTTGGGAGCCCCCCAAGACCCAGACAGAGGTGAGAGCCTTCCTAGGACTCACCGGGTAATATCGCCGATTTGTCAAGGGAAATGGCACCATTGTTGCCCCCTTGACGGAGCTGACTTCAGCCCAGGAGAGTGAATTGGACCGATGCCTGTCAAACAGCTTTTGATGCCCTGAAAACTGCCATGTGCACGGCACCGGTGCTCAAGGCGCCTGATTTTTCCAGTGAGTTTGTAGTGCAGACAGATGCTTCAGAGCATGGTGTGGGAGCGGTACTCTCACAGATCAACGACGAGGGCTTGGACCAACCTGTACCTTTCATTAGTAGGAGGCTACTTCCCAGGGAACAGAGGTGGAGTGCGATTGAAAGGGAAGCTTTTGCTGTGGTCTGGGCTCTGAAGAAGCTGAGGCCCTACTTGTTTGGGACTCCCTTCCGGGTTCAGACAGACCACAGGCCCCTCAGATGGTTAATACAGATGAGGGGTGAGAACCCAAAACTGTTGAGGTGGTCCATCTCCCTACAGGGAAGGGACTTTACGGTGGAACACCGTCCCGGTACAGAACACGCCGACGCTGATGGTCTGTCCAGGTTTTTCCGCCTTAGCGATGAGAACTCCCAAGAGGGTGGGTAGTTCTCCCCACTTTCAGCTGGAGGGGACACGTGTTAGACCTGGCATCTTTGGCGTGGTTTCCCCTGACTTTTTGCCTCTACCTCCTGTATTTTTGACGCTATGCTGGATTTCGTTTTTGCTGGTTTAGATGCTTTGGGCACTTTGCCACTGCTGATCAGTGTCAAAGTGCAAGTGCTCCCTAGGTAAATTGTTATTGTAATTGGTTATCCATGATTAACATATTTGTTTCACCTGTCAGCCCCTAGTAAAGTGCACTGAGTGTGCCAGGGCTGGTGATTCAAATACTACTAGTGGGCCTGCAGCACTGATTGTGCCACCCACATGAGTAGCCCTAAAATGGTGTCACAGGCCTGCCACTGCAGTGCCTGGGTGCAGTTGCTAACTGCCATGCTGACCTGACCAGTGTCCACACTGGCCAGGCCTAACCCTTCCTTTTCTGTACACATTGGACACCCCTATGGAAGGCCCTAGGTACCCCCCTGGGCAGGGTGCAGTGTATGTGAAAGGTAGAGCATGTATTGGTGTAGGTGACATGCTCTGGTAGTGAAGTACAGCCATTTTCGTTTTTCACTATTGAAAGGCTATCTTGCCCATAGGCTATAATGGGGAATGCTGAGTGTAATGTTTACCTGCATATCTTCCCATAGGAGCAAGAGAGAAAGCTAAAGTGTGGTATCCCTGAATTCAGAATTTAATAACACATCTTTTAGGAAGGATGGTTTTTAAATCCTGTGTGTGAAAACAGCACTTTTTAGAAGGTGCCTGTTTTCCTTTTCTGCCCTTTCTGAGTGCCTTGGCCTGTTTGTGAATTGACTGTCTGGTTTGCGAGTGACAGGGACAGGGGTGGCTCCCAGAGGCTGGATGAGTCAGCCCAGGGCTGAATAGGGAAATTCCCCTGTAGATGGGTGGGAGGAGTAGCACCTGGGCCTGAATAGGGCTGTGCCTGCCTTCCACAATGCTGGCTCCAGCCCCTGCTGGACGGCTGATGACCCTGCCCCTCTCTCTCAAAGGAAAGAAGAAACCAAGTAAACAGAGTGCTCCAGGACTGGCCAGAACCGGTTCTGACTAGGCCAAGGCCCCTCTGCCTGCAGAGGACAAAGGATTTTGGGGTATATGTATTGGGACCCAGACTACAGAAAATTAGATCATCCTGGAATCAAGAAGGAACCTCTGCCAAGGAGAAAGCTGGAAGACTGAAGAGGAAGGACTTTCCTGCTGTATGTTTGTGGGCTGACCTGCAGTTGCTTTGCTGCCAAGGAGAGGGGAAGGACTTTGCTGTTGCTGTGTCCCCTTGCTTGAAGAGATCTCCAAGGGCCTGAGAAGAGCTGGCCTCCTGTTAAGAAGTCCCAGGAACTAAAGGACTTCACCCCCAGCTTCCAACTGAACTCTGCTGAGTGAGTTCTGCCCTTCCTAGAGTGCTTGATCCAATTGTGGGGCCTCTGGAAGTTGTGCCTGCTGTTGGGAAGCTGACCAAGAAGAAAGAAGCAAAGGATCTACACTTTTTCCTGCACAGCCAGATTAGCGAGAAAATTTCCGTCGCTCCGCTCGTTAGCGTGCAGAATTTTATCGCTGCGAACATCGTCGCAGACCCAGCCAAAATCATCGCACCGCTCGTTAGCGTGCCATATTTTATCGCTGCGAATATCGTCGCAGAGCCAACCCAGATCATCGCTGGTGAAATTGTCGCCCCGCTCGTTAGCGGGCCGAATTTTGTCGCATCGTGCCTTAGCGAGTAAATTTCTACCGGAAAAGCTACGCCTTGGAATCCATACAAGTACGCCTCACTCCCCATACAGACCGGATTTGTCGCCCACGCCCGCTGCGTGCAGCAGGGTTGTCGCCTCGCCTCCCCAGGGTCTCAGGACTGATGCTGTTGCTTGTTTTTCGACGCCTGAGCGCCGCTAAGAACTTTTATCGCATCACCAGGTACTGTTGGCTAAAATTGACGCTAAGGTGAATGATTTTGTCGCTAAGCTAAGAACTCTTTTTGAAACCATATTCTTGAACTGTGTATGTTCGATTTTTGTCGTTTTGGTCTTGTGTAGTTTATATAAAAGTACTTTATTTATCTACACCGGTGTGGAGTCCATTTGTGGTGTTTTCACTGTGTTACTGTGAGTGTTGGTACAAATACTTTACACATTGCCTTTGATAAGCCTGTCTGCTCGTGCCAAGCTACCAAGGGGGTGAGCAGGGGTTATCTAAAGAGTGTATCCCCCTTACCCTGACTAGAAGTAAGGGTCCCTATTTGGACAGTGGTACCTACCTCTGCCAACTAGAGACCCCCAGATCTAACATTGGTGATCAGCGGTGAGGATTTGAACTTGTATTTGTACTTGACCCACAGTAATTGGTGTACATCACTAGTTTAAGTGCAGATACTACGCAACCACATACTGTATTTTTGGTTCTATTTTTGAGTAACTCTTCAAGAGCATCATGTCTCAGGTGGCAACAAGTGAGAGGGCAGGATTGGAGATTTCCATTGAGGATCTGTATTCGTACAAAAGTTGAGGAGCTCAAGCAATTCTGCAAAGACCTTGGGTGCCCTGTGAAAAGCGGATCTAGAAAGGATGTGCTACAAAGAGTCTTGAAGGCCTGGTGGGAGGCCCAAGAGGAAGATGATGCAGATGAAGAGAATGGTTTTGTTCCCCAAGATCTGCCCGTGGGCGGACCAGTCTCAAGGGCTGGCAGCACCCATTCCAGTAGGGGTCTCACTCCAGAGGAGTTGGAGGAGAATCAAAGGGTGAGAAACCATGAATTGGAAACAATGAGAATGAAAATGAGGCAATTAGAAGTAGAGAAAGAAAAGGCGGTGGAGGAGAAGAAATTGCTTCTGGCTCATGAGTTGAGCATGAGAGAACTGGATATCAAGGCCAAGCAGGCGGAGTCCGGTTCCAATGGTGGCAGCGCACAGCCAGTGCAGGGGGGTAAAGTATATATCCCCAAGGATTTGGTACAGAATTATAATAGGAGTGAGGATATCTATGCCTGGTTTACCTCGTATGAAATTGCGTTGAGAATGAATGGTGTGCCTGAACAGCATTGGGGGGCGGGCCTGTGGAAACATTTTGAGGCTTCTGGGAGGAGTGCTCTAGAGCCCTTAAAATTAGCAGGTACCATGACCTATCCCAATATGAAGGAGGCCCTATGTCTCAGGTATGGACTTTCTCCAGAACAGTATAGACTGCAGTTTAGGAACTCCAAGAAGAAAGAGTCTGAGACTTGGATGGAGTGTGTGAATCTGTACTCGCGTGCACTGGAAGGTTGGATGAAGGGCAGCAAAGTAACTGATTATAAGGGGTTGTTGCATTTAATTAGTTGGGAGCACTTGAGTAGTCTATGTGTTCCAGAGCTGCACCAGCATCTTTTAGACAGCAAGCTGACGGACCCCATTGAGCTTGCTAAGGAGGCGGACCGCTGGACCAGTACCAGGGTCCACAGAGGAATTGTGGGTACCATAGCCAAAGGTGGGCAGAGTCCCCAGCAAAAGAGTGGGGGGGACAAGGGTAACCAAAAGGAGTTCTCTCAAGGGCCCCAAAACAGTTCCCAGGGAAAGGAGTCCCAACCCCACAAGCCCAAACCGAACTGGCCCCCTAGGGGCAGGCAGGACCCCAGGGGCCCACCTACCTGCTATCACTGCAATGAGGTGGGACACATTGCCCCTAAGTGCCCCAAGAAACCTCCAGCACCCACTGGTGCTCCTAAACCGGGTCTAGTGAGTGTAGCTTTGGGGGAGTATTTAATTTCTAGTGAAGGGGCGGAACCAGCAGTTATGACCCTTGTCTCTTTAGGAGACCAAGAGATGGTCCAGGAAACCTACCTGCCCGATAACACTAAGAAATACGGGCAGTGGGTGACCATCAGTGGGAGGAGGGTGGAGGCTCTGAGAGACACAGGAGCCAGCGTGACATCCGTGAGGTGTCAGTGGGTGTCTGAAGAGCAGGTCATTCCCAATGTGCTTCACCCAGTAGTTGCAGCTGACAACTCGGTGCGCCTCTGTAAGGTGGCGCAAGTTCCCTTTGAGTGGAGGGGGGTCTCAGGTCTCTTGAAGGTTGTTGTGAGTCCATCCATGCCTGTTGACTGTCTGCTAGGTAATGACCTGGAGAGTTCCCCATAGAAGGAGGTGGAACGCCAGGCTCACATGGAGATGTTGGGTTTGCCTGAGTGGATCTGTGTGACCACTCGGTCTATGGCAGCCAGTAGGGGTGATTCAGCAGACCTGGAGCCTGAAACAGTGGCCCAGGAACCTGCCCAGAGAGGAAGGTGCAGAGGGCGTGGGAAATCAGCCCCCACCGTTCCCACGGTCCAGGAAGGAGCAGAACCTGAGGGGGATGCCCTGGAACATACAGGGGAACAGGTGGCCGAACTGGGGGAGCTACCTGAGCTGACCCATTGGCAGCAAGAGGGAGGTCCCTCCAGGGAGGAGTTGTGCAAGGCGCAGAAGGCATGCCCTTCTCTCATTGGTGTGCGGCAGCAGGCTGCAGACCAGGCAGCAGGTGGAGAGTCCAAGGATCATCTCATTTACTGGGAAGATGGGTTACTTTATAGTGAGCCTAAGGTCGCTGAGCCCGGTGCAGCCCGTGTGCTGGTGGTACCCGAGCGCTTCAGGACCTTCCTAATGGGTCTGGCTCATGACTTGCCTCTCGCAGGACATCTGGGGCAAGACAAGACCTTCGAAAGGCTTGTCACCCACTTCTTCTGGCCCCAGATGAAGAAGCACGTTGGTACATTCTGTAGGACTTGCCAGACATGTCAGGCAAGTGGTAAGAGCGGAGGAAAGTGCAAGGCACCCCTCCAACCCTTTCCTGTGGTGAGCACCCCTTTCGAGCGGGTGGGCATCGACATTGTGGGGCCACTGGACCCCAAGACAGCCTTAGGCGACAGGTTCATCCTGGTCTTGGTGGACCATGCCACCCGGTACCCGGAAGCTGGCCCTCTCAGGACAATCACAGCACCCGTGGTGTGCCGTGCATTGATGGGTGGTCATGCTCCTGGCTACAGATGCTGGAATGGAAGAGGACAGTGACCCTCTTCCTGATCTCCTGGCAGCCAAGGAGCAAGACGGGTCAGTGGATGGTGTGGTCCTCTCGCCCACCCTGACCCTATAACAGCAGAGGGACTGTCGCCAGGTGTTGGGTCTGTTTTCCTCCCTGACCCCAGGTGTCACCAACTGGTGCGTCCACGATGTGGACACTGGAGATAGTCTACCTGTAAAGCAGAAATTCTACAGGGTAGCTGACCAGGTCAGGGCCAGCATCAAGGAAGAGGTTTCCAAGATGTTGGCGCTAGGGGTAATTGAGCCCTCCAGCAGCCCCTGGGATAGCCCAGTGGTCTTAGTTCCAAAAGCTGCTGCGCCCGGTGCCACCCCAGAACTCCGGATTTGTGTGGACTACCGTGGGCTCAATGCGGTCACCAAGACTGACGCACACCCCATCCCCAGAGCTGATGAGCTCGTGGATCGGTTGGGAGCTGCCCAGTACCTCAGTACGTTTGATTTAACATCTGGGTACTGGCAGATTGCCTTAACTGAGGGGGCCAAAGAGAGGTCTGCGTTTTCAACGCCAGAGGGGCACTTCCAGTTCCGAGTTATGCCCTTTGGGTTGAAGAACGCCCCTGCCACATTCCAGAGACTGGTTAACCAGGTACTGTCCGGGCTGGAGGAATTCAGCGCCGCATACCTGGATGACATTGCTGTGTTCAGCTCCACGTGGGAGGAACACTTGCAGCACCTCTGTGAAGTGTTGAAGGCTCTGCAAAGGGCAGGCCTCACTATCAAGGCCAGTAAGTGCCAGATAGGGCAGGGTTCAGTGGTGTACATGGGACACCAGGTAGGGAGCGGCCAGGTGGCGCCCCTCCAAGCAAAGATTGATACCATCCTGGCTTGGGAGCCCCCCAAGACCCAGACAGAGGTGAGAGCCTTCCTAGGACCCTCCGGGTAATATCGCCAATTTGTCAAGGCATATGGCACCATTGTTGCCCCCTTGACGGAGCTGACTTCAGCCCAGGAGAGTGAATTGGACCGATGCCTGTCAAACAGCTTTTGATGCCCTGAAAACTGCCATGTGCACGGCACCGGTGCTCAAGGCGCCTGATTTCTCCAGTGAGTTTGTAGTGCAGACAGATGCTTCAGAGCATGGTGTGGGAGCGGTACTCACAGATCAACGACGAGGGCTTGGACCAACCTGTAGCTTTCATTAGTAGGAGGCTACTTCCCAGGGAACAGAGGTGGAGTGCGATTGAAAGGGAAGCTTTTGCTGTGGTCTGGGCCCTGAAGAAGCTGAGGCCCTACTTGTTTGGGACTCACTTCCGGGTTCAGACAGACCACAGGCCCCTCAGATGGTTAATACAGATGAGGGGTGAGAACCCAAAACTGTTGAGGTGGTCCATCTCCCTACAGGGAATGGACTTTATGGTGGAACACCGTCCCGGTACAGAACACGCCAACGCTGATGGTCTGTCCAGGTTTTTCCGCCTTAGCGATGAGAACTCCCAAGAGGGTGGGTAGTTCTCCCCACTTTCAGCTGGAGGGGACACGTGTTAGACCTGGCATCTTTGGCGTGGTTTCCCCTGACTTTTTGCCTCTACCGCCTGTATTTTTGACGCTATGCTGGATTTCGTTTTTGCTGGTTTAGATGCTTTGGGCACTTTGCCACTGCTGATCCGTGTCAAAGTGCAAGTGCTCCCTAGGTAAATTGTTATTGTAATTGGTTATCCATGATTGACATATTTGTTTCACCTGTCAGCCCCTAGTAAAGTGCACTGAGTGTGCCAGGGCTGGTGATTCAAATGCTACTAGTGGGCCTGCAGCACTGATTGTGCCACCCACATGAGTAGCCCTAAAATGGTGTCACATGCCTGCCACTGCAGTGCCTGGGTGCAGTTGCTAACTGCCATGCTGACCTGACCAATGTCCACACTGGCCAGGCCTAACACTCCCCTTTCTGTACACATTGGACACCCCTATGGAAGGCCCTAGGTACCCCCCGGGCAGGGTGCAGTGTATGTGAAAGGTAGAGCATGTATTGGTGTAGGTGACATGCTCTGGTAGTGAAGTACAGCCATTTTCGTTTTTCACTATTGAAAGGCTATCTTGCCCATAGGCTATAATGGGGAATGCTGAGTGTAATGTTTACCTGCATATCTTCCCATAGGAGCAAGAGAGAAAGCTAAAGTCTGGTATCCCTGAATTCAGAATTTAATAACACGTCTTTTAGGAAGGATGTTTTTTAAATCCTGTGTGTGAAAACAGCACTTTTAGAAGGTGTCTGTTTTCCTTTTCTGCCCTTTCTGTGTGCCTTGGCCTGTTTGTGAATTGACTGTCTGGTTTGTGAGTGACAGGAGCAGGGGTGGCTCCCAGAGGCTGGATGAGTCAGCCCAGGGCTGAATAGGGAAATTCCCCTGTAGATGGGTGGGAGGAGTAGCACATGGGCCTGAATAGGGCTGTGCCTGCCTTCCACAATGCTGGCTCCACCCCCTGCTGGGCGGCTGATGACCCTGCCCCTCTCTCTCAAAGGAAAGAAGAAACCAAGTAAACAGTGTGCTCCAGGACTGGCCAGTACTGGTTCTGACTAGGCCAAGGCCCCTCTGCCTGCAGAGGGCAAAGGATTTGGGGGTATAAGTATTGGGACCCAGACTACAGAAATTAGATCATCCTGGACTCAAGAAGGAACCTCTGCCAACGAGAAAGCTGGAAGACTGAAGAGGAAGGACTGTCCTGCTGTATGTTTGTGGGCTGACCTGCAGTTGCTTTTCTGCCAAGGAGAGGGGAAGGACTTTGCTGTTGCTGTGTCCCCTTGCTTGAAGAGATCTTCAAGGGCCTGAGAAGAGCTGGCCTCCTGTTAAGAAGTCCCAGGAACAAAAGGATTTCACCCCCAGCTTCCCCCTTAACTCTGCTGAGTGAGTTTTCGCCTCGCCTCCCCAGGGTCTCAGGACTGACGCTGTTGCCTGTTTTTCGACGCCTGAGCGCCGCTAAAAACGTTTATCGCATCACCAGGTACTGTTGGCTAAAATTGACGCTAAGGTGAATGATTTTGTCGCTAAGCTAAGAACTCTTTTTGAAACCATATTCTTGAACTGTGTATGTTGGATTTTTGTCGTTTTGGTCTTGTGTAGTTTATATAAAAGTACTCTATTTATCTACACCGGTGTGGAGTCCATTTGTGGTGTTTTCACTGTGTTACTGTGAGTGTTGGTACAAATACTTTACACATTGCCTTTGATAAGCCTGTCTGCTCGTGCCAAGCTACCAAGGGAGTGAGCAGGGGTTATCTAAAGAGTGTATCCCCCTTACCCTGACTAAAAGTAAGGGTCACTATTTGGACAGTGGTACCTACCTCTGCCAACTAGAGACCCCCAGATCTAACAGGTATGAAAACAAATGATGGACAGAATGCTGAATGAATCATACATTCACCCCTACTCAAGAGATGTGGGTTAAATCCATTGTTCTTCTGCTCACCATGCAACCCCAGTTCAAACCCAGCCAGAAGCAAATCAGTCTTGACCCTGTTCCTCATGGGATGAGTCCAGGCCAAACTGCCAAGCCAGGTCCTCCCTGGACTGGAAACAAGCATCCTGGAACCGGTTTCGGGCTATTACCCCATATCAGCCAGGCTAGCTTGAATCCAGTGGCACAGTGAGCAAGGGACCCATATCTGGGCATAACCATCCCACTTATGGGCGAAAAGTGTTACACCAACAAATGATGGATGGAATGAATCATACATTCACCCCCAGTCGAGAGATCTGTGTTAAATCTATTGTTCTTTTGCTCACCATGCCACCCCATTTCAAACCCAGTCATATACAAATCAGTCTTGACCTTGTTCCTCAAGACTGATTTGCATATGGCTGGGTCTAAACTGGAATGGCATCACATGCAAAAAAACGATGGATTTAACCCAGATCTTTGACTGGGAGTGAATGTTCGATTGATTCAGCATTCTGTCCATTATCTGTTTTTTTTTGCAATTGTCAACCTAAGTGGGAAGGGTATGCTCAGACGTGGGTCCCGTGCTCGCTCCAAAGCAAACACAAGGAGATGAAAACTTATCAGACACTCACCCCCAGTCACAAATATGGGTTGAATCCATCATGGTTCTTTAGCTCACTTTGCCTCCCAGTTCAGACACAGCTATATGCAAATCAATCTTGACCCTGTGCCTCATGGGAATAGTCCAGCCCGAACTGCCAAGCCATGTCTTCACTGGACCGGAAACAAGGATCCTGGGACCGGTTTTGGGCAAAAAGCCCTCGTCAGCCAAGCTAGCTACGTCACCAGATTCAAGCTATCCTGGCTGATGAGTGGTGAAACCCCAAAACTGGTCCTAGGATGCTTGTTTCTGGTTCAGGAAGGACCTGGCCTGGCAGTTCGGGCTGGACTATACCCCCTATATAACCACTTCCTGTGGGGAGAGGACATAACCCTGACCCAGTGTATCCAATTTCATACAAAACCAAGATGGTGACATCTGGCGAGAGGATAATAAAAAAGCTCAGTGGTAGAAGGGAGACTGGTGACAATGTGGTTACTGAGATACCCAGACTGGTGAGTATGTACTTAAAATACATAAGATTGCACACTCTGAAATTTTACTGGTGAACATTTATATAATGTCATCCTTTAAGTGCTATCAGTTGTTGAGCACAGGGAACTGAAGCACTGCATCAAAAAGTGACTGGTCGAAAATGGCACCACATCTGACATAGAGAAGCTGTGTTTAGGTTTTCTTGGGAACACCATAGTTTGAGTTACACCTTATTACCTCACTAAGATGTTTTTTAACCTTGTTTATGTTTGCCGTTGAAAACACTAAGTTATATAAGGCCTCGCCCAAAAAACAAATCTACCCTATCCTGACCTGCCTGCAAGGACACATATTGACACACTGCTTTTCTTTTGATTTCTTGGCCAGTGCCTAAGATCTTCTCAATGTGGTGCGATGGAATCCACAACTTTGTTTCGCAGTCCAATCCCCTTTATATACCAGACAGTGGATAAATCTGGTTTTCTCAAGCTAAAACTGTTTCTGCCTATTGGTGTTAGCTGGTTTCTACTTGTCCAGCAACTTGAACAGCCACTGGCTGTGTCTTTAATCCTGGCCTTGTACACTTTCCAACATGCGAGTAGTTGTTTGCAATGATATAGAACATAATAATCTCCCATGGTAGTTCAATTTGTGACATTGTGAAACAGAAGATATCACTCACACTCACTCATACACATACAAAAACATACAAATACCTACCAGCCAGTGATTCAGACACCTATGATTTGCTTTACAATCGACTATGGCTGTGCTACAGACATCACCTAAATCCAGGACCCCGAAACTAGTGTACAATAGACAGTCTTCACATCACACATCCAACACACTTTCAGTATGCCATAACAGCTACTAAAAAGTAACTTCTACTGAACGATTTTTATTGCACACACTTTTCTAAATCTACTTAGAATTTGCCTTGCTGAAACAGAACACAGTAGACACATTCATTGACACCATTGCATAGATCCCCTACACCCTCAAATTGCTTCCGCATTCATACCTGCTGTTCACTATTTTATTTTGCGGTCAGTTTTATTTAGTGCCAACATCACCGAAGGTACTGGAGCACTTTATGTTACCACCAGTTACTTCATACAAGTACACAGGTAACTAAAGGCCTACGCATTTAACCCTAATTTTCACAATTTTATTTCAGGCTCAGTTTTATATAGCGTCAACATCACTCAAAGGTACACGACCGCTTGATATAACTACCAGATACTGCATAATATATTTCCTTTCTCAAAAAAACAGTCATAACACTCACATAGGTGAAACCTATTGCATTTGCCAATGCTTGTTTGAGAGTTGTGGGGTGTGGGCAAAAGAAATGTGATGAGATACTGGTGAGTGGTAAGGGCTTCTTCAGGCACATGCAAAATTTGAAATTGATCTCGGAAAATGTATGCACAGTGCTGTGGTTTAAGGTTTTTTTCTACTTCATTTTACAGGTGAAAGATTTGTGAAATCTGATATTTTATTTGGGAGAAATGTTGATGCAAATCAACCTCTGAAGGATCATCAGGATACAAACAGGACGGATAGCAGTACTTGTCTCACTGCAGGTCAGGACATATCAATAAACATGTGCGTTTTGTAAGTGCAGATTAAGCCCCTAGTCTACTTCCTGCTTCCTTCAGTAAATGGCAATATTTTGTTTAGATGAAACATTAAGTACGCATTTTATTTATTTTTTAAGTATATATGTGTCATGGAACAGGACAAATGCGAGTCTAAATGCTGCACAATTACAGAAGAAGCAATTCACTTGTTGAATTCTAGTAACAGAAGCTGGCTAGAGTAGCAGACTGTAAATGTGTGGAACATATTGACTCACAGTTGACCAAATATTTGTGTGTGACACAAATCTTTAGAGTACTGCATTCAATGCTTTATATCTCTGTTGAATGCATTATGGGCTACTTGACATAACATTTTCCAAAAAAGGGAAAAAAACGATTTTGCAAGAATTGTGGAAAGAAATTAGGATCACAGCATGTAGTAAAATACGTAGTTTTACATGACGTGTATTGGGCTGCTGGCATTTAAACCGCTGCACAGTTAGATGCTGTTAGACCGCTCTCACTGCATGTGCATTTTCCTAAAAAAAAATGGTTACCGTTTTCAGTAGCTTAATCGCCATAGGTGACTTTTTTGTGCATCTCCTGTAAGTGCTCCCAAATTGCGAAAGCAGTGTACAAGTAATACACCTCATTGTGGCCACAGCAAGGTGTTCGCCACCTATGTGTCGGTCCCAAACCCAAGTTTATGGACTGAAAAGAAACGATGGTACTCTGCAGGCCAGGTTCTAGAGTTAAATTAATCCATTAGCCCTTTCAGCTGTAACAACGCTTTGTAGCGCATAGCCGCAGACAGCTCAGATTTAAAACATGTAAGCTGTGCCTATTTGCATGTTCAGAAACTGAAACTGCAGCATGAACTACTCAAAAAGCAACTTTTCAGGAAGTGGCATGAAAGAACCTTGAAGTCTAGTCTTTCTGAATTTCACTATTACTGGGGGAAAAAATGATGGGTGAACCTAGATTTTTATTACATATTTCACATATTTGACTTTTGAAAATATTGTCAACTTGCTGGCTATTGCAGACCAACATACAATCTCAGATGTTGCTGCTTGGCTGGCTTCTTGCAGGCAACAGTTTTTTTGTCACACTTTCCCCAACCATAGCATGAGATTCCAAAAGTGTAAATGACCCACCGATTAGAAGCTCCAATAAACAATGAGGTCTCTGCTTTTCCAGCCACCTCTGTGTGAAAGCACCGAGTCAAGATAAATGGTGACAGATATAAGGAAAGGGAAAATATTTGCAACAGGAAGGGGTTGATTGTCTAAAGCAAGCCCACACACAGAGCATCCTCCTTTCCCGTTGGCTTCTGGATGTGAAAGTAGAGCAACTCCAAGGATGGTTTTGAAGCCATAGGAACCCAAAAACATCAAGGGACCTTACTCCATAGCGAGATAGTAGAAGGGTGATTAGAAGGGGTGTGGTTCTCACTGATGACGAAAGGGCTGGCAGGGAAAAGGAAACCTGTTTCATCACCCTTGAAGGAGGGAAAGATCTCTTTAAGAGATCGATTGTTCCATAAAGCCTAGGAAGATTTGAAAAAAGGATGGGTGGGATTTTGTAGGAAAATCATTATTCCAAGTTTAGGGAACTGCATTAATCACCGCAGCATTATACACTGGTGCTCCCACCACCTTTAGCGCGTTGCTGGAACCTCAGAAGAAA
Organism: Triturus cristatus; assembly: GCF_964204655.1. Classification (NCBI taxonomy): domain Eukaryota; kingdom Metazoa; phylum Chordata; class Amphibia; order Caudata; family Salamandridae; genus Triturus; species Triturus cristatus. Next base: position 779,207,804 of record NC_140592.1, read on the forward strand.
AGAAGGTCTGGTGAAGATTGTTGGATGAATTATGTCTCCTTTTTTTTTTTTTTTGTCTCCATTTTGTTTTTAAAAAAAAATGGTTTTCTTGTTTTTGTTATTATTTTTTTTTATTGTATTTTTGTTAAGGTTCCATCCATAAGGTGTCTCAATACAGTAGTGACAGCAGTTACCATGAATTATGTGTCCTTATTAAAGGATTGAGGACTAAGTCTGCTTTCCCTTGCAACTTGCAGTCTAAAGACTTCCCGGAGGAAGATTTGCTATTCGCACAAGGGGAAAGAAGGTCCAGGAGTTACCCAATAATGTTTACTTTTATGGTTCACGTTTTTCAGTAGGTGGATGTACTGCTCGATTTTCCCGGCTCTCTTGTGATTAAGGGGAACTAATGTGACTTCAGTCTCTTTCCATCCAAGTCTAAGGGTTAGAGTAGTGTATAGAGCCTATTTATTAGGCACTTCGACATGATCCTGTATTCTTCCCCATAGATTAGGGTTTGCACATATATCCTAGAGGATAGATCCGTTAGTATTAGGGGTAATCTGTTCTATAGTGAGGGTATTTCATGGAGTCGTGCTGAATCCAGGCCTGGTAGGCCTTAAACGGGAGAGACTCCATCTTTCTTTTCGCTCCGGCAGCTTGGAAAGTTTCTAGGTCGAGGGTGATGTTTTAGTTATGAGGTGTTATTCGCTTGGAGAGAACCGGTTCAGGCCGGCCCTTATCGAAGGATTGTATTTTTCTTCATGCCGAAGACACTACATCAGGCCGGCCGGCTGGGAACGTGTCCTTGGTACGGGGAGGTACAAGAATTTGGTGGGCGGCAGGTTACGGGCTGGAATTTTCCATGAGAAAATGCACCTCTATATTAGTGAAAGTTTGAGGCAGATACTGGCACTTGCTTTTTAGTCCATAGGCGGCATCTGGCCGTTAAGCAGTAAAGCTACTACTTATTCCAGGGAAGACAGATGACAAACCTGAAGGTGGAGAAAAACCGAGAGATAGATATTCTTCTAACAGAATAGCCAAAGAAAAGAGAGTAGCCGATGAGGAAGAGGTCCCAGTGACTCGGAGAAGGAAAAGGGAGTAGATCCGTGACTGCGAAGGTGTGACTTCCAGGCGAAGCCGAGGCACAGACGAGAAAGGAACCTAGATGACCATTGAGTGCAGGCTACATACGACCAAGGTGATGTCAACCCCTTTATTATTAGAGTGTACAACTTAATCTATCACTTTTCTTTGCAGGTCATATGTGATATGTATTATGTGTTGTGAGCGTGTATGTAGTGACTAAATAAAGTATCCAGTTTGTAGTGAATCAACATGTGCTGCGTGTTCTTGTATAAGAGGGTAGCCTATTCTTCTAGTCAGCTGTGACTTGATATGAACAGATGTTAATCCTGATCAGGTAAGTGGTAGCTGAATAAGGGAGAAAGGAGCCCCTCGAACAGGGGAACAGGTTGTGCTCAACTAGCAGTCTTTGTGTGATCCGATACATAGTAACACTGGTTCCCTTGTTGTATGTCGTGGTAATTATAGGATGAACTTGTGCTAAGGCTGCCGTCTGGGCAGGAAGTCCTGGGTCCGTTTGGGACCGCGAGGCTAAGGCTGCCGTCTGGGCAGGAAGTCCTGGGTCCGTTTGGGACCGCGAGGCTGAGGCTGCCGTCTGGGTAGGAAGTCCTGGGTCCGTTTGGGACCGCGAGGCTGAGGCTGCCGTCTGGGTAGGAAGTCCTGGGTCCGTTTGGGACCGCGAGGCTAAGGCTGCCGTCTGGGCAGGAAGTCCTGGGTCCGTTTGGGACCGCGAGGCTGAGGCTGCCGTCTGGGCAGGAAGTCCTGGGTCCGTTTGGGACCGCGAGGCTGAGGCTGCCGTCTGGGTAGGAAGTCCTGGGTCCATTTGGGACCGCGAGGCCGCCACTTGTATTATAAGAGGTCTTGATATATATATATATATATATATATATATATATATATATATATTACCTACTGGCGATAGCCAGTAGGTAGTTATAGTTAGGACCACGTTTCCATAGGAAAACCTCAACATTCTATTTTGAATAACTTTGGCGCCGGTCGACGAATCCTCGCGAATTTCTCAAAATAGGTGGGGCGCTACGCTCCGCTCCTACCCTGAAAGTCTCGGGGGGATTCATCAAGCGGGGGCTGAGATAAAAGGGGGGTCCCAAAACGCGTTTTTCCCATGCATTTTTCCATAGGACCTTTAGAACGAGCTACAGCCCGAATGGCTGAACAGAATTACTCAAAATTTGGCAGAGAGGTAGTCCCTAGGTCAAGGAAGTGCCTTTTGTAGGTTTGGTGTAAATCTGTTCAGTAGATTCTGAGAAAATAGCCTTTAAATCAATATATATATTTGAGCCAGCTTACGGTACGCTTACCGTACGCTTACGGTAAGCGTACGGCGGCGTGCGCGAGCGCGATTCTGATTGGCTCTTAGATCTTAGTAAACATTCGAATCGGCCGAAACCAGGAAGCGGCGGCCGCCATTTTGTCTCTCGCACTGAGAGAGATTTTTAAAATCGGAAGCCCAAAAACATGTAAAGGGGCTGTTTTGACAACTCCCTCCCACATAGTCATGTTGAGGGAGTCCCCAAACATCCCCCAAGTGCAAAAACGGTTTTATTTTTTTTTCGGCAATTTCGCGGGGTACGCTTACCGTACGCTTACGGTAAGCGTACGGTAAAAAAATAAAAATAAAAAAAACACTATCCACACTTACCCCACCCCCTGTGCTTTTGGTGGCCGAAGGCCACCAAATGTGCTGGGCTTATTACAATGGAAAAAAACACTATCCACACTTACCCCACCCCCTGTGCTTTTGGTGGCCGTAGGCCACCAAATGTACAGGGCTTATTATAAGGGAAAAAAACTTAGCATTTAAAAAACCGTACTAATTCACTGAAAAAACCATAGGTTTCACACACGTTATAGTTAGGAATTAGCATTTAAAAAACCTTGCAAATTCACTGAAAAAACCATAGGTTTCACACATGTTATAGTTAGTGGAAATTTTACTGATAAAAAACCAATGAAATTGCCCCGTTATAGTTAGCGCAGGCAACTATAACTCACGCGACCGCAATCCTCTGCTGATGACATATGTGTCTTTATGAAAAAAAAATATTTGTAATATATGTATAGCTAAAAATGTATGGAAGAAGACATGGGCAAATAAGTGTCTAAATACAGTATTAGCATCAGCAGAGGATTGTGGTCGCGTGAGTTATAGTTGCCTGCGCTAACTATAACGGGGCAATTTCATTGGTTTTTTATCAGTAAAATTTCCACTAACTATAACATGTGTGAAACCTATGGTTTTTTCAGTGAATATATATATGAGTAGGAATTCCCTGTCCTTAGGTGGTATGTATATATGTGGTTTCTTAGGTGTGAATAGGCCCTAGGGAGGGGGTAACGTTCTGGCTGGGTTAGAGAGGCTCTGTTGAGCGGGTTCTATCTGATCCAAAAACCCAAGCAGAACATTTGGCGTCACGAACCGTTTACGAAACCTGTGTGTGTTGTGATTGTCTTGTGTTTGCTTTCGGCGCGTGCGTGGTTTTGTTTGCATTTTATTTTTGTATACTTGTGTGTATAGTTTTTATTTTTCTTCTTTCTTCTTTTTCTTCTTTTTCTTTTCCACGATGTTTTCTAGAAGATCTAAGTCTACTTTTAAGTTGCCCGTTGATATTCCCGGATGGGATTCAACGCCTTATGAAGCCTTGGCCCGTGAGTGGGCTGATTCTACTGGTTTGAGTGAGAATTGGAATTCTTCTTTGGAGCTGGCGGAGCCAGCTAATGTGATTACTTGTTTGCAGAAGGCACCCGTATCGAAGGGTGAGGAGATTCCCATTTTGGGGCGCAGAGGTTGGATTGTTCTGTCTGCGTATCGGATTCTACATGAGAGATTATTGAAATTACAGATCTCTCTTAAAGATGTGGAAGCGCACTTTGTTGAGATTCAGAATTCTCATACTTTGTTGCGGTGTCAAAATAAGTTGCTTGCTGATAAGCTGGAGACTTACCAAACTATTGCCGAAAGGGCGGCTGTGCGAATTGCTCGTTACAAATACAAGAACAGGCGCGGTCGGGTTTCGACGCGAAAGGTGCGTCTGGTCGTGGCGAAAGCCGGACTGGATTGGAATCCTGATGAATGGGATGGTAATATCTGGAACTCGAGTGATTCTTGTTCCTCGGGTGAGGAGTCTGCCAAGCGCGAGTCTTCTCGTTTCCGTCATGATTGTAAGTCTGCTTCTCGCATCTCTGATGGTACACCCCGTGATTACGCTCGTTCTTCGGGTGGGATCGATACCTCTTACACTGATTATCCCTCTACGAGTACTGATCGGGCTCCTTGTGATGCTCTTCCCGCGGTCTCTGCGCATCCAGTTTTTCGTCGGAAGTTGCAGCAGTCTCCTGCTGCTCCGCAGGGTATTTCTTTGGACTCTTTAGAGGACTTTACTCAACAGGAAATTAGTGATATTTTGCAGCGATTTCGGCAGCGAGCTGGTGAGACCTTGCTCACATGGATGGTGCGCCTTTATGAACTGGGCGCTGCGGGCATTATGTTAGATAATGGCGATTGTTTGAAGTTTTGTTCCTTGAGTTCGGATTCTACTGTACAGGATCATTTTCGTAACTATAATGGTGGTGGTCAAATTTCTTTACTTCAATTGGCGACTGAGGGTTGTAATCAAAAGTATCCTACTGAGTCTGATTGGCCTCTGAATGACAAACCGTGGTATACTTTGCGCGACGCTGCACAACGTCTCAAAGAGGAGGTGATGAAAACGGCAATTTTTCTGGGTACTGCTGACAGGTTGCTTGATGGTTTGTTGACATCTTCTGTGCGGAATCGCATTATTCGGTCTTCCCCTGTTGCCTACAAGCAGGTCATGATGACTTTATTGATTAATCAGACTGGTAATGTGTTATCTACGGTACTGGAGTCGGTACGCCAGCTCGGTGAGTTGGGTGAGTGGTTTAAACCTGAACGTCAGTCCCGGCCTGACACTCGTACTCCTGGTGAAAATAAACTTACTAGACGTGATATCTTTTCTGGTCTTCTGGCTGATGGTGTGCGTAGGGAGGACATTGACGGTGAGACTACCGCTCGTTTGTGGGAGTTGTTTCGCAAACGTGGCTTGGATCGGAAGGAGGGTGCCCGGCGTGTTCGGACCACTGAGTGTGATCGTGGTGGTTCTGACGGTAGCGATGATGACGACCGCCGTGGGCGCTCTGTTCGTCGTGATGATCGACGTTATGTACGTGATGTGTCCCCCCGTCGAGAGAGAGACAGGGAGAGAGAGGGGGAAAGAGAAAGGGGGAGAAATGATTATGTTTACAGCAGACGTAGAGATGATAGGGATCAATCCCCTGAGTTGAGGAGGAGAGAGGATCGTCATAGTTTGGTCGATCGTAACCCGCAGTACAATGCTGAAGACTCGAATCTGTTCCGTACGGGGAATGGATATGAACAGGAGGTACCGATACCTAAGAAACGTGAGAGTCTTTATCCTGATTTGTCTTGGTACACAGAATGCAGTAAGAATGACTAGGAAATAGGTCAAGCTCCGGTACACAGATGGGCTCACAGAGATAATAGACCCTATGTAGATATTGATATTTATTGGAGACATCGTAATATCCAAAGGGCCCGAGCATTGGTAGATACAGGAGCGGAGGCCACTCTTATTCATGGAACATCAAAGAAGTTTACAGGTCAGCCTTTTACTATTACCGGATTAAGTGGAAAAGAAACCCCTGCAGTTCAAACTTTGCTTGAAATGAGAATAGGTAGAATCCCTAGAAAAGAATATTCTGTACTAGTGGTGCCACTCTTAGAATTCATAATTGGAATTGATATTTTGAAAGGAATGACGTTGCATCTAGATGATGGGTGTTACCAATTTGGAACCACGCATTATATATCGTCCAGGCCTATACAGGTTGGTCGTTTAAGAATGCCCCCCATACAAGTTCCCCAGGCGACAAAAGTGGTTTGTCAGAAGCAGTATCGTATTCCAGGTGGCCATGAGGAGATTAGTACCACTATTCAGGAGTTGGTGGATGCAGGTGTTATAACCCCGGTTACTTCTGCATGGAATAATCCTGTTTGGCCTGTACGTAAGAGTGATAATTCTTGGCGCATGACTGTTGATTATCGAGAATTAAACAAACATACGCCCTCTTTGACTGTTGCAGTACCGGATGTTATTACCCTAATTGAAAGAATCCAAAAGCATCCAGGTACATGGTATGCGTCCATTGATATTGCTAATGCTTTCTTCTCTATTCCAATTGCCCCTGAGTGTCAGGAACAGTTCAGTTTTACGTGGAACGGGCGTCAGATGACGTTTAGGAGTCTTCCTCAGGGCTATGTGCATAGTCCTACAATATGTCACCGGCTGGTGGCAGAGCATTTGGCTGAGGTACCGGTTCATTCCCAAATTCAGATATGTCATTATATTGATGATGTTTTGATCCAAGGCGACACACAGGAGGAAGTTCAGACCCAATTGGATAGGATCATTGAGTGCCTGCGTGGGAAAGGTTGGGAAATCAACCCAGATAAATTGCAAGGTCCGTCCCAGGCTGTAAAATTTTTGGGTATTAATTGGCATGAAGGGCATCGTGAAGTGATCCCTCAGGTTAAACAGAAGATTCTTGATTTTGCAGTTCCGAGGAATAGGAAAGAAGCCCAGAGCTTCATTGGCCTGTTTGGTTTTTGGCGCCAGCATATTCCTCATTTGAGTCAAATATTGGCCCCCTTGTACCGGGTCACGCGTAAAAAGAATGCATTTGAATGGGATAAACCACAGCAAGATGCATTTAGTTTGGCAAAAGAAGCAATTCAACATGCTCTGGATTTATGGCCTGTACGTGATGGTGACGTGGATTTGAATGTGTCTGTACAGGGCCCTTATGCAAATTGGAGTTTGTGGCAGAAACAAGGCAGGAGTAGAGTACCGTTAGGTTTTTGGACCAAAAAGTTACCTGATGCTGGTGAGCGTTATACACCCTTTGAGAAACAGTTACTTGCTTGTTATTGGGCTCTGGTGGATACCGAGCAATTGACTTTGGGACATGATATAGTTTTGCGTCCTGAAATTCCTATCATGCAGTGGGTTCTGAGTTCGCCGAAAACTCACCGAATTGGACATGCTCAAGAGGCGAGTGTGATTAAATGGAAATGGTATATACAAGACAGGGCACGTGTGGGCCCGAAAGGAGTTGCTTCTTTACATGAGCAGGTGGCGCGAGCGCCGTCAACTGAGACTGAGAGTGAATGTTCCGTACCTTTAGCACAGGAGTCTCCTGTCAAGTGGGGTAAGCCTTTTGATGATTTGTCTGCAGCGGACAGAAACCATGTTTGGTTCACGGATGGTTCAGCGAGGTTTATAGGGACGACACGGCACTGGAAGGCGGTGTCCTATAATCCGGTCACACAGAAATTGCTGAGCACAACTGGTGAAGGTAAAAGCAGCCAATTTGCCGAGCTTTACGCTGTTTATCAAGTTTTGAAACAAGAGTTACCTGGTACATGTCATATTTTCACTGATTCTTGGTCTACTGTCAATGGACTGGCTGTTTGGTTACCGACTTGGCATTCCCATAATTGGAAGTTACATTCCAAAGAATTGTGGGGAAAAGAGTTATGGCAAGAGATTTGGGAGATGCTCCCACAGAGTACTGTCACAATCTTCCATGTGGATGCTCACACCCCGATAGATTCTCTTGACAAATTTTTTCATAACATTGCAGATGAGAAATCTAAAATTGCTGAGGCAGTGGTGGACAGGCAAGATTCTGACATTGCGGGATTGGCGAAATGGGCACACCAGAAGGCAGGACATTTTGGAGAGAAGGCCACTAGCAGGTGGGCTGCTGATCGAGGAATTTATATTCCCCTAGATTTAATTAAAAATGTTATCTTACACTGTCCCGTTTGTCAGCATATCAGACAGCGTAAAGTGCCCCAAATTGTTAAAGGTCATTTACATCGCGGAAAACTGCCCGCTCAAATTTGGCAGATTGATTACATTGGTCCACTTCCTATGAGTAGGAATTGTCAATATGTTTGCACTATTGTTAATACATACAGTGGCCTGCTGGTAGCCCTTCCCTGTAAGCAAGCTACCCAATTGAATACCATTAAAACATTAGAATTGATTATGATGTATTATGGTATGCCATTCCAAATTCAATCTGATAATGCATCCCATTTTCGTGGAAGATTGGTACAGGAATTCTGTGCGGAAAACAATATTGAATGGATATTCCATATACCCTACTATCCACAGGCCTCGGGCCTGGTGGAGAGATTGAATGGCCTGCTAAAGGACCAGCTGCGTAAGTTAACAAATGACAAGTATAAGAATTGGCGAGACTTTTTGCCTCAAGCGTTATTGATTTTGAATAACCGTCCTTTTCTAAATGCTGAATCCCCACTTATGCGTTTGTTTCCTCCGAATGTTGATGCTAAGCCCAATGAAATCAGAGAGACTGTGATGTACTGGGAGATTACTCCCGGAGCTTTGGCTCCATGTAGAGCGACCCCAGGATCGGCAGGTTTAGACTTGCATGCCATGGATGACACCGTTTTAAAAGGTAAGGATCGGGTCATCATTGCTACCGGTGTTGGTATTCATATACCACCTGGGAATTTCGGATTAATCGCCCCTAGATCGGGGCTGGCTGTAAAAGGCATTCAGGTGCTTGGAGGAGTAATTGACAGCGATTATCAGGGAGAGATTAAGGTGCTCCTGCTGAATAGCAGTGAGGTTGACTTACTGATACACCGCACTGACCGAGTGGCTCAATTACTCATTATGCCTGTTTTCAGTGGTTCATTAATGAAAGGCACTGCCCCAACTTTGCTAACTGTACGAGGCCAGAAAGGTTTTGGCTCTACGGATAAGCCTGGGGCTAGGGTTTGGGTGCAGTCGCCTAAGAATCCCCCTGAACAAGCAGAGGTTATTGCCACCGGTCAGGACAATACCATTTTGGTTATGAGACCAGGGAAAGATAGCTGGGAGGCGGTCCCGGCTGACAAATGTTATTTACGAGAATGATTAATGCCTGTATTTGATTCTCTTTTAGATCATTCTTTGGACTGTTGCTGCAGGATGTGTCGGTACTGGACTCCTTTTGGGCTGGTACGACGAGAGAGGAGGGATCCCGTCAACCCGGGATGAACTGAGAACCCGAGTGTTGCGTTCCTTCGCTGCGTGGGATTCATCATCGAACTTTTGGACATCGTTAGCCAAGAGGGTGACTGATGCCCCTCACTTCTGTTTGACACCGATGAGATCTGTACATGATATTCTGGCGACCTGTCTGGTTGCTGTCCCTGCCTCATTGGAAACCCTAATTCACATTTTTAATGTTTCAAAGGCTCGTCCCAATGTTCTCCTGGGTGATTTTGCTACCCATGTATATTGCCCCTTATGCACTGAACTGCCGAACGAGCCACCCCCCATCCAGTCCCAAATAGTTACCTATAATATCACACAAGGTGATTTATGCTTCTTTCTTACGTGTAATCCTAGTGCGATCTCTGAATGTCTACGCCTAAAACTAAAAGGCGCCACTTCATTTACAGCTCATGAACGGACTTTGTGCTTTCAAAGGACACCGACCACCTGTGTTTCAGTTCAGAACAATATGACTTGCAATAGTTTGGTAGTTACCCCCAGTCATTATCGCACGATGTTACTACCTGCCGGATGGCTTTTCTCATGTGGTAATACTTCCTGGCCATATGTCCCTGCAAACATTTCCGGAGGCCCTTGTGCCATTACGAGACTCAGTTTGTTGATGTTTTCATCACATCCGAATGCCAACTCTCGTGTGATTCGAGATACTGTGATGTTACAGGAGGATTGTGACTCATCTTTGCATTTATATTCCAAGTCTGAATACCTTAGCCTAGCTATTTCAATTATTGGTGTTCCTGCTTTGGCAGTTTATAATGCCAAATCCATTGGGAAAATGGCCTGCTGGATGGTGAAATCCATTAATCATACTTCTACAGTCCTGTCCGACATGCTACTAGATGCCCAGGGTGAACGTAGGGCCATTTTGCAAAATAGAGCGGCCATTGATTATCTTTTGCTTAAACATGGACATGATTGCTCCGATTTTGAAGGTCTCTGTTGTTTTAACTTGTCCGATCATACACAATCCATTCGTGCACATATTGACAAGTTGCGTGACTTAACGGAAGAAGTTAGAAAACACGTTGACCAGGCCTGGTTTGACTGGCTCTTTAATTGGTTGCCTGACGTACACATGCTACGTCAAACATTAGGTGGTATTCTGATTGCTGTTGCTGTTTTGATTTCTATCTGTTGCTTTATTCAGTGTATTCCTTCACTACTTCAATTCTGCACACTCGGTACTAGACATAGATCAGTTAGCTTTGTTTCATATTATTCTTCTACAGATGTTAGCTCCATTTAATGAATGTATAATAGACTGAAGTCAAGGGTGAAATGTACTGCTCGATTTTCCCGGCTCTCTTGTGATTAAGGGGAACTAATGTGACTTCAGTCTCTTTCCATCTAAGTCTAAGGGTTAGAGTAGTGTATAGAGCCTATTTATTAGGCACTTCGACATGATCCTGTATTCTTCCCCATAGATTAGGGTTTGCACATATATCCTAGAGGATAGATCCGTTAGTATTAGGGGTAATCTGTTCTATAGTGAGGGTATTTCATGGAGTCGTGCTGAATCCAGGCCTGGTAGGCCTTAAACGGGAGAGACTCCATCTTTCTTTTCGCTCCGGCAGCTTGGAAAGTTTCTAGGTCGAGGGTGATGTTTTAGTTATGAGGTGTTATTCGCTTGGAGAGAACCAGTTCAGGCCGGCCCTTATCGAAGGATTGTATTTTTCTTCATGCCGAAGACACTACATCAGGCCGGCCGGCTGGGAACGTGTCCTTGGTACGGGGAGGTACAAGAATTTGGTGGGCGGCAGGTTACGGGCTGGAATTTTCCATGAGAAAATGCACCTCTATATTAGTGAAAGTTTGAGGCAGATACTGGCACTTGCTTTTTAGTCCGTAGGCGGCATCTGGCCGTTAAGCAGTAAAGCTACTACTTATTCCAGGGAAGACAGATGACAAACCTGAAGGTGGAGAAAAACCGAGAGATAGATATTCTTCTAACAGAATAGCCAAAGAAAAGAGAGTAGCCGATGAGGAAGAGGTCCCAGTGACTCGGAGAAGGAAAAGGGAGTAGATCCGTGACTGCGAAGGTGTGACTTCCAGGCGAAGCCGAGGCACAGACGAGAAAGGAACCTAGATGACCATTGAGTGCAGGCTACATACGACCAAGGTGATGTCAACCCCTTTATTATTAGAGTGTACAACTTAATCTATCACTTTTCTTTGCAGGTCATATGTGATATGTATTATGTGTTGTGAGCGTGTATGTAGTGACTAAATAAAGTATCCAGTTTGTAGTGAATCAACATGTGCTGCGTGTTCTTGTATAAGAGGGTAGCCTATTCTTCTAGTCAGCTGTGACTTGATATGAACAGATGTTAATCCTGATCAGGTAAGTGGTAGCTGAATAAGGGAGAAAGGAGCCCCTCGAACTGGGGAACAGGTTGTGCTCAACTAGCAGTCTTTGTGTGATCCGATACATAGTAACACTGGTTCCCTTGTTGTATGTCGTGGTAATTATAGGATGAACTTGTGCTAAGGCTGCCGTCTGGGCAGGAAGTCCTGGGTCCGTTTGGGACCGCGAGGCTAAGGCTGCCGTCTGGGCAGGAAGTCCTGGGTCCGTTTGGGACCGCGAGGCTGAGGCTGCCGTCTGGGTAGGAAGTCCTGGGTCCGTTTGGGACCGAGAGGCTGAGGCTGCCGTCTGGGTAGGAAGTCCTGGGTCCGTTTGGGACCGCGAGGCTAAGGCTGCCGTCTGGGCAGGAAGTCCTGGGTCCGTTTGGGACCGCGAGGCTGAGGCTGCCATCTGGGTAGGAAGTCCTGGGTCCGTTTGGGACCGCGAGGCTGAGGCTACCGTCTGGGTAGGAAGTCCTGGGTCCGTTTGGGACCGCGAGGCTGAGGCTGCCGTCTGGGCAGGAAGTCCTGGGTCCGTTTGGGACCGCGAGGCTGAGGCTGCCGTCTGGGTAGGAAGTCCTGGGTCCATTTGGGACCGCGAGGCCGCCACTTGTATTATAAGAGGTCTTGATATATATATATATATATATATATATATATATATATATATATATATATATATTACCTACTGGCGGTCGCCAGTAGGTAGTTATAGTTAGGACCACGTTTCCATAGGAAAACCTCAACATTCTATTTTGAATAACTTTGGCGCTGGTCGACGAATCCTCGCGAATTTCTCAAAATAGGTGGGGCGCTACGCTCCGCTCCTACCCTGAAAGTCTCGGGGGGATCCGTCAAGCGGGGGCTGAGATAAAAGGGGGGTCCCAAAACGCGTTTTTCCCATGCATTTTTCCATAGGACCTTTAGAACGAGCTACAGCCCGAACGGCTGAACAGAATTACTCAAAATTTGGCAGAGAGGTAGTCCCTAGGTCAAGGAAGTGCCTTTTGTAGGTTTGGTGTAAATCTGTTCAGTAGATTCTGAGAAAATAGCCTTTAAATCAATATATATATCTGAGCCCGCTTACGGTACGCTTACCGTACGCTTACGGTAAGCGTACGGTGGCGTGCGCGAGCGCGATTCTGATTGGCTCTTAGATCTTAGTAAACATTCGAATCGGCCGAAACCAGGAAGCGGCGGCCGCCATTTTGTGTATTTCACTCTGAAAAAAAAGAGTGAAAACAAGGAAAGGGGGCAATGAGGAGAGTTACAGACCCCCTAACATTTGTAAGGGGGTCAAAGAAGGACAGAAAAGTACAAAAAAAACATTTATTGATTTTAAAAAAAATCACGGGGTACGCGTACGGTAAGCTTACGGTAAGCGTACGGTAGAAAAAAAATAAAAAAAAAAATGAAAATCAGATTTAAGTGTTTAGATATTAGGGGGCTCTAAAAAGAGCCGTTGTGTTTATGAAATGATTTTTTAGTGGTACCTACAAGTAAGCTACAAGTAAGTACCGATGCAGAGTCTAAGGTTCAAGAGGAAGACTCTGTTCCCTTCATCATTGAAGTGCACACCATCTCCTCTATAAATGTCTTGCATGTCATAACGCAAGTTGTTGTGGTAAATGGCACCCATACCATAGTCACGGAGGAAAGCAGAAACAGATTTGTTGACGTGCTTTCTTGCTTTGTCATCGCACCGCGTGCCCACCGTGCCTGCACGGCACTAACTGCGTAAAGTGGGCGCGCGGTGCGCGAAGCGCACCGCGTGCTCACTGTGCGCGCACGGTGCGCGAAGTGCACCGTGCGCGCACGGAACGAACTGCGTTAAGTGGGCGCGCACGCCACGAATGGCGTAAAGTAACTTAGCATTTAAAAAACCGTACAAATTCACTGAAAAAACCATAGGTTTCACACACGTTATAGTTAGGAATTAGCATTTAAAAAACCTTGCAAATTCACTGAAAAAACCATAGGTTTCACACATGTTATAGTTAGCGGAAATTTTACTGATAAAAAACCAATGAAATTCCCCCGTTATAGTTAGTGCAGGCAACTATAACTCACGCGACCGCAATCTTCTGCTGATGACATATGTGTCTTTATGAAAAAAAAATATTTGTAATATATGTATAGCTAAAAATGTATGGAAGAAGACATGGGCAAATAAGTGTCTAAATACAGTATTAGCATCAGCAGAGGATTGCGGTCGCGTGAGTTATAGTTGCCTGCACTAACTATAACGGGGGAATTTCATTGGTTTTTTATCAGTAAAATTTCCGCTAACTATAACATGTGTGAAACCTATGGTTTTTTCAGTGAATATATATATATATATATATATATATATATATATATATATATATATATATATATGAGTAGGAATTCCCTGTCCTTAGGTGGTATGTATATATGTGGTTTCTTAGGTGTGAATAGGCCCTAGGGAGGGGGTAACGTTCTGGCTGGGTTAGAGAGGCTCTGTTGAGCGGGTTCTATCTGATCCAAAAACCCAAGCAGAACAGTGGAAAAATGGGAGAATCTAAGAAACCCAGTCACTAAAACTGACTGTTCAAGGGGATAGACTCTTAGCTGTGGTCCTAAAGAAAGCATTGGAAAATCCTTTATGCCACTTAAACCCTTGCATGGGTACACAAGGAACAAATTCTGAGTCCTGGGGGACAACTGGCATATCAGAAAAGAAGATATTAAACTTTTCTCAAAGTTCCCTTCTGGAACACTAGGACAAGGTGCCCAGTGCACCCAAGAAAGTTGTGACCTTCACAGCTTCAGATTTCAGGTTTGTTCTGCTTAAAGTATTTGAACTTGCAGTTCAAAACTGCTGCATAACTGCCAAAGGAAGGTAGCCAACTTCCTTGTGGCTCACTTGACAAAGTATCAACCTTTGCCCTGGGCCTCCTGGTCTCTCTCAATAACCTAAAATTGTTATTTTTGTAAACATAGCCATCCAAAACAAAACTTCTTTTTACTAGGAGTAATTTAGACAAATGGATTCCAGCTCTTTGTCCCAAAGCTATAGACCCCCCCTCCCCCTCATGCCATCTACGGTTGTTTGCTACTTGGTATCTATATTGAACTCACTTATCCATTGAGCCCCAGGATTCTAAGAAATCCAGTACCTGACTTTGGCAGATCAGGCTACTAAAAAACATTCTACGCGCAGTAGGTCACCATATCTCTGTGGTTAATGTATTGATTCCTTCATGTCTCGACTATGCCAACTCCGTTATCTTGACCTTCTAGATAAAATGTTGTAAGGGCTGCAGGTAATTGAAAGTTCAGCTCCAAAGCTTATTAATGGAAGGAAGATAAGTAACCCCTTCACTCTGATCCTGCCTTCCCTATACTGGCTCCCGATCTGGAAATATGTTCTTTTAAGGCACTTCTTGTCGTTCATCGGGTAACGTGTAATGCTTCCCAGACTGCTAAGTTACCCTGTATTTGCTATATTGCCATGTGCAGTCTGTCAGACTTTAGCTTCTATGAGTTCCAAAACAAAGGTTTATAACATTTGGTAACAGAGCTTTCTCCATCGCTATAGAAAATGTCCAGGAACAAGCTTCCATTGAATTACATGCCCTGCTCCATTTTCTGCTCTTTCGCAAGATATTAGAAACCTTGCTTTTTAGATATTTGTAGGCTTTGCCTTAGCTTTTTCAATCATTTCCTCTGAATTGGATTGTTTTTCAGTAGCACCGAGAAGTAGTAGCACATGTTGCACTTTATATGAATAAGTAATAGCATAACAGAAAGTAAAACTTGAGTATTGTTCCTCCCTAACCAACCTGACTGTTCCCATATGTCTTTTTTGGTGTTTTTTCAATAATGCAATTATTGAAAAGACACACAAACGACAAAGTCTTTTTTTCTTTCCTAGGTTTGGGAATGTTATCTTCACTTAAGAGGCACATAGTCTCTGATGAAGGTTTTGATGTTTGTGCCAAATTATGATGAGTGTCACAATCAAGAGAGAGTCAACCTCGAGTCATCTAGGGTGGGCCCACTGGAAATAGAGGAAATACCTTTTTCTTAAAGGAGCTCTCACTTACAGAATGTTATAAGTGACATGCTTCATCATTGAGTTATTCCTGTATCTCTGAGGTTTGGGGCATGCTGCAACCTCTTTCCTTGCAAGTGAGCACTTTTTAAGGAAAAAGGGTGTGAGATCTATATAAGGGAATCTTTACGATTGCCTAGACGGTGCCCTAATCACTATTTATTCACAGGTTGATATGGCAAGGTTAAAAACTGGGGAAAACAGGCTAGATGTAGTTACTATCACTCCTAGGCCCTTTAGTGTAAGCAACTAGTTTCTGCCATGTACCCCAGTCCAGTGGCTTTCGTCAGGATCAGTATGTCTCTATTAATACCCTTTTGGGAAAGGGTGATTGGCTATTTATTTAATCAAAGTCAAAATAACTTTATTTCGTCAGCTTGCAGGCCAATAAAGTGGGCATAAAATACGTTAAAATACATAATAAATAGCTAAAACAGGAGACAGTCACATAAATACAACAAATTTGTACATAAGTGCAATATCCCAAACGGTAATAGCACAAAACAACTATAAGAATATATAGGAACAGCCACCTGTACTGGCTGAACAAACACCAGCTTAAAAAATAAAAACAAAGTGCAGGTAAATACTGATAAATTAGCATTGAGCTCAGCCCCGTCACTAATGTAGAAGAGGGCCTTCTTTCTTAAAAACGACATGGCGTCCAGAAATTTAGCAATCGCACAAGTGTATAATGGCCAGCAGTCTGATCTAAGTATGCAAAAGGCAGTACGGCAGCTGCGTTGTGCCTACAAATGGCCAATAGCCAAAAAGATCATGGAAGGGCATAAGCTGGGCATGTGAAAAGAACATGGGGAACAGTTCCACTGAAGGATTTAGACGATGAACACACCAGAGATTCCAATGCCAGCCATTTGGAAGTAAAAATGTCAACGCTTTTTATGTCTCCTCTCCCCGGCTGGCGGTCCTGAAGCTCCTTCAGGTATTAGAGGAGTTTGGCGGGTGCTCAGGATGGCGGCTAAACAAGCACAAATCATTGAACTTTCCTTTAGCTCGGTTGGCGAGCCTTCCCCAGGACAACTTCCCACAGCTGGTCCTGCGATGGGAGACGGAGCACTTTAGGTACTTGGGTATACAGGTGGCAGCTAGAGGAGGCACAAATACTGCAACTCAACATCTACAAGATGATTGACGCCATGAAGGGCTCGGTGAGCTTCTGGAACACCATTCCTCTTTCATTAATGTGCAGGTCGGCGGTAGCCAAAGTTGTGGTGCTGCCCCGCTGTCTATATATGCTACAAAACCATTTGTCTCGTACCCAGGCGGATATTCAGGACACTGGACTCCATACTAATAGATCTTTACTGGGCAGGCCATCGAAGCAGAGTGCCACTTGCCACACTGAACCGCACGTATGATGGCGTTGGGCTTGAGGCACCAAGACTGGACCTTTATTATTATGCCACACAGCTACAGCATGCTGCTCGGTGGCTAGATAATGAGGACAATTGAGAGAAGAGGTTACTCCACGGTACTGGCCGCTAGCCTGCCATCGTTGTGGCTGGAGGGAACGGAAGTCTCCAACGCAGTGCCATACGTGGTGGGACAGACTGCACGCACCTGGCAAACCTTTGTGGAACAATACTGAAGCGTGCTCCGTTTCACCGGGAACTATCGGTGCGAGACCTCGCTCCAGTTAGGAGGGTGATGTCTAGTATGTCCTATCGGGCGTGGCAGGAGGGGGGATTTAACGTGCTGGCGAACCTGTATCTGGGCGAGAGCTTTATCAAGTATCAACAGACTTGTGGGGACTTGGGGCAGGCACAATAGTTGCAATACGCCGGACTGACCAACCTACTCAAAGAGAAATGTCCCACATACCCCTCGATTCCGAAACACACTCAGACCTTGGATGTAATACTTACATGCTGAGCTGGTAGGCGCCTCATTTCACTGCTGTATAAGGCCATGAGGGCAGATACGAATGATTCCTCCCTAAGGGCGTTCGCAGTATGGAACACAGACCTGGAGGTGCCCCTGGGGGACGGGGACTGGAGGACGGTGAGTGCGCTAACGTGCACAATCTCATGCAATGCCCGCTTCCGGCTCGTCCACTATAATTATGTGCATCGTACATGCATGACCCCGGAGAGACTGCGTTGCAAGTCCCTGGAGGGATCCAATTCCTGCCTAGGTGTCATAAGGAAAGGGCCAATTTCCTGCATCTGGTCTGGGAGTGCCCGAGGTAGACTGTTCTGGACAGAGGTTTTAGAGAGGGTCAGGAGAAGCATTAGATGTCGTGTGCAATTGACGCCAACCCACTGTCTGCTGGGGTTAATATGTAAACCGAAGCAAGACCGCGTACAAGCTCCTGCAACTATTACTAGTGCTAGCGCGGCGTAGAATAGCGATTTTTCTGGATGGGAGTACGTGCCCCTGAGGTCACAGCATGGCTGAAAAACGTGCCCGAGTGGACACTACCCGAGGAGATATATATGAAAGCATGTTGTAGAGACGAGTAACTAGAGGATGATTTACGGGCATGGAGGGAACTCTGTCATGATTTACTGGTTGAGGAGCCTCAGGCGAGCCCACAAAGCACATCTGAGGGGGTGACAGCACGAGCTTAGAAGGGGAACGGGATTAGATGGTTATTACAAACGGGGAGACTCCCATGTGAATGTTTATGCTATGTCTAACGGGATTGAAATATGTGTTCAAGCCTATGCTATCTATGAATGCTGACTTTGGATTGTACACATGTGTTATGTGTTATTTAAACAAATAAAGTTAATTTAAAAAAGATTAACAGTAATGAGCCCACTCTAAATTGAAAGTATAGCTTCCGGTCCATCGGGACAGCAATGAGATACCAAATTTGCTCAAGGGCACAAGAAGACTTAAAGTCAAGAAACTCCCCTGACAGGGTGGCACTAACAGCTTTGTGGCCATCCTCAGATATTGTTCTTAGCCAGTACTGTTTTTTCTGAGACCGAGACTCTTTTGAATATGACCACCAAGCGAAGACTCCCAAAACTCAGTCATGCCAAGGGAAATCAGCATCTTTTTGATGTATGAGAGCTAGGTAATTTGGTTAAATCTGTCTGCCTTGATAACGTCCTGCAGAGCAGGGGCATAATGGGCAAGCTCAGGGGTGGACCATATTCTCCTACAATACAGTAATGGACACAACCTAGCTTTTCCTTCGAACCTTTTCACATCCAAGTCCAGGGACAAGGGGTAAGAAGGGGTGCTGGATGGTTGAAGTGGAAGGGTTCTCTGATCTAATCAGTTCATTAATATTGGTAGAGTCCCAAAGTTCCACTCCTTAATGGGCGGAGTGATAGAGATCAGGGTGTGTATAATATTCCCACTACCACAGATAGAGTAATCTTACAGTTACACGCACATACATTCATCATACGCTAGGGCCCATTTCACTAACATACGCTCAAATACTCTACCAGCAGCAATAAACCTGTGGAAAGAAAACTCCTAGTCACCCTGCATCTATATCAGGTCGATAAGATCTGGTTATTGAGACTGTCCATAAACATAATCTATACAACCTATACGAATAATCAAAATATAATACACAATAATTGACAAGAAATAATATCCAACACCATGTTCAAGTTATATTGCTTTATCTAAAATTAGTCAAATGGAAATCAAGCAGCATAAATCATTTTTCTCATAGTTACCTATTCTAGCTAATGTCAGAACGGGTCAGGACAAGTCTCTCGGTAAAGTCTCTCAAGACGAAGTCCCTTCAGCATCAATCCTCAGCAACGTAGATTCGGTACGCGGCAAAGGCAAATGGCAAGTGGCAAGACCCTCTCTAGGCTAACAATTCTTATACTAAATCAAACAAAGGAAAGATACAAAGAAAAGTTGTAATGTCCGCTGGACCGCTGAGCAGAGCGAGAAGGAAAGGATGTAACATTGCTACATTCGGAAATCTCCGCTCAGGAAAAGTCACAAAATAAAGACTACGGAACAGGAACCAAGAATCTCAAATGTATCTGTTAGTTCTACTTCTCCTCGGCAATGAGACCAATGCTCAGAGTCTTTCTCTAAGGCTCCTTTGTTTTCCCAAGGCTGCCAAGGACGTTCCATTTCACTCGAAGATTACCCCGGCTGCTGATGTCCTCACGGAAAATTTCATAAGGCAAGCAAGGACTGTGGTCAGCTGACTTCAGGACCGTATTCAGCAGGGCTCTCTTCCATCACAGTTTTCTATTTTTCAACTCGAGGCCAGGCTTACAAAATCGGCCCTCTTTAACTAGGCTGCCATAGGCCACAATAGACCATCTTAATTAAAAGAAACAAAAACAACGTTACCACAGCATAGTGATTAAACAGTGTTAACCCCACTAATACCCTTATGTGTATGCATCTATCTAGCACTTGCAACATAGGAAAGCATTAATTCGGAAAGCGTTTTGTGCTCAAAAATAAACAGCACATAGCAACGTTTAAACATGAAAACACGCACGTTATTGTTTAAACAGCACATTTATGCGCACCCACGTGTAACTCTCTCTTGTTAGGGCAAACGGATTGATTAATATAAACACACTTGCACAAGACAAATAATTAATTGCTAGTAATTAATAAAATTAATATGACAAATAGACATGCCAGAGCTTCAAAAACCAGCGAATTTTCAAACAGAAAACTCTGCTCCAGCAATCCCCCCTTTGGTGATTTTATCACCAAATAAACCCAAAAAAAAAAAAAAAATTGTGAAAATTTAGTCCCATTTTAGGAGAAATCGGAAATGTCTTTTTCCCCTTACACAACATTACACACCAGTCACTCTTTCATCATCCCTTTTTGTCTCTAAGTAAACACTCTCCCTCAATTCTTCTAATTCAATTTCTTGAGGTTCTCTTTTCAACCTCTTGTTTTTCTTTTCTTTATTCAATTTCTTCCTCCCTCCCCTGTTTTTACAACACACACACACCAATCTTATTATCAGTAAAGCAACAATTATACAAGTTAAAGGAAACAATATTCTACCTATAATAGTACTACCTATTTTTACAATAAAATCCTTAACAGCTATCATTTTATTAGCTATTTTAGTCCATAAATTTTCAGCTTCAAGTGGTACTAATTCTTCATGCAAATCAGTAATATTTTTGATATAGACCTTCAGGTCTTTGCTTTCGTCTGGAATGTAAGTACAACAATGTTGAACTTTCAGCATTCCACAGACTCCACCCTCCTTGGCCAATAAAATATCAAGGGCAAGTCGATTTTGCATAGACATGGCACGTACGGCACTTAATTCCGTATTCACCAAAAGAAACCCTCCAGCGGTATTTGTCGATAAGCGATCAACCACTGTGGACAGTTTCCGAATTCCATAAGCATTCAAAGAAATTCCCACTGCTGGAATCAAAACCCCAAAAATGTCACCCACTATTTCAGACCAAGTTTCTCTCTTAAAACGCATTAGCAAATTAATATGTTCTACATCTGTTATTTTATCTATATGAAAAATCTTTGAAAAAACCAGACCCACATAACACGTGCCATACCAATGGTCAGGCAACTTATAATAAGCCTTGTTCCCACAAACATAATATACTCCTGGAAAAATTGTATCTTCTCCACCTCTGAAAACCCAACCTGTTGCAATGAAGTATGTATCATGGCACTCACTAGTCCCAACAAAATATGTATCATATTGGGATTTCCTTCTTGTAATACAAAGTTTACCCTTCTGCGGTGCATCTAAAGCTAAAGTTGGACTAGCCCCATTCTTCAACTCTTTTCCCATCTCAATGTCCCAAATTGTCTCACTCACTTTATATTTTCCTGCTTTCTCCTGCATGTTCAATCTCCTTTCCTCTACCATATCCAGGAAAGCTTTCTCCTCTCCTTTCAGACTGCAAGTTAAATTATTCTTAAAAATGTAATCTAATGTTAGTCCTTTTTCTTCAATAAAAATTTCACCAAAAGTGTTAGCTTCTTTAGCTGGATTTAGCTCTTCGTTCATTGGCAAGTGCCCAAAAATACTATCTCTGTTAGACATCTTATAATCTACTTTCCCTAACAAATAAAAAACACTACTTAAAATACTACAAGAAATACCATATGTAGCTGGTAAATGATGATAAGTAACACCCTCTGAAACGGATGCAGGTAATTGCATACAGACGTAGCAATCCCTTACTTCCATTGTTTTCACATATTCATATAACAATTTTGAAAAAACATTACTAGAAAAGTTATTAATTGACCTATCTTTGTGTATGTAAGTATTACTAATTCTAATTGGAACTACTTTTTGCGAATTCTTCTCTACATTTGTTACATTCTCTGTATGCATCTCAAACTCTACTTTAAAAGTAACTAATACAACTAAAACACCCCATAGAAGCATTAATAATCCAGTACAGCAGCAGCACATTCTACACCACCTTTTAAAGAAGGCACATCTATTTCTATTATCCTCTATGTTAGCCTTTTTACTACTTTAGTTTAGCCTCTACTACTCCACTACTGTTGGAACTCTTAAATTCTTCAACAATTCTTCAGCTTTCAGTTTTTCCAAATGATCCTTTCGTTCACTTAATCCAAGTGAATCCTTCTTTTATTCAGTTTGGATACTTGTCATTCTTCACTTCAATTTCTTCAACATTAAATTGTATTAGATCTCCAACATCAAAATCCTCAGTACTCGACTCTTCTCCAATGTCAGTCAAGAGTACTTTTAAAATTTCACCAGTATCTTCCTCAACCACTTCTCTCAAGATCTCTTCCGGATTATCTCGAGTCACTGTTTCTTCTTTTCCTCCTTCAGACAGTGCCACAAAAGACCATTCCGGTGATCTGTACTTTTGGTTGGGTCTTCTTACTCTTTTTATTTCCACTGGTTCTTTTGACTCCTTTGATTCTTCTCCTTCGGCTTTTGAACTTTGACTCGATACTTCATTCACTTGTTCAGCTTTTGATGTACTTGCTCTTATTATTTTGTATCTCAGCCTCTTAACTCTGTTGTTAGGCCAACGATCTCCTCTTATCACCTTTTTCGGCTTTATTTCTTTATTACTTCTTTCTCCAATCCAAGTTCTCTTTCTCAGAACTCGACCCTCTGTTTGTTCATTCTCATCATCCAATTCTGTTTCAAGTGCCTCTTGTTTCCGTTTTCTAGCAGCTTTCTTCTTTTCCACAGATTTTTCCACCACTGTTTGAGACTTCCCTACTTTTGTCCCTCCTCGAGTCTCCGACACGCAATCTTCTTGCTGTCTACTTGTCCCTTCACCTAGCTCATCAAGAATGTTCCCTACACCTCCTCGGGGGTCTTCCGCAATCTGTCCCTCTCTATCTTCTTCTGACCCTACTTCTTCAAGTATAATCTCAAGTGGTTCTTCGATCTCCTCCTCTTCTGATTCAGGAGTAGTCTCTGTGAAATTTTTCTTTTCTTTTCTTTTTCCTTCACTGCTTTTTGAAACTTCAGGCTCTCTTACAGAATTTGATCTCTTCTCTGATACTCGCAGTGGTTCATTCGAAGCTTTTCCTACCTCTTTCCCCACTGATTCTGTATCTTCATCATCACTGGAATCTGACTCTTCAAAATACTCTTTACCAGTCCCTTCTTTTGGGTTTGGAACTCTCAGAGTATGACTTGCATGTACCCAGTGTCTCACTCCAGCACACTTTACTGCAGTCGTCGTAGTCAGAATAACTTGTCTTGGCCTTCCCCACCTTGGAACCAAGCAATTTCTTCTTCTGTGAACTTTTATCCTCACCCAGTCTCCTGGACTCAGATCATGGGCTTGCTTCTTCTCAAGTGTGGTAGCTTCTTCTCCAACCTGGTGAAACACAGAATGAACTGCGTCAGCCAGGCCTTTACAGTAATCCAAAATCATGTCATCAGTTATTGTCACCAACTTATTGACAGGCACGAATGCATGGCGCATTGCACGTCCCATGATTATCTCGTGCGGACTCAAACCAGTAGTTCTATCTGGAGTAGATCTAATAGTCATCAGCACTAAAGGTAAAACATCTGGCCATTTCATGCCAGTGGCTAAGCACATCTTTCCAATCCTGTTCTTTATTGTGCCATTAATCTGCTCAACCACACCAGAAGCCTCTGGTCGGTATGCACAATGTAGCTTCTGCTGTATTTTCAATGCTTCACAAATCAAACCCATGAGTTCATTTTGAAAGTGTCCACCTCTATCAGACTCAACTGTTACTGGAAACCCGTACCTAGGAATCAACTCTCTTAACAGTAACTTTGCCACTGTTATTCCATCATTTCTTCTAGTCGGGTAAGCTTCCACCCACCTTGAAAACAAACAGACTACCACTAGAACATACCTCAGTCTGTTTACTTGGGGCATTTCAATGAAATCAATCTGCATTCTTGTAAAAGGACCTCCTTCTCTGCCTATTGTTCCCAGACTCACCACTGTCTTTTTCCCAGTGTTAAATTGCTGACAAACCAAACACCTCTGACAGATGCTTTCTGCAATTGTCCTGAACTTTGCATTGTACCAGGTCTGTTTAAATTACCTTACCATCGCATCCCTCCCCAAATGTCCCTGGCCATGATACATCCTTGCCATTGACGACAAAATGGAGTTAGGCATTACTGGTCTGCCATCTCTGTAGACCCAAACATGGTCTGTTTCTCTTGGAGCACATCCTGCCTTAATCCAATCTTTTTTCTCTTCCTCTCCTGCCTCATCTTGCAACTGTTTTACTTCATCCCAGGTTTCTAAGACATTAGTAAACATCACAGAGAGAAAAGACATTTCCCCCTCTCGGTCCCGATTTATGGACTGATTTGTTTTGGCGCAGTATTGCGCAACATCATTAGCGTAACGGTTTCCAACCGTGATAAAATCTTCTCCTGGTCCATGGGCAGCACATTTTACAAATGCTAACTCTTTAGGCAGCTGTATCGCCTCAAGCAATTTACCAATCATTTCAGCATTCTTTATTGGAGTTCCACTCGATGTCAAGAAACCTCTTTGTAGCCAAAGCTGGCCAAAGTCATGCACAACTCCAAATCCATACTGACTATCAGTCAACACAGTCGTCCTCAAATCTTTCCCAATTTCGCAAGCTTTTGTCAATGCTATCAATTCAGCAACTTGCGCAGATTTCACTCCCTTCAATGGTGATGCTTCCATGACCTCTGAAACTTTGCACACCGCATATGCTGCACATAGCACACCATCATCATTTCTCAGGCATGAACCATCCACAAACAATACATGATCACTCTCATGCAAGGGAAGATCCCTTATGTCTGGTCTCGGTTTTGTACAGTACTCAAGCACATCCAAACAATCATGATCATCTTCCATTTTCACACCCACATTTTCAATATCCGGCAAGAGTGTCGCTGGATTCACATTCACACATCTTTCAAGAGTCACATTTGATGCTCCCAGAATCACTTTTTCATATTTAGTCAACCGACTATGTGACATGTACTGAGTTCTGCTTCTTGTCAAAAGAATTGCCACATTGTGAGGTACGAATACCCTTACAGGATATCCCATTATGATTCCCTCACTTTGTTCCAGACTCCTGCATGTTGCAGCCACAGATTTCAGACAACCTGGTAAACCCACAGCTACAGGGTCAAGTGTCGATGAGAAGTACGCAATAGGCCTTCTCAGTAATCCATGTTTCTGAATTAACACTGAAAGTGCACATCCATTTCTCTCACTGCAGTACAGCTCAAACTCCTTTTCGTAGTCAGGCATACCCAAAGCTGGAGCCTCACACATTTTACTTTTGAGCTCTTCAAATGCTGCCATTTGTTCTGCATCTAGATCCAATGGATCTGTCATCTCACTTTTTGTCAGTTTAATCAGTGGCTTTGCTATCAAGGAAAAATTAATTATCCACTGACGACAATAACCCACCATACCCAGGAACATTCTCACTTCTCTCTGAGTTTTTGGAGCTTTCATTTCTCTGATTATTCTGATCCTGTCACTTTTCTCAGACCCTTTTCAATATTGTGTCCAAGATAATGCACCTCTTTCTTGCAAAATTGCAATTTGGCTGGAGATACCTTTAACCCTCCATCTGCCAGATGATTCAGTAAAGCTATGGTATCTACTTCACAAGCTTCACGTGTCTTTGATGCCACAAGTAGGTCATCAATGTATTGCACTAGTACTGAGCTCTCAGGCATGATCAAACTCTCCAACGATTTCTTCAATAACTGATTAAATATCGAAGGACTCTCCGTATATCCCTGTGGGATTCGACACCATGCTAAGATACGCTGGCCAAACCTAAATGCAAAAATCGGCTGACTGTCATGATGCAATGGAATTGAAAAGAACGCATGACACAAATCAATTACTGTATACCACTCGGCATCATGTGGAATTTGATACAGGATCACTGATGGATTTGGCCCGATAGGACAACATGCCACCACAATTTGATTAACTTTTCTCAAATCCTGTACGATTCTAAATTTCCCATTAGGCTTTTTCAGTCCCATTATCGGTGAATTACACGGACTACTCAGTAGTTCTCTCAGGACTCCTTGCTGAATCATTTTCTCAATTATAGGAGTTATCCCTTCAATTATTTCTGGTGTCATTTTGTATTGAGGAATGTTAGGATATGTAATCCCCTCTTTTACTGCAATTTTCACTGGATCTACATTATTCATCAATCCCACATCCTCTCCAGTAAAATCCCAAACTGTCCTTTTCACTGTGTCTCTCAGCTCTCGAGGCAAATCCTCCGGATTAAACACAGCAAATGCACCAATTAACTCACTTTCTCTATTTTCTAGAGTCACTCGGTACAAAACATCCTCATCTGGTGTCTCAAAGGCTATTCCATCCGGTGTACAAAAAATTGTGCAGTTCATTTTGCACAACAAGTCCCTACCCAACAGGTTCACTGGACTCGTGTCACAGACAATGAATCTGTGCATGTCTGAAAATTTCCCTATCTGTACTCTTACAGGCTCAGTAAGACGTGTTCTGATTTGCGTATTGGCTACACCAACTACTTGGATTGCTTCATCCGAGAGAGGAAGATTTCTAACATCTGTTGACCTGACAGTTGATCTTGTCGCACCTGTGTCTACCAAAAAAGTAACACTTTCCTCATTTATTTTCCCATCCACAAATGGTCCTGCCTGGTCTATTTCTAGAGTTGCACCAAGTATGCACTCTTCTTCCTCTCCTCGGCACCGTCAATAATCGCCCTCAGATTCACTCCCTTCACTCTTTAACAAGTACTGTTGTACTTTGTTTGAACGTCTCGGTTTGTTTACCTGTTCATCATTGTAGAATCCTGATTATACTTTTGTAACCCTTTATTCTGCGGCAAGGGCGGTTTTGGCTCTTGACTCTGCTGTCTCACAACTTTCTGTTGTTGCTGCTGTTGATTATTTCCTTCATTCTGCACCTGTTGATTCAAGGATTTATTCTCATTACTCACTAATGGTGGATTAGGACACTCCGATCTCCAATGCCCCAATTGGCCACAGTTGTGACAAGGAAACTTTTTCTTCGCTTCCTCAAGACTTCCTTTTCCTTTCCCTACATATCTAGGTCTATTCCCTGCATTATTTCCTGGATTATTTGCCTGTTCCACTAACTGTGCTTCCTGTCTCTCCGCAACTTTCACTTGTGCCCACATTGCTTTCTCTTTCAGCTTTCTTTGTTTTGCTTCAATTTCATCACTGAAGTATTTCGCATGTCTCAGAATCTCATCTACTTTCTTACTCTGCCAATCCACTGTATGCTCACGAATTCTCTCACCAATTTCAGGTCTAAGGCCATATACAAATCTGTATACAAAATGACTCAAATCTTTGTCACCCAGTTGTTCATCTCCACTGAATTGTTTAAATGCCAGTATCAGCCTCTCGTAAAAAGCATGAACTGATTCTTTTGCTTCCTGTTGTGTTCGATCTATCTTTACCCAGTCTGTCTCTTTTGCAGGAACTTTACTCTTCAGGTATACCATTACCTGATCATACTTTCTCATTACCTCTGGATCTGGTGCCCCTGTTCTTGGGTCTCTTGGATATTCCTCAGTAGGCCAACTCACAACTATTTTACATTCAGTCCACAAGTCTGCTGGAACAATTATATCAAACAGACTATTCAGGTCAACCCACAGCACTTTTGACAATTTCACAAACCTATCTACCTGCCTATACCACTCGACGGGCTTTTCTCTCAATCGAGGGAAATCATTTGTGAATGATAAAATATCCTGTCTGGTCCATGGAACATGTACATATCCTCCTCCAGGTATTTCTCTCATAGGATAATTATCCACTGATTTCTCTTTTTCTCTCACTGGAAATGCTGAATAAGTTGTTCTATCTTCAGCCTCATCTCTTTTCTTATACCACCTATCCTTCCACTTTTCTACATCACCCCATCTTCGCAATAATGCTACCATTTCCTTAATCTGTCCTGTTCTACCAGTAGCATTCAAATTCTCAATATCCTTCTCTGTAAAATCCATCCTGTAAGTTTTTTGTAAAGCTTTCACTTTATCAATGTCAACTCCCTGTTCATTCGCTATTGCTCTTAGCCTGTCATGTGTATTTGTTGCTCTCCAGGTAATGTTTTTACACATGAACATTAGTTCACCATCATGATGACTCTTCAGAATTTCTGTTGGAACTGTTCCTGTAACAAGCTCTTCTAGTTCTACACATAACCTAGCCACGTCAATTACTTGTGAATCTTTATCCTTTTTCTGTAGAACCTTCATCCAATCATTCAAATCTTCAACTGTTATTTCAGCAGTTTTTCTAACTGGAACCACTCTCTTCTGCGGTTCTAAAATTGGCATCCCTGAACAACTAGCTTCACTAGCATCTAATATTTCACTACACGTGTCATGTCTTGATTGTCTCAGGTCACTTCTTTCTGCTCTTTTGCCTGAATCTCCTGAAGGACCAACTGAATTTGTCAAATTATTCCCAACATATGGAATCACCAGTCCATTCTCACCTGTCCTCTGTTTGTCAAACACAGGCATAACCGGACCTATTGTTACAGGCACCGTAACAGCTTCTAAATTCTTCGTTAACTCCCTAATCTTCTCAGTCAACTCTGTTGTAGTTCTGGCTAATTGTCTGGCATTCTCATCAAGGTAATGATCACTTCTTACCTCAGGTGCCTCATTTTCTGTCTCACTAACACAAACTGTATCTCTTATCGGAGAAACAACTGGTGTACTTTTATCCGGTTCTGGTCTATATGGAGGTGGTCTCTTGTAAATCATGTCATTCAAGACCTCATCCTCATACTCATTAACTCCATATTTTCTCATTTCTGACTCAGGAACCCTTTCTGCTCCTCCTTCAACTGTTCTCATCGGATATAATCCCTCTGACATACTAACATCTCGCCACCTTTTCATTCGATCATGATGAGTTTCACGATCATGTCTCCTCCCAAACATATACCTGTAGTACCCTCCAGATCTCTGTTTTTCTCTCTCATGTACTTCCTCTTCCCATTCCACTAAAGCCTCGAACTGTGTAGGTCTCGGTTTCGGGTCTAGACATAACATCTTTTCCCGTAAATTTCTCAACACGGCCAGATTAAATGAACCATGTTCTGGAAATGCTAGAACACCATCTTCTTTAGTATACCTAACCCAATTCTCCAACCATATACAGGTATGAAACCCATGTCTTGCAGCCATGAAGGATGCAGGTGTTTTCGGTGGAGGTAACAACTCACCCTCTCTTGTTTTAACATCTTTATCCTTGCTAAACCACTTTTTAATTTTACCAAAAAATGTTTTCTTCTTTTTCTCTTCTTGGTAATACATTTTAACGTTTACCAAAAACTCTCTACTCTTTCCGTATTATAAATATACAATACGAATTTTCAACCAATTGCAGCGCGACTTACACTAACGCACCAATCCTGGAACGTCTACGTCACTAAATAGCTCTTCCAATCCTTACGCGGCTCACACTAACGCACCAATCCTAGCGCGAACACCATTCTGATCTACTATCCAATCAGAGCGCGGTCTTTCTGACGTCAACAGTCGCTGCAGTCGCTTGTCTCCTGTCTTCTGTCACTCGTCTACCCCTCCTTTACAAAATCTTTTCAGTAGACTTCGTGTCAAAATTTCTACAAAAACTATTAGTTACAACATAAAAACATCTCTATTGTCTGCTTCGCTAACCACAGAATAGTAAAAGAGAATCTATTTCACAAGAAACCTCTCGTTGACACAGTAGCACTTCCTCTACTCTGCCCTTCTAACATACATTCATTAACTGTTTCCTCTAGGACTTATCCAAAGAGTCTTACAATCAACTAAATGTACAAACATTCACGCACATTCATACAAGGAAATATAGTACATACGCACAGAATCCTGCTTCCCGAGAACAGACAATCTGCTCCACTACAGAATTATAACATACATCAACTAAACAGCTTTCCTCTGTTCAGTTTCTCAAATAAGCTCAGAGAATACCTATTACTTCTCCCGCGATAAGCTTTAACGGTAATCCTTACGGATCCCTGGGACTTAGCAGAGTGGCGTAGCGGAAGCGTGCTGGGTCGGTAATCCAGCTGACGATGAATCGAAACCATCCTCTGCTACCAGGAAATTGATAGAGATCAGGGTGTGTATAATATTCCCACTACCACAGATAGAGTAATCTTACAGTTACACGCACATACATTTATCATACGCTAGGGCCCATTTCACTAACATACGCTCAAATACTCTACCAGCAGCAATAAACCTGTGGAAAGAAAACTCCTAGTCACCCTGCATCTATATCAGGTCGATAAGATCTGGTTATTGAGACTGTCCATAAACATAATCTATACAACCTATACGAATAATCAAAATATAATACACAATAATTGACAAGAAATAATATCCAACACCATGTTCAAGTTATATTGCTTTATCTAAAATTAGTCAAATGGAAATCAAGCAGCATAAATAATTTTTCTCATAGTTACCTATTCTAGCTAATGTCAGAACGGGTCAGGACAAGTCTCTCGGTAAAGTCTCTCAAGACGAAGTCCCTTCAGCATCAATCTTCAGCAACGTAGATTCGGTACGCGGCAAAGGCAAATGGCAAGTGGCAAGACCCTCTCTAGGCTAACAATTCTTATACTAAATCAAACAAAGGAAAGATACAAAGAAAAGTTGTAATGTCCGCTGGACCGATGAGCAGAGCGAGAAGGAAAGGATGTAACATTGCTACATTCGGAAATCTCCGCTCAGGAAAAGTCACAAAATAAAGACTACGGAACAGGAACCAAGAATCTCAAATGTATCTGTTAGTTCTACTTCTCCTCGGCAATGAGACCAATGCTCAGAGTCTTTCTCTAAGGCTCCTTTGTTTTCCCAAGGCTGCCAAGGACGTTCCATTTCACTCGAAGATTACCCCGGCTGCTGATGTCCTCACGGAAAATTTCATAAGGCAAGCAAGGACTGTGGTCAGCTGACTTCAGGACCGTATTCAGCAGGGCTCTCTTCCATCACAGTTTTCTATTTTTCAACTCGAGGCCAGGCTTACAAAATCGGCCATCTTTAACTAGGCCGCCATAGGCCACAATAGACCATCTTAATTAAAAGAAACAAAAACAACGTTACCACAGCATAGTGATTAAACAGTGTTAACCCCACTAATACCCTTATGTGTATGCATCTATCTAGCACTTGCAACATAGGAAAGCATTAATTCGGAAAGCGTTTTGTGCTAAAAAATAAACAGCACATAGCAACGTTTAAACATGAAAACACGCACGTTATTGTTTAAACAGCACATTTATGCGCACCCACGTGTAACTCTCTCTTGTTAGGACAAACGGATTGATTAATATAAACACACTTGCACAAGACAAATAATTAATTGCTAGTAATTAATAAAATTAATATGACAAATAGACATGCCAGAGCTTCAAAAACCAGCGAATTTTCAAACAGAAAACTCTGCTCCAGCAGGAGCCTTGAGCTTTAGCTTCGTAGACCTGAAGAGCAGGTGCTATAGGTTTACTAAAAGAAGCATAATGCTCTTTCAGGATGACACCTACAATATGTCTGTGCTTTAGAACTGCCTTATTGATATGTGAATTCTATGTCATTTTAGAGGAAAGTGTTACTCCCAGATAAGTAAAAGTCCACCTTCTCAAGTGGAATTCCCCCTGTACTAATCTCCTTTTGTGTGTTTTTTGCTGATCAAATGACAAAAGTTTAGTTTTTGTTGCACTAATCTCCAGCCCACGAATGTTACAAAACTCATCAGAGCAAGTCAAGAATTTTTGGAGCCCGCTTCAGAAACTATCTGTGGTGGCAGGCTGGAAGATACCAGTCAGTCAGCACACTTTGTGACTAGTAGTTTCTAAGGTGGCCCTCTGGGTGCATGTCTTCATAAATCCGGTACTGGCACCGTACAGATTTATTAAGACAAGATGTTTGATACAAACATCAGTATTTTCAGTGAAGCCATTATGTACCTGGGTAATCCGAATGACCAGTGCCCAGTACATACCTTTAAGATGGTTTACTGATCATGTGCAATGCTTAGCAATGGAACTAGGCATTACAGGGACACATCTGCTCATGGAGATGTGTCCTCACATGTAATGTAATGCACCCTGGCTTAGGGCTCTAAGGCCTGCTGTAGGGGTGACAAAAATATATAGTTCATGCAGTGTACAGGGGCATAGCCCACTGTGAGTGTGCTATGTCATGTTTTCAGAACGGTTTGAACCATTTCACGCATTCTGCAATGGCAGTCTGCATGCAGTTTGTGTGTGGGTCCCTTAGGATGGCATAATACATGCTGCAGCCCTTAGGGACCCTCTTTGGTACCCATGCCGTGGGTACCAGGGGTACCATTTACTAGGAACTTATATGGGTGCTAAAGTCCTTGCTAATTGGGTTACAGTTGAACATTTGTCTTGTTTTTAGGGAAAGAGCACTGGCACTAGGGCCTGGTTAGCAGGGACCCAATGCACTACCTATCAAAAACATCAGTACCATTGAGCAAAAAGTGGGGGTGACCATGTCAACCAGTGGCACTTTCCTACAGGGTCCACCTGTGGATAAGAAACACATTTAGTCACAGCAGGGGACCATGAGTATGGTCCAAAACATGGTTCTGGAACAACCTGTGTAAGTAGAAAAAAACAGGAAGGTACAGTGAGGACAGAACGTTAAAACAGAAGCTGGTGCGTGTGTCAGTGTCTTCTATGCTGATACAAACATAGTGGAAACTGCAAACCAGGGGTGGCTCCTCCACTAAGCTGGATGAGCGTCGCCCCACTGCTTGCAGAGCAGAAACAAAATTAAAGTGAAATGATGATAACCTTGTTATTATCAATTTTTCTTTTTTTGCTATGGGGCTGAGTTAGGACGGGACTGGGGTCACAGGGGAGGGTTGGTTTGCACACTCCAAGTGTGCATGACTGCTTGGCCTGCCGGCCAAACAGTCACACTCACTTTGCATCTTCCCCAACAGGCTGTAATGAGCAGCCTGGTGAGGAATGTGCACAGGCTCCCTGTTCCCGTCTGAGCGCCGAACCATGACGCTCAGACCAATCACAACGCTGCATTGCAGCAATGTGATTGGTTTTGTGGAGCCTGGGTGCTTCCTGGTTTGGACCTAAGTAGAACGGCAATGCGATAGAGAGACGGCGGCCGTTTTAAATGTAAGTGTTTTTTAAATATTTGTTTGGTTTTTTCAAACCCCTCCGCCCTGCAACCCCATTCCCTGCCAGCCGCCACTGCTGCAAACACAAGCAATAATTGAGAGGTACGTTCTAAGTTAAAAAATTATCTATGGTACGATTTCGTGAAGGAATTTAATGTCTTTTGCGTTCAAGAGACTTGGTCCATAGACGAAATCCATATTGAAGGTTATAAGACCTATCATACATCGGCCATACCGTCTATTTCTGGGAGGCCGAAGGGTGGCCTGAGTATATACGTCTCAAATCTGGTAACGATACATAAAATAACCCCTGTAAAAACAGAACCCTATTACCAAATAATAACCCTAGATATGGATAATCAAAATATGCTTGTCCTGACAAACTTCTACATTAACATCCAGAAGGATCTATTGAAAGACGTCCTGAAACAACTTAGAAATACTCTGCAGGAAATCCAGAACAGCAGTACTCGGAATGCCTTATTTATATGGGGGGGGGGGGATTTTAACATGACTTTATGTACAACTAATAACAACCTAACATGTGGCCTGGTAGATGAGGAAAGCTCTAATCTACTGCATTTCCCCCACAACGCATATGGAGACTCTTTAAATGAGATCTTTTTTGTCTTGGAATTGGGTTTTGCGAATGTACTGTGTTCTCCACCAATTCCATTCTCACAGACCTTTAATGGGAGAGGCCTGAGCTCAATTATAGATTTTATATTAATTTCAAATAGGTACGCATCTAGCTTGCTGAGTTACAAAACGCACAAGAAAGCCATCAGCGATCCCTTTTCGATGAGTGTATCCCTATTATTCACTACAAAAACCCCTAGAATAAACAACAAGAGTAATTTTTGGTCCACAAAACCTTACAATTGACAGAATAAATGGCTACTCCCTAAAATGGGCAAAAGCAGACCCGCAGGAGATTACTAGAACAGTAGTCAAAAAATCCCTTAGTTCCATCATGAAATGTTTAAATCCCTCCATTTCTCACGAGGAAGTGTTCAAAATCTATATAGAAATAATGAAAACAATAATTGAAACACTGAAAGTACAAGCTAAATAGAGGAATGGGAAGAATAAAGGGTGGTTTAACAAAAATTGTACAAAAGCTTACACAGAGCTAAAACGTGCGTTACATAAAAAGGAAAGGGACAGACTCGAGATTATACAGCTTAGAAAGGCAAACAATCAGGCCGTGAAAACAAGGAAAGGAGAACTAAGAAAAGAGACCTGGGTTGATCTATACACGGCATGCGTCAATAAAGATAGTACTACCTTCTGGCGAGTAGTAAATTCCCCATTTTTAGTAACGGAAGACACCCCCACTATAGAAATAGCAATAGACGAAAGACAGTGGGTGGAATATTTTTCGAAGCTCTTCGGCCAGCTAATGAGGAGAACAACAAAGCAGCAAAGACAATAAGACTTAGCTCTGGATCCTCTTCAACAGTTTTCCCATTAGATTTAGATATTACCTTAGTGGAGGTAGAAGGCGCTCTAAAGGCTAGTAAAGGGGGAAAAGCGCCGGGTCCGGACGGAGTGCCAGTGGACATTTTTGAGTAAAACATGGAACTATGGAGCCCCCTACTAACGAGAGTGTTAGAAGCTTGCTGCGCAGAGGGACTGATAGAATCATGGTCGGAGTTCATTATGGTACCGATTTTCAAGAAGGGTGACCAACAGAATACGGCTTGTTATCATCCGATCTCATTGCTGGACTCAGTGGGTAAAGTGGCAGGTCGTATAGTTCTTAACCGTCTTCAGCAATGGGCGGAAGATAATAACATCTTATCAGATCTCCAATTTGGGTTTAGGGAAGGGCTAGGTACAGTCGAACAGTGCCTTAATTGAACTATTCTGATGGGAAAATATGTAAAGGCAAAAAGGGGAAAATTGTACCTGGCCTTTGTTAACCTAACTGCTGTGTTTGATTGCGTATGTCATGCCAAACTGTGGAGTATTTTAGAGGCAATGGGGGTCCAGACTCCCATAATCCATTTTTTAAGAGAACTCTACAAAAACGCAAAAGCCCGGGTTCGCTACGGTCAAAATGGAGAGTGTACAGAGTCATTCCTAGTGGAGAGAGGGGGGTTAGACAGGGCTGTGTCCTGGCACCCTTTTTATTTACACTATACACGAATGAGTTTGAACAAGCCATGCTGAAAGGGTGCCGGGACTTACCACAACTCCAGAAACGCCCCATACCCGCCCTACTCTATGCGGACGATGCTGTAATTATGGTGCAGACACCATTGGGCTTACAGCGTGCAATAGATAGCTACAATGAGTTTATGAAAGACCTAGGCCTCAGAATAAATAGTTCTAAAACTTTTATAATGAGCTGTGGGACTGGTATAAAGAAGCAGAAAGACCTCCTAATAGAGAATAAAAAAAGTGGAGTCCACAATAACTTATCCCTATCTAGGCATTCTAATTGATAGTAAGAGCACATGGCATCAAGCGATCAAAGTTAGGAAATTGCTCTTTATGAGAACAACAGTGGCCTTCTGCACATAAACTAGGTAAGAGACCTCCACTAGAGATGCTTCAAATCTACCAAGCTAAGTGTACAGCGACCTACGGGGCGGGGGTTTGGGGATACTGCAATGTATATGAAATTCAGAAAGTGGAAAATGCCCTTTTAAGATATTTATTGGCAGTCCCACAAGGCACTTCAACGTATATATGCCACAATGAGTTAGGGATACCTTACATTGCAGATATAATAAAATCCAACCGGTACTATTATGGCACCGGATTTGGACGTCCCCAAAAACAATTTTTAATCGAAATATATAAAGTGACAGCCTCAAGTTGGAAAATGTACTGAAGATTGGGTGGTTCAAATATATAAAAGATTTTCTGACGGACATAGGCCGACCTGAGTTCTATAAAAAACCCTCATTGATTGGGTCAATCCCAAGAAAAACTTTTAAAAAGCAATGTATGACCCACATGGAGTAGATTAGACTAGCCTCTGAGACACGGTGCAAAGACACCAAATGATGCGCACAACATTTAGTATCCAATCATACTTAACCTACACATTAACTGGGTATGATAGATTCGTACTAACCCGCCTTAGATTGGATATATTTCATCACTTGGTAAGCTTTCCGACAATGAATGACTGGGCAAAAAATCTATCTAATTGCCCTTGCGATGCAGTCTCACCCCAAACATCAATGCATGTCTTATTGTACTGTAAATTTTATAAAGAACATAGGAAACAGTGGATTTGACCAATTTTGAAATTATGGGGGTTAAGACAATGTCGCCCAGCTTACCTTGCTTTGCAGTTTATGGACTCAGATTGTGTTACGAGAAATATTGCACAGTTTTTGAAAAGTTCTATTAGACATAGAAAGCATCTGTGAACAAAGTCTTACATAAGAGTGTATTCCTAGGCTGATTCCTATTAACAATTGTTTCGATGTAACAACCTTGTTTTAATAAGTAATTTTATCAAATTTATTGTACAATTGTGATGAAATAAAATATTCAATTATACTGGTGTTTAAATTAATTGTTTTATGATAATCAAATAAGTTTTATGAGTTTTAAAGGTTGCTATAAATTGTGCTTTTATGGTTTTTAATGTATCAAATGAAAACCGAATAAAGCTGACTTTGACTTGAGAGGTTCAATGCATGCTACAGATATATACCCTTATGGATAGTTAAATTAAATGCCTACTTATTTAGTGGACGCCTGGTGCCCCATAGGGATCTCTCGAGGGAAGTGTGCCCAATAGTCACACAATGAAGGGAAAAATTATATTGTAAATAGATTGCCATAGCTTGTTTGGACAGTACTACACCGCCTCTGCCTCTGGTAAATGCCCATATACTAACGTCATCATGGGTCCCCACTAGGCCCAAGACCTATTCACAGCCTCCAGAGCCTGCATGTTACTGATTGTACGGCTGCACAGGGATTAAATACACCCTTGCATTTCCTGACCACTCCAAACTGCCTTCCTGGAGAGAGCCGGTCAAAACACTAGACCGTGCACCTCACACGATGGCTGCCCGGAATGGAACCACTTCCTGATTTCCAGGCCGGCCCGCCAAAATGCTATATGGTGTTAGAGGCATTGGTTACAAACTGAAAAACAGTAGTAATCCGAGTCTGAAAGGTATATAAAATGCTTAAAACACCTAAAATGTAAAAACATTATATAATGTTAGAAGTGCACAAAAACACTAAAATACCTCAAACAAACCCAGGAATTTCTGGCAGAGGAGAGGACATCTCGAAGTTTTGGCTAAGTGGCAGATTAAAACTTCTGGCACTTAACTGGCAAATAAAAATGGATGAGATTTGTTAAAAAATGAGTGGATACAATAATGGATACAAATTTATAAAAACGTTTTATAATGAATAAAAACATTGATGAGCAGAATGTTTATGGTCTGGGGTGGCAATGCTGAGTATTTGAGGTGGCGAAAAAACTATTGGTCCTGCTAGCTAAAGGATCTCCATGGGATCTCATTATTGAGACCCGTCTTATGTGTCTGTAGTCTATACACCCAGCTCTTTTCTCTTTCAAAGAGGATATTCTCTGAGTTGCTACTGTTCTCATATTGTTCCAAAACAACCCAGTTCAAATTATTAGTTGTGTGAGGGTGTCTAATGAAATGTGTAACCAGTTTTGTGGTTTCTCTTTTACATCTTATGTTCCTGCGATGTTAGCAGATTCTGATTTTCACCTTCCCACAGGTCATGCCAATGTAACAGAGTCCACATGGGCATGTAACCATGTAAACTACTCGCTCTGAATTGCAATTTGTCGGGCTATGTAATTCCCATTAGGAAGGCAGACCCAGATCTCAGTCTTTTTCAACTTTTGTCAAGTTACAGAGACTGCATGTCTTAGGGCATGTGTGAACCAGACAGTGTGAGTCTCTGAGGCTTGGCACCCTTTTATTTGAAAAAAATGTTTTTTCAAACTTCAATGCGCCTGCATTTAGTACAGTCCAGTGTTTGTTGACAATTTTGCTACCTGCACCAGTGGCTATGTTGTAGGTAGTTAAGCAGATAAGGCTGGGTCTTCCTTGCAGGAGATTCTCCCATAGAGGGCATGGGTAAAAACTATCAAAATGCAGTAGGTTGTTTTTGAACGTGGGGTAAAAGATATTGAGGTCTAGGAAAAACATGCTTTCAGGGGAGATGGAATGGATGAATTCTAAGTAATGGTTTTGGTGGATCAGCCTGATGAGAAAATCATCTGCGGTTTCACACGCCTGTGAAGAAGTTAGGGACTCAGGTAGAGCAGGAATTCTTCTTTATTAGGATACAGATAGTGCAAGATCCCATCCACAGGCCATCAAGCATCAACTGACTCCCAGCACTAGGCAACCAGGTTGCTAAGACATACATTCTAGACTGTACAATGGAAACACTCTAATGCTAAGGGAAACTTTAATATGCAAGGAAACATGAGGAGATACCACACACCGCCCCCGAACCTAAAAGGAAAATAAACAATATCAAGCAGGAACAATAAAAATGCAAGTTTCAGAATTTGAAAATAGGAAGAAATGCCAAAACAGAGTCATTTCAACACGTGGTCGTGTAGAGCCGTTGGAGCCCTGGTTACACGAGAGCTCTTACGCAAGGGGGTATTAACAGTAGCTTGACTTAGCCGATTGGTTGAGCTTGCGGAATTATCTGCACATTTGGGTACAGCCACAGGGATGGGTGCAATTCTACTCAAATTCCATATGCGCCCAACATTCAGTTTAACTGCATTTTGAAAGAGTTTAACAACTTTAAAAGGAGAAGAGAACTTTGACCCAGAGGATTTGTGGGGAAGGCGTACTCTAACACGATCACCAATGGACACATTTGTGTGAGCAGTAGCATGTCTAGTGTCAAAATGTATTTTTCTTTTAGTGGACTTGGCATGTTGCTTGTTCAACCAAAGTGCCTTATTGGAATTCAAGGCCTCAACACCTTTTCCTCTCATCCAAGACTGAAACATGTATGTGTTCGGTGTCCGGTCTCTAAACAGCTCAAAGGGGATCTCACCAGTGGTTGAGTGAGGTGTAATTCTATAAACCATGACTCTCTCATGTATCTCAGTTATCCAGTCCTTACCTTGTACTTTAGCTAACTGGATGGATTCCTTGAGTACCCGGTTGAACCTCTCTACCATACCGTTACATTCAGGATGATAGAGAGAGCAACGTTTGTGTTTAATCCCTTTATTGATTAAGAACTCCTCCCTCTCCCTTGACACAAGCTGAACCCCATTGTCCGTCAGAAGAGAACATCTTGTAAAAATTTAGTGATGTTCCTGGTCTCTTTACTTTGTGTGACCTTGATCTCTGGCCATCTTGAAAACATGTCTAAAAGGGCCAGAACATAAAATTGTCCACTTTTACTAGAGACAGGTCCCAAAAGATCTAGAGCTACATCTTGCCAACACCGTACAGGTGCCTCTCGTATGATCAAGGGTTGCACTCTTGTTTTACACACTTTGTTAGAAGCATTGCACTCAATGCAATCCATTATCAAACGCTCAACGCAGATGTCAATACCGGGCCACCAGAAGTGTAAGCGCACCCTTTCTTTAGTATTTGATATTCCCTGATGTCCCTGATGAGCTAATTGAATAATCTTTGTTCTGACCGAAGAGGGTGGAACCAGTCTGGTGCCTCTCCAAAGTAAACCTTCACTCACAGAAAGTTCACTCCTTACATTCCAAAATTTCCGAGCATTCTCACTCAAGTTTTTCAGACAAGGTCAACCTGTTAACACCAGGTTGCAAATTTCTTGCAAGTGTGTGTCCTACACACATTGCGTCTCTCCAATCAGTTTCTGAAACAACACTTTCGACATTCTCACACACCTTAAATTCATCAATCTCCCATGAGTCTTCAGAGTTCAAAGAAGCTTCTACGCTTTGTTCAGGTACCAGATGAGAGAGACAGTCAGCAAC
This sequence comes from Triturus cristatus, assembly GCF_964204655.1. NCBI lineage: Eukaryota > Metazoa > Chordata > Amphibia > Caudata > Salamandridae > Triturus > Triturus cristatus. The sequence continues at coordinate 779,248,051 of NC_140592.1, forward strand.
TCTATTTTCTACTCCAGGTATGTATTTCACCTCAAACTCGAAATCTTGTAGAGCAATTACCCACTTACATATTCTGGAGGAGATGGCATCAAGACTTTTTTTTACAGAACACGTCCTTTAACGGCTTGTGATCTGAATGAACTATAAAAGGACTGCCCCACAGAAACTTTTTCAATTTCTTGATGGCCCAGAAGATACATAGTGCTACCTTTTCAATTACGGAATAAAGCAGTTCAGGACCAACAAGGGCCCTAGAGAGGAGCAGTATAGTAACCTCTTTGCCATCTCTTATTTGTTTAAGAACAGCGCCCAGACCACGAGAGCTTGCATCGGTGACAAGCACTGAGCTGGATGAGATGTCAAAACTCTGAAAAGAAGGGGCAGAATTAAGAGCCTGTTTGACATCATCATATTCAAGTTGACACTGATGAGACCCTTTTTTTTAAAAAAAAGACCTTAGGTTGGGAGTTCAACATGCAAAGCGTGGTACAAACTTATTGTAATACTCTGCCATACCTAAGAAGGTGACAAGCTCATCTCTAGACTGTGGTATAGGGAGTTCATTTATGGTTTTGACCAAGCGATCCTTTGGTTTGACACCACCCGCTGTTAGACAGTGACCTAGATAGTCAATCTCAGTAAGATTGAACTTGCACTTATTCTCTCTGAGTCAAACCTCTTTCTGCAAAACGCTTGAGAACGGACCTCAGCCTCACATCATGTTCTTCTTGAGAAGATCCATGAACCAGCACGTCATCCTGATATATCTTAACGCCATCAATACCATTCAGGACATCCTCCATACCCCTTTGAAACACTGAAGCAGCGGAAATTAATCCAAAGGGTAGATGTGTGAATTTATAAGTCCCAAAGGGAGTTATAAAAAAAGTGAGATTCATGGACGTTTCATAAATTTTGACTTGGTGATAGGCTGCCCTAAGATCAAGGGATGAGAACACACACGCATCACCAAGCTGAGTCAACATCGTAGTGATGTTCGGTAGAGGATATCTGTCAGTTACGACCTGTCGATTAAGAGCACGAGGGTCCACACACAAGCGTATTTCCCCAGAACCCTTGCGTGCAAGAACTACCGGAGCCAACCATTCACACGCTTCAGTTTCAATAATGATACCATCACTTTTTAACTTCTCCAATTCAGAGCGCATTGGCTCCTGCATTGCTAAAGGCACACTGCGTACTTTGCACATCACCGGAATAGCATCTGGCTTCAGTGTAATATTATGAATATAGCCAGAAAGACAACCCAACTTATTACTAAAAACTTTTTGAATTCAGAACGCCAGTCAGGAAGTGAATCACTATTGCACGACACTGCGTTCAATAAGTCTGACTTATGAGTGATGTCTCTGTTCAGTGAGTCAGAATTTGGTACAATGTCTCTGAGAATGATGCAGGGATCTCCACCTGGAACCAAGAATACCCCCAAATCAGCTTGGTGAAGCCAACTGATTATACTATCACCTCTGCAAGAGATGTAAATCTTACCAACAGTCAGTCTCCCTTTGTACTCAATTTCGCCTACGAAATAACCAAAAAGTTTAACTGGTTGACCACCATAAGCCTGTGGTTTTATGTCAGGCTTATATATTTTTACTTTACCACAGAGTTCTTTGTTATAAAAAACTTTAGGGATTAGAGAAATCTTTGCTCCAGAATCAAAAAGCATTTTGATTTCATGGTCATTGACACGTACTTCATCTATTGGCCCTTTACATTTTTTATCACTGTGAAGTAAGAAGACTTCTCCACAATCCAACTCATTACAGTCAGAGTCACTTTCCTCTTCAAGAGATACCTCTTTAACACGTCTACTTTTCTGGGTTTTTTGTGACCTACAAGCTTTTGTAAAATGCCCGACTTTCCCACAGTTGAGGCATTTTGAAGCAAGTGCAGGACAGGATTTATCATTAGCCAGGTGATCGAGGGCATTACATCGATAACATTTAATTTTCGCGCCTCCTTTAGACTTAGTGGTAGTAGAAGAAGGAGTGGACTCATGTTGTCTCCAAATAGGTTTAGATGTAGGTTTGTTAGAAGCTTGTTTCTTTGTAACATAGAGTACTTTCTCTTCAGGGACAGTTTTTTCCTGCTTGATAACTTCTACACAAGCGAGAGAGTGTTCTAACCTTTTGGCAATAGCAACTACCTCATCTAATTTTGGATCATCCTTTTGCCAAAGTTCGTCCTTTATCTTCTCTATGTTACAGCCCAGCATAAACTGATCACGAATCCGTTCCTCCAGAGAGTTATCAAATTTGCATGTAGACCCTATTTTGCGTAAAGCAGTCACATATGTTTCAACAGATTCTTGATCCTGTTGCGTGCGTCTTCCGAAATAGTACCGCTCCTAGATTGTACTTACTTTAGGAAGATAGTGTTCAAACTTATTAATACTGTCTGACTCATCGGCATTCAAATCTGGAAGGTGTTCAAACACTTCTTGGCCTTCAGAGCTCAGACAATGTAGTAATAGTGCAGACTTTCTCTCTGCACTAAGGGATACTCCGCATACTCTAGCATAATTTAAGAATACTTTCTTCCATTTAGACCAACGAATGGGAGGGTAACCAGGATCGGAGAGAAAGAAAGGCGGAGAAGTGACGTTTTGCATCTTCAATTTGCAAACAGGCTAGAGTGGTAATAAAAGAAACCCAAGATTAAAAACTTTTTTTTTTAAAGTTTAAATTTCTATATAAAAGACAAGGTTAGTTATGAGAAATGACGTGTAAGCTCATAAAGCAAGTGCTGTGCACATCAGCGAGAAAATCACCAGGAAATGACGTGCAAATTTACAGAATAAATGCTGTGCACATCAGCGTGAAAATCGCCATTCAAAATGATATGCACACTCACAGTGCTGTACACATCGGCGTGAAATCACTATATTCTCTCTTAGTTTATTACAATTATTGCTGAACAATTCTCAAAGTAAGCTGTGTGTGTCAGTGATATGTGGCACACAGAATGACTTCTAAATTGTTGTGTGTGTTAGCGTAGAAAATGATGCTGTGCACATCAGCGTGAAAATCACAGTTAGAAATGACATGCAAACTCACTGTGCTGTGCACGTCAGCGTGCAAACATTATATCCTCTCTTAGTTTATTAAAATTATTGCTGGACAATTCTCAAGGAAAGCTGTGTGTGTCAGCGATATGTGACACACTGAATGACTACTAATTGCTGTGCGTGTCAGCGTAGAAAATATGCAGGTTTAAGATGACAGAAAATCCGCAAGCTGAGAAGATTTTTTAAAGGAGCTCCGTGTGTCAGCGTGACAAAATGTTGACGTTGACACACAATTCGCCTTGAGCGTCAGCGAGATGAATAATGAGCTTGACCTAAAGTTGACACGCAGTTATCAATGCCAGCAGCAAAGTTAAGTAAAGACCCGTGTTGTTACGGAAGCTCGAGTTTGCTAAGTGACGTTACGTTCAATGACGCTTGGAGTTTCTGACGTCAGTTCATTGGTGTGGATGTTTGTATCAGTCACGCATAGATGGAGGCAGAGGCGCGCAGTCCCTAGTGACGCTGGTTGCTAGGTGACTGTATATTGTATGTGTTTCCTGATGAACGTGCGCAAGTGAAGCAGGAGCGTGTGCGAGTGAAGCACGAGCAGGAGGTAACAAGTGTTATTTAAAAGATGCTTTTGTCCGCCAACCCTGCCACCGTTTGTATGTAGTAATTCATAACAAAATCAAAAAGGTTATAGACACAGAGAAGTCAGAAGTCAAGAGAAATAGAGTTAATTTTTAAAATAGACTTCTTACGCAGGAAAGTTCTCGTGTCAAAAGCGCAAGAAATGATTAAGCTTGTCCCAAATGTGTCGATTGAGCAAATAGTTTTTTTTTATATGCAGCTGACACCCTTGAAAGCTCTTATTTCATTTAAGTTTGCTGCGCAAAATACCTTAGAATCCAGATGAAGTACGGTTGTGTTGGGATCTTGGAGTTTTCATTCCGTAACCTGTAACCTGATCCTGTAGTGGAAACTGGAGGTTGAAGGTTGGGTTTCGTTTTCCGCTCGTCGCCAATGTGAAGAAGTTAGGGACTCAGGTAGAGCAGGAAGTCTTCTTTATTAGGATGCAGATAGTACAAGATCCTATCCACAGGACATCAAGCATCAACTGACTCCCAGCACTAGGCAACCAGGTTACTAAGACATACATTCTAGACTGTACAATGCAAACATTCTAATGCTAAGGGAAACTTTAATATGCAAGGAAACATGAGGAGATACCACAACGCCCTTTCTCATATGATTAAGACGTCATCTATATAACGCTTCCAGGTCTTATTATGGATGACAAAGTGGTTATCAGGTCTCAGGATTTTGCTGGTTTTCAGATTGTGGAATTTAACTATCCATAAGGGGGAATATCTGTAGTATGCATTGAACATCTCACTTATTGCCTGTGTTTGCAGTGTTTTCTCCATGTTTGTATCGGCATAGAAGACACTGACACACACATCAGCTTCTGTTTTAATGTTATGAACTCACGGTACACACTGTACCTTTCTGTTTTTCCCAATTGCACAGGTCGTACCAAAACCACGTTTTGGACTGTTAATGCAGCACTATAAAGAACAATATAAGGGGGAAAGGTGTAGACCTACAGCCCCTAAAGGGTAGAGAGATCCTCTAGAGTGCGTATGAAGGGATACAGCCTCCCTATTATAAACTTCAGAACAAAAGGTAGTCCTTCCGGAGCAAAAATCGACTCCTTGAAGGCTACGTATAGGATCAGTGGTACGCCGCAAACTGACACTATAGGGGTGGGAAGGGAAAAGTGACCTTTTTCTTTATATAACCCTCATCACTCTAATAGTAGCATGCCTCATCATCGGGTTCACCCTGACTCCTAAAGGTCAGGCTGGGCTCAAGCGTGTTTCAGGGAGCTCTTATGAAAATAATGTGTAAGGTGGCGTAACTTTAAAGAATACAAATTACCTACCCACTCCAAAAGTATCCTTTATTAGTAGGGTGGGAGGGAAGGTTACAATTAGAATACTATGAGGGTGTAAGGATGTGATGGTCCTGTGACCCTATAACACCAACATGTTTCAGCCCAGTTCTACAGGCCTATGTGAGGTCCTGGGCTTTTGTCAGGCTTGGTTAGTAACAAGATATTTTATATATATATATACTTGCCGCTGTTGGGAATTACCTGTAGCAGAGGATATAATATACAGTATAAAACGTGAAATGTAAAGAAAGTTAATGCATTACAGAAAACAAGTGAAGAAGTAGCGTCTATACCAAATGGTCCCAATAGTGCATACAAGCTTGCATGTCGGGGGGGGTCGAGGTGGGGGAAACATGGCGGCAGCTAGGTGAGCTGTCGCGGCGCTCCGATCTGTGTTCCTGTCCGTGTGTGTGAGCGCCGGCTCACAGTGAGGCGGGTGAGGGAGTGAATATTCAGCGGTTCCGCGGGTCTGCGTACGTGAACTTTTTCGACAGCATCTCGAGTGCCTCGGCGTCCGATGTGCGGAGACGGGGAGTGTCTTTATGGCCTGGGGGCCATTGCTGGTGTTGCCGTTGGTTCACGTTGTGACTTCACCGGGGTTTCTGCCGCCAGGTGTTTAGCCGTGCTTTCCCCTCCCTCCGATTCTAAGCTGACTACGACGGGGAGGCGGCCAGGTCTGCTGCTTGATCACCGAGGTCCGTGGCAGGCTGTTCCCGGCTTGCAGCTTTGGAGTTTGGCTGCACTGGAGCTCCGCCGTGGCAGAAAGATTCGTAGCCGTCTCTTGGGTCCTCGACGAAGCTTGGAGGGATCCCGTTCCGACATCTCCTCGGTGCCCGGTAGGAGGTGTAGGGGGGGCGTGGAGGGGAAGGGGAAGGACACAAAGGAGGCTTGGAGGTGTTTAAGGTCCGGCGCAGAAATTACCGCTGAGGCTGTAGAAACATCACAGGGGGCTCGCAGCAGGCCGGGGGGCGCTGAGGTACAAAGCACAATATCTGTGACGGTTGCGCCTGTGATTCTGGAGGCCCCTGACATCAGCCCCTCCCCCGTCCCCGGTCTGTTACTTCCCCTACAAAGCAACGCTAAAGCTAAAGCGGGAATTCCTATTGCAAAGGAGAGGCATGGGGTAGGAGGAAGGGGGAGAAGGGGTTTAAGCATAAAAGCTAAAACTGCTGGAGGAACCATCGACCTGGGTGAAGGGGCTGAGGTAGAATTGAGCCCAGAGGAGATACCGGATTCAAGTCCGATATCACAGGGGGCCCCTTTAAAGAAAAAAGTTTCCTCATATCTATCCGGTGAGGTTAAAGCGAAACGCGCTTTCACCTGTAAACCAGCAAAAAGATCTAAAATTGCCAGAAATGCCAAGGCAGGTAACAATACAGGGTCGAGGATAGTGCCGTCTTTACGGTCCTATTATAAGGTTGCCCCACAAATTCTGCTTCTTTCCGACCAGCAACTACTTGAAGACACCTCTTTGACGATGGCATCGCAGGGACATCATGAATCTACAGGCACAGACCGGTCCACTCCTCTCTCAGGACCTGTCCCTGCTAAATTAAACACCTCGCAGAATCGGGCTGAGGGAGTGGATATGAATACAGAGGGGGGTATAGTTGATGCCACAAACAAGTTTGATGAGACAAAGGTGGTTCATCGTGGCTCTAAGGCCGGGGCTGAGGAGGAGGTTGAGGTTGAGGTTAACACGGTTAGCCTCCCAGTTCCTCCAGTCCAGAGTTCCAGTCCTCGGGGGTCGCCGGTTGTTTTCCTGTCCAGCACCCCAGTACAAAATTCAAGGGATGTATTACTCCCTATGGAACCACCGATGGTCATCTTGTCGGCTACCCCTCAACAAAATCCAACAGATCTTTCATATTCTACGGAGCCATCATCTCTCTTGCTACCCCTAACGTACCTGGCTACAGAGTCATTGTCACTGGTGCCTAGTCCAGGACCGCGGTCACCTAAGATACAGGAGGATGTGCGGGGGGCTACGGCCTCCGATACATATCCAGGGAGCGGGGTTGATCCACTTCTAGCTTCATATCTCCAGTCGATGTTTTTTTCTTTATCGGCAGGCATTAAGAAAGGCTTTGAGGCCTCGGCAACTATCCAATCTGAAATTCGGAACTTCTGCGAGTCCTTAGATAACAAAGTAGACAGTCTTGCCACAAGAACGGAAAGATTGGAGGATAAGGTGACAGGTATGTCTCTGCACTTGGACGAAGCCAAATTGGATATTGTGAAGCTCAAAAAAGAAGATCTGTTGCTGGCTGAGAGGATAGAGTCCTTGGAGAATAATGCGCGCCGTTGCAACCTCCGTATTCTCAATATCCCGGAAGGTAGCGAGGGGTCGGATATTAAGCAATATATCATCCACACATACACTCTAAAAGAGTCTATCCTGAGTCTGGCCCTAAAACAGAAGTCATTGAGTGGGAAGGGTTTTAACTTCCAGATTAGATCGGACCTCTCAAGGGCCACGTTGGATAAACAGTGGGAATTTGGGAGGAGGTTAGAGGCCTTTAGGAGTCTAGGGGCGGTAGCCCAGTTAGTATTTCCAGCTGCTTTGACGGTCATGTACAACAACACAATGCACAATATTCAATCAGTGCAGGCAGCAGATGAACTTCTAATCTCTTTGGGGAGGAGCAGAGATAAGGATAAAAACAAGGGGGGTTCAAGTTAAAGTAGTAGAGTATTGCTTCTGTCAAAAAGAAGAGAGGAGAAAAAAAAAAAAGGGGGGAAGAGGGTGACGGGACTTAAATAATGCCACGAGCAGAATTAAAAGAGATGGGGAAGGAACGTCGATCTTAGAATAACTACTAGAGTAGTAGTAGAGTAACTTAAAGGGATCATTTATCGGATTAGGAAATCCGTAGAAAAAAAAAAAAAAGAATAAAAAGAGGGAAGGAAGGGGAAAGGAAGAAAAGAGAAGAACAAAAAAAAAAATAAAAAAAAAAATGTAATTTAAGAATACTATAAAATCAATGTTCTGTCCCCTTTCCTGGAAGGTTACTTGTTCCTTGTTCCTTTTTTTTTTTTCCTCTTTCTCTCTCTCACTCATACACTCACATATATGTAAAAGGTAATGGTTAGGTAGGACAGGATCTCAGTAGGGGTGCTATCTACTGGAATCTCCAGATATATAGAGCAATGGATTCCCATGGGGTAGCGGGAGGTTTAGGGAGGCACGAGGGGGGGGCGCAAGTAAAAAAAATTAAAAAGTCCTCATTTTTTGCTCATTGTTATTTTTTTTTTTTTTGGGGTTATGGAGAGTTACAGGTCCGGAGGTCTGGAGGTTAATGCTGGTATTGCCGGTAGAGGTTTTTCTTGCCTGTGGGGTGATTATTTGGATGGTGGGGAGTGGAAATTGCCCCTATGGATAAGTTAAAAGTTCTTTCATGGAATATAAACGGTCTGCGTTCTAGTCCAAGAAAGTGGAAGATTATGCAGTACCTTCGCGATTTTGACGCTCAGGTACTCGTACTACAAGAGACCCATCTCACAGAAAACGAAATTCTCTCTCTAGTTAAAAAAAACAGCTGGGTCGATTTTTGTGTATCTACCACACAAAATTCCAATACTAGAGGGGTCGCGATCATTTTTAAAAAAACACTAAAAGCAAGGCTAGTCGATAAGCTTGCAGACTCGGGGGCAGGTGGCTCATTGTCTCGGTAGTTATAGCTGGGGCCCCAGTTACTATGGTAGGCTATTACGGGCCTAACCAGGACGATCCATCAGCTCTAAGTTCTGTGTTTTCCCATCTCCTTCTTTATCCGGAACCGATCATTTTTGCCAGACATTTTAATGTGGTTTTAGACCCTAATCTTGATAAATCTCCGTCTAATAGACCTATACCTCCATCTAAAACTAGGGTTTTCCTACTTGATAAAATGAAGGAGTTTGGTTATGTGGACATATGGAGACTTAAATTTTGGCTAAAACAGGGCATCTCATTTCGTAACTACAAATACCATCACCAGTCAAGGATAGACTTGGCCTTGGTCAGCCAGGAACTAATTAAATTAGTGCAAGATGTTTATCATCTTCTTTTCCATCTTTCTGACCATGCTGCTCTATGTTTGGAATTGGTCGGAATGTCAAAAACCATAGTTAGAACATGGTCGTTTGACCGTTCACTTCTTAATGCTCCAGACGATATTTCCTTTTTGAAAACGGAAGCACAGTCTTTTTTCGATAATAATATCGGGACTGCTTCCTTAGTTTGCGTTTGGGATGCATTTAAGGCCTTTTTGCGTGGCCTAATTACTAACAAGGTCTCGTATAAAAGGAAGATCTATAGAGACACGATCACCTCGCTGGAAGCCGATATGGCTAGTGTGCAGGAGAACATCTTGCTACATCCTGCCGCTCAACCTGAAATTCAAAAAGACTGGCAAAATAAATTACTCACATTAAAAGGGGAACTGGCCTCCATTTTGAACCTACGAGTTCTCCAGAGATGGGAGGCCAGTAAGATGGCTCATTTTGAATACAGAGAGGGTGCAGGGAAGCTCCTGGCCTGGAAAGTAAAAACGGATCGTCTCAGAAATAACATAGATCATATCATGGTTGAAGGAGTGGCTCTTTCGGCGGATAGGGATATTAGAAGTGCCTTTCGCGACTTTTTTGAGGACATCTACCATGAAGATAAGAATATTGAGGCGAGGCAAGTCGATGATTGGCTGAATGGAGTATCCCTCCCTTCTCTTTCGTCCGATCAGAAAGCTACCTTAGATAGACCCATTACAAAGGAAGAGGTTACTAGAGCTATCTTAGATGGCAAGAGGGGTAAAGCATCAGGTCCCGATGGTCTCCCTTCGGAAGTCTATCTGGCCCTATTACCAACAATAGTCCCTTTCTTAACCTTGTTGTTTAATCAGATTTTTCAGGAGGGGTTGTACCCTCCTGACTCTTGGAATGATGCTTCCATCACTCTGATATTGAAGCCTGGCAAACCAGCTGATAGCTGTGGTTCATATAGACCGATCTCCATCCTAAATTCGGACTATAAGCTCTTTACATCTGTCCTTGCCAGAAGGTTGGGGGAGGTGGCACCCTTTATTTTACATCAGGACCAACGAGGTTTTGTGAAGGGCCGCCAGCTCTTTGAGCTGACCTATGATTTATTAGGAGCCATCGATATGGCGACTGCGGACTCCTTGCCCCTAGCTGTTATCACGTTGGATGCCACCAAGGCCTTCGACAAGGTGAATTGGACATTCCTGTCGGGGGTCTTGGAGAAGTTCAATATTGGTGGGGGATTTCTTGGAGCGGTGAGTTTGCTGTATCGGAACCCCACAGCATCCCTGTTGGTTAACGGTGAAATGTCAGACCCTTTTAACATCACTCGGGGTACCAGGCAGGGCTGCCCCCTCTCCCCTCTCCTATTTGACTTATACATAGAGCCCTTTGCCCAACGGCTGAGGGACAGTGTTAACATCAAGCCTTTTATTTATGGGGGATGGGAGAGGAAAGTACCCCTGTACGCGGATGATATTCTTATTTTTTCTTCAGATTTGTGTACGGCACTCCCCGCGGTCATTGCACTGGCCCATGACTATGGTGAGATGTCTGGATATCAGATCAATGCATCCAAAACGGAGATGATGCTGTGGAATGAGGCCGAGTCAGTGGTGGGGGCCCGGGTAAGCCACTCTATGCATTATCTCGGACGCACCATAGTTAAGGACATAGATAAAATCGTGCCACTGAACTTTGACATTGTGGCGAGAGACTGCAAAAAGCTTATGAGGTCTTGGTCTTTACTCCCTCTTTCCATTTTGGGTAGAGCTAACCTGGTTAAAATGTTTATCTTACCTAAAATCTCCTTTTTGTTCAATACTGTTCCGTTATATTTTGAACCTTATATTCTAACAAAGTTGCAAGGCCATATTAGTTCTTTTATTTGGAACGATCACATACCACGGATAGCATGGAAAAAGATCAGGCGCCGTAGAGAAAAGGGGGGTCTGGCAGCACCTGATTTACAACTTTATGCTTGGGCTTTTCAATTCTCCCATGCCAGGATGCTGCTTAAGATGCCGACAAATGTGGGAATAGGTAGCATGTTTGCTGCTTTACTGAGAGGAGAGGGAGTAGGCCAGCAGGGTTTTTTGCTTAAATTTGGGGATCCTAAGTTTTTAAAAAAAAGTTAAGTTGAAGATTTTGTTGGGTTTCACAAAAACATGGGTCAAACTAAGAGGTGCCATAAAGGTGGGATATTTTGCAAATAGGTCGCCACTGTGGGACTCCCCGGGCAGCCCGGCGTGGCTCCTTGACAGTTTGGCAACACCCTTGGGAGAGGCTGGCCTGGAGGTTTGGGGCGATCTTTTTTCAGATGGCATCTTGTTATCTTGGGACCACCTATCAGCCAGAGTGGGGTTGGGTTTCTCCAAATTCAAATACATACAGATGGCGAGTTGGGCCCACACTCAGAGATCGGCTAGGAGTAGATTCCAACTGGGAGGAGATAGCAGAATATTGATCCTGATGATGGATAAACCTCCTGTATCTAAGGAGATCTCAATCTGATACAATTTGTTACTAGAAGAGGTTGACAGGGAGTTTGTCTTACCCGAGACATTGTGGAGTTCCTCTTTTTCTGGAAAAGATCTTGAGAATATCTGGTACTCCTCCTTCAGGATTTTGTGGAACACAGTGAAGCCGGCGTGGTTGCGTAGGAACCATCTTTTTACGCTACATAGGGCGTATTACTCTCCACAGCGGTTAGCGAAATTTTCCACTGACTCCACCGTGGCATGCCCTAAGTGCGGGCTGCTTGCAGCCTCGGACCTACACATGTTCTACGACTGTCCATTCCTGTTACCTTTTTGGGACTCTATCAGTACTCTGTTGACAACATCTCTGGGGTATCAAATTGCAGTTAACGCATTGCTTGTAATCTTCGGAACATCACTGGAAGTCCAAGGTCCTGTCAAAAAACTCCTGTTTTATTGTATCCTACTAGCAAGGAGAGAGATCTGTAGGAAATGGAAGGAACCACTGCCTCCCACCTTGTTAGAGTGGCGTATATCAGTACTACAAATGTCTAAAATCGACCTAGCAAGATCTGGCAACCCCGAAAAAAGAGACTTTTGGCACCTCTTAAATTGGGCCTAGGTGCTTCTTTTTTTTTTTTTTTTTTCCCCCCCACTGTTCAATGATTAACGCTGCTTGGTCGGCTCCCCTCCCTAGATTTACCCAAAATCATGGCCTTCCCGATTCATTATGGGTATTTAATAGCAGCTACATTTCTCCTGCATGGTTAACATCTTGAGGCGCATTTGTTGGAGACTTTGAATTATACTGAGTGCCATTCCAGTCAGGGATGGCACTACCAGTTTACCTGTGACAGTATGGTTCATTTCCCTCTCCTAGTGCTCCTATGTGACCTTCCAAGGGCAAAATGAGGACACAAAAAAAAAAAAAAAAAGCTTGCATGTCAACAAGGGTGTATGTGATGAGCCATCTGCTTGCTTGTGATCACATACATATTAGTGGAAGTATCGAATTTAACACTTGTTGTAGTTCACATCTGTGATGCATGGTACAGCTGGAAACAATATTATTATATTATATATCTGCTTGATTCACAATTACATACCAAAAATTGTTTTTATATTATATGTCCTCTTTATTCACACATGTGTACCAACCCGTCTTGTGGGGTTGTAACAGTCTTTCACGCATAAATTGTCTACCGTGCGATATCACCAGGTGGAGGTTAGTGAGGATAAGACGGTGAGAGTGGCCAGGCTGGTCCCTGGAAGCATGCTTCTTAACGTAAGTTTAAGGAGCCACTCACCCAAAGCAAGTGGGACTAAGGTTCCCAAGGGGGCGTGAGTGGGTGGCCCTGTAGTCAAACTCTATAAAAGCAATAGTGTAAAAACGAGGTAATAGTTAAAGAAATGCCCCGTTGTTGAGGTGTTGTGCTATGGAGGAACACTGATGAATTTGTCAGCATCCTGCATCAAATTTTGAAGACTTACTTCGTCAAGGTTCTCCTCCCGTCTAATTACCTATCTTCAGCTCGGCGCCCCTGCTTGCGTTAAAGGTATGGCTGTCTCAGGCTGTGCTAAATATCCCCCAGTCACGGCTGAGTCTGGCATGAAGAAACCGGAATCGGGCACCTGAGCCACACCTCGCTTTAGTATCAGGCAATGCCCAGCTTACGTGGCATGCGTTGATACCGGGAGATCGGCCTCTACGCAAGGCCAGGCATACTAGCGTCGGCGTGCATTTCTGTAGATCCATGCAACTCCTCCTCTGCACAAGTGTCTAACTGGAGGTTGTAGTTATGGGACACATAGTTCAGATGGCACAAAGTCTGGTCAGAACGCCATGACCAATAAGCATGGCGTGTTGGATAAGGTTGGAAGGTAAACAATATCTATTCCATATCACTCAAATTGAACATGAAAATCCTATTGTTTTAATTATGGCTCTACTAGATATTGGACCTGTACGATTATGAAGGCATGTGAATAGAAACTGCTCATAGGCAGAAATGTGTTCTTTAAAGTGCTGCTCAGCTAGAATGTCTACTAACTGTATGATGATCTTGTGCGTTGTCTTAACTGCATACAGTCATTAGTAGGGTGGCAACCAGGGTGGGTGGCGGGCGGTCGGTTCATGTACACCCAGCGTTGCTATTTGTTAAGGAGTATTCTACTGTTTCCAGTTTGAGGTGTTAATTTCTCTATAATCGACCAGTGTAGGTCTGTGTCTTTGTGGTTTTTCTCCAGGAAGTGTGCTGTAAGTTTAGTTGCTGTTTTTACACCTTACAGTAGTCCTGTGTTCGCTAATAAAATTTTTGATTTTACTGGTAGTTATGCCAATGTACCGGAGGCCATAGCGACAAGAGATGATGTATATCACGTTACTTCTGTTGCAGTTAGTATGCACTCTCTGTTCCCAGGGCATTGTTAGCCCTATGTCAATCGTTTTTATGTAAGAAATGAGATGGCAAACTGAACAATTACCACATGGGAAGTGTCCTTTAACAGGGGGAAGATCCCATAGAATGATATGGCGATCCGTGTTCCCCTGTAGACTGTTACTGTGCACCAGCCTATCTCTGAAGCTTCTATTTCTCTTGAAAGAGAAGAGGGGTTTGCCAAACGCTAGTTGGTTTGACATTAAAATATACCAGTGTTTGTTTATAGTGCGTTTGATCATGTCTGAAGAGGAGTTATTTGTCAGTGATTTAGGGTCCGTTTTGGCATTAGTTTCAAGTAGAGCCTATCTAGGGATCTTACGTGCTCTTTTTTGTGCGTTGGAAATGATCCGATGTGGATATTCACGTTCTTTCAGTTTTTTTAGAGTAATTGTTGGCATCCCTTTTGTATTTGTGTATGCTAGAGCAGTTACGTCTGAGGCATAAAAATTGGCCTACTGGTACGTTTTTTTCTCAGTGCTTGTGTGAGAGCACTCATCTCCAGTCTTGTTCCAGTAGGAGGTCCTTGATAACTTGTAGACTTTCTTCCTGTGGACTGCTTGTGTATAATGCCTCCACATCGAGACATAATAATGTCTAGTTAGCAGGGTCGTATTCTACTTCTTGTAGTATAGTCAATAGGTGTTTGGTGTCTTTAATGTAGGATCTGGCCTGTGTTACCAACAGTCTCAGGAACCAGTCTCTGTATTGGGATAGTGGTTCTAGTACTGAACCTATGCCAGACACGATGCGTCTTCCAGGTTGGGGCATCCTTCCATTGTAGATTTTTGAGGTTGTATAAAAGCAGTGTTCTAGGTTCAGTTGTAATAAGAATTTTTTTTTTCTTTTTTAGTTATCCAACCCTTTTCGCTTGCCTACACCACTAGGCTATTAATCCTCTTCTGTATCCGGGTGTTGGGGTCTGCAGGGATGCTGGTGTAATTTCTATTGTCATGTAGCAGGGTTAGTCAAGCTTGTCTATAGTCTTCTTTGTTCTGTATGACAATTGCACCGCCCTTGTCTGCTGGTTTGATCACTAGATGGTCCTTCCTACTGAGGGCGTCCAGTGCTCCGGTCTCGTTTCTTGACAGTATGTGGTTTTGTTAGGCCTATGTGCCTCTATGTTCTTTATAACCGCTTCTTCGAAGGCCCATACTTTCGGGGGTATTGTTGTGGGTGGGGGTTGAATGTGGATGTTTTCTTCAAGTTGGTATGACCATCAACTGGGTCCACCATGGGGTTGTCTTCAAAGAAGACTTTTATGCTGATTTTTCTGAAACATTCTGCCAGTTCACATCTAATCTTGAATTTGTCCAGATCTGTGGTGGGGACAAACCCCAGTCCTTTATTCAAAACTGCTAGTTCATCTCTTGTCAGTTCTTCATTGGAAAGATTGACAATCATATTCATTGGTTGCTCTGGCCTGGTTGTTTTAGGTCCTGGGTCCAGCACCATGTGTTGGCTGCTTCCGTTTCTTTATTGTTCCATTGGATGGGTCTTCCTCCTCTTCGTCCTCATCTCCCTCTCCTGCTGCCTTTCCCTAAAAATGTTTGTTGAGTTGGAAAAAAAGGTACTTGTTGTGGTGGTGGAGGGCCTGGGAGCAGTTGAGATCTGAAATTTCCTGGCCAAAACATCATCTGTGGTTGCTGGTAGGTGGCATTAAAATAGCCTCCTCTTTCTTGTCTGCGTCTTCCCCTCCTGTTTCTATTGGTGTGAACCTGATGATGAAGCAAGCCGCTACTAGGGGTGAGGGTTATATAAAGAAAAGAGTCACTTTTCCCTTCCCACTCATATAGTGGGTGTGTCAGTTTGTGGCGTACCACGAGTCCTATAAGTAGCCTTCAAGGAGTTGATTTTCGCTCCAGAAGGGATACCTTTTTTTCTGATGTTAATACAGCTCCTCATCTACACCAGTGCCCACCACCCTCACTGTGGCTGGATCGTGTGCTTCCGCTAGAGCATCTAATATCCCTGTGACAATCCCCGAAACACCTTCTGGTATGTCATTTACTGTAGCACCAGCATTCAAAAGGTCTACAGTTATATCGGTCATCTTTGCACTGCCTCAGTACCACATTACAAACCCCATTTACTCCAATAGCACTCACTCCATGGTCACAGCTTCCATGGCTGACCCTAATCGCAACTGGTGCTTAATGTAAGGATGCAGAAAGGGGAAGAGGAGGACGGTGACATTCCAATAGTAGTTTTTGGGGCTGAAATTGAAGTGTTATCCCCAGATGACATAGACCAGTCACTGACAGCTGAGGGATGTAATGCACAAAGCTGTGGTGAAAGCACAAATACACAGTCTTTGCAAATGTTGGCACAGCAGTTACCTGCAATGCAGATAAGTAACATCATCATCATCTTCGTTAACTTAAGGAAATCAGCAGTGACTGTTGTTAGGGAGAAACGGATGTCAGTGACAACATTGCACACCTCGTCCGTACAGCAACAAGAGTGCAGGTCTGCTGTTATGTATGGGATCAAGATGCGTAATGACACAAAGTCTACACAACAACAGCTTCTGCTGGACTTGGTAGAGGCCAATAGGAGGTTCCTTTGACATATGACTGATGCTGTCCTGTAGGTTATAGAGGGAGATGTTGCCATCTTGGCACCACTGGTGGACATACCTGTGCCCTTCTACTGGGCAATTTATGGCAATTGCCCACCACACATTGACTTGGACTGGACAGTCATACAGCCAGCCACCTTCCTCTACCTTTTCCCCATCCTCCCAGCAGGTCTCCCCTGTCAGGTCGCAGAGAAATCCTGTGCACACATTACTTGGGCAAGCTATACCACTGCCAAAAACAGGGCAGTTGTGGGTTAAATATTTTCATTTGTTATTAGTATATTTTAGGGGTTAGATGGATAGCAGGTGCTGGGGGATGTACGTGCCAGGGACAAGAGGTAGTTGGGGATTTGGTGGCAGGTGGGACTGCGCTAGGTTATTGTAATGAATGTGCTTTTCATTAAAAGGACACACCCAAACCCTGCACTCCCACTTTGGAGGCAAATATACCACCGCACCTTTAAATAATACACTTTGAGCAGCACTCCCTAAAGACGAGGAAAGGACGCAGCACTCCCTTTAGGCAAGGCAAGAAAACAAATTCAGGTGCATTTATACTTTGAGCAGCACTCCCTAAAGACGAGGAAAGGATGCAGCGCTCCCTTTAGGTGAGGCAAGAAAACAAATTCATGTGCATTTAAAATAACACACACAAGTTTATTAATGAACGGTAGGCCAAATATATCAGTAAATGCAGATTCCCAAATGTCAAGTGACTCAAATGAACAATTGAATATAAAATGCAGTATATACAAGTAGCAAAGAGTAGAAAATATATACAAAATGGTTAGGAACACCTCACAGATTGAATCTGCATCATCCTTGCCAACTCAAGCTGGGGAATCCCTACAATAGCCCAGGAAAGAGTTCAATCAGGACACCTCTACAGCAATATTTCTATTCTGTGGTGAACTTCCACCTGGCCCCGAAGGCTCCCAGCTTTAATACCATTACTAAACGTAAGACGAAGCTTCTAGAAAACCTCGTCCCCTTCTCATGAGAAAGAACCGAGCTGGCTGTACCAGTCTGCGTCAAGGCCAATACGGAGGCTGGCCAAGCTCCCGTATTTTGACTTCGAGGCAGAGTTGTACATTAAACAGAAGCAATTGCTCAGAAAAACAGAAAGACCTTGAATGTGAATAACCAAAACATCTTGCAAGCACTGCTATGCACGCAGAAAAACTGCAGCAAGGCACAGCCAAGGAAAAAGGATGACATGAGGCTATGTCAAAGCCAATAGTAAGCACTTATAATTCTCATAACCCAAACAACTTGCAAGCACTGCTGTGCACGCAGAAGCAAGGCAAAGTCAGAAAACAAGATGACATTAGGCCTTGTCAAAGCCAATAGTACTGTTCTACTCCGTGACAGCTTCCACTAAAAGACAGCAAGATTACAAGACATAAGAGAAGCAGGCATATGCAGGACCGTCCAACATTAAGGCTAGGGTAAAATAACACAATAAAAGTCAGTTCAATTAAAATGGTGGTAGTCGAAGGTCATTATAGGGTGCCAAACCACAAGAGTGGCTCTTTCATTACATTCCACCCCATGACCTTCGACTATCATCACTTACATATATCAAAAATTGAACCTCTTAATTAAAAATACAACTACAAGTGAAAAACTGCATTTCCTAAATACATGTTGAAGCAGTAACTCGTGCTGAACTGAAAGCACAAGTATAATACTGTGAAATCATAAAAGCATGTAATAATAATTTCAAAGCATGTAGAAATAGCACAAAATGGAGTCAGTTATGTAAAACGGAGTTAATGGTCAATACATCTTTCTCTCACTTATAACATTTCATCTCTTGACCAATGACTTCTATAACATATCGGTCTAAAATCAACTACTTGGGGACAAAGCATAGACAAGAGATTAGGCACACACTGAATGCAACAACATAAAGATACCAGAATACATATTGTTAATGCTATCCCACCTAGAACAGGGCGAAGTTTACCAAAATCTGGCAACAACCCAAATAACCAATCCGCCATCCCTTTTCTACATCCTGCTTGACATCTTTAGCTAACTTGTGTAAAGCATCAATGTGGGATTGAATTGACTTAGAATGATCTGAAAGATTAAAGCAACACATTCCCTCAAAGTCTGAACATCCATGATCAGGCTTCAGAAGTAAATAATCAATAGCAGCTCTATTCTGTAATATGGCTTTCCTTGCCCCCCATACATCTAATAATAATTCTGCTAAAGCAATCGAAGTATGATTACTGTTTTTCACCATTAAACATGCCAATCTACTAATAGTTCTAGAGTTATAAATGGCTAGGCCTAGAATTCCTACTAATGAAGCAGCTAAACTAATATATTCAGATTTGGATAACAAATGAACTTCAGAGTCACAATGTTCACTAAGCTGAACAGCTTCTCTCGTATTTCGGGCATGTGATTCTGGATCTAATGGAAACATCATCAGACCTAATCTAGTGAAGGCACATGGTCGTCCTGTGATATTCGCTGGAATATAAGTATAAGTAATGTTACCACATGAGAATAGCCATCCTACAGGCAGTTTGACATGCCTGAAATGACTAGCAGCAGATACTACGTGTTTGCACACCATGTGGTTTTGCACATTCTCACAAACTTTGTCATTTCAATGTTTACACAAAGTTTCTTCTTGCCATGTCATTGGAGGTTGAGTACTGTCAAGTCGTATTTGAGCACATTTACCAATGGTAACGGGTTGCAGGACATATTATAGCAAACATCACCATTGGATATGTTAAACGTAATCACTCTGGTTAAATTCTTCCAGTCATTGTCAGTAGTTTCCGGACGAAATCGGTAAAACTCATATGGTGATAAATTAGATCTTACATCATGTTCCTCCACTGCCCCGTCGGCATTTGTAACATTGAAAGTCTGCAAGAGCACTGCAACAGGGGTAGGTATAGCTACAAGGCACGTGGAAATGATATCCATGGTGCTCTTCATGTTGGACATGCAGAAGTACGATCTGTTGAGGACGGTCTGTGTAAGATTAGACCACACGTTATCAGGTCGCGTTAGCAGCGCTGTCAGTCTGCGTGGTCTGCTGGCCACTTCGGGGTAAGGGGCTCCTCGCCCCCCCCCAGCCCCACACGACCACACCAGCACCAGCGAGCGCAAGCAGAGCACCGACACGCCATACTGTGATCTAAAAGAACAGAAACAAAACAGGTATTATTCATTCTTGTAAATAACATTTATCAGCAGGCCCATGTTCCCATTTTTCCTGCCCTGGCTTCATGATCAAAAGGAAATTGTCCCTTCCAGTTGCAATGATTTCTGCCGGTTCAGGGTGACTATTTGGAGAATCTACCTACACTTTGGCTCCTGGGTTCTTATCAGTTGAGCCAAACCCTCCTTCCCCACGTACAGTGAGGAGGACTGGGCCAGTCCCTTTCTTAACTACCCCTCTGTACACTGGCATGATCCCCATTTGAGCAACTCTGTCTCCAGATTGTATTATTAAATCTGCATCACCACTGTTAAGTAGGATGACTTTGATTTGACCTTGATAGTCTGGATCAATGACTCCTCCCAGCACTTGGATGCCCTTTAGAGCCAATCCAGATCGAGGGGCAATTAAACCGAAGTGCTCCGGGGGTATCTGAATTCCCACTCCTGTCTCAATGAGTGTAATATTTCTTGGTTTCAGTCTGTACAGTTTCAAAGCATGCGGGTCAAGACCTGCAGCCTCCGGTGTTGCCCGGTACGGGGCCAAAGCTCCAGGAGCTGTGTCCCAGTAAAGAATGTATTGGTGGCTGTTAGATTTGGGGGTCTCTGGTTGGCACAGGTTGGTACTTGTGACAAGCAGGGACCCTCTCCTCTAGTCAGGACAAGGGGATTACCCTCTCAAAATAACCCCTGCTCACCCTCTAGGTAGCTTGGCGCGAGCAGTCAAGGCTTATTTCAGAGGCGTTGTAGGTTAAGCATTTGTGACCACATACAGTAACTTAGTGACAACACCACAAATGGACACCACGCTCGTATTATATCAAAAATAGTTTAGCTTTTATGTAAGACTTAGCACAAGCCCATATGACGACAAAAATATTCCACAATACTGTCAGCAATAACGAGTTCTGGTTTTAAGAAGGCTTATCTTAGAGTTCTGTGCGCTCCGCACCCTTTGTCTGGCTCTCCTGGTGATGAAAAGCCCCAGAAGAGTCTAACCGGCGCAGCGGACGCTTCGGTCCGATGTGCACACAAATGCAGGGCGAGTTGTTCACAGTACCTTAATTGGATGTGTCCGGCACGGACGGGACGATGTAAAAGAAAGTGTTGTACGCGGCAATGTCCTCCTGTCACGGTGCGAGCTACGGCTCGTAGACGTCCTCAGTGCAGGTCGGTTGTAACTCAGAGCCGTGTTGTTGGAGGGGATGGTGCCTGGTGCGGTACGATCTTTTTACGTTGCGGCGTACGAGCCATACCTTGGGAGTGGGCGCTTGTCAGTCCTTAAGCGTGGGGCGAGGCGGCCAGTACGACTCGGATGGGCGAAGCGTACTCCACCTGTCAGCGCGATTGCAGGTTTGACACCCGCAGCAGGGTGCGCGGTGATCAGTGCGGCTCGAAGGGGGTGAAACGAAGTGCGGTGCGTGGTCCCCCTGTCACGGTGCGAGCTACGGCTCGTTGACGGCGCTTGTGCGGGTCGTTGGGCTCAGAGTCACGTTGCTTGAGGCAGACAGCTTGGCACGGGGTTTCACAGAGTTCGAGTAGATCCTATGAGGCGCACACAGCTCCCTGCCTCAGCGCTACAGGGAAAACAGCGTTTCCAGCAGCTCTCCTCAAGGCGGGTGAAGTCCACTGGTCCTGGGACTTCGTTCAGGAGGCAAGCTCACTCACAAGCCCTTGGAGATCTTTGGCACAAGTTAAAAATAAAGTCTTTTGAGTCTTTCTCCTCTCCTTCAGCAGCAAGGCAACCACTGCAGGCCAATCCCCCAGGTCAGGGACAGTATTCTTCCTTCAGCTTTCCCAGTTCCTTCTTTTCCAGCAGAGGTTTCTTCTTTGCAAATCTGGATCTAATTTCTTGGGAGCAGGCTCCCAATACTTATACCCCTAATTCCTTTGTCTCTCTGGGGTAGAGGGGCCTATGCCCAGCCAGAACCAGTTCCTGAGCACTTTGTTGACATGTCTCTGACTTTCTATTCAGGGTGCAGGGCAGAGACATCAGACGCTCCACAGGAGGTGGAGCCAGCATTGTGGTGGCAGAGCACAGCCCTATTCAGAGTCCAGGTGTACTCCTCCCACCCATCTGGATGTAAATCTCTCTGTTCACCACCAGGCTACCTATCCCTGCCCTCTGGTATCCCCGAGCCCTGTCACTCACAGAAACCAGACAGCAGATACACATCATAGCAGAGGCGGGCTGAAATGGTTAGGCAAGCAAATACCAGCTTTCTAAAAGTGGTATTTGCAAACACAGAATATTAAAATAAACTTTACTAAAAGATGTACTTTATTATTCTGAGTTCAGGCATACTAAATTCGAGTTTCGACCATGTTCCCTGGGTCTGTTAGGATCATAGAATGTAATAATTCTAACAGCCCATTCTGGCCTATGAGAACAGGTAGCCTTGCAATGGTGAAAAACGAAAATGGCTGTAATTCACTATTAGGACTTGCCACACACATCAGGGCTTGTCCTACCTTATGCTTACAATGCACCCTGCCCTTGGGCCTACCATAGGGGTGACTCACATGAAGTAAAGGGAAGGTTTAGGGACTGGCAAGCGGGTGCACTTGCCCAGTCAGCATGACAGTACCAGACTACACGCAGGTTCTGCAATGGCAGACCTTAGACACATTTTACAAGGCTGCTTCTGTGGGTGGCACAACCAGTGCTGCAAGCCCACTAGCAGCATTTGGATTTACACGCCCTAAGCACTCCTGGTGCACTGTACTAGGGTCTGACAGTAAACCAAATAAGCCAATCATGGAATCCAATCAATATAGCAATTTACACAGGGAGCACTTGCACTGTGGCACTGGTTGGCAGTGGCACAGTGTTCTGTGCAGCTAACACCAGCAAAACATATGAGGCACAGCAACAAAAAGTGGAAGGGAGACTCACGCCATGGTGCCAGGTCTAACAGTGGTCACATGAGGCTGAATCTGCAAAGCTGGAGTTAACATTCGCATTAAAGGTGTTTCTGCGTTTGCTAAAGGTCTATTATTTAATATCTGCAATGCGTCACTCAAATGATCTCTCCAATCTTTCAAAGAGCCATCAGACAACTTTCTCAATTGGTCTTTCAACAATTCATTCATGCGCTCAATTAAACCTGCAGCCTGTGGTTAATATGGGATATGAAAGAACCACTCAATATTGTGTTGTACACAACATTCCTGCACCAATCTGCCTTTGAAATGAGACCCATTGTCACTTTGGATCTGTAATGGAATTCCATAATACAAAATCAACAAGTCTAACATTTTCAATTTATTTACCTGAGTAGCACGTTTACATGGAAATGCGATCAAATATCCAGAGTATGTATCCACAGCCGTGCACACATATTGACATCCTCGACTAGTTGGCAGAGGCCCGATATAATCAATCTGCCAAATCTGTGCTGGTAATTTTCCTCTACCTAGCTGTCCTCTCACTATCTGTGGGACTGATCTATTTCGGGCATGCTGACAAACAGGACACTGCAAAATCACAGTTTTAATCAAATGTAGGGGAATGTCTATCCCTCTATTCTCTGCCCACCTGCTAGTAATCTGTTCTCCAAAGTGTCCGCATTTCTAATGTGCCCACTTCGCAATTCCAACCAGGTCAGAATCCTGCTTTGCCACCTCGGCCTCTGAAATCTTAGCTTTTCTATCTGTGAGAGAATTAAACCAGCAGTCAAGTGAGTCGGTGGAGCAATGAGCATCTACATGATACACAGTAACTGTTCTTGGTCCAGATCTCTCTCCACAATTCCTGACCCCACACTTCCTTTGCATTTATCTTCCAATTATGAGCATGCCATGTGGGAAGCCAAGTTGCTAGCCCATTGGCAGTAAACCACAAATCGGTGTAAATATGACATTTTCCTGGCAATTCTTGTTTCACTGCTTGGTACACAGTGTATAGTTCTGCGAACTGACTACTCTTTCCTTCTCCAGTAGTGGTCAACAATTTCTGGGTCACAGGATTGTATGACACCGCCTTCCAGTGCCTCTTAGCCCCTACATAACCGGCTGTACCATCAGTAAACCACACATGCGTCTTGTCCTCCACAGACAATTCGCTAAATGGCTTACGCCACTTTACAGGAGACTCCTGTATTTCAGGTACATCATGCAACACCTCTGTCTCTGCCATTGGCGCCTGCGCCACCTGCTCATGCAACGCCGCGGTGCCTTTGGGACCTACACGGGAACTATCCTGTATATACCACTTCCATTTGATTATGCTGGCTTCCTGCGCATGTCCATATCTGTGAGTCTTGCGGGAACTCATCACCCACTACAATTTTGGAATTTCAGATCTCAAAATTACATCGTGCCCTAGGGTCAATTGCTCAGTATCCACCAGAGCCCAATAGCATGCAAGCAACTGTTTTTCAAAGGGGGTGTACCTCTCTCCAGCTTCCGGCAATTTCTTTGTCCAAAACCCTAAAGGTTCTTCCATTCTTCCCTGCTTCTGCCACAAACTCCAATTAGCATATGGTCCTTGTACTGTCACATTCAGCTCAACATCCCCCTCCCTTACTGGCCACAAATCCAAAGCGTGCTGTATACCCTCTTTTGCTAATTCAAATTCAATCTGCTGTTGCTCTCCCCATTCAAAAGCATTTTTCTTTCGCGTAACTTTGTACAAAGGGGCCAAAATCGGACTCAAGTGAGGGATGTGCTGTCTCCAAAAAGCAAACAAACCAATGAACCTCTGGGCTTCCTTTCTGTTTCGGGGCACTGCAAATTCTCTGATCTTTTGTTTCACTTGGGGCACCATCTCTCTATGTCCCTGATGCCACTGAATACCCCAAAACTTCACACTTTGAGAGGGTCCTTGTAATTTGACGGGATTTATCTCCCATCCCTTGCTCTGCAAATGCTCCACAATCCTGTCTATTTGAGTCTGCACTTGTTCTTGTATCTCTCCATGTATAATCACGTCATCAATGTAATGGCAAAGCTGTACCCCAGGAATAACTGACACCTCATCCAAATGTTCTGCCACCAGCCGGTGACAGATCGTAGGCCTATGTAAGTACCCTTGTGGCAAATATTTAAATGAGAAACTGATTTGCTCTTGACATTCAGGGGCAATTGGTATTGAAAAGAAAGCATTGGTAATGTCAACAGTCCCATACCAAGTCCCAGTGTGCTTCTGTATTTTCTCAATTAAAGTAACTGTGTCTGGGACAGCAACAGTCAAAGGAACTGTATCCTTCACGATAATCAACTGTCATGCGCCAAGTATTGTCACTTTTGCGAACAGGCCACACAGGGTTATTCCAAATGGTAGTAACCGGAGTCACCACCCCTGCCACTATCAAGTCCTGTATGCTTGCACTGATCTCTTCATGCCCTCCTGGAATTCTGTATTGTTTCAAATGAATTACCTTAGTAGCCTGAGGCACCTTCACTGGGGGAATTTTCAAGTGACCCACCCTTACACGCCAACTGAAATGTACTTCTATGATCCAAATTGATGGTACCCATCCTCCAAATACAAAGTCATTCTCTTCAAGATATCAATTCCAATAATATATTCAGATAGGTGCACAATCAATACAGTGTACTCTCTTTTTGGTATTCTTCCTATTTTCATTTGGACCTTTGTCCGCACTGCTGGTGTCTCTTGTAATTGTGAAATACTGTCCTTTAGACTTTCTAGGATTACCGTATATCAAAGTGGCCTCCACTCTGGTATCCACTAGGGCTCGGGCCCTCTGAAAAATTATGATGTTTCCAATGAATTTCTATGTCAACATAAGGTCTATTGTCTTTGCGAGTCCATCTCTGTACTGGAGCTTGACCTATTTCCTAATCTGCTTTGTATCTGTGAACCTTTGCCCAAGTCAAATCCGGGTACAATTTTTCATATCCTCGAGGGAGAAAATCCTCCTCCCTCGGGTTCTCAGTGAGCCAGTCGCTTTATAAATCTATCCCTTCCTGCCTGCTTGAGCAGGCAGGTCTCTCCCCCTCCTTCTCCCTGTCCACATTCTCATCTGACTGTCTCTGCGTTTTATTTACTCTCCTGCTCCCTTCCTTCTTATCCAAACCTCTTTTCCGGTAAATCTCCCACAGATATTTAGGTGCCGATTCCGATCCGTTAAAATAAATTTGCGTACGACTCGTATCCGTATATTTTCACGTACGAATCGTACAAGTCCCGTGCAACCGGCGAAGTACGATTCGTACGTGAAAAATACATACGAATCACTTCGGGAAAAGGGTACGAGAGGGCGCCGGACTGTTTTACGTACTAATCGTAAAACTGAAGTCCGAGCGCGCAAGTACGATCCGTACCACCCGTCCGAATACACAACCGCATGCAAAAGGCCCCGTACGGAGCAAACGCAGTACCACTCCTGTACCCGGGTAAACTAATGCCCGGGATACGAGTCGTACAGCCCCCCCTCCCCCCGCATATGTCAGCACCGTACCCCCGTATGTCAGCACCGTACCCTCCCATGTCTGCACTGTACCCCAGCCCCGTACCTGTACGCACCATACCCCAGCCCCGTACCCCAGCACCGTACCTGTACGCACCGTACCCCATCACCGTACCCCAGCCCCGTACCTGTACGCACCGTACCCCAGCCCCGTACCTGTACGCACCGTACCCCAGGCCCGTACTTGGACACACCGTACCCCAGGCCCGTACTCCAGCCCCGTACATGTACGCACCGTACACCAGGCCCGTACCCCAGCCCCGTACCTGTACGCACCGTACCCCAGGCCCGTACCCCAGCACCGTACCTGTATGCACCGTACCCCAACACCATACCCCAGCACCCTCACCCATCATCGCGTTTTTACGGACTGTGAGGTAATCCCCGACCACCCAAAACCAGTGTCTTCCCCCCCCCCCCCTGTATTGTTCCCCCTCCAAGGTTCTCCCTTCCAGGGTACAACATACGGAAAACGATCTACAGCGTCCGTGACAACGGAGACCCCGCCCCTCTCTTTATTACAGGAACCAATCCAGAACCACAGCGGACCGGAAGGACTACCCCGTGACCCTGGAAGTCCCTCCTCCATACTGCCGGCCAGCCAGAGAAAAGACGGAAGGAAGGATTCAGCGGGCGTCGGAGTATCGTGGCAGGAGGTTTCGACTGGAGGTGCGGAGAACGGTGAAGGCGGTGGCGGAGAAACCGAAGAGTGGTCCGAAGAGTGGTGGACTCCTACGGAGGTGGCTGAAGAGCGGCCGTAACTCGGAGGAGAGTTACGGCGGAGCGCGTGAGTACCAGTTACCATCTTTATAGCACGCTAGATGCTCTGTGTAAATAGTGTAAACTCCCGTGTAAATGCCCCTCTCCCCTAGACACGTACTTTTCACCAGACAGAACCCGTCTAAATCATATACAGCACCGTGCACTTTGGAAATATTGTCCCCCACGCCCCATTCCGAGCACCCTCTTTTCTCTTTGTCAGCTCCGCCCCGTCTCCCTTCTCTCCCCTTTGCCCTCACGGTCACTTCTTCGCTTTTCTCACCCCTGGTTATGGTTACGGTTTCTACCAACGAACCTCAGTAGGACTAACGGCTCCTTTTCTCTCTCTTACTGCCCTCCGAGGAATCGTCCCCGCCGGGTGCCGAAGTCGACGTCAACGAACCAAAGGGCCTGGGGCCCCACAAAGACGGGAACAGAGGAAGAACCCAACTCGGAGTGCCGTCCGTCTCCCGACTTGAGGCCTTTCTGGGACCCCTTCGTTTCTATACTACCTGACTTGTGTACAATAAAAAAGTCAATATTGCCCATTATATCCGGCCTCCTTGCCTGCTTTTCCAGTCCGCCTACAGCCCACGATCACACGGACCTTACAACAACATTGCAGATAGAGCACGGTACACCAACATCGCGTATGTATGCACCTTACCTACGCGAAAAAGACTCGTACTGAACCAGGACACTGTAAAACAGCACAAGGAGGGTCAATTCGACTCGCACAACACCACGAAACACTTCTACATGAGAAAATACATCTCAATGACTGACCTGGCACATCTAAACAGGCAAACAGAGGCCCAAACTCACAACCACCTCTTATAACACACCCACCAAAATTTCAAACCCAGCCACACCCACAAATGGACCAATAAAAAGGGCCCACACACACAAACCATGAGCCTTTGCAACAGACCCACTGCTGCCAGACCCCACAGACAAACAACTGCACCCATACACCTTAACTTACACACCTTCGCACAACCTCCTTCACAAAGACCCCCTCTTCACATTCAGACCCACACCGTCACATTCACACCCACACACCCACAACCATCCACACCCACACCATGCCCACAGACAAGAATCCAAAGTTCGCAAGGGAGGAGCTGGACATCCTTGTCAATGAAGTCATCAGAGTCGAGCCACAGCTCTTTGGAACATTGGTCAGACAGACCAGCATAGCTGAAAAATCACGCATGTGGCAGAGGATCGTCGATAGGATGAATGCTGTTGCGCCCATCAGAAGGACCAGGCATGAATGCCAAGCCAGGTGGTACGATCTGCAGAGGGCAGTCAAGCGCAAAATGAACGAGGACTACACCCAGAGCAACATCACTGGAGGTGGGCTGCCCCGCAGACCGGTACATTACCATCCTTGGGAGGAGAAGGTGATGGCCCTGCTTCCGCCGGTGGGAGTACACGGAGTCGCAGAGCCTGGTGAGTACACAAACAACTTACATAACATGGGGGTAATGGCTTCCACACCCCAAATACACCAAATGCACGCAACTACCCCCAAGCCCTCACCGGACACAACCACACTCAAAAACAACGCTCATGCCACTAACATGTCCATGCCCCATTCACAAAGCAAGGCCATGTATGTCCCAGGCTACACGAACCACAAACCCAAGACTGGATGTCCGGGATGCTGGGAGGCTGGGGCTCACAAAACACATTGTGCAACTCAGAAGCAGACACCATTGCCCTCAGCCCATATGGCCCAGGTACAGACCCATGCACCATGCCCAATGCACAGGGACTGGCTAAGTACTGACAAGGTAACTGACACTTGGCCCTGCTGTATGCAGCACAAGGCCCTCCTGTGACCACTGTACACTCAAACACCAACTCCACAAGCTCAGATATCTAGCACAGGAACTCACACTCACTGTCATGCCAGCATGCACCATGAGGGGACAGACACATCACCTGGGAGACCCAATGCCAACTCACACTACACCCAACAGCAGGCCCTGCCACACACACCCCCCTTACACAAGCACACACCCCCGGGGCAGGCAATGGATTTACCCACTCTCACAATGGACATGTGACACAACAAGATCAATTCATAGCCTAATAAGCATCCTAGACAAAAATCGACAGGTCAAACACTCAGGAGAACATATCAATCTGTCCCCCGCAACATACCCATCCCCAAGTGGACATTGAGAGGAATGCTAGGCACATCCAACTACCTGGAGGAACTGTGCCAACTTGAACATGTATGAAACATGTATGTGGCATGAAACAGCATTAACATTGTCTCTCTCTCACACACAGGGCAACGTCATGGATCTCCCCCCAACAATGGGGGGGAAGAATCACAGTCCCAGGCTCGGCGTGAAGATGATCCCACCGGCAGCGACGACTCTCACCACTCCGTGGATGACCCCAACCAACCTGGATCCTCTGGTGCCCAAGCCCCTGCAGCACCTGCATCAGGTACATCTGTGCCAACCACTCCCCCCACTCCTGCCACATCCCAGGAGACACACAGGAGCCCTGCTCGCACTGAACAACAGAGCCAGTCTGACCAGGAGGGACAAGGTTCTCCGGGGACCCAGGAGGAGGCAGGCAACCCCGCAAATGCCATCCCTCAGGGGTTCCGTAGACCCGATGTGCCCACAACGGCAGGCCAGGCTCTTGTGGGCAGGGGTGGTGGGAGTGGAGGCAGGCGGAGGCGCGAACCTGACCAGCCAGCTGAGGGAACCGGTATGTCACACATACGCCACATCCTGGACACATACCGGCTTGACACCAGGGGCATCAGCCAGGTAGTGGCGACCCTCAACTAGATGAAGAACCTGCAGGCCAAGCAATATGCCAGTCAACAACAACACCAAGGACGGATGGAGGCAAGACTGGCTGAGCTCCTGGCAGTGCAAACGGACATGAGCCGTTCACTCCGTCGGATTGCCGAAAACATGGGCAACCCTCCCTGTGCCCCCAGGCGAAGACCACCACCAGCCACAGGGAGGGAGGAGGAGGAGGAATCGTCCGACGGAGCGTCATAAACATCGTCAAGGCCTGCATCTGAGGGTCCCGCGAGGAAGGTGGGTCGTCCACGGAAAAGACCGTGAGAGGCAGCGGACCATCCACATCTCCCAGGTCACCTGGCCTGGCAACTGGCCCTCTGGCGCAACAGCAGCACCTCATCCAATGACATTCTCTGCCACATGGACTTGCTGGTCACAGTCTGGCCAATGATGACCAACACTGTGGTCTGGACTCTGATGACTTCAAATCCAAAGGATCCCATCTCCCCTGTGAATTTTGGATTCTATGCCCACTGTATAGCACCTATTTGTCCACACTAAACACGCCCCCCACCGAGAATAAATCTTAATTTCTTTACTTATATGTTGCAGTCATTTTGCATGAGTACACAACCTACATGTGGGGAAATGTCAAACTATGCCTGAGTGTTGAAGCCAGCCATCCATACCCTGGGATCTGAGTCTGGTACAGGACACACATGGGTCACAATGTATCATCCAATACAGACATGGAGCACAATACTCACCCGTGATGGCCTCAAGCAGCTGAGGGGGGGGCTTGCAATACTGTGCGGACAGACCAATTTGGAAGAGTATCATTAATACGTAGAGGTCATGGCTCATGTGGATGTTCATGGGGAGGGAGTACCAGGTATGTTTTGCCAGGTGGGAGAACCATGTCCTGCATGCTGGAGTACGGTGGATGTGAAGAATGGTGGCCAGGGTAAGGTTGGATGCACGGAGATGGCCCAACGGGGTGTCGGATGACAGACGTCCAAGGTTGGTTTGGGGTCTGGGGTTGTGGACTGCCTCCTGAGTGTGGGTGAGGAGTCTGATGGTCATCCTGCAGCAGACAGTGATCCTTTGCAGCTATACCTGGTGGACGATGATGTGGCTGGGGTGCCGGATGTTGAAGCTGAGGTGTGCAGATGCACCCTGCATGTGGACAAGTTTCCCTGGAGATTGGATGTACTTGCTCCGTAGAGGGTGGGGCAGTAGTTGACACGGCTGTTGTCGTGGACCTGGGGGATGGTCTGTCTTTCCTTGGAGTGGATCTATCTGGATCATGTGCATCATGCAGAGGGTGTTGCAGCCTGAGGTACAGATGCTGGTGATTAGCATGGCAAATGTGCGTGACAAATCCATGATGCACACCATCTTGTGTGCGTGGCCACTGGGTGCTTGTGCAGGGCTCTTGCGGGTGGGACACGAGCAGTTGACCCAGCTGTAAGGGGACAATCCTCAGATGATTACCTCAGTCCTTTACAAGTCCAGCCTCAGGTGGCTGATGTTCAGCCATTCATCAATGGATCTCATGCCTTCTTGAATGTTGGAACTGGCAATGGCTGCGTCTTTGGTGAGGGTGAGGAGCACCTGGCTGTCAATGGCATACGAGCTGATGATGAGGTGCTGTGCGCATGTGATGGCGGAGGGAGGGAGGGTCCAGGACACATTGAAGATTGACACGCTGAGAGATGATCCCTGGGCCATGTGCCAGATGACGCCACTATACTACATGCTGAAGGCTTGAGTCCCACTCCCATGGCCTTGCTGGTGTACGGAGCCGGTGGGGAGTAGGAGGGACATGACCTGGTTGGTGTGACAGGGCCTGGAATGCGGGGCAGCGCTGTGAAGGCAGTTGGAGTTGCACACTCATCATGCAAAGGTGTCGTGTGTGCGCTTAGGGTATGCCTGAGAGCAGGCGGTAGATTTTCGGATGGACATTGCTTGGAGGGTGGCTGCAACATCAGACTGTAGTGTGATGTGGGTCATGCAAGGACATGAGGGTCGTGCAATGTGCACGTTGCATGCGCTGACGGACCAGCCTTTGGCGCCGCGTGGCCGCAACAGTGGCACAGACAAGCTGATGACAGCCTAATGAATGGGTGGAGGGAGTAAGGGAGGAGCATCTTTGAGGTGTGTGTGTTGCCGAATCCGGCAACTTTGTGGGCCCTTGCTGCAGGGGCCGCAGCAGCAGGCGGCATGTCCTGGAAACTATGCAACAAGTTGCACACAAAGACAAGGATGTCAGAAAGGACAACTGCAACAAGCATATGTAAAGGAAGGAGTGTCCGATTTCCCATGGCACACCCAGAGACAATGGATGCACAATCACCAAAGATGACTGACACAGGATCAGGAAACTGAAGGCCGAGCTCCGCACAGGAGACACACCCTCAGCAGGTGTTGACGGCCCGTTGTGGGGACCAACATGCCCAAATACATACACAACCATGGACTTCATGCACAATAGAGATTCTAATCCATGAAGAACTGCATGCATGTTGCTAAACTACACATAGACTCATATGCACAATCTTTGACAACTATGCTAGAGTTGCCGCATGCAAAGTGGCAAGAGACCTGCATTTACAGATATGAGGCACCTTGGAGGGTGAGGAACACCTTTATTACTCCGGCTCACACCCAGGGAAATGCATCAATATGAACAGACTCACAGGTCATTTGGCTGAACATGTGGGACCCATACTGGACACCCCCTTCACAACACAGATGCTGTAAATCCATTGAACTGGCACACAAGTGAAGGGGGTGAGCCAAACACCCCCTGCTGCACACTGAGAGGCTGCAATTCCTCATTGATCCTCTTATGGGGATGTCCCACACTATGTCCACCCGTAGCATCCCGTATGTTTCAGAAGGAAGTTTTACACACATTGATGCCTTCATCAGAATCCACTATCCTATTACAGATGACTGTCATGAAGTGTGACTATCAATTCATGGGAGTCATGCAACATGTCATGTGCCCCATGGTGAGTCGACATGTATGCATAGTAACACATCGTGCACAGGAGCAGTGCCCACACATTCCAAACACCTACCACCCCCAAAATGCCTTGCAGCAATCCTTACCCAAAAAGACTTTTCACCATGTCCGTGCATGGGACGCTGATTCAGCACACGTTGCAATACTCATGAGGAATAGCTGGAGGCCAACGATGACACGAGCATACAGCATGCGCAACTACCTGGGGATGACAGACACACAAGAAGTCAGGGAAAAGATTGTCATCCGCATGCATGGTCATTTACTCGACAGGAATACGTTTGTCACCATGCTAGTGTAAAATTGAGTGTCTCACCTAAAATGTGTGGAATTACATCATCACTCGAGTGACACATCTGAACACACCTCTAAGTCACTTAGCATACAGTCAGCTGGACACACACATTGCAACACATGCCACACAAGGCTCCAAGCGTGCACAATCAGACCCAGGGACTCACCATTATGAGAAGAAGTTGCGTATGAGCTGACTCCGGATGTCCTCCTCCTCCTCCTCCTCCTCACTTGCCTCATGACCAAGCCCTTCATCCTCCACGGGTGGATGTTCCTGCTCATCCGGATCCAGGATGAGTGGCACTGTTTTCTCCACTGCCATGTTGTGCAGCATGCAGCACATGAGGAAGATTTTGCAGACCTTCACCGGTGCATATGGGAGGGACCCGCCTGTCTTGTGAAAGCACCGGAATCGGCTCTTCAGGAGGCCAAACGTCCTCTCAATCACTCGCCTGGTCTGCCCATGGGCGTTGTTGTAACAGTGATCTGCAGCTGTTCTGGGGTTGCGGAGAGGCGTCATCAGCCATGGCATGTTGGTATATCCAGAGTCCCCTACATGGAAACATCATGTAAAGAAGTGGGTCAGGAGATGCCGTAAGATACAAAGATACCGCTAAA
Source organism: Triturus cristatus (assembly GCF_964204655.1). Taxonomy (NCBI): domain Eukaryota; kingdom Metazoa; phylum Chordata; class Amphibia; order Caudata; family Salamandridae; genus Triturus; species Triturus cristatus. The sequence goes on from NC_140592.1 coordinate 779,281,666, forward strand.
CACAGGACAAACAGAGTATACCCACCAACAAGACATGCTCGTTCGTTGTGCAGCCGCAGCATCATTTGTGGCACCCTGCCACGCATCATGATGTAGGCATCGTATGCTGACCCTAGAAAACGTGCACAGACATGGGAAATTAGCATGTTAGGTAGACACACCACAAGGGCATTAATAGAGTGATAATGTTTACGGTTGCGATAGGCTACCTCCTGTGCCTGTGGTGGTACCAAAGCCACATGTGTCCCATCAATGGACCCAATTACATGGGGCATCCCTCCCAGGGCATAGAACTCACCCTTGACACCTGTCAACTGCTCACGAGTCGGAAAATGGATAAATTCATCAAGGTGCTCCAACATGGCTTCTAAAACATCATGCAGGACACGGCTGAACATAGTCTGTGACATGCCACCAACATCAGCTATGGTGAATTGAAACGTACCGTGGCAAAAAAATGTAGGGCTGCCATCACCTTCATCTTGGGGGTCAGCGCAGTAGGATACCTGTGTCGCGGTTGAAGGTGTAGTTCCAGCTTTGTGGTCAAGTTCTCAATAAACTGTTGTGAGAAGCGGTAACGTCTTATGCAGTCACGTTCCCTCATGGCACCCAGGTCTGGCATTGGTCGGGGGAGAGGCGGTGCCCTGCAGAACATTGGAATGAATAACGAAGAGTGAGTACATAACAACATCAATGTCAATAAACTGAGCACATGCTCAACTGCTACTACACACCAGGTGATACTCCTACGAAAAGCCAGCTACACCCGTTGATTGTCAAGTCTACATGACATGCCCTGAAACGAGCTGTGGGCCAGTGTAAGTGAACAGCCAGAGATATCACAGGAGTGACATACATCCACATATCTGCATTTGAAGGATGTCATCTCATACAGACAGCTGGTGGCAAGCTAGACGCACAGGTCACATGGAAGGTCGAATGTACAGATCACACACATTGCGATGAAGGGGTACACGTGAAAACTGAAAACACAGACATTGAGACAAAGCAGATATGTCCTCATGTCGAAATACCATGTTCGATGCATACAGACACACGTTACGTGGGATTCCACATGTGGCATGGTGTGCGTAGATGTGTGCCATGCCCATCTACACACCGTCACATGTTGGATGCAGCAACAGCAGATGCAGTTGGCGGTACAACAACAGCCAGCTCATGGGAACACATGACACACACATGACAGTCACATCGTGGCACGCTGGTCGTTAAATGTCAGTTATCAGTGTCCCTGTCCCTGGCATCAGGGGACATTTGCGGGTGTTGGTGACTGTGCCATACCAGTGATGCTGTGCTTGACACGTTTGTACTACATGCACACATGTGCAAAGTGTGAAGGGGAAGTGTGCCACATAGTGCCCCATCACACATGACATGTGTACACAGGTCATCACACATCTATTGTGCTTAAACATGAGGAGACATGTGCAATATCACTGTCTGACACACCTAGGCCCTGCACATGAAGGACTGCAATGACAATGACTTGATGTACAGCCTTGTGCGAGTCTGACACCTCCATTGATTACGTGTGCGCCACCTATCACCAGTGTAAGCGTGTGAAATGCCCCGTACCCACGCTCTGAGGCCGTGGGTACGGTCCGTACCACGCGTACCCCTACATCATCACTACAATGGTGGTACGGACCGTACCCACGCTCTGAGGCCGTGGGTACGGTCCGTACCACCATTGTTGTGGTGATGTAGGGGTACGCGTGGTACGGACCGACCCACGCTCTGAGGGCGTGGGTACAGTCCATACCACGCGTACCCCTACATCATCACTACAATGGTGGTACCTGGGTGTTGTTCTGACCTTCTGCGGAGTGCGCGGCGGTTTCGGTGCACCAGGTCTTAGGCTAGGAGGGCCGGGATGACACGTAGGATGGGTCCATGGCTGTCCATCGCGTACTGGTGCTCCTTCTTCACGTCGTCCTCAATTTCCCGGGCGTTTTTGGCTGCCGTAAAAAATGAGCCGTGCGGAGTGACGTAGGCACGAATCGTACTTGCTGGTCCGTAAAACGCTGCCTGACTCCGTCCGGACGTCACGTACATGATGTCCCGGATCGGAATTGTGGGTATTTTTTCGCTGCACTTAGTTTTTTACGATTCGGACGGAAATGGTATTTCTGTACGAATTGTACTTGCTGCTTTGTAAGGAGGATATCCCGGGTATGAGTCGTACGGAGAATACGCTCCGTACGACCATTCGTACCCGGGTTTTACATGATCAGAATCGACGCCTTAGTATCTATTCCATCTATCTTCTCCTTTTCCACTCCATCATTCAACAAAGCAAAAAACATATCTCTTCTAGACAGCCTATTATTGTCTGTACGAGTCTCAGACCTGGAAGCTCTTTCAGTCTTTATCCAGTCTCCCAACTCTCCTAACTCACCGACTGCCTCAACCACCTGTGCCAAAGTATTACCAGTCTGATTAATTAGCAAAGTCATCATTACTTGTTTGTATGCAGGGGGAGCTGTACAAATTGTACTGTTTTGCACAGACGCATTCAACAGCCCATCCATGAACCTATGTGCGTTGTCCAGAAAAATAGCAGTTTTCATCACCTCCTCCTAGGTTTATCACTCACTGGCCAGTCTGACTCTGTCGGGTATTTATGACTACATCCAATCACAGCCAACTGCATCAAGCTGATTTGATTATTGTCACTATAATTCCTAAATTGCTCCTGTACTGTAGAATCAGAATTGAGTGTAAAAAGTTTCACTGATCTAACATCACACCAGCAGCGCCCAGATCAAACAATCGAACCATTCACTTGAGCAGAGATTCTCCGGGCCTTTGTCGAAATCTGTCTGAAATGTCATTAATCTCCTGCTGAGTAAAATCGTCCATACTGTCCATCGAAACCCCCTGTGGGTAATTTGGACCACCCTGTCTTCCGACGATATATGAGTTGCGCCTGAATCACTTTGCGTTCCATTGACTCACCCTGCCTGCCAGCCTGATCACGCTCACCACCTTTATCACACTCTCCTCCAGAGTCTGAGAACTCTGAGGAATCCCAAATATTTCCATCCCACGTTTCAGGCTCCCAGTCAACTCCAACCTTTGCAAAAGCTAAACGTACTTTTCTCTTGTTAACCCTTCCTCTCCTTTTCCTATACTTGTATTGTGCAATACGAACTGCAGCCCTTTCTGCCACAGTCTGATAGGTTTCCAACTTATCTTGCAATAACTTATTCTGACAGGTTAACATCGTAGAGGTATTTTTGGCTTCAACAAACTGTGTCTCTAATTTTTCAAATCCACTCTGCAGCTGAACATATTTTTCATGCATTGTACGATAAGCACTTAAGAGGATCCAGCCTCTTCTTCCTAACCTAGCAAGCTCCTCTCCTTTCTTCACAGGCACTTTTTGCAAACATGCGACCAATTGTGCTGGCTCAGCATCAGCTAAACATACACTCCAATTCTCACTCAGCCGAGCACAATTAGCCCACTCATGAGCTAATACGCTATATGGGACTACCTCCCTTCCAGGTATATCAATTGGTATCTGGGAATCTGCTTTCGATTTTCTAGAAAACATGTTTATTTTCCCCTTTTAAATTCAACGTTCGAATCCTGTGAGAAAGACGCCAAGATGTAATGAATGTTCTTTACACTAAAAGGACACACCCAAACCTTGCACTCCCACTTTGGAGGCAAATATACCACTGCACCTTCAAATAAGCCACTTTGAGCAGCACTCCCTAAAGACGAGGAAAGGGTGCAGCACTCCCTTTGGGTGAGGCAAGAAAACAAATTCAGGTGCATTTAAAATAACACACACAAGTTTATTAATGAACGGTAGGCCAAATATATCAGTAAATGCAGATTCCTAAATGTCAAGTGACTAAAATGAACAATTGAAATAAAATGCAGTATATACAAGTAGCAAAGAGTAGAGAATATATACAAAATGGTTAGGAACACCTCACCGATTGAATTTGCATCATCCTTGCCAACTCGAGCTGGGGAAGCCCTTCAACAGCCCAGGAAGGAGTTCAATCAGGACTCAAATTCCATCATCTCCACAGCAATACGTCTATTCTGTGGTGAACTTCCACCTGACCCCCGAAGGCTCCCAGCTTTAATACCATTACTAAACATAAGACGAAGCTTCTAGAAAACCTCGCCCCCTTCTCACGAGAAAGAACCGAGCTGGCTGTACCAGTCTGCGTCAAGGCCAAGACGGAGGCTGGCCAAGCTCCCGTATTTTGATTTCGAGGCAGATTTGTACATTAAACAAAAGCAATCGCTCAGAAAAACTGAAAGACCTTGAATGTGAATAACCAAAACAACTTGCAAGCACTGCTATGCACGCAAAAGGATGACATGAGGCCATGTCAAAGCCAATAGTAAGCACTTCTAATTCTCATAACCCAAACAACTTGCAAGCACTGCTGTGCACGCAGAAGCAAGGCAAAGTCAGACAACAAGATGACATGAGGCCATGTCAAAGACAATAGTACTGTTCTACTCCGTGACCGCTCCCACTAAAAGACAGCAAGATTACAAGACATAAGAGAAGCAGGCATATGCAGGACCGTCCTACATTAAGGCTAGGGTAAAATAACACACTAAAGTCAATTAAAATGGTGGTAGTCAAGGGTCGAAAGTACTGTGGGTCTAATGCTTGATGTGAATGCAAACACTAATGTAACAAAAACGTCAAGAAAAACCAAAGTGATCGTATGAAACCTCAAAAGAGGATCCTACAAAAAGAAGTTAAGTTCCCATCACCCACCAGAGGTGGCTTATCATCATCTGGGAACCATGGACAATGTCATGGGTACCCACCACTGTAATGATTGTGGTGGTTACACAGTTGTCCCAGGCGTGAGTAGACGTATCGTTGTTATAGGTAGGGTGACGGTTGCAGTGCAAAAATAATAAATCAAAGTGCTATTAAAAATGGCTAACAAGACACAATAAACTTTATTCTGGCGCTGTCTTGGTGCCACTTAAAAACAGTGCATAGACAGCTTACACAAATAACTGTCAGATTTCCGGTCTACATGTTTCGGCTAGTGGACATAAGAGTCCAAGCTCTCATCAGGACCATGTTAATGCTACTGCAATGTATGTGAAAAATAAAGAAATGATTAGTTACTAGATTGGTACCCAATACAACCTGATTAGTCCTGTGTGTCACGGTGGAATTGTTACAGGCAATGGCTTGTAAAGGAAACCTAATCAAAATCAGACAAAGACAGTGGTGAACATTCTCAACTGAATCCTGTACAACATCAGCGTTAATCACTTAACCAAGCTATATACAAATTTTTAATGTGATACTAAAGTTGTATCAATACTCATTAATATATTACATGACGATAGTCAATTCGACAATCGACCCATGCACTTACCCGAGTAGTTGCGGGTACGCACCTCGCCTCACCTGGCAACCGCTCAGGAAATGAGGCACCGCTCTATAAATGAAAAGGCAAACACTATATTACTCCTATGGCCACGAACAAGTTAAATCCATAGGGGATAATGGTAATGACCAAAATGGTGCTTGACTGGGCAGTGTAAAAACAAGGCAGAGAAAATGTCTATAAACAAAGAGGTCTCCCTATTTGAATGTGCTCGAGTGTGTCATCTTACGAGCTTAGATAGGAATGGTGGATCTTAGTTTTTCATATCCTGTAGAAATTGTGAGGTCGATTATAACTTGCAAAATACGGACGAAACAGAGGCAGAAGGAGAGGACAGCCGCAGGTACACTGGAAGATAGATCAACAACCACCCAACACTCGCAGCAGGAAAGGGCAACAACAACAAGGAACGAGCTCGGACACAATGAGCTAGTTGTAAACCTGAGCACGAGAGCCCTTACATCTAACGAACAATTGGTCCTCAACAAAGGTTTGGATTTTGTTCCAACTAACGTTGGAGATTTATTCCAACTACGATGTGAAGTGGCAAGATTTTTACGTCTACATTTCTTTTTTAAAGACAAAGAACTGACAGCCCCTGAGGATTTTTCTGACAAGGACACGGGCCTGAAAATACCGTCCACTTTTAATCCTCAAGCCCATTTGACACCTGACCGAGTTAAAGTGTTTGAACAAGCAGTGATTCATGACATTACTGCTATCAGTGCCAAAAAAGGCAAAATTTATCAAAATCTATCCCAGAGTGATAAACAAGCCTTAAAGGTTTTATCAAATGATGAGACCATAACTATAAAACCCGCCGATAAAGGCGGAGCAATCGTCATCTTGCACTCTGAGGCCTACCGTACTGAGTGTTTGAGACAACTTAATGTCCCTACAGCATACACACCACTGACTGAGGATCCTACTCGCAGATTAACTAGAGAGATACAAATCCTGGTAGATGATGCCAAAGCTGCAGGTTGGATCACAGAGCAAGAATCACACTGTCTTACAACTACACATCCCGTGATGCCATACTTTTATGTCCTTCCAAAAATACATAAAAGTCAAAGGCCACCCACAGGGCGACCTATTATATCCGGCATAGGTTCCTTGTTAGAACCTCTCTCCACCTTTGTGGATGTTTTCCTCAGACCACTCGTAAAGGAAATGCCCAGTTACCTGCAAGATACTAAGGATGTCCTCAGACTGCTTCCGGAAACCAGCTATGACACAGAGACAGACCTTTTGGTCAGCTTTGATGTGGAATCCTTATATACTTGTATTCCACAAGTGGAAACTCTAGAAGCCATTGAGAGTCTCCTAGATGTGAGAGATTTGGACACCATAACACCGGTCAATTTTATAATGGAATGTGCCAGGTTGGGCATGACGGAAGACTTCTTTAAGTTCGAGGAGACAATATATTTACAAGTCTCGGGTACATCTATGGGCAGCATTTTTGCGCCCAGTCTGGCCAACCTGTATGTCCACCTTTTCGAGCAGAACAATGTACTCACTCACTCTAATCCATTCAGAGATCAGATTAAAATTTGGAAGAGATACATTGACGATATTCTGGTTGTCTGGTGGGGGTCTGTTGCCTCTTTGCTAGATTTTCATGAATGGCTGAACACTAAGAACAAGTTCTTGCGTTTCACAGTCGCTTTTGATAAAAACCGACTTCCTTTCTTGGACATAGTGATATGTCCTAATCAGGGCAGACTTGGCAGTGAACTGTATAGGAAACCCCTATCAAAAAACTCTCTCCTCAGTTTCAATAGCCATCACCCCAAATCTCTCCGGGAGAACTTACCCGTTGGTCAGTTCCTGCGTATTCGCAGAAACTGTTCCGACGTGACCACCTTTAATCATCATGCAGAGGATTTGTCCAATCAATTGAGAGATAGACAATATCCGAAACGTTTGATAAGACAGGCTTGGAAAAGAGCCTCTAACAATAATCGGGGAGCCCTTTTAGAACCCCCGGTGCCGAAGGCTCCCCTGTCTAGAATGACGTTCGTAAACACGTTTAGTACATGGTCCAACCAAGTACAAAAAACTGTGCGAAAACACTGGCGAATATTGAATGTAGGGAATGAGAATATTCCACCACACCTCTTTTCTTTCAAAAGAGGAACCAACCTCCGAGACAGTCTTATACATACTAGACCTAAAACTAAGTCTCCCATCACAATAAACACCCTATGGGATCCTCCGCCAGTACAAGGCAATTTCCCATGCGGCCAGTGCTCAGCATGTCCACAGACCCAGCCCATGAAAACAGTTGACATAGGTACAGGTATACCTTGGATTTTTAAAAACATACCAATTGCAACACAGAAAGAGTAATTTACCTGATCACCTGTCCTTGTTCTTTGCGTTATGTAGGCATGACCACACGCAAGATCAAGACACGTATTAATGAGCACAAAAGTACTATCAGGCGGAATAAACAGGCCACCAAACTTACCAATCATTTTTTGTCACTTAGACATAAACCGGAAGATTTGAGATGGGTGGTCCTGGAACAACCTTTTATTCCCACACATGTGACGGACATTAAAAATTTTTTGTTCACCAAAGAACAAAAATGGGTGTTCAAATTGAAGTGTGATCAGCTAGGCTTAAATGACGAGATCCCGTGGTTATCCATATAAGCGCATGGGTATCTGCACTGTTTTGCTTTTTCACAAGGGTTATATTTGGCTTCCCCCTGAGGCTACGATATCTCAGTGCGCTACGATGCTCTAATGAGCTGTTTCAACTTTGACTGTTTTTGATGTGACTGTGTGCCTATGGTCAGGCGAGCTAGTCATCAGGTATATGGGAGTTTGAAATACAAAGGGGATGTAGATACTCATAGGTCACTCAGGGTGCCTCATTATCACCTGTGCAACCGGTGATATCGTTATTTTTAACAATCTCTAAACAAGATGCTTCCCTCATAACCCCAGGATGCCCGAGCTTTTGCCCTATATGTCTTATATTTAGCCAGCTCTACCATGTTTCAGTCTCCAACTATAGACGTTTTTAACGTTGCTTTGATCCGTTCCTTATTTGGCACTACATTTCCCAGCAACGTCTGGATAAATGAATTACAGGCCATATTTTGAGCTTCGGAGCGCTCCGTAGTTGTCAACACGGAAGTACGCTCGAGCACGAAGTTGATATATTGCTACCCTTCCTGCCCGTTCGGCACCTCCCCTTCCAGCTCAGTTGCTCGAGCGGGGTACCGACGGAGAGGTAGGTTTACTCTATGGGTCTTCTAATCTTTCTATACTATGCGAAAATTTCACGCTGGTCTGACGGCGTTAGATGATCTTCCGCACACGTAATGGGAGACGTGGATTTGGGGTGTAATTACAGCTAGTATGTTGTTTGAACAGAGTACCACTCTGGCCCCTTTTCTTTCCTTCTCACTGTTGTCGTTTTCTCTCTGCTGTCGCTTTTCTAGTCCATAGGGCGTATTTCGCCTTCACAGGACGTAGATGAATGCGCTGAGCCCCCTTTGTACTTTGTATTTTGCAAGTTATAATCGACCTCACAATTTCTACAGGATATGAAAAACTAAGATCCACCATTCCTATCTAAGCTCGTAAGATGACACACTCGAGCACATTCAAATAGGGAGACCTCTTTGTTTATAGACATTTTCTCTGCCTTGTTTTTACACCGCCCAGTCAAGCACCATTTTGGTCATTACCATTATCCCCTATGGATTTAACTTGTTCGTGGCCATAGGAGTAATATAGTGTTTGCCTTTTCATTTATAGAGCGGTGCCTCATTTCCTGAGCGGTTGCCAGGTGAGGCGAGGTGCGTACCCGCAACTACTCGGGTAAGTGCATGAGTCGATTGTCGAATTGACTATCGTCATGTAATACATTAATGAATATTGATACACCTTAGTATCACATTAAAAATTCGTATATAGCTTGGTTAAGTGATTAACGCTGATGTTGTACAGGATTCAGTTGAGAATTTTCACCACTGTCTTTGTCTGATTTTGATTAGGTTTCCTTTACAAGCCATTGCCTGTAACAATTCCACCGTGACACACAGGACTAATCAGGTTGTATTGGGTACCAATCTAGTAACTAATCATTTCTTTATTTTTCACATACATTGCAGTAGCATTAACATGGTCCTGATGAGAGCTTGGACTCTTATGTCCACTAGCCGAAACATGTAGACCGGAAATCTGACAGTTATTTGTGTAAGCTGTCTATGCACTGTTTTTAAGTGGCACCAAGACAGCGCCAGAATAAAGTTTATTGTGTCTTGTTAGCCATTTTTAATAGCACTTTGATTTATTATTTGTGCACTGCAACCGTCACCCTACCTATAACAACGATACGTCTACTCACGCCTGGGACAACTGTGTAACCACCACAATCATTACAGTGGTGGGTACCCAAGACATTGTCCATGGTTCCCAGATGATGATAAGCCACCTCTGGTGGGTGATGGGAACTTAACTTCTTTTTGTAGGATCCTCTTTTGAGGTTTCATACGATCACTTTGGTTTTTCTTGACGTTTTTGTTACATTAGTGTTTGCATTCACATCAAGCATTGGACCCACAGTACTTTCGTATATTGTATGTCGATTTGGGGATTTTATACTGTTGTTGGTCTTTAAACATATCCCTTGGACCCTCCTTCGTGTGAAAGAGTTTTGTGTAAAGGTAGTCAAAGGTCATCATAGGGTGCCAAACCATAAGAGTGGCTCTTTCATTACAGTTTCATTTCATTACAGTTATATACTTTTATTAGTTATAGGTATAGGGGGCTAGTGGATAGCAAGTGGGTACTATGGAGCTACCAGACATTACAGACAGAAGGCGACTGCATGAGAAGTAGGAAAAAATTAGTGGGGGGTTGAGATAGTTTATTAAGCTTTGTATGTATTTGAGGGGATATTTGGGTTACGTGAGAGGATAAAACGTAGCTGCAAAGGATAATAGCTAGTTGGGGAAATGGTGGGAGTAAGGGTAGGGCAACTGGCGGTTACAGAGTTTGATTACTTTTAGGAGTTATTTAGGAATGGTTGTTAAGTAAATGGAGTGAAGAGTGTGAGGGAAGGAGGAGAGGCTTGAGTTTTTTTTATCACTTTTGCAAGATTTGTACCTTCTAAAGTAGGATGTTGCTTTGATGAAGACAGAAGACACATGAATAGTGTTTGGTTGAGAAGGGCATTCAAGTGAGGATGACAGTACTGCTTCCTGCGCTAGCTTTTCATACTGGTATGATGTTGGTGCAGGTTGATGTCCATGTCTATATATGTTCAAAATGCAGGCTTGAATGGATTTTGAGGAATGGATTTCGAGAAATCCTTATGAGATTGACCATTATCATTTGTATAGGGGCTGACATGACCTTCTGGTGTTGGTCTATAATCTGCCATTGGACCAGGAGATTGTTGTAAAAAGTCATGGGTATTTTCTGTTTGCTGCAGACCTACATTACCACAGCCACATATTCAGGCCTTGGTATTTCTCACACATGAGCCAATACGAGTGGTCCACTGTATTATGCCGATCGAAAGTGGAACACCAGATTTTGTTATTGCAATGGTCCCATTAAATTCAGATACTAATTGGCATGAGCAGAATGACTGAGTGGTAGGTGTTGTGTCATAGTACCAACCCATGGCTCGCATCTTTTATAATGGTTGTTGTGGCGCAGCAATGCTTTCTTTCATTGTTTGTGTTGTAAATTACTAAATTTGTTTCTGTTGTAGTGAAACTAATTTGATATGGAACACATAGTAAGTTTTGTTGGTGTGAGATATTTGCAGATGTGCCTTCCAATGGTAACCACTTGCTCTGGCAGGACGAGGAGTTAGGTGTTGTTTCCTAATGTCCTTGTTTATCTGCATCTTGCAGCATTTTACCCAGTTGAAATGGCATGGAGAAAAAATTATATTCTGATTTTGATACTTCTAACTGCAGATTCTTCACCTTAAAATACTGCCCAGGTGCCAGACTGGATTTGGAAACTTTTCTACAGAAATGCCCCTGCGTGAGCTGGGTGTCTGTGCACTGACTTTATACCACTACGAAAATGATGGAGCGAAGCCCCATACAAGCGCTATACTGGTTGCTGATCTAAGTTCCCTTCTTTTGGCACCTTCCGATGCAGATCTAGAGATACACTCCCAAATTTGTCAGTCGCCCAACAACTTTCAAACTAAATCTAATGTGTCAGGGAACAAATTGTCTTCATAAAACAACAGGTTTTCAAACCATGCTGTGATTGTAGAAAGCAGATGTCAGTTACGGACCCCCACGCGGTATGTCTGGGCTAGGCACATGACTGGAAGTTGTGCGATAAATGCTCCCTCTTGCACCTGAAGGCGATCTAGGAGTGAAAAGCGAAGTAGGACATCACTGAAGATATGAAGAAGTTGCAGCCCTTGTGTATATTCCACTCCAGGATGCGGGCTTGGACTTGAGCCGTCTCCCCTGGCAATTCCAGCAGGAGGTCAACTTCACAGTCCAAGTTCTCTGTAAGTTAAACATTTAAAAAAAAGAACAAACACAAAAACCGAAGCGGGACTCTACCCCATTCCGCCACTCTGTATCCAAAGAGAAGGAGTAAGGATGTCATGATGTGAGTCGTTCTCCCACTGGGTCTCAGGTCATGGAGCCCATTCCCCTACTGATCCTGGTGTGCCAAGTTTCCCAGACCATTGGCGATGCCGCCACAGATTGCATACTTCCAGGAGGCCATGCTGCATATTTTTGGTTCCATCCCTGTTCTCCCTGGTGTGCCTTTGGCCCCAAGAAAACAAAGGGCCTCCAGATGGTTTGCATAAGGTTGAGTCATCCCTAGTGCTACCTGATCCTATCATACCAACAGACTTCCAGTCCAGCTCCAAGACCTGTGTCATGCCCCTTAATGTGAATGCCTGTACTGACGCCACAGGCACTGGAAAAGGGTCCGGTGGTGATTCCGATGTCAGCTCATTCTCAACCGATGTCACGCTGTGAGATTACAAAAGCGTATTGGTCGTTATACAGCCCTACTATGAACCAGTGATTCTACCTGGGCGGACACCCCGGCAGAGACTCTATTATCTTTTTGGCTCTGACTCAGAACAAAGAACAGCCCAGGACAGAGATGCTGATGGTGAGGAGGGGGGTGGTTTACTTCCCCTTACTACACAGACAATGTAATAACAGGGCTATTGGTTCAGAGGGGTGGAAGCTCCACTGAGGCAACAACCACAATCCTTGTCAGGGTGAACCACACAATTCACTAAATTAACCTGTGTTCAACATTTTTGTAGATTGGCACAAACCAGTCAGGCTTACCCTAGGGGCAATGGGTAAAGTATTTATGAAACACACAAACAGTGAAAAATCCCAAACCAATTTAGTCAAATAGAGTACATTGTAATAAATAAAATTATACAAGAACAACAAAACTCCAATCAGTAGTTATGCAATTTTTATGTTTTAGGTAGAAGTAGCCCTTAAAATCACAAAGTGCCACTCCTGGTCATCTGGTCGTTGTAGACCGAAGGAAAGTCACAAGCTCAGGCCGACGGTGATGAAGCGCGGGCTGGATAAGTCCGGCACAAAGAGTTCTGTTCTTAGTGGAGGAGGCTTTGAGGAGCAGGGAGAGTATTTCATATGATTGTCACAGTGGCGTGAAGAGCAGGCCAGGCGGAGCGGGCTGTCATCGTGGTACCATGAAGAGCCGGTCTGGATTTGGAATCGATCTTTGCCGAAGCTTCGTTTGGGCAGTCACTATGGGATTCTGTAGTGCGAAGTGCTGCTCCCGCGCTGTGAGTAGTCACAGAAGCTTTGTGTTGGCTGTAACGGATGGCAGATGCTTGGCACGAACTGGCTCGTTTACAATCTCAAGGTGCCCAAACTTCAAAATGTTCACCTTTTCTTTAAGAGGGGTACACCCCGATGGCAGCCAATAGTCCATGACCTGGGAAGGCACCTCTTAGGATCAAGAAGTCACTCCAGCAAGGAGGGCACAGGCAGGTCCAGTTGTACGTCCAGTCCAGCAGGTCAGCTGGGCAGTTGCAGGTAGGACTCTAGAGCTTGTTGTGTCCCTGTAGTTCAGTCACGAGGTAAGCCAACTGACCCTTGGCATCACTCAGGTCAGCCTTGGATGAAGGGAACAGGTCCAGTCTTCTGTTTCAGAGAGCAAGGCAGTCCTCAAGCAGCAGAGTAAGCCTCTGTAATGTCCATAGGTCCAGTAGTGTACTGATGAGTGGCTCAGAACCTCCGATATTTATACCTGGTACCAGTATTTGTGTGGGGGGGGACACCTCGCCCTATCCCCATACCTGGTTCTGGAAAGTTCTCTCCTTACCAAGGCTCCAAGAAGTCTTGGGTCACAAAAGGCTGGTGTCAGTTTTCTTTGTGTTTGCTTCAGGCAATCCTCTTTGAAGTGTAAATGGGGCAGGGTAAAATCCGCCCCCAGCCATTCTGACAGGGTGGTCAATCCTGCTCACACCTAGTCCCATTTGTGGTGCTGTCTGGGATGAATACACAAACCCCAACAGCAGAGCCATATAAAGTCATGTGACCCAGGACACTGGCAAAAGGCCCAGATTGGTTAATACATAAAATCCCTCATGCTCGGAGTCAGAGCCCTGTACATCAAGACTGTGGGGACTGACGGCCATCTGAGTGGGGCCTCCCCTACACATACACCTGAAAAGGAGACCTCACAGACTGACCCTGTTTAGGCTTTTTTTCATGCACCAGAGACTATATGTGCCATGGCTGTACCCATGACAACTGGGACTGATTTTTGATAACTGTATATTACACCTATCTTGACCTTTTCGGGCAAAGTGTCCTTTGAGATTGGAGTCTGTTGAGCTTCCTAAACTCACTATATGCTTCACTGTCAGCTTTTCACTTCTTACTTTTTTGTCTTCTTACCTCCATTGAGGTCCAGTTTGGGTGACTGATGCTGAAGGGGTAGATGTATGGGGTTAGGGATTTCGGGGGATTAAAGGGAATGGTTTGTTTGGGGGGTTTTTGTTCACTTTTATTTACCACCAACTTTTTCTATGCCTGTACCACACTTCACAATGTGCTTCCTCAGTCTCACACCCTCCTCACTCTACACAGTTATGTGTCTTTGCTTCGTTCCGGGTCATCCCTCGGCAATGTCTCAATTACTCATCTTTGACCACCATGCCCTCCTTTAAATTGATGTCGTGGATTGTGAATGGCCTCCTGGACCGTGTTAAGCACACAGCTGTCCTGAGATGTGCCTAACTCTTTCACCCTGTGGTTCTTATGCCTCAGGAGACTCATCAGCTTGATCCCATTGTCCCTTTTATTTGAGGTATGGGTATGACAGAGTGCTTCGTGCAGGGTTCAGTCAGGATTTGCATGGTGTGGCTATTCTGCTTTATAGGGGCTTTTCCTTGATGGTCTGCAACTCGCATGCTGATCCCCAGGAGTGTTATTTGGTAGTGGAGGGTCTTCTATTGGGCTGTCAATCCAATTTTATATCAGTTTACTTACCTAATCAAGCTCTCACGGGTACGTTTTCATTATTGACTGCTCTGCTTGTGGGCCTCGGCTTGCTTGGTGGGTGTCTCAACGTTGGCGGCGACTTTAACGCAGTACCTAATCCTGACCTTGATGCGTCTGGTCCCCTTTCTCAGGGGCGTGTTTCCACCATCGCCAACCCTACGCTTGGATGGATGCGTTAGGTCTCTACAACTTCTGGAAGGTTTGGCGTCCTAGGGATCGGGTATACGCCCACACTTCAGCCACGCACAAAACTGACTCTCACATTCATCTCTTCCTGCTGCCGGCCATTGAGTGTGCCAGGTAGACTGCTTGGCTTTCTTCCCGAGGAGGATAGCATATCATGCTACCCTTGCCACGACCTTCGACATTGCTGATCGTTTAGCATCTTAATGCCTGGTACCCCCCAGCTACAGCATATCACCCTTGAGGATGCCCATCAGTGCTGGCCGGCAAGAGCGTGTACCATTTATAAATGTGGCGAGAAGTAGGGGAATCTCCTTTATTGGCTTGCCACCAGTGACACTGCTTCTCGCACCGTGCCTCTTCTGCGGTCTTTTGCAAACTTATTTTGGCACCTCTATGCTCGTAGACCCCCATCCCCCCAGGAGATTAAGAATCTGCTGTTACGGGACATTCCACTTCCTTCCATCACTTCCTTCCATCCCCCCCTTCCTTGCCCACGAATTCGAGTAGCCCATCACTGCAGATGAGACTTCCTTTGCACTATCTGACATGCCTGCTGGCAAGACACCGAGGCCAAATAGCTTCCCCGTCGAGTTCTACTGTCAATTTGGTACAGAGTTTACCCCTTTCCTGCTTAAACTCTATGCCGAAGTGGAAAAATGGGGGGCATTTTCCTCTGAGTTAGAACTTGCCACAATAGTAGTCTGAATCAAACCAGGATACCCCTCTGAGGAATGCTCCTCATACAGGTTTACCACCGAAATTGTTATATACTAAAATTCCGGCCAACAGGCTCTTGCCTGTCTTATCACACCTGATCCATCATGATCAACACTGCATCTGTAGGGTTCAAGTGGCAATTCCCAGGTTGGGTGCATCCCATCCTCCAGTGGTGGTGCTTTTGTTGATCTTGAGAAGACATTCGACATGGTGGATTGGTCCTTTCTTGAGGCTGTCCTTGAGTGTGCTGGTCTGGGAACGTTCATGAGGTACTTATTGGAGCTCTTTACCATCAGCCTCATGCCCAGGTTCAGGTCAACAGCTCCTTTTCAGATCGTTTTCCTATTCAGAAAGGTATGTGTCAGGGTTGTTCCCTGTCCCTGTTTCTGTCCGCCCTCGCGATTGGGCCCCAAGGCCGCCTCCTCCACTGTTATGCTCAGCTTAGTGGGTTGTCGTGGGATGGGGGTCCGGAGGAGAGGATCACTCTCTATGCCAATGATGTTCTGTTGTTCCTGACAGACTCTCACACTTAGGTCCTTGTTGTTTCCCACTCCTTACCTTATTTGGCGAGACCTCCAGGTCAACACCTCCAAGTCTTTTTTGATCCCGATTGGAGGTGATGGTAGCACTTATCAATGGCAGTTAGACATCCAGGTGCGATGTCGCTCCTTTGAATATTTGGGGTTTCATATCCCCTACTTCCTGAACTCACACAACACCTCAATTTAGACCCATTGGTGTCCAGAATGTAAAGCAATATCCAGAAGTGGTGGCATCTTTCCCTGCATGTGATGGGATGTGTTGGCCTTTTCAAAGTGATGAATCTCCCCTGTGTTCTTTATATTTCCCAACTTTTTCTGCTCCCCATTCCCCCAGGATCGGAAAATGGTTTCCGGTTCCCGGTTGCTCCCGAATAGCATTTTCCCATGTTTGCCAATCTCCATGACTGTGGGTTGGGAATGGTGGACCTACAATGTTATTCCCTGGCCACTTAGTTGATCTTAGTTAACGATTGCCTTAGCAGTGGGTAGGATGATTGATCTTACTGAAGGGAACTCTCCTTCCTGAGTTTTGACTGTATTTAGGATGTACTGTACGACGCTCCACTGTCCAGAGCCTGTCTGATATCACTTGCGTGATTTTTTTTGCTGGTGCTCTGCATTGCAATTTCAGGGCTGGAATGGTACATTTATGGGGATGACTCCTCTGTGGAGGGGGCGATGTCTCTGCCACTCTGTCAGTCTAAAGGGCTTTCATAAATGTCACATGATCTGCATCAGGGTACTCTAGGATGTTTGGGCTGGGAAACATATGTTGTCCTTCCAAAACTTACAAGATCATTACGAGCTTACGCGCACACAATTTCCTAAATATCTGCAACTCTTGGCCCACATCCCCTCGGACACTCCCATACCAGAATTCAGTCGCCTGGAGGCCAAGTTGTGATGGGTTGTATTGGTAGCGGTGCAATATCCCAGGTTTATAGAACACTCCACATGGTTTTGATAAACTCCGATTCCGTTTTCCATGAGGGAAACTTTGGGTACTGTTGATGCAAACGCTCTATACTGCAGTTTTTCCAGACCAACTGGTGCTGAAGGATAGAGCAGCCATATTCCTTAAAGTTGTGACGACCTGCCACATTGGGCAATCCATCACTCTCAATCCATTTGCACCCCTGCTCCCACTCCCACACACCTAGAGAGGAGGAGAGGTTGCATTTCCTGGACCCCAAAAGATTTTGAAGCTTTTGTATTGATCTGAGCAAGGAACACCATGTGGATGATAAACTTTTTGTGGGGTTCTCTGGGGCAAAGAAAGAAAAGGCTGTGCAGAACAGGAGCCCGTCAAGGTGGATAATCCTCTTCATTAAGACGTGCTACACACTGGCCAAGAAGCAGCCACTAGAAGGTCTTAGAGCCAATTCCGCCCGGTCTGAAGCTGCTGCCACTGCGTTGGCACTCATAGTGCCTGTCCTTGACATTTATAAGTCTGCAATGTGGGCATCAGTGTCTACATTCACAAAGTACTACTGCCTTGCTGCCAGGTCAATCAGGAAAGGCATTTTGCTCACTCGGTCCTGCAATACTTTTTGGCCTGAGTCCACTCCGCAAACCATCCACAGGAGAAGGTACTGCTTTGGTATCTTTCAAAGGCGAAGAAGCTGCGGTTAGAGGTGTCCATCAGAAAAGCAAGTTACTTACCTTTGGTAACGTTCTTTGTGGTGGATACTCTATCTAACCCCAAATTCCTCACCATCCCCACTTCCCCATTCTGTGCAGTGAGCTCTTTTTAACATCTAACAAGGTCCCAAGTTAGGAATCAGCACACTGGTAAAATCAATTGTTCATACTTCACATCTGAAGCCATGGAAAAGGAAAAATAAGAAACTGATGGCAGCGAACAGGGGTGGCACTCCTATGTGGCTCTGTTTCCTTGCTTCCGTGCTGTTAGGGAGCCCATGCGGCGCCACAAGGCAAAAGAATTGCAGGAGAAATATTCAGTCTGGCACCTAGGAAGCATTCTAAGGTGAAGAATTTGTGCTAGATAGAGTATCTACCAGAAAGAGTGTTACCAAAGGTTAGTAACTTGTTCTACAGCGGGCAGAGCAGTATTAACTCGTCAAGCCATATGGTAATTCTGCTTCACTTGCTTTGCAATGAGGGCCTAGGTTTATGGAGTAGGGATCTTTACTACTTTACAATTCACTGTGCCATGGTACATTCACTCTTATTCTCATCTTCATTTTGTGCCTCAAATGCTTCTCTCTACTCTTAGAAAGACTCCCGTCTTCATGTTCTGAAAGACCCCCATCTTTACGTTTTGAGAACATACTTATCAATTTTCCATACTGTTTTAAAGATAAACTACTGTCATTCAATTAAATGTTATTCAATTAAATGTTATGTTCTTCATCGTGTACACTGTATATAAGGATATTTGCCCCTTTATGGGATTAAGAAGAATGTTTGATAGACAAAATATTTAACAAATCAAGAATGTATTCATACTTCAATGTTTCTATTGCCACAGGTGATGAGATCAGCATACCAATAACATTGGCCAGCTTTAAGGAAGAGAGAGAAACATATGCTGCATTTTGCCTCGAGCCTACAAAACGGCAAAACATAAATATTCCTGCAGGTAAGAATTAGTGTTTTCAATTTACCATCACAAGAAGTTCTATTCACAGTTGTTAACAGTGGGACTGCTTCTGATGGTGGTGGAGAATGTGACAAGACTCACTCAATGTATGTAATACATTTTTTTCTGTTTCAGGCATCTTGAACCTAGTCATACTGTGCTCTGTTCTCATTTTCTGCAAAATACATCACAAAAGGCTGCCCTGAAAAGCACTTCAGCACTCACTGTGTTAGCATCAGTGGGTATGCCTAATTAGTCCTAGTTCCGTGTGTGTGTGTGTGTGTGTGCGTGTGTGTATGTGTGTATGTGTGTGTCTGTCTGTACATATGTGTATGTTAAGCACAATTTAAAAAAACACAGTAAATAGAAATATATCTGTGTGTGTATATATATATATATATATATATATATATATATATATATACACACACATATATGTATATGCAGATGTGTGTATATATTACCTACTGGCGGTGGCCAGTAGGTAGTTATAGTTAGGACTTTGTTTCTAGTCAAAAAGCGTTTTTTGTTTTCCCAATAACGTTGGCGTCATTTGACGAATCTTCGCGAAATTTGCAAAACTAGTAGGGCGCTCTGTTCAGCTCCTGTCTTGAAAGTTTCGGGGTGATTAATCAAGCGGGGGCAGACAAAAAAGGTGGGTCCCAAAACGCGTTTTCCCCATGTAAATTTCTATAGGAAACTTTAGACAATGCTACAGCCCGAACTGCTGAAAGGAATTACACCAAATTTGGCAGAAAGTTAGCTCTTGGTTCAGAAAGAGCCCTTTTTATTAAATGGTGTAAATCCATTCAGTAGTTTTTTAAATATTAAAGGAAAAAGAAATTTATATATCTGGGCCGAGCCTAACCACACATCTCATCGTAAGATCTGATTGGCTGTCAGCACTTCATCCAAGAAGTGTTGGCAGCCATCTTGGGACCAATATACATGATAGCACTCCATTAAAAAGCATTGCAGTAAATGGAAGGTTTTGAGGGTCACCAAAAGGAGAACTTATAAAGGGTGATAAGACTTTAGTTACATTGTAATGTAAAAAGGATTTGTAGAGCGCTGCGTTCACCGGACGGTTTCTTGGCGCTGATCACTAACCCAGGAGGAGGCAGAGAGGGGAGAAAGAGGAACTTTATGTATAGACACCGCGGAAAAGGTGAGTTTTTAGGAGAGACCTAAAGTGAGGGTAGGGAGAGGAGAGTCTGAGGTCCAAAGGTAGAGAGTTCCAGAGTGAGGGGGCCAGAAAGGAGAATCTAAGGCCTCCGTGCTTTTTACGCCTGAACCTAGGTGTCTGGAGGAGGGCGTGACGAGAGGAACGGAGGTGTCTGGGGGGGGCGTACGGATGGAGAAGAGAGGAGATGAAAGAGGGGCCGATGCCGGCCAGGGATTTATGGGTTAGGCAGCCAAGTTTGAACTTGCAGCGTTCCGACACAGGAAGCCAATGAAGGGCTTTGAGGAGGGGACGGACGTGGTGATGTTTTGGCTGACGGTAGATTAGACGGGCGGCCTGATTCTGGATTAACTGAAGTCTCTTTATTTGGTATTGCGGAATGGCTGCGTATAGGGCGTTGGCGTAGTCAATCCGGGAGATGACTAGCGCCAACAACGCCAGGGTGAGAGCTTCAGTGGTCAGGAAGTGAGCTATTTTTCGGATTTTTCTGAGCTGATGGAAGCAGGAGGAAACTGTGGCGCTGATCTGATGATTCATGGAAAGATCCTGTGAGATGTAGACCCCTAGGCTTTTTACTTTATCAGCGGGACTAGGGGGGGGGCCAAGGGAAAGGGGCCAGAAGGTGGAGTTCCAGGGATTGGCTGGGCCTCCGACAAGAACGAGCTCCGTCTTGTCGGGGTTAAGCTTGAGGTGGTGAGCGCCCATCCAGTCGCTGATATGACAAAGGGTGGACTGGAAGTCCTGGGCCGCTTCCTGCGAGTCAAGGTTGAAGATGAGCTGAATGTCATCTGCATAGTTAAATGCAGTGACATTCTTTCCCCGGAGGGAGCAGATCAGGGGGGTAAGGTATAAATTAAAAAGGAGCGGAGACGGAGACGAGCCCTGCGGGAATCCGCAGGTGAGTTTCATCCTATCCGCCGAGAATTGGGAGATTCGAACAGATTGGTGGCGGTTCGTCAGGAAGGAGCGAACCCAGTCAAGGGCCGTCCCTCCAATACCAGCCTCCTTGACACGGTCGACCAAGATGGAGTGGTCGACCGTGTCAAAGGCTGCCGACAAGTCCAAAAGGATTAAGGCTTGGCTGGTGTTAGAGTCAGCGCCTCTGCGGAGTTCCTCCATTACAGAGAGAATGACCGCCTCGGTTGAGTGGGCTGGTCTAAGCCCAGTCTGTTGAGGGTCCAGGAAGTTGGAGTCCTCAATAAAGGAACTGAGGATGCTGGTGACATATGACTCAAGTACTTTGCTAAGGTAGGGAAGGAGGGAAATGGGACGGAAGTTGGCCATGATCGTAGGGTCGGCGCTGGGTTTCTTCAAGATAGGTACTACTTCCGCGTTCTTAAACTGACTGGAAACCTCACCGAGCAGAAGGGAGTTGTTCAGGAGGGCCAGTGGAGGGATGGGGCAGGCTGAGAAGGCAGCCCGGAGAATCGCGGGGGGCAGCAATATGTGGGGGAACCAGAGGAGACTTTATTAAGCAGACTGATGAAGACTTCTTCTGATATCGGGGGGAACTGAGTCAGAAGATGAGGGTTGACAAAAGGTGCAGCCTCAGTGAAGGGTATAGCCGGGGGAGTGGAGGAGATGCTATTTTTGATTTTGATAATTTTTTCTATAAAAAAACAGTTGAGGGAGTCGCAGAGTGCTTGAGACGGAAGAGGTTTGAGAGTTACCCTATCCGGGTGTGAGAGCTCGTCTACGATTGCAAAGATATCTTTAGATTTCTGCGCAGAGTTGAAGATTTTGGTGGAAAAGTAGGCGGTTTTAGCAGCTGATATAGCTAGTTTGTACTCTCCCAATAATTTTAAAAAGAGTGGTTTCTTTGCAGGATCGTAGCTTCTGCGCCAGCGGCGCTCGGCCTGGCGGAGACCTAGTTTTAAGGTTTTGAGACTATCGGAAAACCATCGATGTGCGTCGTGGGGGCGCTTGGATCTTATTAATTTAAGGGAGGCAACCTTGTCGCTGGCATGTTCTAGCCAGTCGACTAGTGCAGCTTCTTGGGAGTCGATGGGGCCAAGAGTGGCCGAGACCGAAGATGTTAAAGAAGTGATAAATAAATCAAGGTCAGCTTTGTTCCAGTTGCGAGCATGGAGGCTGGGGCCTCGGCTGCGAGGGGGCGGGGGAGGGACCAGAAGGAGAAAAGAAATTAAATGGTGGTCGGACCAGTGGCAGGGTGAGATCGTGAGCGACTTGATTTCGAGGTTGTAGGTCCACACCTGGTCAAGGATATGGCCCTTGGGGTGAGTGGGTAGATGAATGTGTTGGATACCATTAAGCCCAGTTAGAAGATCAGTGAAAGCCAGGGATTGGGGGCTTTCATGGGTATCTGACGGCCAGTAATTGAAGTCTCCCAGGACTAGGAGTTTAGAATTGTTGATGGTAAGCTGAGAGAGTAGGTCACCAAAATTCGAATAGAAATTAGGCATAGAGTGTGGGGGACGGTATACCAGAACACAGGTAAGAGGGGAGACAGAAGATTTGAGTCTAATTCCCAGACAGTCCACCTGAGGGATGGTGAGGAGGGAGAGGGAAGTGAACCTGAGGGAGAGATTGATAATGGCGGCTACGCCGCCTCCTAGTTTGCTGGCGGGCCTATTGGCGTGGAGTATATAATACCCCGGAAGGATGGCTGCTAGAATGTCGGGGGAAGAATCCTCATTCAGCCAAGTCTCGGTTAGGAGAAGAACGTCGGGTCGGTCCGAGTCTAGGAGGTGGAAGATGTCAAGTTGGTGTCTGACAAGTGAACGAGTATTAAGGTAGATAACCGCTAATTCCATATTAGCGGGTACCTCAGCGAGTGGGGGTTTAGGAGGAGGAGGAAGAACTGAGGGTTCAGAAGTGAGAAGGGACGGGAGGGACTGTAACTCAGGAAAGGTACTCCGAGGTTGATAAATACCTAGTTGTTGCAGGCATGTGGAGCTGGTGGTGTCCAGTGACCTCAGTGAGTGTAGAGCAGTCAGGTCCCTGGGAGTGAAGGTAGTAGTTTGGGCAGAGTGACATGGCCCGGGCCCCGTCCGGCCGCGGACGGGCGCAGACGGGCTTGCCTTAGGCGCGCCTTCGGCGCGCAAACGGCGCGCCCGCTGCGCACGTCCGCTGCGCTTCCGGTATGGACACATCCTATATACAGGTGAAAGGGAGGTTGGAAAGGGGTTGTGGCCTAAATAAGTGGGCGTGGCCTGCTCAGGCGAGAGAGGCGGCAATTACAATCAAGGCTGGTCTCGCCCGCCAGCTGCAGCGCTGAATCGGCTGTTTAGGGGGTCTGGGAGTGGCCAAGATGAATCCTTCGTTACACACAGGTAGGTAAACAGTGTATTAAAATCACACAAATAAGCAGTTTAAAATCGAACAGAGTAGCGTGGCTCCCGGCTGTGCCTCAGGAGAGAAAGTGATTCAAGCGAGCGCTAGCTCTCAGCGCTTAAATACGCTTGGCGAAGGGGGCGTGGCCTAAATAAGTGGGCGTGGCCTGCTCAGGCGAGTAGAGGCGGCAATTACAATCAAGGCTGGTCTCGCCCGCCCGCTGCAGCGCTGAATCGGCTGTTTAGGGGGTCTGGGAGTGGCCAAGATGAATCCTTCGTTACACACAGGTAGGTAAACAGTGTATTAAAATCACACAAATAAGCAGTTTAAAATCGAACAGAGTAGCGTGGCTCCCGGCTGTGCCTCAGGAGAGAAAGTGATTCAAGCGAGCGCTAGCTCTCAGCGCTTAAATACGCTTGGCGAAGGGGGCGTGGCCTAAATAAGTGGGCGTGGCCTGCTCAGGCGAGTAGAGGCGGCAATTACAATCAAGGCTGGTCTCGCCCGCCCGCTGCAGCGCTGAATCGGCTGTTTAGGGGGTCTGGGAGTGGCCAAGATGAATCCTTCGTTACACACAGGTAGGTAAACAGTGTATTAAAATCACACAAATAAGCAGTTTAAAATCGAACAGAGTAGCGTGGCTCCCGGCTGTGCCTCAGGAGAGAAAGTGATTCAAGCGAGCGCTAGCTCTCAGCGCTTAAATACGCTTGGCGAAGGGGGCGTGGCCTAAATAAGTGGGCGTGGCCTGCTCAGGCGAGTAGAGGCGGCAATTACAATCAAGGCTGGTCTCGCCCGCCCGCTGCAGCGCTGAATCGGCTGTTTAGGGGGTCTGGGAGTGGCCAAGATGAATCCTTCGTTACACACAGGTAGGTAAACAGTGTATTAAAATCACACAAATAAGCAGTTAAATCATTTGTTGATGGTACCATACTTACTTTAGGAATTGTGGTGTGTTGTAAGGTGATTTCTGCTGAGATATCATGAATCATGTTTGAGAGAAAACTATTTTCTCATACTTTTCCCACAGAGGTTTGGAAATTCACATTATCTTTCTCAGTCATGTGAGAATGAAGTCTGACGTTCTCAGTAAAACATGTACATCCAACAAGGGCAGAGACTGTCAGTTGATTCCTTTGTGTTCTACTGCAGCTTCCCAGAGTATTCTAAAGAACAACTAGAGTGCTAACAGTCTTACTTATGACAAAGTATTGCACACCTGAAGCCATCTTGATTGGAATAAAGTGGTAACTCTTAAAACTTTTAATTTAAAAAGGAACAAAATGAGGGAGTTCATTTTGCCATAGAAATTATGATTAGTGCTGCAGAAAGAAAAATTAGGGCACATTTTGAGTGACTTCTCAAATCCTCTTCTATTTCATTAAAAAAAGATTCTGACATGCAGACCGAAACATGCACTTTCAATACCAGCAGCAGACTTTGCTGGTGAGCGGTAGCTTTACTACAGTGATCTAATGAGCAACTAGAGTGCTAACATTCAGAATTTATAGCAAATGTGGGACACATCTGAATGCCTTCTTGAGGGAATCAAAGAAAAAAAATGAAAGCTTTTCATGCTAAGGAGTAAGTAAATGAGGAAATTGGGAAACTTCATAACAAATAAATCTCCCAAGATGGCCACCAGAGACAAAAGAGCCCAAATGTAGCACAAATATCCCCCATATGTAGCCCACGTGTAGCCCAATGACAGAAGTGTGCAAAACACTTTTTATTTTTTGGGTTTTTGCAGTTTTATATTGTGCAGACTGGTCAGGTATTGGAGTGCTTTACATGAGCATAGGTTAGATCACACAAGGACACATTCATTTTGGTTGTAGACATGGGGAGATTAAGTGATTTGACAAGAATCACAGAATGTCAAGCTGCAGCAGAAACTCCAACCTGGTTCCCCAGTTGCAAAGCCTGCAGCTCTGGAAGTAACACCACATCCTCTCTCCTAAGTGCAACATTTAATCAAGTGGTTAACTGGATGAAAAAACATAAAGATACCAAATAATTTAAAAGTGCTTTGTTGCTATTTGATAACTCAGAAAATGTGTCCTCATATTAGTTTTTTAGAGCACTAACCATAATTTCGATGCAAATAACACCCTCTCATCTATGTAATTTCTAAAGGAAATGCTCTAGGTATTAATTACAGTTTTGATTACATCAAGATGACATCAGGCGTGCCACACTTTTGTAATAAATATAGAATGTTAGCAATCTAGTTGTTCATTAGGATACTGTTGAGAGGCAGAGGCCAGGGGCATGGACTCAGAAAATTGAAGGCAGGTAGGAGGGTGCAGAGGCAACAATTTGACCACACTGGGCGGGCAGGAAGGGCAGTGTCAGCACAATGGACTATGGATGGCAGTGGAAAGGGGGGCAGAGGCAACAAACCAACAATACAGGACAAGCAAGAGAGGCTGTGGCAATATAATAGGCCATTGTGGGCAAAAGGAAGAGGCAGTGGTAGTACAACCATACATGCTAACAGACCCAATTCAGCCGGGAAACGCCCAATGTTTTTAAGCCCAAATGGGCTTTATTTGATCTGTCTCCTGTCTACAATCTCCTCTTTGTCAATGTAAGTCAATGGGGAAAATCAATACCCCAGTATTTTTCAAAATTTCCCACTTACCAAGTTCAAAATGTTAGCAAGTGTGGTACATTGGATCATGGAAGGCAGGGGGAATTGGGGTTGGGACATGGACTCGGATACCAGAGGACAGGAGGGACATGGAGAGGTGCACCAAACTGACCTTACAAGAGAGGCATCAGGGTTTGCAGCAGCACAATACACCACACGGGGCATGTGGGACGGGACTGCAGCACAACAATCCAAAGAAAGCAATAGGGAGGGGACAGGACCATGCGCATGGACAACAGAAAACAGAGGGGATAGAAGCAATGGCAGCTAGCTGACCATAATGGACAGACAGGAGAGAAAGCTGCAGCATAACGGACCATAAAGAGCAGGAGGGAGGGATCAGGGGCATTAAAATGGAACAGACAAGCCAGGATGGAGGTAATATGGGTCTGCACATGGAAAACAGAGGGCAGGGGGTAAGGGGGCAGGGCAGAAGCAGCAAGCTGACCATGGAGGTCAGGCAAGATGGGCACTACAAGCAAGACACACCATGGAGAGCAACAGTGAGACTATAATGGCATACACACAGACCATGGAGGGATAGTGGGAGGGAGTCAGGGGCAGCTAGCTGACCACACAGGGAAGGTGGGAGGGGCCGTGGCAGCACAGAAGACCATGCATGGCAAGCGGGAGGGTTAGTGGCAGCACAATGGTCATGATGGGCAAGAAGGCGGGGCAGGGGCATGCACAAAGGACCATGGAGGATAGAAGGGAGTGGTAGGAGCTGGGCACAGACAAGAGAGTTCAGGGGAAGGGGCCTCACAACAGACCACACGGGGCAGGCAGGAGGAGCAGTTGCAGCACAACAGACCAGGGAGGGCAGAAGGGTGTGCCAGTAAAATGGACCATGGAGGACAGTAGGTAGGGGATAGGGGCATGGAACGTGGACAGGCAGGGTGGAGGTGGAGGTGGAGGTGGCAGGGACAGGTTACAGTCATCTGACAATGCTAGGCAGGTGGGAGGGGAGTGGCAGCTCAACAGAACACTCAGAGTAGATAGGAGGGGCAGGTCCTAGGAACATGGTGGGCAAAAAGGATGGAGCAGGGGCATGCACACAGACATCGGAGGGCAGGGGGAAGGAGAGTAGGGGCAGCAAGCTAAGCACAGAAGCTAGGCAGGAGGTCAATGATGGGGCATAGAATTGGGCAGTGGAGGGCAGGAGGAGTGGTCTGGGACATCATGCTAAATGGAGGGCAGTGGCAGCACATCAGACCACGCTTGGCAGGAGGGAGGAAGCTAGTGCATGGATTCAGACAACAGAGGATAGGGAGGAGGTGGATGGAGCAGCAAGCTAACTGTTCAGAGAAGGCGGGAAGGCCAGTGACAGAACAACGGCCCCACAGGGCTGTAATAAGGGAGCAGGGATATGGACTTGGACAATGGATGGCTAGGAGGATGGGAGGCAGGAGCAGCAAGCTTGGGGGAGCAGCACAATGCCAGGCCAGGCCCTGCTTCCAACCCCCCACCATCCATTGTGATTGGCATCTTACTTAACGTTAAAAAGAACTAGAAATTTGCTGAAAAAAGCAAAGATTACAGGGACGTTATAGTTAGACTCAGATTTCACTACCAGTGAAATTCAGCAGTTATAGTTACCTGAGCTAACTATAACTTAAGGCCCCGCAATGTACTGCTAATGACCTCAGACATTACATCATTCATGACATGGTCAGTTACATCACTCATGACATCTCAAATGAGCTGTGAATGGAATGGAACTATAATCGCTAGAACTTTATTTAGGGATAGTGTGTGTATATTAACACACCTTTTTTTCTTTTCTTTCGTGTAAGAACCATTATAATACGCAATGTGCCGAGATCAATATGGCCGACAGCCTTTCACTTTAAAGTAATGTGTAATGCATTGTTTATCTTGATGTTTGCAATCCTAAGTATGTTGATTATGAATAAGTCACATTGACGAACATACAGGTACGGCGGTCACGGGGCAAGAAATGCTGAAATGACATTGTGTGCATATTAACACTTGTTTTCTTTTCTTTATTGTATCAATTCCTGAATTTTCACATCGTGACCAGGCCAATATGGCCGCCAGCTTTTTGGATTAAAGTAATATGTAGTCCTTTGTTAATGTTGGCAACTGGAGGCATTTGTACATTTATATAAGGAAGCTACAATGAAGTCTTGTATTGTTATCAAGGTTCGGACGAGCCGAAACGCGTGGATCGCGTCCTTTGCAGAGTAAATACTTCCATACTACAACCTGAGTGCTGATTCCTTCCTTGTAAGAGTGAGAGGAGATTAAATATATATATATAAAATTCACTGAAAAAAACCACAAGTTTCAGGGACATTATAGTTAGAAATTAGCATTTAAAAAACCTTGGATATTCACTGAAAAAAAGAAAGGTTTCAGGGACGTTATAGTTAGTCTGACATTTCACTCGTACAAAACCAGAGAAATTCAGCCGTTATAGTTAGCGGAGCTAACTATAACTCACGCCCCCGCCATGCATTGCTGATGACGTCACATATTACATCACTCATGACGTGGTCAGAGACATCATTGATGACATCACTGATGACATCACTGATATCACTGATGACATCATCCAGTGACTGTGAGTGTTTCTAAAAAGTTTAAGAATGTGATATATATATGATGATTTAGTCTGTGTGTGACTGACTGTATAAGTGAGTGGTTATATGTGTCTGGGTGAATGTTTGGGTGAGTGACTAATCTGTGTGAATGTCTGTATCAGTCTGTCAGTTGGTGTGTAAGTGGCTGCATGTGTTGGTGAATAGGTACATGAGTGTTTCTCTGTCTGCCCGATTCTCCTATGTTAAAGCTGTGCATGGCTGCCCAAATGTGTGGTTGCCATTTTCTGTCTGAGTTCCAATCCACTTGTCATTCCATTTGTCTTTTGCTGAATTTCTTTTTTACCCTTTTGCGTATGTGTGCCGTTTGCTCATTCTCTGTCCTACTGCTTATTGGTTGTTTTACTTTTCAGTCTGTCTTTCATAATTTTTTTATTAGTCTGTCTGCCTGGTTAAACCCATTTTTTGGCTTTTTTTTTAACTGCCTGTTTTTCTTATATTATTGTAACTTTCCCTTATCCTGCCTTTCTTAATTTTCCCCTCTTGGTTAACTTGTGTGTATCCCTTCTTTAACTGTCTGTCTCCCTTGTTGTCATTCTCTGTTTGCTTTTACTTTTTCCATAGCTAGCTTTTCTCTGCCTTTTATCTGCCTTCCTGTGTCTCTTTGCTGCGTGACACCTGTCCGTCTGAATATTCGTTCATCCTTTTGCCTTTTTTTTCTATCTGCCTGCCTCCGCTTTAGCCATAGCTCACTGTAACTGTCTCTTTGTTGTGATTTTTTTATCTGCGTGTTTCCCTTGTTACCTTTGCCTTTTCTATATGTTCCTGTTTTATTCTCACAAAAAATATATTTTCTTCTAATTCTCCTGCTTGTTTTGTACCTAATTCCAAACATTTGTGAAGTCATGCCATATTGTCCCCGAGCTCTTTGGTACAATGCATGTAGATGCTTAGCAAGTGACAGTACCGCAGGACAGGCTTCTGCAATGGTTCACAAGGCTCACGTTGTGGGTCAGAGGGACCTGAAGACAGACCTGCATTTCACAGCGCATATGTGCCCACACAGCGTACCTCTCCACTCCCTACAGCTAGCACGCCAGTGGTGAACCCTAAGATTCTAGAGAAGCAAATGGTACTGCATGGATCAATATGTCATGAGCCTTTTTTTGCACCTCTGTTGGTTCTTTCTGCACTGCACCTCTTTTGCAAATTTCTGTATCCTCTTGCCTCTTTCTGTACCCCTGCACCCCTGTTCCCCCTTTCTGTACCTTTCTTGCCTGCTTCTGCACTTGTCTTGACTCTTTCTGCACCTCTGTTGCTTCTTTCTGCACTTTTCCTGCTTCTTTCTGTACCCCTCTTGCTTCTTTCTGTACCCCTTTTGCCTCTTTGTATACCTCTCCTGCCTCATTCTGCAACTCTCTTGCCTATTTCTGCAGTTCTCTTGCCTCTTTCTGTACCTCTTTTATTGCGTTCTGCACTTCACTTGCCTCTTTCTGTACGTCTTTTATTTCGTTCTGCACTTCACTTGCCTCTTTCTGTACCCCTCTTGCCTCTTTCTGCACCTTTGTTGGCTCTTTCTGCACTGCTCTTGCTTCTTTCTGCACCTCTCTTGCAAATTTCTGTATCTCTCTTGCCTCGTTCTGTACCCCTGCACCCCTGTTCCCCCTTTCTGTACCTTTCTTGCCTGCTTCTGCACTTGTCTTGACTCTTTCTGCACCTCTGTTGCTTCTTTCTGCACTTCTCTTGCTTCTTTCTGTACCCCTCTTGCTTCTTTCTGTACCCCTTTTGCCTCTTTGTATACCTCTCCTGCCTCATTCTGCAACTCTCTTGCCTATTTCTGCAGTTCTCTTGCCTCTTTCTGTACCTCTTTTATTTCGTTCTGCACTTCACTTGCCTCTTTCTGTACGTCTTTTATTTCGTTCTGCACTTCACTTGCCTCTTTCTGTACCCCTCTTGCCTCTTTCTGCACCTTTGTTGGCTCTTTCTGCACTGCTCTTCTTTCTGCACCTCTGTCTCAAATTTCTGCATCCCTCTTGCCTCTTTCTGCACCCCTCCTCCCTCTTTCTTCACCTCTCCTGCCTCAGTCTGCCCACCTGTTCCCTCTTTCTGCACCCCTTTTGCCTATTTCTGCAACTCTTTTGCTTCTTCCTGCAGTTCTCTTGCCTCCTTCTGCACCTCACTTGCTTCTTTCTGCACCTCTGTTGGTTCTTTTGCAATGCTCTTGCTTTTTTCTGCACCTCTCTTAGAAATTTCTGCACCTGTCTTGCCTCTTTCTGCATCCCTCTTACCTCTTTCTGCACCTCTCTTGCCTCTATCTGCACCCCTGTTCCCTGTTTCTGCACCTCTCTTGCCTGTTTCTGCAAGTCGCTTGCCTGTTTCTGCAGTTCTCTTGCCTCCTTCTGCACCTCTGTGGCTTCTTTCTGCACTTCTCTTGCCTCTTTATGCACCCTTGTTGCTTCATTCTGCACTTCTCATGCTTCTTTCTGCACCTGTCTTGCTTCTTTCTGCACCACTGTTCTCTTTCTCCACTCGTCTTCCCTCTTTCTGCACCTCTCTTGTCTCTTCCTGCACCTCTCTTGTCTCTTCCTGCACCTCACTTGCCTCTTTCTGCACATCTCTTGCTTCTTTCTACACCTGTCGCTTCTTTCAGCAATTCCCTTGCCTCTTTCTGCACTTCTCTTGCCTGTTTTTGCACCTCTCTTGCATCTTTCTTTATCTCTCCTATCTCTTTCTGCACCTCACTTGTTTCTTTCTACACCGCTCTTGCCTTTTTCTGCACATTCTCTCTTTGTTCAATTCTCTTGCCTCTTTCTTCACCTCCCTTCCCTCTTTCTGCACCATGCTTATCTCTTTCTGTACCTCTGTTGCTTCTTTCTGCACTTTTCTTGCCTCTTTCTGTACCCTTCGTGCCTCTTACAGCACCTCTATTGCTTCTTTCTGCACCTCTCTTCCTTCATTCTGCACCCTTCCTGCCCCTTTCTGCACCCCTCTTTGTGCACCACTCCTACCCCTTTCTGTACCCCTCTTGCATCTTTTTGCACCTCTGTTGGTTCTTTCCTCACTGCTCTTGCTTCTTTCTGCACCTTTGTTCCAAATTTCTGGATCCCTCTTGGCTCTTTCTGCATCCCTCTGCCCTCTTTCTGTACCTCTCTTGCCTCAGTCTGCCCATCTGTTCCCTGTTTCTGTACCCCTTTTGCCTGTTTCTGCAACTCTCTTCCCTCTTTCTACAGTTCTCTTGTATCCTTCCGCACCTCTGTTGCTTCTTTCTGTACATCTTATGCAAATTTTGGCATCCCTCTTGCCTCTTTCTGCACCCCTCTTGCCTCCTTCTGCACCTCTGTTGGTTCTTTCTGCACTGCTCTTGCTTCTTTCTGCACCTCTTTTGCCTGTGTCTGTACTTCTCTTGCTTCCTTCTGTACTCAAATGGGAAGTGCAAGCTGTCAAGTTTAAAGGTCTGCGTGCTCTTGTGACTGAGGTATATGTCTACTTGTATATGTATTTTTACATGTGTTATGCATCTGAAGATTGTAGCTTAAACAGCGGGTAACTTCTCCAATAGGTGGTCAAATCAGTTCAGCTCTGTCATTCGGTTGCACAGGCAGACATGTCTTGTGTATATATGTGTTATAGAGCTCCTCAAATAAATTATTGAATACCCATGTGCCCTGTATAGTAAGCAGAAAGAAATGCATACACCTTCTTTTACACAAATTTACAGAATATGCTGTTTAAAACACAAGTGTTTGCATGTTTATTTTAATTTAACATGTCACTAGGTAAAAGCATAGACACGCATGCATATCTTCACAAACTTAGTCAGACTTACAACACTGATATGCTTAGGATTGCTGTTTTATATATGGTTGGCCTAATATTCTGAGCTGTCGATTAATAGTGAATCTTCAAGAGAAAAGTGAGGTTTAAGACATCTTCGGGAAAATGATTAGTAATTAGGGTACTTTGTATGAGTCTGTTGTAAGGTGCAGTCAAAAGTAGGCCTTTTTCTGCACCTCTGTTGATTCTTTCTGCGCCTTTCTTCATCTTTCTGCACGTCCTACCTATGTAGGCATATTCAAAAATTAGCATTTAAAACGCCTTACATATTCACTGAAAAAACAGCGGTTTCATGGACGTTATAGTTAGGAATTAGCAGTTTAAAAAAAAGAAACCGAGGTTTCAGGGACGTTATAGTTAGAAGTTAGCATTTAAAAAAACCTCCGAAATTCACTGAAACAACCACAGGTTTCAGGGACGTTATAGTTAGTTGGACATTTCACTCGTACAAAACCAGAGCAATTCAGCCGTTCTAGTTAGCGGAGCTAACTATAACTCACGCCCCTGCAATGCACTGTTGATGACGTCACATATTACATCACTCATGACATGGTCAGTGACATCACTGATGACATCTCAAATGACATCACTGATGACATCATCCATCTGATCATCTGATGCACCTACTCACACCCTAATGTAACCTTTGATACACCCCCTCTAAAATACAGACTACCATTCTCGAAACCATAGACACACCAATACCAGTTCCTACATACCCACTCACTGAATCATAGGTCTCCAAACATATCCACTCACCCATACAGTCACTCATACACGCAGTCACTAATCAATTAGCCACTGAAATATGCGCTCATACACCTGTACAGATACTCACACACTGCCACTCACCCATAGAGTTACTCACACACCTAGTCAGTCTTGCAAAAAATCAATCACACTCCCATTTACTCGCCTATACAGTAATACACACACCACCTCACTTATTCATACAGATACTAACACATAATTACTCTCTTATACAATCACTGACACAAGCTCACACTCATCCATTCAGCCACTCTCACATATAGTCATTTATGTAGTCCAACACTCACATATACTGCCTTTCACATATGTAGTTACTCACACATGTACCACTGAGATATCCATTCACTCACCAACACACCCATACAAACACTCACCCACCCATACAGCCCTTCACAGATGCACTCTTGAACCCATACACCCAGTGAATCAACCACTCACACTTCTATGCACAGAGTCACACACCCCCACCCAACCACACAGACACTCAGGCACCCATACAGATACTCAGACAACCAATCAATAACCCATATAGAGACTCATGTAGCTACTCACCAACCCATGCAGTCGCTTACACACCAACTGACAGACTGATACAGACATTCACACAGTTTAGTCACTAACCCATGCATTCAGTAAGACCGGTTTAATTACTCACTTATACAGTCAGTCACGCACCTACTAAATCATCCATTTAGACACTCATACACCCACTCATTCTTCAATACACCTTGATGTGTGTGTATATATATATATATATATATGTCCAAAACTGCTGTGCTTAGCGGCTCACCAGTCCCACGATGTTGGTGCCGATTCAGCGGTTACAGCAACCGAAATATATCCCAAGAATAGCTTCAAGCGTCCTTCCACCGAAGGTGATAAAGCAGAGGAACGGCACACCAGGAGAATGTACAAAGTTTTATTGTACACAAAAAGCAAGACAACGCGTTTCGGCATTGAGCCTTTTTCGAGTGAAATAAAATTGGCAAATTCCCCTAGAAAGAGGCACCATTGTTTTCAAAGTAAAGAAAAACATAGAAGACATACTGCAATCACATACGGAGCTTCGATCTTTCAATCAGTGACAAAATTAAGTATCAGTGATAAATCCCATTCATTGCACTGGTCTTCGGTACTTGTTTGTGTAAACATAACTATAAACGCTACCCAAAAATTAAGATAACACAATTAGATCATGCTGAGTTACACTTTTCAAACAATACGCATTTTGTCCGTGCCACAGTATATACAATCAAGTTATTGGTTATGTATACAAACGCTCCGTTGATATGCATTAATCTGGACATTTTCCATTTATAAAGGCATAGATGCCGAGAATAGGCAACAGTAACAATCATCAATGACCATATGCAATTTGCGTTAAGAATCAAATATTGGACATTACTCCGCCGTAATAACGATAAAATACCATATATGCGAATGTTGCCCTGTCAACATGAATTCAATCTTCGATTACGCCAGCAATAGTTATGCACTCTTTGAAATTCACAACGCAACATATAGCAATCATAAACGTCAAGACAGTGTATTGTGGGTGATGTACCCTTGCTTATCTCTATACTGGTCGCTCAAATCCTTACAGAAATAATAATCATAATAATAGAAAGGGGTAATGTACCCTGTCGCTGCAGACCATGTACGCGGCCATCTTGACCATGTTGTCACCTATACATATTTCATGTTCGCCTACTGGTCCTCTTAAGTATCCTAGGGGATAGCCACTACAAAATAAAGTGCCTAAAGTGTGATAAGTGATATCTGAACTGTAAAAGTGCTGATGGTGCTCATAAAGGGAACTGGACAGGCTATATCATTGGCATTATCGCCAATGAGAATTCCCATATGAAAAGGAGATTTTGAAGAAAAGATATTTTCTTATTAAGGGATTTATAGTCATAAATGTTTCCATACGATAATCTACAGGGAAAAATAAGGGATTAGCCCTGTACTAATTCCAATTAAAATCAGTGATACAGTGCATTTGATATTGAAATGATGAACGAGATACTGCTGCTGCTTCAAATTCAACCTATGTGGGTGGCCAATTCTTCCCCACTATTTAGACCATTTGGGGTTTTTGTGTTTAAGTCAATTATATATCTGGATTCCTTTATTCTCAAAATGCGCTCCCGATCTCCACCCCGAACATGTGGCAAAATTCGGTCAATACCGAAAAAACGCAATAGTTTGTTATCGCTATTGTGTTTGTGTGCAAAATGTCGGGCTACTGGGTAATTTCCATCTCGATTAGTTATTGCCCGTAGATGCTGAAAAATATGTGTTTTCAGTGGTAACTTAGTGCTACCAATATAGTAATACCCGCACGGGCATTCCAAAGCATAGATGGTATAGTCACTATTGCAATTGATGATTTTCATGATTTTCTCGGTTACCCCGGTTATTGTTTTGTACTTTGTACGATTTAACCCCATTTTTGCACGCCTTGCATGATCCACACGTGGTGAATCCATTAGGAGGATTTAGCCAATTGAGGCCCACTGCTTCCTGAGGATAGCTATGAACCAGAGAATCTCTGAGGGATTTAGCTCTCCTATATGTTATTTTGGGACTTTGGTGGCCAACATACTTGCCAATTATGGGGTCTGCTGTAAGTAAACCCCAATGTGCCTTCATAAGTTTTCTCAGATCAGATGCCCCTTTGCAGAAAGTAGTTATCATTCTTGGTATTTTATCATTCTTTTTTGTGGGGTCTGATTCTTGTTTAGATAGATCTTTGAAAAGAAGTTCCCTCTGTGTTATGCCTTTGAGTTTGTTTTTGGCATTTTGCAGAGTTTTGGTACCATAGCCTCTGATTTTGAATCTATTTACCATATTAGTCCGCTCTGCAATGTAGTTTTCAGTTGTATTGCAATTACGATGGGCCCGCAGCATCTACCCATAGGGGATACTTTCAATAAGCGGAACGGGATGATTGCTTGACCCATGTAGGATGGTATTCCCTGCTGTTTCCTTTCTATGGAGATGTGTTGTTATTTTACTGTCCACTATCTGTATGCAAATATCCAAAAATTCACAGTAGGTTTTGCTAAGTTTGTATGTGAATTTGAGATTGAGATCATTTGTTTCCAATTTGTGTATAAATTGAATGGCCTGTTCAACAGGACCATCTCAAATTAGAAACAAATCGTCAATATATCTTATCCAAATGGGTATATGATCAGTATATTGTTCGTTATCTTCGGCCCAGACAATTTGCTCCTCCCACCAGCCTAGGAACAAGTTCGCTAGGCTGGGGGCAAAGCAAGTGCCCATCGCCGTCCCTGAACATTGACGATCAACACTTTTCTCAAATAGGAAGATGTTTTCTTCTAGGCAATAAAGCCTCATGATTTCTAACATTGCATTGTGTTCCCACATCGTAATGTGTCTGCTTTTAAGAAAGTACATGCACGCTTCTACACCTTTTTTTTGCTCAATACATGTATAGAGGGAACATACATCAAGTGCGATCATTGTAAAATTGTCCTCCCATTGCACATCGTAAATTCTTTTAAAAAAATCTGTACTGTCTTTACAATAAGACCTCAGATTGACAACATATTTGGAAAGATAAAAATCAAGAAATATTGAAGTATTTTCCAATAATCCCCCATTGGAGGAAACTATTGGACGCCCTGGTGGATTAGTGGCGTCCTTGTGGATTTTTGGGAGGTGGTACAAACAGGGGATACGTGGGTTGTCGGTTTTAAGAAACCTGTACTCTTCTTCATCCAAGAGACCACACAGATGCCAGTTAATTAGTAGATCATGATAACGTTTGATAGATGTTTTGTATCTGTCCCAATTAATCTCTTCATAGCAGGTATGATCAGAAAGTTGTCGTACAGCCTCATCTCGATACTGTTTTTGATCCATAATTACAATGTTGCCCCCCTTATCCGAGGGCTTGATAATGATAGTAGGGTCTTTTTCCAATGCTTGTAAGGCTTCCCGTTGGTCTTTTGACAGATTTTCATACTGACTATTTGATCTTTTGGAACGCAGTCGCTTGAGACCCTGTATTACAGCTGAGTTGTAGGCTTCAATATTGTCATATGGGACATTAGGGTTATATTTCGATTTTAGCTTCAATCCGCTATGATAGGTTTGGTTTGATTCCACATCAAAATATTCTAGCATTTGTGTTACATTCCTTTCTTGTTGTTGACTGTTTCCCATCGCTAAATCATAAAGGTCACACATAATGCCAATGTCAGCCACTTGGAATTCAGCCGGAGATGTACTTTTGCCAGATGTATTAGAGTTTTGTGATATATATATCTAAACATATTTATACTTTATAGAAATAACAGTCACTGGATGATGTCATCAGTGATGTCATTTGAGATGTCATCAGTGATGTCACTGACCATGTCATGAGTGATGTAATACGTGACGTCATCAGCAGTGCATTGCGGGGGCGCGAGTTATAGTTAGCCCAACTAACTATAACGGCCGAATTTCTATGGTTTTGTACGAGTGAAATGTACAACTAACTATAACGTCCTTAAAACCTGTGTTTTTTTCTATGAATTTCTGAGTTTTTTTAAATGATAATTTCTAACTATAACATCCCTGACACCTCTGTTTTTTTAGTGAACTTCAAAGGTTTTTTAACTGCTAATTCCTAACTATAACGTCCATGAAACCTCTGTTTTTTTCAGTGAATATATATATATATATATATACATATATATATGTATGTATCCTTGTGGTGGTCGCCTCTGGATAGTTATATTTAGGATTGTGCTTCCATAGGCAATGCCTTTTTTTGTCCTAATAACTTCTTTGGCACTGTTTGATGAATCTCCATGAAATCTTCCCATAAAATGCTACTTTTTGACTAGTTTGCCCGTGGAAAGTTTTGGTGTGATCTGTCAGGTGGGGAAGGGGAAAAAAGGGGGATTTCCCCATTCATTTTTCTATAGGAACTTTAGACACAGCTACAGCCCAAACTACTGGACGGATTTACACCAAATTTGGCAGAAAGCTAGATCTTGGTCCAGAAAAATGCTTTGTGTTTTGGTTTAAATCTGTTCAGTAGTTTTGGAAAACTTAAGGTTTAAAGAATGTGTATATATCATGCGCGGAGGATCTGCGGAGGCGAAGAATGGCATGCAGCTAAAGATAAAAAGACACTTGAGATGATAGTGAACACCTCTATGGGATATAAGGTATAATTGATACCACTCACAAAAGTGGAATGACGAGTGAGCACATGGTGGTGCAAAAGCATCTGGTGTGGTTAACTATTAGAATTATGTTGATAGAATATGTATGGCCTATTAAGGTTTTGTTATTATTTTATAGGTTACGAAGCGTCAATGGGTCTCCTTCTGTAGCAATCCTGAAGAAGGCTTTGGTTTGTCGCCAAAACGTGCATATATTAGATGTGAAGGCCACAGATTTGATGCAAAAGCCATAGATTTGATTTGATGATAAAGCCATAGTCTGGTTGGAGAAAAAGAGGTGACTATAGAGTACAGAATACACTAAGAGACATTCAATGTGACAATTTAAGACCCACTTTGAAATTGCTATTGATCTTTGTTTTTAAGAAGTGTGGATTTGAGAGATGTGTGTGAATGAAGGAATAAATGGTGGTTAGATGACAAAGTTGTGGATGAATGGATATGGTATGAGATGTTTTTAAGTGAAGAAAAAAGATATACTTCTCGCATGCTTGACCTATATGAAGTGTAAATGAAATGGAGTGATGCGTTTTATGCTTTATGTAGATTTCTGAAGGTAAAATTTTGATAAACAAATGTTAAATGAATTTCTAATACAATGTATACATTGATATAATATGACAAATAAACAATAAAAGAAAACACAATAAAACGGAATTGAACTTTGGTGCTCAGGCCACATATGTGTTGGAGTGAGAGATTGATGATTTGTTGAGTGAATAGAAAGGTTGCCGGGGACTCTTCTTTAATCAAAACCAAAAGACACCATGCTACTCACAACTCAGCTCACATACATTTGAAATCTATGTTCTAACTCCTCAAAACCAAAAATACCTCACCTGTACCACTTACTAACACCCTGCTCACTCATTACATTCTCTGCTACACTATCTGTACCACTTCACTGTGCACCTGTAATGTCCTGCATTACAGACCTCATTATGTACCATGTTCACCTAAGTGGTGCATGCTGATGAATTTTGAACTCTGTCCACACGTGTACCCTACTGTAAATAAACCCACCAGAGTTCCAAGAAACTGATGTGGTGATTCATTTCTTGAGCAGACTATTGGTCTCCATTAACCATTGTGCCACATCCTGTGCGTGTGCCTGACTAGCTGGCATTGAATTCTATGACAATATCTAGCAATTTTACCATTCCAGGCTTCCATATGATTCAAACACTAGCTGAATTTCATCCTGTTGTCAACCAGAAAAACATTGAAAACTCTATAGACTATGGTATTTTATCTTCAAGTGTTAAATAGTCCTGAAGTCCAGTAACCTGGCAAAATAGCCCATAACAAAGGGGAGATGCCTTCAATGTTGCCAAGTATTCTGTGGAAAATATGTTCCTTCCTAGACATTTCTCCCTCTTGAGAAAGTATTCTGAGATGGAAATGTCAAAGAAGTTATCACCTTGCCCATGAAAACCCCTAGATCTCCATCTGGTGACTCGTGATCAGAAGAGGATTTCTCCTAATGTAGCAGAAAACTCAGACCCTGGTGGAGAGTTGTTACCATTTAAACTTGTCCCAAAGCCTATTCTCATCCTGCAACACAAAAATAATGTTGTTCTGATAGGTAGACATCCGTGCTCTGAAGTCTCATTCACTGGCGTGAGTAGCTTAGAAAAATACCATTGGATAGATGTCAGACCTGAGAGGAGACTGGAATATTTCCACACCTTAACTTCCTACTTGAACTGTAGAAGCCAGCAGAGAGAGCTCAATGTGTAGTGCATACAGTGACAGTAACTATTTTCAGAATAATAGAGTACTTCTAGGACCACGGATTGTCAACGTTCTTTTCAACAGACGGGAGAAACTTTTCCCTACTGGGCAGTTCCACTAATGAGCTAATTTCTTTGTACTCATTCTAATACATGGGTCACCAAGCAAATCATCAATTATTCTTCTTTCTAAATAATCAATATATACTCCAAACATCCATTTATATATGGTTTTTACTCCATGATTAGTTCAATTATTTAGTTATTTCTCATCTTTTTTGATATATATAT
Source organism: Triturus cristatus (assembly GCF_964204655.1). Taxonomy (NCBI): domain Eukaryota; kingdom Metazoa; phylum Chordata; class Amphibia; order Caudata; family Salamandridae; genus Triturus; species Triturus cristatus. The sequence goes on from NC_140592.1 coordinate 779,322,177, forward strand.
ATATATATATATATATATATATCAAATATGGTACATATTTATATTTTTGTCTTTTTACATATTGATATGACAATACAAAACAGAGTGCAAAGATTATATACAGTGCATAAATCAAAAAACGTTTTCACTTTCACAAGTTATCTGGAAAAAATCGATAAGTCCTACTACATGCTACTACTGTAATGGGATGTTTCCTACTTATTCTCGATACTGTATATATATATGGTCCATAAGGGTGAAATAAAAGTCAGAGAGCGCTTTAAAGTATCTTAGTGGTGATTTAACCACTATTAGTTGGTTCACCTGATCAATTTTTTAAACATTTTCTTTCTCTTTAGTTCAAGCAGTACTCTTAGCCTTGTGCAGTGTGGGGGATTGAGTGAAGGGTGTGCCGACGCGTTTCGACCTTTGTATTTGGACCTGGATACTAAAAAGAAGGTCTTCCTCAGGGCTGGTGTGTTTTCATTTTGTAGGACGCTGGAGAAAGAAAGGGAAGTGAGGGAGTAATTAGATTTGTATATCTAATTTTAATGTTCAGTTTCAACAACAGCCATACGGCTTCTTCATTACCTGTTGCTGTTTAGATTCTTCGGTCAGGGAAGCTTTAGGGTCTTTCCTAAATTTGGTGGTATTGTCTCTGCTGGAAACATAAAATATTGGCAAATTCAAATGTCTATACTACTTGTTTTGCCTAGCAGTGAAACTAATTCCATAGTTTTGGCTTGTACCTGTTTTCGTATTTCAGGATATTTCTAAGATGGTCGTTTATCAAAACTTCAATACTACTGTTGCTTGCGTTTCTTCTATATAAAAAAAGTAAAAGAATCGTTTATCAATTTTAGGGCCGTTTATTGGGTACAAAAGTCGTGTGTTATTCATGCCTTCTAGCATGCATACACCGTATTTCATAGTTGTGCTTTTATCTCCTTAGTTCTAGTTACGTGTGTCTTTATTAGAGGAGCATGCCATTTTTGCTTTCCGTTTGCTTGTACGTGTGGATTACATGCCTCCGTGCAATCATTTATATCGTATTGTTGATAGGCTACTTACGGTCTGAGTGAGCCGCATGCATACCCTCCGTGTGGTTGTTAAAAATTAAGATTAAAAGTTTTAAAACCGGGTAGCTTCTTTTACCTTCGAGTCTCTTGGCATTCATGTTGCGGCCATTTCTTCCTGCATTCTGGCATGTCAAGCTTCGACGGTCAATTTCCTTTCTTTTACTTCCGTATTGGTCACATTTTTGTTTTTGACCAATCGTGTTGTTTATCTGTTGTGCTCCCCATTGGTTCGATGACTCAGTTCTACTTCCTAGATGTCTTGTTTCTTCTGCCTCACTTCCGTGATGCAAATACTATTTCCAAATTGTTGTAGTTATGGAGACCAAGTCCTTAACAATCCTTCTACTTTTTACTCCGAATGAAATATTCTTGGTGGATGAAAAAGACAGTAGACTGAAGTTCTAACATTTTATGTATTAAGCATATCACATTTGGTCTGCCTGGCTTATCAAATGTATTAGGCAGGAAGGTTCTTCGTAAAGCAGTTATGTTCTTTCTTGTTGAAAAACATTTTTATGACCGCTTAGAGGACAAGTTAATCTTTTTGACGACCATGCTGTTGGACATTGTAATCGTTCATATTTGATATTTCTTGGTGCCACTTTGGGGAATCACATTAATGTAGAATTTGCTTTATTTGGTCTAACTAGATGCTATCATACACAATGCATAATTTCGGAAATCTCGTTAAGTCCATTATCAGTTGTACCCAATTTCAAGATGTACTTAGCTTTGATATTGGCCAAAGCACTATCTATCAGGCGGCCTTTTATGTGTTTTAACACTGTCCACTTCATATCTTGAGGTGTATGTTTTTTTTCTAAACGGTGTTTTACCATTGGCGCCGAGATGACTTTACATTTGATGCTGGACTTATCTTGTGTCCATCGTGTTTTTATTGGCTGGGTTGTTTTGCCTAAATATACTAGTTGACTGGGACAAATCACACAGTAGACCACATTGGTGGTTTTACAGTTCGTAAATTCATCATGTCTAATGCTCTTGTTTCCATAGTTAAATACGCATCCCTCAATTGTGTTGCTGCAAGAATTACAATTACCACAACGATGGTGGCCTTTAACTGGTGGTAAAGATAACATTGACTGTAGTGTAACTTCTGGTCTTTTCTTCTTGGTGTTAGCCCGCACTAGATGGTCCTTGATGCTTTTATTTTTCTTAAGTGCAAAGATGGGTTGTTCCTTAAAGATTTCCAATCTTTTTACACTTTGCCAATTTCTTTTCCAAATTTTCTTGATTTCATTGGTGTAATTGGAAAAAGTGGTTACACATATCGCCCATAAAGCCATCTATGGCCAAGCTCCCTCCTACATCAAACAGCGCCTCACAAAATACGTACCTGGACGTGTACTCAGGTCCTCCACAGGGAGTCTGCTATACTGTCCCAGCTTCAACTATGTCTCCAAAGGAGGGAGAGCATTCTCCTCCGTAATTCCCACTCTCTGGAACAAGCTTCCCAGTCAACTTCGAGCTGAAGATCGCCTCCTCCCTTTTAGGAAACAACTGAAAACCATTCTGTTTGTGGAAGCCTGGGGCTTAATTTAGCGATCAAGTGAACTGCTGGGTTTCTATGCTACTCTTCCTCTACAGCGCTTAGAGACCTTTTCGGTATTAAGCGCTCAACAAATCCAATTTAACATAACATAACATAACATACCAAGGGCATCTCTTTTCTTTTTTCTTTCGGTGTTAGTACGGATTCTCTTGGTGTGTACCACGCATGTGTCATTGCACTTTTTGTCAATTTTCGTGGATAATTCCTTTCTACCAGTTTTTCGAGAAGGATCTTTGCATTGGTGAAGTAATCATCCCTCTTGGCGCAGTTTCTTCTTATTCTTAAGAATTGACTATAGGAAAGATTGTCTTTCACATTTCTATGATGAAAACTCGAGAAGTGCAAGAGAGTATTTCTGTCGGTTTCTTCAGTGTACAAAGAGGTATAGATTTTTCCATCCTCGTGTTTCACCATTAGATCCAAAAATGTATTTCCACATTGCTAGAATTCAAAGTGAACTGGATATTAGGATTTCTTTGATTAAGCCATACGCCAAACTGTTCTAAACTTTGGGGTGTTCCTCTCCATAACATAATTACGTCGTCAATATATTGTTGCCATATTTTTATGTGGCCTTCAAAAGGATTGTTATTATATATCCAGCGTTCCTCATAGAGTGACTTGAACATCACTGCCATTTCTGGCGCAAATCGACATCCCATCGCAGTACCTTTGATCTGCAGGTACTGCTCCTCATTGAATTGAAAAAAGTTGTATTTAAGGCATATTTTCCCCAACTCCACCAAGAATGATTTTGGTACAGCGTGTGGTCGTATGCGTTTGTCCAAAAAAAGCTCCATTGCTCCTAGGCCTTCTTCCTGCGGTATGTTAGTATATAGACTTACTCTAGGGTAACAAGGAGTTCGTTGTCGTGATCAAAGTTTTCTCCCTCCAAGAATGTTATTGCCTGCATCGTGTCCTTTATATAGCTGATGGTTGAACTTGCCAATGGTTTGAGAAAAGTATCAAGATATTTCGCTGGTCTTTCGAGGATTGAGTTCACCCCCGAGATTATTGGCCTCCCTGGAGGGTTTATTGCATTTTTATGTATCTTGGGGAGTATATACATTAGTGGGGTCCTCGTATTTTGATTGTAGAGAAATTTGGATTCTTTATTCGAAAGGCATCCATTCTCTACTCCGGTAGTAATCAGCATTTCCAATTGTTCTGAAATGATTTTTGGGAAGTCCTGATCTGTTTTCCGGTAGTGATCTTCATTCGCCAGTTGACGGTGTATTTCAGTTTCATACTTCTCTCGCTCCATCAAGACAATTCCCCCGCCTTTGTCCGCCGGCTTGATTATCATTTCTTGATTGTTTTTCAAATCGTCCAGAGCTTTTTTCTCCTCTTTACTCCTGTTCCATCTGATATGTTTGCTTTTGTTGTCCAGGATGTCCAGATCTTTCAATACATTCTTCTCAAACACTTGTCGGGCTTCTGTGGCCTGTGTGCTGTAACCTTTTATGAATTAAAGGATTGGGAAAATATGTTTTGTGTAAACTAATCCTTTGTGTGTATCACCATCTACACAGTAACTTTATCCATTTGTTGTCCTCATAGCTTCCAACTCGCCCACTGCAGTGCCAAGAGAAGAAACAGGTACCCTGAACTTTGGAAGGGTCTTAAAGACTTTTCTTTTCTGAAACAAAGTAATCCCAGTCACAATCTCTCCCCTTTGCTCAGTAAATAGAAACATGGGTGGTATTAGATTGTGGGATTAAATAATGAGTTGGAACTTTTAATAATCTTATCAAGTAATAATTTGACACTTGTCTATCATTTGACTAACAGATAATATTTACCGGAGTGCTTGATACTTCTTCCTCACTAAGCTGCCTGACAGTTGCCTTTGATGAAATTACTTGACAATTGAGTAGTTGATATTTCCTACTTACGAGAATACTGGTTACTTCCATATGACAGGGCTACCTCATAATTATGTTGCACATTGAACAGTTAGCATACATTCTGTCACTGGAATGCATTTCACTTGCTTTTTACTAGGCTGCTAAATGGGTTCATTTTATAGGCCACAGACATTAACCAACTAATTCACTCTCCCATGAACTTCCTGACGGGTCTCTGTCAACACTGGTTGATTGTATGTGAATATTAGAAGACTACCCAGTGTCACCATTTGAACTTGTGTCAAAGCGTTTACTCAACCTGCAACATAAAATAATTGTCTGCGGGTAGGTAGATCGTCTATCTCCGGGAGTCGCTGCCCCTAGATCAGTAAAGAAAAAATTGATATTCTCACCCTATCTATGACCTGGAGTTATTTACTACTGTTTTGGGGTCATTGTGGCTGTGGAAACTTTAGTGTAGTTTGTGAATAGCAATGGGCTTACTGTTTTGTGGGTGGGTGCATGCCCCTCCCTAAATCCCTTCTTACTCCTCCCTAACCTCCTCCCATTTACTAGTAAGTATGCCCCTTTTCCTAGCCATCTCCCCTGGTCTCTCCCACATTTACCACTAAGTAGTAAACTTACATGTGTGATGATCCTCTCCTCTCCTAGAAAAGATAAGAGAGGTGAGGGTTGAGTTTTACACTCCTAGGTTGGTGAATAGCATTTTGTAGTACTTTTGTAGTACTATTGTAGTGCTACTAAACATACCTCAAAATGCAGATTGTGAGTAGGGCCCATTATCTTTAATTATATTCCTCAAAAAGGGATCTATAAACAAATGGTGACAAGGGGTACCCTATCTAATCTCAGGTTGAATGGCAATCATGTCAGTGTCTACGTTTCCCTATGCAAATACAGCAGGCAGTCTCTTGTAAAGTTCCATAATGATCTTTGTGAGCTGGGCTTCTTCGAAAAGATCTCCGGCAAAGAGCCCCGTTTACTGTGAGCCCGTCTGGCATTGCAGCGCCAGCCAGACGAGGAGCAACACCCTATGATGAAGCATGGCATCCTTCGGGCGTGTGAGGGCATCATGAAGAAAGACCTGTCTTTCCCCTGCCCCCCTTAGGAACTGCACACCTCTTGTAGCACTGGGCAGTACAATGCCACACTTTCTGAACCGTACTCAAGCATACCCAGCTTACCAGGTCAAATCTCTTTTTGGCATCTAGCCACCAGGCTGCTAAGGGTTTCTTTGAAACCTTTGCTTATTAACTTGTGAATGCTATAGTTATTATTGCAATAACATATTTCCCATATACTAAATTTAACTTTTTTTTATTCTGCAGCACACCAGTTGGAGGCAGCAAGTTTGGATGTATTTGAGTGCAAGAAGAATTTATCTCGCAACTACAGCCTTAAACAAGCGAGTGATAGACTCTTCTCAAGCTCTGAGTTTGAGAAGAGTTTTACACAAAAGACTTTCCTTCTACAGCACCAAAGAAACCATCCTGAAATGAGAACCTTTCCCTGCTCTGAGTGTGACAAAATATTTTCTGCAAAGCAGGAACTACACTATCACCAGAGACTCCACAAAGGAGTGAGACCTTATTCATGCACTCTGTGTGAGAAGAGTTTTTTTCAGAAAGCATATCTCCTACAACACATGAGGTTCCACACAGGAGTGAGACCTTTTCGGTGCACTGAATGTCAGAAAAGTTTCAAACTGAAGAATGATCTTCAACGTCACCAGCGTATTCACACAGGAGTTAGGCCCTTTTCATGCACCGATTGTGAGAAGCGTTTTACTCGAAAGGCAACTCTTCTACAGCACCAAAGAAAGCACACTGGAGTGAGGCCTCTTTCCTGCACTGAGTGTGAGAAGAGCTTTACTGTGAAGACAGATCTTCATCGTCATCAGATAGTTCATACAGGAGAAAAACCTTTTCAATGCACCGAATGTCAGCAGTGCTTTAAATTCAAGAATGATCTTCAGCGTCACCAGATTATTCACTCCGGCGTTAGGCCTTTTCCCTACACTGAATGTGAGAAGAGTTTTACTCGGAAAACAAATCTTCTACAGCATCAAAAGATACACACTGGCGTGAGACCCTTTCCTTGCACTGAGTGTAAGAAGAGCTTTACACGAAACACAAATCTTCTAAGGCATCAGAGAACACATAGAAAAGTGAGGTCATATTCCAACTCCGAGCAGGAGAAGAGTTCTACCTGAGAATGAAAACTTGACCTTCATAAGAGAATCTACACTAGATTGTGGCACTTCAACTGCACAGAATGTGGAAACATTGTTACTGAGAAGATAAGACTTTTACAGCACCTTAGAATCCCCACAGTAATTAGATATGTTTAATGCACTAAGTGTTATAAGAGCTGTACTGAAGAATTAAACCTTATACAGCACTTGGGAACCAACACTGGTCTAATGCCTGTTACAAGAAGTACACAAATAATTTTCTCAAACAAATGGCATGGTGGAGGACATTCCATGTGGCGTCTCCTCCAGAGTAAGAACTTGTTTCCGACATTAAAAGACTTTTCATTACCACACAATAGTAAATCTATACCTTTGGACTACCATAGTCTTCACAAAGGCAACCCGACAAAATGCAGAAAACACATAGATGTGTACTACTCTGCTCATACTTGCCCATCCAAAACCCTTGACACCTCACAACTCTATTTTTGTACCAACATTCAAACATGCATACTGTATTCCATCAGCCCACTCAGTAACATCGATAATTTGTTGACACATTGGAGGGTCGTGGATTATTTGAAAAACATCAAGTATAGTTCAATACTGTGGAGGGGTCATTCAGGATGCTAGAGATAGTAGAAAGTGGCATTGATGTAACGTGGGTAGTCGCATGAAAGAACAGATGGGTAGAATGCACAGAGTGATTTTGTCAGGATTTGGTGAGGCCTTAAATTGAAAAGATACGAGTTGAGTCGTTTTGAATGCTTGCACAATGGAGGTAGCCCCGAATGAGGGTGTTCCAATAAAGGTAGGTGGAGTGAAAGTAAAAAGCTAAGCAGCACATGGGGGCATGGAAATAAGTTGGAGGTTAACAAAATGAAATGGTTGCATCTGAGAGTATTGGGATAGAGATTTAACTATGTATGGAGGGTTTATGGAATGCTTAAAGATCCAGGTATATAAGTATTATATAGTTATATACTTCATTTTGCCAGGTAAAAATATCAGTTTAAAACTACACTAAAGGAATGTATTGGCAGACCTGAGACATGCTTTAAAAGGCTACTTTAGTGGGTGGCACAAGTAGTTCTGCTACCCACTAGTAACATTTAATTTACACGCCTGGAGTACATGCAGTACCCGATGCTAGGGACTTACAAGTAAAATAAATACATCAATTAGTTGTTTGCCAATTGTACCATGTTTTAGGGAATAGAGCACAAGCACTTTTAGCAATGGCCGGCAGTGGGAAAGAGCATTGAGTCCTAAACACAACAAAAACAAATTCTGCAAAACGAGGGGTTGGGGTGTGAAGGCAAATGATTTGGGGAAATACCACCAGGTCTAACAGTCTCTCATATCACTGTTTTGAAGACCCATTCTATTGTATCATTAATGTTTGCTTTGCATATGTCTTTCAAATAATGTACCATTATTCATGCTGAATCTTAACCAAAAGTCTCTATTTTTATTTCCTTAGTGAGTTCATACCAATCTTCTCACTCTGAGCCCACTTACACATATCATTCGGGACTCCATAAATGTCACACCCTTCTGGTGTGTTTTCAAGAGTATGTATATATGTGGCCTGTTAGAAATGGATTTTCTGGCTAGCTAGGTTATGCCCCTCAGCCAGGCAGAATCCACCACTCTAGTCAGGATAAGGGGAATGCACATCTAAGATAATCCCTGCTCACCCCCTTGGTAGCTTGGCACAAGCAACCAGGCTTATTCCAGAGCCAGTGTGTAAAGCATTTGCATATAACCAACAGTAAAACAGTGAAAAAACTACAAAAGGACACCACCCCAGTTTAGAAAAATATCCAATATTTGTCTGTGTAAAACAAGACTAAAACGTTAAAAATCCAAAATACAGTAACCAAAATGCGAATAATGCAAAACCATGCTTTATATACAGTTGATAGCTCTGTCTAGGGCTGTCACTGTGTTGTGAACACCCAAATCCAATGGTTCCGGTGACCGCAGCGGTGTGGGCCGGCTACGTTGACGGAAGATCCTAAAAACAGTACCTTTTTATTCCAGCTGACCATGGTGGTTCCGGCGTCAAGGCTGCGGTGTGAAGCAGAGCGGGGTGGCGTCCGATGCCCTCAGGTCACAGTACAGACAGCGGCTCGGTGGTGTTCGTCCACCGGCGTCGGTGAGACCAGTGCTGCAGTGCGAAGTGGGGTGATGCTCTTCGTGATGCTGACAATCAAGGTGCAAGTCACGGTGCCATTTGAGGATCTGGAGTCGTTGGGACTGGCGTTGGTGGGCTGACTGAGGTGTGGGACGGGGCAGTGCATTGTGTGACTTAGGAGCACTGCCCCCAAACCACAGGGCAGGCAGTGGAGGCGATGTCAGCTTGCAGCGGCGTTGCCAGTGAGACCAGGGCAGCAGAGTGAAGCAAGGCAGTGCGGTGCAGAATGTAGTGCCCACAGGTCGAGGTGTAAGCAACGGCTCAGTGGAGGCGACAGACGTCGGTGAGACCAGGGTTGCGGTGCAAAGTGCAGCGGTGCCCTCTGCGGTGCCTTCAGGTCACGGAACCACTGTCAGTCTCAGTGACGGCATCAGACTGCGGTTTCCCTCTGTGGCCACTGAAACACATGGTCTCGGAGGCAGTATCCAGATGTTGAAGTCTTTGATTTCCCTGAGACTTCCAACAGGAGGCAAGTTCTACATCAAGCCCTTGAAAATACTTAGGTTGCAGAAAGAACAGTCCAGTCCATTCCCTGCCCAAGACAACAGCAGCAACTGCATACCAACCCAGTAAAAGCAAACGGCAAAGTGGTAGTCTCCCCTCACACTTCTTCTTCCTGGCAGGTTCCTTAGTCCAGCAGTAATCTAAAGTCCTGGGGTCAGGGCCCCAGTATTTATACCACATTTTCTCTTTGTTCTCTTTGTGGCAAAGGTGTCTGATCCCAGTCCAAACCAGTTCTACCCTCTCTGCCCCAGCTTCACTACTGGAGTTGGAGACAGCATTGTGCAGAGGAGACACTGCCCATTGAGGTGCTCCCACCACTCTAAATGCAGACCAGGCCTATTTAACCCCACTATGAGTCACCCAGGAAAGGCAGGATACACCGCAACACCCCTTGCGCCTGTCTACAATGAAAACACATCCCCAACTCCTGCCACTCCAAAACCAGACAGTCATTACACAAACTATGCGTTGTCGGTCTCTCAAATCTTTTCAAGAGCTCCAGAGAGAATACAATATGCCACGCACTCAGTTCTATAAATATCTCCAATTCCAACAAGCTCTGTCTCCAGACATTGCAAGCCATGAGACCCTTCCAGAATTTAACCCTATAGAGGCCAAAGCATTTATGGGAGACCTGAGCGACCATAAAATCACTAAGATCTACCAATCTCTTGTCACTAATAGCTCCACCACACTGGACACCCTCCAAGAGACCTGGCAAGAAGTTCTGGGCCCATTGGAGGATGACAACTGGGCGGAGGCTCTGGAATCTCCACGCGGCGCAGCTATCGCCTCGCGACTGGGTCTCATTTGGTTCAAATACCTTCATCCGGTATACTTCACCAGACATAAGCTTTGGAGGGCTGGCCAAATACATGTTTACGCTGTGGTAATAGCGTCGGCACCTTTCTACATACAATCTGGCTGTGTGGTGCACTCACTAGGTGTTTGAGGGAGTTCAGGACTTGCCTTTCCAAGGTTTTGGGCTTGGATCTCCCTATGTCACTGAGATTGGCCCTACTGCACATTGCAGATGAGATTGGGGGTAATTGGTACACGCGCCACCTATTGTATTTGGGCCTCACAGTGGAGAAACAAGATATCGCCAGATTATGGAAAGCTACTTCCCCTCCTATTTTGGGAGTTTGGAAAAAAGATAGATTTTTGCATGGGCATGAAGTACCTATATTTAAAGCCAGGGAATGCCCACAGAAACACACTAAAATTTGGCAGAGATGGGTGGACTACTGAGGTCTTTATTTTGAGCTTCCCACTCCAACTACAATAGTATTAGAAACTGCGGGACAATAGCAAAGATGGTGAATGTACTACCATGTGATTTAACAGCATTTGGGACACTTTGGTGCGGGTGGCAAACGCTGGGGAACATAGTGAGGACATAGCACACTATGCTATATAATGGAATGTTATGTCTTTTTTTCTTTCCTTTTCTTCCTTTTTTGTTTTCAAAAGTATTGATGTTAACATCATGGCTGGATTGGTATACCATGCTCGTTGTACCAGATATTTTGGCTGAATAGGCTGTATGTGGATGTTGGCACAAATAAAATTTGTTTTGAAAATGAATAAAAAATAGTGTCTTTTCAACCACTAGGAATGACGGCCAGAACGCTGTGCATATGTTGTGTAAACATTTTATTAAAGGACATTGGCTATTTTTCAATCAAACCAGAACAACAAGGCGAAACTAGGACTTGGCAATGAAAGATCTCGGCAACGGGATCATATAGATAAGTCACCAGGGAGTAAGGACGAGCAGTGGCACTAGATAGAATTATCTTTCCTCTACACTAACAAACTAGATGCTCCACAACTAAAAAAAGGGTAACACTAAGCAAATGATGAGTTAATGACAGGTTCACACATATCAGGTAGGTGAGTAAATGTTGTTTGCTTAAGAAATATACAGAGGATGGGCTTGAAACTGTATTTTGATCTCCCTACTATATGCAGAATGGATGAAGTGTATCTGAACTTTGTGAACGCTGAAACTTTTCATTGCCTTTAATCAAATTAACCAAGACCGTTAGGAGTAAAAGAGCATGCAGCATGCATTGTGTGTGATAAAGGTTTGGCATATCGAGGTGATGTACAGAAATGATCACTGATAAAAGATAATACCTTTAGAATTATGACGCTCATTTGAAGCAACTATTGAAATGTGCTTATTAGGTATGTTATGACTTTCATATCACTATGTTAAATGATATTGCAAAGGAAGCAATAAACAGCGATGTAACTAATGATGACCAAGAACTGTTTAATTAAAGGGACCATGTTAGACTTGGATTTTTCAGCGGGTTGACCCCCAGACTTTTTGCTTTATGGCTTCCTGTTTTTGACCTTGTTTTTGTTGGTTTTAGGATCCTGTGCACTTTACCACTGCTAATCTGTGCTACAGTTCATATGCTCTCCATATAAATTGTGTTTATAGATTGGTGTTTCAATGTTTGGCTTATCTGATTTAATAGTAAGTCCCTAGTATGGTGCACTGTGTGTGCCCAGGGCCTGTAAATCAAATGCTGCTAGGTGGCCTGCAGCATTGGTTGTGCCACCCACACAAGCAGCCTTCTAAAGGTGCTCTGTCTGCACGCAGTTTTCAACAGCGATGTTGACCTGGCAAGTGCACCCACTTTCCAGACCCTAACTGTTCCTTTTCGTACATGTAAGGCACCCCTCCGGTAGGCCCAAGGTACCCCATGGGCAGGGTGCAGTGTAGGTGAAAGGTAGGACATATCCTGGTGTGTGTGGCATGTCCTAATAGTGAAATACTGCCAATTTCATTTTCCAATCTTGAAATGCTATCTGCCCCATAGGCTAACATGGGAGTTGCTTTGTAACATCCTACAAGCATAACTTTCCATTGGGACAAGATAGAGAAATTGAGACCTGCAACACACCTCGACGAGCGCCCGTTAAAAATGACCGGTTAGAGATTGAGCACTGCTACGCATAAAGAACACTACACTACTCGTTCGAACCGCAATGAGGCTTTCTTCCAACTAGAGTACCATTTGAATAATCAAATACGGAGTCATTCGGAACTCCTTCGGACTCGGATCTTGTGCCCACATGAGAACAAGAAAATACTCAATCAGATTGTATCCAGTCTAAGCCATGAAGAGAATCCCTACAATTACTCTGGGACTCTAATCGCGTCTGCACCACATACCACAGGGAACATGTATTTAATTAATTTTGCTCTTTGTAGAGAGTTGTACAAATTTTTACCTACCTACTAATCCTAGCAACATTTCCCTTTGGTTCAGCAGCACCACAATATTGACAAAGAATTTGGTTGTTAAAACAATTGTTAGGTTACTGCTTTATTGAAAGATAAGACTGGCTCAATAATGTTAGTAATTTATGTTGTTTTGTGTACTACAATGTTATTGTTTGTTTGACACAGTTATTGTTTGTTTGACATGTAAAGTTTAATGTATATTTATAAATGGGATAAGGATGTTTCTCCCTCCTTCTGACTTATAAAGTAAATTAACTATATCTTTAAAAGATGAAATCGATATAGTAAATAAATACTCACAACCATAGAATTAATTTAATGGCCTTCAGTCTGTTAAATAACGTTAACAGCAGGTAAATGTGATGGCTAGTGAATTATTTCTGTTGTATTTTGTGAGGCCCTTTCTAGCTGCCTTGGTCCTAACTCCTTTGGCTACTGTACTTTTAGAAAGTAGGCATTTTTTTGTTTAACCATTCTGTGTTGCATCTATCCATGTACCACCACTCTATACTATGAGATGGGACTCTGCATGGTATGATTGAATGTCAGCAGCTGCTATTCCCCCACAGTATGTAGATTGAAAACATGTTCTCAGGGCCACCCAGGCGTAGCCTCCACCCCACCAAATTGACCCAGTGTTGCATTTATATGCGGGAACCAGATGGATGATCTCAGGTAAGTATGATTCTATAGCTGGTAGAGGAGGCGTGCGAGAAATACCACCTTGAAGATGACAGACCGTCTGAATAAAGACAGGGACAGATGCAACCAGGACCTCACTTCTTTTTTTACTTGTATAGATAGCGAGCAAGCTTTCGTTCCCACGATGTGGACTGAGAGGCTGACAGAAACACCTAGATATTTTAGCCCATCTGTGGCTATAATCAAGTCTTTAGGCCATGCTCCCAGAGCGCTCATTCCCCGCAGCGGCCATAAGATCGACTTGCGGGCATTCATATATAAGCCAGACGTCTCCCCAAATATATGCATGATTCGGAGCAGTCTAGGGCCTGTCTTATTGTGGTCTGTAAGAAAAAAATAGAACATCATCAGCATACAGTGCTATGCGATCCGCGACTTCCCGCGACCATTCGAATCCCCGGACTAAAGTATCCATCCTGACCCGTGCCGCCAGTGGCTCCATGACTAAAGCAAACAGATATGGGGACAGGGGACATCTTTGATGGGTACCTCGCCAAATAGGAAACTTGGGAGAGACTGAACCCGCTACCCGCACTGTGGCCATAAGATCTGTATATAGTAAATGTATGTATGATAAAAACCTGGGGCCTATATTTAGTCGCCGCAGGAGCGCAAAGAGATAAGTCCAGATGACTAAATTAAAGGCTTTGTCTATATCAGCCAGTAATATGGTAGACGGTCTCCTGCTGCTATAGCGTATGAGCGCGGCGCATATATTGTGGCACGGCTGAGCATGAAGCCAGCCTGGTCAGGATGTACTAGATCAGTTATATGTGGTAGAAAGCGGTAGGCAAAGGCTTTAGCGAGTAGTTTGGCTTCAATATTTAATAAAGAGATTGGACGGTATGATGAGTGGCATTCAGGGGGCCGGCCCGGTTTAAAAAAACTACTTCTTCGGCATGCCAGTCTGGTGGGAGTCGCCCCGCCTCTATTGTGGCATGGACTGCTTTAAGGTAATGGGCTCCAAGTAGTGGTTGGTATATTTTAAAAAACTCACATGGGCAGCCATTAGAGCCTGGTGCTTTGCCCGAGCACAGATTCGCCAGAGTGACACCCAATTCTTTGATCGCGCGAGTGGTGTCTAATAATGTTCTAGCAGCATCTGACAGGGCTTTCGGGGGTAAGTCATCCAAGAAGCGCTGTACTAGGACTTCTGGCAGAGTCTCATGTGAAGCATACAGTTCCTTGTCACAGTCTGCGAAGCTGGTCGCAATCATAAAAGGGTAGGTGAGAACCGTAATCCTCAAGGTCACGGATACTGGGGATATAAACTGGTTGTAGCGTATGCTGACATGAGCAATGTAATACTGTGCTAGATTTATCCCCCCATTGGTATATCCTGCTACTAGAGGACAGCCATGCCAATCGGGCCTCCTCCAGTTGTTCACCATTATAAAGCTGTTGCGTAAGAAAAAATTGACGATGCTCCTGTCTTCCATCTTCTCCCCTACCCCGTCGCTCGAGGGCCGTAATTTGGGCTTCGATCTGAGTCCGTTTCTCGCGGCGTTGTTTACGCTTTGCTGCACAGAAAGAGAATTCAAGGCCCCGCAGAGTTGGCTTCATGGTATTCCACAATGTCTCAGCTGATGCCACGGTTCCAGAATTATAGGACTACTCAGCCACGGCTCAGTGTATGTATCTTATACTGTTGGTCATGTAAATGCCAGATAGACGCAAGCGGAAGGGGGGGGGCGGTCAGGGCCAGCCCGAAGCCCAAGTGCCACGGAGAGTAGTCTGACAGGCCTATGGATAATATTTACACATCCGAGCGTCTGTGGAGGTAACTAGAGGGCACAACATATAGTGAAAATGAGTCATGGAAACTTGACTAATATGTTTAACCTTGTTCAGTCGGGTGAAGCCTCTTCCAGATGTCTACCCATCCCATACCATCCATGAAGGATTGCTAATGCAATTCCCATGCCTCTGTCTGTCTCCCCGCAGCTCGCCACCTGTCCAGGGTCAGGTGCAATACGTCATTCCAGTCTCCCCCATTACCATCAACCCATCAGGGACCTCCGTTCACATAGTTGCTAGGCGTTCTACAAGGGCCCGGGCAAGGGGTGGGCATATTTGCTACCCAGGACTATTTGTTCGCCGTATAGTTTACCCGTAACAATAACGTATCTGCCTTGTATATCTAGCCATGATTTAGAATACTCAAGTGGGATTCTATGATGGATCAGGACCGCCAACCTCCGGGAACCTCCAGTCAACCCAGAATGGAAGACCTGGATATATCTGAATCGGGATAGACATGGTGTTTTAGTGCCTAAAAGGTGAGTTTCTTGTAGCAGTAAGATATCCGCCTCGTAGTGGTTAGCTTGTCAGAATACAGCTCACGCTTTGATCTTGTCTACGACACCTCGTACATTCCAGCTAACGATCCGGAGCCCACTCTGTGGGATGCTAGTAGTACTATTTGTCATGTAATCAAGTGATCTGTATATGCGGGACTGGACCGTGGTGAAACCCCTCCCTGGGGAGCACCACATGTGTAGATCAGAGACATAGCACAAACAACAACAAATAACTTGCCACCCTCCCTCCCCATCCACCCACCCTCCCCGATACTTCAGAACAGTTGACGTATCTGTCACGGACGGGGTGTGGTCCCAACCTCAATGGGAGCTGGAAACCGAACCCCTCCAATGGATCCCCATCAATCCCCATCAAACTACCCATGAACGTGTGATCGCCCCTAGAGTTTGAAGATTGTTTCTCAAGCGGGGTAGCCTATCAGTAGTGCTGCCATTTTCAGCGGTGAACCAATTATAGACGGTTGCCTCAGTTTTATATATCAATGAGATTGCCTAGTCTCACCGGATCTCGGATGTTTCTGAGCAGGTTTCGCTGCGGGCTCCAGATCGTCGCGATGAACCCAATCTGTGGCTTTGTTTCCCTGGATGAGGAGTCCGAATCCAGGAGCGGCGGAGTGTGTAGTTTCCCCAGAACCACTTCATCTGTCCATGTAAACACTTCTTCAGGGTTTTGGAAAAGAGTGAGCACGTCACCAGACAGGTCGCTCCCCCCATCCGCCACGCAGCCCTCTGTGGGTTGAACCTCCGTTGCCGCTTTTGCCGCCTGACTGCTCGCTCCCTTTTTTATTTTTGTTTTTTCATTCTGTGCCCCTGTGTTTTGCTTTCTGTACCCCTGTGCTCTGTTGTCCCTCTCCCGCCGTCTTTTCCCGCCGTTTTTTCCCCGGGTTTCCCCCCGCCGCTGAGCCCCTGCGGCCCCGGCCTCTTCACTCCCATTGGCCGCCCCGCTCCCACCTCCCAGCTGCTCCTCCCTCCCTCTGCCCTCATATGGAGGCTGCGAAGCGGCCGCGCGCAGCGGGTGCGCCGCATGCGTGCCGAAGGCGCGCCTAAGGCAAGCCCGTCTGCGCCCGTCCGCGCCTGGACCGCACCCAGCACCAGAAGCCCTGGACCCCGCACCCCTCGCAACGCCAGACTGCACTACGAAGCAAGCACCCTCCATGCACTCAATACCAGACGAGACCACCCCTGCTACCGGGCCACCCCGAAACACACCCAGGGGCCTTTCACCTGCCGGAACTGCAGATTCACCAGCATCCAACCCTCCACACCACCAGCCAGAGAACCCAACCACCTCCGCTGCATCCTCCTCAACACCCGCTCCGCTCGCAAGCACGCTATCGAACTCTGGGACCTCCTAGACTCCACCGCCCCCGACGTCGCCTTCCTGGCGGAGACCTGGCTGAACGCCACCTCAGCACCAGACATCGCCATAGCCATCCCACAGGGCTACAAGATGTCCCGCAGACACCGCACCAACGAAGTGGAAGGAGGAATCGCCATCATCCACAAAGACTCCCATCAAAATCTCAACGAACACCGATGACACCATCACCACCGTCGAGCACATGCACTTCCAGATCCACACCGACCCCAACACCACCCTCAGAGGATCTCTCATCTACAGACCTCCCGGACCCCGCCCACAGTTCAGTGACACCATTGCCGACCTCATCAGCACCCACGCCCTCGCTTCCACGGACTACATCCCCCTCGGGGACCTGAACTTCCACCTCGAGAACAACGATGCCAACTCCACCACCCTGATCGACAACCTCGCCAACCTCGGACTCACACAGCTCGAAACGACACCTACTCACGCCGCTGAACACACGCTCGACCCCCATCTTCTCCGCAAGTCCCCACGTCTCCTTCAACCACACCACCAAACCACACTGGACCGACCACAGATGCGTCCACTTCACCTTCAGAAAACCCACCACACACCACCGCACCCAACAGCTACCACGCAGCTGCTGGGGCAAGGTCACCGAGGACCAACTGACTACCGCCCTCGCCCTGAGACCACCCACCGACTCCACCGACCCAGACACCGCCGCGACCAACCTCACACAGTGGATCAACGACTGCGCCAACACCCTCGCCCCTCTCAAGACCTCCACAACCAACCACACCAACAAGAAAACCGCCTGGTTCACCGAGGACCTCCGGATCTCCAAGCACACCTGTCGGAAGCTGGAGAAGAAATGGCTCCACGACCGAACACCAGACAACCACACAGCCCTCAAGAGTGCCACCCGCAGACACCACCAACTCATCAGGACCGCCAAGAAGACCGCCTTCAAGGACCGCCTAGACAACAATGCACACAACACCAAAGAGCTTTTCAGCATCGTGAAAGAACTCTCCAACCCCAGCTCCAACACCAACGACATCCCGCCATCTCAAGACCTGTGCGACTCCCTGGCCACCTTCTTCCACCGCAAGATCACCGACATCCACAACAGCTTCAACTCCGACCCCCCCACACCCACCACCGAGTCCACCACCCCTGCGACTACCACTTGCACCAGTCGCCTGACCGTCTGGTCCAGCGTCAGCGACTAAGACACCATCAAACCCATGAACTCTATCCACTCCGGATCCCCATCGGACCCCTGCCCTCACCACGTCTTCAACAGAGCCAGCGCAACCATCGCGCCCCACCTCCGGAAAACAATCAGCTGTTCCTTCAAGACAGCAACCTTCCCAGAAAGCTGGAAGCACGCCGAGATCAACGCCCTTCTGAAGAAGCCCAAGGCGGACCCCAACGACCTCATGAACTTCCGGCCCATCTCCCTGCTCCCTTTCCCAGCAAAAGTGACCGAGAAGATTGTCAACAAACAGCTGACCCGCTACCTCGAAGTTAACAACATCCTGGACCCTTCCCAATCCGGTTTTCGCAGCAACCACAGTACCGAGACCGCCCTCATCGCCGCCCCTGACGACATCCGCACCCTGATGGACAAAGGAGAAACAGCTGCCCTCATCCTCCTGGACCTATTAGCAGACTTTGACACGGTCTGCCACCGCACCCTATCAGCACGCCTCCATGACGCCGGTATCCAAGAGAAGGCCCTGGCCTGGACCACATCCTTCCTCTCCGGCAGAACCCAGAGCATCCGCCTCCCACCCTTCCGCTCCAAAACCACCGAGATCATCTGCGGCGTCCCACAGGGATCCTCCCTCAGCCCGACGCTGTTCAATATCTACATGGCCCCCCTCGCCCACGTCGCACGACAACACAACCTCAACATCATCTCCTACGCCGACGACACACAGCTGATCATTTCCCTCACCGAAGATCCCCACACCGCCAAAGCTAACCTACACAGAGGAATGAAGGCCGTAGCCGACTGGATGAAGGACAGCAGACTGAAGCTGAACTCAGACAAGACAGAGGTCCTCATTCTCGGACCCACCCCATCAGCCTGGGACGACTCTTGGTGGCCCACGTCACTAGGCACAGCCCCGGAACCCACGGACCACGCACGCAACCTGGGGGTCATCCTCGACTCCACTCTCTCCATGACCAGGCAAGTCAACGCCATCTCCGCGTCCTGCTTCAACACCCTCCGTATGCTCCGCAGGATCTTCAAATGGATCCCCCTCGACACGAGAAAAACCGTTACCCAGGCCCTCATCACCAACAGACTCGACTATGGGAACGCCCTCTACTCAGGAACTACAAACAAGCTCCTGAGACGACTCCAACGCATCCAGAACGCCTCGGCCCGACTCATCCTCGACGTCCGCCGCCGCAGCCACATCACACTCCACCTGAGAGGCCTGCACTGGCTCCCCGTCAACAAAAGGATCACCTTCAAGCTCCTGATCCATGCACACACAACACCGGACCCACCTACCTCAACAACCGACTCAGCTTCCACACCCCCACCCGAAGCCTCCGCTCAGTCAACCTCGCCCTCACCACAGTCCCTCACATCCGAAAAACCACCACCGGCGGCAGATCCTTCTCCTACCTCGCCGCCAAGACCTGGAACACTCTCCCCACCATCCTACGACAGACCCAGGACCTGCTGGCCTTCAGAAGACTCCTAAAGACCTGGCTCTTCGACCGGTAGCACCCCCCCCCCCCCCCCTCCCCAGCGCCTTGAGACCCTCTCGGGTATGTAGCGCGCTTTACAAATGCAGTGATTGATTGATTGATTGATGTCACTCTCAGTAGAGTCGGGAACAACAAGGAGTCAGAGATCTTAAGATTGCACAGGCAGACCTTTGCCTCCATGAAAGATTGTCGACGCTGCTGGGCTGATATGGTATAATCTGAAAATATCACTATTCGTTGAGAGGCGAATGAGAGAGAGTCTTTCAATCTGGCCTGCCTTAGCATAGTGTCTCTATCATGAAAATTCAGGATCTTGGCAATGATAGGCATCGGCCTGGCGTTGGTAGGAGGTTTTTCCAGTGGAGCCCGAAGTGCTCTATGATGAAGTATTGAGACAGGGAATCATGTGGAAGCCAATCTGTTAGCCATGTAGTGAGGAATTTTCCCACATCATCTCCCTCGCAACCCTTGGGAAAGGCCACGAACCGAAGATTGTTCCTGAAAGCCCGTCCCTCTGCATCCTCCACTCGCATTGTAAGGCCTCTCGGGAGGGTTTCTGGGGAGTTTACGTTCTTCTGGAGGGTAGTGACTGTGTCCTCAACACTCGAGATCCTCACTTCAGTTTCTGTGATTCTATCGACTGCTTTACGTAGATCTTGGCGTATAAGCATGACTTCGGAGCTTACAGCGCCTATTTTCGCATCAAGCATGTCTCTAGATTGAGTAATGGCTTCCAGCAACACCGTATTTTCTGGCATAAGACTAGTCGAGCCTCCCGGGTCCGCCACCTGGGTAACCTCTCCTGTAAACCGGTTCATCATGCTCTGCTTAGAGGTAGCCCCTGGTATCGTATCACGTGTCATTGTAGGTTTAATTTGGACTACTGTAGAGGCGGGATCAGCTGTTTTGTGGTATGTTGTCCCAATTAATGGAGTGGAAGGCCCCCCCGATTTGCAGGTGCAGCAGCGTGAAGACAAGAGGAAGCAGGCCCAGGGTCTGTGTCTTTCCGCATAGGGTGGAGGCTGGGGGGGAGGCACCACGCCCACAAGCAGCACCAGAACCTAGCCCGACCGCCTCCATGAGCGGGCCGCCAAGAGTCTGGGAAGTCTTGTCTCTGGCCGGCCACAAGCCCTGAAGGGCCTCCGCTACTGGCCCCAGCCTGCTCAGTCTTCCCCCTGTATGAACCTGGCGCCACAGACGTCTCGATCGCTCGGCGCAGCTCCTCACTGCCAGGCCCTGCAATCTGCCACTCACCAACTTACTCAGGCGTTGCACAACTCCGCAGCTCTAGTCAGTGACGGATCAGCCCCTTGCGCCTCTCACTGTGATCCCGGTCACTCACAGCCTCTATGCAGGCAGTCCGGTAATCTCTCCCGGCCCGCTGCGGCCCTCCACCGACAGACCCAATGAGGAGGGAGGGAGACTCGGCAACGCAGCGTACGTCTGGACTCAGTTGTGATAAGGCCGTAGGGCCACTCCCATCTGGCGGTTGCGGTGACGTCTCTCCTCTAGCTCCAAGATGTCTTCTTTCCCCTCGTTGGGTTGGTGGAGAATTTGGGGGATCTCTGTGGGGGAACTAAATCTTATGGCAGAGGTGATTCGGCAGGATAGAAAGCGGATATATTATCGGTCTACGGGAGCTCACGTAAAGCGCGTCCGCCATGTTGGACCGCTAGGCCACGCCCCAAAAAGATACTATTTAAACAATGTTGTAGAACAGGGATACTTGATACCGTTAATGCGACGACACATGCCTGGCATTACCTTTCAATACTACTAGCGGGCGCTATACTTTATTCCCCCGCTAGACCGCTTGCCTGGTGTCACTGGTTACCCCCGTGCAGGGATAAAGGAGTGGTTAGGGCTCTAAAAGATATCAACATTCACACAATAGGGTAGTGTCACGGTTGCCGTCACCACTGACCCAAGATGGCGGCTCGGGACTGCGCATGCGCGAGGAAGTCAGGCAGGCACAAAAGCCTGACTTCCGCCAGACATCGCGCTTTGCGTACGAGATTCCTACTTCCGTTTCACGAAGCTTCATCGGCATCCTGTTACTTTTCCTGCACCCGGCAATTCTCGCTATTTTGGATTCTAAGGACCTGTTTATTCCCTGTGTGGTCTCTCAGGCTTGAGACCTCAGCAACCTGCTGACCGTGTTGTAGCCGGTTTCAGTCCTGCTACTAATTGGTGACTGTTCTACCCTTTGGCTGGTTTCCAGAGAGGGGGGTTCCGTGGACAGGCGGAGCTGGGGCTTTGGGTTCCGCCAGTCGGCCGGACTTAGATGTTCCACCGGCCGGGCCGGACTACGGGTCGTTCGCACTGCCTGTCTGCCGGGCTTCCTCTACTCTGTGGTCCCGCCATTCTGCCCCAATCTCCCATTCAACCTACTGTTCTTCACGGCTTGGCAGAAACTTTGACAACATGCGGCTGGTTACGCTGCGCCTCTGATTGGATTACTATTGCTACAGGCTCTTCACTCTGCCCTGAACACTCTCATTTAACCTGCTGCATTTCCAAGGGTGGATGTACAGACTACCAAGTGGACTGTTGAGTAACGGTAACAGCGAGTATTCGCTGCCTTCTTTTTTTTCTTTATGAATCGGACTTCTTTTTCTAAAGATAGAAGGTATTCTTTTTTATGTGAAGAAGTACAAATGTCACGCCTGTAGTGTGCTAAAGATGGTTAGGACAAGAGCTCCTTCACCACGTAGTAATGTAGCCAGAATGGTGAGCATGAGTATTGTTAATAAGTGATTACTAATATAAACACAGAAGGCATATAGTGTATTATAGTCCTGCTTCTTTTCACAGCCCAGTGTTCTGGATTATTCTAACGCTTCCTCAGATCCATTCAGAAAGAAGGGAGGATTAAGGTACTAACAAGCGGGCAAAATAATTGGTTACATATAGTCAGGTGTATAAGTGATTGCAGACAATGTCATCTAACCCATCCCTTCTTTCTTTTAGTTTTCTTTAGAAGAGGGTCTCCCGGAAGATGAAGCACGCAAGGGATTCCTCCCCTTTTGTTCCTTGTTTTGTCTCCCTTCTTCCCCTAATCACCATTGTAGCTTAGAGTTTGATAGGCGCAATAGGTGGTTGAGGGAGGTTGCGGATCTTGTCTACAGTTCCTGGGCGTTTCTGCAGAATTTCAGGTGAGCTCCTGAGAGAACCTGACAGGGAGTTGTTTGACGAAGGCAAAGTGATATCATGGCAAGATATGAGTTTAGAGGGACGAATGATAACTACATTGACTCAATTCCAATTTCACAGGGTGAGACACTCACTGAGGGACTTACTGGGTCCTGAATTAGAAGAACCACCTGAGGTTTCTCCACTTACATATGTGATCAAAGCTGTATCGTCTGTGCGCATTGTCTCAAGAATTTATACAATAATGCAGGGCTATAGAGCCAATCACTATACCAAGGCCCGATTAGCATGGCAGACAGACCTGAATCGAGCAATCAACGATAAAACTTGGAAGTATTGCTGTGAAAACACGAAGCGTATCTCTTTAAATGGGCGTCACAGGTTAATACACTTCAAGTTTTTGAATAGGGTGGATTACACTGCAGATATGGGTTATGTGACTCAGCGGAGTGTGAACGTTGCAGAACGGAGCCGGCAGATTTTTATCACCTGGCCTGGCTGTGTCCTAGGATAGCTGCCTTTTGGGACTTGATTTTTAAAACACTTGGCGAAGTCACTGACTCTCCACTTGACCCAGACCCTATGCTCGCTCTATTGGGGTACTCTAAACATTTGCCTAAGGGAATTAGACGCCTGGTAGACATGGGCTTCTTATGGCTAGACGGAGGGTGGCGATCTGCTGGTCCCGAGGCCCGGCCCCCACCCTGAAGGGATGGTTGCATGATATGACATATGGTAGCACACAAACGGAACACTATAGTGAGTTATTACCTCCCCGAAATAGACCGAAAAACTTCTGGTGGCTTTACCAAACTTATTTGCTTACCAAGGCGAACAACTGACAAAGTGCCAATTCCCCTGAAGCATAACGTGACTGTAAGAAATGCAAGTAATACGGTCTGTAGTACGAGTGTGTTTGAGACCTGGTCTCGAGGTCCACTGCTGATTCGGTTGTGGCGATAGGTGGGGACAGCATAGAAATGTACAGAAAAGCCTTTTGCTGTGTATTGTTTAGTGATTATAAGAATACGTTGCATTATCGGCTGATCATACTGTATCGCAATGTGCTCTACTGTGTGTGAATCCTGGAGCTTCAAGAATGCTATGTCTCTGTTTTATTTGGTGTTCTCAATAAAATTTAATTTTTAAAAAACAACAATGTTATGCACTGTGCGGCGTAATTTATGTAATGCACATCAGGCTCACAAAAATTACATTTATTTTGCGGTTATGACCCTTTATGTAAAGCAATTGTCTTGAGCAGACTGCCATATTATGCCCTGTGTGTGCAGTGGATCAGATGTAGTTCCTCACAACTGAAGAAAGAAATATGTTCTGCAACCAAATTGTGTACGCCATGTCTTTACTTTGTAGTCCATATCAATTTCACAAAGGGATTTATTTATAATCATGATTCTTTTGTAAAAAGATAGCCATGGAGTAAACATCAATTGAATTGGATCATATCATCTTGATTTGAGCAAGGTTAGACAATCATTACTTCATCTTTGTCTATTGGAGGTATTTGGTGCATGCATGATTTCTTCCACCGTTTTAATGAATAGCTCATGTCCAACTTTTCATACTTGGTTTTGGGTTGTTTAGTGCAGAAGGAATGTGGTATTTTACAGGTTAAGCTTTGGGTAGGTGCTTGGCATACACTTCTAGATACTGGGGATATATCTCTAACTCTTAGACATTGATGACATAATTGAAACTCAGCCAAGGCCACACTGGGCTTAAACGCCTGGGAACTCGAACTACTGACCCGAACGAAGGAAGAACATATATTTATTGTGTCAAATATGTATTGATCATAACGTGAAATGCGGGTGGGAATGAAGCTTGGAGAAAACGAATTTAGGGGCTGGAACATAGAACAAGGGACCCTCATAAAATGAATACATCTATTATGGTGTGATGACCTCCTCCCCTTGCCTTGCCCAATCAGAAGTAAGGGTTTTCACGAAACTGAAACATTGGGGGGTGGAACATACATGTAGAATAGTATAATTTAGATAAGTTTAGTTAGTTGCACAGAGAGAGAGAGAGAGACACTTGATGGATGACTGATGACACTGTCATCAGACGCAGGGGATAGCCACAGACTCTATGCTGACTCCAGACTCCGGAAACCCTGCTTGAGAGAACAAGATACTGATCGAAAGCCCATCATCTAGAAAGGGAGTTGCGGAAGAACTATTCGAAGAGAGTAGTGCCATAGAGGGGTGCGACGCAGGCGTTGCACTTAGAAGAGGTCACCTTTCCGGTCCTGAACCTGTCTTGATCTTCATCTCCCGTCCTGTTTGGGAGACCTTCACCCAACTCCTAGGCCAGGGAATCGGTCATCGCATTATCCTAGGTAATAATAAATCTGTGTAGTATGTCCATGTACTGCTCTCTGTTTTCTCCCTTTTCGGGTACCGTCATCATTGATCTATTAATGTGACTTTGCTTCTACTTGATTTTAATCTTACTGAATGAAAAGGTGGTTACTGTAATTGATTCTGACTCACAAAATTATTGATTTAGATAAAGGTTTTAAAACTTCTTGAGTTTGTGGTTATTTGAAGGTAAAGTTAATGTTCTATCTTAAACTAACTCATCAACCTGATTCATTGAGTAGAGGAAATTTATTTACAAGGACACCGAGTTGGTAAGATTAGTAAAAGGTGAATATAAATTTACAGGTGAACCCAGAAATTGATGCCAGCGGGGTTTTTAACTAGCTTACTTGTGTGAATGTTATGGGCCCAGGTGAGTATATGGTATGTGTGAGTAACCCAAGCTGGTAACCCGCTCCATCAGTTTTACTTGGTAGCAGAGGATGGTTAGGTTCTAGTTAGTTAGGTGGAAATATTGTGGATTGAATTATTGATATATGCATTTACACCCGTTTTTCGTTTGTTTTGTTTCATGTTGTCTGGAAATTCCTTGGAATATTGAATAGCGGGTGGTGAATGGAAAACACACTGCAGTGAGGTTATTTGTCAGGATTCAGAAAGGTGCTGAACGTTACGCAGGACTAGAAGCACTGATTTAGGGATTATTTTTCTGTATGAAAGTGAGAATAAGTGGTAGCAAAGGAGTTCGTTGGTGAAAAGTTTGGTCTTATATCACCTAGAAAGGGTAATACTGAAGGAGTAACAGGTTCTCCGATGTTTATGTGAAGAGTAAGCAAAAAGGTTTTACTCGTAGTGTGTGAAGAGTAAGCGGAAAGGTTTTACTCGCAGTAAAAGAAATTGACTATTCTTTGAAATTTAGAGAATCTGACAAAGTCGCGAATGTTTCTATGTTGTTAATTGAATGCAAATTTACATGAAAAGTGTTAAGAAAATAATTTGTCGTATTACCTTGTAAAGGAGGGGTCAGTTGCGGGTGCTCCACTGACGTCACAAAGAGCCACGCTGGGATTGGTTGGAACGGCAGGCGTGTGACTGACGCAAGAATTGTAAAGGAGGGGTCAGCAGTAAGGATTAATACTGACACCACTGAAAGCCGCGCTAGTATTGGATAAACGCACAGTGTAAAACAAACCCTGATTGGTTGCAGGAATAGAAGACGTACTAGTATTGGAGAAGTTTTGTTTATTGATTAGTTGTAAACATAGAAATCTCAAGAATAATAATAAATAGCGGATTTTGTATGTACGATCCGACATTAATAGGGACTCGCCCAGACAGAAGATATTTAGGGTTTGCCCACGAGCAGTACATAAAAGGAAGATCGCACAAAATGTATGGTGAGAAAAGAAAAAATGTCATTTATGCAGAAAATTAAGAATTATTTTAAAAAGGACAAACCCATTAAAACTAGATAAGGAATTCTCATTCCTCTTCCGAAAACTCCCGCATCCTAAATGATGGTAGAAAGAGATTATCATAATTGTGTATGGTTAGAAAATTGGATAGAATATACAAAAGATAATGGAATTTTAGCTTTTCCAGAGTACAGAACATTCACTGGAAGAATTTTTACAACATTTACGCACTAGAATGAATGAATTAGAACCAAGACCCAGATTAACTCAGTATGAGGCACTAGAAGAATGGGAGACAGAGGCATTTGAACGAGATAGACCAAGGTGTGACAGAAATTTGAGCAAATTTTATCCAAAATTTCCACGCGAAACCCGAGACAAGCAGATGAAACAGTGGAGGCAAGCCATGTTAACTGAAGGATTATATCCTGTAATAATGGCTGAAGAACAGACAGGAGGCATGTGCACAGAAAAGAAAAAGCATTTAATGACGATAGGTTGCGGAGATTCAGACGATGATTATTTGGAAGATATTTTAATGAAAAATCCTCCACCTTATCAAGAAGGACCAAATAGAGCTACCCCGAGTGCACCGCTCCTAGACACACCCTTGGTACCACAAATATTACATGAGAAAACAATGGAAAGGGTACTTCATGGAAAAGAGAAGGAAGCAATAAATAAGTATAGAGACAAATTAATACAGAAGATAACCCAGTTAAACGCGAATCCTGAAGCACTAACTATACCAGTGACTATAGGTCCTGTTGTCCCATTGTACGGGAATAAAACAAATAGTCCTATAACCCCTGTCATGACTACATCCATGATTGAGCCTATAAAAGAGAAAATAATAATTGATGACCAAGCCAGTGAATGCGAGTCAGTAATTTCATTAATGGACTTGCCGATAAGAGGGCAAATAAATGACACACCCAGAAGAGTCACACCAGGTTGCTCAAAAGAGGTACGAATTGAGACATCCAATGGAACAAAGAGTGCCACCATAATAACCCCAGAGGAATTGGAAAGATGGACACAAGACATAGAGAAACCCGATCCACCACCAAAAATACTAGATAGTTAGTCGAATTAGAAGAAATAATAGCTGGGATTATAGGATTGGATAGGTTAAATACCTATAGCAAGGAAGAATTGCAGTTCATTTGCAGAAGCATAACCTGTAACACAAAAACATTTCATGAAAAATTAATGAATTTAGCCTCCGAAATGGGAATAGAGATAGGGTGATCCAAAGTCCTGCAAAAACCTTATAGAGCAGAATTTTCTGATAAAGATCTAGAAAATATGAACATGTCAGGAAGAAAGTTCCAGGTAAAAGAATTGATGACGATATTGCAGAAATGGGGAGGTTAAGACAGATGGAAAGTAAGGTGGACAAAGAAAAAAGAGGAAGCACAGACCAGTTGATTGACATCAGAATATTTAATAAAAGAAACAGAAAAGGCAGAAGGGTTGTACCCAATAAGAGAATTTCCAGGAGAAGGTTATGTACATGTTCCATGGACGAGACAGGACATTTTATCATTTACAAATGTTTTCCCAAAACTGAGAGAAAAACCAGTGGAATGGTATAGACAAGTTGAAAGGTTTGTGAAGGTTTCAAAAGTTTTGCTGAAGGATCTAGATGGTCTTTTTGACATAGTGGTGCCTGCTCATTTGTGGACTGAATGTAAAATTACAGTCGATTGGCCAAATAATGAGTACCAGAGAAATGAGAAAACTGGAGCCCCGTCAGAAGAGGTTATGAAAAAATATAACCAAGTAATTACTTTTTTGAAAGCGAAAGTTCCCCCAAAAGAGACAGATTGGATAAAGATAGGCAGAACAACCCAGGAAAAAGATGAGTCTGTTCATGTGCGCCTCCTACAGGTGTTCAAACAGTATAGTGGATTTGAAAGTATTGGGGATAAGGACTTGACTCATTTTGTGTATCAATTTGTGTCAGGGTTAAGAAAATAAATTTCAGAAATGATCAAGCAGCATAATTTGTGTGGGCAAGCAAAGCCCATAGATGAGATTTTAAAATATGCAAAATACTGTGGAGATGAAATTGACTATAGACAAAAGAATTTAGAGGAGAAAGTGATGTGGGCTCAAGTAAAGCTGGCAGAACAACAGGAACTCCAGTTAACTAATATGGCGGGAAAAACAGGAAAGGGGCAAAGTAATGGTGAAAATAATGGGGGTAACCTAAAAGGGCGGTTGAGCAGAGATGAGGCAAAGAAAAGGTTCCCTTGTCATGGGTGCGGAAAATTGGGGCACTGGAACAACGAGTGTAAGAATATACATAATAATAATTGCCCAAATCAAAATTTAAATCCACAGACACAGAATGAGGTGATAATGAGTGTCATGGGGCGAGGGAGATCAGGGAGGACAATGGACATACGAGGGACTGGTGGAACGTGACATCCCCCGATTCCCATCTTGTTTCTCAACAGCAGAGTGACTGGAATCGCTCCCTTGAAGACACTCAGGCAGGTGACGACGGAAATTGGTACGGCTCCTTTAACTGGGCGGCAGAACCCGAGGAGCACTCCCCCAGCAGTGACGTCACGGAGTTCCTCCCAACAAGAACGCACAGAATCCAGAAGGAGGCGTGTGGTATGACCGGAGTAGGAGTGGAAGGCGAGTTGGAGAAGGACCGTCAAGGAGAAGTGTGGACAAGATCGAGGCAGGGAGGAGAATCGGTGTTGCAGAGGGGAGCACGAAAGCCAGGAGGCCAATGACACCACGAGTCGCCCAGCCACGCTCCTGGAGGAGCGTGGCTCTTGCAGGTACATGAGCGGTTCACGTGTTGGGTGGGGAGGAGGCAGAGACCTGATGCTTAGGACTTAAGCCGCCTGCTGGGATTCCCCCTTGGTAACCCTTTCCCGAGCACCTCACTCTTGTAGATAGTCGCTGCACTTCTTGAGTGGTCCTTCACCCCCTTCCTGATTTTGTGTGGTAACTCCCCACACTTACACCGCCCTTTCTTTTTTTTGTTTCACGACCCCACGAGATTTCAACCAGAATGGATGAGAAGGTAGAGATCATCAAAGGACGCTGAGGACGGGGATAAAAAGACATTTCCCCTACCATATCTAAAAGGACAGGCTACCAGGCGAATACGTGTGTTACACCTAATAAAACCATCCTTATCACAACCTAGTCTCCTGCCCCGTCATTCCACCCCACTACAACTGGAGTAGAATGCGGACATAGCCACGTCCGTCTGTAACCCCGAGATGGATGCACTGATACAACACCTGGTGAAGGGCCATGAGAAGCTGGAATGGGCCGTGGAACGGCAGATGACATCTGCCCAGGCAGATAGGGATGTCTTTAAGAACACCATAACTGCACAAATAGAGGGCATGCAGAAAATTATCACTGATAAGCCTACCCCTGCTCCTCGAACACGCCCCACTGTGCCCCACGGACCTTCAGGGATCTCCTTACAAAAGTATGTGTCTGGTGAAGACCCGACGCGTTTTTGCTCAATTTTGAACGGGCAGCCCCGCCTGTGGTTGGCCTATAGAAAAGTGGTCGTTCTTCTTAGCCCCTCTCCTGACTGGCGAAGCCCAAGCTGCCTACCAAGTAGCAAACGCCACTGGGAGCTCACCATACGCCACCATCAAAGAGATTATTCTGGATCACCTGGGCCTCGACTCTGAAGCCTACAGAGTGCGTTCCCAAAAGGAAAAGGGCGCCCCTGGGGAAAACCCCAAGACATTGTTTTTCCGCCTGAAGATGGCGCCCGACAAATGGTTGACTCCTACCGTGAGCACAAAGGAGGACATAATGGACAAGATATATTTGGAACAGTATTTGGATGCTCTCCCCTTTAACACTCAAAAATGGCTTTGCCAACATACGCACTTGACTACGGAGCAAGCCATCGAGATGGCCACCACCTACTCTCGTGCCCAGCCTAAGACCTTAGGGTGGGAAGTGGAGAAAACGTCTAGACCCAGCCCTGTGAAGTTTGAGGAAAAAAAACGAGGCATACCAGAAAACGTAAAACCAAGATTTGGCAAACCAGAGGTATCAACCTTTATGGGGCCCCAGTGCTTCGAGTGCGGAGATTGGGGTCACATCGCCTGCTTGTGTCCCAGGTGGAAACCTACGGAAGAACCAATGGAAGTGGGGTACTGTAGGACCTGGGGTCTCCAGGCCCTATGGGGGGCGGTAACGTGACACGAGCGGTCGGGCCACCAAAGGTCTGTGTGTAAAGCAACCATACAACACGCACCTCACATGGGACGAGGAACACACACAATAAGTGACGCCACACTGGAGGAGTTATGTAAAGACACAAGTTTATCCAAGTAGATCACGTTAGATGCAGTTCATGAGGTAGCAGTACATTTCATAAGCTGATAACACAATTCCTAGCGATATACCTGTCAGTCAGGGGCTATAAAGGTTGGTCATCCCCTAAATGCAATTCATAGAATATCAGTACTGCCTGAGATACAATTACCATTCACATATATGTACTCGCGCGCTTCACTTTCCTGTAGCGCCTTAGGGGGGTGATTATAGTGCTAGGCGCGCTAATCGGTGACGACCTCAGAACGGGGCATCTAGCACAGAGAGCTACTCGTGATCAAGGACATTTAGCACTTCAATATGGAACATGAATAACAGAGCGCTACTCGTAATCAATAGCACGTAGCACTTCAATATGGAACATGAATAACAGAGCGCTACTCGTAATCAATAGCACGTAGCACTTCAATATGGAACATGAATAACAGTGCGCTACTCGTAATCAATAGCACGTAGCACTTCAATATGGCACATGAATAACAGAGCGCTACTCGTGAGCAATGACATTCAGCATTTCACTACGGAGCATAGATAACATAGCGCTATTCGTGAACAATGACATTCAGCATTTCACTACGGAGCATAGATAACATAGCGCTATTCGTGAGTTCGGGTGTCTAGCACTTCAGGTCGGAACCGGGCTATCAGAGCGCTACTCGTACTCTGGGGCAGTCAATGCTTCACACGGGGGCTGTCCGCAGGGAGCGCACGGGACTTGCAAAGCGAGTCTCCCAGCTCCGGTGCAGTTCGTAGGGCACCACGCTTCAGTACTGTTCAAGGGGGCACAAGGAGAGGATCCCTCAGCGGGGTCTCTCCGTCACGATGACAGGGGGGAACTCCCACGGAGAGGGGACCCGGGCTGAGGGTGCGGTGTGGCTCCCAACCAGTAGGGGGAGCACCAGGGGCAATCCCAGCCTCCGGGCTTAACACGTTCTCGGCGTCAGCAGGCGTCCGCTCCAGCGACGATGGGGAAACTCGGCCCCAGGCCTCGCGCACCTTCTCACACAGCTGCGACGGCAGCGGCGGGGCCCCGGGCTTCTCACGGGCCTCGCGACTTCTGCAGGGCACTTCTTCCGGCCTCCGGGCCGCGATGGTGAGCGCGCTGGCTCCCACGTCACAGGGGGGTGCTCAAGTTAAGGATGGGGGTTCCGCGCTCAGCGGAGCACGCTGCCGGGGGTCCCAGACCAGGTCAGGGAGCGCAGGGGTCACAGCGCTAATACCTGGTCGATCCCCGGTGGCTCTTGAATCTGCTTTGCATACGGCTTCAGGGGTCAGTCTGGACACGCAGTCTCAGTGCTTGGCATATAAGTTTTAGAGTTCAATCTGGACACGCAGTCTCAGTGTTCGCATATAAGTCTCTGTTCTCAGATGTTAGATGAAGTCTTGTTGGCGCAGATGTATCTGGCGCCCTTAAAGGGGTTCTGTTACAGGGGGGTAGGGATGGAGAAGGCGACTAGGTCCTTCCTAGTCAGGCTGGGCAGAGGTTCTCTGGGTCCTCCTACTGCTGGGCAAGATCAGTGGGTTTCACAGGGTCCCTCACTCACTTAAGAGGCAGCACCTAAATCCTGTCACTCTCAGAGGCATAAGTCCCTGGCTAGGCCCTACCGCCTACACTCCTGGTGGATTCTTCCAGCTCTGCTTCACCCCACTGGCCAACTCACCACAAAAAGTTCCCTCCCTCACTTAAGTAGCCCTAGGTCAGGTGACCTCTGGCCAAGGCGGCAAAAGAAAAACCACACCTCCCTTCTAGAAGGTTCCAGCACATTCCAGGAGCTTCCCCACTCTACCTATGGGACAAAAAGGCGGGCTGGAGTCGCAACATTGTTGTGGGGTTCCAGCCAGCTCCTGGCAGCTAGGGTGCTACTATGAAAGACCACTCTGCAGTAGCAGGGGCCTGTGGCAGCCATCTTGGGAGAATGGAGCACCTGCACCTTAACACTGATTGGCAATGAAAAGGCGCCCGGAGACCTAGTCCAACATAAAAATGAGGGTGGAAAAAATGAGGCACGATCAAAAATAGACGGGGAGACCACCCTAGGGCTGACAGGTCCAACATGCGTCCCCCCCAGCCGAAAGAGGGGAGAGCTACCCAACCTCTAGGGAGTTCTCATCACTAAGGCGGAAAAACCTGGAGAGACCGTCAGCATTGGCGTGGTCAACTCCGGGCCGATGTTCCACCCGAAAATCCATCCCCTGTAGGGAAATGGACCACCTCAACAATTTGGGGTTTTCGCCTCTCATCTGCATGAGCCAGCGAAGGGGCCGGTGGTCGGTCTGAATAAGGAAGTGAGTGCCAAAGAGAAATGGCCTCAACTTCTTCAGAGCCCAGACCACCGCGAAGGCTTCTCTCTCAATGGTGCTCCATCGCCGTTCCCGAGGGAGGAGTCTTCTGGATATGAAGGCCACTGGTTGAACTTGGCCCTCGGTATTGAGTTGCGAGAGCACCGCACCTATGCCGTGCTCTGAGGCATCTGTCTGTACAATAAATTCTTTGCTGAAATCGGGTGTTGCTAGTACTGGAGCGGTACACATCGCTTGTTTCAGCGTGTCAAAGGCTTCTTGACATGCAGCTGTCCATATGACCTTGCGAGGTTGCTTCTTTGAGGTCAATTCCGTCAAGGGGGCTACGATGGTACCATATCCCTTGACGAACCGGCGGTAATACCCAGTGAGGCCGAGGAAAGCTCGGACCTCTGTTTGGGTCTTGGGGGGTTCCCAAGCCAAGATGGTCTCTATTTTGGCTTGGAGGGGTTGCACCTTACCTCCGCCCACCAGGTGTCCCAGGTACACGACAGATCCCTGTCCAATCTGGCACTTGCTGGCTTTATTGGTTAAGCCAGCGCGTTGCAGCACCTGCAATACCTCCTGGAGGTGTTGCAGATGGTCCTCCCAGGAGCTACTGAAGACAGCTATGTCATCCAGGTAGGCCGCTGAGAAGGACTCCAGGCCAGATAGTACCTGATTCACTAACCGCTGGAATGTGGCCGGAGCATTTTTAAGCCCAAAGGGCATCACTCGAAACTGGTAGTGGCCCTCGGGGGTGGAGAACGCCGTCTTCTCCCTTGCTCCGTCGGCCATGGCAATCTGCCAATATCCGGATGTCAGATCAATGGTGCTGAGGTACCGGGCTGCTCCCAGCTGGTCCGCCAGCTCGTCTGCACGTGGGATGGGGTGAGCATCTGTCTTCGTGACAGAGTTCAACCCCCGGTAGTCCACACAGAACCGAAGCTCCGGTGTCGTACCCGGTGGGGCCGCTTTCGGCACCAACACCACTGGACTAGCCCACGGGCTGCTGGAAGGTTCTATCACCCCCAGCTCCAGCATCTTTGCCACCTCACGCTGGATGCTATCCTTCACTCGGTCAGAGAGCCGGTAAGACTTGTTCTTCACCGGGGGGCTGTCCCCTGTGTCCACATCATGGCTACACAAATGAGTGATTCCAGGCGTGAGGGAGAACAACGAGGCGAACTGTCCCAGGACACGGTGACAGTCCCTCTGTTGCTCTGGGGTCAAGGATGGGGAGAGGACTACACCTTCCACCGAACCATCCTTTTCTTGCACCGCTAGAAGGTCAGGAAGAGCCTCACTCTCTTCTTCTTCGCTCCCATCCGTCACCATAAGGAGAGCAAGCTCTGATCGCTCATGGTGCGGCTTCAGGCGGTTGGCGTGGACCACCCTGAGGGGCTGACGGGGGGTTTTCATATCGACTACATACGTGGTCTGGCCTCGCCGCTCCACAATGTCGAATGGGCCAGTCCACCGGTCCTGGAGGGCACAAAGCTCCCCAGGTTCCATAACCCACACCTTCTGTCCAACGTCTAACTCAACCGTCCGAGCGTTGCAGTCATACCACTCCTTCATCACGGTCTGGCTAGCCTCCAGGTTCTCTGTGGCTGCCTTCCACAGCTTGGCCATCTGGCTGCGGAATGCCAGCATGTAGCTGACAATGTCACGGGGAAGCTTCTGTGAAGTCTTCTCCCACCCCTCTTTCACTAAACTGAGGGGACCCCTAACGGGATGGCCATAGAGCAACTCAAACGAGCTGAACCCGACTCCCTTCTGCGGTACCTCTCGGTAGGAGAATAACAAGCAGGGGAGGAGGACGTCCCATTTACGCCTCAAGCCCTCTGGTAGGCTTCGGATCATCCCCTTCAATGTCTTATTGAAGCGCTCTACAAGTCAGTTAGTCTTGGGATGGTAAGGAGTGGAGAACCGGTAGGTCACCCCACACTCCTTCCACATGGCCTGCATGTAGGCCAACATGAAATTGGTGCCCCTGTCCGACACCACGACCTTGCGGAATCCCACTCGGGTAAAAATCCCCAACAGTGCCCGTGCCACCACCGGTGCAGTGATGGTCCTCAGAGGAATAGCCTCTGGGTACCTTGTGGCGTGGTCCACCAAAACCAAGATGAACCGGTGTCCTGCTGCGGTCGGAGGGTCCAATGGCCCAACAATATCGATACCGACCCTCTCAAAAGGGGTTCCAACCACGGGGAGCGGTTCCAACGGGACCTTCAACTTAGTACCAGTCTTGCCACTGGCCTGACAAGACTTGCAGGTCTTACAAAAGGTGTCTGAGGCAATCCTCATCCTGGGCCAATAAAAATGGGGGACCAACCGTGCAAAGGTTTTGTCCTGACCCAGGTGTCCGGCTAAGGGTATCTCATGCGCTAACTCCAGCAGGAAGGCCCGGTAACATTGGGGGACCACTATGGCCCTCGAAGATCCATGTACCGGCACCCTGGGCTCACTGTATAGGAGACCATCCTCCCAATACACGTGATAACCTCCCAGTTCCTGACTGGCCACTTGGGCTTCGGCCTACCGCCGCATGCCTTCAAGCGTGGGGCACGCCCTTTGTGCCTGACAAAATTCTTCCCGGGTTGGCCCTCCTTCCACATGCCAGTCAGCAAGGGTCGGCAAGTCCTCCACAGGAACGACATCTACCTCCGCGGACTCCGGGGGCACCTCTGCGGCCTCCCCATCCGTCTCACGGGGCATGTTCTCTACCACCTTCTTCTTTCCATGTTTGGCTGTGGGTTGGGCCATTATTCCAGGCTCCAACCCAGGGTGAGTTCCATGCCGGGCAGCCATGGACCGCGTGCTTACGCAAGTCCACCCTGGTAATCCCAGCATCTCGGTGTGAGCGTGAAACTCGACATCTTTCCACTTGGTGTGCTCCAGGTCGTTCCCTAGCAAACACCCGACAGGCAAGGCAGGGCTCACAGCAACTCTCAGTAGGCCTCTGACTCCTCCCCACTCAAATGGAACACGAGCCACTGGATAGTGACTCATACTGCCGTCAGCCAATACGGCCGGATGGAACTCCTCGGGGACTACTTGGTCTGGGGACACCAGCCGCCGCACGACAGTGGTCATGCTGGCCCCTGTGTCCCTCAGAGCTTCCACCTCCTCCCCATTAATTCTCACCCTCTGCTGATATTTAGCAGTGTTCGGGGCAGGGACACTATGGGGACCACCTCTCTATCCCCGAGTGAAACCAGCGTCAGGCCTGTCCACTCCCCTTCCCTATCTAAGGGCAGCTCCACCCCAAGCGCTATACTACTCACCCCAGGACTTTTCCCGCCCGTTGGGGCTGGTGGTCGCTTGCGACACTTGGGATCTCCCCTGTAGTGTCCAATCTCCCCACACTCGTAGCACCGCACAATCCTTGGCTGCTGACTCCTGTCAGGGTAAGTGGGTCTTGTGGAATTGGACGGGGGTGGGGTTCCTACTCCCTTCCCAAACTTATTTTGGGGACCTTTCGAGAACTCCACCTTTTTATCTCCCCCCTCTTTCTTCTGGGGGAAACCCTGTCCGCCTTTCGAGCCATCTCCCCCGGGGCCCTTGTGAGACACCCGGGTGCTCACCCAAATATCTGCCTCCTCCGCAAGCTCACGGGGATCCATCAACTTGCGGTCCACCAGATGTTGGCGCAGCTCCGGAAAGCTCTTATCCAAGAGGTGCTCCCTTAAAAAAAGATCGTACAACCCTTGGTAGTCCTGCACCTCGCTGCCACGCACCCAACCATCTAGTGCCTTCCTCGCATAATCAAAAAAATCTACCCATGTCTGGGTGGACAGCTTATGGCTGCCACGAAACTTCTGCCTGTACCTCTCGGGGTTGAGACCAAACTTTTTTAACAAGGCCTCTTTCATGGGGGCATACCTTACCTGATCCGCCTTGGCCAAATATAGTAGGGTGTCCCTAACATTGGGAGGTATATACCGGTATAAACCACCTCCCCAATTACTCTCGGGTACCCCATGGGCCGTCAAGGCTACCTCGTATGCCTCCAACCATTTCATGATGTCGTCCCCCACTGTGTAATTGGCAATTACCTCTTTGGGTAGGTAGAACTTTGATTCTTGAGGTTCCTTAGGTATGCTGCCACCATTGTCCTTATTGGACGCGTTCAATTGAAGGGCGCGTAGCTCCAGCTCTTTTAGCTGAAGCTCGTGCGCCAGCTTCTTCTCCTCCATTGCCCATTTCTTGTTCTCTCTTTCCCTTTCTCTTTCATGTTCTAATTTCGCTAGCTCCCATTTTAATTGCCTCTCTTCCCTCCTGTCCTCGTACTCCTCTGGAGACGCGCTCCTTCTAGACCCTGTCCTACTACTGGCCCCAGAACGTCTCCCTGGGGGCACATTTTCCGACATATCTACATTTAAGATGTCTAGTACTTCCTGGGCGCTCTCCTCCTGAGGTGCATCTGGCGCCTCCTGTTCCTCATCCTCTTTCCCTTCTGGGTGGGCCTCTACCCATGCCCTAATGGCGGTGCGGAGTTCCGGTCCTTTGGCCCTCCGTACCCCAGGCACCCCCATCCCCTGCCCGAACTCCCTTAGTTGCTTCACACTGTACCCCTCGAGGTCAGCTAACCGGAATTCTATTCTGGCAGGTGGGGACCTAGACACTAAGGAAAAAAAAATTCCTAGGGGATAGGCAACAGTTCTCAGCTAACCAGGCTTCTTGTACTTTCAACCTGGACAGTGGAAATAACAATGCAGCAATCAATGGTTTTAGAGCTCTGGAACAATTAGGCGTTTAATTGTGGCGCCCTCCGTCTCACGGAAGGGTGCTGTATGGTCACAGGTCCTAAGGATCCCACCGCTCGCCAACAATGTAGGACCTGGGGTCTCCAGGCCCTATGGGGGGCGGTAACGTGACACGAGCGGTCGGGCCACCAAAGGTCTGTGTGTAAAGCAACCATACAACACGCACCTCACATGGGACGAGGAACACACACAATAAGTGACGCCACACTGGAGGAGTTATGTAAAGACTCAAGTTTATCCAAGTAGATCACGTTAGATGCAGTTCATGAGGTAGCAGTACATTTCATAAGCTGATAACACAATTCCTAGCGATATACCTGTCAGTCAGGGGCTATAAAGGTTGGTCACCCCCTAAATGCAATTCATAGAATATCAGTACTGCCTGAGATACAATTACAATTCACATATATGTACTCGCGCGCTTCACTTTCCTGTAGCGCC
The DNA here is from genome assembly GCF_964204655.1 of Triturus cristatus. NCBI lineage: Eukaryota > Metazoa > Chordata > Amphibia > Caudata > Salamandridae > Triturus > Triturus cristatus. The sequence goes on from NC_140592.1 coordinate 779,360,672, forward strand.
TTAGGGGGGTGATTATAGCGCTAGGCGCGCTAATCGGTGACGACCTCAGAACGGGGCATCTAGCACAGAGAGCTACTCGTGATCAAGGACATTTAGCACTTCAATATGGAACATGAATAACAGAGCGCTACTCGTAATCAATAGCACGTAGCACTTCAATATGGAACATGAATAACAGAGCGCTACTCGTAATCAATAGCACGTAGCACTTCAATATGGAACATGAATAACAGTGCGCTACTCGTAATCAATAGCACGTAGCACTTCAATATGGCACATGAATAACAGAGCGCTACTCGTAATCACTAGCACGTAGCACTTCAATATGGCACATGAATAACAGAGCGCTACTCGTGAGCAATGACATTCAGCATTTCACTACGGAGCATAGATAACATAGCGCTATTCGTGAACAATGACATTCAGCATTTCACTACGGAGCATAGATAACATAGCGCTATTCGTGAGTTCGGGTGTCTAGCACTTCAAGTCAGAACCGGGCTATCAGAGCGCTACTCGTACTCCGGGCAGTCAATGCTTCACATGGGGGCTGTCCGCAGGGAGCGCACGGGACTTGCAGAGCGAGTCTCCCAGCTCCGGTGCAGTTCGTAGGGCACCACGCTTCAGTACTGTTCAAGGGGGCACAAGGAGAGGATCCCTCGGCGGGGTCTCTCCGTCGCGATGACAGGGGGGGAACTCCCACGGAGAGGGGACCCGGGCTGAGGGTGCGGTGTGGCTCCCAACCAGTTGGGGGCGCACCAGGGGCAATCCCAGCCTCCGGGCTTACCTCGTTCTCGGCGTCAGCAGGCGTCCGCTCCAGCGACGATGGGGAAACTCGGCCCCAGGCCTCGCGCACCTTCTCACACAGCTGCGACGGCAGCGGCGGGGCCCCGGGCTTCTCACGGGCCTCGCGACTTCTGCAGGGCACTTCTTCCGGCCTCCGGGCCGCGGCGGTGAGCGCGCTGGCTCCCACGTCACAGGGGGGTGCTCAAGTTAAGGATGGGGGTTCCGCGCTCAGCGGAGCACGCTGCCGGGGGTCCCAGACCAGGTCAGGGAGCGCAGGGGTCACAGCGCTAATACCTGGTCGATCCCCGGTGGCTCTTCAATCTGCTTTGCATACGGCTTCAGGGGTCAGTCTGGACACGCAGTCTCAGCGCTTGGCATATAAGTTTTAGAGTTCAATCTGGACACGCAGTCTCAGTGCTTGGCATATAAGTTTTAGAGTTCAATCTGGACACGCAGTCTCAGTGCTCGGCATATAAGTCTCTGTTCTCAGATGTTAGATGAAGTCTTGTTGGCGCAGATGTATCTGGCGCCCTTAAAGGGGTTCTGTTACAGGGGGGTAGGGATGGAGAAGGCGACTAGGTCCTTCCTAGTCAGGCTGGGCAGAGGTTCTCTGGGTCCTCCTACTGCTGGGCAAGATCAGTGGGTTTCACAGGGTCCCTCACTCACTTAAGAGGCAGCACCTAAATCCTGTCACTCTCAGAGGCATAAGTCCCTGGCTAGGCCCTACCGCCTACACTCCTGGTGGATTCTTCCAGCTCTGCTTCACCCCACTGGCCAACTCACCACAAAAAGTTCCCTCCCTCACTTAAGTAGCCCTAGGTCAGGTGACCTCTGGCCAAGACGGCAAAAGAAAAACCACACCTCCCTTCTAGAAGGTTCCAGCACATTCCAGGAGCTTCCCCACTCTACCTATGGGACAAAAAGGCGGGCTGGAGTCGCAACATTGTTGTGGGGTTCCAGCCAGCTCCTGGCAGCTAGGGTGCTACTATGAAAGACCACTCTGCAGTAGCAGGGGCCTGTGGCAGCCATCTTGGGAGAAGGGAGCACCTGCACCTTAACACTGATTGGCAATGAAAAGGCGCCCGGAGACCTAGTCCAACATAAAAATGAGGGTGGAAAAAATGAGGCACGATCAAAAATAGACGGGGAGACCACCCTAGGGCTGACAGGTCCAACAGGTACATACCCAAGTCTATCCTCTACACCGCTGAGATGGGAGCGCTTTACACGTGCGTGTTAAGGTGAATGGGAAGCTAGTAAAGGCCCTGTTAGATTCCGGGTGTAGACAGTCCGTGATACAGGGGTCCTTCTCCAACCCTCCCAGATCGTACCTGACACCATAGTCCACATTAGGTGTGTGCATGGGGACGTTAAGCCTTACCCCGTGGCTTCGGTGTCCCTTGCCCTACCAAATGGTAGGTCTTATCATGTCAAAGTGGGTGTTTTGGAAAGCCTACCTGAGGAGTTGATAATTGGGACAGACAACCCAGAATTCCAGGAGCTGTTCTTGCAAACCATGCATACCCAGAGAACAAAGGTGGGGTCAGAGAGGCACACAGACACCCCAATTCCTGCCCTTATAACACCCGAACCGTGGTTGTTGGATAGAAACTTCAAATTTGCGCAGGCAAATGATGGAACACTTCTCAATGCTTGGGAGCAGGCACGCAGAGACCAATCCTACCCCTACCTTTTCCCGGTTCATTATGAAAGAGGATCTATTGTATCGTCAGGGTTCTGCCAACGACCCCCAACAACTACTGGTTCCCCTTTCTTTTAGAGACCAGATACTCTTTTTCTCCCACTCTCATCTTACTGCTGGAAACACGAGGCGGAAAAAACAACCCAAAATGTGCTACGCCATTTCTTTTGGCCTGGGGTGTATAAAGACATAAAAACACACTGCCAAACATGTGTGATATGTCAGAAAAAGAACACACACCACCCCCCTGCCATACCTTTGCAACCACTTCCTATAGTAGGTGTATCTTTTGAGAGAATAGAGATGGACCTAATAGGGCTACTACCAAAAACCCAAAAAGGAAACCAGTATGGTTTAGTAATAGTCGACTATGCCACTCGTTACCCAGAGGCATTTCCCCTGAGAACACCCACCACTCGGTGTATCACAGAGAAACTCTTAAAACTGTTTACCGGGGAGGATTAACCAAAGAGATCCTAATCGATCAGGGTACCCCGTTTGTGTCTCGGCTCATGAGAGAGGTGTGCCGAACCTTGAATCTGCGTCACATCAGAACTTTGGTATATCACCCTCAAACGTACAGTCTCGTTGAGAGATATAATGGGACCCTAAAGACCATCCTGAAGAAAATTATTGCAGTAAACGGCAAAGAATGGGACCAGCTTTTGCCTCTGGCGTTGTATGTCATCAGAGGACAAGTACAGAGCAGCCTGGGCTGCTCGTCCTTTGAAATGTTGTATGGGCGACAACCCCGAACATTACTAGAAATTGCATAAGAGACCTGGGAAAGGGAGGAGACAAAAAACTAAGGGATTTTGCATATTCCAACCTAGAGAAGAGACAGGGGAAACAGAAAGTCTTCTACGACAAGGGTAAGAGGTGGTGGAGGCTGGAGCTCCACGATTGGGTGCTGGTGTTGTTACCCTCTTCCACAGAGAAGATCCAGTCGGAATGGATGTGACTCTACAAGATCGTCGGGACCATCGGGAGGACTACCTATCGGGTACAGATAACACCTAGGAGAAGCCAGACGTACCACGTCAATCTACTAAAAAAATGTCTGGGTCCCCCACCTAAAACTGCACATCTCACCCTACCAACCAATCCCCCTACCGCCTGCACCTTTGACCAATTGGTGGTCAACGAAGGTTTGAGTACAGAAAAAGGCATCTTTCTCAGAGCGACCCTTGTCCCCTTTTCCTCTCTGTTTTCGGACAGCCCTGGAAGGACGACCTTAGCAGAGCATTGCATCGAGACGACACCCGGCAAAACCATAAAACAGCGTCCATACAGAATACCAGCTGCCAAAAGAGCTACCGTCCAGAAGGAAGTCCAAGATATGCTATGAATGGGAGTCATACGGCCCTCAAAAAGCGAATGGTCCTTGCCAATTGTTATGGTCCCCAAACCTGATGGCTCCACGAGATTTTGTATGGACTTCAGGGCCCTCAATGCAATCTCCTCTTTTGATGCCTATCCCATTCCCCGTATCGATGAGTTGATCGAGAAGTTGGGGGAAGCCAAGTACATCACAACACTCGGCCTCACCAAAGGTTACTGGCAAGTGCCCCTAAGGGAAGAAGACCGGAAGAAAACAGCCTTCGCAACACCTGATGGCCTGTATGAATTTACAGTGCTCCCCTTTGGGCTACATGGCGCACCAGCAACATTCCAACACCTTATGAACACAGTGCCTAGGGAACACCAGTCTTTTTCCTCCGCCTATATCAACGATATAGTGGTCTTAAGCCCCGAATGGAAAATCCATCTGAAAATCCTACATACAGGCCTTACACAATGCGGGTCTGCACATTAACTCCAGGAAGTCCCGGGTGGGGTATCAGAAAGTGAAGTATTTAGGCTATGTGTTAGGGCATGGTATGATCGTCCCCCAGAGGGAAAAAGTCAGGGACATAGCCGAAACCCCGTTTTCCCAGTACAAAGAAAGACATGAGGGCGTTCCTAGGGTTAATAGGTTACTATAGGTGCTTCATACCACAGTTCTCCGAGGTAGCCGCCCCACTAACTGACACACTACGGAAAGAAGTGAAACCTCAGTGCCTCTTACAACCCACCGAACTGATGATGAGCGCATTCTTTTCCTTGAAGAAAACCATCACCACTAGCCCCGTACTGTCCTCCCCTGATTTCACACGACCCTTCATCCTACACACCGATGCCTCTGATTGTGGGGTAGGAGCCGTCCTGTCACAATGCACACCTGAGGGGGTAGAGCATCCCGTGCTATACATCAGCCGGAAGCTGTTTCCCAGGGAGTTGAAATACTCCACAGTTGAGAAAGAGTGTCTAGCTATAAAATGGGCGGTCGACAAACTTAGATATTATCTAGAGGGCCGTCCCTTCACCTTATACACGGACCACACTCCCCTCCAGTGGATTAGCTGGAACATTGCTCATAACCCCAGGGTGCTGCGCTGGTTCTTGTTGCTACATCCCTTCTCTTTTTCAGTCAAACACCGCAAAGGCTCAGACAATGGTAGTGCTGATTTCCTATCCAGTGTGTTCCCTCTCCACGACCGGGAGAATCCAGGGGGGGGGACGTGTGTCATGGGGTGAGGGAGATCAGGGAGGACAATGGACATACGAGGGACTGGTGGAACGTGACATCCCCCTATTCCCATCTTGTTTCTCAACAGCAAAGTGACTGGAATCGATCCCTTGAAGACACTCAGGCAGGTGATGACGGAAATTGGTACTGCTCCTTTAACTGGGAGGCAGCACCCGAGGAGCACTCCCCCAGCGGTCACATCATGGAGTTCCTCCCAACAAGAACGCACAGAATCCGGAAGGAGGCGTGTGGTATCACCGGAGTAGGAGTGGAAGGCAAGTTGGAGAAGGAAGTACGAGGAGAAGTGTGGACGCGATCGAGCCAGGGAGGAGAAGCGGTGTTGCAGAGTGGAGCACGAAAGCCAGGAGGCCAACGACACCACGAGTTGCCCAGCCACGCTACTGGAGGAACGTAGCTCTCGCAGGTACGCGAGCGGTTCATGGGTTGGGTGGGGAGGAGGCAGAGACCTGATGCTTAGGACATAAGCCGCCTGCTGGGATTCCCCCCTGGTAACCTTTTCCCGAACACCTCCCTCTTGTAGATAGTCGCTGCACTTCTTAAGTGGTCCTTCACCCCCTTCCTGATTTTGTGTGCTAATTCCCCACACTTACACCGCCCTTTCTTTTTTTTGTTTCACGACCCTTGTTTCGCCGAAAACCAACGACCCCACGAGATTTCAACCAGAACGGATGAGAAGGTGGAGATCGTCAGAGGACGCGGAGGACGGGATAAAAAGACATTTCCCCCACCGTGTCTAAAAGGACAGGCTACCAGGCGAAGACGTGTGTTACACCTAATAAGACCATCCTTATCACGATCTAGTCTCCTGCCCCGTCATTCCACCCCACTACAATGAGTCAACTGCAACAGGTTGTAAACCTACAGAGTCAATTGCCACCTGCCCCTTTGCCAAATTTTGTGAGTCAAGCCAAGTTCAGTGCGGACACCGGATTTCAAGAAGAAAGTGGTAAAAAAATTACCTAATATCACAGTTTCTTTTGCAGGATTCATATTTCGAAGATCAAGATCAATGACGGTGCCTGAGAGGGGAGGATAAGGAGTGCGTGCTTGGCTCATCCTTACTGGTAGATCAGTCAGGTCCTTATATTGATGGAAAGGTAGAAGGAAATGACATTACCTTTTTGTTGGACACTGGTGCTACCCGTTCTACTGTGAGAACAGCAGACATCCCAAACCTACCCCTCTCGGGAGAAGCGATCCAAGTAGTGGGCATCTCTAATAAACAAATTAGGACCCCTATTACAAAACCAATGGAGGTGTGCATTGGTAACTTTAAAGAGATGCACATGTTCATAGTATGTGACTTGAGTCCTGTGAATTTATTAGGGAGGGACGTGTTGTGCAAAATGAATTACACCATCTTTTGCACACCAGACGGTGTTGCCATTCAAACCCCAGATGAAGATGGAATATACAAAATCATGTTAGCTAAACAAGGAGCAGAAGTAAATGAATTGTTTTCTATGATAACCCAAAATGACCTACCAGAAGAGGTCAAAACGACAGTAGATCCTGAAATGTGGGATTTTACGGAAAAAGAAGTAGGGTTGATGACACATGTAGACCCTATTAAAGTGACAGTGAAAGAAGGTGCAGTCTACCCGAATACTCGACACTACAAGATGAGTCCCGAAGTAAAAGCTGGTGTTGCAGCAGAAATAAAGAAATTATGAGTAGTCCCTGTAATTCACCTATAATTGGCATTAAGAAACCAAATGGAAAGTATAGGGTCGTTCAAGATTTAAGAAAGATAAACAAGATTGTTGTGCCCGGTAGTGCCCAATCCTGCAGTGATTTTGTGCCAAATACCATGGAATGCAAGGTGGTTTACCGTAATTGATTTATGCCATGCCTTTTTCTCAATCCCATTGCATCCCGATAGTCAGTTTTTATTTTCTTTCAAATTTGAGGATCGTGTTTATGTTTGGAATCTCGTTCCTCAAGGGTACACAAAAAGTCCTTCGATCTTTAACCACATTTTGAAAAAATGTCTTGAGACATTAGTGATGCCCAGGGAGTCAGTCCTGGCGCATTATATTGATGACCTTCTGGTCGCATCCAAAACAAAGAGTGACTGTGTAACTGATGCCATTACCTTGTTGAACCATTTAGCCAAAGGTGGACATAAAGTGTCCCCTGAGAAACTACAATTTTGCAGAAAAGAAGTAAACTATCTGGGACACCAGATAGAACGAGAAGAAAGGAGAGTGACCACAGAGAGAATAAAAATAATAAAACAAATGAAGCTACCGCAAACCCAAAAGGAAATAAGAATGTTCCTTGGTGTTGTGGGGTATTGCAGGCAATGGATTGTGGGGTTTTCTCTACTGGCAAAACCCTTGATACAAATGACAAAGAAATGAGCAAAAGACCCGATAGAGTGGGATGATCAGATCATGAAATCCTTTTTTGAATTGCGAAAATGTTTGTGTGAAGCACCTGCCCTAGGTATGCCAGATTATTCGAAAGAATTTGCATTATTCTGCTGTGAGAGAGATAACTGTGCCCTCTCAGTCCTAACACAGAGACATGGCCTAATGCGACGTCCTGCGGCATATTTTTCTGGTACCTTAGATCCTGTAGCATCCGCCTTGCCGGAATGCCTAAAAGCTGTGGCTGCCACGTGTGTGAGTCTGGAACAAAGCGAGTCAATTGTGATGGGACACCCAGTAAAGGTGTATGTTCTACATGCAGTTGTTATTCACTTAACAAGAACTCAAACTCAGTATCTTACTCCAAGCAGATTAACAAAATATGAGAGGATCATACTAGGAGCACAAAATGTGACCATAATCATATGTACTGTTCTTACCCCAGCTACTTTGTTACCAGATCCATACAATGAAGAAGTGAAAGATGAAGCTGAACACGAATGTCGTGACGTAACAGAACTCAGTACTAAACCCCGTCCAGACATACAGGATGAGCCCTTAAAAGATGCTGAGCATGAGTTTTTTGCAGTTGGTTCATGCATGCGCCACGAGGAGGGAGGTTTGAGTGCTGCTTATGCTGTGTGTACATTGGCTGGAATAGTCGAAGCATCCTATTTACCAGGAGTCAGTTCTGCACAAGTAACCGAATTGATTGCTTTAATTAAAGCTTGCAAAAAGGGGAAAAATTGGCGAGTAACCATTTACACTGACAGTATGGTTACGGGGTTGTGCATGACTTTGGCCAGCTTTGGATCCAGCGAGACTTCCTGACTTCTTCAGGGTCTCCCATAAAAAATTGACAATTTGTTAAAAAATTGCTTGAAGCAATACAATTACCAAAAGAAGCAGCAGTGGTCAAATGTGCCGCACACCAGTCAGGAAATGACCGTGTGACTGCAGGTAATCGTTATTCTGACCAGGTTGGCCAACACTGAGCAAAATTTCAAATAGCAGTAAACAGGAAAGTTGAAAATTGTGGAATCAGCTGCCAACTTATGCTATTGTTAGGTTTGCAAACATGGAGAGAAGTAAGAGAACTACAAGATGAAGCAGAGACAAAAGAGAAAGAAGAGTGGGTGAAAATTGGTTGTACGAGAAGGGCAGAAGATGGTGTATGGGTTTACTTAGATGACAGACCTGTATTGCCAGACTGTATGCTTGCACCAATGGCTAGACAGTTATCATGGAGACACCCACATAGGCAGAGATGCAATGATCAGACTTTTCAGATGAGATTTGGTTTAATCCAAGGTTTAGGAATATTGCAGAAAGCCTTTGCCAAAGGTGTTTGACATGCCAACAAATGAATCCAGGCAAGAAAACAATAGTCTGTATGGGGAGAATTGGAAAGGCTGAAGGTCCCTTTATAAGACTTCAAATTGATTTCATTCAGTTGTCTGTTTGTCGAGGATTGAAATATGTACTTGTCATTGTTTGTTTATTTTCAAAGTGGGTGGAGGCATACCCCACCAGAAGAAATGACAGCTTGACAGTGGCCAAACTCCTATTGAGAGAACTTATACCAGGCTTCGGTTTTCCAGTAACTATTGAATCAGACCGAGGGTCTCATTTTAATAATGAAATAATTCGATTAATTTGTGAAACATTTAAAATTAAACAAAGGCTGCACTGGGCATACCGCCCAGAGGCATCTGGAGTTTTAGAACAATTGAATGGCACGATTAAGTCAAGGCTGGGAAAGGTGTGTGCATCCACTCCACTGGACTGGCCTGATGCTTTACCTCTTGTTTTGATGGGACTTAGAAGTATTCCAGACAAGAATACCGGATTGAGTCCCCATGAAATAATCATGGGAAGAACAATGAGACAGGCATGTATACCAGGACACAAGCTGTTGAATATAACTCATGATTTGGTACTGGAATATTGCAAAGAGTTGGCTGACCAAGTGCGTTCTATATCTCACCAGGTTGGAGAAGACGCAGTTCCCAGGCAGCCGAACCAAGCGCATGATCTGAATCTCGGTGACTGGGTTGTAGTGAAGAATCACACTTGAGAATCGTGCCTAGCACCAAGGTGGGACAAACCACATCAGGTTATATTGGTTACAACAACAGCAGTAAAGTGTGCAGGTTTGCCTAATTGGATTCATGCAAACCATACTAAAAGAGTACCAGCACCTGACGAGGAGGAACCTCAACTGACTCAAGCAGTTGAGGGGGTTGAAGGTTGCACAGCTGAAGGATCCCAAATAACAGATCCTGAAGTAGCTGACCAAGAACAACCGAGCACCAGTCAGGATGATTGGATCCCAATAGAAGAAATACCAGAAGTGATTGTAAGAACCAGAAGTCAAACTAGACTAGCTAGTCAGGAAAAGAGTGAGGACCAGATAGGTACAGAAGAACGCGCTCGGGAAATAGAAAACACGATTGTTGGGAACCTGAGCAGGATCAGATAAGGAAAGCGCCATTTACTCAGACAGAAGAAATCGAAGTCACAGGCCCAGAGTCTGAGGAGGGACAGTTCGGTTTTAGAGAACACATTCAGGCAGAAGAAAATCAAGAGACAGAAAGACCTAAGCAGGACCAGATAGGAAAAGTCAAACAAGTTTGGGTGAAAGAAGAAGAAAGACCAATCAAAACTGAACCTGAACAGGGTCAGGCTAGGGAAGAAGACCGCATCCAGGCAAGGGACATTAAAATAATAAGCCCTGGACAAGGTCAGATAGAGAGAGATTTTGAGGACGAAAATAACCAAGTTGTGCAACAACCTAACGAGAACAAACGAACACTTGAAGAAAGTGAAAGTGCAGTGCAAGCTAAAAGAATCAGAAAAGGTGATAATCGGCCAGTTGTTATCAAGAGATTGAAATATCACCTTAAAACCATAACAGAGGAACCAGAGCAGGTGGACGAAGTATCCAGTCGATCTGGACCATCAACTGAAAAACTAAAACGAAGAAGCCCAAGAGCAAAATTTATAAATAATAAATTCAAAGGTCCTGAGTGGACATACGTAATTCTCGAAGATTTCGAGAATTTGAAAATAATTGAAGAGGAAATTGAAAATTTAAATGCAGAGCAAGTTGACGAAGAAGTGAGACCAACCTGAAACAAATTTCCCTTTTTATATTCTGTCACAAAGTTGAAACACTAAAGTAAAGAAGAGAAATCTTCGTATCCCATTTGAAAATGGCTGACAATAGAGCTACTGGCAAACCGAAATGTTTAAAGAAATGTTGTAGAATATGTATATGTAGCATATTTTTAGTACTCGTAATATGGTTAGCACTAACAGTGGCCATTCCCTATTTGATGGTTACGAATGTACAGAATAGCACTGGTACACATGAAAAGGTAGCTACCATCAAAGGAGATAGAGTTGAATTAGAAGCACCAGATGAGTTAGATTTACATCACACTGTGAATAAAAATGATACTGATTTAAATGTTTTTACAAACCTGTTAGTACAATATGTAGAAACTATGGAGGTTAGTGATTGTTATGTCTGTATGAAATGACCAGCATCTGTAGCAGAAGGAGTGACCTATCATCATTTGCCATTAACGTATGGTATTTCCTGTAGTGTTTTAGCAAGTTTTTTTTATAGAACAGGGAAATTGCAATATTATTATTCTAATATAGATGTGGTTTTCTTCCGAGGTTCCTATGCGAAAGAGCATGAACACTGTTCTTAGTACGAGAGACTCAGAATTTATGGGTGAATATTTCTTAACTATGAAAGCAATAGATATGGCCGAAGCACATAAGCACAATTTAACCTGTAAATTGCATGAAGAGGAGAAAATATTTTTTAATTTAGTTGAACAAAGGAGACAGGATTTCCAAAGAAGAGCTTCTGAACCTAAACCTCAGATACCTAAATGGGCTGAGGAAGAAGAGCATTATGCAAATAGCAAGACTCATGCTGCTATGTCCTTGGATTTTGAAAAGAAAGGGAAAATATGTCTCCATAGGTTAAAAACAGAGTATAACAATGTATTTATTGGTTCCAGTGAATGTGAACATAATTTCTTAGTAATTGGGGGATGGGGACTAAAAGGAGGGACAGATCCAGTATTTCCTGGAATCTATTATGTGTGTGGCAATAAAGCTTATTTTAGGCTGCCAGACCATTGGTATGGGAGTTGCTATTTTGGAAGTTTATCATATAAAAAGAATCACTGGAATCAATGAAGACAATGATGGACTAACACGTGTAAAAAGAGCTAGTTTTACAGAAATTGTAGGTGACATTTTTGGTGCATTGATACCTTCAGTGGGAGTTCTTCTAAATTCACGAAACATTTGCCAGTTGTCTACAGTAGTTGATCGGTTATCTACTGACACTGCTGGAGGATTTCTTCTGATTAACACTGAATTAGTTGCGGTTGGATCTATGGTTATGCAAAATCGACTTGCTCTTGACATATCGGCAAAAGAGGGCGGAGTCTGTAAATTATTGAAAACGCAACATTGTTGCACGTATATTCCTGACAAAAGTGTTGAGATTGGATGATATATTAAAAATATTACGAAATTAGAAGAAGAGTTAAAACCACTGGAAGCTGAAAGTGTATGGAAGAAATTGACAAATAGCATTTCTAACATAGATAGTTGGTTTTCCAACTTAGATAAAGGTCTTGTAGGTCAAATAATACTGCCCATATTGGGAATAACACTAATAGTATTAGCAATGATGTTTTGGCACAAATGCTGCAAAAGGAGAAAGAAATATGAAGTTAATGAAAGGGGAAAGAAAAGAACATTTGAAGAAATACAGTTAGAAGAATTAAAAGCAGACTTTTACTAGAGAATGAGAGGCTTACAATGCAAAAAGGAAAAATAAAGAAATGAAAGGGTTGAAGAAGAAATTGAGATGTGCTAAAGTTGGCATCTGATTCGGTAGAAATTAGTGATGGCAATAAATGCCATCAGAGAGGGGATTGATGGAGCAAGGTTTCGTATAAAAGAAACTTGCTTAAATGCAAGCCTCTCAAATAACATGTAACCACGTAACCAACAAGTTTGTTAATACTAATATCACATTACACACAAAATACTGTACCTAGGGGAAGCTCTTCTATGTGAAATTACTAACAAGTAACCCGAGTGTCTAAAAATGGCCGCCAAAAACGCGGGAATTTTACTGCGCGTGCGTCTACTGCATATACGTAGTATGATGCCGTCTATGCTTTTGGGGGACAACTTTGCAGCTGCGCAATTGCACTAAATATGGCCGCTTGAAACTCACATGTTAACACATATGCTACTGCTTAAACTAAACCTTGTAAGTTCTATTAAACACTAATGCAAAAGATTAAATCAAGTAAATGGGGCTAGAGTACAGATAAGTGGTATACAGTGAAATCATTTGTTTCCGCATTCTAATGTGTCTTTTTCTGACTTTATTATTAGTTTATATTTGGACCTCGGAGGGTGACTGAAATCCCTACCCCACCTGATGTCCACGCAGGTGCACAGGAACCTGCTGAAAACCCATGATGGCATAATTGAAACTCAGCCAAGACCACACTGGACTAAAACGCCTGGGAACTCGAACTACTGACCCGGACGAAGGAAGAACATATATATATTGTATCAAATATGTATTGATCATAACGTGAAATGCGGGTGGGAATACAGCTTGGAGAAAATGAATTAAGAGGCGGGAACATAGAACAAGGGACCCTCATGAAATGATAACATCTAGTATGGTGTGATGACCTCCTCCCCTTGCCTTGCCCAATCAGAACTAGGAGTTTTCACGAAACTGAAACATTGGGGGGTGGAACATACACGTAGAATAGTATAATTGAGGTAAGTTTAGTTAGTTGCGCAGAGAGAGAGAGGGAGAGAGAGACGCTTGATAGATGACTGATGACACTTTCATCAGACGCAGGGGATAGCTACAGACTTTATGCTGACTCCAGAAACCCTGCTTGAGAGAACGACATACTGATCGAAAGCCCATCATCTAGAAGGGGAGTTGCAGAAGAACTATTTGAGGAGAGTAGTGCCATAGAGGGGTGCGACGCAGGAGTTGCACTTATAAGAGGTCACCTTACCGGTCCTGAACCTGTCTTGATCTTCATCTCCCGTCCTGTTTGGGAGACCTTCACCAGACTCCTAGGCCAGGGGATCAGTCATCGCATTCTCCTAGCTAAATATAAATCTGTGTAGTATGTCCATGAACTGCTCTCTGTTTTCTCCCTTTTCAGGTGCCGTCATCATTGATCTATTATTGTGACTTTGCTTGTACTTGATTTTAATCTTCCTGAATGAAAAGGTGGTTACTGTAATTGATTCTGACTCACAAAATTATTGATTTAGATAAAGGTTTTAAAACTTCTTGAGTTTGAGGTTATTTGAAGGTAAAGTTAATGTCATTTCTATCTTAAACTAACTCAGCAACCTGATTCATTGAGTAAAGGAAATGTATTTACAAGAAGACCGAGTTGGTAAGATTGGTAAAAGGTGAATATCAACTTACAGGTGAACCCAAAAATTGATGCCAGTGGGGTTTTTAACTAGCTTACTTGTGTGAATGCTATGGGCCCAGGTGAGTATATGGTATGTGTGATTAACCCAAGCTGGTAACCCGCTCCATCAATAGTACACTATGAGCCATATGGCATTGTTAAATCTCATGTCAGCTTTTTATTAGCATAAAATACTCTTAATAACATTTTCTTGTTTTTCTTGTGTTCATTGAGATACAACTGTCTTATACTGTATGTCTTGGATCAGAGTTAGAGCTGCGTCAAACTTAATCTGGGTACAAATGGAATGGTCACTGTGCTGATGAATAACCGTAGCCAGTAGTCGTTCGAAATAGCCTTTACTAAATCCTATTTAATCTTAGTCAGGCATTCCCTGCTTACATTAATCTTGAACTTCTGAGGGGATAATGGAAATCTTTGGATTGTAATTCAAACTTTTTCCAGCAATACATCTGCCTTCCTGTACACAACTCACACTTGTCCCTGTGTATAAGGAAGTTAACTTACAAATAAAGTTTGCTTCAACCCTTCTCTAGGTAGTCAATGAATCTCTCATCACAAACAGCCTCTTAAAGTCATCTCCTCATACATCTTGTCTTACCTGCTGATGTCCTGCCAGCCTCAGGTACCACCTCCTCCACTGTCACTCAAAAGGGAACCTTGTGGGTCACATGTAACCCTGAGTACAAAGTCTGATTGTTGTCAGCCTCAGAGCCAAGCTGTACTAAGGGTTTGGCCTCGCTTAAACTGATTATGATTTTGTGAGCATGGGACCGCTTGCAGTGTAAGGCTCTACAGCGGCCCCAGATATTGCTGTAAAATATGAACTACCCTGGAGATTAAATGTCTGAATGCTTTTGCAGGAACTCTGGTGAGAAGAAACCCCTGACCTCTCACCCTCCTGATTCACTCACTTCTTACCTCCCAACTGTCACACACTCAACTCTCTATCACTAGTCCTAATATTCTATGCTGACATCACAGGCTCTCCATAGTTCTGGAGGAGACTAGCAACTTCCTTGCATGGCACGGTTTTCACAGATTGTCACACAGAGAACACAACAAACCCTCAGTTAAATGCACTCTCAGAGGAAACACAGACGGCTGCTCTGAAAACATTCAGACCGAGATGAAACCAATAACCCTGCATCGAGGGCCCAGGTCCCACTTCGGCCATGCAGCTTCCAAATCAAATAGTCTAACTGTAAGCCTGCCAGAAGTTACACCTCTCACATTAATTTTCATATGAGTGTGCATGCTTGTGGATCTATTCTCGAGATGTTACATTTAATTAATCAATGTTGCAGGTGCTTTAATGTGGCATTTTGTTTGACTTATAACTAAAATGCATAAGATCCTTATTAAAGGTTAAGGTCCTGTCAGGCCTCACAATTTATTCCTGGACGTCCCATCATGGGAAATGTATCAACTCTGAATATGTCAGCTGAATGCCAGTCAGTTGGAACCCTGTAGGAAATGCTGACATGTTCATGCATTAGTGTATTTCCACTTAACATTGTTGGAATCTGAACTAGAAAAATACTTAAAGAATCTAGTACTGAGACTGTACAGAAGCATCGTTGGTTCACGTGGGAACAGATGTATTTTTTGTTGCAAAACTATTTAGCCTGAAAGAGATATGGTGCCCATCCTGAAAGAGTGATAAGATAACCATGTTTTATGCAAGGATTTTGTGCATCTTTTAAAAACTTTACATAAACAACAGCGATAAGTGGACTGATGTTCATGCTTATGAGGATGCAAAAGTTACATCAGTTGTGCATTTTTAATCTGAAACTGGTGGTCAGTCTCTGTTTCCATACTAAGGGGCATCCTATGGTTCTGAAGCTAGTGGGAGGAAGTGAGAATTATATTATTTTCAATATGGAGAACATAGAATGGGTGTAAACTGTGTAGACATGGTG
Organism: Triturus cristatus; assembly: GCF_964204655.1. Classification (NCBI taxonomy): domain Eukaryota; kingdom Metazoa; phylum Chordata; class Amphibia; order Caudata; family Salamandridae; genus Triturus; species Triturus cristatus. The sequence goes on from NC_140592.1 coordinate 779,376,574, forward strand.
TTATATCAGGATGGGTGCACTTTCAAAAAGTCATAAACTGAAACATTTGCCTTGAGCTTGATGGGATTGGACATTTCTGGGAAAGTCACAATTCTAAAACTGGTGGGCTAGTTATGGTTTCATAATCCTCTCAATATTCTATAATTTTCTGAGTTGTTTGGGAATTCTAAAACTAGTGTACATTCAATGATTTTGGAACTGGTGTATATGCCATGTTATGTTATGTTAATATATTTATTAAGCGCACGAATACCCAAAGGTGTCTTGGCGCTGAGGTCTGGAGTAGCAAGTTCATGTAATGCACAGGTCACTATTTACTGAACAACCACGTTTTCAGGGCCTTCCTAAAAGCAAGCAAAGTTGGAAGTGTTCTAATGGAGAAAGGAAGTTCATTCCAAAGGTTAGGGGCCGCCACCCTAAAGCTTCTCCACCCCAACTGGCTTTAGAAAATCTCGGAGGTACTAGCAATTTAACTCCTTCTGAGCGCAGGTGCCTTTTTGGGACATACCAATATAAAAGGCGTCTCAGGGGCTTGGGACCAGAGTCGTGGAGTGCTTTGTAGGTAGTGCAGATGACCTGAAAGATGATTGGGCTCCTAACTGGGAGCCAATGCAGCTTTTGCAAGTGTTTCCGAACTGAATGATGTTTAGGAATTCCCAGCAGAAGCCTGGCAGCCACATTCTGGATCATTTGCAGCTATTAAGTTGTTTTTCTGGTACTCCAAGATAGAGACAATTAAAATAGTCTAATTTAGCAAGAATCAGTGAGGTTATCACCGTTTTCCTGCTGTCTATGGGGATAAAAGGTAGTATTATTTTGACTATTTTAAGCAAAAAGAAACTGAATGAGGAAAAGGCATTAATTTGTTCCTCAAAGTTCAGTTTATTGTCAATTATCACGCCAAGGTTCTTTGCCTTGGCGGCTGGAACTGGTGCCGTCCCAAATTCAACTGGCCACCAGTTCTGTGACCAGTTTGGCAAAAAATTGCCAGAGATGACTACTTGAGTTTTATCTGAATTCAATCTAAGGTAGTGAGAGCTGACAGCCCGCATGCAGTTCTTAAAATTTTGCATCAGTGGTAAAGAATTTTTTGACACAGACAAAGACAATTTGTGTATCGTCTGCATAAGACGTCAAACCCAGTCTGAAGGATCTAATAAGTGTTGCCAACTCGGAAACATAAACATTAAAAATGTGTTTAGAGAAGTAGGAGCACTTCTCTACATTATCAGATTTTGTATATTCCGCCAATAAGGGCTTCTAAATGGCGAGTTGGTGGATATTATAATTAGTTCTCCAGCGTCTCTCCTGATGCCGACACTCCTGTTTTTTGGCTCTAAGTGTTTCCGAGAACCAAGGAGCCGAGGGCGAATGTCTTTTTATTGAGGCTTTTTTAACAGGGGCTATCTTATCAGCCGTGTGTGAGAGCCAATTGTTAAATTGATGTGAAGCTACTTCCATGTCATCCGGAAATTTAATTTGAGTATTAGACAGTTGATCATTAAGTATGTAGCTGTTGACCTGTTTCCAACTACGGTAGGTCCTAATGGGTTGCTTTGGGCCGGTGATCTTGTCCTTGAGAAGATCATGCAACTCAGTGATCTGTCAATATTAGAGGCAGAATTTCCTTGATCATGATTAGTTTGTTATTAGTGAATATACCATCAAGGGTATGACTGGCTTGGTGAGTAGGGCCTGTAACTATTTGGTTAAACCCTGCATAGTCATGAGATCAGTTAGTGCGTCGGCGTGGGCATACCATGATTCTGGTACTAGTAACATTTTAGGATTTTTAAACCTGAGCACACACCACAGCAAATAAGTAAAACATTTAAAATATTGTTTTAAAATATGCTCCCCCTTCTTCCCTTCAAACAGGCATTGCTATTTGACATTTGTTGCGAGGAAGGCCAAACTGTGGCCTGCGTCCGCTGCATAACGCCAACGGTTAAGTGCTGCAGAGTTTTACTTTGGTTATGGGTCAAAGCATATAATTAAAAACCAAAAACTCTATCAGAAAACTTCATTGAAGGGACATAATGGGATTTCCAGCAATGAAAAATTGGCTTGTATTATTAAAAAACTAGAAAGGAGAAGTACAAATTCCCCTACAATATTTATGTTGGTCGAATATTATGGTTTTAATGTAAAATACGTACAAATAAAAATAAACTGTAAACATAGGTAGCAACGAATGAGACTGTATCTGAAATCATTTCTTTCCGAACTTAGGGATGGTGAATAATGTGCACTAGAATTTCCTCAATGCATTGGCATGGGATTATCTAAGAAGTAACTGGAGTGTTTCAAGGTTTTTGGTTGGATTTACCGTCCTTTTTCTGTGGCACATTCCACAATCCATAAGAGGGTAAGTGGTCAATTTGGTAACTGAAGATAAAGGTGCCTTAGTCTGAACGCATGCAAACCAGCTATTCCTGAGGTCACCAGGTCACCGTGGCTAGGGATGTAGCTACTGCAGGGGGAGGTCTTTGGAATATCCACCCCCTAATGAATACATTCTCCCCCAGGTAGTTTGGTCCAGGGACACTTGGTTGGGTGGGGTAGAGTATGTGCCATGATTCAGCTGGGTTCAGAAGCACTGGGGGTGGAGAATCTTGTCTCTCTGAACTTTTGAAGTATTAACATGGGTGTACCACTTACAGATATTGGAACCCTGTGACCTCAAGGTTACACACAGATCACTGAAAATGAGACTCAAACTTTTGAGCTATTTCATTGGATTGGTGTCTGTAACCTACTGCCTAGGCACAGGCCTAAATCTAACTACCACTCTGCCATTCCTTCACCAAGGCCACCTATAGTAATTGCCTTTGTTTACAGGTAGCTGGCCCATGGTAGGAGAATGGCAGAGCAGTGGTCCACATCAGCATGACAGTTCAAGCACCACAGTACCAATGGCATTGTTTTTTGCCACAGCCATTATGGCTTGCCTGGTGAATCAGCACCTGGTGGATATCCCCAATCCCTGGAGAATATCTGGCATGCATTGGAAATCCTGGAAGTTTACCAGGGTCCAGGAGTCTCAAGACACCATGTTATCTCAAGGATTACTTTCCTTGAAGTGCGCAGGCACACCTATTGACAAAAGAGAAATTGCCCCTCATTGATACCAATCATGCACAGGTAGTCTAAAAGGAAGTGAGAATGTAATCATGCTATTACCATGGTGTCTTGGAGTGTCTGAGTTATGGTGCTGTACCTAAGAGAATCTGATTCTTGGGATGACCATGGTGTCAGGAATGATGGGGGCTGATTCATCCTCCTGGGGGCTCAGAAATCCTGGTGATTCCACTGGCCTACAGTGGTGTGGGTGAGAAATGCGGTAGATGCAACCTCTGATCTGGGGTAGGTCCAACTGTCAACATTCTGCCTCACCAGACCATGGAACAATTGATCCCTACATAGTGGATGTTGGTGGTATTTTGGTGGTGGCAGAGGCAAAGATATTGCTATCTGGTTGGCAATTCTTCTGCCTTTACGTTGTAAGTGGTGTGTGGGTGGTGATGACTGGTACCTTGGTGAAGTACGGCTGCTGTTACTCTACGGCAAACGTAAAACTTGGGCTAATGTTCCAATACCAGATTATGTCGTTTCACAAGATCTTTTTCTATGGTACGTGGATGCCACTCAGAGTTAGGATAGGTTTGACGGTCTTCAAGAGTGCAGTTGCATTTTCAAAATACTGTTTTTCCACCCACTGATACCTCTAAAGCATCCAATCTGCTCCCATCCCCAACTCCTAATAAACCACCCTTCCCATTGTGTGTTGCATTGTATTTTTTATTAAGGTACACCACAGTGTTGTTGGGAAATCAATAATTTACATGACGAAAATGATAGCATAGAAAGAGTAATTTAATGTGGATAAGGTGTTCTCCATCCAGCGTTCAGTAACTCTTGTAAAGTGACCTTGGCAGAGCCACTGAGGGATTATTTCTTTAGGTGGTGGTAAATGAGGAAATACTTAATTTCCTTTTGTTTCAACCCTACTGTCCACATCAATGGGTGAATTCAGGGGAACTTTGTAAATCGTTTTCAGTATTTACATGCTCATTTGCTTCCAGTGTGGGCTTAGCCTGTGCGTTGCAGAGATAATCATTCTATGACATGACTCGAGACAAGGATTATGCTTTCTCTTTCCAAAGCTTTATTGATAGGAGTCTGTTAAAACAGAAAATTACAGCTCCCAAGAGTAACAATGCCACCAACTCCAAATCATATGATCAAATGCCACCAATTAACGACACAGTTCTTAACATCCTTTGTTGCTGACATTTCCTGTTTTCCTTGTTGCTTTGTGTTACTTAAGTACTGCTGCAACACACATATGATGTGGCTCTTTAGATCTATGTGAGGTCAATGTGGAAATGACGCTCACCGACGGCGGTCTGTCTTTACTGTAGTTAATAGTGGCCATTTTAAGTTTGGCTCGGCACATTGGGTGGCGCTCGCAGGCTTTGACTCTGTTCATTACCGGCTGGGCTCTTTTTGAGGACCTGATCCACGGCTGCTGAGGACGCCACGCTGTTTTAAGAGGAAACGCTGTTTTTACTTCGAACCTCCCACATTCGGGACTGCGAGGACCAGGGTGCCTTGTGAACTACTAACCTGCTGCACCTGGTTCCTCTTCCCGACTCCTCCCCCGCCAGCTACTTCACGCCTCGCGGCCCCCGCTTCGCGGGAGCTGCTCGCAGGCTTTGATCTGTTTATTACCGGCTGGGCTCTTTTTGAGGACCTGATCCACGGCTGCTGAGGATGCCACGCTGTTTTGAGAGGAAACGCAGCTTTTACTTCGAACCTCCCACATTCGGGACTGCGAGGACCAGGGTGCCTTGCGAACTACTAACCTGCTGCACCTGGTTCCTCTTCCCGACTCCTCCCCCGCCAGCTACTTCACGCCTCGCGGCCCCCGCTTTGCGGGTGCCGCTCGCAGGCTTTGACTCTGTTCATTACCGGCTGGGCTCTTTTTGAGGACCTGATCCACGGCTGCTGAGGACGCCACGCGGTTTTAAGAGGAAACGCTGTTTTTACTTCGAACCTCCCACATTCGGGACTGCGAGGACCAGGGTGCCTTGCGAACTACTAACCTGCTGCACCTGGTTCCTCTTCCCGACTCCTCCCTCCATCTATTTAACCCACACGTAGTCTCGCGTAAGCGGGACGTAGACCGGGGCGAAGCCCGAGCAAAGGGCGGGCCTGTCTGAGCCCGTCCGAGTACGGTAGAGGACGGGACGGGGCGCTACTCTTGGCTTTTTGGTTTCGTGGGACCTCATTTGGTGCATTGTGCCATCGAAGGATCTCCTTAGAGTGGATCCCTCTTGTTATTGTGTGTAAGGCCGCTAGGCACCTTGTGTGTGTCTGCTTGTCTACATCATACTATTACTGGTAATGGCTACTGCAGGCTTGGGGAAGGGGAGGAAGTCTCTCACTGGGTCAGGAGGGGCTGGTACACTGGATAATTTCATCATTAGGGCCACCTCCGTCCTCCAGAGGGAAATTGAGCTAACGGAAAAAAGGCTCTCGCTTGGCCAAGAGTTTACTAAACGGTCCTCTTTGGGCACTATTGCTTTAGCGAAGTCACCTGTAAATCATTGTCTTGCCAATCCAGCCCTAGCCCCTAATCTCCATTCTGGCAGGGCTGAAGGTAACCTACCTACAGTTGTAAATCCCAATGCCCGCAGTTCGTTTGGGCATGGTGACTCTATTGGTCAAGATCCCTCCATACCCGTAACCAATGTTGGAACAACTAGATCTGGTTTGCCAATTCGTATGGAGGATTCTAATGGCAAAATGACAGATCGGGTTGTTAGACGTAAGCGGGGAGGCACAGTTTTGCCCAATAAAAGATCAAAAATTCAAAAACGGGCAAAACCAGGAAGTTCAGATTCTGCAGTGATAACAGACTCTGACCACCTGGTGACACAAAGCATTGAGCGCACAACGGGTATGGAAATCGGAGGAGAATTTTGGATCAAAATGGAACAGTTACTCACTGCGATTTGCCTCCCTATGTGTAACAGACTTGATTCAATTGAAAAACGACTTTCTAATTTTGAATTAATGTTTGCTGCTTTGCCGGGGGTTAATGAGACAAGTGATGGGGAGGGTCCTAACGTTGATTCAGTTCTACTTATTGCAGATTCAGGGTCAAATGGTACCGCCCCCAAACCAGCTAATACACCGATAGATTTAATAGACCAACCCACCTTGCAGCGGGATAGATCAGGAATCACTGCCCAAATAGCATCAAATGGCCCAACTCCATTGGCTTTATCAGGGAAGACAAGGAGTAAGGTAAAACATGTAATTGTTAATCCTCCAGAGTTGATTTTAGTAAACTTAAAAATAAGTGTATGCATTGGTTGAATTGCAACAAACCCCTTCCCAACCAGTGTAGGAGTGAAATACTGTTTGCAAGACGGTTAGATTGGGTAGGACCTAGAACTAAGGACATACAGGGTGACTGCGTTGTAATTCATTTTAGAGATCCTAGAACAGTTAGATATATCTGCACTACGCAGTCACGTAGCCATGGTAGTCCTGAACCAACTATAAAAGCTCTCCCACTCACTTATTTTTATTCGGGTCCCTCTTTTCATGGGTGTGAAGTTCCTCGGGGGGGATGGACGGATGGTTTGGGAAAGACACAGGATGGTCTTTTTCCCTACCCACCCAATGGAATCCAAGTCCACAACCAATTTTGCCCGCCCCTACTTGAAGCATTCCACCATAACAACAGATACAGTGTTTTGGATCAGGTGGATTGACGTTTGGGTCCCAGTGTCGTCACCACCTTGACTGGAGACCAGAAAGGGCCACATAACATCAAGGTTGGTCCTAAGGATAGGGGGAATAATTTCTCGCAGCATGTGTCATCTGATCCACTGTCTAGTTCCAATGTCAAAGAAGATCTATCATTGAAATATCCCAGTGGATCACTGGAAGAACCACCTGCATTGACACTGTTGGGTGGGATGGAGTATGAACATGACCAGGAAAGTTTGGGTAGGGCAACCATTTCCCCCAGTGACCTGTCTACCAAAGGAGAGCCTAAGATAGATATCAACCTGCTTTCCTGGAATGTAGCAGGCTTAAAGAACAAATTGATTTGTGAAGAGTGGGGCAATTTTATAGACACCTTTGACATTTGTTTAATGCAAGAGACATGGGCTCTGGAAAATTACCAACGGGCTGGTTTTGTTTCTTATAACATTCTTGCACTATCAAGTGGTAGGGGGAGAACCTCAGGAGGCCTTAGCACCTGGGTGGCTATCCACCTGGGTGTTACAGCAAGGCAGCTCCAAACGGGCTCAGATGATATCCAATGTGTTCTACTCGATCTGCCTGGAAACAAACATTTAGCTCTCTTGAACGTCTATTCTTGACCCTCACCGAGTGGCCGGGAATCCAAGGTCATACTACATTTGAATGACTATATCTTGACTTTGAACTCTGAATATTTTGTGATAGTGGGTGGCGATTTTAATTGCCAATTTGAGCCACTAAGCCTGTTGGATTTGGAAGACCCAATGGCGGAAGACGCACAATGGAATATCCCTGAGCCCTTGATTCCTATGGTCAAAGCTTGGACCCCATTAGTGTTACAAATCCTCGCTCTCACTCTTTCTTTATCCCTGAGGGCTTGTAATGGCAGATTCAAATCTGACTGCCCTGGACAAGCCACCTTTAATAGAGTGGGACAAACATCGATTTTAGATTACATCCTCATTGAAACAAGATCCTGGGACAAGGTACTTGATTTTAGGGTGATAGTTCGAGATGATAGTGATCATAACGCTCTTACTATGAAACTAAAATCAGGAAGTTGGGGATTCACAAGTTATGATATTGTGGCGTCTATACCACCCCAACCCCTAATTCTGCATAATAACAGATGCAGAGTTAGGTGGCCCTGTATCTTTGCCTGCCCAAATAAAATGGCAGAAACTTACAGACTGGCACTGCCCTGTCTTAATGATATGGCCGAAGCAGCGTTTAACTGCATCTCTACCGAGAGAAAATCCAGGCCTGTTAAAATCCATAGCCAGTTAGTAACTCAATTTTTGGATGTCTTCTGTCCGGTTGGGACTAGGAGGGTCCACTCGGCTAATAGACTAATGTGGTATACTGCCGAGTGCAGGAAATTAAAGAGTGAACTGATTTTGGCAATTAAAGCCAAGGATAAAACCAGGACCAAATTATTACGGGCACAATATAAGCAATTGATCCAAAGGGCAAGAAAGTCGTGGGAAGACGACAAGTAGGAAGAGCTAAGACTAGCTCTGCAGAATAAAGACTTTAAAGTCTTTTGGGCCATTGTTATTAATGGCAGGAAAGAACCTGAGACTACTACTTGTTCTAACAGAGCCCCTGCAGCCTGGAAAGACCACTTTGGGGGTCTATACTCAGATATAATCTGTAATACACCCTCTTTAACTGCCTCCCCTCCAAACATAGATTGCCGAGCCGAGGATATCCCGATGATCACGATCAAGGAGGTTGAAAATGCCATTCATATGCTCATACCCAACAAAGCGCCGGGTCTGGATAAAATTCCAGGAGACCTTTTTAGGTCGGAACCTAAGGTATGGGCACCGTATCTGTGTGTTCTGTTTAATTCCATCTTGTTTGGCGCAGAACCCCCAGAAACCTGGCGAGGTGCTGAGATTGTGCCAATACATAAAAAAGGCTGTCCACTGCAGCCCTCGAATTATAGGCCCATTAGCTTAATTGACACGACTCAAAAGTTATTTGGGCGCATAGTCCTGGATAGATTGCAGATGTGGGAGGCAGAAAACAACATTTTAAGTACCCTACAGACGGGCTTCAGAAAGGGTATTTCAACCCTCGATCAGATCTTCTGACTCCAGGTTTTATATTGGAAGACTGTGAGTGTGGAGGGTGGCAGCCTCTACCTCATTTTTGTCGACTTGAGATCAGCGTTTGACCTGGTTCCGCGTGAAAACCTGTGGAGAGTTCTTCAGGCACTCAATGTTCCTACTTATCTTTTGAGTGTCCTAAGAAGCCTCCACACGGGTAATTTCGCACAGGTCAGATGCGGGAAATATGGAGAGCTATCTGAACGCTTTCCTGTTAACCGAGGAGTCCGTCAAGGATGTGTGTTAGCGCCCACGTTGTTCTGCCTATACATCAATGGGCTTATAAAACACCTCGAAGGCATCAAGGACACTGACATCCCTAGACTTGCCTCGGGTAAGGTACCAGCTTTAATGTTTGCTGACGATACCTTGTTGTTGTCTCGTACCCCCATGGGAATCCAGCGTATTTTAGATGGTTTTGTAGACTTCTGTGGGGAAAGGGGTCTTGAGATTAATTTATTAAAAACGAAATTTATGATCCTTAATCCTCCTAAACATACACGTCCGAATCCAGCACTGAATGGTATTCCCCTTGAGCGGGTAAAGACGTTTGGATACTTGGGGATCACACTTCAAGAAGACCTAGGATGGGGGGGCAAGTTGCTAATTCCGCTTTAAAGTTGACCCAAATCACAGGGGGAATGGCTAGATTGTTCAAAGGATCGGTCTTTAAGCCAGCTGCACCAGTAATAGAAATTTTTAAATCACAAGCAAGATCTGCTATTACTTATGGAGCAGAACTTTGGGGCCACTCTAAAACCGATAGTTTAGCAAGGATTGAAAATTCCTTTATAAGGAACTTGCTGAGTCTACCATCTAGTACCCCGCTGGTTCCTATCAGGTTTGATTTGGGATTGTTGCCCATGAAAGACGTGGTGGCCCTGCGGCCAGTGTCCTACTGGAAGAGACTCTGGTCTAACCCGGACCTGGAATCCTACAGAGATGAATTTATGGGGGTTTGGCCTATAATTAAAAATAAGAACATCCCTTGGTTAATGTATGTCAGGGACACTTGTGTTAAGATTGGCTTTGCAGATCTATGGGGTACCCCGGAAATCTCATGCTTGGCTGTTTCCAAAGCCAATCTGGCTGAACAGTTTAGATACTTTCACCTTTTGCGCCAGCACATGAACCCAGATGTTGGTAGGTTGACCGCCCAGTTTCTCCAGATCAAACCGAATTACGGGAGGGAGGTATTTTTAGACCTGATCTTCCCCCCTGCTGCTAGGAAGCTGTATTTTCAGCTGAGAATGGGCAGTCTACCGCTTAGGTCTTTTACCTCAAGATGGGACCCTAACAAAAATACTACCTGCCCTGCCTGTGGATATAAAATGGAGGATGAAAATCATGTTTTTTTCTTTTGCCCAACGTATTATCTGCAAAGAAAACGCTGGGTAAAACCCATCTGCAGAAACCTTGGTTTTAGAGAGTGCGATAAAGCTCTGCGAGTTTTGAAATATGACACCCATCCCCCAATTGTTTTTGCAGTTTCACGTTTTTTAAATGCTATGTGGTTTAAACGTAGGAAATTCTGCACTAACTATTAATTATCTGGTTTAAGCATAATTTTTAACTTTTGCTTTGATTTCGGCAGTTCTTATATTTGTGACTTGATCTTGATGTGTTTTTTTTACTTTTTTCATTATTAATTCTGTTTGTAAAAATGTTGTCACTTTTATGGCCCTAGTGGCCGAAATAAAGTTTATGATGATGATGATGATGATGATGATGATGATGATTATGCTTTCTCTTTCCAAAGCTTTATTGATAGGAGTCTGTTAAAACAGAAAATTACAGCTCCCAAGAGTAACAATGCCACCAACTCCAAATCATATGATCAAATGCCACCAATTAACAACACAGTTCTTAACATCCTTTGTTGCTGACATTTCCTGTTTTCCTTGTTGCTTTGTGTTACTTAAGTACTGCTGCAACACACATATGATGTGGCTCTTTAGATCTATGTGAGGTCAATGTGGAAATGACGCTCACCGAAGGTGGTCTGTCTTTACTGTAGTTAATAGTGGCCATTTTAAGTTTGGCTCGGCACATTGGTGCGCTGCATTGAGAAGCCGGATGCAGACCTGCTAATTTCTTTGCCAATGTAACACCTAAAATGCCCCTATACCTCCTACTTAGTCCTGATAAACTGGTTGTAAACTTCTTCAGCAGCTCTGCTACAGGGTATTGGTTGAACGTACTCCTCCAGATAGGTGTGCCCAGTCAGATCTCGGTCCACAGCCATCCCTTGTTGGATTCCATAAAAACGTGCTTCTCTAGGAACACGCCTCTTGACAAGGTGGGTTGCTGTGTACCATTTAAAAATATCTTTAGCAGGGCAATATTGGCACAGCCAGAGGCCATCCATTGTTTAATCTAAACCAATATAATAGCTTAACAAAAGAGTCCAGAATCAGAGGAACCTGTTTTTTTCCTTGACTTAGGATACAGTCTGTCCCAAATAATTAATGCCGCTGTCCATGATACACTCCAACAAACAATGATCTTGGCTCTACAACCCATAAAGAAGTTTTTAATAGAGGTTACGGAACTTGCATGGATTTTGAGGACTCTGCGAGTAGTGCACATAAGCAGGACCCTATCCCAAAGGGAGACCCACTTTACTAAAGCCCTTTAGAAGATCATAAAGCAGCATTCCTGGCCAAAGGACAAGTGATGAGGACAAAGACATGAGACCTCTTGTTCTAACCACCTGAGCCAGCTCCTGACTTCCTCCCTCTAATGAGAAAGACACCAACTGAACCAGATCAATCTTTGGACCCACTTTCCGACCACTTTAGCACCCGAAAAAAGGCTCTATGTGGAATGTTTTTTCCAGATGATCTTGTTCACCACAGATCATCTAAATGGGTCGTACTCTCAGAACTTCCGCTTACATCCAGACTATGTTATAAAAGCCATAGGAAATTTTTCAGTCAGGGAATTTTTTAAAGGCCCAGCCAGGACAGAGGACATGAAGCTGGCACCTCAACTAGCAAGCTCCTGCGAGTCAGAGAAATTCCGGAGCCCAGACCCATTTTGCATCCTTTTTCTGCACAGAGGCTAGAGACAGCAGAACATACAGAGGGGGATTCAGGGGTGCTGGTGTGTACCAGGCAGACTGTCCGGTAAGGATCGTTCCAATATATCAGGTACCTCTGATGGACAAGAACCATGAAATTAATCCCGGCCTGGAATGTGATCAAAGTGTGATGGGTACAACAAACCATTCTGGAATTGCAGTTGCAGTTTTATTCTACACCTGTTTAAACAGCGCGGCCATGATGCATAGTATTTTCACATTAGGTCATAAAGCAGTTGTCCTCAAACATAGACCTGATAAAAAAAAGGGCCGTTATGCCTGTCCAATTCCAGCACAATTGATTTATCCTCACTATTTAATTTGAAAGAAAGACCAGAGGTTCCGCCTTGTGGTAAACCAGAGGGAGCTGAATCCATTTTACCCGCAAAGTAGAGGAAGGTCACCTTCCTGTAAGATGTACTGCTGCAAAGAGACCAGATGGTCCGATTGTATTTTAAAGATAACTATCTCACCATCCCAGTATTTAAGCCCCACTACAGATTCTACAGTTGCTCTGGAGCAAACAGATGTACAAGTTCATAGCCCTCAGCTTTGGCTTTTTCTTCACCCCGTTGGTGTTTTACTCAGGTATGGAGACCTGTGTTAGCTGATATCTCAAGGAATTCTTCAGTTAATCTTGTACATTGACAACATGATTCTTAAGTCACCGTCAAGACAGATGCTTCTTCATCATCAATGACGGTAGTCTTGTTATAAGATCTTTGATTTTTATTATCAACAAACTCAAATCAGCCCTCCTACACTCTCAGTACCTAGAGTTCTTCGGTTTCAAAACTGACTCAATGGCAGCAATGCTGATGCTGTAATCTCAAAGTTAAAAGGCTATTAAGAGGGACTTATGAAGGATTCTGCCTCACAAGATTAGCTCACTCAGACATCAAGCGAGATTAGTGAGCCTGTTATTGGCTTCTGTCCAAGATATTTTCTCCAGACCTCTTCAAATGCTGACGATTATGCATCTGAAAGGACGTTTATCATACGAACATCCATTAACTCTGTCCCCATATGCTAGGCTAGATATGAAATGGTAGCTAACACACATGGATTCCTGAAATGGCATAGCCATATTTGGGTCTTCTCCAGATCTCATCACTGAGTCTGACGCCAGCAAGTCGTATGAAATGGGGGGCCTGCAAGTTAAATCTTTTTGCCTCATGGCTAAGCCACAAGTTGTCAAAATTCTTCAGTTGGTGTCTAGATCCAGAGATTCTGGCCACAGATGCATTTCTTCTGAACTGGTGGGAACACCTTCTTCATACCTTCCTATCCTTTTCATGATGTCACAGGAGGTAGCCCAAATAAAACCACCATGAGCCGAACTGGTTCTAGTTGCCCGATTGTTGAGCTTCCAGGTTTGGTTTCTGGTATTGCTGGAAATGACAGTGGCACTTTTGGCGCTTCTAGTGACATTGTAGCGATCACCCACCTGGCTGTTCACCGCGACACACAGAAGCTAGCTCCCGGGCTTAAATCACGAAAAGGCTCCATGAACTACAGTTCCCAACAGGCAGTGGGGCTAGTTACAGGGCAGGCCAGATATAAGCACCTCCTCCGTAGGCGGAAGGTGCTTGACAATCGTTGTGGAGAATTATCATGATGGCGGATGGTGCTCCTCGCCGGATTCCAGCGTGAAGCCTTTTCAGCATCGTTTCCAGCGTCTTCCCGAGGCCCGTTTCTGTTCCCGTTCAGCATACCCGTGCATTGGAGTACCGTGGATTGCCCTGGAAACAGTTCCATCAGCTATACAAGTATTATGGGAAGAAAAGCCGGTGCGCTTCCTTCCTGTACCGATTCCTCTTGCATTTCAGTTGTTCGGAGTCGCGAAGGAAAAACGCTGGGGCGTTTTTCCTCGCTACCGCAACTCTTGTTAAGTTACATTTCTTTGCCCAGCATTGCTTGGAAAAACGTCAGAGCGCGTTTCTGTAGCACCGCGACCTTTTTGGCTGTTCTTGGTCGCTGGTGCCACTGTCTACCTTTGTTTATTGGATTTGTGGGAACGAGGACAAGACTAGATTCCTGCACACATTAACACTTGGAGTGCTGTATGATTTATATCGTTTGGCTTTTCAGCGACTGACATTACCGCTTTGTACCACAAGAGTGCAGTGTTTAGCTAAGAATGATTACTAACACGCATTGCCTTCTTGACTTCCTCCTGCAATGCCGATTTAGAATTATCAGGAGAAATCACCGTGGACTTATTAGGGATCGTAGTAGTATCTCTAGACGGTGTGCCTTGGTGGAATCCTTTAGGTAGTTTGTATTACCACATTTTTGTAATCCACCCCATTGTTTTTGAGGAACGCGTTATCCTGCGCCAGGTTCCTATACAGTGGTGATTTAGTGGAGTATCCTAGCTGCTGCACTTCTGGTGGGTAGGTGTAACGATGAGTAATTATACCTTCAAGTAGTAGTGTGAGCTCCCATACATCTGTTGTGCCTTTTTCTCTCTCCTGTCCTGCAGGGTTACATCCATACAGGTATTTTACAGTCTCCCAGACCAGACCCTGAAGAGACCAGAGGACCTGCAGCATTTTTGTTATTTTATCCCCTTCCCTTTTTCCCCTGGGCACAACCTCACGCAGAAGGGTTTCTTTTCCTCTGCTGGAGGTTACGTTCAAGGGAATTGGGGGAATGATCGACTACCATCGTCTCTGCTGGTCTCGAGAGTAAGGTTAGTGGCGTTTTATATTTTCTTGTGCTACTGATAGCCTGACAGATTGGACAGATTGTCAATCCCAAGTTTAATGCCCAGCCCGAACGACGGATACCAACGCGATGTTGACCTCGCTGTTAGAGAGCCTGACTGCTCTACAACAGGAGGTTCAAACCTCTTGTTTAGAAAACCAGAACATACAGAGAGAGATGAGCACGTTGCGTAGAGAGGCGTCTCCCGCAAGGGTCATGGGGACGGTTCTTACATCAGACCAGCTACCTTACCCCCCTCCTGTTCCTACTGCACACCCCCCTTCCCCTGTCACCCAAGGGGGTGGATTTTTAGCTGCTGCTCCTTTTCCCCCCACGACAACAGACACTGTTCCCACCGTTCATGTGCTAAATAACACAGGTATTCCCTTAGCACCCCATGAACGTTTTTATGGGGACCCAAAAAAGTTTGAGACCTTCCTGAATCAATGCCGGCTTCATTTTTTATGCAAACCAGCCGTATTCCAGCAAAAACGGATTTTATATTGTCATATATGGGGGGTAATGCAGCCAGTTGGACCATCCCACTGATGGAAGGAACGATCCAGTCCTGCATCATTTTTCAGATTTTTGCTTAGCACTGAGGAAATGATTTGATAGAAAATCACACATGATGACTTTGGACCGAGAACTACTCACCTTACGACAAGGGTCCCAAGATTTGCTGTCATACATTACGACATTTACTTGACTAGTGGTTGAAACGGATTGGCCCTATGAGAAAAGAATAACCCTATTTTACCAATGGCTACGAGGAGAATCAAAAGATGTCCTTTCCCAGGTTGTTCAGTTACCACAGACATGTGAAGAGCTAATAGATCTAAGCGTACAATTGGACCATAGACTCCAGGAATGAAGAGGGGACAAGACCAGAGGAGAAAACGGTTTTCGTATACGAGACCAAAAAGTTCAGTGGAAGAACACTCCAAATCCGTAGAGGGACCCGAACCGATGCAATTGGGAGGGATTAGAGGTCACCTTACCCCTGAGTAGAGGGACAAACACCGGAGAATGAAACTGTGCCTGTACTGTGGCAAAGGAGCCCACTTCATTAGAGAGTGCCGTGCTCGGAATACTGTCACTGGCAGAACCTCCGTTCCTTGGGTACAAGCAACCATGAGACAAGGAGAACCGGCGGAAAACTGAAGAGCCCGAGTCAGGATGAGGTCTCTGATTTGGGTAAACCCTATCACAATGATCTCGTCGGTACTAGCAAACACCCAGCAACCTGCCGTTGCGCACTTGAACGTCGGTGTATCCCTGTGGCTCACATCAAAGGATGTATTGGAGGTAGATGCCCTGCTAGACTCTGGAGCAACAGGTAATTACATCGACCAGGAGTTCGCCCTGAAACTAGGGGTTCCCTGTGAAAAGAAAGAAACCCCAGAACACGTGAAAGCAGTGGATGGGACTGCCCTATCTTCTGTTCCTGTGACGTACCGCACCCTTTCCCTTCGGATGAAGTTTGCTCCTGATCACTCTGAGTATATCCAATTCGACCTTATAGATGCTCCACAGTTCCGTCTAATCCTAGGAATGCCTTGGTTGACGCTTCATGATCCTGTGGTTAGTTAGGCGGCCTGCACAGTTACCATGGCTTCTGTCTCCTGCCAAGAACATTGCAGACAAGAGGAACAACATCATATGGCCCATGAGGAAACACCCTCTACGTACCTGGCAACGGCCTGTGCCCAAGACAGTTATTGCTGTTCCACCGTCCTGCCTGACACTTACAGCGAATACCAACCCCTTTTTGACAAACAAAAGGCGACTCGGTTACCACCCCATCGGGTGTATGATTGTCGTATCGAGTTGATGCCAGGAGCTAACATACCATGCAGCCGAGTGTATGCCTTGACTGAACCAGAGACAAAATACTTGAAGACATACCTTGAAGAAAATCTTGCATCTGGTTTTATTAGACACTCCTCCTCACCAGCGTCCTATCCTCTTTTCTTCATTCCGAAGAAAGATTGCGAAGAATTGAGATCATGCATTGATTATCGAGCCATAAACCGAGTGACGATAAAAAACCGATACCCTCTGCCTTTAATACCGGTGCTTTTGGACCAATTAAAGGGCGCTAGATATTTTACAAAGCTCGACCTCGGAGGAGCCTATCACCTAGTGCGAGTCCAGAAAGGCGATGAGTGGAAGACTGCCTTCAGACCCAAGTTCGGTCTTTTCGAGTATAGGGTGATGCCTTTTGGGCTCTGCAACGCCCCCGCGGCCTTTCAGTTTTTTATGGACGAGGTACTGCGAGGTTACTTGGAAACATTCTGTGTGGTCTATATTGATGACATTTTAATCTATTCACCTACCCTCCGGGAACATGTGGCCCATGTAGATAGGCTCCAACAGCATTCGTTATATGCCAAACTCGAGAAATGCCTTTTTCATATCCAAGAAGTTGCCTTTTTAGGTTACATCATTAATGCCCAGGGGTTTCAGATGGATTTGAGCAAGGTTGAGGCAATCACCCAATGGCAGACCCCCCAGAACATCAAATCGGTGCAAAGCTTCCTCTGCTTTGCCAATTACTATCGGCGCTTCATTAAGGATTTCTCAAGAATAATACATCCTATCTCCAGTCTACTACGAAAAAATGTCCCTTTCGTATGGGGAGAAGAGGCAGCTCGGTCTTTTCAGCTGTTGAAAGACAAGTTCACTCAGGCTCCTATCCTGCGCCATCCTGATCCGCAACTCCCTTTTATCCTCGAAACAGACGCCTCGCAACATGCAGTGGGAGGAGTGCTGTCCCAACAACATCCAGAAAACGGACAGCTACACCCTGTGGCATATTACTCTAAGAATCTCACTCCCAGCGAAGTCAATTATACCATTTTGGACAAGGAGTTACTGGCTATAAAAAGGGCTTGCGAAGAATGGTGACACTATCTTTTGGGAGCACTGCATACGGTGGAGATCTACACGAACCATAGAAACCGACTGTTCCTAAAAACCGCAAAAGCCCTGACACCCCGTCAGTTACGTTGGACTCTGTTCTTTTACGATTATGATTTTGTAATAAAGTACCGACCAGGACCACAAAATGGGAAAGCAGATACCCTTTCCCGTATGGTAGAATCGGAAAACGCGGCATCGAAAAACCAGCCAGAACCACCATTTATTCTAACCGAAGCAGACCCTCCCAAGCAAACCATAGCGCTACTCACCTCCCAGGACTTTCTTGAGGATGTGCGAGTGTCACTGGCGAATCCGCATGTACAAGCCTGGATTAAAGAAGAACCAGAACACCGCTCAGAAGTCGAGGAGTTAGCCTACCATCACCATGCGTTGTATATACCTCACAAGACACTGCAACAACAAGTATTGACATGGGCTCATGACTCAGTATTGGGAGGACACATGGGAATATACAAGACTTTCGCCTGTGTGGAACGCTCCTTTTGGTGGCCCGGGTTACGAAAAGACGTCCAAGAATACATCAAAAACTGTGCAGTATGCGTACAGGGGAAAGCCTGTCATGCTATACCCGTAGGCCTACTCCGATCCTTGCCTACTCCCCACGACCTTAGCACACCATATCGATGGACTTCATCATGGAAATGCCCCCCTGTGAAGGAAAGACCGTAGTACTGGTGATAGTTGATCATCTAACGAAGATGGGACATTTTATTCCGTTGGTGGGCCTACCCACATCCTCAGAGCTCGCCTTGGTTTTTCTCCAGCACGTAGTCCGAGCCCATGGGATCCCTTGAGTTTTGATCACTGATCGGGGTACTCAGTTCACTTCTCGCTTCTGGAAGGCCCTCTGCAAAACATTGAACATTGAGGCTCGACTCTCCTCTAGCTACCATCCGCAAACAGATGGTAAAACGGAACGTCTGAATCAGACTTTGGATCAGTACCTCCGTTGTTTCACCATACAAAACACCCTAAACTGGCCTACGTTGTTATGGATGGCAGAGTTCGCCTATAACAATGCTACACATACCACACTAGGCTGTTCTCCTTTTTTCTGTGTCTATGGTCATCATCCCAATATGCTCCCGTTTGAATGGCCGGTCCAATCCCCATTGCCCAGCATACACGAACACCATGCTCATCTTAGGGCTGTATTGATAGAGGCCAAACTGAGCCTTGCCACTGCTCAATTCGCACAGAAACACTTTGCAGATAAAAAGAGAACAAAAGAACCCAAGTACCAGGTGGGGGATAAGGTATGGCACTGAGGAGAGCGGTCCCGCCCTGGGCCTTTCCTAGTTCTCACAGGCCCTTCCACATCACACCTGGACAGGCGGCGGCTCCCTTGCTTCACTCCTCCTTGGTCGCCCTGCGAAAACCTGCCTATATGGTCACCGCCGGGGGCATGCCGGCCCTCATACCGGCCCTTAAAAGCCCTACTGCCTAACCTGTGGCATATCCAGAGCCTGCTAACTTCCACACCGTGGCCTGCCTACAATCGGACCCAGAGAGGAGTGAGTTGGTCTGCGCCTTAAGCTGCCCACCTTTGGCCCACATACCATACAGGTACCTGTGCCATGTGCTCTATAGCCCCGGCAGGAAATGGGTCCTTCGCGACAAGATAGCGTGAAAGAGAGGCCGACGAAAGGGCCTAACCTTCATGGCTTCCAGGGGTCAAAGCGACCGCAGCCTTCTCCTCCTCTGCATCATGAGCCCCGGCGACAATCTGGACTCTAGCACTGCTCTCTGGCTTCTCTCCACGGAAACCAGGGGGGCACCTCACAACAGGCTGCGCACAACTCCACCCCGACCTCTAGGGACAACTCCTTTACAACCGTCCCTGACCCGGAGGAGGTCAACCTCTAACCACTGCTTCCTAGGCCTTCTCCTCATGCAGGCTCCAGGTACAACGGCACAGTAGAGTAGAGCACCACTCTTCAACTGCAGAGAATGTCAGCTGGCAAGCACACATACAAGGCCTCAAGACAGCTCTTATTCATGGAGGAGCTAAAGTAGCTACGCATCATGGCCACGAAGGGTAACACTCCCTCCATGAGCAACCCATCCCAGCCCTCCACTGCCTCTACACAGGGTGAGACCATGGATCGAATCCTGCAGGAAATCTCGGCAGTGAGCCGTCGGTTGGAAGACATGGATACCAACATCTCCACACTAGCAGAGGAGGCAAAGTCAATAAGATCGGATATAGCGGTATTTCACACACGAGTGGATGGATTGGACCAAAGGATGACAACGGTGGAGGGCCGGTATGATTCGGTACTGGACAGGGATCGAGAGCTCCTCTTCCTATGTAGTAAGTTGATTGACTTGGAAGACCGCAGCAGGAGAGACAATGTCCATTTTTTTGGTTTCCCAGAAACAATAGAAGGGTCAAATACCAAAGCATTTCTCAGGGACACCCTCCCGGGACTTACAGGCATCACCTTTGACTTCCCGCTGGAGATGCAGCTCACGCACGGCATCGTCCCTCCACGCAAGAATTCCGCAACGCGCCCTCGACGCCTCATCGCTTGTTGCCTGCATCATGAACAGTTGCGGCAACTGCTGTCAGTAGCACGTACACAAGGACCATTCACATATGAAGGACACCAAATCCGCGGGGCAGTGGACTTCTCTAGGGAGACCAACGATCGCCGCAAGGCTTTTCTTTCTCTACGACCCGACTACGCCTAATGGATATTAAATATGGTCTCTTTGAGCCTACACCCTTCCGGATCACCAATGATGGCATATCCAAGGATTTCTACGACCCAGAGGATTTGCGCCTGTTTCTGGACAACATAGGACCGCAGGACATGGGCATCCCTTGTATCACGTCAGGACAAGCGCACAACAACGAATCCCCCCCGCCCCACGCAGCAGGCGGCGTATACCCAGCGGGTCACCGAACCGTCGTAGAGATCAAGAGAGGTTTGCCCGCACCCATGAGGACAAGGCCCTGGCCCTTCAAACTGTAGATTCTTTCATCCATAAGCAAAAACCAGACAAATTTTGCTCTCCTTTAAAGCCCACCTCAAAAGCAGAATGATGGGGTGAGGACTTATGCTTTTGCCCCACATCAGAAACATTCCAAGGTGCTGATACCACACTGAGGGACTTGACGGCTACCAGACTTCGGACAGCTGAGTATCACTCTCACTGTATTGGTTGCTTGTATAGTTGTCCACGCTGCCCGATGTTGATTGTTGATAATGACAATGTAATAACAATTTAATGGGTTTTGTTGTTCTAATTGAAATAGCTGTTTGTTTCATGTTAAGTACCCCACAAATTTGCTCATGCCCCCACTTACCCTCCTCCCTTCCTGGTGGCAACGGCGCCACCATACCGCCTTAGCCCTATCACCACCCCGGCATATTGCATTATGCCCCCTGGATCCTCCATCCCTCCCCCCCACTCCCTCTCCCCTCCTGATCACTAGCCCAGAGCTCTAAGTATGGCCCCCCGCACCTGGACACATACAGGGCCGGAGAGATAGAAGACCCGTGGTATTCTGGACTCCCCGGAGACCGCGTATGTTGGAAAGCATGGCCCCTCCACCTCCTCTTCTCCTCTCCCCCTCTCCGACCCTGGCTATGCTACTATTTCACCCCACCCATTCTGAACGCTACTATATGGCCAAAGTCTACTCTCCTGTACCCCCCTCCCTCCATCTCCAGTGCCCCCAGACCACCCAGATAACCTATAGCCCCACCTCAGGCAACGTCCTGGCTCCCCAGAAGGGCTCCCCTCGGAGCGATGCGTAGCGTGTTTAGACCTGCTGTAAAAAGTCCAGAGCCCCTAGTACTGCGCATTAGATAGCAGCCACCTTCCCCCCTACTCTCCCTCGCCTATCCTACCCTTGTCTATCCCCTCTCTCTTCTCCTCTTTGACCGTCACTCTTACCATCTATCACATCACAAGGACTTGAGCCCGCCTACCACAGACACCGGCCACCTCCCCAGCACATCTCACACGTGTGTTCCAGGGGTCGCCCCCAAATCCCCATCCATCCCCTACACCTGTATAACCTCCCTATACCCCAGACCCAAACCCCACCTCCTCTTGAAGCCCTTTATCTCCCTCTCTACAGTGTTTACTTCTGATCTCCATTTTCTCAAATCTCCAACTTCTCCCTCATGCTTATATCCTCAGACAACACCCTCCCTCCACCTCCACTGCGCATGAGCTCTGCTCTTACCATACCTCATCGCGCTCAATCAACTTGAGAGGCTCTAACAGAATCAAACAAGAGCTCACATCTTTTCAGCCACTTCAGATCCCAACATGTGTGCCACACACCCCTTGTGTGCTATATCCTGGAATGTGAATGGACTCATATACTACATCAAAAGAAATAAATACTCTCTTACCTCCAATCCAAATGGGTAGACGTGACCCTACTACAGGAGACCTACTTGGACACCCTGGAGTCTGACAAACTACTTCGAGACTGGGTGGGAAGGGTGATTCGCAATAGCGCGCACAGCGAAGGCGCCCCAGACGGAGCCCCCGCCCTCCCGTAAATGTGGCGTGGCGATCCTCCTTCGCAAAATCCTACCGGCTACTGTAACAAAGATGTGGTCGGACCTGGGTGAAAAATATGCGTTCGCTAAACTGCGTATGGGAGACAATTCTATATGCGTAGGGTTGGTCTGTGTCCCGACGGGGGAAAAATGGTAATTCTTCCTTCATTTGAATCGTCTCTTGGTAGAAATAGTTGCCCAGCAATATCTCATTGGCGGAAACAGGACCTCTTGACAAAGGTAGTGACGCAGACAGAGCTTTGATGGAGGATGTGAAGTCGGATAACGGGTTGGTGGACCACTGGCGCCTTAGTCACCCGACAGACACAGAATTTACTTTTACCTCCCTGGTCCATGGCACACTCTCCAGGCTGGATTACTTTCTGGTCTCCCACAGGACGGTAGCGCTCATCCAAGATGTTCAAATACTGGAGCCAGCCCTCTCTGACCACTCCCCGGTTCTCATATCTTTGGAGGTAGGGCTGGCCCAACCGGGACATAAGCCTTGGCACATGAAAATACAGCGCCATCGGACCCCTCAGGGAAAATCCCAACTAAAGGTTAATCTCACTGAATATCTTTCTGATAACCAAGGGTCAGTGACCTCTCACAGGACCCTTTGGGCCGCAGCGAAGGCCACCATCAGTGGCCAACTCATGAGGAATGCAGCACAGGCCATCAGGCAGACAACCACCCAACAGAAAGAACTGGAAACTGACATCTTGTCCTATACCCGCCTCTACTCCACCCACCCTACTCTGCAGCACCGCAGGTCCCTAGAGCAGGCTGAAAGGCCCTAAATAGCCTTTTCACCTCCAAAGCAGAGTATGCCCTGCAACAGAAGAAAGGGAGACACTATGAGCAGGAGGAAAAAAGCAGGATGACTACTAGCAGCACTGCTCCGCCAGTGAGAAGCAACAATGGCCATCCCTGCTATAATATCAGCAAGAGGTGAGACTGCCCAGGTCAATGGTGGGGGCTTCTTATCAGAACCTTTCCTTATTCGTCGAGGTACACGTCAGGGCTGTCCCCTCTCCCCGCTCCCCTTTCTATTGGCCATGGACCCCCTGGCTTCTACCATATGCAACGCGGCCAGAAGAATTAGGTGCATTTCCCTCTCCACTGGCAACTCCAAACTATATCTTTACACAGATGATATTCAACTTACTCTCACAGACTTGCACTGCTCCTTACCGTCTCTGCTTGACATCATTGCTGATTTCTCGTCACTCTCTGGATATAAAATAAACTGGGATAAGAGCAAAGCTCTTCCCATCTCGCCAGGCACCACTAAAGCAGCCATACACAGATATCCCTTTCGTTGGCAACCCTCCCGTCTTAAGTATCTGAGGATCCTGGTGAATAAAGGCAAGGTGAGGATGGTCCCGGGTAATCTGAACCCACTGCTCGCCCAGATGAAACGTGACTTCGGGAAATGGGATGTGTTGGGTTTTTCAATGTGGGGCAGAGTACAAGCTGTGCGAATAGTAACACTCCCACGCTTTATACACCCTCGGAATTCTCCCCATCCAGGTACCCCTCACCATGCTTCGTCTCATTGATTCCAGGTTAAGATCCTTTGTATGGGGCTCTTCGAAACCCAGCTTAGCTGCATCCAAATTGAAGGCCCGCCCTACCAACAGAGGCCTCTGCCTCCCATCTGTGGAACACTATGCCCTTGCCCTCCAGCTCTCTCAATTGGCATATATACTGCCGGGGGTCCTAGATCCGCCACAGTGGGTACATATCGAAAGACACTTGCTATCAGCGGACACAGGCCTCTCTGCTTTGTCCGAGGCAGGGACATGCCAGCATGACCCAAATCACCCGGTGATACAAGCCATGCATAAGGCCTGGCAACGCACACATCGCTTACTAGGGACACACCCTTGGATTCACGGGAAAGCCCCCCTGTGGCGAAATGCCGGCATATACATCAATGGACGGATACTATCCTGGCCCAGATGTAAGTCAGCGGGCATACACACTCGACCAGCTCCTCGATAATGGAGACCTCAAATTGTTTGAACAGCTAAGGGAGGAGTTTGGCCTCTGCACCACAATCCTGGTGATACATCCAACTGCAACATTCTCTTTGGGGATGCTTGGGCCCATTCCCGTGGACACTGCTGGCTTCGCCGGTCACGTCATATCTCTACATGTGGGGGCGATATCAGGACTATACAGTACACTCTCCTCTTACCTCTTCTCACAACCTCTATCGCGAGCTCTCTATACCAGATGGCAAGCCGGACTACTAGTCTCCTATGAAGAGGATGAGTGGACAGATGCTTTAGAAGCACTGGACAGCGGTACCAGAAAGACACAACTGAAGTTTTGCCTTTTTACGACACTGCATGCCTGGCCTTGGACCCCAATGAAACGAAGCAGAGCAGGCTTACTCCTGCATGCAAATTGCTGGAGATGTACGAACACTCGCTGCGACACAACACACATCATATGTGAATGCCCATCGATACTACCCTTCTGGTCCTATGTAGGACAGGTCCTGAGCGGCTCCATGCCCCTCCACTTACTGCTCACCCCCTCAGTTATTCTGCTTCATGGTTTACGGCACTCACCGGAGCTATTGAAACCACAACGCTGCCTCTTCTACATGGCTTTGGCTACACCCAAGATCTGTATCCTCCGACAGTGGAGGTCCCAGACACCCCCGTCACAGTAGGCTTGGCTAGTTGTCATGATCCACACCGCTTCTCACGAACGTGTCATTTACAATCTACAAGACCAGTCAGATCTGTTCCTCCAGACATGGGCACCCTTCTTATGCAAAGAGAGCGACGGTTGAAACCCTACCTCTGGCGGCCTAGGGCCCCCCCACCTCTCTAACCTGCCCCAAACCCCCCTCACAGTAATTGTCATAGATATATAGACCAAAATGGGCAACATCACTTTACACAACAGCCTGACCCCCCCATACAGCCAGTTCACATACTTCTTTGGAACCCCCCCTTTTTTCCGGCACGCCCCGTGCCACTCATGCACTCAAACTTTCCTCTATTTAACCACTCGTTGCTTCTTCTGTTGCCCTATCCCACTCAGCCACATCTCTCCCTCTTCGCTTCTCCGCTCCCCTCCCATAACTCTAAATATGACCAACCCCTCCCCCTTACAACCCCTCCCGCTACCACCCCCTCCCCCCTTTTCCCCCTCTTCATCCCTCTACCAACACCCTTGTCACGCAGATCGACAACCGCTCAGTTAAAGGAACCCCCTTTTTTCCCACCCTTATGGCAACTGAAGAAGACCACCGACACAGATGGATAGAACCACACATACCCTGACCTCCACCACCGTCCCCACCCGTAGCCCGCACTCATTTCGGCGGTGGAACATACCCATACCAATAATAGCAGTCACGGTGGATATGGTCGCTATTCACCACTAACCCCCCTCCTTATAACTCACATGCTCCTTTACCCACCAAGCTCTCACACTCCACGGGAAACAGCGTTTACAATGCTGTCATAACATCGCAGTGCTTTCACAACATGGTCGTTACAACGACCGCGTTGTTAGTACGCGATACCTTTACATTGCAAATCATTCGAACGACATGCTGTCGGGGGCACTAAGGTATTGGATATGAAATCCAACACCTTCCCTGCTGTTGCGCAAACTGATGTAGGAATAGTAAATAATATTATACGTATGTCCAGCGCGCCCCCTACAGCAAGTCGTTCTAATGACTGGCGATGTAAAGGTATCACGTACTAACAACAACCGCGTTGTAAAAGCACGGGATGTAATAGCATGCGTTGTAACATGCTATATTCACACTCCACATATGCATGAAACTGCACGGCCTCAACCGCACCACAAATGCCCTCCACATCCACGCTAAAAAAAAGACATCCTACAGCAGTGTTTCCCAAACTGTGGGTTGCAACTAGAGCCGATTTTTCGTGGGTCACGAAAGTCTAAGCAATAAATAAAGATGTCTTTAAATTCTGCATTATCTTGACACATTTGCTGCGCTTCAAAGACATGAGGTCAAATGTCAGACCTTCTAGGATTTTGTGATTTGCAAAATTCACAAAATATAGACTTTTGTAAAAATGCTGGGATTTTTACAAAAGCCCCCGCAAAATCTTAACTCCTTTTTTAACTCTCTTTTAATTTACCCTGTGCTACTGGGCTGGGCCAGTAAATGGAGGGTTAGCAGGAGAGAGGCGTGTTCAAACTCTCTCCTTGCTGCATGTTGAATATGCAGCACTTGCCTCCGTAGCCAGGGGCAAAACAAAAGACAGCAGGAAACTGAGACTAAACAGGTATATTAATGTCCCATCCTCCTTTGGCAGTCTTTGGCACCAGCACCCCTCACCGTCAATGTTCCCTCCAGGGTGCACGCCTGCGCGTGCGCACACTACTACCCTGAAGTGTCCAAAGTCTTTCATGGAATGCGCACGTCGCATCAGCAACCAGCTTGGTGGGCTACACTGCAAAAACGATCAAAGAACTCAGCAGTTAAGGAGGTCGGAAGTGTAATTAGCCTGAAGGAGAGAGATTGAAAAGACAGCTCTCGCTAACCTCGCTTCATTCACAAATAGCCTTAAGATACTTTACTGATGTTTGTCTTCCATTTGCCCATCGACCTCCCAGCAAACCCGAGGTGTGAGGTGTTGTTATAACCTTGCCATAAACTAGCACACATTTAAGTGAACAATGCATAGAGAGTGAAAACAGGCAGGCATTTGGTAAAGCGAGATGTTGAGAAAGGCCAATCCTGAAGGGCCGTTCGAAGTAAAATGTATTTTTTCCTGCTGCCCAAAGCTTCCTGGTTTCGGATAGTCATATTAGAGACATATCCATCAAAAGGAATAGTTTTAAAACTTGAACTTTGACACATTCAGTCCTCAGGATCCGGCAACAATGCAAGAGGCAAGTCAGTGTCACTTGTACCCACCTTATGGTGTAGGTTAAGTGAAAAAGTGTAGTTATATAAATATGTATTTATTATAAACACACAATGGCACATTGCAATATCTCCTACCCGGAGATATAACCACAATACACACAATACTTTGAAAATAGAACACATAAGTAGCACAAATACACAGTGGTCTCCAGGGGGAGACCAAACCATATACTAAAATAGTGGAATGCGAACCATGACTTAAGTTGACTGGACCCAGAAGATGTAGAAGAGTCGGGGACCCAAGGAATCACCCGAGGTAAGTACCCAGGAACCCGACTGAGGCCGTGTGCAGAGTGGGAACACGACATCGTGTTCAATACAAGTCAATGGGTAAGTCGTGGTTGCAGTTTCAAAGAAGGAGAACCCTTTCCAGCACACCCTGAAGAAACCCCATAAAAGAGAGAAGGTTGGAGTGTCACCCCACCCGTGGATACCCCAGGAACCAGGATATCTACACCAGGGAAGCTGGGTGCATAGGTGCGAAGTGACGTCGGAAACCGCTGTAGACCACAATGGAGAACTTCAGTGAAGATGCCGCTGGCGAAGAAAGTAAAATAGTCCAGTGGAACCCAAAGGCGGATTTAAGATGAGAGGTACCTGCAAGCAGAGGGGACAGAGTCTATGTCACTCAGGAGTGACCAGGAGGCATGGAAGAGGAATGCCCACCGATATCAGGGATGCAGAAGAGTTGACAGCTCACCAGAGGATGATGGCTCACGGTGCAGTGGATGCAGTGCAGGCAAAGATCTTGGCTGCAGGAGATGCTTGAGGCTGACGCTTCTTGGAGCCCGAAGATCTCTGGTGAAGAGAGTCGACAAGCCTTGGCAATGGTAAGGGATACTGGCTTCAAACTTGCTGGGAAGATAGTGCAGGCCTTGAGGGAGTTGCAGA
Source organism: Triturus cristatus (assembly GCF_964204655.1). Taxonomy (NCBI): domain Eukaryota; kingdom Metazoa; phylum Chordata; class Amphibia; order Caudata; family Salamandridae; genus Triturus; species Triturus cristatus. The sequence continues at coordinate 779,404,567 of NC_140592.1, forward strand.
ATCACCACCTGTGTTGCTGAACCTTTCAGAGTCTGTAGGAGCTCAGGAACAGCAGTTTCATTGCGGTGCCTGCAGATGCAGGGAAGTGACTCCTTCACTTCAAGGGAGATTCCTTCAGGTGTCTTGGATGACCACAGGCCTTGTGAAGAACCTGTATGGAGACAGGCAGGAAGACGAGACCAGGAGCAGCAGGAGTCTTCCCAGTTGCTGTCTCGGTTCCCAAAGCGAAATCCAGAGTGCCCAGATGGGCGAAGTTGAAGTGGTTTCGGATCTGAATCTTGTCCCATGACGAATCTAAGGAACCACCCACAGGAAGGCCCTCAAGTACCTAAGGAAAGGGTTGGGACGTTTCAGGGGTCCCTCCCACAGGAGGGGCTGGACAGTGGGGAGGATACTCCCATGTCCTTTGTCCAGTTTGCACCAGAGCGGGAGCCAACTGCTCCCTGAACTGGTTTCATCTGGAGTATGAAAGGAGGGCACCAAATGTGCCCTTCAAAGCAGTCTAGTGGCGCTGGTAAGCACCCCCACCCTGTCCCAATACACTAATTCCTGTCTGGGAGATGATCACACCTCCCTGAGACGGGAAACCTATTTTCCTGCCTTTCCCTGCTCGAGCTTGGTTCAGCATCAGGAGGGCAGAATCGTGTCTCTGGTCAGCAGCAGCCGTAGTTTGCTGTCTGTGTCTAGAAGACTGGTACCGGGAGCACTGAGGACCTCCAGGAGGAGCTTTACAGTGCATGGAATCATACCTCCAACACCCTTTACGGTGTTGGGGTATGATTCCAACATGTTTGATACGAAACACGACAGGGTTCGTTACAGCCAGGTTAGAGATAGCCATCGCGTAATGACGCATGGCCATTCTAGGTATCGCAATGGCTGATGCACTTACAACCCAGAAGGATAGACTCTGTGGATTGTAGGGTTGTCCTGCTCATGCAGGGGCATCCTCACACTTATAACCTGTCTTCAGGATTGAAAGGCCTGCCTTGGGGGTGACTTATAGGTTTTAAGTCAGTGACCTCAGATATAGGGAAACTTATTTCTGTTGTAAGCGGTGCTAGCACCAGCTTACGCAGGCTGCAATGGCAGGCCTGTAGTTTCAATTTGAGTAGCCTCCCATGGGTGGCATAATACATGCTTCAGCCCATGGGGGACCCCTGGTGTACCAATGCCCTGGGTACCTTAGTACCATACACTAGGGACTTACAAGGGTACATCAGTAGCCAATCTGGGGGGTACCCAAGTACCTGCCATGTCCAATTTAGGGAAGAAGCACAAAGACTGGGGTCCTGATTAGCAGGATCCCAGTCAGACTAGTCAGTAAAACATAATGACACCAGCAAAATGTGGGGGTGACCATAAAAGCAGATCCTACTTTCCTACAGGAGGCAAGTAAGTTGTCATGTGTACCTTAAACATGGATCACAATCTTATTATAAATAGAGCAACATTTTAGGTTATTACATCAAATTCATTGAGGTTTTTGTTCAGAGCTCATCCTGAATGGACTTATTCAAAGGTGCTCTCCTATATTATAATGAACAAAAAGGAGGTTTGGTGAAATAAAATATTTACCTTTGACCACACAATTTGGTCGAGCAGGGAAGCTGGGATTGATTCCAGATTTTGCAGAATCACACTGCAATTAGACCAATAGATGGGTATCTCTGACATCAAAGGTTAATGCTTTGTTCGTAATTCTTGGAGGATGAGAATTGAGAGTAGGTGACAACCAGAATTAACATTTTAGTTTTGGTTCATACAGTTCACACCGCAAACCTTACCCAAGGACATAAGAGCTCTTCACAACAGAAACCGGCTGCTAAACATTTTTTTGGCAGCTCAGTCAGATTTGAACCCTGTTTCTTAATGACATGGTCGGCAGTTATAGCTACGAGTCCACATTGTCTCCTGCGAAAGTTCGGCTCATTTTGGGCTTGAGAGTCCAAGGGGACCTTGAGCTGAGCCAGAGCTAGGCACTTGGCTCGAGCTTTCAGTGGCTCGCCCACCTCTAGAGCAAACTTATAGTCTATTAAAACAAATACAGCAGGATTTTGTCCAGAGCACACTCACATATTTGAACGTGCTGTCATCTGTAATAATGAAGAAAACGGAGGCTCAATGAAGTAAAATATTTGCATAGAATCACATGATTTGGTGACATAGGGGAGCTGGGATTGAGCCCAGGCTTTCTAGATTCACATTGTGCAGTTCAGCCACAAGATGGGTGTATCTTCCTCTTGCTTGCTTTACATCAGAGTACTGCGTTGTTTCTTAACTCTTTGTGTATGAGGTTAGAGCATATTGTTAGGCAAAAACCTCATGAAAGCTTTGCTCTTTTTGGGCACCAGGGTCCAAGAGGTCCTTGAGCTGAACCAAAGCCAGTCATCTGGCTTGAGCTTTCATGGCTCATACACCTCTGCATCAGATCACAAAGTGCTAACCTACCGCAGTCCACTGAGAGGAGTCAGGCTGTGTTCACATGCACTTCACCTCAGGGCCAGAGAATTATGAAGCCCACAGAGAAGGGGTTTCTTAAGTGAAGGAGAGGAAGCACAGAGAGATGCCTGTGTTTATGCTTTCTTTTCCAGGATGCGCTGTTGTATTTGGTATCATGGAGACCTATTAGTAGGCTAGTGCCTTTCCTAAGCCAATTGTTATGGTTGGGATACATCAGTACCAGGTAAGATACAGTATGAGGCATAGTCTCACATGTGACTGACTCATCCTTAGCACTATTGTTATTTAAAACATGTGTTTGGTGCACGCAACCTTGGCTGTGGTGCACGGAGATATTTTATTGCCGCACACAGAGGAATACAATTAGAGGGGACATTGCTCACCGTGGCACTTAAATTTCTACTCCCACCCCAGCCTCCTGCTCCTCCCCCTTATCCCCCTACCACTAGTCATCTTCCTTTTCGCTCCCACTCCCATGGCTCCCATCACTCACAATCAGTAGTGTGAAATACACAGTGCAGGAGAGGAGCAGTTCCTTTCGTGCTCTCTCCGCCCTCTTATCACCTTAATTTTAAGGTGGGCTGAGGGGGCTAAAGTAACATCTCTCTTCAGCATCATGTTTTTGAGGCTGGGAAACAAGACGGCGGGTGGTGACAGAGAGAGAGAGTGAAGCTTAAACATTTAAATGTGCAGTCTCTCTGGCACCAAACACTTGCCTTCCCACCTCGATCATGCTGTGCAGTGCTAGTTTGCTGGCCCTACATCTGGGCCATTGTACTTTTGTGACAGGCACATTTTGTGCCTGTCACAAAAATACAGCAAATTTTGCTTTTTTGGGCCACAATTACTTTTTCTTGAGGTCACAAAATTTGCCAAAACTGACTTCAAAATACTGAGGGGTCTGAATGTCAGGCTATGTCTTCTGACAAACAGCTATTTTATTTTTTTAACATGGGGTTTGGTGTTTACAAACTCCTTTCACTTTGCAGTCAGAGAAAGAAAAGTAAAGTGAATTATGTGACACCAGAGGCTCAACTGGAGCCACATTTCGGGGGGGGGGGGGGGGCTAATTCTTCCAGCGATAGTCAGAGTGGAGATGCAGGGGCTCAAGAAGGGGAGAAAAAACAACAAAGCCTTGTTAGCAAGTAAATGGTCTTTTAAAGACCTGTGAAGTACTCTGGTGCGGCTGTGTGTGTGCCCGGGAAGCTGTCTCAGCCCGAGCTGACACACACGACGGGGGGGCTGAAGTCCTTTCAGCCCAATGGGAGTTGCGCACCTGTGTGACACTGTTGCTGGGGTACAAAGAGTATGAAAGAAAATGAAGTAGGATGTCATTTTTGTAACACACAACAAAATGTAAATACCTGTAAATGAACTGTACACATTCAGCAGTTAGGAAAGCAAAAATGCATTTATATTTGGCAATTCTGAAGTGTGATGTAAACAAAGATTTTAATAGGATCAAAACAAATTAAGGCACTTTACTTTGTGATGCACAAATGATAAATATTCGCCAAAATACACTTTCCACACATTATCATTTGTGTGCGATATAGTATGATCAGTAAAACTGTATGTCTGTGCAAATTTAATGGCCATTTCAATAGAAAATTGGCTGTTTGTAAATGACAGTGCAGTACACTATGCGTACGTTACATTAAAAAAACACCCAACTCATGTCCATTAAAGTTGGGTGGGTCACAAAAGTTTGTCATTATAAAAATTGGACCCTGGTACTAAAAAGTTTGGAAAGCACAGTCCTAAGGTCATTCTTTCACAGCACCAAGATTGCCACATAGTTCACTTAAGTCCTCTCCCTCTGCAGATAAAGAAAAGTGAAAATCATTGTCTATGATAAAAGAGTAAGTAGCAATTGGCTAGAACACATAACTTGACATTGACCTCTCTTCTCTAAATGTACAGCAAATGTCTCAAGTTAAAAATATTTAAAGGGATCTTTATGGCTTTATCTTGAGGGTGCTCTAGCACCCGTACTTCCAAGTCTTATGGACTGCGATGTTTTCTTACGGATTTGCGTATCGCTTGCGCGTCAGCTGTCTTTAGAAGTGTATTGTATGGCTGGATAGCTCAGTCAACTCTAGTATATCCCCGCTTTTACTATAAGATGCGTACGCAACAGACAAAAGCAGCCGCGCTCTGACGGCATTAAGTCATCAAAACTAAGCAAGCCCGCTAGCCGCCATCTTCGAACGGAGCGTGGAACAGAGCATTTACTTCCGTTATTAAATATGGCATAAACTCAATTGTGAAAACGAGTAAGAACGATAACATTAGTGAAGGTATTAGTTTAAATGATGGGGACACACCGGTGGGCACAAATAACGGTACTACTTTATGCCGTGACATATCGGGATTTTGAAATGACAGTCTGGTTCTATTTTTCTTACTTCATCTGGAAAGAAATCATTCGTAATTCATTTTATTGCATAGCTTTCAAGCCAATAGATGGTTGTTTATAATTTTCCAAACATCTTTTTTGTGTGTTTTGGGGGTTGGGCTTGTTTTGCATTTTTTTCAGAGGAGGTTGTGCACGTTTTCGATTTCAACCTGGCAACGCTGTTTGGTTAGATACGAACGCCAAGCAGCGAGTCCCGGGTTTTTAAACATCTCGGTCGGGAGGTGGGAGGTAAGGCACACATTTGGGAACCTCTCGCATGAGTAGTACGTGTTTGCTTGTTTCGCTTGCGTAAAATTGTTAATTTGTAACACACACAATAAAGGCTTTTGTAAGATATGATGTGTATGGACGTAGTTCTTAAGACAGAAACAAATAGTTGAAAAATACGGGTCCCAGATGTATGATGTATATTTTATAATTTCCGTCTGTATTAACTCCTTTTATTATTTTGCTCAATTATTCGTTTTTAGGCATATTTATTTTATACTCTGTTAAAACAAATTGCAACTAGTGTATCTCCACACTTATTTAACCGATAAACGTGCGTTCACAATTGGATGCCTGTTGGGTCTTATCCCAATGAGGCGCCATACATATTGCAACACTAGATTTAAAGATGGGCGTTATTGTATTATAGTTTGGATTTATACAGTGCGTACTACCCCTGATGAAGTGTTGAAGTGCTTTATGGCGAGTAACCCATGGTTAGTGGTTACTTTAGTGATTACAGTATAGGCACCTTCACTACTGCAGTTATTTGTGAACATTTGACCCCTTTTTGATAATTCCAGGTCCTATCAATGAGGCCTAGGTGGTGAACTCCGCTGAGTTTGCAGAGTTGCAGGAGGGCGCTGGTCCCTTCGCGGAGTTCCCTATGCGGAACTCTGCGAACTCCGCCCAGGTCTACTATCAATACTGACAGACAGTGGCCTGGAAAATGGCATACTTTATCCAATCACTAATTGTGGAGATGGAAGTGTTACTGCCTTCGTGGCCTTGAGTAAAAGCAACAAAAAAAGAATCTTATTTACCGTAAGATAAAGTACTAGAAATGTAAATCCAAATCATGTGGCCCACATGCACAATGCAATTTTTACAATGACAAACTTTTGTGACCCACCTAACTTTAATGGACATGAGACAGCTGATTTTTTTAATGTAACTAATGCTTTATGTGGTAGTCCATGGCAGTCCAATCAGAATCATCTAAACGACAAGTGTTATACCCCAACTCCTGGACCAAATTAAAATATGGTAAAATCTTAGGATGCAGAGGGGCAAAACACCAAACCATCAGGAAGAAATCTCAGATAAGAAACTGTACATAGACTGGCTGCTACTTCACCCTAGCAGAGGTAACAGCAACCAGGATCGTCAACCTTGGGGTAAGAAATTTCAACCCGACTGGTTACAAGGGTTAAATAGTAGCTGTTCTAAAGGCACTAAGTAGAAGGTGCAGATCTGAGGAGGAAAGAACAGAATGAACTAGAGTCTAGCTGTTGGATCAACAACGCATCTTGGTGGAATCAAAATGTAGCAATCAGAATCACTGAGGCCACCACCTGATATATTTTTAGAAGAATCTTCAAGAGTAGAGGAAAGGGGGTAATGCATACTCTAGACTTCTCAGCCATGAGAAGGGCATGCCATCCACCTCTAGGCATCCTTTGACCTACCACTAGAGCAAAAAGCATGGAGTAGTGAATATTGTTTGGTTCCAGAGAATCAATGTCAGTTAAAAAATAATGCTTTAAACTAACAAAACCACCGAAATTCACCTGTTATAGTTATTGCAAGTAAACATAAATTGTGCCCTGAAGTAACTATAACTCGCACCTCCACCATTCAGTGTTATAAATGTAATTTAAGATGTTGCAGTGATGTTATCAATGATGTCATGGAAGATATATTGAGTGATGTAATATGCAAGTAAAAATCACCTTAAAAAGTTGTCCCCATACAAGTATCCTTTGGCTTTTTCTGCGAAATCGTTTCTGCCATTTCAGTCAATGTTATGTCAATTCTCATTAGCAAAGACTTAAACTGCTCTGCTGAGATTGCTGCATTTGCATTGCCCAAAAGGCAAATGGCTAGTTGGTTGTGCCCTTATAAAACAGGTAAATAAAGAGGCTGCTTATTCTCGTGAGCTCCAGAATGTGTGTTAAAGAATCGAACATATCCACAAGTTTCTCTTGGCAAGCTCATAGGGCCTTGTCTATCCCTTTCTTGAGATCTTTCCTCTTCTTAGGTAGGAAAGTTATCATAAAGATATCAGTGCATTGTAAAGTGCAGCTATCAATAAATAACACGTCAGACAACTTACTTGGAAGGATTGTCTTTTGCATTCACTTCAGTATCTGTTCTTGTATGGTTTTTCGCCTGCAAGATTTACGTCATTCTCCACAGAGGACTCTCTGATCATCTCTTCCACAATTAATGTAGACTAAGCAAGTTTGAACATCTTCGAACCACTCCTATCGGTATCCCCTCTTAAGGTGAATCAATGAAAAAAATGTGAATCACTATAGAATCCCTTTACAGTAATCACTTTCAAACACCATTTTATGTACTAAAGATTGACAGGGATTCATTTTTATGAAGACCCATAAAAAATTAACAGCCTGCCCACAATCACTGGAACCTGCAAAGCTGCCTTTATAGTATGCAGGCGAATTAATAGAACAATTTAAAATACAAATTCTTCTTTTCCACTTTTTAAACTGTACTAATAAATAAAAGGGAAAACCTCAAACGAAAGGAACCCAAAGGTAAAAACACCCTGACTTAGAAGGGTTAAATGTATCTTAAGAGAAAACAATTTTAAGAAACAATGTAGCATACCTGATGCAATGTGCCAGTGAGGAAAGTATACATCTCACACCAAGCTCAGCCGCTGGCTATAGAAAACAAGGGAAATATTACAAGCTACCCTCTGCAAAACTTCAAATTGAAATGCCCAGGTTTGTGAGAGGATGATCAATAATGTGTCTACATACTTCTATATGTGCCCCCTTCCCATTCTTAAAACACTGAATACAACACAAAGCTGCTTCTCTGGGGCTAAACCCTGCCAGTGCAGCATCGGTTCTGAAGATGCTCTTGCACCCCCTATCCCTGCTCGATACGCAGTTTGCAGTGAGCTAAACACCTCTTACGCACCCATCACCAACCTAAACATATATCCAGCCATATCTCATTTATGGAAGTATGGTTATTTCACTTGAGATACAAGATATTTGGCTGTCTAAAACACTTAAGAAGATGATGGCACAGAGAAGGCTGGAGCTTTAATGGAGGAGACTATTGCTGCAGCAGGAATCAGTGTACATGAACTCGGTTCACTATCACACTACCAGAGTTGATCCATGCTTGTTGAATTTCAGCACAGTCAGCCGATGCACCTTTGCTGTTGTAGCTGAAAAAGTTAGGAGCTGTAACAATATATACAATAGCATATACAATTTCTACTCTAAGTAAAATCAATAATGAGAGTTAATTTTTAGTTCCAGAACCTTTTTTTCCTAAATGTAATAAGTTATTCCTTATTAGGCATCAATTTCATCTCATTACAGAATTGGTAAGAAAAAATGGTTAAGTCAAACATATATAATGCATTTAGCATGTTCCATAAAGGAAAGAAATCCCTATTCTACGGAAAGGTACCGAAATAAGGTGTTAGTCAAACTCATAGAGTCAGAATTGAAAAAGAGTGAAATCAAGCATAAAGCACAAATCTCAATATAAATATTATCAATGTTGATCATAAAGAGAGTTCCAAGAAGCTCAGTAGAGTCTCCGAAAAGCAAAGACACAAGGTATATCGAGAATGCAGCCGCTGTAGTAAAATGCGAAAACAGGAAAGGCATGGGTCAGGGAAATGGTGGATAAAGAAATGGCGATGGTGGGAATATTAAATTACTGTAGGAACATGTATACTTATAAACAAAATGTTGCAGTCTATGTTACATCTTCTCCTCCTCTGGTCCAATCATCATTTGAAGTTTTCCTGGGAAACAGGACTTCTCTGGCGTCTAGACAATATCCCTTCCCACTGTAATCTCCAAGAATGTAACTTTATCTGCTTTATATTGAACTACATATAAGCTTTATGTTGACAATGTCCTTTGTCACAGATGAGACTACAGCTTTAAACTTCTAAATAATGCAATTGTGTGTAGCTAACAATGACTATTCAGAGAAATGAGGCCTACAACAGTGTGAGAACATTACTCAGTAATTGAATCACCCTTCGAAATATTAAAACAAAATATGTTAAAAGGAGGTCAAATACAGGGTAATACATCATTCTCTACATGACTTTCCTCCTTAGTTCTGTTAAACAACGTCTCAAGAGGCCCCCACTATATTTTAAATCATGGAAACATATTAAGACTCTTCAAATCAATCCCGGACTTGAGCCCCCTGCAGTCCAACGACATAATCGCCATTCAATTCATTCCATCACTAGGAACCAAAGTGGGAGAAACAACCCAATTAATATTGGCAACTCCAGCAATTAGAGAATTGGTCCAGTCAAAAGCCGATCAATTTAAAAATTGGGGCATAATAATATCATCATTTAGTGCCCCTTGTTATCCATGAATTTTGGAGATCAATCAGGCCCAGGTTCCCAGTGCAAGTCCGGCCCCCTTCTCTGTATTAAAAACAGCAAGAAGCCGCTCTCCGACAGCAACTCTGAAGCACAAACCGAGTCAGCAAAACTTGGCAACAGTAGACTGGTCCTGGCTCCCAGGGGCCCTAGCTGGAAGCCAGAATGATTGAAATATTCCCAATCCAGGTATATCAATATGTTCTTAGAACATCAATGGCCTAAGGCAAAAAATTCAATCAGCAGCTACTAGCGGCTTCCTAAAGGAGCACAATATTATTCTACTGCAGGAAACCTGGACAGTAGACAATATACCCATAGAAGGCTATCTTGAATTTGCGTCTTTTGCAACAAGACAGTCCAAGTTTGGTAGGCCAAGTGGTGGCTTAGCTACTTACGTGTCAACCAAACTATCTCAGCATACTAAGCAGCTGAAATTTAAGGAAGATTGGCTCAGTGGAATACTCCTGGGAAGCGGACAGACCGAAAGTCAGCTGCTTCTTCTTAACGTTTATATATCTCCGCGTACCACTGAGAAAAAGTCCAAACTGGATAGCCTGACCAACAACGTATGCTAACATGCTTAACGAGTATGGCAGTATACCAAGTATTATCACAGGTGATTTCAACATCAACCTTTACTGCAATCCTTTTGAGGATTCAGAGACCACTCCGCAAATGGTTCCATTACACTTAGCTATACAGTCAATTCCCACCGATAACAGACCATCAAAATTGGGGGAGTATGCAGTCACCCAGCTCACCAGTATTGGTTATACCGTACTGAATGGTCGTTTCCCTACGAATACACCCCCAGCCTGGACACGATCTGACGGCCGAACTTTCTTTTTTTTGGATTTTTCCCTAGGGAGCATAGAAATTCCCCCATTGATTGAGAATTATTACATTGCATCACAAGGCGAGAGTGATCATCGGCCTCAAATAATAACAATTCTCGCGAAAATCCCGCGCCACCAGGAGCTAGCCTACACCCACGCAGGCACCCACACAGAGAATTTCAAACGATTTAAATGGTCTGTTGATATGGCCCCCTCCCTGATGGAAAAATGCAGAGCATTGTTAAATCAACAATCAGACATCGACACCCCAGCTATTAGTAGCTGGGCAAATCTTATCAAACAATTGTTACACGCAGTGCCACCAAAGAGGAAAACCGAGCAGCAGGCATTTCGATCATATACTTCAACTGCAATAAAAAAACTAAAGCTTCACAGAAATCGAGCCCTTCGGCAATCAAGGAAGAGCCCAGACAACAAAATTAAATTTCTCAATTAATTTATAAGCAAGCTCAAGCAGCCTTCAAGTTTGTCGTTCGTAGAGAAAAACGAGAGGCCGCTCATCACTTTTGGCTGAAGCTCTTCCATGAAAGTAAGAAATAAAATTCAAAGCAATTCTGGTCTCTGGTAAACAGGGGCCAGCGAGGCGGAAACAGCCACTGCAGTGCAAACATCAGTGCTGATGAATGGATTCACTTCTTATCCTCCCATTTTAAGATCGCCCATCACAAAGATAATTGTCCAATCTCATCAAGCATAAACAATGTACCAATACTTTTACCGAAGGCCACGAATCCAACATGGTTACGCCCCAGCCTTTTATCCATTAGCACACTTGAAGAGCCCGCATATACAAGCAGGAATAACATCGACTCACCTACTGATAAGACTATAGTGACACCTGAAGGAATAAAACACAGGATCCTACGCTCCATAAAGAAAGCTAGGGCTGACTGCGCACCCGGGCCAAACAGTCTCCCCCAGGCAATGTTTAAATCAGAACCCGAATTTTGGTCAAATCACTTGACCCCCCTATTTCTTGAATGTCAATTAAACAACAAAGTTCCTGAGTCCTGGAGAGGAGCTATCATCCATCCCATTTACAAAAGTGGGAAGAGAAATAACCCCAGTGACTACCGAATGATAGCCCTCCTCGACGTAGAGAGCAAATACTATGCCAGCACTCTATTGGAAGATCTTCTGACCTGGGCTAATAAAACAAAGCACCTTCCATTCAATCAAACAGGTTTCGTGGCCAAATCTGGCACAACAACCAATCTACTAACAGTATCCATTTTAATAGAGAAAGCAACTGTCAAACAAACTAACTCAGTTGCACTGTTGCTTTGTGGTTTTCAAGGCAGCCTTCGACCGTGTGCCTCGGGACCTATTGTGGCAAAAACTAAAGGGCTGGGGAGTTCCTCAGTCCTTGTTACTAGCAATAGTTCAACTCCACTCCAAAACATGGATAAGAATCAAGCTGGGTGAAGGCTCTCATGTTTCCAGGAAGATTGAGTCCAGCAGTGGAGTAAAACAAGGTTGCGTGCTGGCCCCTCTCCTTTTCAACTTGTTTATATCGGACCTTTCGCCAATTAGACGGAGTGCATATCAGCAACCTCCTATACGCCGACGATCTGGTGTTGCTCAGTCACACGAAGGTGGGCTTACAGAGGCTACTTGACGAACTGCTCCCCTATACTAAAAATATCCTCTTAGAGCTGAACCTATCAAAAACAAAATCAATCACCTTTGGGAAATCTAAGAAGACGCGTGGAGGGTGGCATTTTAATAACGTAAAAATTGACTCAACCCCTCACTATAAATATTTGGGAATATTTTTAGACTCCAGAAGCTCATTTGCCAAGCAATAAGAAGCACTGAGGACTAACACACTGGCTTTAGAGGCTGCAGCAACAAAACTGTCATAAAAACTACTTGGTCCCAACTTAATCCCATTGTAAAAAGTGATGAAGGCAAAAATATCTAACTCACTGATGTACGGCCAAGAGATCATGAAGGGAACCACAAACATTCTTCTAAAGAAATTGACAATTAAAATCTTTAAACGTGCATTCCATCTGCCAAATTCAGCATCACCGGCACAAGTCCGTCTCGAATTTGGCTTACTTGACCACCACGGCGTAGAGGCTGGGGCCTTTATAAAGTTTTGTAACAGATTGCGTCAAGCCCGGGATGACACACTGGAGGTCAGACTTTGACTAGAAATTCAGAAAAGTCACGCCAGCCACAAATATCGGCTCCACCTGGATTATAGTCTACAATTACTCGGAATTAAGGAATTTTGGGGAACAAATCCGCCCCCCGTCGGCATTAAAGCTAGTTATCAAGAAGAGTGTCAGGTTGTGGTCCTTTCACTCAGACAGGGCAATACTGTCAAAAAGGAAACACGCCTGGGCGGTAATCACCAACTTTAATCCAGGAGTTAAATCCCTTCATTTATCAAGTACCTCGGCACTTTATTTAAAACGAAAGTTCCTGGCGCTGAGGTTGGGTGAATGGCCTTTCTTGAAAATTTTTCCTGAATGGCGCCGGAAAGACAGTCGCATTCAATGTAGGTGGTGCGGCTACCACACCGAAGGAATGGAACATATAGTTTGCCTATGCCCAGCAATGCTTATTTTTAGACGTTCATTACTGCAAGAAGAATGGATAAGACTTGGATTCCGATCCTGCCGCCAAGCCATAATAGCAGCCTTCGACCCGGACAACACGAAGCTGAATATGGGGTTAACAAAACTTGTTATTAAGGCATTAGACCAGTTGGAAGCTATCGGAGCCGCTAATCCTGTCCAATTATAGCTGCGCGATATCCCTCCACTGGACATATCAACGGCTTGTTGATCATCAACAAACTGTTGATTTGAACCTGGTCCTCGAGTTTAATAACAGCAGCTATGAAGCCAAGTAGAGTTTTAACCAAAAAGTTAATCATCATCCCGACAATTTTAATCAATATGTGTATATATATATATTTTTTTTTTTAGAAAATGACGTCAGTGCTTTTTTATTGTAAGGGTTTTTAATTTACCAACCATAAAGATCTTATTACCACTACTATAAACAAACCAAAAACAAAATGTTGCAGTCTATGTTGCATCTTCTCCTCCTCTGGTCCAATCATCATTTGAAGTCTTCCTAGGAAACAGGACTTCTCTGGCGTCCAGACAATATCCCTTCCGACTGTAATCTCCAAGAATGTAACTTTATCTGCTTTATATCGAACTACATATAAGCTTTATGTTGACAATGTCCTTTGTCACAGATGAGACTACAGCTTTAACCTTCTAAATAATGCAATTGTGTATAGCTAACATTGACTATTCAGAGAAATGAGGCCTACAACAGTGTGAAAACATTACTCAGTAATTGAATAAGCCTTCGAAATATTAAAACAAAATATGTTAAAAGGAGGTCAAATACAGGGTAATACATCATTCTCTACATGGCTATCCTCCTTAGTTCTGTTAAACAATGGATTCCTATGCTGACTTCAGCTATTTTCCAAGCACATAGAGAGATTCTGCAAAACAATATGTAACTTTCTTTTAGTAAAACATGATCATAGAAAAATTCAAGAGTTTGGCTTTTGTGCTTACTCATCATCTTTATTTTAACTATTCATAAACAATGCTGCATTAATATTTTGAGGCATAGTATGAGTAGTTATCAATACTTGGTTCATTTGCGTTCTTTTCAGCCCTTTAACTATTCACTTAGATTACACGTTAAAGTTACACATTTTTATATTCGCTAAGTTAAGTTTGCAGTCTTTTCTAAAACTTTTTCACTGTGAAGGTTTTCACGAGTGACATTTTAATTTATTTTATTGATCTATACTTTTTGTTGGTTTTCATGTGGAATGAGTGTTTGTATTTCTTTGGCTCTTGAGATTTTCAGTAAAGAAGGTAGTTGTAATTGAGACTGCAGCCTGAAAGATAATTCTTTCCACCTGCATGAAGCACACTGTTTTACCTTGGAATCATTGCACCACAAAATGTTGATAATATAAATCTGAGTGACTGATTTCCTTGCCTGGACTCTACAGATATGCAACCACAGGACTTCAAAGGCTAGAGGAATCTAATAAAAAAAAACACACACACACCCGAAAGTGTGATGAACCCCCCCAGGAGACAGTGCAGCTGGGTGACTTACACATGTTCTGGGGGAAAATCTCATACAAAACAGTAGATTAGAGTCAAAGTGCAGAAGCGATGGGCAATGCAAAGAAAGTCGTCCACCGAAAGAAGGTCTGATACAGTACAGTGCATATGGATGTTCACTTCCAAAGTCATTTTAAATAGCTTGGGCTGAGATGACTTGATCAATGGCAGACATTTTAAGAGAGATTCACAAGTGCGACAACCAAAACAACACCAATGACATGACTTCTAAGTCCTGTCTACTGCAACAAGAAGCCACTAAGAAGAATACAATGCTGGAGTATCAGCAGCCCCAAAGAAAATGTGAAGATTTTAGCAAACCATTCCAGCAGCCAGTATCTATTAGCCTAACCTATAAACAAAGGAGCCTTAAAAAAGAAACCCATGGAATGTTTATAAACTTGCTTCAAAGATCTATTTAGAGAATTGTGGAATGGGGTACATTGTCACAGAGAGAGAGGTCATATGATGTGTCATCTTTATAATGAAAACATTTGTAAGTCATGGACAGTAAAAATGTCCTCTTAAACAAAAAGAAAGATCCTGCGAACTGCACGATCACAAGCTCCATCATGCTGTGTGGATTCAGACATAGAATGGCACGCTTGTGCTTCTTAAGACTTAAACACTACATGGTCTCACAGAAGAGCTGATTTTCATGTGGGCCACAAATCCATTTCAGGAACAGATACCACACTTGCCACTCTTGAGGAATGACATAATATAAGGCAGATTCCAACAAAAGAGAATCCTATCTCACTGCAGTACCAAGTAAAACAGACCCACCTTCCGAGGAGTGAAAATAAGTTGTAAAAGGTTGGAAGGTCCCCAGTGATCTGTAGAAGTAAAAAGCATTAGAAGAATGGACTAACATTGAAAAAAGCAGGTGACTTCATAACACCCAAAGTGAATATTAGTCCCTTATTGTGTATTGATGTGCACTTTGAATCATGATTCAGTTGCTTTCCTGTTTAATTCGATTTCATAACATCTTTGCACAAAGCAAACATATAAATCTAATTAGTAAGATTAGTTTGTGAGACCTAGCCCTAGCTACAAAAAATAAAAACCTCGTGGTCAAAGGCAGTGATCGTGCCTGTGTTCAAGAAGTGGAGGAAAGACAATCCCCAGTGTTACCTCTCCATTTCTTTGATAGCTGCGGTAGTGAAGGTCCTTGGGGGGGGGGGGGGGGGGGATAATCCTTAACGGCTTGATGAGGTGGTCTAATGCTAATGACATCCTGTCTGATGTCCAAGATGGCATCTGTCCAGGTAGGTCAACATCTGACCAATGTTTGAATCTCTATTTGAGTATTAATAAGTACACTGTAGCCCGACCCGAATCCCCCACCTGGCATTCATGGACCTCACATCCACATTTGATAGGGTTAGTCACGCAAAAAATTGTGGGCTCTGCTTCTTGCGATAGGGGTGGACCCGAACATGGTGGCTCTTTTAGCCAACCTACTCTCTGACACCTCCGCATCTGTCTGCTTTTCGCTAGGTGCATTCTTGCACCTTTTCTGTTCATCCTATATATTAATGGGCTTGAGCAAGCTCTCCTTTTGGCACAGACAGACTGCCCAAGGGTAGGAGTGAGATGGCTTTTAGTATTGGTATATGCTGACGATGCGGTTGTCATGTCCCGTACGGCCAGTGGGTTGCAGCTGCTTTTGGATACGTTTATTGCCTTTATGTGGAGACTGGATCTGGCCGTAAATTTTACTAAATCTTTTGTCATGGTTGTTGGCCTGGGTTGTACCAGTTCTAAGACCTTTAAAGTGGCCACCCGCTCCTTAGGAGAAGTCACGGAATGTCCCTATTGAGGGGTACTATTTGATGTGAAAAATAACTGAAAGCTGTTGCTCAAGGAATGAATGAATGAATGAAAGAAAATTTATAAACGCGCAACTAAGCCCGAAGGCATCAAGGCGCCTAACCAAATAAAATCATAAAAGGCAGATCCAAAACTAAGGGTAGGCTTTGGCAAATAGCCACGTCTTAAGGGCCCTCCTAAAGGCTGGCTTTGAGGGAAGGGATTTAATTTCCGCTGGCAGAGTGTTCCACAACTTGGGAACCAAAGTTGAGTAAGCTCTGCCACCCCACTTGGCTCTACGAGCCCGGGGGACTGATAGCAAGGATTTATTAGCGGAACGCAGAGTTCTGGAAGGGGTATAAGGGGCCAACAGGTCCCTTAGGCCTCCAGATCTATTATTAGCCAAAGCCCCATAAATCAAACACAGGGATTTAAAAGAAATCCTGGCCTCAATTGGGAGCCAGTGCAGTGTCTTTCTGGCAGCCGACGCAGAAGCCCGCCTAGGCAAATCTAATATAAACTTAGCGGCGGCATTCTGCACCATTTGAAGTCGCATTAACAGGCCCTTATTAATGCCTAAGTATAAGGCATTATAGTAATCAAGTCTTGAGCCTATTAGTGCAATAACAATTTGTTTTCTGGCTTGATGGGACAGATAGTGCTTAATCTTCCGTAAGATGTTTATTAAACTCCAGCAAGTGGAAATAGTCCTCTTTACTTGCTGACCCATCCCCAGGGTAGAGTCAATCATGACTCCTAGATTTCTGGCCAGGGTAGTAGGTATCGGGCACACACCCAGCGAAGTGGGCCACCAATCCGCCGACCAAAAGTCCTCCTTTCCTCCGAACACCAGAATTTCTGTCTTTTCGCCATTAAGCTTCAATGAATTGCAAATCATCCATTGAGCAACTGCCTCCATACAGTGTCTAAAATTGGAGGCAGCAGAGATGGCAGGTTGGGCGAAAGACATCAATATCTGCGTGTCGTTGGCATAGGAGATTGTCTCCATCCCATAGGATCTAATAAGCCTGGCAAGAGGGGTCACATAGATGTTAAAGAGGGTCGGACTTAGTGCCGACCCCTGAGGGACCCCACAATGCACAGGAAGGGATGGAGATAAAAAGTCCCCCAGCTTAACTCTCTGTTCCCTCTGGCTAAGAAAGGAGGCCAGCAAACTGAGTGCGGGCCCCTCCACCCCTATATCCCTCAGCCTAGATGTTAAAACTGAAGGAGACAGGGTATCAAATGCAGCCGTAAGATCAAGCAGGATAAGGAGAGTGGTCTGACCCTTATCTACTCTGGTGCGGATGTTATCGAGTACAATGGTAAGGGCAGACTCCGTACTATGCTCTCTCCTAAATCCATGCTGCGAGTGATCTAGCAGGCCAGAGGTTTCCAGAAAGGCTGCAAGATGCTGATTAAGATGGGTTTCCAGCATCTTTGCAGGGGCTGGAAGCAGCGAAATGGGGCGAAAGTTTTTAGAACCCCCGGATCTAAAGTAGGTTTTTTTAGCAGAGGTTTGACCACCGCTTTCTTCCACTGAGAGGGGAAAGTCCCATCCCTCATTGTCCTGTTCATAATATCCTATAACGGAGGCAGAAGACTCTCCTTACATTGTTTAAGGAGCTTCAGGGGGCAAGGGTCTAGAGGGGACCCCGACCTAGTCTTAGTCAGGAGGACTTCAAGTTCCTGGAGGGAAAGGGGTTGAAAGCTGGACAGACACCCTGAAAGCACCTCCTCGGGTAATGTAGACGATGTAACAGGAGAGCATGTAGAGGTAGATAGTATTAACCTCTGACACTCTAGGGCCGAATAAATGTCAACAATTTTAGATTGGAAAAATTGAGCAACATCATTGCAAAGCTGCTGTGAACTAACAACAGGATCAGGCACCTTCAATGATGTGAGCGTGTCTACGATTTTAAACAGCTCTTTCGGCGAGGAGAGAGAGGAGGTAAGAGAGGTGAAATACTCTTGCTTAGTTCTTATCACCTCCATCTTATAGTTCTTTAGGAGGGTTTTATGACTATCCCTCTCACGTAAGTCCCAGCTAGTCCTCCAGAGACGTTCCTGTCTCCGTAGTCCCTGCCTAAGAAATCTTAGTGATTCAGAGAACCACGGGGCCGAAGGACTTTTCCTCGCACAGTAGCGCAATGAGGCAGGAGCCAATTCATCAATAGCTGTTTTAATGACACTCTCCATCCTCACTACTGCAGAGCTTACGTCCTCCTCTGGGGAAATCGCTCGATTAGGTAGTCTAGGGGCGAGCGCGTCATTGGTTATATTTTTTAAGTTACGTCTCAGTTCCATCTTACTTGGCTCGTTCCCCTTGCTACTAATAAAAGCAGTCCTTAGTTCTATAGGGATCGCATAGTGATCGGACCAAGAGAGAGGGATGGGAGTCTCAATGGTCAGCCGAGTATCATTGGAAAAGACCCCATCAAGCGTATGACCCGCCTGATGGGTGGGACCCTTGACTAGCTGTTTCAACCCACAACCAGAGAAAATATCCAATAAGGATAAAGTTTCGGTAGACTCCAGATTTTCCAAATGGAAATTCAGGTCCCCAAGAACAGTAAAGTGCTCACAACCAAAATGTGACTCTAAAATGTTGAGCATTTGATGGCCAAAATCAGTTCTGGTCCCCGGAGGTCTATCGATAAGCAAGCCAGTAAACAGCACTGCATATGATCCATTAATGGAAAACTGAAGGGCCTGAAAAGTATCTTGAAATTCATCTAGTGGGGTAATATGGCAGAAAAGGCAGTCTCTATAGAGAATACCAAGCCCTCCCCCCATACGAGCCACTCTGTCCATCCTCACCAACGTGTAGCCCTCTGGTACTGCCTCAACCAAATCAGGGCCCGAGGAGTCCTTAGCCCAGGTTTCCGTAATAAAGACCCAGGCGGGTCTTCTAGCCAATACGAAATCCTTGAAAGCAAGATTGTTCTTAATTAATGACCTCGCATTTACGAGAAACCCCTTATCACTCCTCAGGCTAGTTCCTGACTTGAGACTCAGATCTGAAGATGAGACATCAGCAACAGGAGCCAACATCAAGGAAGAGGACCGGAAACAGTGGCAGCCAGGGGAGGTCTGAAACGCCTCCGGTGCAAACCCATGATGACAAGGGAGCTTTGGAGGCTTTAGAGTGATCAAGTCCTGCCAGGAATAACCAATTCTTGTGGTAGCACGGTCGGTATGTCGTGTCTCCCAGCCATCCAGCCCGTCCTTAGCGCGGACAGGCGCAGACGGGCTGGACTCTGGCGTGACTCCGGCGTTACTGCGGCACACACGCCGCGCGCACACGCTGCGCGCCTGCATGTGAAGCCTATATAGGGCTCTAGTGAGTCTACCTGACTGCAAGAGCGCTACCTGGCCTAGCGTCCTGTCAGCGTCCCCTACCCAAGATGGCGCCAAGATTCACCAAAGAGCGCGAAACGCGCTAGTAAGGACCCGCTGAAGCCGCGGTGAGGGCACAATTTATGATGCAAGTAAGTGTGACTTTTTTAAAAGCAGGGGGAAATAGATAAAATAAATTTAACAAAAGGACAAAAGCGGGTAATTTTAAAATTAAGCACAGCACCTAAATGCCACATCGCAGCGCTCAGTAATGTACAGCCTTAACCGGCACACCTACCTTCCAATGCCCCTTAAATACTTTTCGCTGGTAATTGCCTCTAGCCAGTCCACCTGACTGCTAGAGCGCTACCTGGCCTAGCGTCCTGTCAGCGTCCCCTACCCAAGATGGCGCCGAGATTCACCAAAGAGCGCGAAACGCGCTAGTAAGGACCCGCTGAAGCCGCGGTGAGGGCACAATTTATGATGCAAGTAAGTGTGACTTTTTTAAAAGCAGGGGGAAATAGATAAAATAAATTTAACAAAAGGACAAAAGCGAGTAATTTTAAAATTAAGCACAGCACCTAAATACCACAGCGCAGCGCTCAGTAATGTACAGCCTTAACCGGCACACCTACCTTCCAATGCCCCTTAAATACTTTTCGCTGGTAATTGCCTCTAGCCAGTCCACCTAACTGCTAGAGCGCTACCTGGCCTAGCGTCCTGTCAGCGTCCCCTACCCAAGATGGCGCCAAGATTCACCAAAGAGCACGAAACGCGCTAGTAAGGACCCGCTGAAGCCGCGGTGAGGGCACAATTTATGATGCAAGTAAGTGTGACTTTTTTTAAAGCAGGGGGAAATAGATAAAATAAATTTAACAAAAGGACAAAAGCGGGTAATTTTAAAATTAAGCACAGCACCTAAATGCCACAGCGCAGCGCTCAGTAATGTACAGCCTTAACCGGCACACCTACCTTCCAATGCCCCTTAAATACTTTTCGCTGGTAATTGCCTCTAGCCAGTCCACCTGACTGCTAGAGCGCTACCTGGCCTAGCGTCCTGTCAGCGTCCCCTACCCAAGATGACGCCGAGATTCACCAAAGAGCGCGAAACGCGCTAGTAAGGACACACTGAAGCCGCGGGGAGGGCACAATTTATGATGCAAGTAAGTGTGACTTTTTTAAAAGCAGGGGGAAATAGATAAAATAAATTTAACAAAAGGACAAAAGCGGGTAATTTTAAAATTAAGCACAGCACCTAAATGCCACAGCGCAGCGCTCAGTAATGTACAGCCTTAACCGGCACACCTACCTTCCAATGCCCCTTAAATACTTTTCGCTGGTAATTGCCTCTAGCCAGTCCACCTGACTGCTAGAGCGCTACCTGGCCTAGCGTCCTGTCAGCGTCCCCTACCCAAAATGGCGCTGAGATTCACCAAAGAGCGCGAAACGCGCTAGTAAGGACCCGCTGAAGCCGCGGTGAGGGCACAATTTATGATGCAAGTAAGTGTGACTTTTTTAAAAGCAGGGGGAAATAGATAAAATAAATTTAACAAAAGGACAAAAGCGGGTAATTTTAAAAGTAAGCACAGCACCTAAATGCCACAGCGCAGCGCTCAGTAATGTACAGCCTGATCCGAGATTGTTAAAACCACGGGGTCAGTGGCGAACTTCACACTTAGGTTGGGTTCTTTGTCACCGAGTGTCCTACTGAAGATTTACATTTCAAATGTGCGTCCCAGATCGGGTATAGCAGTGAGGTTTGGGGATATGCAAAAATTCATAAAAACCAGGAGACAGAAAATCAGTTTTTGATATGACTTGTGTATGTCCGTCAATGTACCTCGGCCATCTCAGTTCACGAGGAGCTTGGAATAAGTTATCTAGCTGACACGGTTGCCCTTAGCTCACTGCTGGGTTGGGTTAAGATCTGGACCAAGGAGGTTCTGAGACGTAACAGACTGATTCTCGCAGACTGTCTGTCTCTTGGCCTGGCACATCGAATCCCCTTGGATTGCTCATGTGAATGGAGCTTTCGCCTCTCTAGGGAGAGCAGATATTTATTCTGATCCCCATTCAGTGACGCCCCAAGAATTTAAAGGAGTAAAGGTCCTGTTCCTTGAGCGGTATTTGGTAACCAGAGAACAGGCTGAGTTGCTGAAACCTTTGGTGAGGGGATAGATACTTTTAAAGACCGTTCAGGGTATGGGGCATTACTTGGTGCAGGTATGCAACATGCGTGATAGGTTTTTATTCGTCGGGTCCAGATTTAACTTACAACAAAACTTTAGTTAATAAAAACCATAAAAGCAGACATATGACAAATACACAACCGTAAAAATACATTAACACACAAAAGTTAAAAGCGCATAAAAATTCATGAAAAAACGGATATACAAATTCATAGCCTGTGCACATAGCATAAAATCATCATATCAGCCAGGCAGCCTCTTCCTGATTCAGAGAGCCCCTATCAATAAGCTTGCTAATTTAAAACTTATTGAAGGACTTGTCAACATTTGTAAGTATACCAGCGCTGGACTCACTTGCTCAAAGAGCTGCTTCTTAAATAAAGGCAGTATATAATGATTCTACAAGGCTCTGTAGTGGTCACAGAAAAAGATAAAGTGCAAATTGTCTTGCTGAGAGAAATTGTCACACGAACAAGGACCTCTCTCTTCCACCTTATGTCTACCTTGCGGGACTGCCAAGGTCCAATGTAAGAGGTTTTGTCTGAATCTAGTCAACATAATTAAATATGGCTCCACTGAGGGGCAAGTTTTTAACATTATATAGGGCCGAACTGTAGGTTTAATGAGTTCCTGCGCCTCCCTTTCTGATCCCATCATGCGGACGAAGTGCTCCTTCGCCCAAATCGTCGAACAAGGACCTCTCTCTTCCACCTTATGTCTACCTTGAGGGACTGCCAAGGTCCAATGTAAGAGGTTTTGTCTGAATCTAGTCAAAAGGTATCAGTGTTGGGATAATGTTACTATAATTAAATATGGCTCCACTGAGGGGCAAGTTTTTAACATGATATAGGACCGAACTGTAGGTTTAATGAGTTCCTGCGCCTCCCTTTCTGATCCTATCATGCGGACGAAGTGCTCCTTCGCCCAAACCAAATCCCTCTTTGTGATACCATACGGGTTCTCAAATGAATAAAGGCGACACAATTTGAATTTAACATCCTTGATATATTTGATCCATGGGATGTATAACGCCCTGTGCTAGCACCGTGTTACACAATACCCTAATCCATGTAAGCAAGGGCGCAAGTGCTAATTGGTCACCTATATACCCCAACCCCAGCTCTTCATGTATTATATATGCGGGTACTGACTGTGGGAAAGCCAACAATTTTCTTAAAAATGTTCTTTCAACAGTCTGGAGATCTCTCAAGTCCAAGTTAACCCAAATATCACAACCTTAGCTGGCAATTGAAATACATTTGGCCTGATATACTTTGATGAGTGCCTGCACTGGTTTAGCCCCCAACCTTTTAGCAAAATCAAAGGTCGCGGATGCATCTTTCAAAAATGAATTCCTTTTTGTCTTCCTTTGGTGGTCCATGAACCTCTTTCGTCGAAAAGGACCCCGTGATATGAAAAGGTTGGTACCCTTGCCAACTCTATTTCCCCTCCAAAGCGTTTTTTTCTAGTGTTTCCTGAAGCCAACAACCATAGTAAGTGATTTGGAATAGTTAGTGCTCAAATCTAATGCACTAATAAAGCCACGAAAGAATCAACCAGCTGTTGCAAACCTACTGTGGTCCTAGAAATTAGAACAGCGTCATTGGCATAAAGAAGGGCGGTCACTAACTGTGAGCCGAAATTCAGGGTATCTTTACAAGGTGCAAACAATACCCAGCCCAGCTCATTCATATATAAAATAAATAAAAACAGGGCTAGGATATAGCCTTGTCTGACCCCCCCATGCATATTCACAAACTCAGACAAGCTCCCTGTCTGATTTTACCTTATTGAGGGAGCGAGATCCAGGTGTACTTCACATAGGAAATTCACTATATAATATATATATATATTCTCCATGACGTTCCTTCCCCAGCTAAAGCGACTACATATACAGGGTGAACATGGACAGCGTTTACCGGTGGACTGGTAGGCTACTAGGTCTCCAGCTTTGGGACTGGCGGTGAGAAGTAAGTTGACGCAGGGTTGCTATCCCACTATGAACCTTATAGCCTAACCGATACCTGTACTGCAGTTTTAAATGCTTCCTAACCTTTGCAGTCCCGTTGTATTTTTATCCCCTTTTATCCCTTTTACAGCTTTCCTGCCCCTCTCTCCCTCCTCTTAACGAAGAAGCCTTATCCCACCCTGGCAATGGTAGGACATACGATATTGTAACCACCGATTCAGTTGTATCGTTTCACCAGCGTTATTTTTTGTGTGGTTCTTTATTTGACGCCCCTTTACTGCTCTGTTGTTGGGTCCCGCACCACACGACACACCGGGCTCTGCCTTTAACCATCTCCCGCCCCCGTTGCCAATACTCTATCAACAGATGTATCGGTTACCCCCACCTAGGCAATGATTTAGCGCTCCTATTATCAAGCGCCTTGCACATTAACGTTCACTTCTCCTGATTGTGGACTCTGTACCTGTCACGTTCCGTCCCCAGTCCAGTACTCCTCAGGATTCGAGCGATGCTATATGGTATCCACCTCTGGATATCCCCAACTCCTGCACTAATGGCACGGAGGATTTAGGGCGATCAAGCGAGGGAAGGGAAGGAAGGGAACAGCGGGGAGTAGAACCTGTAAAGAAAAATACACAAAACAAACAAACCCTATAGGCACATCATGCTACTCTCATGAATTCTCGCTAACCTCAGACCCGTCTATGGGCTATACATCTTGAAGGGTACTCTGTCCTCCACAATATTCCATCATAAGCTTACAGACAAAGAACTCATGAATACACCCAGATACATCATTCATTCATGACATGAGACATAGCATTGGCAAGAGGGTGACAACATTCATTCATGGCATGAGAACATAGCATTGGCAAGAGGGGACTAATTCTGATGGGCTGATCAGTGTTCTAGCAGAGTCTCTATTTAATATCCCTTACGGAAATCTCTCTAAACGTGGTATGTACCGCTCGTATTTAACAGTCTATCAAAGTAATCAAACACGCCGGGCAAATTCCCCCCCTTGATAGCGGGAATTTGGCGTGAGGGTTTCAGGCGGGTTCTCTGCCCTCTTGGACAGCTCAACAGCTCTCAAGTAACGGCTCTCTCTGTTGCGCTACAGAACGCCGTAGTACCTAAACTAACATGCTCCCATGATTCGGAGCCGGGGCTATGGGTCTGAGACAGTCCTCCCCCGTCAGGGAGGATGGTGCACTTATCTTTCACTCCAATATGAAGTCCTCCGATACTTTCTCGGTCGTTAGGGAAAAGCCAGCCTGCCTGCCGCCTAGAAGCCCACTGACTCGTTGCCTCGAGCTGCTACGGAACCAACGGATCCCGTTCTCCTCTCGGCGGTAGAACGCCAGTGTTGGGACGCTTCCTCTTCAGGCTCGACGACGGACGTGCTTCCGGGAATTACGCACAGCGTCACGGATGCGTCTCGTCGTTTTTGTACTCGTGACTCCTCCCCCTCTGGACCTCGGGCATGCTGGGGGTTGTAGGCAATGCAGGCGCGCGATCCCTGCTTCCTGACAGTACCATCAGACTATCACTGGTTTTTAATGGTTACATCAGCGCTAGCTTCGTTGCTCGATCATCTCTCTCATGCACCCTGCTACTCGCCCAGTTGGGACGGCGTTTACTAACCAGACCTATCAGATTCCTCACATGAGGTAGATCTCTTAATTTCGATTCTTGCAAGGACGTTTGTCTGACATCGGGGTCTCCACCACGACCCAGAACTCCTTAGCAACAAGTTGGGCACACACATTCGTATTAGAGTGAGTGCAAAAATGTTTTTGAGTAAGCACCCTTATTTACCACTACATATGCCAACATTCATATATCCATTACAGGGGACGTCATTGACAATCCTATATCTCCATGTTGCCGCTAATGTATTTCTGCATTTTTTACTTTAACTTTGCCAATGACATTAGATTTGTCTTTGTGTTTTCCCCTCCCTTCTTTTTCCCTCCACTAGGTTTGAAACAGAGTATACGTATAACCCGTTACTCATTACCTATCCAGGTATACGCTACCTCATCTACAGGTTTTTTGTAGCATTACAGGGTGTCTTACCCTGACTCTACTTTCCTTCACAATTTCCTGACAGTCCTGATGAAGCGCTGCGGGATCCATTAGGGACCCATGTAGAGCGCGAAACATGTCGACCACCTTTTATTGACAACTTCACTAGAACACCACTACACAGGTCGAGAGTAGAGGGACCATATTTGCTGAACCCTCTCTTTAACCAGCATAAAGTGCAGCTCCATCCCCGCCCTGTGTTTTTTAACCTAACTCAGAGGACCCACCAATAAATCGACATGGTACCGACGGGTTATTTTAATCACACGCACTATCACTAATTGGCCCCCACACCCTCATGCACAACTGCGGCTACTCCTTAAAAAATCTCCGACAGAGAGCCCTCCAGTAGGGCCCGTGAGGGACTGCAGCACCACCCCCACGAGGAGCAGGTTCCAATGATGACGCTCTACACCTGTATAGGTGTGTGAGGGTACGACATACTTTGGAGTACCACTCCCTACTTGCACCCTTCTCATCCCTTGTGGAACAACACCCTACCTTCCTTTCCCTGTGCCCACTGCAACCGCAATAGGCTACTGCCCCTTTGTTACTTCCCTTTAGGAACTGGTACCACCTACATTTTTGTTATATGTATCCTTTGGAGCATTGGTCCAGGACCTCTTTCTAAGGCTCCTTGTCCCTTTTCTTGATTTGTGATTACATATCTTTCCTGTAAACAGCATTACCTACCTGGGTTAGGATTTAAATAAATTTGGGGGCACCCCATCAAGGCCCGGAGCCTTCACATTGGGTATTGTTACAATGGCATCAAAAATCTCCCCCTCAGTTAGACCTAATGTATAAACCCTGCTCCATTCAACCAGATCCAAAGTTTGTGTCTTGACCGTAGCGTTATCATAAATTCCCTGGCAGTGCGAGACCCACATATCTGGGGCGATGATACAGTCCATCGCATCATTTCTGTATTCCTTAAAAAATGGCCTGTTGACCCCCTCCCAGAACCTCACACTATAATTCAGGACGCTATCCTGCAGGAGATCATCCCAGGCTCTCTGTCATTTTTAGTTTCTTTTTTTCGTAGCAGTCAGGGATTGTTTGTATGCTTTCCTCCTCATTGCTATCTCATTTCTGCCCCTAGGGATATGGCTCATTGCCCTCATCAGGCCCTGGTAGGCCTTAGAATAGATTTGAAGAAACCATCTCTCCCCCTCTATGATCCTCTTGCCCGCAGGCTTGCTGAGGTCTTTAGCAACCTGCCCGCAAATCCTGTGAAAAGCGGACAGAACCTCCTCGTCATTCTTGTCCATGCCTAGACAGACATTAAAATCAGATTCACATATACTATGAAGATTATTGACAAAGATCTCCGGTATAATTGTATCCCTCTTTATCCGACGGCCCTGATCTTTAGTCGATATCTTCCTGCCCCATTCCCTCACATTTGGCCTAACAACTGCCCCTACATCCCAAACTAATTTGAGCACAAGGGGATTATGATCACTGAATTGACTCATCTTAATCTCAAAGTGCTTAACCCTTTGGATCATGGGAGCAGAAATTAAAATATAATCAAGTATTGAATTACAACCCCTCCCAGTGAAGGATGGGATGGAGTCCACTACCCGCTAATTAAATAAGATACTGCAGATTGCCATCCACAAGGATGGTCTCTAATAGTTCCCCTTATGGCATGTGTTCAAAATAAGTGTTTCTAAATTCTCAAAAGATGGGTCATCATTAGTTACACAACCCAGCGGGCACATACGCACTTTAAAATCAACTAGGATAAGCACCGAGTATGAAGAGTTCTGCCCTTCATCATACAAGTCAAGAAAGTTTTTAAGACTATACATGTGCTCATTAACATTAGCCTGCACAAAAGAATTGTAGAAGTTTAGGACTACTAAACCGTGTTGCTTTCTTAAAGTCTAACTTGACCTCTAACAAATGTTTAGAGCCATATTCTATTAAGCAAGAGGAGCATAAGATATCCAAGACGAGGGTAATTCCCCCCCCCCAGCTGTTCCATGATTCAAAGGTATAGCCGCAACAAAAAAAAATGAATACCCATCCATAAAAACCAAATTGTCCATGTAGGACTTGGCCCTTTTTCCCTCAGTTGTTTTCATTTTTCGTGTTGCTACAGATTCAGGGAGCCATGTTATCTACCCCTGAAACTTCTGTCTGAGGGCCTGGAGCACAAAATGGTGGCCACCTGTGACATCACCAGCATCCACTGGAACCTACCAGCACCTTCCAGAACATTCCAGGAGATTCCAGAACCCTGTGACCGTTGGAGGCGGTTTAGAATGTTGGGAGGATAAGAGAGGCAGTTGGCAGTTGGAGCTGGCAGTTGGCACCTGACTGGTGAAGAGAGAGGAGCACAACAGTGAAGGAGGAAGGAGTGAAGCAGCAGGGGTGGAAACTTGTGCCTGGAGTGGGGTCCATAAACCCACCCTTGATACTTGTCCCTACTGATGGATCCCAGCCTATAGCCCTGTGTGGGAAGAAGACAGAGGAAACTTATCCTAAGGACCTGGACAGCAGGAACAGGCCTTAGAACCAAGAAAACAGCAAGATCCTGACCTGAGAACTGGTTCCCCTGGAGTCCGGCGTCGAGTAGCCTGAAGACCTGGAGCCCGAGGTGGAGAAGCGGCGCTGACTGAAGTAGCAGACGTCGTACCCGGAGCCGCCTGAGGTCGTGAGAGGGCGCCGACGGAGGTCGTGAGGAATACCAGAGGTCGAGGAGGAAGTGAACCGAGGTCGAGCGAGCGGCGTCATCGGAGGAGTGAAGTCCGCCCTCCGGAGTCATCGGAGACCGAGGTAGAGGAGCACCGGAGGTCGGGAGTGAGGATCGCACTCCGGAGTCGCCCGGAGCCTGTGAGGAGGAGCACCGGAGGTCGGGGGTGAGGATCGCACCCCGGAGTCGCCGGAAGTCGACATCGAGGCCAGGCCGGCCGACGTCATCGGAGCCGAGAGCGCCATCGGACCGGAGCCGCCCGAAGTCGACATCGTGAAGAGACTGCCCGACGCCGTCGAATCGGAGGTCGAGATCGAACCGAGGCCACCGACATCGGACCGGAACCGCCTGCCGGCGTCGTCAAAGAACTGACATTGTGCCGAGGCCGCCGAGACCGAACCGGAACCGCCTCACGGCGTCGACACGACTCCAGCGGCGTCGGAACATCAGAAAAAGGGCAGTAAGTGGAGTAGAGGGCGCCTAAGGCCCTGTGGAGACCTGAGAGACTACTCTAAGGGGCTAGGGAGGTGCTGAAACCCACCTGACTGTGCCTGGGGTGAACTGGGTCTAACCTAGAGAGGTTGTGTGGAGAGAGAAAGCCAGGGCACTGGTATACCCCCCTTGGATCTACCTCAGATTAGGCCTCAGCCTTGTCCCAGCCAGGGAGTAGCCCCCCCTCAAGCCTTCCACAACCCTACAAGCTGTGCCTGGGCCATATCAGCCCTTAAGAATTGAAGTGTCATCTGATTATATGAGGGTTGCTGTATACTTTTAATTATTTATTGGGGATACTGTATTTATTGAGTTTTTTTACCTATTTATTGCTGCACTATATTTATAGGTCCACAGGACTTGATGGTGTACAATATTTATTGGTACAGTATTTATTGCCTCAAAGTATTTAATTGTCTGTATATATTGCACTTGTATTTATGCCCTGTTATTTATGATCACCCCTATTTATTTCATCAAACAGCCAATATTTATTTGACCTGCACTAATTGAAACTTGTATATTGTGATTGACCTATTTATTTTTCCAATCAGCAACTAAGAGAAAAAGATAAAGAGAGATATTTTCATAATTTTTACGGTGTAGAGTCGTTTTTGGAACGGATGCACGCATGGTTATTGTATGGGTATATTGTATGCTTAGCACTGCGCCTGTTTCCTGACCACTCGAGCCAAGCTACCACAGTGTGTCCGGAAGACCACCACCACCCTTTCTAGTGTGGGAGTGGTTTTCCAACATAAATTGGTGTTCAGTGGTGGGATAGAGCTGTGCCTACATATACTCAACAATAACTGTGGGTAGTCCATAGGCCTACACCGGGAGTTTTCTCACAGCGGCCTTCCTAATTGTGGGTTTTTGTTTTTTCCAAATTTACTCTGGTGGTGGGAGGAGGTATTACTAAAAGGTACCCCCCTGCATTGTTACTGCACAAAACCTGTCCTCTAACCTGAGTGGGCAAGATGGAGTTTGTACTAGAAAATCTAAAAACGTACACTGTGGCCCAAGTCAGGAAGTTAACAGACCGGAGGGAGAAAAGACAGCTCGCATGGGACTTAGCAAGGCTGGAGAAAGAGATGGAGGAGAAAAGGATGGCGCACGAGCTTTGGATGAAGGAGATGAAGCTGCGTGCCCTCCAGATGAGTGTGTCCAGCGAGGACACTGGTGGCAGCATACCAGAAGCTTCACAGGAGCTAGAAGTTTATTTACCCCAGGATGACATCACCAGGGTGTCTGAGGAGGCATTGGGGTGTGAACCTGAAGGGGGTAGTGCAGGGATCTCCCAACCCAGCGAGGTGAGAGAAGTGGCAGCTAGCCCAGCTAGGTCCCAGGGAGAGAGGGTTGTAGGGCCTTACGACCTATCTGTAGGAAGGCGTGAGACGGGGAGGTGTCCCGAGGTGCCCCAACCGAAGTCTCAGGGCCTGGAGAGTTCCGCAAGGGAGCCCCAGGTTGGGAGCCTAGGCTGTCCCGATGTGCCCTCCAGTGCAGGGGAGCCCCTAGTGTCAGGAGGACCCAGGGCGACTGTAACCAGCGCCCCTGAGGTTCTGGGGTTGGCCCAGTTTCAGGGTTTAGGTCCTGGGCTGGGATGCCAGGCTCGGGGGTTGCCTGACCTGGCGGGTGGGGCCTCTGTTAACAGGGTCCCCCCGAAATTGACTTCCAGGGGTACTTTTCCCGTTAGGAGGGTGCTGAAATCTGGAAGGGGGTGCAGAGGGAGGAAGGTCTCGCCTCGGGCACCGACTCAGCCTAAGGGTTTAGACCCTAGGTTGAAGGATCAGTTGAGGGGTCAAGGCCCTAGACTAAGGAGGAAGTGTTGGTCTGAGGGTGTCTTGCAGGCTAGGGTGAGGAACCCCAGAAGGAGAGTTAGGGGGAGGAGAGCCTCGCCCCTGAAGGCTGGTCAGCCTAAGGGTGTGAACCCCAGGAGGAAGGACCAGAGGCAGTTTAGGACTGCAAGGAGGAGGACCGGAGTGGTCAACAGGCACTACAGGCCTGGGGCTACTGCCCCCCACTCCGCGAGATCACCCGGGCCAGAGACATCTGGATGGCCCAGGGGCCGGTCCTGGCCACAACTAGCTAGGGAGCCCCCGTGGGGTGGTTTTGTTGGTCCAGGGAGGTTTGTTAGGGAGCCATTGGGTTCCAGAGCGGAGGAGAACTTGCGGGTGCTCCTGCCGTTGCGGGCCTGCGTCCACCTTTTCTCGCCCCAAGCAGGGAAGACCATCAAGGCATTGATCGGTCTACCCTGGCTTTTGGCTGGAAGGGGGTTATGTAGGACTTGGCCCTTTTTCCCTCAGTTGTTTTCATTTTTCGTGTTGCTACAGATTCAGGGAGCCATGTTATCTACCCCTGAAACTTCTGTCTGAGGGCCTGGAGCACAAAATGGTGGCCACCTGTGACATCACCAGCATCCACTGGAACCTACCAGCACCTTCCAGAACATTCCAGGAGATTCCAGAACCCTGTGACCGTTGGAGGCGGTTTAGAATGTTGGGAGGATAAGAGAGGCAGTTGGCAGTTGGAGCTGGCAGTTGGCACCTGACTGGTGAAGAGAGAGGAGCACAACAGTGAAGGAGGAAGGAGTGAAGCAGCAGGGGTGGAAACTTGTGCCTGGAGTGGGGTCCATAAACCCACCCTTGATACTTGTCCCTACTGATGGATCCCAGCCTATAGCCCTGTGTGGGAAGAAGACAGAGGAAACTTATCCTAAGGACCTGGACAGCAGGAACAGGCCTTAGAACCAAGAAAACAGCAAGATCCTGACCTGAGAACTGGTTCCCCTGGAGTCCGGCGTCGAGTAGCCTGAAGACCTGGAGCCCGAGGTGGAGAAGCGGCGCTGACTGAAGTAGCAGACGTCGTACCCGGAGCCGCCTGAGGTCGTGAGAGGGCGCCGACGGAGGTCGTGAGGAATACCAGAGGTCGAGGAGGAAGTGAACCGAGGTCGAGCGAGCGGCGTCATCGGAGGAGTGAAGTCCGCCCTCCGGAGTCGTCGGAGACCGAGGTAGAGGAGCACCGGAGGTCGGGAGTGAGGATCGCACTCCGGAGTCGCCCGGAGCCTGTGAGGAGGAGCACCGGAGGTCGGGGGTGAGGATCGCACCCCGGAGTCGCCGGAAGTCGACATCGAGGCCAGGCCGGCCGACGTCATCGGAGCCGAGAGCGCCATCGGACCGGAGCCGCCCGAAGTCGACATCGTGAAGAGACTGCCCGACGCCGTCGAATCGGAGGTCGAGATCGAACCGAGGCCACCGACATCGGACCGGAACCGCCTGCCGGCGTCGTCAAAGAACTGACATTGTGCCGAGGCCGCCGAGACCGAACCGGAACCGCCTCACGGCGTCGACACGACTCCAGCGGCGTCGGAACATCAGAAAAAGGGCAGTAAGTGGAGTAGAGGGCGCCTAAGGCCCTGTGGAGACCTGAGAGACTACTCTAAGGGGCTAGGGAGGTGCTGAAACCCACCTGACTGTGCCTGGGGTGAACTGGGTCTAACCTAGAGAGGTTGTGTGGAGAGAGAAAGCCAGGGCACTGGTATACCCCCCTTGGATCTACCTCAGATTAGGCCTCAGCCTTGTCCCAGCCAGGGAGTAGCCCCCCCTCAAGCCTTCCACAACCCTACAAGCTGTGCCTGGGCCATATCAGCCCTTAAGAATTGAAGTGTCATCTGATTATATGAGGGTTGCTGTATACTTTTAATTATTTATTGGGGATACTGTATTTATTGAGTTTTTTTACCTATTTATTGCTGCACTATATTTATAGGTCCACAGGACTTGATGGTGTACAATATTTATTGGTACAGTATTTATTGCCTCAAAGTATTTAATTGTCTGTATATATTGCACTTGTATTTATGCCCTGTTATTTATGATCACCCCTATTTATTTCATCAAACAGCCAATATTTATTTGACCTGCACTAATTGAAACTTGTATATTGTGATTGACCTATTTATTTTTCCAATCAGCAACTAAGAGAAAAAGATAAAGAGAGATATTTTCATAATTTTTACGGTGTAGAGTCGTTTTTGGAACGGATGCACGCATGGTTATTGTATGGGTATATTGTATGCTTAGCACTGCGCCTGTTTCCTGACCACTCGAGCCAAGCTACCACAGTGTGTCCGGAAGACCACCACCACCCTTTCTAGTGTGGGAGTGGTTTTCCAACAGTCCACGTTCCAGGTTTCCTGATAGACTATAATGTGGTGACCACCTAAATAGTCATCTTTTGTGTTGTTAAGGTCAGCTATATTCCAACACACTACTTTGACAATAGCACTGAGGGTAATTTCAGTCTCCGGCTGGGGACAAACCTTAACAACCTCCCTACTTTCGTCTGTCTGAATCAACCCATCACAGCTGGAATTCAGTCTTTCGATAGAATCCAGACCACTTAAAAAGGTTGAAACCTGTTGGTGAGACAGAATCCAGATCACTCAAAGGTTGAAACCTGTTGGTGAGACAGATCAGCCTGGGATAGTCCCTTCTCCCCCCTCCCCACCCCCACCCCACCATTTGAGCTGAGCCTGCTATCTATAGGGAGGGGTCTACTGTGAGGGTAGAAGTATCCCAAGGGAAAAACTCTAAGGCCTGTGGCCGACCTATTACCACTTGGCCTATGTTGCAATATACTCCTCGCGAGACCCTGATGTCTAAAATCTAAAACAATACAGTTCCCATCAAGGTCTTTTTCCCTAGCCAACCCACTCTTCTGGCCATTATTTTGTGTGGGGAGACTTGCTACCCCTGCACCATAAAGTTGTCACACCAGTGCCTCACCTTGCACATCAGTTCAGTAGAGGGTTCTTCCATCCCACCTTTCAACTTTGTGACACCCCCCAGGATGAACATTAATGGTGTCGACTCCGGAGGGAGCAGCAGCTTCGTCGAATTACCAGCTGGACCTTTGTTTTTAATGGAAAATTGACTTCTAGGCTTCTTATGATCCCTATGGGCCTAGGAGCTCACCTCTCCTATACACTGGGACTTATGAAGGACAGGCCCTTGATCCACCACCTGTTTCACGGTTTGGATTTGTAAGTTACAGTGTTCTCTGAGCGCTTATCCCTGCCCGCCCCCCTCCTCCACCAACGTTCCCATCTTCCATGGAACGAGTGTCAGCAGAGCCCAAACCAGAGCGGGTAGAGTAGGTTGGAGAACAAGGTTAATTTAAAAGACCCCAGTGTACTCTGCTCACTAGGGGACAGTTTTGCACCCCACTTCTTATAACCAGGGCTTTCAGTTTACCCACAGATGATTCAATAGCCCCTAACTTTGTATACAAGCCCTCCATGGAGCCTGATAAGATTTGACCAATATCATCGCAGAGAGCTTTAAGCGCGGACTCCTGAATAGATTTTAAATATAATTCAAGAGCATTCAAGTCCGCTAAAGTGGTGCTAGGGGCGACAGTCGCTATGTCAATACCTGAGCCTGGGTCTATGTTACACATCAAAGAAGAAGCAGCCAGAGCACCTTGATTTCAAGGACTTCTCCCTTTCTTATGACCCCCAGAGGTCTGACCACCCTTTTGGATTCCATCACTCAATTGATCCTATTCTCAAGTCTGTACTGGAAACTGTCCTGTCCCCATGAAGTCGGTCGTCGCCAGGTTACAGCACACCTCAGTCGGTGGTAAATTATTTCCCTCTTCCTCAGTCCTCGCACCATTGTGAGAGTCAAATGGGCTGGGGTTTTAGGGCAGTTGTTTACGGCACAACACAATCTCTGTTCAGTATGTTGAATTCTCGGTCAAAGCCTCCACTGCTGAGGTAATCTAAGAAATGGTGGATGAGCACTTAATTGGGTTTCTTGAAAGATCCAAATCTGTGTCCTGGGAGCTTGTTGACTTTCTCTTGCTCATCACAGCACCCTCAAAGCAAAATTAAGGGGGGTGGCCCTGCCTCTTTCTGGTGCTGTTGGGCACAAGATGGGCCCGGCCTTTGTCCAGGCTTTGCCTGGGTGCTTCTCATGCAGCGGGACTGCCACATGCTTAAGTAGCGCTGATGAGCCACAGGTGATAATCTAGGAGGGGATTCTGGGACATGTAGTCCGCAACAGCACCCCTTTAACTGTAGCAAGTGATCGAGATGGCCAAAAGAGCGTCCCCCAGCGATGGCACACAGGAGGAAAATGTAGTGGTCGCCCCAGCAACCGGATGTGGCAAGATGAGAGAAAGTAAGCACCAGCACAGCCTTAAGGTTTAACTTGTTACACAATCTCCTGGCATCATCTAGTGAATTGGTAAAACCTGGTCTTAGGTTGGCCTGCAGTTGTGACAATAGGTCTCCTCAGGACACTTTACATTTTGTAATGTTATGCAGTTATTTTAGCAGGCCTAGAAAGCAATTTTTAACCCCTCTGTTGAAATCACTGAACTTCATTCAAGTACGCCCTGCTATTGTGTATCTGCAGATGCTCCCCAATGAGCATGTTTTATTTGCTGTTTCCTATTTTTTTATGAGGAGCATTGATTACCAGGCGATCAAGACCTGCCTGATTATTGTATCGCTGCACACAGGGTGCTTCTTATCTGTTTTTACTGTTATCTGGCTTTTAAAATATATGTATTTTATGTTCATGTGTTCTATAAGTATGATTTTATGCAATGTTCTCTGTGCTCTTTTATGGTGGTTGTTGTCAACCCATTAAAGATTTTATGATGATGATAAAAACAAATTAGTGACAGTGCCACTGCAATATCTTGATTAACCACAATATTAATCTAATTTAAAATTTCAGTCAGTTTGCTAATAAGCATTTGCAATGCAATCGGTCTCGCCTTAGGTACCTTATATGTATTTAGCTACGCAGCACATTAGCCTGGGCGCTCAAACATCTATTGTTCTTTAACATGGAGGGAAAGTAAGCACCAAACTGCGTGACACGCCAGGTATGGAAACACATGGAGAGAAATATTGCCTTTCAGCTGGAAATGGTATAGTCCTAAGCTCTGTTTTTAATATAAAATCGGGGCTTTCGGTGGTCATATCACTGAAAATACAAGATTTGAAAAAAATATTATTGTCTACGGGTGCTTGTGGAAGACAATTTCTATGGACTGGAATCTAGAGAATGCTAAAATGATTCTGGTATTTTACTGACCTCTGCTGGTCGTTTTCTATCAAGAAAGTTAAATAGAAGCAGTTGCCAGAAAAAAAGAAGTCTGTCTCTTAGCAGAGAGCAATTCTGGTATTTTACTGACCTCTGCTCGTCGTTTTCTATCAAGACCGTTAAATAGAGGCTGGTGAACAGAAAAAAAGTCCCTAAGTGGAGGCAGACAAGTCCTAAGGCTGATCTCCAGATTTCAGGTCTTGATCCCAGAGCAGTAGCAAGACCAGTATCCTGAGGAGCGAAGACAGTGTCCCAACTCTCCCACAAGGTACATTAACCAGTCTGTACAGTAAATACCCCAGACTAGAAACTGATACCCCCAAGGAGAGAGGAGACCACCACAGGACTACGATATCTTGAAAATAGCAGACGTGTTATTATCTCAAGAAAAGGGAGTAGGAGGAGGCTCGATTTTCTGGACTGTAGCAGACAAAATAATAAACAGGAGAAAAAGAGACAAGGGCAGTGTTAATTATAGGTGCGGTAAATGTGGTTGCAGGGTATAACCTCAGTGATAGCCAAGGTTGTGTACTCTCTCATACTTACACAAGTGCAAAATGTGAGACTCCTTTTATGCAAGGTCTCCTCTTGAAAGTAACTTCGTAAGAAATAATAAAAAGGCTCCTGTAGTATCAGGCTAGGAGAAGTACTCAGGCACCAAAGGCATCCGTCTGCCTATCACAAAAATAATGCAGCCAAATAAATGAATCCAAGTTTAGAGGAATGTTATTTTGTGTGTTTCTCTCAACAGTTATCAATAAAGGTTTTGTCCGTTGAACACCAGATGTTCTCCAAAACTAACACAGGGCAGGCGCTAGTCTCTACTATTATCATGGGCTTTTGTAGTCCTCTCACAGAAGCGGGTGCTGTGCCAGTATACAAAAGATATCTCTAGCATTCAAGAAGGTCGAGCATTTTCCAAAGCCTACGAGCCTTGGTGAATTTAATTAACGTCAGTCCCAAGCAGAGTGTTTGAAACGACAAATCAAATCTGTGAGTCAGGTAATTTACTGGTGACCTCGCGTCATGGAGGAAACGTTGGTAATACAAAAAAAAGGAAAAATAAGTTGCTTACGTTCTGTTGTTGATATCCACGAAAAGAATCAGGAGCGAGCTCGAGCTACACCCGCGGGCGAGGTCCGTGAAGTTCTGGGAGTGAGCACGTACAAAGCAGCTGAGTCTCGGAGCAGGCGGGGTCCGGGAGCTCCGGAGAGTCATGAGTGAACGCACTCCACGTGACAAGGGTTCTAGGCAGGCATGGTCCAGGAAGCTCCGGGGATGTGGAGTGAGAGCGCCCCGTGCGGCAGGGAATTCAGAGGAGACGAAGTCCTGGAAGCTCCGGGAAGTTCCGGGGAAGGACGGGGAGCCCTTCGGTATCTTCCTTTAAAGAAGCAAAATGAAGCAGCAAAAACAGGAAGGTATTCAGGCAAAACAAGTTCCCAAACTGCAACAGAGAGCGCAAGGTAATCCAAGGAGTCCAATACACCGCGTGGTCCACCGCAGCTCAGTAAGCCAAGCACCGGCCATAGAGAGTGCGCCCAGTTTAAACCTTCGTCGCATGGCAGCATGGGAAAGCACACAACCCCTCCCCCAGAAACAGATCTTTATGGTAAATGTAGTGTACCCATACGGGAAAGTGACAGGAAGCTGGACGGGTAACACCAGAGCCCACAAAGTACATACACATATAAGTATATAAAGAGGTCTTGAATGCTCGACCTAAAATGGTTAACAGTCAGAGCTACTGGGATGAATTCCATCATAAATAGAAAATGAAAAGCATTTTGAATTGAGCTCTTATTACTTTGCTTTCATATTACTGGTTTTAAAAATTATTTTTGAGGATTATCTTTTCTGGGCAATTTAACAAAACATTGCCTTAATCTTTCCAGAAGTGACATGCAGATTGACAAAAAAAACCTTTGCCATCCCAAAATCCCAAATTAGCTTTGCAAATGCTCTGGATCTGCCCCACCTTCAATAACAACAAGCAGACTATTCAAGATTTTCATTTTGCAGTACGTAAATGTGACTATAGTTGTGTTACTCATTCTACAAAATACTGTTCACAAACCCATGGGTGGAGCCCTCCGCCTCTCCTATCTTTCTGTGTTGAGATCTCTACCAAGGTCACAGAGATTTCCACACATGCAGGTATACTATATAGTAGTACATGTCATAGGGACCAGGGAAGGGATGGTAAAATGGGAAATAGCTACTATTAAATGGGAGGGGGGTTAGAGGAAATTAAGGAGGGGTTTATGTAGGCACATGACAAGGGACCAGACAAACACACGTCCATAAAAGAGTAACACCATGGTATTCACAAACTACACTTCTAGAGTTACTACAGCCTTATAGGTGACAGAACAGACTGAAATGCACTCCAGCCCAAGTTTTGAGTAAGTGAAGTACCACACATGGGTGAACCATTGGTACTGCAACACAGCAACACATTCCCTTAAAAACAACGGAAGCAGGAAAATAAAATAATACCCCATAGGAAGTAATGTGAAATTAGCTGAAATTATTTCAGCATTTTAAATTATATGATATATATTTTAGTGATACAATTACATATAATTATGAATTATTTCATTGTTTTAAATTTAGTAACCATAACAAATAAATTAAACCGTTATTAAAAAAATAAATAATTTAAATTAATTCAACGATTTTTTAAACAAAATGTAGTAAATATGAAATAAAAATAATATTAGTGGGTGTAGGGATTGTTTTTTATAAATTGCATTACAATTATTTATAAAATACATTAATATACTTTAAGTAATTAATTAGTCAATACACAATTCTAAAAGTTATTTCCTGTAACATTGTATTAGTTCTAGGTTAATATTTACAGTAAATTAATTTACATTTATTATACATTAAAACATTTTTGATATTGTTTTCCTAAAAAAAAATACACTGTACCAATTTTCCCCATACTTTCCCATAGGTTGATCCAGTAGTATCTTTATTCTCATAAATACTGTTGTACGAGACTCCACCCTCTCTGATTTGTTAGGGTGAAGACATGTAAGTCTACAACTAGTTGTAAATCTATACTCGGAAAAGGTACATTACAAAAAAGTGTCGATTTATACGTTTGCAATAGTAAATATACACAAGAATCCTGGCCAATTTGTCTTCTATCTGGGGAAGAAATATAAATCGAATAATTAATAATATCTACCTGTGTTTTTAAATGATATAGTTGTGTCAGTAAAGTATTCCTAGCAATATTCTCCAAATAATTTCTACATCAATATTCAAAAGATTTACTTCTAATGTATGCTTTTTAGGTCTCTCCTGGCGTTGCAGCGCAAAGCGCTGCTCTCTGGGCGAGAGATTTTGTAGGAGAGTAGATTTGAGATGGGGACTTGAAGCCCCGCCCCTTATTTTCATTGGCTGGTGTCACCGTTTATGCTAAACGGTGGCCTGCCATTGGAAATGAGGGTTTTTTGTTGGCGCCCTTTCGCCTCCGATCCGGCCTGGGTCGCCTGCTTTGCTGCTGTCGCAAAGCACTTTCTTATCTTTATGGGGCCATATGTTTCTAATTAGCGTGGAGGAGCGCACTGCCCCCGACCTCTCAAAGGAAAAAAATCTTGGTTTCGTCAATGCGCGCCTCCACGCTAATTAGAAACACATGGCCCCATAAAGCTAAGAGATCAATGCTTGTTTTAGAGAGAGGATTCCGTCCTCTGAGGCCCAAGGAGGCAAAGAGGCGTCACCTTGTGTCCCAGCACTGCAGCTGCGTGTATTTGCAAACACAATGGATTGGTGTGAAATCTTTAATCCCCTTTCCCACTGGCGGCATCCTCTTTATTCGTGAGTCCGTGAACCTCTCCTCTGAGAAGATAGCCACGCCATTAACCCTTCTATCGCCTATTCAACTTCAAATGCGTTTGTGTGCTTGGAAGCAGGATGAAGAACGTCAGCAGAAAACGAACACACATTCATTTAATAGCAAGTCGTACTGCACCAAAAATACACCTAGCCAACTCATCAAGTTGTTACTCTTTGAACGCAGTTTAAGTATGTCCTTGCAAGTTCCACGCCTCTGTTTTAAAATAGTGCTTCTTTCAGCTGTTTCTGCACTCTATTACACAATGATATGTAGAAAGTATTCATGTTATTCACAAAAAAAGTAAAACGGGCCGAAACAAGCAAAAAAGGGCTTTTTTCAAGTGACTGCGTGGCTATGTTAACTTGCTTTTGTCAAATAGACAAGCTCTATTTTATCAAAGGAATATTATAAATCACAACAGCATCATTTCTTCCCGAGACGTCATTGTAAACCACATGTGCTAATTATACCCCACCCCCACACTTTTTAACCTGATCTTCAGAGCAGATCTTTAGAGCTAGCAATGTGTGGTGCTTCCTGTCGCAGCCACAGAACGTTGCATATAATCCATAGTAAAATGCTGTTTATCGCGGCGGCGGATGAAAGGCCAGCAAGTCCCCCCTCGATTCAAACTGGTAACCCACATGGGACCCACAGCAGCATTATACATTTCGCACCAGTTTATTGTTTTGAAAAGTTTGGAGTATCCAACAGGCCGCTGAAGCATGGGGCTGCAAGCACGCCTCAGGATGGAGGTTTCTTGAAGAGACCTCAGGAATTGTGTAAATGAGTTCTAAAGTTCTGTTTGGAATTGTATGATCCGGGCTTATGTGTTTGTATAGCGCTGTTAGCGATAGTACAAGATCCCAGTTTATGCTCTGTTCCTGCTCAGTACCTCTGAGACCCTGGGTAGCAAGAGCAACGTCATAAGCAAGTGCCATGGGGCAAGCCAGGCGTAGCAGCTACCCCTTGTCATTCATTTTCTTGGCACTACTGTCTTTTTGTGGCTGTGTTTCTTTCCTGCTTTGATGTAATCCAAGGAATTTACATTGCTGAAACACATCAGTAGCACTGATCCTCTTGGACCTTACTGCGGCTTTCGACACTGTGTCTCACAGCAAACTACTACAAATTCTGCACGAAAAAGGACTTTGTTCAAAAGCTCTAGCATGGTTCGCGTCTTTCCTTAAAAACCAAACCCAGATAAATCAAATGGGTCCTTACTCCCCAAAATCACAAAAGCGTACGAAAATGTGGCACGCCGTCATGATTAATGCAATGAGTTTCACTGACGGAATTAAAATGTGCCAAACATGATACAAGTGTCACAATAAAAAGAAGCATTTGCAATGCAATAGGTCTCGCATTTACGCGAGTTTGAGCTATTGACATTGCAAATAACAATGCCTTTTATTTTTGTTTTTGTTTTAAAAACATAAATAAAAGGCATTGTCATTTACAATGCCAATAGCTTAAACTCACGTAACTGCGAGACCTATTTCATTGCAAATGCTTGTTATTTAATGATACCTCGTCACTGCCTGCCATCCAAGTTTCAAGTTAGGGTCCTACGTCATGTTTTGCAAATAATTATTGAATAAACTTTTTGGAAAGCCTTGCCTGTGAATGGTCTAAAGACATCTGGTCTTAGAAATAATCTGTGGCAATATAATCCCCTGTTCTCCCAGTTAACCTTACACAAATGTTTACATTTAAAGTTTGGACCGAGAAAATACAGTCCCACTGCCTTGTATATTAAAAGCACTTGTCTTCTATAATTTGTAACTCTATAGTTCTTTATTCCAAGGCAAGGGCTACATCTCCATATAACAAAAGTGGTGAATTCTTTGGTGCATAGACTTTAAACAATGGTCTCAAAGACATGACTCCACGCAATATTGAATCGGGTAATTCCCACCATCGCAGCAAGAGCATTGGCCGATACATTTTGCAGGTGTGGTTTCTAATTCAAGCTACTAGGACTGTACCATTGTTTAATATCAATTAGCCATCAAGTATAGTTAACATTCCATCTGCCGAATCTCATTATTTGTTTTCTGTCACTATTAATAAAGTTAATTCAGTTCAGAATATAAACTCGGGGCATCTAGTTGACATTGTAGACCAATCAGAGTATGATCTAAGTTGACTAAATCATCAGCGTGCAATGTCACGGGTTTCTGATTCTCCTCAGGATCAGGGCGATGCTCAAAGGGGTCCACCTCCCGACATCCCCAAACTCTGATGCAAGATATCCAGAGTATTGAGGCGATCAGGCGAGGGAAGGATAGGGTAGGGGCAGCGTGGGAAGGGACACCTGAAAAACAAAGCACGTATGTTAAGAACCTCTCACATGCTCTCTACTCTCATAGGGTCTCACTAGTTCTTCCTCATACCTGCCAAGGCGTCTCCCTGACGATAGTCCCTCTAGCGGATACCAGTCGTCTCTCAGCGACTGCTGGGCCTAATCTGTACCAAAACCAAAAGCACAACAAGGTTAACCCGGGATACCCTAACGATTCACTCCCCACTATAATACCACACTCCCTCGTTCACATACGTACCAAACTCCTACCCCCCACTCTCTTTTTATCCAGAGTCTGAGAAAAGCAGGAGAGGTGCAAAGAAAGAAGACGAGAGAACCCTTTTAGTCAGGGCTCCTCCAATTGCCAGTTGAGGAATCACTTGCGGTTCCTTACGTAAGTTCCCAATGTCTGCCTCACTCGTAGAATGTCTCGTACCCTTTTCCGTTTGGGGCCCGGCTCCACCTCCTTGGCTGCCAGAGGGCCGATGAACTCAAACTCCCAAAAGAAAATAACTGGCCGGCTCCACCCACATGGCTGCCAGATGGCCGTTAACAAGACTCCAGTTTTAACAAAAACTGATAACAAAACAAACGTAGGCAATGACACCTGCCACCATCGGGGCCACTGTGCAATCCCTCACGGCTTGCTTGCCACTGTTTGCTGGTGTCATGCGCAATGCTGCGCCTGCAGCGGGGTCGCGGTGATTCTTGCCACTCACCGGCTTCTTTACCTCGCTA
Organism: Triturus cristatus; assembly: GCF_964204655.1. Lineage (NCBI taxonomy): Eukaryota > Metazoa > Chordata > Amphibia > Caudata > Salamandridae > Triturus > Triturus cristatus. The sequence goes on from NC_140592.1 coordinate 779,447,652, forward strand.
GCGCTGTCCTGTAGTCCGCTCCGCAGACGCGACCTGCTCTGCGGCGCTGCCTTTGAAAACTCCTGCCGATCACCCTCGGCAGAAACGGGAACGGGTATCCTCTTCTCGAGGCTCTCCTCCCCAATACCAGAAGCGCGGAATGATGAACAGCCACACGAAAACCTTCGGCTGCTCTCAGGTTCCAGAATCACGAACAACGTTCTGACGCGTTGTTCGTGATTATAACGTCTTTCGCCCCTCCCCTCGTCTGGGGTTGCTGGGATATGTAGTTCCGCTAGATATCCGCGCAACTACGTAGGCGCCCTGGCCCTCAAACCCTGACATGCAAAGAGACATGAGTTCACCCTCGTTGTAGAGAGTACAATGTTTTTATTTTTTGAAATTTGTGATTTCGTGGGTTAGATGGAAGTGCAAATCACATTTACTTCTGCCCTGAGAGAAGCATGAACCACATGTGTTTTACTATTGTATACAGCACTGTGCAGTGTGCAACGCTTTTTAATATGGGCTTATTTCACTATGGAGAAATATTTATGGAAAATGATGTTATGAAGAAACTGCTAAGAAGTCAAGTAAGAAGTAAGTAAGTAAGAAGAAACTTGAGTTTATTCAGTTTGATAAAAATAACATTAAAACAGGTTTATTGCCACTATCAATAAAAAGTCTGCCAGAATGGGTTAAGGGTGTACAAAAGGGTGAAAGTTAGGTTTTTAGGATTAAAGTTAGTGTGGGGCCCCAATTACAAGTCGGACGGAGCAGTATCCCCCTGGTGGGAAACCTCCTAACATGATGACATCTGTCCCTGTATTCCTACATCTGCAGAAACACTGGGTCTCATTTTATCATCCTGAAATATAAGTTGGTAAAATTACAGGAGGAGTGGACAGGGACTGCATGCACATGTCCCTTTTGGCCCCTGCCCGTCTTGATCCTATGGAAGGTGGAGCATAGATGACTCTGCCCTGCTTAGCTCCATCCTTCCTGGCCACTCTCCGCACCAACCACCTTTCCCATTTACTACCTGCTCATAGCATTTACCATCTGCTGTTGGAAAACTCATTCCTATCACACTTACTACCTTGAAACAGCGTCTGCTGTGAGGTTACACAAACTTAATTGAATATTGGGCACGAGAAGACCCTTTTGCCCACAAACTGTGCTCCATACTCACAACTAGACATTTCCCTAAGCGCATTTATAGAAAAAGAAATAAAATCATCCACAGGTAAGATAATGTTAGCTGATGACATTAATTTTATTCTAAATCCAGCTTTAGACAGATCCAGTGGTGGCAAATAATTGAGTAATTACTGATAATACACACAAACATAAATCCAGACCCCTTGACTTGTAGAATATTTGGAAAGCCCCAGGCGTTCACCTAATAAACTTCTCTCTTTTTCTCCTATGCACATTGCACCTACCTGCAGAAATTGCATATCTATTGTATTTTTTTGGTGTGAAGGATTTTTATAGTGCTTTATGCCCCTGAAGATAATGCAGAACTTCCCAATTTGCATTGAGCTCCTTTTTTTCTTTCGGGGTGACAAGTTGATGGATGTAGTTTGGCCTATGCAGGATGTGGTGGGTGAAGTGATTAATGTTCAAAGATATCTTTCAGACACGGCGTGGAGAATGTCGTTCTATATAACCATTAGGTGTTGAGGAAAGTGTGATAGTAAATTCAGTCAAATATACTTCCCATTTTTAGGTCTCGCCGAAAAAGACCTTTAGCCATCGGCACAGCTTTGCGGGCAAAAACGTGCACGCGTTGCATTGCTTCCAATGGCAACACGTGCATGTCTGGCGATTCCCTTGCGGGAGCGAGCTTTCAAACCATATGTTTGTAATTAGCTCGCTCGCTCCCGCAAGGGAAATAGGCCCAGGCTCCCTCCTCTGTCCCCTCCCCCTGCTGCGGCTTGAACGATCGAGTTTGCAGAGAGGAATCGCTGTCTAAACAGACCTCGTTCGCTCATTTCAAAAACCCGAATTGCATTATTTCCAAGAACAGCGCGTTGCCAATTGATATGCTTTTACTTCCAAACAGATCTCAGTAAAATCATATTAGCAACAAGTAACTATTTTTCGCAGGCGGACAATTGTAATGTTCAACGACCCCTGCGCTGTCAGTGAAAAAACACAGAAAGGAGATTTGCAGATAACGATATAAGCAAAGGTTTGCTTACGTTGAGAGGGGGGAGTCTTCCGGGTGTACTGGACTCTTGCACCAGCAGCAGAGTAAGTTGACAAGGGAAGGCATCCAGCCCCGGAATCTCCTGCGGTTTAGATACAACAATACCGTGACGGTGCAAAAAGCAGGATACTTCCAGTTCCAGGTGAAGAGCAACTGTAGCATGTTCCGGGGCCTCTGAGCTATGGCGGAGATTATAGTGAGATTAACGCCGCAGGTTACTGCCCCAATATCGGAGCCGCCTGTCATCTGAAAGCCGCTGCGTCCGACTTCTCCCAGTAACGGGGCTTTCAGTTTCATTTTGACTTGGACTTGCTGGGGCGGTCGGAGGACTGGACTTGCTGGGGTGGTCGGAGGCCAGGGCTTTCAGTTTCATTTTGAATTGGACTTGCTGGGCGCTCGGAGGACAGGTCGGGGCAGAGTGCATGGCAGAGATAGCGACTCGGAAGAGGATTGTGTGCCCTAGACATTATTAGAGAGATGGACAGGCCGGTAAATTCTTAGAGCAGTGTTTCCCAAACGGGGGGCGCGAGACTATTTTTGGTAGGTCGCGCAGGTCCAAACAATAAAGATGCCTTTACATTCAGGAAGCGGGAAGGATTGTGAGATGAGTTCCGCTCCGGCTTCTGTTTTGTTCACCTTAAAATGCTGCATGTTAAACAGCCAGATTGGTTGAGCTCCCATCTTCAAGCTGTCTGAGTGAGTAATTGACAGCCAGGCACTGAATACAGCCCGGAGCTCGCGTTCATGCGCTGCCAGGGGCAGTATTCCCTTTACTCCATCTTCAGGCAGTTTTTCGACCTTCCCTGAACGCCTGCCAGGTCACCTGTACCCGTGCCAGGTCATCTGTGCACCTGCCAAGTCACCTATGCGCGTGCTAGTTGACGACATACGGAAGTAAAGTGAAAAGATGTGGCTTAATGGCTAGAACGCCCGACCTTGATCTTGGGGGAGCTGGGTCGAGTCTCGGCGAGGGACTCAACAGACTGTGATTCTGGGCAAATGACTTAACTTAATCACTTATGCCTAAAAATGAATGTGCCCATATGGAATGCAAATAGTGCTTGTGTAAAGCACTCCGATACTTTCGGGTAGAGTTTGCGCTATATAAATTTGCGAAAAACATATACATCTATAATTGTAATTTTCAAAGGTAACTGATACAATGTATGAGGTCTCCAAAGTTGACCGGCAGTAAGATATACATGGTATACAATTGCGGGCAAAATGCTATAAGGTCCTAGACCTCTTTCTGTTTCAAAGCAGAGTGTTGTGTAGTGCACCAGGCTCTGTGCGTGGGATGTACTATTCCAAAGAGGCATGAGCAGAGTCCCACTATGGCTTCGAGCAGGTCATTTTTGGCAGATACCGGACACGGAGAGCAGGAGCTGGATACCAACTCAGCACTGATGGAGTTATCACCAGTGTCATGTGGAGGTATGTTTGTTGTGTTCAAGACTACCCTAGTTTTTGTAGGGGTATTTGCAGTTACTCTGTGTATGTTTGGCGTTCTCCCACTTGAGTTCCACTGTATTCTCACTGCATACATGATGTGGCTGTGTGGATGTATTTTTTACCAATCACTTTACATTTCCTCTACAAAGGACGGTTGGAGAGTATTCATCCCTTCTTTTGGGATAGCGTCATGGGCTTGATTTGCCCATTTTCTTAGTTTAGCCTGGGTTCCTCTTACGTGAGGGAGTTCCCAGTGTCCTAGTGGGTGGTCTTCACCAATTTCTTGGTCATACGTTACACACCCTCACATTAGGGTGGTCTTAATGTTTTATTGGGTAGCATAGCCAATAGGTCTCGCCTTTGGGACCTTTTAATTATTTAATTATGCAGCACAATATCCTTGGTGCATGGCTAAACACTTATAATGTCCCAAAGGCGAGACCTATTGGCTATGCCAATGCTTGTTTTGTTTAGTTATTTGTACCATGCTGTAATGTGGTTTGAAGAGCCAGGTTTAGAGGGATCTGTGAAATGATAGATTATTGTTCTTAATATTCTTGCAGGAAGTGGGTGCCAGAGCTTAGGTGTCTGAACAAACCATTAGGTGTTGAGGAAAGTGTGAGAGGAAATGCGGTCACATATTCCTCTCATTTTTTTGTTTAGGTATTTGTACCCTGTAGTTATGTGGATTGAAGAGACAGGTTTTGAGTGATCTTTGAAATGATAGATAATTGCTCTTAATATTCTTGCAGGAAGTGGATTCCAGAGCTTATGTGTCTGAACAAAGAAGGAACTTCCACCAGTTCCTGATATCTGAAAGGAGGAATGGTCAAAAGGGGAGCTAACCTAGTTTATAGTGGTCATATCTAGTGACGGGTGTGGAGTTTGTTGATTTCACTAAAGAGTGGTCCCATACAATACTTTGTGATGCACCTTAATTTAAGGGTGACCAACAGCCTTTCCAAAAATCTGAGAGCTGGGGTGATGCGAGTCTGAACTGGTAGATTGAGGAATTCTCTGGTGGCTGCATTCTAAATTATGTGTAGCTTGTGAAGTAAGAAGGTAGGGACTCTAAGGTGTAACCCGTTGGCATATTTTAGGTGATAGAGCACTAAGGCAATTAATGGTCACTTGATATTTTTGTGGGATGCTTGGATATGAGAAAAATTCGGTGCAAGCACCTCATCACATAGAAGGTCGCTTTATTTGTGATCTTGGTATTTTTGTGGGATGCTTAGGGATGAGAAAATTCAGTGCACACACCTCATCACATTGAAGCTTGTTTTATTTGCGAACTAAGGGAAAGGTTGGAGTCCATAATTATCCCAGAAGTCCTTGCACCCTCTGATTGTAATGGTAGTGGACCTAGTTATTATGCCCAGATGATCTAAGGATGATATTCAATCTATTAATATCTCATTTTCAACATGTTTACCTGAGTGTGGTTCACTAGCATCCAGTGATAAACACTTGTAGCCATTGTCTGGTGATACAGAAATTAAGATATGATGGATTTTCAAACTTTGACATTTGTTTGTCATCAGTGAATTTGTACCTGTTGAGAGTAAGGAGGTCAGATAGAGGACTATGGTAAGCACTGATGAGGAGAAGGGCACCATCTGTGAAAATGAATGGTGCCAAGTAGTAGAGAGAGAGTAAACTGTTGATGGATTTGTCAGTGAGGAAAGAGGCAATCCATTTCACAACAGTTCTATAAATTCCTAATTGAGAATCGAAAAGATCAGCGCAAACAGTACACTATTACATTATCGTCTTCCCTTCATCCCTTGACACCCAAAAAAATCTCTTTTGCGAAAAATAGGGGAAGGTCTAGTGTCCGCATAATAATAGAACCGTAGCACATCAAAGACCTGACATATATTAAACTTACATAAGAAATTATATCATTGAAAAACAATATAATTTTAAAGGCTCTATCTAGGCGCATGGAAAGGACAGCTGAATTAACAAAGTACAAGAGCAGAAATGTTGTTTCTAAAATTCAAACAGAATTTCTTTGAAAGTAGCAGCCATGCAGTTCAGCTGCTACCCTTTATGTTATGGGTTAAAATAACACTCAGTATAGTGCTCTCTCTCTATCTTGAATCCACTGTGTTAACGTACTACTACATTGGTTGTAAACACTCCATAGAAAACAATACTACTGAGAATGCATATGAGTTACGGTAAGGGATCGGGCTAGGTTTAGCATCAAGATTAGTGAAGGACTAGGTTTAAGGTTAAAGTGGTAGGGTTTGATTTAGGGATAGGTTTATGGTTTGGGCAGGAGTGCAGGGCAGGGGGTAGACATTGGGTTAGGGTAAGAGATTACTGAAAATATATACCATCTTACTGAGAGACTGGCCAATCTCCTGCTACCCAATGGGTACCATAGCATATTTTGTGGCCTCTCTCTATGTAAGGATTGTCCATCTACTCGATCTGCCCCAGAGACCTATCTTACAGAACTGACATGAAATCACTTGAATACCATGTGACAATAAAATGCTTAAGATCTGTCATGATACACTACACTCATGTTTGTTCTAGAATCTTACTTAATCTCATTGTAAAGTTGTCCGAAGGCAGTATGCAGTTCTTTTCCAAACTGCTAAAATATATGAGACACTTGGTTAAGCACCCAACCAATAGAGAGGAGGTAGAGAAGCATTTGTCAACTTTAAGAAACAAATTGTTATCCTGGGACAAAAACTAGTGACTCATTTTAAATTGAAGTGCAAGAATGAAACAAAATTTGGAGACAAGGGGGATTTTTTTCTACAATTTCAAACTGGTATTATACTCATGCAGAAGGAACAAGATATACCCTAATGCATGCTGGAGAGATTGTAGGAAGAGAGGAATCTCATTGCATATGTGCTGGCCTTGTTCCAAGGTGAGATTTTTCTGGAAGGAGATGCCACGTGGTGTAAGGGGGCTTATAGAGTACTCCAGCTCTGAGGACATGACTGTGCTGATGCTAGGCCTGAGGGACCTTAAATTGGTCAAAATGAGTAGGGCATGACATAAGTTTGGTAGTCACAATAACACTTGCTGCAAAAATATTAATAGCAACACCAACAGCATACAAGGAAGATGATCCACCTGCACACCTGATGACAGTACTTAAATCTAGGAACATCCTAATGATGGAACTGATTTTTGTTGCTGTTCATTATTGATAGTTTGCTAAAAAATGCAATTTCTTAGGGGAAGTTATCAATATGGTCCATTAACAGTTATCATGCCAGCAGACTGCTTCACACTCCATATATTTGATCAATATGTGAACCACAGCAGGATTTGTTTCTTACAATACAAAGGAATTGTAATATAGTATTGGGTATGAAGCTCTCAAGTTAGGTATATCAAGTAGAGCACTAAGAAATAATTTGGGATGGGTTTGTTGAAGATGGGTGAGTTGGAAGGATTAATATTTGGACTCTTCTTTTTTGTTTTCTTGATTTCACATTAACAGGATTCTTCTGATCCTTCCCTTTAGTTTAGTATCTGATCATTGTTCCAGTGGGATCAATTTTCAAGATCCTCATAAATTTCCGTGAGGATTTTTGTTTAAGCTTCAAGGGGCAGATCGTAGTAGGTTTAGTTGGTTCTCATTGGACACACTCTGCAATTGTCTTTAAACTGATTATGGTCAAATGGTGATATTCTAGATATGTAACTTAATTTCATCAAATGTTTTGGTGATGTCATATCTTAATTTGGCAAGGTTGTCCACCTGGGTTTTCTCAAAGTCTGATTTTAGGTCTATGAGGCATAGTTTTAAGTCTTCCTTTGTGGGGACACCCCCTGTTGTTGTTACTCTCTCTTTATCAGAAGAATGCTCCACTTGGCTGTGCTTCTTCATGGGCTGAAAGAAGGCCTTACCTTTAGGTATTACCTTTTTTATTATTGGTCAGTGGTTGCTACATAGAGGGCAACTGCCTAGTGCAGCCTCAGTCACACCTGATCTTCTCTCAGTTGTGGCATGTACAGGCCCCTCCCTCTCACAGTTGACATATTTGTCTGCCTCCCCTGCAGTTCACTAACAATAGGCACCCAGTTTCTACTATTTATATTGATTGCTTCTACCATCTGGGGCACATAGCCTACTGTGGGTCCCTGCAAAATATTAGGTTGACAGTCATATAACTTCTCCCAGCATTTGGTTAGGTTATTCAAGTTGGGGTCAGAGGTTACTTTATGATAGATACGCTTATTTTGTACTGACCCAGCTGAGGGCAGCTCACAACTTCATAGTGTTCACACGAAGGGCCCCATCCAAATTAATGTTTTTTCCATACCCATGACATGGGGCACCAAAGAAGCATACGTTGCTGCGTTGCGCGTTTTATGGGTATTTTCGGATCATCAAGCGTCAGATCTCAGCCAGCCTGTGGGTGAGGACTTCCCTCCAATTTCATATACGCTCAGCATTCCATAACTATGTAAAGAAACTTAGCCTTTGGACTCATTCCTCTATATGGTCATTGAACACTTTGGTGACTTGCAGTATTCTTATAATGTATGGCAGGGGGTACATTATCACATATATAATGTGAAAATCACGTTGCTGTGCCCCTAATACTTGGCAGAAAAAACACGTCAGCCAATTATATTGTTAGCCCCTGACTGAGAGAAATCTTTTGAACAGGTTGAGGGACATATATTTGGGTAGCTCAGATAGGTTTGGTACACCCCCTACGTTTATCACCTACATTATAGAACTTCATCAGTCTTCCTAAGCTACCTTATCAGAAATGGTTCCCTGTCCACAACCTTTTCCGTTCAATGTGATATGCACCATGGGTGCTAAGTCGCCTGGGTTCTTTATGCTCTGTTTATGGAGTCAATTTTATTTCAGCATGCCTTAGCCATAAGCGCAATACAGTTTGAAAATGTATGTCCTGGTTATGGGGACAGTTTTTGGATCTCTTCGTCTAACCCTAGCATCACCACCAGCGAGACTGAAACCTGCTTTCCAATTCAGTCTCTATACTGTGCTGGCTAAAATTTAGATTCTTTTAGTGGGAGACATGTACATTCAGGATACCATGGCAATAGACCATTTTGGATATCTAGAGTTACAATTACAGACCATATATTCAGAAATGTTGCTCTAAAAATGATCCCTTTAAATGCGTAAAAAGCATTAAAACTTTCAGAAAGTGAGGTCACCACTTACTCTTTTCTGGGATGAGTCAACCTCAATGGCACTGTTAAGTTCTTAAGATTTAATACGTATAAAGGGCTCTCTTTTTCTATGTTCTTCCATCATTTGTTTGCAAACTTAGCAGATTTATATCATGCTTTATCTGGGGTTTTTGCATACTCTCATTTTCAACTTTACCATTTGGCTACTATGCGACACAGGATCATGCTTCTAATATAACTAGCATCTCTATTAACCACATTTGTTGATATCTTTTGCCATCCTAGTACCAAACAGGGTGACCACATTTTCACCCTCCAATTTGCTTGCCAGCTTTTTCGACATAGGGAATGTTATTTATTTGATGAGTTTTATATAGTGCTGGCTAGACCCGGAGGTATCGGAGCGCTTTACATGAGGTTCTGCAAAATTACAAAATTACATTAGTTACAAGTTACATCAGTTGCTAGAAAAACATTACAGGAGCATAGAAGACGAAATAAGGGAAGTGTAGAGGGGAAGGGGGGAAGGGTAAAGGGGTAGGAGGGAGAATATGACGGAGAGACGAAGGAAAGTCTGCCCAACGTCCGGCTTGGTAGGAGACGGTCGAGGGGAAGTCCAAAACCCTTCCTCCTCTATAGCTATCAGGTAGCTCCACCTGGCATCGGCCAAATAGCTAGGTCTCAACGGGAAAACATTTAAAGAACATAGAGGACAAAATAAATGGAGCATAGAGGGGTAATGGGGTAGGGTAAAGGGGTATGAGGGAGAATACGACAGAGAGACGAAGAAAAGTCTGCCCAACGTCCGGCTTGGTAGGTGACGGCCGAGGGGGAAGTCCAATAGCCTCTCACCTCTTTAGCAATCAGGTAGCTCCACCGGGCATCAGCCAGAAAGCTAGGTCTCCACAGTCAGGGGTAAGTTCACAGATTCAATGTCCTGTTAGGTAGGCAGAATGGGGGAAAGGTTTGAGGTCTGGTCGATGTCAAGTTTGTCCCATAGTAGTAACACCACGTGGAAGGGGCAACTGTGGCAGCCATCTTGGGGTCAGGTAAGGGGTTCTGACCTTGGTGTTACTTTTAGCCGGTCCCCATCTTTATCTTTCGTTCAATAAGGGGGGGAGTTTGTTGTGCAGAGGAGCAGCTTGAGGGCAGAGCCAGTGTCCGCTTGCCTCCCGAGGAGGAGAGAATTTTCGAGTTATAGCTGCCAAGGTGAGAGATGGCTGCCATTTTAGGATCAGGCGGGGCGCCTCCAGTGTCTCTCTTGGTTTATCATAGAGCTGATCGTGGTCTTCCCTAGAGGCCGGAGCTGCTATTACCATCTACTTTGCGGCCACTACGCTGTATGTGCTAAAGGAGGCCTCTCTTGAGGTGTTTCTTTTTAGACCCCTGACGATGATCTTCTGCAGGCACCATTTTGGGGTTAGGCCCGTTAAATAAAGGCTCTCGAATAGAACTGAATCCTTTGCCCTAAAAGACTAAGGAGGAAAGTGTTGGGAGCCCCCAGCCTCGCGGGCTCACCTTCGGGTATCCCGGCGCTCCCGGCGATGTCCCCGCTCACCGTCTTTCGTCGTGCGGTGAGTGTCTGCAATGGCGGGTGGGATCCTCATGGGATCGGTGTTCTCTTCCCCGTGTTGTGTTAAATCCTTCAGTGATCTTTAAGCCACGTTTGCAGTTCAGTGACAAAAAGTGTTTCGCTGCCTACAGCTTAGGGAATACTTGACATAAATCTAAGCGAGTAACATGGTCGGAGATCATATTAGTCTGTATTAGTTGTTCTCTGGTGCTCCGAAGAGAGATAACTTTTTATCAATTCTTTCCCCACTGTGCAGAGGATGGTATGGAAGACTTGGCAGCCAAATGGGCTGTATGGTTGAAACCCCAGATAACATACAGCATGTTTCTCTGATAAGTTTCCATGATGTTTGAGTTTGATTTTTCATTCTAGATCTCTCTTTTTGATTTTTACTTTATGTCATAGAGAGTACATCAGTGACATTTCAGGGTTGACCACTCATCAAGCTGTCCACAGTGAGGCTCTCTTGTGGTAGTGCTTAATGTTCTTTTCAATCCTGGAGGCACACATGGTAGAACCATGCCACTCTAAGGATCATAATCCACTGACCCGAAAAGAATGTCACATCCAGATTCTAGTTTCTTACCATATGAGAAATTAATGGGACCGGCACACACAACGTCACACTGTTTGTGGTAAGTGTGGGTTAAGTTTGGCCTAGAGGTTCCCTAGGCACAGGAAAAATATGTTCTTTACCTATGCGGAAATATAGACACATTTGGATTAACAGAAATACCTGTTTTGCATGCACTAGATCTTTATCAATGTAACAAAATTGAATCTTGGATCCATTATTTATGTTTACATTTTTTATTGTTGCCGCAAGAAGACCTCAAAATATATTCCTGATTCGGCGTCAACATTCCCCCTTGTCAGGTGCATTGCAACATTTTCATATAACCAAATAAACTTGTGAAAGATAACGAACCCCCTCCACCTGCCCTAACTCTCACCTCTCTCTTCCCCCCCGATCTCCCCCTGGGTGCCTGCCCGTTTCGGATTCAAAGGAGATTTAAGTATCGTCCGCTGCTTTTCATTCACTGGGGGTGATTTCTAATTGAGGGGTTCCCGTCTGCCGCAACATTCTAAGGTATCGGGGGCATGTGATCTCATTGAATTCCTGTGATAGAAGGGCAACGAACTGTCCCCATATGTCCCTAAATGTATCGTCCCCTGGACTCAATGCTGAGGACAGGTGTTCCGTACCCAGTAGACCCCAGATCCTATGTAGCCAGTCTAACCTATGTAGTATTCTATCAGTGCCCCAACACGCTAGAATCGCTTGATGTGCTGCTCGGAGTGCTAATGTGAATTGTCTACCTTGTCAGGATCGGAGTGGATAGGTGAGTGGATTTGGGAGTCCTAACACAGTGTATGATGGAAATCTAGGTAACTGTGTGGATAAGTATGTATCAATGTCCGTGAGTGCCTCCTCCCAGAACCGTGACAGCTTTGTGCAATCCCACAGTATATGTGTGAGTGTGCTACTCTCTGTGAGGCATATCCAGCATTTACCTTCTCGTGCAGGATCTATTTGATGGAGGCGGGCTGGGATCAAGTACCATTATGTGGCTATTTTCACCGCCGTTCCTGCTATTGCTGTGTTAGGTCTTGTACGCCTAGCCCTGTGGTAGATTACCCCCCACTCCTTTGAAGTTAGTTCTCTGCCCAGCTCTCGCTTCCATCTCCGTTGAGATGCAGACTTGCCCCCCGACCCAGGGCCTAGTAGCATTTTGTAGAGGTCTGACACTAATCGTTTGTCCGAGGTTCTGCTAAGGAGCCACTTCTCATATGCAGTGAGGTGTCGTTGCGCTGCTTCTCTAATCCCGCGACTCAGGACCCAGTGCCTGACTTGGGAATATCGGAATCTCTCTTTTTCTGGTAGTATCCCCTCCATCCTCAGGGAGCTAAATGGAATGGGACCATTTGCTTCAAAAAGATGTCCTATGGATCTGCACCCCTCCTGTTGCTGTATTCCAGGTGTAAAATCTAAGTTCCCTACAATAGGGTTCAGTGGAGACGGCTGCGTCGTAAGTCCCTTCTTCACCCCACTAAGTCCCAAACCCTGAGAGTAGTAGCCGCCACAGCAGATGAATATAGACTAGGCACGCAGATCATTCTATTCAGAAAGGGGACCTTCCACACAGAGGTACCGGCCAGAGCCCTGTCCATAAACCGCCAAGTCTTCTCCGATTCCGGTCTGGACCATTCGACCAAGAATCGTAGCTGTGCCGCTTGAAAGTAAGTGGCTATAGATGGAATCCCTCCATGGGGTCCCTAATACTAAGCATTCGGACAAAGGAGTGGAACGCCCTCTGGAGCTCCTGCAACACCCCAGGCAAGGGCCAGAGAGCAAAGTTAAAAATACATGCAGTATCTTGGGGAGGGCAGTCATTTTCAGGGCTGCAACCCGCCCCAGCCTCGAGAGCGCATAAGGGTTCCATCTGGCCAAGTCCGCCTTAATGCAACTAATGGCATAATTAATTTTTGTGGTTTCTGGAATGGTTGGAGCTAAATGGGTCCCTAAGAATGTGATGTCTGGCCGCCATGCAATGGAGAATGTATGAGAAAGATAAGCCTGAGTCTCTGGGGTGACCGATAAGCTCAGTGCCTGAGATTTGGAGATATTAATGCGAAAGGCGGACACCTCGCCAAACTGCTCGATTTCCGCCAAAAGGGGGGCAACGTCGTCCTCGGATCGTCCAACGAGGCAATGGCATCATCTGCATACAGGGTAATGCTATGTTCTGTAGTAGGGGGTCTCTGTGTATAGTCATAATCTAGTGAATAGTCCCGCCCATGTGCGCGGACCCCGGAGCAATAAAAATAATCTCTTAAATTGTCAAGCCATGCAGACCTGCATCTACACTTAAGAGAGAATTTCAAAGACAGATAATGCAGCCTATATCCACAGGCTACACTGTCCAGTACTTCAACTAGAAAGAATTCCACCAGCAGCCACCAACAGCACTGCCTGTCCAGCTTTTTCCATAAAGAAAAACCTGCCTCTTCCAGCAAAAGCCTCTGGAATGATAGAGAGGAAGGAATGGACAGACAAGCCCCATAGGCTGCCATTATGTGGCTCAGAACCGGATACTGTGCCTTTAAGAAAACTTTCCAGAACTTTTCCAGTATCCCAGAATGCACAGCAGGTCCCTTTTACAGTTTTTTCCGGCTCCTGCTAGCAGGACCCTGGAGCATTGAGCTCTCCCTTTTCAAGGGTTTATTGGATTTTTGTCAATTTTTCAAGTGTTTTAGTGTTGGGACTTCCTTCTGGTGCTGTCAACATGCCTAGCTTGTTCGACAAGTGCCCAGAGTGCGACAGGAAGAAGGCTAAGTCAGACCCTCACAAGGTGTGTATAGGCTGCCTTCCCCAGTCCCATGTGCCTGAAGAGTGTGATATCTGCCACTCGTTCTCAGCCAGGACCCTGAGGGAAAGAATGAAGATCAGACTCCAAGTCCTGGAGGACAGAAGGCTGAAGGTGGGTCAGGAGGGGCTGATTCTGCCCATGCTGAGGCCTCTGGGGGGCTCCCCAGGGGCACGAAGACCGGCAAACGCCCCCACTCTCCACCGGCGTCGATGCCGTCGACTAAGGCGTCGAGAGGGATGACCACGGTGTGTTCACCGTCCCCCCAGGGCTCTGGGGAGAAGCGACGTCGATGTTCGACGTCGAGGGATCCGCCGTCGACGACTTCGGCATCATCTGCGTCGACGCCGTCAACGTCGCCATCGAGGCATCGACGTCGAGATCAGGCCCGGCATCGGCACTCGCCGTCGAGGGGAGGCCGCCGTTCGCCGTCGGCAAAGAGGAGGGGTTCGCCGTCGAGGCGGCACATGCCGTCGAGGCGGCACTCGCCGTCGACGTCGAGGAGGCGATCGAGGTCAAGGAGGCGATCGACGTCAAGGAGGCGATCGACGTCAAGGAGGCGATCGACGTCCGGAGGCGATCGACGTCACGGAGGCGGTCGCTGTGACGGAGGCGGTCGACGTCGAGGAGGGATTCATCGACGTCGAGGAGGTGCAGGGAGTCCCCGGGCTCGGGGTACTCAGTGCTATATACGCCGCCTCCTCCTCCGCCACCGCCACTAACACCACCACCACCGCCAACTCCTCCTCCTCCTCCTGCTATTCCGCCTCGCAGGCCTTCGGGCCCACCACCGGTTCCGACACGATCGGTCTCGTTGCCCAGGTATCCGACGCCGCCGCAGGGAACGCCTAGGCCGCGGCACCAGGCTAATCCACCGTCGCCGGGCCCGGCGAGGCCGGCGGACAGACCGAAGCCGAGAAGATCGCGCTCCCGCTCCAGACGGAGAGGGAGATCGCGTGGGCGTTCATCGTCTACATCGAGATGGCGCCACAGGAGGCGCAGATCCAGATCGCGCACTCGATCATCTGCCAGGGACTTCTCACCAACGCTGTCGGACTCGCCCGGGACGAGGGTGTCGCCGGTTGACGATCTGGTCTCCTTCCAGGAGGTACTGCTGAGAGGTGCAGCCAAGTTGGGAATCACGGTGATGGTACCGACACCTACGACGTCCGTGATATTCGAGACGCTGCACAAGAAGCACCTGCCTCGCCCCCTGCTGCCTCTCGTGCCGGGACTGGTGGAGCCCGCGATGGAGTTGTTCCTCACTCCGGTAGTGACAAAATCCGCCCCCTCCCGGCTTATGAAGAAGTATCGGGCCCCGGACTCGGACCCGACCTTTTTGAGGACGGACCCTAAATCGGATTCAGTCATTGTGACGGCGGCGAGGAAGCAGCATGCTACCACCCCTTCATCGACAGTTCCGCCCGACAAGGAGAGCCGCTGGCTGGATTCGGCGGGCAGGAAGGTCTGTGGGATGGCTGCCACCACCATGAAGGTGGCGAGTGCCGGGGCTCTGTTAGGGCGTTACGACCGTGCCCTGTGGGAGTCCCTCCAGCAGTATGCGGAGCTGCTGCCTCGCGACAAGAGGGAAGACTTCTTGGAGACGTTGCGCGAGGGGATGCTGGTCTCAAACCAGGTGATCAGTGCGGCAGCGGATGTGTCCCTGCTGGCGGTGCATGGGTACTGTCATGGCGTCCACCAATGACGGCACGCGTGGCTTCGCCTTACCTCGCTCAAGCCGGAGGCTCAGCATAGAGTGGCCAATCTGCCTTTCTGGGGGGAAACCCTGTTCGGCCAGCATGCGGACGACGAGATGGCCCGCATGAAGACGGAGGCGGAGACCCTGACGGCTGTCGGGTTGGAGAAGCCAGAAAAGAAGAAACGCCTCTTCCAGAGACGGTTCGGGTCTGCGGGCAGAGGGCGTGGGCAGGCCTCAGGACAGCAGCAAAACCAGCAGCAACAGTTCCGTAAACCCTTCCAGAAACGCCAGAAACGCCAGAAGGGTAGAGGGGGCCAGCAGTCCGCTACTGCTACCAAGGGCCCGGCTGGGTCGCGGCCCTGAGCATTTACTTCCCCTGCAACCGTTACCCACTCCAGTGAGGGGAAGCATTCAATTTTTTCCGGCAGAGTGGAGAAAAATTACTCCGGAGAAGTGGGTGCTGAATATTGTTTGCAATGGATACAGTCTTCGATTCATCAGGCCGCCTCCAGCGATTCCGACGGTAAGCTCGCGGTATCAACTGCGAGAGCTCCAGGCGGAGGCAGACATCCTGTTACGGAAAAAGGCGGTGGAAGACGTACCTCTGTCTCAAAGGGGAAGATGTCTGTACTCTCGTTTCTTCCTGGTTCGCAAGAAGGACAAGAACGAGTTCAGGCCAATTCTGGATTTGCGTCAAGCAAACAAATGGATTCGCAGAGAGAAGTTTTGCATGCTGTCGTTGCATCAGATTTACCCTCAGCTGCAACAGGGAGACTGGGTCTGTGCCATAGACCTACAGGATGCGTACTTCCATGTGCACATTGCACGGAAACACAGGAAGTTCCTGCGATTCCAAGTCGGCGCCAATCATTATCAATACACAGTACTGCCATTCGGGCTAAAGTCTGCTCCAAGGACCTTCTCAAAGTGCATGGCAGTGGTAGCGGCGCACCTGCGAAGGAACAAGGTGTTTGTCTAGCCGTACCTGGACGACTGGTTGATCAAGGCCTCATCTTTTTCGGAAGCGCAGGCGCACTTCCGGAGGACGTGCGTCCTCTTGAACAAGCTGGGGTTACACGTCAACATGTCCAAATCTGTCCCGACTCCGGTCCAGTGCATACAGTACCTGGGGGCCTCCATCGATACACGGTCAGCAAGCGTGTCTCCTTCGGAGGAGAGACGGTTATCGCTCCTTCGGAAGGCTCAGGACCTCATGGCCGCTCCATCGGCGACGGTGAGGAAGGTGTCTTCGCTGCTGGGGTCGATGGCCTCCTGTATCTTCCTCACACCGCATGCACGGCTGCACATGAGACCACTGCAGGAGTGCTTGGAGGATCAATGGGAACAGAGAACAGGTTCTTGGGACGACAAGATCCGGCTGTCTCTACATGCTCTTCAGTCTCTGAAATGGTGGTATTCGGCGGAGAATCTCCTCAAGGGGGTTCCCTTCCACAAGGACATTCCCGAGACGACTATTGTGACGGATGCGTCTCTCCAAGGTTGGGGAGCGCACTCCGGAGACTTACAGATACAAGGAAAGTGGTCCCCGTTGGAGTCGACGTACCACATCAATTTCCTGGCACTCAGAGCAGTGTACCTGGCATTGAAGGCCTTCCATCCGTCCTTCCAGACCACCTCGTTGCTGATACAGACGGACAATACAACCACGATGTATTACCTCAACAAGCAAGGGGGGTCGAGATCGCGCACTCTGTCGCAGGAGGCGCAGGCCATCTGGCGCTGGCTTCTGGCCCACGGACTGATGATCACGGCCACACATCTGCCGGGGGTGCAGAATGTTCAGGCGGACGCGCTGAGCAGGCTGCTTCAGGAGAACCACGAATGGGTCATAAACTACGAGATACTAGGAGAAGTCTTCGCAAGGTGGGGGACTCCAGACGTAGATCTGTTCACCACCGCCGAAAACAGCAAATGCCGAGACTTCGCATCCAGGTACTACCAGAAGGGGACGCTGGGGAATGCGCTATGGATCGACTGGTCGAACAGCTTTCTGTACGCTTTTCCACCCATTCCCCTGATTCCGGCAGTGCTCATCAAACTGTCCAGGTCCGGGGCGCGGATGATCCTGATTGCTCCGGAATGGCCCAGGCAGTGGTGGTTCACGGACCTGCTTCACCGGTCTCTCCTTCCTCACATGCGGCTGCCGTGCAGGCTGGACCTTCTCACGAAGTTCGGGGGGCGGATGGTGCATCCCAACCTCTCGTCTTTGAGTTTGGCGGCATGGCTCCTGAGATAGTGCAATATGGCCATTTGAATCTGCCAGAAGATTGTATGGGCATACTGAAGGAGGCTAAACGTCTTTCCACTAGGACTTCCTATGCTTACAAGTGGAAGAGATTCTGTATCTGGTGCAAATCCAAGAACTTTGACTCGACAACCTGTAAGGAAGATGTCATCCTTCCATATCTTTTACATTTGGCACAGTCTGGCCTTAATTTCCACTCCATTAAGGTTCATCTCGCTGCTTTGACTGCTTACAGGAAATGCCCTTCACAGACTTCCTTCTTTCAGATCCCTGTGGTCAAGGATTTTTTGGAAGGCTTGAAGAAGGTGTTCCCTCCGGTCAGACTTCCCTCTCCTTCCTGGGAATTGAATGTGGTGCTGTCCAGATTGATGAAGGAGCCTTCTGAACCTATTCACAATGCTTCGTTGCAGCACCTGTCCTGGAAGGCGGCGTTCCTAGTGGCCATTACATCGGCCCGCAGGGTGAGTGAACTTCAGGCGTTGTGTTGCCGAGAACCTTATACTGTATTTCATGCTGCTAAGGTTGTTATGCGTACTCACCCTAAATTTCTTCCTAAGGTTATATCTGATTTTCATGTCAACCAGACCATAAATTTACCTACGTTTTTTCAGAATCCTTCTTCTCCAGCGGAACGGTCTCTACATTCCCTGGACGTTAGGAGGGTGTTGAAGTTTTATCTTGATAAGACCAAAGATATTCGTAGGTCAGACCAATTGTTTATCAATTATGGATCAGTCAGGACCGGTCTTGCTACCTCCAAACAGTCCATCTCTCGGTGGATTGTGTCCTGTATACAGTTGTGTTACCAAAAGGCTAATAAGACCTTAGGGGGTAAACCTAAGGCTCATTCCACCAGGGGCAAAGCTGCCACGACTGCTTTGCTGCGTAATGTTGCGATTGCAGAAATCTGCAAGGCGGCCACTTGAAAGTCGGTCCATACCTTTGCTGCGCATTACTGTCTGGACGCGGATGCCAGGGCAGATGCTCAGTTTGGGCAGGCTTCGCTGCGAAATTTGTTCGCACAGTAGTGGTCTTATTTTGTACTCTTCTCCACCGCTCTTTTTGTGTGGGGATGGGCTTGCCATTCTATTCACTAGATTATGACTATACACAGAGATCCCCTACTACAGAAGGAGTAGTTTCTTTTCTGTAACTCCAGTTCTGTAGTAGGGGTATCTCTGTTATAGTCATAAGTGCCCGCCCTCCTCCCCGGTGGAGAGATGAATGTTAATATAAGGAATGCTACAGGTCTGGCGTGCTACGCCTTCAAAAAGAACTGAAAGTAAAAGGGACCTGCTGTGCATTCTGGGATACTGGAAAAGTTCTGGAAAGTTTTCTTAAAGGCACAGTATCCTGTTCTGAGCCACATAATGGCAGCCTATGGGGCTTGTCTGTCCATTCCTTCCTCTCTATCATTCCAGAGGCTTTTGCTGGAAGAGGCAGGTTTTTCTTTATGGAAAAAGCTGGACAGGCAGTGCTGTTGGTGGCTGGTGGTGGAATTCTTTCTAGTTGAAGTACTGGACAGTGTAGCCTGTGGATATAGGCTGCATTATCTGTCTTTGAAATTCTCTCTTAAGTGTAGATGCAGGTCTGCATGGCTTGACAATTTAAGAGATTATTTTTATTGCTCCGGGGTCCGCGCACATGGGCGGGACTATTCACTAGATTATGACTATAACAGAGATACCCCTACTACAGAACTGGAGTTACAGAAAAGAAACTACTCCATCTTCCCCCCCCCCCCCGAAGCTCATTCCTCTCACCGCTGGATTATCGCGGATGCGCTGAGCAAAGGGCTCCATATACAAGGCAAATAACAACGGGGAGAGGGGACATCCCTGCCTTGTACCTCTCCTGATGGGGGAAGTGTTCGATGCCCTGCCATTAACCCTAACCGAAGCTGTAGATAGGTCATAGCCACTCAGCACCCACAAGCAGAACCTGTCCCCAACCCAAAGTGCTTGAGCACTGCTCAAAGGTATGACCAGTGCACCCTGTCGAATGACTTCTCGGCATCGATTGCTAACAACATCCCTTCCTGCTGTTTACGCGTTGCCTTGTCAATCAAATGGAGGAGGCGTTTGGTGTTATCTGCGCATTGTCGATTGAGGACGAAGCCCGACTGGTCCGGTTCAATTAATCCTGGCATGAGAGGGGCGAGGCGGGTTGCTAGAATCTCAGTGAGTAGTAACTTACCTTCTACATTTAACAATGAAATGGGTCTATAAGACCCGCATGCCATTTTATCTTTACCCGGTTTCGGTATAACCGTGATAGAGGCCTGAAGCATAGAAGGTGGGAGTTGGCCTGCGCTTACTACTGCGTTAAAGACTTTGGTCAGGAGAGGAGCCAGAACTGTGCAGTATGTTTTATAAAATAATGCAGAAAACCCATCTGGGCCCGGGGACTTATCGAGTTTCAGCTTAGAAATGGCAGTTATTACCTCTTCTATTTGAATCGACGATCCAAAGAGGCCGCCTGTTCGGATGTTAACCTAGCCATGTTACCAGTTTACAGATAGGAGTCTATGGAAAGGAAGGGTACGTCCTGTGCCGTATATAAATCTCTATAAAAGGTACCAAACCTATGTGCAATGCCTCTGTCTTTGGTAATTGTTCCCCCCGTCCAGCTTCAGCTCTTCAACCATGTTGGCTTGTCGCTGTCCCCTTAATTTGGAGGCTAGGAGCTGCCCACTTCTATTTCCCCCCCAAGTAATAAGCTTGCTTAAGCCTCAATAGAGAGTATTCCGCGTAGTCTAGGTCTAGAACTGCTAATTGCTTTCTCGTGACTTCCATTTGTCTCCACACCCGGGGCGCTGCAGTGTGGTTTTGTATGCGCTCCAATTCCCTGACTCTAGTCTGTAATCCCTTGCGCTTCTCCCATCTAATCTTGTTATCTGCCGCTGAGATACCTATGAGAACCCCCCTAACAACAGCCTTTAGAGCGTCCCAGACAACAGATGGGGTCATATCTGGGTGATCATTAAACTCTAGATATTCTGCAATGGCTTTCCCTACTTGCTGAACTGTCTCCGGGCGACGGAGCATGAATTCCCTTAATCGCCAAACCCTGGGAGGTTTCTGGGTGGGGGAGGCTCAGGTCTACCTGTGCCGCCGAGTGATCCAATAACGACCGAGGCTCTATGGTTATCGCCTCTACCACTTGTTGTGTCTCTCTGGTGCCTAAAAAGTGATCCAGCCTCGCATAGGTTCTATGTGCATGCGAGTAGAAGGTATAGTCTCTCGACCTAGGATGGGCCTCGCGCCACAGATCACGAATGCCTACATCGCCTAACCACTGGGCCCCCTCCTCGCTAATCGACCCCACCACTCCCTGTCTCTGCACCGACCGATCCAAGGCATTATCAAATATTATATTCCAGTCCCCTCCAACCAGTATCCGGTTACTCTGAGCCTCTGTGGATCCATTATTTGACAAAATGAACAAGTCTTCAATGATTGTATTGGTACATATTGTAACATAAATTCATTAGCAGCCTATCTTACTGGTAAAGTGAAATACATTATTTTTGTATATTCTAACAGAGTCACTATGTTTGGGGATCCACTTAGAACATGCATTGAAACTTCCACAATCAAACAAATAAACTTTCTACCACAGACACCTAAAGAAAAGCAGACCCAGTAACACGCCCACAGTGATATATGCACCAAAGATGCATGCTTTGCTTTGTTTAGCAATAAGCTATCACGAGTACTTGGTAAGGCCATGTATCTGTTGTCTCTACTCCCAAGAGACTCGCCTATCCCAGTGGCATGTACCTGTGTGAAGCACTTTAAAAAACAAAAACAAATTCCAGCCACAATACAGGAGCAAAAAGGTCTACCATCAACAGATTGATTAGGTGGAGTAGAAGAAATCAGAACGTAGAAAAACAAATAAAACTTGCCACAGCACTACCATGAATAAACATGTATTCAATAATGGAGATTGCTAGCCACACTATATTATGCCATTAACTAAATTGTTTACAGAAAAATGATGGTAGAGGCAATTGTTTACTTGCAGGCCAGTACCTGAATCTAAATGGAAACCAAAAATTTCTGGTATTCCAACAACGAGGAGACTCTAGAAAAAAAAATGTGGCCCTACCCTCACCAATATATTCTTGAAATAGAAAAGTCTTACAAGTTTCAACTAACTGAGCATTGCTTGCTTAAATGTAGGGACTGCATTGCCCATGTGGGATTATAACAATCCAGCCAAGAGGATTGTTATCTCACATTTACTAGTAGTTATTTATTTGGCTACTGTCCTTGGGTTGCAAATGGTTATAAAAACAATGGCTGCTCTTCTCAGTTGTGAGTATGCTGTGCTCTCTCACCAAGGAAAACTTGCAGTAGTCTCCTGTGCTCTGAGAGCAAAAAACATCCTGCTTGCTGTTGTACTGAAATGACTAGATCCCTCAAGAAAGATTTTCTGGAAATAGGGAGTGATATTACACCTCTGGGAATATGAATGCTGTCATTTTAAGTTTGCAGGTCTTAAACGTGTCCACTCATATTCTTAGTTCATGTTTTTTTGTATACATCATCTTCGTGTTTCTCCCCCCCATCCCCTTCCATGTTCTTTATAGTTATATTCCTTTATCATGTCTCACTAGGAGGCATTACCCTTGACCAAATCCTGTCCCTTGCCATACTGACTGTACCGATTTAGTTATACTAACACTCTCTCCCCCCCCCCCCCCCCCCCAACCCACCCTAGTCGTGTCTCGGTCTCGAAAATCGTGTTGACCTCTCGGCAGGCTATTATTTACACAGCCTCTTCCCTATCCTGTCTCTTCACCTGACTTCCCCTTCTTCATCTGTCTCATCCTTTCCCTCCCCATTCGCCTCCGCAGTAGAGGTGGGTGGGTCCCTTGCGTCCACCATCATGAGTCACCAGGCTAGTGCATCTTCATCTTACTTTTCGTCTTTCCTGGTCAGTTTCATTCGAACTAATTCTGCGGGCGCCCATTCACTGAGATCTTTCAGCCATCCCTCCATTGTCGGGGATTGGAACTTAACCATCTGATTGCTATTCGCCTCTTTGCTAGCACTAGCCCCAGTAGCACGAACCCTCTACTAAGTTTTTTAGATTTGTGCATAAGGAGCAGTCCCAATGTTACTACCTGAATTGTTTTAGGAATTTTCCACCCTGTGGCAATTTGTAGTCGATCTACTATATTTTCCCAGTATTGCGCAAGTGCTGAACATTCCCATATCACGTGGATGAAATGTGCTTCTGTTTGACCACATCTGGGGCATGAGTTTGTGCGTTCCGGGTAAATTTTGCTTATAGTCCGCAGAGTCAAATAAGTCTGGTGTATGATGTTGTTTTGTATAACTTTAAATCGTGCATTGGAACTCACCCTTTTAACTTCCTTGTGTATTTTTGTCCACTCCCTGTCCGTCAGGGGCTCGTCTATTGCCTCGTCCCATATTCCGGAAGATCGTCCTGTAATGCTCTATATATATATGCGAAACTAATCAGTGGCTCCCAGTCAGGCTCTTGTGGAAAAGAGGGCCACCGTTTGCCAGCCACCGCTGATATATTTCCATATTGTAAGAACTGTCCTCTTCCCAGTTCAATTGTGTGTTCATCCTCCTCTCGAGTTATAAATTGTCCATTGCTGTATAGGATTCCCATTGAGTGGCAACCTTTCCTCCACCGATTGTTTGATAGACATTGAGTCTGCTAGCTTTTTAAAGGGTTTCACCACCTATAATGGCATATCTGCGACATAGACAACCTTCTAGACTGCTCACTCCCAAACCACAGCTACACGTTGAATGATATACGGGTAAGACCGGGGCACCCCGGCCTCAAGCATGAGGAGTTACAGTAGGGAGGCATCTCCATGCGTACCTGCCAAAAGTAGTTTCTCCCAATTATCATCCTTATCCTGCCAGTGAACTGCATGCTGGAGTTGTGAGGCCATATAATACAGTTCTAATTATGGCACCTTCATTTCTCCCGCCTCCCATGTTCGTTTTGCCCATTTTCGTTTCTTTCTCCATAACAGTACAACCAGCAGGCTATCTAACTTTGTGAAATATTGATTTGGAATTCTATATAGAGAGTGCTAGAGGGCATATAGATACCTCGCAGAATAAACATTTTTATTAGTGCTATCCTTCCCATCAGGGAAAGTGGGAGCTCCCTCCAGAGTTTTATAGAATTACCAATACCCACTACCTTCCCTATGTTATTCTCTAGATAGGTGGTGGATGTGTGTGTCAGACGTATTCCTAGGTACCCGATGCCGCCAGGCACTCATGGAAGGCCCATGTTGGGCAAGTCATTTTCCGGCTTGCCGCCAGCCTCACCCTAAGGGAACAGTTTTGATTTCCCGGGGTTGAGATGAAGACCAGACAATGCCCTGAATTCCTTTAACTCTCTCAGGAGAACCGGGACTGCTCTATCTGGACGACGCATATACACCAGTGTATCGTCTGCATATAGTGAGACCACATGGTTCGTGTTCCCCACTTGAATTCCCTATCTCCCCTGTTTTTTCCTTAATGTTGCAGCCAAGGGTTCCATTGCGATCACAAATATAACTGGAAAAGGAGGCAACCCTGGTGAGTGCCCCTAGTCAGTATAAATTGTTCAAATGCCTGTCCACGTAGTCTCACACTAGCTGTTGGATTGGTATATATTAATTGAACCCAAAGAATAAACCCCTGTCCCAAACCCATCTTTCGTAGAGTTCGCCATATGTATTCCAACTCTACGGAGTCAAACAATTGTCTGATGTCTAGCATTCCTAGTGACTAATCATCAAAGTAGGAGTAGCTCCTCATAAGCAAAGGGGTCACAAGGTGGCGAAGCCACAAGGCTGGCCAATATCATTGTAAGGGAACCATAAGGCCAGATCTTAATGCTCTCACACACCTGTAGGGGTGTTAGGTTTCATCATTGGGCGCTCCTTGTCTCACCGGCACTGCAATGCCTGATGGGCCTGGGGGCTCTTTGTCGCAGATCTTTTGATCCAAAAACGCCGTTTGGGTGAATGCATGAGAGGGGACAGTTCAGAACTGTGTCTAGTAATAAGTGAAGTGTCTAACATAGACTCTGGTGCCCTAAAGCAATTTGTTATGGGGTGAGGGTACCAGGACTAAATAAAAACAGTGTGCTATCATATGGTCACAATGTACCTAGACAGCCATCAACAAAGTGAGGTCTACATGTTTCATGCCTTGATTGCCCAAAGGGCCAGTTGGCATTTCATCAGGACCAAAAAATTTTAGATTATTGTCCCCTGAAGGGCAGGAGACCCCCTTTCTAGTAAAGGATGGCCACTCAATAAATACAAACCTGCACCTGAATAGTTGCAGCACAATGATTCCACCTAAGGGAGAAAGAAAAACACAGGTGGAAAAGAACATCAATCAGAATTAGTATGGGAACCTATAACCTCAATGCAGTAGTACAGATTCTTTTGTTCATTAACATGTGCACTCATCAATAATGGTGCGTCTTCACAATTAACAGGTGAGACGAAAGTTTAAAAAATCTCAAAGCAAGCACTCGTGTTAAAACTCTGCGACACATGAAGGTGAAATAATAGGCGCAGATTAGACATATTCACGTGGTGTAATTTATAAATACTTCCAACTGTTGTATAAACTTACCCCAAGGTGAGTGGGAAATAACCCCTTTGGCAAGCCGGAGGATCCCAGAGAAACTACGAAACACCTTAACGAGAAGGAAAGAGAGAGGCACAAACACAGCCATATATATAAGAAATCCTAGATAACCACACACAGACGTGTACTTGAGGACAACCCCTGTTACTGAGATTCACAGCCCAAGAGTGCACATTAGTGAAGCTGGCACACATTTACTTAACAAGGTCCGGGAATTTGTCAAAGATAAACACACACAGACGTGTACTTGGGGGTTTGAAACAACCCCCATTGCTAAGGGCCCAGGAGTGCGCATTAGTGAAACTGGCTCACACTTACTTTGCGGGGTCCAGGACATTGTTATGGATAAATAAAAACACGTAAACGTGTACATAAAGATTTTAGACAAACCCCATTACGAAGACTCGCCGCCCAAGAGTGCACATTGATAACGCTGGTGCGCACCTACTTATCGGGATACAGGAGATTGTCATAGGAACACACGGACGTGTATTAAAGGATTTAAAACCAATCCCGATACTTGGACTCATAGCTCAAGGATGCTCACAGATCAAGCTGGCGCACACTTAGTGGGGTCCAGGACATTGCCGCTTGACCTACCCTCCTCCGAACTGTCTGGAAACGTCAGGGTAGCGTGAGTTGGCACGTAGTATAGTGCAGGTCACGTAACATCTTGTGGACGGGTCCTCATAAAGGCCAGAATAGTATGCGAGGCAGGTAGTCACTGTTTCTCAAAGGCTCTGAGCCATCTTGGTGGCCATAGTCTAATTTGAGCGGACGGGCCTCATTCGAATGAACAGATCAGACTCTCTGATCACTCGCAGTCTATTGTTAAATATAGAAGGCCAGTTGTAAAGTGGAGCGGTATTTTATAAAGAGTGTTGAGAAAGACATAGATGCTCAGTGTGTAGTTGGGCACCATAGGTAGACATAATGCAAGTACTCTAAATTCAGAATTGGTTGATCAAGGGGACAGACCCGAAGAGTCACTGTGTAAAAAGCTGAAAACCCATATGATGTATGAGGTATATAGTCCAATACCCGCTATAGCACCCACTATGAAGCTGGTAAAGCAGTCATTGCAGATCACACACCAGACAAGTCCAATGTTAATGGGTATATCTCACAGCCAACCTTCTAGATGGTTTACAGAAGATGTCTGTGTGTAGGGAAAATTATCAGAAGTGTTAGTCTACTGGTTCAGTTCATGCCACGGAATTTCATTGTTCAAGCCATTGGTCTGTATAGAAACACGAAAGATCCAACGTTGCTCCATTTCAAAAAGTTTTCTTTTATGCCATGAGGTGTTGGTTTCCAGAATGGTCCAACGCATGTCATCTGGGGTATGGTGTTGTTCGATGAAGTGCACACTCATTTTGGTTGTATTTCTCTGGCATTGAATGTTGTTCCGGTGTTCGATTATCCGTGTTTTGACCGATCTTGAAGTCATGACAATGTTTCTGAGTGGGCACGGACATTCAATGAGAAATATGCAATTTCTTATATTGCTGTTTATATGGATTCTCTGAGTCCAAATCTGGTCGTTATTCAGGGTGACTTCTTTGGATAGTTCCGTCAAATGGCACACACCGCACTGGTCACAAGGAAAGTGACCTGTGACGGGTGTCATATTCCATAATGTTGTCTGAGATGGTCTGAATTTGGCTCTTGGACGTGTATGGACCAACATGTCGCGGAGGTTGCTAGTACACTTGAAGGCAAATCGTGGCATAGGGATGTTCAGGGTTCCTGATTGTTCAATCCTCCAGTATTTACGTTTCGCCTTCTGGATCCGATTGGAGTTAGGAGTAAATGTCGTAACGCAGGTGATCATATCTTCCTTTTCTTTGGTCCTCAGTTCGAGAAGAGCGTCTCTATTGGTAATTCTAGCTCTCTTCTGTGACTTATTAAGCACATGTTGGATAGTTCTGGGCCTCTAAGTTCCTGCTGAGAAGTTCTGCCTCTCTGTCAAAGTTGAATGCTGAGCTACAATTTCTGCGTGGGCGTAAAATCTGTCTGAAGGGTAGGTTGTCCCAAAGGGCCTTAGGATGATGACTGTCATAGGGCAGGAAGTTGTTACAATCTGTTGGCCGTTCCTTAGTGAGATCGTCAGGTCTAAGAAGTTGTTCGAGACAGTGTGTGTAAACTTCAGGAATGGGTTGATTCAATTGATCCATTCGTAAAAGGAGTCACAGGTCTCTTCATCTCCATGCCAAAAGATGATGATGTCATCGATGGAACAACGCCATGTCTTGATGTTGGTCAAGTAGGGGTTTGTCGTTGTGGATGTAGAGGCGTTCAAATTCAGTCATGTAAAGAAATGCCAGACTTGGGGCAAATGTACTGCCCATGGAAGTCCCCTGGATCTCGTGGTAGAGGGTATTCTGGAATAAGAAGGAATTTCCTACATGGCTATTGTGGCATATTCTATGGTAACATGCACACAGGTTTGCGAGGTCCACTTCTCAGCCAACAGGCATGTCTCCACTATAATTAAAGTGGCTTCCTGAGGGATGTTGGTGTATAAAGCCTCTACGTCTAAAGCGATCAGATGGGTAATCTCGTTGTTCCTGTCTCTGTCAACGATCAGATTGAGAACATCTGTCATGTCCTATAGATAGAATGGAATTGTTTTCACAGGAGGTTGAAGGAAGTGATCGCAGAATTTGCTCAGCGGTTTCAAGAGAGATCCTATGCCTGAAACGATGGCTCAAACCAGAGGCGGGAGGATCCCCTTATGAATTTTGGGTAAGATGCAGAAGTAAGGAACCCTTGGATCCATATTGATCAGGAACCCCGCTTCGTTTGAAGATATCCAGCCCTGTGATTCAGCCGAATTCACAAGGGACTTTATGCTGGTCGAAAGAGTGTCAGTAGGGTCAGTAGCAAGGCGTCTGTAGTATCTATCTTCAGACAGTTTGCATAGGCATTCATTATCATAGTCTGTTGTCTGGAGAATCACAATGGCACCCCCTTTATCGGCTGGTTTATTGGAAACATCATCAGCCAATTCCCTGATAGCTAATGCGCATCTTTCAGTTGCCAGACATGGGGCATGCCACACATGCGCCAGTCTCCATAGGTTATGTGTAGTGTTCCGCCTTGGTATAAACCTGGCTTGGCCAGGGTGTATAAGCTGGGACACGTATGGCATTAGCCAGGCCGCTAGTATTCCACTGAATATTTTTGCATCTAAATTTAGGAGGGAAATCGGCCTATAGGAGTTTGGTAATAAAGGGTTCTTATCCGGTTTTAGAATCATAGTCACCACCGCCTCCTGCAAAGTCACAGGTGGGGACCCATTTTTTAGTGTCGCGTGGTATACTTCCAATAGGCGGTCAGTCAGCCATGGGGCAAACCTCTGGTAGAATTCCGCCGGAAATCCGGCGCATCCAGGGTATTTCTTCGGTTTAAGTGTTCCAGTAGCTGCCAGTATTTCTGTTTTGGCAATCAGCACCCCGAGGGTGCTGCGGCCTCCCGCTCTTGTCTGGGTAGGTCTGAGTTATCCAAAAAGTTCCGTAATGCTTGTTCGGGTGGGGAGAGATTATTTTTGCATACCTCTTCTAAGTGCCTGGCTAGTCCTCCTAGAATCACCCTCTGGATGCACACGGTGTCTCTGTCTTTATTTTTTAATTGGAGTGTCGTCCATTCCCCTTCCATATGGAGTCATCTGTATGCTGTGTATGTACATTTTTCTAAGCTACGCCATGATTCTATTAGTTCCTCCCGGGCTGTGTTCCATTTAGCCACATGTTGGGGCGTGATGTGGACTGTCTCTTCCAGCTTCTTCAGCTGTCGTTCTTGAGTTTGTATATCTCTTTCTAATTGTTGTTGTACCCCATATGTTGTCCTCATGCACATCCCCGTATGACCAACTTCATAGCTTCCCACTTCGTGGATCTATTAGACGTTTTTTCCCTGTTATCCTCAAAGGAGTGTTTTATGGCCTCTGAAACTACTGCAGCATAGGGTAGGTTTGTGAGCACCTCAGCCCGGAGGTGCCATAATGGTATCGCCGAACGGCCCTCACTACTTTTCAAGGTCAGCAGGAGTGGCGAATGATCAGACAGACACCGGGGTAGATAAGACACTCCATCCACCGCAGCAGATAAGACAACAGTGATCTATACGGCTAAACGTGGTAGTCGCTGGGGTGTGGTAACTCTCTTCTTCTCTTTTTAATGGGTTGCGAGCCCTCCATTCATCTCGGAGATGCATGCCCTGCTTTATAGTCATCAAGGATGCTAGCATTCAAGGTTTTGTGTTATTTCTAGGGGGTTCCCTATCCAGTGTTGCAACAATAACACAGTTAAAATCCCCAGTGAGGATAACCTCTGCATCAATGTATGGTGTTGCTACTTTTATGAGCACCGGGAAGAAATCGGGGCAATCCAAATAAAAAAACAAAAACATTTTATTGGCATTTTGTCATGTAAGATTCAAGACATTAATGGGTAATTCCACAGTACATACAGTTAATAACATATATATCAGTGACCACTAGTACGTCTTTACATTAAACAATATGTTGCATCTTACATTTAGCGTTTTTTTATCTATTTTGTGTTGCGTCCCTAACCCTGATTGCCCCATTTTTATCAGCTAATCACTATCTTCCGACATCTGCCCCTCTTGAGGGGGTTCGCAAATGTTACCACGAAATGCGTACCACTTTCCCCACACCCAGGCTCATTTTTTGGGCCAACCTCTATGAACATAAACAGACTTTTCGGCTGCCATTATTCCGTCCATATCTGTGCACCATTTTCGATAGGCCGGAGCCGTCCCTGAACCCCAATGTTGTGCTATATTGCGTTTCGCCAACACCATTCCTAGAGCCACCCAATCTTGATCTGCGTATTTGAGATCTGTGGGTTCCCAAATGTTAAGCAAACATCTCTTTAGTTCTGGTGGGACCTCTACTCTAGTCACCTGTGAATATGCATGATTGCCTCCCAATAGCGTGTAATTGCCGGGCATTCCCAAAGTGTGTGCCAGAAGGTGCCTATCGCGCTGCATTGCCTGAGACAGAGTGAAGTGTCTGCCCTTCCTAGCTTACGGAGCAGGGTTTGTGTGTAATACACGCGGTGTAGGATTTTCAATTGTATTAGTTTAAGTGTGGAAGGTATAGCTACTACTTTAGGAGACTCCAGGGCCACTCGCGAGTCTTCCTCAACTAAATCGCCTACGTCTGCTTCCCATCTTTCCTTAATGGCCATCGTGGGGTCCAGCTGATTGTTGATTATCTTCTGGTATGTTAGGGAGATGGCTTTTTTGCTTAGGTGTTCTGCAAGCAGTCTGTCCTCCAGAGGAGTGATTTCGCCCAGTTGATAGTATAACCTAAGGCCCTGCCGTATGCCGCGCAGATATCAAGTAAGCAATTAATAGAGCGTGCTGGGGACGTCAAATATAGAAATATATCATCTGCGTACAGTGATATTCGATTTTCCCACTCCATAGTCCACTTCATCCCTCGAATGACCGGGTCTTGGCGTACCCAGGCCGCCAGCGGTTCCAGCACTATGGCAAACAGGAGCGGTGAGAAGGGGCAACCTTGCCTCGTCCCCTTACCGAGGGGGAAGTCTGTCGAGATGCGGCCATTGGCTACGACTTGTGCCAGGGGTTTGTTGTAGAGTAGGCGTACCCAGTCGCAGAATTTGGGGCTGAAGCTCATATGTTGTAGGACAGCGAAGAGGAAGACCCACTTGACCATATCGAATGCCATGCGCGCATCTAGGGAAAGTATAACTGCGTTTTCCACAATAGCGGACCTTGGTGCCATAACACCATGGAGCCTCCGGAGGTTTGAGGCTATGTTCCGGTTTAGCATAAAGCCTGATTGATCATGATGGATCATTGTTGTGAGATAGGGCTGTAATCTCATCGCCAGTGTTTTAGCCAGTATCTTTGCTTCTGCATTTATCAGATATATGGGCCTATAGGACATATATTCCTGTGGAGGCTTACCTGGCTTGGGAATCACTACTATCTTTGCAAGGCGCTGATCTCTGGGCAATTCTCCAACATGTAGACTTGTCTCATACATGTTAAGTAGGTGTGGTGTAAGGCAAGTAGCTGCTCTCTTTTAGAATTCCATTGGGATACCATTACGCCCCAGGGCTTTTCCAATGTGCAGTACGCTTATAGCTAATGTAAGCTCATCTGTGGTCAAATCAGTGTTGAGCGCCTTGGCCGCGTACTGTGATAACTTGGGCATACGAATATCTTTCAGGAAGGCTAGATTATCCTCTACGGTGTTATTGGCTGTGGGCTTGTGTATAGTTTCGTAATGCGAGGCCAACGCGTCGACTATTCGCTGAGGGTCTGATGTCATATCTCCGTTTTCCAACCGAAGTTGGGCTATCCATCGGCTAGCTTTGTCCTTCTTATCTAACCAGGCAAGAAGCTTACCTGCTTTGTCGCCCAGCTCGTAGACAGCATGTTTAGTAGTTGTGAGCTTGGCCTTAGCTTCCTCCCATGCAAATGTCTTGTATTCCTTCTGCGCTAGATTTAGCCCATGTGTTGTGCCATCGTTAATGTCTAGTGCATTATCCGCCTCTGCCTCGGCTACTCCCTGTTTTAATGCCTTCATCTGTTGTTTTTGTGTCTTTTTATGTCCAGCGATTAATGAGATTGCCTGGCCTCGTAGTACTGTTTTGTATGCCTCCCACAATGTCAGAGGGGAGACCACTGACCGTTCGTTCTCGGCAAAATATTGCTTTGTGGTTTTAAGAAGCCCCTTTCCTATCTGTCGATTTTTAAGATATCCTGGATATATTGGGAACATTCTACGTCGAGTGGAACTGTGGGTTGTGTAGGTCATGTACACTGGGGAATGGTCTGAGATGCCCCGGGGTAAGTGTTGGATCTCTGATATCCCGTCTAGCCCTGTCGCTAATGCGAATACATAATCTATTCTTGATAGGCTATTGTGTACCCCTGAGTGAAACGTGTATTGTCGATCCCGCGGGTGCTTAGCTCTCCATACGGCAATGAGACCCAAAGCTTCCACAAAATCTACCAATTTGAGGCTTGCGCCGCTAGAGACCCTAGGTGGTTTTCCGTCTATGGATCCATCGATTGTGGCATTAAAGTCCCCACCTATAATAGTTTCTGCCTGTGGAAGGGAGAGTAGAAATTTCTCCAACGCTGGGAGGGTTGTTTGCTGTAGTGTTGGTGGGATATAGACTAAAACTATGTTGTATGAACGCCCCTCCCATTGACAGGTCAGCGCTGCAAACCCTCCCTGGTCATCTATCCGTGAACCCCATACAAATCAAAGGAGGAAGCGGAGAGAGAGATCGTGTCCACATGGAACCAGGGGGCGGATTCAGTCTCCCCAATTACAGTTAAAGAACACAGAGAATCCACCCACGCATGATAGGCGAAGGAGAAAGGGAACCGGTTCTAGAATGGCAGGCGTATCCTACAATGGTGGGAAGCACTTAGTGTTTTTTAAATAACCCTCACACACCAAAAGGGCCCTTGGTGTCATGCTTCATCATAGGGGTCTTTGCGTCCCTCTACGGAACGCGGCGTGCTACTAACTAACGAATACGCGGGAGCACTGATGTAATCACTATGTGTGGTGTGTGAGGTTGGTGAGTGGTAGGGTCAGATGTGAATGGATTAGTGAGTGTTAAAAAATACCTGGCAGGTGAGGACTAAAAAACGTTTAATATGCCTCCGTGCTGGTATTGTTGAAAAGGTGTGATGGAGGTTTTATGTGTATTTAATGTACATAACCTCCTGTGTGTGCGTTGACATGTTTCGAAGCGTAAAGCTTCTTCTTCAGGACGGGTGCACAGATCCCTACCTTACTCACATGTGACAGACTTATGCTGTCTTAACATAAACAATATTATGTGTGGAAAATAGCCAAATGTGCCTATTATGGTAGAAATGGCCTGAAACAAGGTACTGCCTTCAGTGTCCATCTGAAAAAGAACACAGTGGTGCAAAAGGGTATTGAAAACAGACATTCCTGGTGTGGAAATCATGACCTGTAATGGTGAAAGTTACACAGTGTGATGGTTGACCTATCAATATCCGTGTAGTGCTCTGTAAAAAAGACACATACAAAACAGACCAAACACTTAACATAAAACACACTCTCAATATAAATTCCAGCGTTTGCCGTAGTCCTCCCCTAATGAGATCAGAACTAAATAAAAACCATGTGAGGGGAAGAGAGGGATGCATACTTGCTAAGATGAAGTCAAAGGCATCGAGGACGTTGTGCTGACTAGCACTCTGCAAGGGTAAAAAGAGTACAACATTTAGCATCAAAGGAGGTACTCACTCGATCGTAGCGGTGATGATCCTGCGGCCCTGACATCGGCTATGCCGTACTTACAAATGTAGAGGTACTCCCTGCTACCAACGATCCTATGTAAATCCGTGGTGTAAATGGAGTCTGCAATAGTCGCTTTTTATCCTGCCACCGATTGAAACGAATTCCCGCCTAGCAAAGAGGATGTGCCAAACATCGTGTCCGTATCGGGTCAGGGCTTGACTATGTTCACTGCGTCAGGGAAGACAGAGTACTTTGCTGGTCATGCGCATTACTAAGGAGGTCCTGCGGTAACAGAAAGCTGTACCGCTAACTCATTGCTGATCTGTGGATGACACTGCGTCGGTGCAGAGAGAGGAGCTTGCCATTATAGGAGAAAAATGCTGATTTGTGACAGCCCGTTTCAATATTAAAGTCGCTATGTATTTGGCAAATGAATAAAGCTAAACAAAAAAACGGGAGAGGCTTAATTAAACAGTTATGAAGAAAAGTGCAGATCAAACACTCCTAAGTATTTACAATATCGTTGATGAAAGGCTCCATAAGCTGGCTGCAAGGGTATTTACAATGAAAACGTTGGTAAAGTGGGTGCCAAATTCCAATATGGTTATAAGTAATAGTTATAAAGAAGGGGGGTACATACCCGCTACTGAAAAAACGACATTATTTCTAAAACGAGGTTCAAAAAGCAGGTGGGGGTGTGTGGGGGGGGCGCTCAGGAGAAAAGTGTAGTGGAGCCCATTGGTTAAAACAGAAGCCACTTCAAACCACTGTTGGCAGGCTGGTTGTATGCCCCAAGAGATTCATTCTGTTTAGAGTCTCTAATGCTCTTAATATCCTAGACCATTTCAAGTGAATTGATTCCAGGGGATATTGTCGTTAAGCCCTGTAACACTCGTCCCCAGACGGAATACCCAACGCTGTTCTTTTTCCAGTAAACCAGTCTCTGATGGCAGTTGTTCAACGATCGTCCAATGTTGATCATTCACTGTGTGCGTTTCGTTTAGGAAACGGGAAGCCATTTTAGTGGTGCTCTTCTTACATCAAACGTTGCTTTTATGTTCACCTATTCGAATTTTGACTGGCCTTGATGTCATGTCTATGTATTCGAGCCCACAGGGGCACGTGATCATGTATATGACGTTGCAGCTGTTACAGTTGGGGAATTTCCTCTGCTCCCATTTACTCCCGTTCCCGAACTCCACCCATCTGCTTTTCTTGGTAAGGTGGCACGTGCTGCAGTTGCCACAAGGGTGGTGGCCCTGGACAGGGTGTACAGATGGGTTGTTGGTAGGTGTGGTTTGACCTGTGCGAGGGCGTGTATGGACCAGCATGTCCTTGAGGTTCCTGCCCCTCTTGTGAGCGAACAAAGGTTTTTCTAGATGGAGATCACCACAAGTGAGGGTTCTCCAATGTTTGTTCACAATCTTGGAAATCACATCTGAATGGGTGTTGTAGGTTGTTACACATATAGGTCTGGCCTCTGGATCTTTTTTAACCCTTTCTTCTAGCAAAGCCTCTCTGTGGTTATTGCGTGCCCTCTTCATTACCCTGTCTATGACTGGTGCCGGGTATTTGCGATGGGCGAGTTTTGTCTTGAGGTCAGTAGCTTGTTCTCTGTAATCAGTGAGATTGGTGCAGTTCCGCATGAGGCGGAGAAACTGCCCATATGGGAGATTGTCTCGTAGGTGGGGTGGATGAAAGCTGTAATATCTTAACAGGCAGTTTTTTTTATGTCGGTTTAAAGTGTGTGGTTGTCTTCAGTAATCCCCCCTCCGTGTAAATGTTGAGGTCTAGGAACACCAAATTCTCACGAGATGAAATGCTTGTAAATTTCAGGTAGGGGTTCTGTTGGTTGATCCAGTCCATGAAATTTTCAACGGATTGGGTATCCCCCTCCCAGATAACCAGCACATCGTCAATGT
This sequence comes from Triturus cristatus, assembly GCF_964204655.1. Lineage (NCBI taxonomy): Eukaryota > Metazoa > Chordata > Amphibia > Caudata > Salamandridae > Triturus > Triturus cristatus. The sequence continues at coordinate 779,483,231 of NC_140592.1, forward strand.
AGTGCTTCCAGGTAATGATGTTACACCTGAAAGGGTTATCTTAATGGATAATTTTACTGTGCTCCAGTTGGTGGACATAGAGACCAGCCAGGCTGGGAGCAAAGGTGCTCCCCATGCTGGTCCCATGTCTCTGCAAGTAGAGAGTTGTCTCGTAGAGGAAAACGTTTTTTGGTAAGTGCTAGGGTAATACACTCCATTTCAAGGTTTCTTGGTGTTTGGTACTTCCATGCGTTAGAGAAAAGGATTTCCTCAATTATCTCCAGGGTTTCATTATGGGGGAGGCTTGTATACAAGCTCTCTACGTCTAGGCTCATGAGTATCTGTGTCTCTGGGTTGAAGGTTAGATTTTGTAGTAGTTGTAATACTGCTTTAGTATCTTTTAAGTAGGTGTCAGTTGTCTGAACCAGAGGGCGTAGAAAGGCGTCCGCAAATTTAGAAAGAGGTTCTAAAATCAAGCCTATGCCGGAGACTATTTGTCTCCCTTGTGGGTGTTCAAGGTCTTTGTGTATCTTGGGAATGGTGTAAAAAATAAGGCTTCCTTGGTGATTTTTGGACAAGGAACTCTGCTTCCTTCTTTAACACCCACTCGTGTGCTACAGCCTCTTCCGCCATTCCCATAATCTGGATCCGTAATGATTCAGTTGGATCCTCTTGTAGGATGGCGTAGTTCCTCATATCTGACAGACGTCTTCTGCATTTCTGGTCGTAGGCTGTTGATGTCTGTATCACTATTGCCCCTCCCTTGGGTTTTATAGTGATCTCCTTATTGTTTGATAGTTCCTGGATGGCTGTTTTTTCCAATCTGGTGGTATTGTGAAAGGTGGGATGGTTTTCTGTCGTCAATTGTCCCAGGTCACCCATTACCGCTTTTTCGAAAGCCAACAATTCGACTGGTATGGTGGAATCCGGTGGTGTGAACATGGATTTCAATCTTAGGCCTGTATCTGTAGACCCTGGGTTTTCTTTGTTTTGAAAGAATGCCTGGAGTTTAAATTTCCTTATGAATTTATGTATCTCCACGTGGATCTTGAATGTATCCAGTCTATTTTTAGGCACAAAGCCAAGTCCCTTTTCAAGGACATGTTTCTGGGTTTCCGTTAATTTGTGTGATGTTATGTTTACCACTAGGTGCCCCTCTTGCTCGTGGATGCCTGGTTGTTGAGTGAGCCTGTCATGCTCCTCGTCGCGACCCGGAGGTCTTCGGTCTCTCCCATTGGCCAGTGGACATTGTTGCCTCTCCTGTTCCTGCTTCGTCGGAGTCCAGGGCATAATCCTAAAAAAGGCGGTGGGCCGTAAAAGTTGTAATCATAATCGTGAGCCCATTGTTGAAAAGGGTCTCCCATGGGAGCGGGTCGATATTGGTATTGTTGAAAAGCTGCAGGCCCTGGTATCCACCCCATCCTCTCTGTCTGGGATTGTATGGTCTTCGGTATTGTGGGCCTCCCCTCTGGTTCCTGAAGGAATTCATCCTACTGGAATTGGATCTGTTTGAACTGTTGTCAGAGAAATCGCTGTCCTGGTCACTGTTATAATGCTTTTGTATGTAGTCATCTCTCGTGTAGGGGTAAGCCCTCTCGTGGGTAAAGCGTTCCTTGTCCTTTTTGAGTTTATTGAATTTACTTTGCTTGAGAGTAACTTTGAATTCTGTCATTTGTTGGTTTAGTTCCTCAAGGCGTTTCTTTAGGACAGCGTGGGATTGGTAGGATTTCAGTTGTATCTCTAATTTTTTAATGTCAATTTTTAACTCTTGTGCTATCCTCGTGGCAGTTTTTATGATTAAAACTAACCAATCCCTGGTACAGTGCCACGAGATGAGTGACCAGTCCTTTTTGAATACCTTATCGTTCTGAAAGATGAAAGGTTCGTTCCGAACAATCAACCCCTGTGGTGACGCATTGGCCCGCAGGTACTCGGTCATGAACAAGCCATGTAGTGCTATTTTGATCTGTGTTCTCCTTAGATTGGTGAGTTCATCCCAATCTGAGCTACTAGGGCCCGGGTCGGAGTTGCTCAAGCCCTCGAAAGGATTGATTGCTGCCAGGATCCTGTCAATTTCTTCTTCCCCAAACGTGAGGCCAGTTTCGTCGGTCATGTTTCAGAAGGCGTGTGGTGTGATAGATCAAGGGTAAAGTGTGTACTATGTGTCAAAGAAAGTTAGTGTGTTATTGTTTAAAAAGGTTAGGGAAATGGGTAACTAGCTCTGATCAAAGCGGCACAGTGTCTACTCAAGGTCAGTGTGCTAGTTGAGGTAGTAAATATACAATGTATTACTAAGAAACCAGTAATTCTGGCTAAACTCCCACAGCTGTGCGCTGTCTGGATACCATACAAATCAAAGGAGGGAGCGGAGAGAGATCATGTCCACATGGACCCTGGGGGCAGATTCAGTCTCCCCAGTTACAGTTAAAGAACACAGAGAATTCCCCTACGAATGATAGGCGAAGGAGAAAGGGAACAGGTTCTAGAATGGCAGGTGTTTCATACAATGGTTGGAAGCACTTAGTGTTTTTTAAATACCCCTCACACACCAAAAGGGCCCTTGTTGTCATGCTTCATCATAGGGGTCTTCGCGTCCCTCTACGGAACGCGGCATGCTACTAACCAACGAATACGCGGGAGCTCTGATGTAATCACTATGTGTGGTGTGTGAGGTTGGTGAGTGGTAGGGTCAGATGTGAATGGATTAGTGAGTGTTAAAAAATACCTGGCAGGTGAGGAGTAAAAAACTTTTAATATGCCTCCGTGCTGGTATTGTTAAAAAGGTGTGATGGAGGTTTTATGTGTATTTAACGTACATAACCTCCTGTGTGTGCGTCAACATGTTTCGAAGCATAAAGCTTCATCTGCAGGACCGGTGCACAGATCCCTACCTGACTGTCACATGTGAGTAGCGAACCTTTCATCTTCAGGAACCAGAGGGGAGGCCCACAATACCGAAGACCATACAATCCCAGACAAAGAGGATGAGGTGGATACCAGGGCTCGCAGCTTTTCAACAATACCAATATGGACCCGCACCCATGGGAGGCCCTTTTCAACAATGGGCTCACGATTACGATTACAATTTTTATGGGCCACCGCCTTTTTTAGGATTATGCCCTGGACCCCGACGAGGCAGGAACAGGAGAGGCAACAATGTCCACTGGCCAATGGGAGAGACAGAAGACCCCCGGGTCGCGACAAGGAGCATGACAGGCTCACTCAACAACCAGGCATCCACGAGCAAGAGGGGCACCTAGTGGTAAACATAACATCACACAAATTACCGAAAACCCAGAAACATGTCCTTGAAAAGGTACTTGGCTTTGTGCCTACCAATAGACTGGATACATTCAAGATCCACGTGATGATACATAAATTCATAAGGAAATTTAAACTCCAGGCATTCTTTCAAAACAAGGAAAACCCAGGGTCTACAGATACAGGCCTAAGATTGAAATCCATGTTCACACCACCGGATTCCACCATACCAGTCGAATTGTTGGCTTTCGAAAAAGCGGTAATGGGTGACCTGGGACAACTGACGACAGAAAACCATCCCACCTTTCACAATACCACCAGATTGGAAAAAACAGCCATCCAGGAACTATCAAACAATAAGGAGATCACTATAAAACCCGTCAACAAGGGAGGGGCAATAGTGATACAGACATCAACAGCCTACCACCAGGAATGAGGAAGACGTTTGTCAGATAGGAGGAACTACGCCATCCTACAAGAGGATCCAACTGAATCATTACGGATCCAGATCATGGGAATGGTGAAAGAGGCTGTAGCACACGAGTGGGTGTCAAAGAAGGAAGCAGAGTTCCTTGTCCAAAAATCATCAAGGACGCCTTATTTTTACACCATTCCCAAGATACACAAAGACCTCGAACACCCACCAGGGAGACCAATAGTCTCCGGCATAGGCTCAATTTTAGAACCCCTTTCTAAATTTGCGGACGCCTTTCTACGCCCTCTGGTTCAGACAACCGACACCTACTTAAAAGATACTAAAGCAGGATTACAACTACTACAAAATCTAACCTTCAACCCAGAGACACAGTTACTCATGAGCCTAGACTTAGAGAGCTTGTATACAAGCCTCCCCATAATGAAACCCTTGAGATAATTGAGGAAGTCCTTTTCTCTAACTCATCGGAGTACCAAACACCCAGAAACCTTGTAATGGAGTGTATTACCCTAGCACTTACCAAAAACTTTTTCTTCTACGAGACAACTTTCTACTTGCAGAGACAAGGGACCGGCATTGGGAGCACCTTTGCTCCCAGCCTGGCTGGTCTCTATGTCCACCATCTGGAGCACAATTAAATTCTCCATCAAGATAACCCTTTCAGGTGTAACATCATTACTTGGAAGCGTTACATTGACGATGTGCTGGTTATCTGGGAGGGGGATACCAATCCGTTGAAAATTTCATGGACTGGATCAACCAACAGAACCCCTACCTGAAATTTACAAGCATTTCATCTCGTGAGCATTTGGTGTTCCTAGACCTCAACATTTACCCGGAGGGGGGATTACTGAAGACAACCACACACTTTAAACCAACATCAAAAAACTGCCTGTTAAGATAGGACAGCTTTCATCCACGCCGCCTACGAGACAATCTCCCATATGGGCAGTTTCTCCGCCTCAGGCGGAACTGCACCAATCTCACTGATTACAGAGAACAAGCTACTGACCTCAAGACAAAACTCGCCCATCGCAAATACCCGGCACCCGTCATAGACAGGGCCATGAAGAGGGCACGCAATAACCACAGAGAGGCTTTGCTAGAAGAAAGGGTTCAAAAAGATCCAGAGGACAGGCCTATATGTGTAACAACCTGCAACACCCATTCAGATGTGATTTCCAAGATTGTGAACAAACATTGGAGAACCCTCACTTGTGGTGATCTCCATCTAGAAAAACCTTTGTTCGCTCACAAGAGGGGCAGGAACCTCAAGGACATGCTGGTCCATACACGCCCTTGCACAGGTCAAACCACGCCTACCAACAACCCATCTGTACACCCTGTCCAGGGCCACCACCCTTGTGGCAACTGCAGCACGTGCCACCTTACCAAGAAAAGCAGATGGGTGGAGTTCAGGAATGGGAGTAAATGGGAGCAGATGAAATTCACCAACTGTAAGAGCCACAACGTCATATACATGATCACGTGCCCCTGTGGGCTCGAATACATAGGCATGATGTCAAGGCCAGTCAAAATTCGAATAGGTGAACATAAAAGCAACGTTCGATGTAAGAAGAGCACCACTAAAATGGCTTCCCATTTCCTAAACGAAACGCACACAGTGAATAATCTACATTGGACGATCGTTGAACAACTGCCATCAGAGACTGGTTTACTGGAAAAAGAACAGCGTTGGGTATGCTGTCTGGGGACGAGTGTAACAGGGCTTAACGGCAATATCCCCTGGAATCAATTCACTTGAAATGGTCTATGATATTAAGAGCATTAGAGGCTCTAAACAGAATGAATCTCTTGGGGCATACAACCAGCCTGCCAACAGTGGTTTGCATTGGCGTCTGTTTTAACCAATGGGCTCCTCCTACAAAGGCCACTACACTTTTCTCCTGAGCGCCCCCCCCACACCACCCCACCTGCTTTTTGAACCTCCTTTTAGAAATAATGTTGTTTTTTCAGAAGCGGGTATGTACCCCCCTTTTTTATAACAATTACTTATAACCATATTGGAATTTGGCACCCACTTTACCAACGTTTTTATTGTAAATACCCTTGCAGCCAGCTTATGGAGCTTTTCATCAACGATATTGTAAATACTTAGGAGTGTTTGATCAGCACCTTTCTTCATAATTGTTTAATTAAGCCTCTCCCGTTTTTTTGTTTAGCTTTATTCATTTGCCAAATACGTAGTGACTTTAATATTGAAACGCGCTGTCACAAATCGGCATTTTTCTCCTATAATGGCAAGCTCCTCTCTCTGCGCAGATGCGGTGTCATCCACAGATCAGCAATGAGTTAGCGGTACAGCTTTCTGTTACCGCGGGACCACCTTAGTAATGCGCATGACCAGCAAAGTACTCTGCCTTCCCTAGCGCAGTCGCAGTGAACATAGTCAAGCCCTGCCCCGATACGGATGGGGTGTTTGGCACGTCCTCCTTGCTAGGCGGGAATTCGTTTCAATCAGTGGCAGGATAAAAAGCGACTATTGCGGACTCCATTTACACCACGGAGCCGCGATAGGATCGTTGGTAGCAGGGAGCACCTCTACATTTGTGAGTACGGCATAGCCGATGTCAGGGCCGCAGGATCATCACCGCTACAATCGAATGAGTACCTCCTTTGATGCTGAATGTTGTATTCTTTTTACCCTTGCAGAGTGCTAGTCAGCACAACGTTCTCGCAGGCTCATGATGCCTTTGACTTCATCTTAGCAAGTATGCATCCCTCTCTTCCCCTCACATGGTTTTTATTTATTTCTGATCTCATTAGGGGAGGACTACGGCAAATGCTGGAATTGATATAGAGAGTTTGTTTTATATTAAGTGTTTGGTCTGTTTTGTATGTCTTTTTTACAGAGCACTACACGGATATTGATAGGTCAACCATCACACTGTGTAACTTTCACCTTTACAGGTCATGATTTCCACACCAGGAATGTCTGTTTTTAATACCCTTTGGCACCCCTGTGTTCTTTTTCAGATTGACACTGAAGGCAGTACCTTGTTTCAGGCCATTTCTACCATAATAGGCACATTTGGCTATTTTCCACACATAATATTATTTATGTTAAGACAGCATAAGTCTGTCACATGTGAGTAAGGTAGGGATCTGTGCACCCGTCCTGAAGAAGAAGCTTTACGCTTCAAAACATGTCGATGCACACACAGGGGGTTATGTACATTAAATACACATAAAACCTCCATCACACCTTTTTAACAATACCAGCACGGAGGCATATTAAAAGATTTTTAGTCCTCACCTGCCAGGTATTTTTTAACACTCACTAATCCATTCACATCACCCCCTACCACTCACCAACCTCACACACCACACATAGTGATTACATCAGTGCTCCCGCGTATTCGTTGGTTAGTAGCACGCCGCGGCCCTTTGGTGTGTGAGCATCTATCCGTGAACCCAGGAGTATCAGTGGGAAACATTTATTAATCAGGATTCCCACTCCTCGAGAGCCAGATGTAAATTGAGAGTGCACTGCCATCTTGTACTCCCATATATCTAGGGCCTTGCATGCTGTGCCCGTCAAATGGGATTCCTGTAGCAGTGCCACCGCCCGACCTTTACGTTTAATGTATTGGACGACCAGCCCCCTTTTAATCTTGTCCCCCAAGCCATTCACATTCCACGATAATACAGTACAAGGAGGGGACAGCCCTCTGGGGTTCAGGGGAGGGTCATCCGCAGCATCCCTTGGCGAGTCTAGATGCGCCATTTACGATATTGGCCATGTAAGGGCGTGATGTACTTTGTGTTACCCATTGTACTCTATCACATTGCATGCCTTTGAACAAAAACATCAATGCATACAAACTGAAAACTTTAAACTGTTCCTCGTTCCCTTCCCCCCTCCCTGCCTCCCTGCCCGGCCCTCGGGGGTCCTCCCTTGTCAGTCGACTGCAATGGCCAACCTTGTACTTGCAAATCCATAGTTCACAACCGCATAGGGCGGTGTACTTATCTTTGCATTCTAGACAAAGCAAGGCATAGACCTTGCACAGTGCAGCCCCGTGAGTTTAGTTCATTGGATTGTTTGTGCGATGCTTAAGGGACGTCCTAGTGTTGACTGAGTCCGTTATCATGCCCAGTGGTGTCAGCCGTGATGCTTGCCGTTTGTTAGTTTATTCTTCCTTTCCGCTGGAGTCAGTAGACCTGGACCTCTGTGAGGCATGTTGTCGATGTTGCTGCTGGCTTCTCGGCTTACCGGGTCTTGCTGTAGGGCGCCATCCCTCTCGGGCTTCTTCAGGTGTGGCAAAGAACCAGGTCATCCCTTCGGCCTCCACTCGTAGTTTCGATGGGAAGAGCATGGCGGGGCAATCCAAATTTGAGGTATAGACATTTAAAATGCATAATTCCCTTCCCTCCCATTTTTTGTGTAAGATGACGTATCTCCCTTCTGGGTCTAGAACGTGGTTTACATACAAGGTGGCAAAGAGCTGTCCCCTCCATCTCTTACGCACACTAGTGATCATGCCCCCCCCCCCCCCCAAATATGTGTCTCTTGCAAGCAGGCTATCGCCGCCCTGTCGTGTTTCAGGAAGGCATGTATCCGATTTTATTTTTTCTAATCCTGCTAATCCTTGTACATTCCAGTTAATGACCTTCATTATTTGTGCGGCCATTTGTCAAACATCTTCCACCGCACTCTACTCCCGCCCTCCTTGAGAATGCAAGTTTCCTCATTCCAGTCCCTCTGAGTTTGATTTTGAAACCAGGGTCTTAGACACAACAATGATAACTTCTCCCAACATTTTATAACGTAACCAACTAAACATTCCCTTCCTACCGCCTCCCCCTGGGCAGTAGTGTGAGTCCCGTTTCCGTTTTTGTAACCAAAACATTAACCAAAAAATGCCGCCCCATTGCCCACCCCCCCACCAAACATTTTCATCTTGAATCCGCATCATTAGTTGTTGAGTGCTATGCTCATCACATATGACTAACTTAGGGTCCCCTGTCTGTGTCTCTGGAAGTTGGTGCTGTGCCAGTGGTCTGGTATCCACCGGGGCGCGAGATAGCTCCTCAAGCTCCCCAATCGAAGCCCAGCCTCTGTTTGGGGGTGCACCTCCCCCAAGCCCGACTTCCATGCTAAGTATACTATCTTGTGCACATAGTGAGCTTCTCAGTCCCACTCTATCCTCATTCTCATACTTGTCCCACCCCTGTGAAGTCATAGTCGTTGGTCACTTATCCGTACGTTGTCTCTTTGCCCTTCCTCTCTCAGTCAATTATGTCTGCACCCTGAGCCGCCAGGTTCTGTTGTGTGTTCCTGTGACACCTCTTCGGACTCTGGTACCGTCTCCGAGTCCTACTATGTCTCATCGGGGCATACCCTGATCCGCCCAGGACTGCTGATTCTCCCTTGTTGCTGATATCACTTTTTTTTCCGTTGTTCCTGTGTTCCTTCCCCAGTCGCCGATATTCTTGTGGATCCCGTGGATGGTCCTTGCGTCGCCCCTAGTGTCCAGCCATTCACTCACTCCATTTGCCGAGGTAAAGAACATGGTGCGCCCTGCACTCTCCACTTGCAGCTTTGCTGGAAACATGGGACTGTATTTTAAGTTCAACTCACAGAGCCTACGCTTGACCATTATAAATGTTTTTCTTTGATTCTGGACTCATTGGATATATTCTGGGTATATTGAGATATTGAGATGGGATGACCCTCTTACAGGATCTGGACTCTAGTGCGGAAGGCTTGCAGGATCGCGTTGCGGTCCCTGTAGTTGAAGTACCTGGTGATAATGGCCCGAGGAGGTGCGCCCGGGGGGGGGGAGGCAGGGGGCAATACCCTATGTGCTCTTTCCACATTATAAAACTTGGATAGTCTCTTTGGGGCTAACTCCTTGACTATCTGGTCTTCCAAGAAGAGTTCCGTAGAGGGGCCCTCCACCTTTTCTGGAAAACCTATAAATCGCAGGTTATTCCGTCGCTAATGCCCTTTGAGTCCTCCGCCTTCTCATCCAGCTGTATTACTTTCTTTTTGAGATCAACTACAGTGGCATTGAGGTTCCGTATTTCCTTCTGTAATGCATCCACGTTATTCTCTGTGATGGTTACGCGGTCCGCCACCTTCCGCAGGTTTCATCGCAATAAGTTCACATCGATGGCTACTGCATCGATTCTATGGACCATGTCATCCCTTGTCGATTGGATCACTTGCATCACATCTGCCAGCATAGGGTAGTTTTCATTTCCCTGGTCTTTAGGGCCCTCACACCCATTTGTACCCTCCTCTCTGGCCTCCGGCCCTTGGGGCAGTGGTTGCGCATAATTCAATATTTTATTAGTTTGCGAGTTGGGTGCTTTGACTTTCACCATTGTGTTGGATTATGCCTCTCCCCGCGCCTGCAAGTTCCAAAATAGGGACTCTCCTCTTTGTCCCCTGTATTGCTGTTCTTTGTACAGTCTTTACGTTTTTGTGTTTTTGTTGCTGTTTCCCTACTTCTTCTCATAGGGACTTCCCGGTGTCTTCCCTGGGTCTCACCTTAGTTCTTATTGTCCACATTCGAGCCCCAAGCTCTGAAAGGTTTGAGTCTGATTTCCTCTACGGGCCTTCTGGATCCGCCTGTGTCATTCACAGCGTTCGGTCCAGGCACCTTCGTGCGGTACAAGCCACTCACCATTGCTTTTGTGTGTATGTGCCTCTGTGTTGGGACCGTCTCCCTGGTTATCTGGTAGGTTCCTGTATGCCTCTGCCCCACCAATCTCATCTCCTGGGTCGGTTCTTTGGTCTTCAGGAACGTTCTCCCCCCCCCCCCCCCACCCCCCGGTCCTGCTCGTCGATTCCACTTGTCGGTGTCTGCCGTCTCTTTGGTTTTGTTTGGGCCCTTACAACATTCATAGCCCACCTGCCTGAGTCATAGGCGAGCCCCTCAAGTCCCACAGCACCTCTCTGGATGCATCCAGGCTGTGGCGTTACCTCCCCCTGGCGTCCGGGCCTCCGGTCTGGATTGGCGTGGGTTCATCCTCGGCCTCCTTGGTCTCACACCAACCCTCTGGTCCGCAGGTGATTCTGGGCTCTTCCAGGGATGCCTCCGCTTCTTTTTCCAATTTGACCATTTCTCCGTCTCCCCCAGGCTTCCTCGTATATCCTGCTGTACTCAGTGTGGTCGGCACCTGTCTGGTATCTCTCTTCACTGGTGAGAGCAGGCGTTATTACCCTTCTCAGTCGGTCAGTTTTTTGGACCAAGATACTGTAGGATGCGGTCAAATTATCGGGCTGCCGGAGGGAGCTCCAACAAAAATGTCTATGCGGCGATCTTGTTAGGCCACTACCCCATTCCTAGTTCATGGGTGTTAAGGCTTGGGGTGGAAAGGAACAGCAAGCTGTTGCTTCATCTCTCTCCAATTAAGCTTTGGCTTCTCCCTAAAGGCTGCAAATGGCTGGGATGGGATTTTTAAAAAATCAGAAGCACCAATTTTTATGATTTTTCCTGAACTGGCCGGTCAACAAGGAGATGGAACATACCTAATGACAGACAGATCCCTTATAGCTTGGTCAATCTATATTTTTTGTTTTTGTTTTTCATTGATACTGAAGTTGATGTCTGTCATCAAAGAAGTAACCGTACGTCACCACTTTTCTTGTCCCGCCCAGCACCCCCCCTCCCCAGCTCCTTCTTAGCTTGTGACAAATCCTCTCTCCAGTACATGCACATATATCATTAACTACTAAACACACGCTGGCTCGTTCCGCCAAGGTGTTCCCTCGGACTGAGTTGAGCCATTTCTCTAGGAATTTGAACTATTAAGAGTATCACTACCCCACCCCCCCTTTTTTTTATGATCCTCTGTTGTTCCTCCCCCTCATACCATTATAAGGAATACTGATGCGAAGGACCAAGCTACATTTGACCTTTTCTATTACTCAATCTAATACTTTTATTAAAAACACTGCAATCCCTTTCGTCTATGCACCAGAACCTGATTTTCAGAGTGCTTTGTATTTGTATTTGTATTTATAATTAAATTTGTAAGGCGCACAGCTACCCGCAAGGGGTCTCCCGGCGCCAGTCGAGTTAGTGATTACGCATACTGTTGTTAGCGAGAGAATAGCCAGGTTTTAAGGTCTTTGCGAAATTTTAACAGAGATGGTTCGTGTTTCAGCGTGGTCGGGAGAGAATTCCATAGCTTGGGGGCGACGCAAGAGAAGGAGCGTCCGCCCATTCTCACCAGTTTAAAACGAGGAGTCCGGAAGTTGCCATGAGTGGATGACCTGAGGGGACGAGAAGGAGAGTATTGTTGAACAAGGGCCTTCAGATAGCCAGGAGCCGATTGTTTGATTTTATGCAGAAAGCAGAGGCCCTTAAATTTGACACGGCTATCGATACGAAGCCAATGAAGGTCTCTCAGAAAAGGCGAGATGGAGGATCGCCACGGGACCTTACAGAGAAGGCGGGCAGCAGAATTCTGTACGAGCTGAAGTTTCCTCTGAAGCTCTAGAGTAGCTCCCAGGTACAGCACGTTGCCGTAGTCCAGGCGAGAAGTGATTAAAGCCTGGACCACCGAGCGTCTGGTCGATATTGGGAGCATCCATAAGATTTTGCGAAGCCACCCTAGGATAGAGAAGCAAGTGGCTGCCACTTTAACCACTTGGTATCGCATGGAGAGCGAATCATCCAGGACAAAACCAAGATTACGAACCTGGGTCACTGGGATGGGTGGAGGGCCCGTTTCTGATGGCCAATGAGCAGGACTCCAGAGATGCTTTTGCTTGCCCAGAATGAGCACCTCCGTCTTGTCTCCGTTCAGTTTCAGGAGGTTCGCCTGCATCCACTCAGCTACTCGGCTGAGTCCTGATTTGAGAGCAGATGGAGCGTTTACTGCAGCCGAGGAGAGGGAGAAAAGGATCTGAGTATCATCGGCGTATGAGTAGAGGGAGAGACCAGAGTCTTCCACGATGGTAGCTAGGGGTCTCACATAGATATTGAAGAGCATAGGGCTCAGTGAGGACCCCTGCGGAACGCCGTACGCAGATGAACGAACGGAGGAAACCACCTGAAAAGTGCGATGATTTAAGAAGGAGGCCAGCCAGGCAAGAGCAGAGCCAGACACTCCCGCCGATCTCAGGGCTTTCATAAGGATGGGATGTGAGACCGTGTCGAATGCGGTGCTTAAATCTAAAAGAATAAGCGCCGTGGTCTCGCCATGATCAAGACGGGAGCGTAGATTCTCCGTGACCCCCAGAAGGTTGGTTTCAGTGGAGAAATGAGAGCGGAATCCCGATTGGGACGGATGTAGAAAGCCGATGGTCTCCATGTGAGATGTAAGATGTATGTTAACATGCCTTTCCAGGATTTTTGAAAACATGGGCAGCAAAGAGATGGGTCGAAAGTTGGCAAGCGTCTTAGGGTCTGCACCAGGTTTTTTTTAGAAGTGGCACTACCAAGGCTCTTTTCCATTCCTCCGGGACTAAAGATTCTCGCAATGAGGAGTTCAGGAGCTCCTGAATGATGAGTAGAGCATCAGGGGAAAGCAGGCGGAGGATGTTCATAGGAATCGGGTCGAGGGGGGCGTCTGAGTTGACCTTCATTAAGCAGGCAGACAGCGTGTTGGAGTCTAGCAAGGGCCATTCTGAGATCTGAAATGCCTGAGATTGCAAGCTCGGTGAGTCCAGAGTAGAAAGGTCGGAAGGGGGTTTGGAAGGGGGGGAAGCGCGAGATAGAGCACTATAGATGGTTTCGACCTTCGATATAAAAAAGTCAGCAATTTCGTTGCATTCTGCTTCCCCTAACGCAGGTGGAGTGGGAATGGTCTTTGAGCCGGCTAACTTTTTGACCATAGAAAAGAGGGCTTTTGGGCGATTGATGGCCTTTTCAATGGACTCAGAGACGAACCGGGCTTTAGCCTTTCGGCAGGCTTGATGGTATAGCTTAAGTGCTGAACGATAAATCAGTTTATCATTCAGAGCATAGGTTTTCCTCCAGGATCTCTCCAGATGTTTACATTTAGATTTAGATGCCTTCAAATCATCTGTGAACCATGGGGCAGGGGCGAGATGTGGGGTCGGTGGACTCAGACGCGACGGCAGATGGAGATTAATATTAGAAGTTAGCCAATCAGACACTTCCTGAGCTAGGGAGATGCACCCAAGATTGATGTCGGGGCAGGAATCCATAAGAGAGGCATTAAAAGCCGGAATGTTCAGCTTAGTCCAGGATCTATAGTTATTCCTGAAGCCAGGAAGGGTCATGCACTTTTTAGTGTCAGCGGGCAAAGTGAAATATATAGCAAAATGGTCGGACCAGTCTAGGGGAAGAGCAGGAGAGGAACAGTCGAACAGAATGTTAGAAATGACAGGATCAAGTAAGTGTCCTGCCTGATGGGTGGGGCCAATATTGCGTAGTATGAGGTTGATGGCCTCGCAATCGGAAAGAAACATTCTGCTAGAGCCGTTCTTTGAATCCTCTCTAGATGGAGATTTAGGTCTCCCAAGATGGTGAATTCGCTGCCTTCATAGCAAGGGGGGCCACAAGCTCAGCGAATGAGGTTAGCCACTGTGTAGGCTGATCAGGGGGACGGTAGATTAGAATACCCGATAGCGTCAGTCGAGGGGAAACTGCTAATTTAAACAGAGCGGCTTCGCAGTTCGGAAAAGGAACAGCATCCAAAGAGCAGGAATGGAATCTTTGAAAATAATCGCAATCCCTCCACCTTTCCCCGTGCTTCTATCTAGCCTGACTATTACGTATCCCGGTGGTAAGGCGCTTGCTACGTCAGGGCCAGAGCTTTCTACTCTTTAAATTTCCCTTTTACATTTGCAGAGTCTCATGGAGTGTTTTAACTGGATTCGCACCAGTGTGCAGTGCACACCTATATTTTGCAAAACATTTACCTTATTCTCAAGACCATGTGATCCCCAATGGAATATTAATTGATTATTTTATTATTTTTCCTTTTTGCTCTTTTCTTTTGTTGTTTTGGATGTAATTACATAATGCCACAGCCTTGAAAACACCTCAAAGCTATTATCCACAATGGGTGAAACACGTGTTATCTGTTTCTCGTACACCTCCTCCATCAGAATAAGAAAAAAAAGAAACACAAGAAAAGAAAGGAGTTAATCTGATTCTGATTATTAATAATCTTTACCCTATCTGTGATCATTTTGAATCTACAAACTTTGTGATAGATTTTATGGAATGTACTGACTTTTCCTGCATTATTCTTTAATAAATAAATATATAATGTATGTTTAACTTCATCCAACCTTTATAATAATGGCAGCAAACAGTTGTTAAGCATATAAAGAGTGCCGTTGCCTTCATTGCTGTTTATTTAATTCTGCAGGCAACGTTTGTGGTATTAACATCATTCACACTAAGAAAATGACCCCAAATGAAAACTATCAAACAGAAGAAATAATAAAAGAATTGGTAAGTGTTCCAAAAATTGATTCTAATCATTATTCATTGTTAATCAAATGACTTCACTGTTAAGCGTATTTTTAGAATTCTGTCAAACAATTTCCATTCTCCTTTAAAGATTTTTTTCAAAAAAGATCAAATTGAAAGAATAGAAATGTAACCTGGAGCATTGATGAACAACTCATATAAAGACTGGTAGGCAGCACCTGTTTTCTTTTCTTTTGACCACAGGCTAACTTTTTAATTGAGATATAGTAAAGCATTTTCTTCAAACTATGAAAAGCTGATACATTTGAAATTAAAATATGTGCTTATTTTGCCTGGTTTTCACACTTCAGTAGCAACATAGGCCATGGGTAGGGCTGTTTTTTTCCCAATATGCGAGTGCCTACTGAGCCTAGGGAACAAGGGGATAAAGCTTTTTAATGCTCACTGAGCATAAATAGGTGGTGTAGTAATGTCTCTGGGGAAATGCTGATGTGGTTGATCTTGAACTGTGAATGTTTTTCCTCAGGGAATGGGAGTGACTGGCACACAGGGCTAGATGCCTAAAGTTGTAGGTCTACAAGTGTTGAGGGTTATTTTTTTTTTTATATAAGCACATTTTATTATTTTAGTTAATGCATGTTAAGCCACAACTGTACATTGCACCCATTGCACCACACAGCTTCCATGGTCTGGGTCCTCCCATCACAGAGCAACCCCTCACCACCATCATCATTAATTATCCCGAAGAGTTCCACCAGCACCCCTATGTTTTCTCTTGTTTACTGATGGGGCAGCCCCTGGCTCTGTCTGTTTATGGCTTCTTCAGGCTTAGCACACTAGTCTATTGCAGCACTCCATGATGAGATGTTGGAGGCTGCCTTAGCATTCCTGTGGTGTGCTATATTTCTTTTAGCCAGCAGTGTGGTGATACCCACCGGGGCGCGGTCACCCCGGGAGCCACTCAGATCCTCCAGGATTCCCAGTAATGCCACCCTAGGGGAGAGCTGCACAGGCCTGTCCAGGACCTCAGTATCGTCTCCATGACTTTCCAATATGTTATCATCACTGGGCATGCCTAGAACACTTGGTAGACATTTGCATCAGGAGAGAAATAGCTGGGGCAGTTTGATGTGTCTCCCTTTCCCACTTTCCAAATCCGCTTGGGTGTAAGATAGGTTATGATAGTATAGCTGGATTAGTCTGAGGCTGGACAAAATTGGGGGCCATTGGTGCTTCTCTCCAGTCCGCCTCCTTCAGCTGTCCTATCCAGAATTTCAACTTCTGCTTAAGGGAGTAAAATGTGTTTGTGTAGTTAAGGATGAGTGACATATATTTGGAAGATACCCCCTGCCCTTGGGAGCCCTGAAGGAGTTTGGCCTCTAGGGGACTATATTCAGTTGGACCTATAATGCCCTCTTTACAGCAGGAGAGTACATGTCTCAGTTGTAGGTATTTGTGTAATTGGGTGTGGGAAAGGGTGAAGTGGGACTGGAGGTCTTGGAATGATTTCATGCAGGTACCGTGCAATACGTTGCCTAGGAGGGAGAGCCCAATTTTGTCCCATTTAGCAAACCCTTGAGAACTGGACAAGCCAGCATTCCTTTTGAAGCATAGTTTGTGGTGTGGGTCTCCTATCCCGGCCTGTCTTCCGCAGTGTAGCACGCCACACCTAGACCACCATGCTTGTGGGCTTTGGGAGTTGGTGGGTGAGAGTGCCCCCTTACAGGATATGTAGGATGTTATCTAATCTAATCTGAAATATTTCCAATCATTGTGTCTGGTCTCCACAGCCTCTGTTGAGCCAGTCATTAATACTAGAAGCTGGGAAACCCAATAATAAAGGCAAATGTCTTTCATGGCCATGCCACCACCATTCCAGTTGGCAGCACCTGTTGAGAGCTATGCAGGGGGGAATAGGAGGGTGTCCAGTCAATAGAAAGGTTTGAATCAGGGTAGGGATGGTCTGGAATCAGGATGCAGGGATCCCCAGTGGGAAGTTCTGTATGGTGTAGAGGAAGCAAGGTTGGATCATCATCTTGAACAATGCTATCCTGCTCAGAATATGTAGTGGGAGCTGTGCCCAGGTATGGAAGTCTGGTTTTATGTGAGCCAATACTTGAGGCAACTTGAGGGATCAGGTCAACTTGCGCATCACCGAAATAGGGATGCCGAAGTGCTGAAAGCTGAGCCTTCGGATGGTTTATCGTCGATTGCTACTCTATGACTTCCAGGCCCCCAGTGAGAGAAACTAGGAGAAAGTAAGCCCAGGTGATATGGCCATATGCCTCTTCATAAAGAGATAGTATCCACCAGTTTTCTGGTCCCCAAATCTTGTGGATTGCGAATGTAGAGGAGTACATCATCAGCATACAGTGAGATCCGATCCTCCAATTAGACGTCTAATGCAATGGCGTGCACTACGTCCTGGCATAAAGCCACATTGGTCGGGGTGAACCAGATCTGGCAGCACCCACAGGAGATAGGTCTGTAGAAATGGCAGTGGCCAGGGGGAAGTCCTGGTTTGTGAATATTGCTTATGGGTCCCATGTCTGATCCCTTAGGGAACTCTCCATTGGCCTAAGCCTCCAGGTACAGGTCAAGCAGACAGGGTGAGTGCATCTCCTGAAATTTCCGGTAGAATTTACTGAAGTAGCCATCTAGGTGTCTTGCCCGCATTCATTTCAGTTAATGCTTCCCCGATTTCCTCTAAACCGAGGAGGAAGTCTAAGTCCTCTCTTTGGGCAGGAGATATGGCTGACAGGCGGATGTCGAGTAATAGGGTGTTGCCTTTGGTGTTGCCTTTTTGCACGTGAGGTCGTGTGCAAGGAGTATATAGGGTGCAGTAATAGTCAGCAAAGGTTTTGGCTGTGACTGCGAGTCTCACCTTTGCCCAAACGGTCCAGGACCTCAGGCACTACTCTGGATGTCATGTCTCTGGTGGCCAGCCAATAGAGCAGTTTAGTTGATGTGTCTCCATGTTCATGGACTCAGCGAAGGGAGGCCAGCTAGCACTGTCAAGATTTGTCCAAAGCCAGCTGACGGAGTGAGGTTTTGTCTAGGTTTAACTGACGTTTGAGGGTGGGTGGGGGGATCGTGTATTGGAGCTCAAGTCAAAGGATGCGCAATTCTTATTCAGTTATCTGGTCCTGTTTCCCTCATGGTGGGTAAGTGATTTAACAGAGCCCCTGATCATTGCTTTGCTGCTAGCCCCAGAGGGGACTGAGCCATAATTGGTGTCGAAGTATGCCCTAATCTCCTTCTTCAGGTCATCTGCAGACTGGGAATCCGCTAAGCACTGAGCTGCCAGGGTGGCTGGCATGTGGTCCCAGGATCCCTAGATGCAGGAGAATTGGTGAATGGTCAGAGATACCCCATGGGAGAATCTCCAACACAGTGGTGTGTAACGCATCTGTCACAAGGAGCAGGAGAATGTCAATTCGGGATAAAGTCTTATGTGCATCAGAAGTGTGAATAAATTGTTTGCCTTTCGGGTGCAACACAGCAAATATCGCAAAGTCTCAAAGAGGACATCCAAGACGTTAAAGATCGAAAGGTGGTCACTCGACTTGCTGTTGGGATTCCTATGGAGTTTCCCAGTCAGGGACTGCATGAAAGTCACCACCTACTACTGTGGCTCCAGGGGAAACTCCCTGAATAATCGGTCGGCAGGCTTGCAGAGCCAATTTGGTACTAGGCTCCTTCCAGTGTGTCCTCCAGTCCTACACATCTGCCCATAGGCTCTAAGGTCATGGTGGTGACGACGAAGAGTACGCTTTTATGTAGGATTATGACAACACTCCTTGTACCCCTGGAGAAGCTGGCATAGACTGTTCTGTCATACCCATAGTGAATAAGGAAGGGGCATCTCGTGCCCATAAGGTGGGTTTTTTGAAGCATACGGACCGCTGGGAGCTTCCTTTTGGGATACTGAAGGATAGCCGTCCTCTTATTCAATCCAAAAGGTTTTAACATTCTGGGTACGTTTCGTGAAATTAGTCATGGCAGTCTGGTTGGCTAAGCAGCATTGAGGGTTAAATTGAGCCCTTCATTAGGGTATGCCACTTGTTCTGGTGATGGTGCCAATGGTGATAATATTTCATTGGGAAGTTCGACACAAGGGTCATGGTTAGTAGATATACCATAGTTATCTCCTTATATGTGGACAGTGTGTTGACCTACCTCACGGATGCAGAGAGGGACATAGGTCAATAATTGGGGCCTTAAGGAAGTTAACCCCTTCGCTGCGGCGGGAATTCCGCCGCAGCGCTGGGGGGGGGTTTGGGGGCAGCGCGGTGGCGCTGTGCTCATGACGGAGCCACTCCGTCATGAGCCACGGTTGAGCTGTGCTCATGACGGAGTGGTTCCGTCATGACTCCGCCCACTGCGCTAATCGCCCGCACAGGCGGGGAATCAGCGCAGCGTGGGAGGAGCGGCCGCCAACGGCCGCGGCATGACGGAACCACTCCGTCATGAGCACACGGCGACCGTGGCTCATGACGGAGTGGTTCCGTCATGAGCAGGGAAGGGGTTAAAGAAGATATCATTAAGGCCTATAAGTCAGTCTTTGGGACCCTAAGGTCTACTGGCCAAGCGGAAATAAGACTGGAGTTTGGTCTCCAAAGACAATCCATGGTGGCGCAAGGGTCATTTTTAAAATGTATGTATTCCCTATTCCTGTCTGATCGTGACTCTTTAGCAAATTATTGTTGCCGTGAAATAGCCCATTCTGCTTATGCATACGCTTGGCAGTCCCATATTTCATCGTGCCTTCAGAGTTTTGATTTGCGGACAGGGCTTACTGGCCAAGAGGTAAACATTTAAAAAAAAGAAAAGATCAGAGGTCATTCACATAGTGCGGATAAGGCAGCTTTAGTGGCAAAAGTTCATGCCTGGTCTGTGATTAATTCCTATCATTCCTAGCAAATCCAGCCATATTTAAATGCCAATTTTACGGCCCAAATGAAGGAAATATTTTTTAAATTAATACTTGGCATATACCCAACTAAAGAAGGTACACCAATATGGATACAACAATAGCCAAATATGGAATGTAGACTGTGCGGGTGGAACTTGAAACTTTGTTACATATTGAGTGTGTGTCCTAAACTGCTTAAAATATGCCGTGCATTATTGAAGCCTCTATACCTTAAGTCAGGGGTTAGATCGGCCTGCCAGGCTCTTATTTTATTTTTATCAGGTGAATCAATTCCACTACTATGTCAGATGATACATTTTTTATAATTTGCGGAAAGATTGCTGGTACCTGCAGTGAGTAAATGAGGACAAGGTACATTTTAGAAAATATATGGATGCTGTTGCCAGGTTATTCGCACTTTGAATGCGTTTGCAGTTGTATTTTATGATTGGGTCTTAGGTCATTTTTGTGACTAGCACCTAAAGAGCATATGAAAGCACCTATTTTTGGTTGTTGTTTTCATTGCTTATTTGCACAACGACTTACAATGTCTACAGTTTTTGCACTTTGACATTTGAATGAATGAATGAAAAATAATTTCTTGAGCGCGTAGCTACTCGAGGGCATCCTAGCACTAACAACAGCACATGAGAGAGAACTACTAGCAATATTAAGGAAAGAGCCATGTTTTGAGAGATTGTCGGAAAGCCAGATAGTTAGATTCAAGACGGAGATGGAGAGGGAGGGAATTACATAGCCTGGAAGCATTATAAGATAACAGACGGCCCTCACTTTTTGCCTTTCTGATTCTGAGGACTACAGCAAGGCGGCAGTTGTCCGAGCGCAGGCCTCTGTTCAAACAATAAGGTGAGATGATGGACCGATTAATAGGCGGTCCCTTCCTTACTAGTGTCTTGTGTGCAATACAGAGATACTTGAACTTAAATCTCTCCTGTATGGGGAGCCAGTGGAGAGTGGCAAGAGCTGGTTTCGCTGAATGCCGATTCGGGATCCCCAAGAGCATACACGCTGCGCAGTTTTGTACAGTCTGTAGCTTATTGGTGGTGGCACGCGGGGCTCCTAAGTAGAGAGCATAAGCATAGTCGAGGCGAGAGAGGATCAATGCCTGGATCATAAGTCGTCTGGAGGGAAAAGGTAGAAGAGGGAGAATTTTTCACAACATCCTGAGAATACCATAGCAGCTGGATGCAACTTTCAAGGCCTGCTGCTTAAAATTCAGGTTGCGATCAAGCCAGATGCCCAGACTTTTGATCTGGTCCTTAGGCGTGAGGGCAGGACCAAGACAAACTCACCATGGTACTCCTACGTTAACGGTGGAGGAGTTACCTAGGAGCATCAGCTCCGTCTTATCACCATTCAGTTTCAGATAAGACTGTTCTATCCAGATTGTGACCTTCTCCAAGCGAAGGCCTAAGCTCAGTGAAGAATTGGTTAAGGGCAACAACAAGTTTTGTGTCATCAGCGGAGGTGACAATTTGAACCCTGAATGGCCTCACTATCTCCGCTAGCGTGCTCATATAAACTTTAAATTGAGTGGGGCTCAGAGACGACCCTTGTGGAACACCGCAGCCAAGGTGCATATGTTTCGAAGTGGGGTCTCCTTCAAAGACCTGGAATGACCTGCCAAAGTCTCGGACTTGTTATGGGGTAAAGAACATGTTCTTTGCAGTGTTACTAATTTCACTCTTCTACGTCGATTACCCTATAACAAGTCTAAGACTATGGCATCCAATGTTTTAAAATAGTGTTGTGGTACCATATATATATATATATATATATAGAGTGTTGTGATGCATAGAGGCAGCGGGTAGGATGATCATTTTCACCAGAGCAATTCGCCCCATCAATGAGCATGGTAGCTTGTGCCAGAAGCGAACGGAACCTCTAATTCCCTTGATCACACTCCCAATATTTAAATCTAGGTAAGCTGAGGCTGTGTTTGCCAGCCTTATCCCCAGATAGCGTGTTCCCTCTCCTGCCCAAGGCAGCTCCACCTGCGGCAACTCCACCCATGCCAAGTTGACCAGTCATTCTCTGGGGGTCAATTTAGATTTCCCAGGGTTTATATGGAGACCCGAGGCCTCTCCAAACCTGCGCAACTCTTCAAGGAGGACCGGAACTAAGTGAGCTGGGCTTCTGAGATATATCAAGGTGTCATCTGCATATAGGGAGACAACATGGTTTGTCTCCCCCAGATGAATTCCACAAGGTTCCATTGTATTCCGAGGGGCGGCAGCTAAGGGCTCCATAGCCACTGCAAATAGCAGCAAAGACACAGGGCACCCCTGCCGGGTGCCTCAACACAAGGCGAGCTGATTGGATACAAACTTACAGAGTTTGACTCTCGCCATTGGGGATGAGTAGAGCAACTGGACCCACTTAAGAAATTTCCCACCCACCCCTACCTTCCGGAGAGCCTGCCACATATATTGCCAGTCTACAGAGTCAAAGGCCTGTTCTATATCAAATAGTGCCAGTGCACAGTCGTCCTCTGCCAGGTCCGGGGTGTGCCATTTATGTGCAATTCGCCGTACGTTATGGGCAGTGCTGCGTCCCGGTATAAACCCTGCCTGATCTATGTGAATGAGGTGTGTCATACTGGTAAGAAGGCGTGCTGCTAGTACACCGCTGAGTATTTTGACGTCGAGATTGAGTAATGAAATTGGTCTAAATGAGTTAGGAAATGAGGGGTCTCTATCAGGTTTTAAAATCATTGTAACTAGCGTCTCCCGCATAGATGGGGGCAAGTTCCCCAGTTGAATTGCCTCATTATATACCTCTAGTAGTCGATCGACCAATAGAGGGGCACGTTTCTGCTAAAATTCTGCTGGTAGCCCATCTTTGCCTGGACTCCTGGACGGTTTAAGTTGCTGAATAGCCAGCATCAGCTCCTCTCACATTATTGGGGCATCCAGGGCATCAGCTGTCTCTGGGTCCAATTGGGGGAGTGTTACTGAGTCCAAGATATCTTGAACTGTTTCCTGTCGTAGTGACGTTTTCCTCCCATATACCTCTCCGAGGTGTCCCGCCAAGGCAATCGCATTTTGGGAACACACCATCCTCCCACCCTTATCCGGAACTGAATAATAGGGTCAGCAGGGGTCTCTTAGCTTACCAAGCGTGCCAATAAGGCCAATAAGGCTCCTGTTTTATCGCCCTCTTTATGTAGTCTTTGGCGATAATTTGTATAAATGTGCTTCTCTAACCTGTGTAAGTCAGTCAAGAGGGCTTCCTTTGTATTGCACCACTCTGCCTTCATATGGGGGGCTGTGGGGATCTCTCCTTCCAACCTGTCCAATTTTACTTCTTGTGTAGCTACATCTTTTTCCAATTGCTGGCGGGCACCATACGATGTTTTAATACAGACCCCTCGAATTACCACCTTCATAGCTTCCCATTCCACCGCTCATGATGAGGGGTGCTCCAGTTCTCCTCAAGTACCGCTGTCACCTCAGCCACGAACAGGGGGTCCGTCAATGCCTCAGCTCTCAGGCGCCACAGGGGAATCCGCAATATAACCCTGGATCCCTCAAGACCAAGTAGTAACAGCGACTGATCAGGAAGGTATCTGGGTAAATATATTATCTCCTTCACCTCTGGCCCAATTTCTGTGGGTAGGAACCAATAATCTAAGTGGCTAAAGGTACCGGAGGCTGGAGAATGGCATGAGAATGTTTTGGATGTCGCTCTCCCCATATATCATGCAGCCGAATTCCCTTTAGTATATCATGTAATGCTCTTGTCATTTGGGGTTTGGTGTTCTGTAATGGGGGGGGGGTCCCGCTCTAATAGGCCATTCAGCACACAATTAACATCACCCGCCAATATCAGAGGAGCCCCCATGTAAGGTGATGCTGCTTCCATTAGAGCAGAGAAAAACAGGGGACAATTATCATTAGGGGCATATACATTAATGATATGTATTTCCTTGCCATCTAATTTACCATGAAGGATAATGTATCTTCCTTCCGGGTCAATGTTATGATGTATATGTTGAAATGGGAGACCCGGGGCCACCCAGATGAGAACTCCCCCTAGCATAACCGAATTATGAGGTGGCATATAGAAACCGGTCCCAGGATGCTTGTTTCCGGTCCAGGAAAGACATGGCTTGGCAGTTCGGGCTGGACTGTTCCCATGAGGCACATGGTCAGACTGATTTGCATATGGCCATGTCTGGACTAGGGTGGCGGAGTGATCTAAATAATGATGATGGATTAAACCCAGATCTGTAACTGGGGGTGAGTGTCTGAACAGTGTCAGCGCTCCGTCCATCATCTCCTTGTGTTTGTCATATATCTGACCTCTCCAGCGTTTTTGGAGAAACCGTAGAGTCTCCCCATACATGTGTCTCTTGGAGGCATGCCACAGCAACATTATACCTCTTCAGATAAGCAAACACTCTCCTTCGTTTTTTAAAGGCGGCCATACCACGGACATTCTACGTAATCATTTTAATCATGGTGACTGCCATGACATTCTAACACCATGCAGACCGCCAGTTTTCTCAGGCATTGGAGGCACTGCCACCTTCTTATAGCTTCATTTTAATCAATGACCCACTATATACGTACAGAGAACCCCACCCCACCCTTCCCCAAGCCAGATTCAACGCCCCCCCTCCCTCTGGGCAATAACGACCCCCCCCCCCCTCAGAGCCAGGGGAGGGATTACATGTCTGACCCCATTTCCCAATGAATGCCATAACTCAAGACAACAAAAAAACAAACACTCCTGACTGAACATGCACCTGCTCAAGTGGCTGGTCAGCCAGTGGGATGTGAGGGTGCGAGGACATGCCTCCAGCCTCCCACCTGGGTTCAAGCCACTCGGGGGCCCTACCCTTCCTCCAACTGATTAACTGGAGCGTAAAGACGACCCCCCTCCTTTGTTACACCCCGTTTCCTGGATTTTCAAGAGGGGTGCCCCGGTTTCAATCGATATCAAGAATAGTTGACACCAGGGGCGTGGCTACGGCACCAAGAGCTATGGCTGCACCGTTGTAGAGCTCCATAATTAACACAACAAGTAGAGTCTGCGGGTCTAAACCAATCTCTCAAAAGAAAAGAAGCGGCATGTCAGCACGTTCAAACATGAAAGAAGTCCTCATGAAGAGGGCCAAGTCCCATCACCCACCGAAGTGGCATGCTTCATCATCTGGGACCTCCCATAACTACACCTGGTGTAGTTATAGAGCTACAACTCCTTCGATTACTATAACAAGGAGGAGCTCAGGGATGTTTTGATTCCTGTAGTTGGGAGGACGAATTATCTCAGAATGAGAAAGACTGTCATGAGTGTGGTGAATCTAGATGCAGTGTGTGGAATAGAAAAGTGGTTTAAAATTGATTATCATTGGAAAATAAATTTTATTCTGTATCCAATGACACCAAACTAAAAACAGCACATTCATGTATTATTATTCTGTTTTGCCTCCAGGTGATTAAGTTACATCACTACGGTGCCACATATCCACAGATAAGTAGGTACTTTGGTAGGTTGTATTGTTCCCTTTTATCTCACTCATCACTTACTCACATTTTTGCAGTAGTGTTACCTTTTGGTCCTGACGAAAGCCACAGTCATTGGGTAGACACAGGTTGGCTGAAACATGTTGACCCACGAGGGAGCGGCCCTATAACGTTTGTGGACGCGTTCCCCTCATAATTTCTGCTGTTTTTAGTTTGGTGTCATTGGATACAGAATAAAATTTATTTTCCAATGATAATCAATTTTAAACCACTTTTCTATTCCACACACTGCATCTAGATTCACCACACTCATGACAGTCTTTCTCATTCTGAGATAATTCGTCCTCCCAACTACAGGAATCAAAACATCCCTGAGCTCCTCCTTGTTATAGTAATCGAAGGAGTTGTAGCTCTATAACTACACCAGGTGTAGTTATGGGAGGTCCCAGATGATGAAGCATGCCACTTCGGTGGGTGATGGGACTTGGCCCTCTTCATGAGGACTTCTTTCATGTTTGAACGTGCTGACATGTCGCTTCTTTTCTTTTGAGAGATTGGTTTAGACCCGCAGACTCTACTTGTTGTGTTAGTTCAAGTGATTTGGGGATTTGTCTGCGCAGGTCTTTAAAAATTCCCTTAGACCCTATGACCAGTTGTTTTGTATTGAGCTCCATAATTCCCTGGGCTTCTGCCCCTAATTAATTCGTCCAATCATCCATTAAAGTGACAGAATCGGGGCGCCTGTGCATCACGCCATCACGGAGAGCAGCGGGGAAGTGGCGACGCAAGGCGTTTGATACGAGCTGCGTGTCTTGGGAGTGCGGCCCAGCAGAGAAGAGACGCACCGGCCTCGATTTCCGGATGTGACCAGACTGAGCAGAAGTAGAGCCGGAGGCAGAGCAGCTAACCTCGAGCAGCTACTGGCCTGAGGCAAACCTAGCCTTCTTTGCTGCGGATCGCTGTTGGGTGGGGACTGAACATCACTACCACCTGAGACAGGAAGCCAGGTACGCTGCACACGCGGGATGCCTCCACCCTGTGAGTAGCGGCACCGGGTGGGCAGCGGGCCGCGGCGTGGGACTGAGAGAAATCGGGACAGCGTGGAGTGACCTCCTCCCCTAAGCTGCACATTGATAGTGCTCGAGGCCTGGCAGCAGCTCTGAGAGGTCGTGGTTTTCCGCAGTGCGTGCCCCAGAAGAATTTATAGAAAGGAGCCCTCGCTGGCGAAACTGGCACCGGGAGAATGTTGATCGGGAAAAACCAACTGGACGCCAGGTAGAGCGCCACGATAATGGTGCGGGCCGTCATCTGCCGAGTACGCGCATACTACTGTGGAGAGAAAACTGAGGTGTGATCTCTGACTAGAGTAGTGAAGGCAGTAACCAAGCGTGGGGGCAACCAGAAGAGCTGGGGGACAACCCACCCCCTGGGACACTCTATTATGAGAAGTGAGTGCTACCTCCCGGGAATTCCATACTGGCCCACGAGATGCCTATAGCCCAGTAACCAACTGCCCAATAGAACGTACCATCTCCAAAGGACATCTCGCATGTATCAACCCACAGGAACGCGGTCCCTGGCCCCACAGTGACTGGGATCAGACAGGGAAACAGAGTACTAGATTACAGCGGCCTTCTAGACGCAACAATAGATCACCAACGAAGTGCTAGAAAGCTTGTGATACGTGTAATCTATAAGACCAGACCCACCCTGCGAAAGCCAGCGACCAACACGTCGCAATGTCTGGTGGGAGAGGAGCGAAAGGAGCTCTCCAGACTCAACTCGACAAATTTGCCTCGCAGAAGCGGCTTGACTTAGAGGTTCCAAATAAAGGAGGTGAGGACATGACGAAAGGCCTGGAGAGTGACGATCCTTCCCTGAAGGATTTAATGGAGGCATTGGTCGGAACACGGACATCGCTGGAGACAAGAATGGATACGATAAGGACAGAAGTGACCCTGATGAGAGCCGCCCTCCACAACATTAGGGAGAAAGAAAGAAACGTGGAAGTGGTCACAGCGGAACTAAGTGGAGATAGTAAAAGGATGCAACGAGAAATAAAAGAACTTCAAGACACTAGCCAAAAACTGGAGCGACTTTTGGAAGATTATGAAGGGCGGTCATGGAGAAATATTGTAAGGATACTTGGGATTCCGGAAAATGCGGAGGGGCAAGCAGCTTACCTCTTTGTGGAAACACTTATTTGCGACTACCTCAAACCGAAGGCGCTATCAACCTTTTTTACTGTTGAGAGAGCGCTGAGGGTTCCCAGGGGTAGACCAAGGCCCGGGGCCCCGCATAGGCCGATGTTGGCCAGACTGTTAAACTTTAGAGATCAAGACAGTATATTGCAAACCACCCGCACGGCTCCACCAATACGGTTCGAAAATAGTGAAATTGCCTTTTTATCCAGACTTTACCATAGCGGTACAGAGAAGAAGGAGGTCTTTTCTTGAAATCAAACAGCGGCTACGAGAGAAAGGGATTAAATACTCCATGTTGTTTGCGGCGAAATTCAGGGTCGAGGTGGATGGTAAACTATGTTTTTTCGATACACCCTAATCAGCAGCAGACTGGCTGGAGGGCTGGTGACCGGCTAAGGACCACAGTGCCGGGAAAGGGAAGGGGCGCAATGGAGCTGCAAAGCCCCAACACCTCCTGACAGCGGCAAGACTCGGGGGCGACGGAGATCGAAGATGACGGTGTATATGGCTGAGCACGAGAGACACTCGGAATCGCCATGGACCTGAGACAAACTGAACAATAAGTGACTATATTTGTGCTGGTTCGATGCATGGGTGACCTTGGTTAAGGATGCTTTGAAGTGGGGTTTAGTGCTTTATGGATTTCAAGATGGGTGCATAATTACTGTTATATTTGAAGGCAGTGAGAATGACATAACATGAGCAACGCCCAACGGCTAAAATGAGGCCTATTGCACTCACCAATTTATTGAAATCCAGTAGATTATCTGGAAGAAGAAAAAACAAAAAACAAAAATGTACACCTATTAATAATCTGTGTTGAACTTCCACAATTAGTGACATCTATGAATATCTAGGCTAATATGATCTATTCCATTATACCAAGGGTTAAACATGATAACGTGTCCACCCCTGCATGGTGTGTCTGTGTATCTTATTACACCCGTGTTGCTATAATATAACTCAATTTCTCATTTCTGCTTCCAAACAGTCTTATCTTATCTATATGTAGATTCTTACATTCAATCTTTTGTCAACATGATTAACTGTTGTGGGTGCCCCGATGTCAACTATTTGTTAAGGGGTTCCATGTGGTGTGTTCTAGGTGGCATGCTCAGTGATGTTAAATTACACTCCCCTTTTATGTACATGCTCCTATATCTAACCCAATTAAAAGAGTTGATGATCCTTAGATACGCTAGCCTCACCTACTGGTCAGTGCTATTTTGCACCATGCGGGTCTCGTGACTCAGGGTGCCGTCTTGTAGTCACGCACTGGAAAAAATCAAAAAATTTATATAAACATAGGCATCCGTGGAAACCATATGCTCTTTTCCTGTCTATTTGATCTGATCTTTATATAGATTCAAAGTCTAGTTGGTAGTTTTGCTTTTTGATGTAATAGAGAAGTTACCTAAATTCTAGGCTATGCGTTCTTTTTTCTTTCGCGATAGTTGGTATATTTCCCTTGTGTCTGGTAGCAAGGATCAATACTTCTTGTGAAGTAGTACTTCGATTGTACGATACTCAAGAACATGCAAACACTCTACTCATCATTGCTTGTTCCTCTCCCTGGCCTCCGGTGCCTACTAGTTTTTTCAGTGTCCTTTAGTTGTTTTTATTAAAAAATAAGAAGTCACATCGCTATAATTCTATGTCCCATACAAACCATTTCGGGTACGTCTAGGTTGTTGTATGCGTCCCGACTATGGATTTTTAACTTGTTCTACTGAACTCTCTCAATCCTGCATGGCAGTTCTTAGGGATCTCAACCTTGCTGCTCTACACATCCGTGTTCGTCAATTTAAACCACACAGTCCCACTCTACTTTTTTTGAACTCGGACTGGAACACGCGCTGACAATTGTACAGACATCAGCGTGTGTTGCTCTATACCATTCATCCTGCGTTCCTTTATATCAACATACATGTTTAAGACCACCACTCTCTCTTTCTTTAGGCCCCAAAATGCCCTCGCCGGGCTTACTTCGTCAAAGATCGGTCACCGTGTCTCCACCTAGGTTTTTCACTGCCCGCCGCCGTATCGATCCGGTGGCAGGGCAGTGGTTTAAATAGTTCATTTCTACCGCGGCGTTGCAATGGGCTCTGAATCTAACGCGTCCTCTGATAGGAGGCGTGCGTGTGACGTCCTATTAGGGCGTCATGTAGACGACGTCCTTTAGGTTTTCTGGGAATTGTAGTGTGTTAATCAAGGAGGACTGCTATTACAAATAAAGTTCCCCACTTCTGCCATTATATTCCAAGCGTGTTTTTTTTTTTACCAAAGTATATTTGGTACTGTTCGCATGAATCAAAGAAGCTATATATGGGGGCAACGTTCTTATAGATAGAAACGGATATACTGTTGCTATGTGTATATGTGTTTTACTGTTGGCTCCCACCTCCTTGTTCAGGGGTTAATGTATACATTGCTGTAATCGTCACTTCGTGGTTCACTGCCTACAACATGAATCAAGCCCCATTTTAAAAGTGCCTGTTTGCAATCATTGATGTTATTGCAGTGTTTTTGAATATTGAATCATGTGATTCACCTTTCGGTTCACGAATTTTAACAATTATATAATCTACTTTGAAGCCTCATAATCAGATGTCTTTAATTTCTTAATAGTCTCTAAATGTTTCTGGTTTATGCGCACCAGAATTACAGCATTAATTACTAAGTTCGTACATGTACCAATGCTCATTTGACTGTTTGTTATGCAAAATGTATATGCTCACATGTAGATGATGGCTTAACCGACAGTAAACATTCTCTGTTTGATCACTGTTTGGGGGCAAACTCATGTTAACAATGACCATTGGATTTCTTCATTTAGCCCGTTTGTGACACTTGAGGTAGGATAAATCCAACGTTGTTCTAATTTCAAAAGTTGTTTTTCATTACAGTTGCTTGGTAGTCTCTCGATGATTGACCAAGAAAAGTCATTCTCATTGTGTCCTGTAGTTTGAAAGTGCCGCATCATTTTGGTGACCGTTTTGCCACACCGAAAGGTGCTCTGATGTTCATTTAATCGCATCTTAACTTTACGTGTGGTCATACCAATGTACACCAATTTACATTTACAGGTCATGATATATACCACATTGTGGCTGTTACAATTGGAGAATGTCCTCTGTTCCCATGGTGTTTTCAAACCCAGATCAATGTTTTTACTTGCTTTTGTTAGGCAGCATACATTGCAATTCCCGCATGGGACATGTCCCACCACCACAGGTAGATTCCAGAGCGTGTTAGTGTTGTCTCTGGTTCCTATTTGTTTTTTAGGATGGGTATGTACTACTGAGTCACGTAGGGATTTTCCACGTTTGAATGCAAAGAGTGGTTTTTCCATTTTAAGGGTTCCTGAGTTTAGAGTCTTCCAATGTCTAAGTATGATCCCCTTCAATTTGTTGGATTCTGTACCATTTGTGGTTACACATACCATTCTCTTATTGTCTGGTTATTGGTGTATCTCCAATAGTGCTTCTCTTGGGTTGTTGATTGTCCTTTTATATGCTTGTTTTATCAACCTTGGTGAATAAGATTTTGCATGTAATTTTCTTGACAGCTTTTTAGCATGGACCACGTAGGTTTCTTTTTCTGTGCAATTTCTACAAAGTCTTAGAAACTGTCCTACTGGCAAATTGTCTTTCAAGGTTTTTGGGTGAAAACTGTCATATCTCAATAAATTGTTCACGTCTGTAGGTTTGTAAAAGACTTCAGTTTTTAATTTTCCCTCGTCAGGCCAAATTTCCAGGTCCAAAAAAGTAATCCAGTCTTTTTTTATAGTCATTGTGAATTTGAGATATTGGTCTCTCGAGTTTTGCCAATTTAGGAAATCTTTAGCTTCTGTTTCGTTCCCTTTCCATATGAGGAAGATGTCGTCTATGAATCGCTTCTACACCGACATTTTGTTGTAAAAAGGGTTGTTGTCGGTTTAGATAAACTTCATTTCAAAATCATGGACATACTGGCAGGCTATGCTGGGCGCGCAGATCATGCCCATAGAAGTGCCATGGGTCTGTAAAAAGTATTCACCTTCATACTCAAAATAGTTTTTTGTTAATGCTAATCTAGCGCATTCAATTATTCACTTTATAGGAGTAATGGATGTCCATTGTTCATTTTTCAACAATGTTTCTATTACTTCTAAAGAGGCTTCTTGGGGAATGCTTGTATACAGCGCCTCCACGTCTAGAGTAATGAGGAGATCTGTGGATTCATTAAATGATAATGTTTGGAGTTTGATTAAGATATCTCAGGTATCTTTCAAGTATGATGGCATTCTTTGAACGATAGGTCTTAGAAAATGGTCTGTAAATTTGGACAGGGGTTCCAGAATCGATCCGATCCTGGATACGATTGGTCTCCCAGGAAGTGGATTAGTATTTTTATGAACTTTAGGTAAAATATAGAAGTAGGGAACCTTTGGATTTGTTTCTACCAAAAAGACTGCTTCTGTTGTCGTAATCCATCCCTCTTCAGCTGCTACATTTACCAAATTCACTATGTTTTGTTTCAGCATTTCCCTTGGATCTCTCTGTAAACGCTTGTAGTTGCGTGGATCTTCTAGTAATTTTCTACATTCCTTATGGTACATTTCCACTGGCATGACCACTGTAGTGCCCCTGGTCAGTCTTCTTGTTGGCATCGAAAAAGGGTATATTTGAATCAAATAGTTCATAACAACCCCATCAAAACATACGTTTTTTTATCTGATACCCCAGGTACCCCATGAATAAAGCAAAGCATTGGGGTATACCTGAAGGTATTTTTAAATTTATTACCAAACTGGTTCCCTGCATAACCAGAACATTTTTTATATAAGAACTCTCATAACATCTTTTGGTTGAGTCCGCCCAGGTAGTACCATCTTACCTGGGTGTGGAAAGACGCCTATGATGAAGCATGTCACTACCAAGTGAGTGAGTCGTCTTCTCCAATATCTGTGGATATCCAAACATTTAGAATGGTTATGTTTCAGGATAACATCTGTTACATAGGACTATCGGGACTAATTCAAAAATTGATTCCGGGGATCTATTGAACAACCTTTGGAAATAGATATCAGCAGTTGCATTTTGTGAAAATATATATATTTGGGAGATTGCAACTGTACTGCTTCTCTCACTCTCTCTAGTAATATAAAATAACATGAGCAACACCACTACCAACACTCATATACCCTCAGAGACATAGGTAACCACCAGTGGGGGGGAGGCAGTTACATAGTTCTCTTTTTTTTTCTTCTTTTTTTCAAATGAAAACTACAGTTATTGTACAGATATGTATCAAGCATCATGAGTGCTGAAAATCGTATTATGAACACTGCAGGTAATGTTTTCGAGATTAAAACTGTGTATGAAAAATACGTTTATCAGACCTTGCTGTCCGAATTGAACTATGCAGAGTGATAATATCTCATACTGCATGTGATTAAGAAACACCAATAAAGTTTGTACAAAAAAAATTTGAAGGCATGAGTTCCATGCCCCTACTGTTTAGACTGAGAAGGGGGTTCTTTCGATACAAG
The DNA here is from genome assembly GCF_964204655.1 of Triturus cristatus. NCBI lineage: Eukaryota > Metazoa > Chordata > Amphibia > Caudata > Salamandridae > Triturus > Triturus cristatus. Next base: position 779,516,441 of record NC_140592.1, read on the forward strand.
ATTTATTGAAGGAAATAACAGATAGAGCGGAGCAAACCTAAATCGAGTAATTTTCGCTTAGTGGTAGTTACGAAGTTTTGATGGAGCAAGTGGGGAACTGAGCAATGCTCAATGTTCGATGCACATTGCTGTGAATACGATTTGTCTTGCTACAGGTAGCCAGTGTAAAAAAAAAGTGTTAAGGAATTTTCTTGCAGCTATCTGTTGGATTTTCGGTACTTCAGAATTGTTTGGTGGGATACTTCGAAGTAATCACGGTTGGTGTAATCAACAGAGAAAAGTATTACGTACATGGTGGCTTGTATGTAATGGTGAAATCCTAGGGAAGGGAAGATTCAATGTAGGCCTTTCACTATGTAATAGGATCTCCTTATAAATCCCCCTGAAAAATCAGGGAAAGGTTTGCATCCATGATTATACTAAGAAGCCTTTCTTGAAGTGATGTGTTAGGTGGTGTGCCAAGCTATTTTGCTTAGACGGTGGACAGGCGGAAGGTGCTCCATTTCCCACAGGCTAGCATTTCAGTTTGTGAAGTGTGTAGATGTCATCTGTTCATATCCAATGATCTGCTAATTAGAGGAATTTAACTCGGGACTTCGAAGTTGTGGTCTAATTTGTGTCATTTTGTATTATTTTAGCAGTAGAGCACGAAGGAGGAGATCATTTCAGTAGTGTACTAAGAAACTTGTTAAAGAGGAGGGAGGGATGGTGGAACCATAAAGGATTCTTCTAGTCGAAGGAAAAGGATCAGAGTAGAAGACAAGCAAAGTTAGGATGTTGAATCTTTTAATCAGGAATGAAGCGTGTCTGCGAAGGACACTGTTGTATCCTTATAGCGTGATTCTTTGGAGCAGAGTGGCATAATAGACCATATCAAAAGCAGTGGCAAGCACCTATACCAGAAGTACCACAGTTCCATTAACATGCATTGTAGTCTTAATGTTGTCCCATGTAGCAATAGGTGTCGATTCTGTGCTCCTACCTGGGCACAATCCTGTTTGGGTGTCAAAGAGAAGATTGTTCTTTTCCTTGAACGTCAATAATTGTACATAGGCAGCTCTCGTTAACAGTTTGCCTAGGACAGGACCATTGTAGATTGAATGTTTCAGTTCCTCGCCCTTATGATTTCTTGGAAGACTGGAGTGGCCTCATTGATTAGCCAAGATTCAGTGATGAAAAGTAAGGCACTGTCTGAGTCCGACAAGATATCTTGGATGTTAGTGGACTTCTTCTGCATAAAATCTCAGTTAAGGAGGACATTGCAGCGTTAATGAGTTGTCCTCAATTTAAAAAGAAATATTTTTATTGAGTTTTACAGCATTACAAAACATGAGTTCTACTGTGATTTGATACACTGGACAGTATTGCAACAGATACTCAGCAAGCAGTACATATATATCTCATTATGGAATAAGAACTCAGGGACTTTGTAAAAGTTTGAAAACACAGTAACCAAGAAACAACAACATTGAGCCTTTGCCCCTAATGTGGGTTAATGCATCATGGGAGTTTATTTTGATCTGCGGCCACCCTGGCGAGCGTACCGCTTCCTGGATTAGGGTGTTGGAGTGTTGCCTAGGGGAAGTTAATGTCTCATACAACACTATAGTCCTCACCGTGCCGGAGGCCTCACCAGTGGCTACTGTGGTCTGGAATCATTATCCAGGTCAGCTTGGAGCACATGAATGAGTTAGTCCCAAGCTGTTGCTATAGGGTGTCTGCATAAACCACGCATTTCCTCTTGTCTCAACACCGCAGATTCCACCATTGCCCATTTAGTCAAAACAGCATTCCAATAAGAAGCCCCAGGGAGTATCTCCGCTTTCCACCACATGTTGATCGCGTGTCAAGCCAAAAACATCACCAAACCAATTAAATGGGCCTTGGCCCCACTCATTCGTTCATTGACACTTGTAAAGACCCAAGACACAACTGTCAATGTAGTTTAGGTTCTGCTGACCCGTTATTCACAGGAGTGTCGAGCAGACTGTGTCCCAAGGGGCTCTTGCAACTCGACAGTCCCAAAACCTATGTAAAATGTCAGCATGAGGAGCTGGGCAATGAGGGTATTTGAGTGATACAGCAGGATTAATCCTGTGGAGCTTGGACAGTGTGTGATATGCTCTATGGAGGATATTATGTTGAATATATTGAAATTGGCCATTTTGGGACACCGTTTTTGGATGTATGAGTGCCCTTTGCCATTCCTTGGGAGTCAGTGGGTGCCCCTGGTCCTGCTCCTATTTGCGCTGCAAGCCATCAAAGGAGTCAGAGGTCCTGTCTGGGATGGTTCTTACTATCCAGAATACAAGCCGCTTTCCGTTGCTTAGTGAAAAAAGTGTTTGTGTTAGCAGGTGTATTGGGGTTCGCTTTTATTACTCTCCAAACTCATTTTAGTTTGAGGACAAGGTGTCTTTGTGTTAAAAACTGTCCTGTTGGGAGGCCGGTCCATTCTGACAATAAGTCAAAAGGTGTTAGTTTGCCTTCTTGAAATTAGTCACCCAGTGTACCCAGACACAGTGATTCCCACATCTTCACTCCCTCCTTGCCCACCGCTTCTCGAAACGTTGTTGGGGACCAAGGTGTTATTTCTGATGTAAAAGGTGTCACTCCTGGTCATGGTTGCTGGTAGCTGGCATGCGCCACCCAGAAAGTGTTTGAGGTTGCAGGCAATGATGTTTTAAGAAGGAAAAGCACTTAGATTTTGTTCAGCATAGCCTCACTGACAACAGTTGAAATTCAGTCAGATTGGGTCTCCCTAGCTAATGAGTCACCCATTAGAGTTGGGCTGCAAAATAGTAATGCTTGAAAATCGGTGCCCCCAGTCCATCTCTGTCTATAGGCAATTGTAACCTGGACAGAGCCACTGTGTCTGCCAGCACTCCATATCAGATCGCCAGCATTTAGTCCAACATTCAGAACACTTTACGAGGGATGGGGATGGGTAGGTTTGCGAAACAATATAGTAACCTCTGGATCATCACTATTTTAGACAGCCCAGCCCAGTACTGTGATAGGGAGTGATTTGTGAAGTGCGATTTGAGGCCGGAGGGCAGAGATAGCTCTTATCAAATTAGGAGATCAGGAGTCGAATGGTATATATTAATGCCTAAGTATCGGAACGCTTGAGGTTCCCACTGAATCTAGCGGCCGTTCACTATGATTGGGAGAACTAGGCAAACCTGATGCAGTTGAAATAAGCAGATTTTCGACCAATTAACCCTCTGACCTGAGGCAACCTTAAAGCTCCTGTGCTATAGCATCCACACCATTTCAGACATCTCAAATATATTTGAGTATGTCATTGTCGTACAATGATTCTGCATGGGTTACACCTCATAACGGAATACCCCATGCCCCTTCAGAGTGGCACAGCCGCTGAGCCAGGAGCTCCATAGCTAGGGCGAAGAGCAACGGTTACAATGTGCATACCTAGAGTGTTCTTCAGCCCATTGGAAATGGAGCAGATATCAACTGATCAATACTCACTCTGGCTACAAATTCTGTGTAGAGCAGTCTGACCAACTGCATCATCTTATCTCCCATGCCCCCACTGGAGCACTGCGAATATATAATCCCAGTCCAGTATATCAAACGCTTTCTTAGGATCAAAGACCAGGCAGACAGAGGAAAGCCAATGCAGTGGATCTTCCAGTAGGATCTGATGCAAGCACCTGACCTTAAGGGAAGCAGACCTGCCCGGTATGAACCGATTCTGGTCGGCATCGACCAAATGTGGCATACTTTCCAACAGCCGGGTTGCGAGAATTGCACTGAGTATTTTATAGTCTCATCCCCATCAAAGCAAGGAGGCAACTTCCAAGGGGTCTCTGCCTGGCTTGGGGAGGGAAACAAGCAGGGCTTCCCACATAGTGTGTAGCAAGATCCCCGCATCAGGATGAATTATACTCCCGCTAGGGAGTATAATTCAGCCAGTTTAAAGCAGTGGCAAGAACACAATTATTACCCCCCCCCCCCCCAATATCCAGGATAGGTGTGACCATTACAATAATTGGGCCAGCAGTGCAACCAAATGTATTTTGTCCATTATTAGGCAAGTAAACACTGCCCAATAATACTCCAATGCTGTCCAAGATTCCCTCAGCCAGAATATACCTTCCCTCATGGTCTTTCTCCACCACAACGTGGCAGAAGGCTCTGATGGTCAGATCCATATGAGCACTCCACGTGCGTGTCCAGAGTAGTCATTTTTGGAGTTTCATATCTTCACCCCTGGCAAGGTGAGTTTCTTGCAAAAACAAATGTGTGCTCCTCATCTCTTAATAACTGATACAGAGAGAACCAATTTTCAAAAAAAGGCAGTGGGGTTATTGACTTCTATGCCCTCTGGGAAGCCTATGATGCAGACATTTGTGCGTCTAGTCCATCAGATCATCCGACTTCCTCTCCAGGAGTTTAATTGAGTTTCAGCCGGAGTGCTGAGAGCTTGAGTTTTGGGTTGCAAATCATGTAGAGCAGACTTGGTGTGTTTTACCCTGCCTGAACGCATTTGCTGATCCTCCCTTAGGATGCCCATTTCCAGGGGCACCACTTCTACTCTGCCCCAAGGTCCAACCTGGTATCTGTACTGGATTGCAGAATGATGTCCAATTTCATGCTGAACCATTCCCAGTAATGCCTGGAGTTTCAATATTAGCACAAATTGTGCTTAAGGCTGGCCGAAAGTAAGTATCAATAACAGAGGCCTGCTACCCCCCAACTCTACTCTCCGGGTCTGCTAGATCTCAGGAGGCACAAGCAGCCCTGCGGTGTATATTGTGCTCTGCATGTCTCCAGGGACGAAGGGCACTGGAGGGTGCCCAAAGGTGTTCCCTAAGGGACGTGGGTCCATGGCATTGCCGTGGCCTCTTGCTGCAGCATCAGTTCCCACTTCACACTGATGGGGCGACAGGGCTCCCTCAGAGCCTCTGAACCCTCCTGATGTGTCCCGTAGCAGCAATGACCACAGTAGGCCCACCATCCCCAGCACCATATGCTCCTCCCAATGGGGTTTGAGAGGCACGAGCAGCCTTATGGCATGTCCTTTATATCACCCTGTACTCTAATTGCAGCAGTGAAGGTAAGGGGTGATGCAGGAGAAGTTCTCACAGTTTGTGGTATCCCCAATTCATGCCCCTCCTCAGTTGTGGGGGCCTAGGACTCTTTGCATTTTCAGTGCCCCCACCACGGCGGCCCCAGGGCTAGTCTTGCCCTTGCCGCCCAGGTCCTAGCAAGCAAACAGGCAGGCCCCCGATCCACCCCACTCTCCTCTGGCCTCAAGTCCAAGTTGTAACCAAATACCACCTTCCAGCCAGCACAAGACACAGGAGGACTCTGCAGGAGGGAGAGGAAAACATCCGTAGGTCTGCCGGGCTGACCACAGATTTCCTAGAAGGAGGACGGACCTCTTCACCAGCCATCCCGCCGCTGTCAGTGCTGGGGATTGCCCTACCGCAGACTCATGCAGTTCAACCATAGCAGGAATCGGCCTGACAGTTCTCTGCCAGTGTCAGGAGAAAGGGGGGGGAGCAGGTATGCTCCAATCATCCAGCCATGACTGCTTCTGGTGCGCACTAGCCTGCAGATTCAGTCGGCACGTCCTTTCTCTGCAGGTGTTAATTCAGCATCTCACCAGCTCTTCGCTATAGCTGCCCCATTAAGCACAGCGACTCCTTTGTCTCCTGTTAGCGAATGCTGCAGGCAGCCACCTGAATGAAGTGGATTTCAGCCCCATGTTGCAGAGACCTAAGCACCCATGTCCGCCATCTTGCTGCGCCAGGCCACACCTACATAAGCGATCTTCAGTGGTATTCGAACAAAAATCTTAGGGAAGGTAGTTAGTTGGGATTAGAGGGAAACTGTGGTATGGCCATTCTCAGAGTCAAGGATTGACATTTCAGGTTTAGTAGGGGTGAGGAGGAGGAGGAGGGGAGACTAAGAGGAAGGAAGGTTGAAAGAGTGTTGTTTGAATGAGAGAGGAGATATGTGTGGTCCACTACTAAAGCAAAGCGGCATGGGGTTGAAAGATAAGATAGGAGTAAGAGGGAAAAATTGAATGGAAGTGAGGTAGACCTGTTACAAGATCTGGAGGCGACAGAGGTGTAAAAGGTGGAAGAAAGAGTTTATTATAAAGCTTGAGAAAGGATTTACATGCAAGGAAAGAGTGAATGCCAGAGAGATGGGTAGATGAAGAGGAAATAAGAGAAGTGATTGTTTGAAAGTGAGCAGTAGTCAGATGGAGAATGAGGTCTCATGTGATTGCATGGACAGGTAACTCAAAGGAAGTTGAATGCTATTGGAGGTGGAGATTAGCAGAGAGTTTTAAAGTTGGTGTGAAAACGTTTCCATTTTTCCAACATAGTAGGCGGTATGTGTTAGCATATTTTATGCTGGATGGTGAACGTGGCTTCCAGTATACTCCATTGTCCACGGATATGCTTTGCCTAATTGGAAATAAGTGTCAATAGTAACTGTGGGTCACTTACCTACCCAATATACACAGGTGAAAGAGTGAATTACAAGTATAAAAATGTAATTCTCTAAAATTGTAAAACAAAATAAACAACATAACAGATGGAAACCAGGAGGATAAGCTGATAGCATGGCATACTAATACAATAGGACAAAGTAGGCCACCCAAGTGAGATAGAGGTAAACTCAGAGGCCGTTACAGAAAACTACATATAGTTATTTTGTGAGTTACTTCCATCATGTTTTCCCAACCCTTCCCCTTGACAAAGAGCAATTGGTTGGGGTCATGTTATCATTTTGATGCTGGGCGGTCATGGCAGAGGGTAGTTTCAGTTGCATGTTAGCCTGAAGTTTAGAATGCACATATTTCTACATTTCCATATAAGAAATGAGTGGATTGTTAGGCAAGAGTTATCCAAGATATTAAGGGGTACCTATTAAGTTTCTTGTTCTCCAAACAGATCCTACGGAAGATCAAAATTATACAAACCTCAGACACCGACTAGTAGATGACACCTAGCATACATTGTACCAAGAAAATCTAGATGTATGTATCCTTGTACAGCATGACCAGCCGTGAATTATTCCAGAAGCCATACAAGATGGGAACAAAGCAATTATTGAAAGCTATGTTGACACTATTGATGCTGAGGTGGACATGGAATGAATTAGATGGCAGCAAGAGTTTCTAACGGTGGAACGTTGGAGTGAGAATTATTAATTGAATAAATTTGATGTGCAACTCAATTGAAGTTGAGGGCTGGTATGTTAATTGGGGGCAGTTAAGAAGTATTCTGCTCTGACTGATTCAATTGGTCCATGTCATTACTCAGTTGAAAACCATTGTTTTTGTCTGATTTTATACAAGGGTAAATAACTGGCACATTACTTTATAACTGTTTCATTATATCTTTGACTGCAGTATAATTATACTGTGCCAGACACTAATGAGAGAGCGAAACAGGGGCAGAAAGAAAGGGGGGGGGCACAGGAGAATTGCACCGATTTGACTCCTGAGGGAATTAAAACTGCATAAAACTCTACTCGTCCCTACATGATATAAATACCTATATTCCAAACTAACATTGTTTTTTTTTCCAGTGCATGGGCAATGGCTTATGTTTTGAGAAAATAGAACAAGAAGGACCCAAAACTGCAGTGCTAGAAATGTTCTTCTCAGGATATCCTGGAATGGTTGGACTGTCATTCTTCCCAAATCTAACATCACTCATTCTTGTTGGGCAAAACATTCAGAAGATTGCCAGCCTGGAAGCATGCCCATCGCTGAGAGAGCTGTGGATTGCAGAATGCCACTTAACAGTAAGTCAACACGTCACTTCAGGTTTTTATGCATTTCCTTCATAGATTAATTACATATTAGATTGTACACTGCATGTGTGCCTTATAGAGGATACAGTTTGTGTAGAAGTTCCTACTTGGGGAGTGGATTCCCAGTTACGTGTTGGGTAATTCATCATCCTAAGTACTTTATTTCAGCGTACATGCTATTAAAGTTTTCACATCTTCAATATCCATGCAATGGTTAAAGCACATAACAATTAAAATCTAGGAACATGTATCATAATTAAAATTCAGAAGAAACATAACTATAAAAGCATGTCCTAAAGATTAAAAAGGCATAAGACCGTTTAAAAAGTAGGGATACATTTGTGTGCAATTGATACACAAATAATGTAAATAAGCAAATTTTAGACTTTGCAATTATCTCTTAGCTCCCCCCATAAATCCCTGGATTTTAGCAACAACACAACGCAACGGCCGAGATCACAACATAAGTTCACAGGACATAGGATACATGTGTTAAAAGCTTGTCCATGTGGTGAATGGGCACTGGATCATCTAAAAATATAGAAGGTGTAGTTAAACGATATATACTAGGATTAGCATACTCCAGACTTTTCAGCTTTTCTCCTGATACCCCACATATGTCCAAGGTTAGTGAATTTGATCTGGGGATCTATCTAGTTTGGAGGAGCTGTGGCGTCCTTAGAGTTGTAGTGTACTGGCATATTTGGTATTACAGTGGGTCTGTTGTGACCCCCTCTGTAATTCTTCCATGCACAGGAAGCACACAAACCAATGCAAAACCTTGTTTTAAATTCTGGTCCCAGTGTTCAGGCTCCAGCTTCATTATTATAATGCTGAATGCCTGTTTTAAATTCTGCTCCTAGTATTCATGCCCCATCTTCATTATTATAATCCTACTTAATGTGAGCAGTATATGCCTTTTGCGAAATGTTAAATGAGTTAAACAAGCGTCTAACGCTTCAATCTGAAGACAGTTACTAATTTGATTTACAGGAATGGCAAACATGCATTTAAGAAAACGATCTTTACATGCTCTCAATAGTCACAGGAGGACTAGTTGAAATCATTGAGCATGGGGCAAGGCTAAAGGAGTGGTGCAGTTCACAGCCGCTCCTGTGCCACAATTGCAGGTGCATATGTGTGTTCCACTGCTCCTCTGTGCACCGCAGCTTGTTGGAGAAGGGCACACTCTTTCACCCTTGGCAAGGCAAAGGTGCAAAATACTTTTGCCCCACCCTTGAGTATGTCAGGGATGTTCTAAAACGTATACAAAAATGCCCCATGGCTGTGGGCCAGGGATGGCAGGTGTTTGAAAAAGTTGTATACCCCACACCCTTGAATGATTTGGCAGGAATATACCCCCACACCTTTAGTCAGGGGTAGGGGATAGATTCACTGCTCCTCCATATGCAAGTTGAGAGTAGTGGGAAAATACAGAACCATCTGCCCCCTCTATCCTTGCCAAGACCTAGACAGATCTGATAAACAGCCACCCTCTAAACAAAACCAAAGGAAATTTGCCCTTTTACATGGCCAACTTAAATCCCACAGAATGAATTAGTCATAAAGATACTTGCTCCACCTACAACAGTGCTTATATGATATAGGAGATAAAGTAAGTACACTGTTAGAGCGCAAAATTAAGCTCAATAGAGGCAAAACCCACATCGCTCAGGTCAACACCCACAGCGACACCTGGGCATTAAAAGTGGTGACGACGCAATGTTCTTTTCATGACTTTTATCAAAACCTCTATAGTCAGGGTGACGAGAACACAATTGACATTGAGGTTTACCTACGTACTTGTGACTGGACACCTATCTCATCAGCATACAGAGAACCTTTGGAGGCCCGATAGAACTGGATGAAATATTCAAAGCTTTGAAAGGCATGCCAGTGGAAAGGTCCCGGGGCCCACTGCCCTCTCTGTAGATTGTTATGAAGCCTTCCCTCCCCCCCCGTTAAGGGATCAGCGTGTTGCATTGTCCAACTCCTTCAGTCAGTCCACAAGCCTAATCTCAACTATGTGCAAAGCTGAAATCATTCTGCTACTTGCACAGGGCAAAGTTCCATCTAACAACCTGTCTTACCATCTGATCGCATTTCTGAACACCAACACCAAACTCTTCTCTAAAATTCAGGTACAAAGGAGGGAAACCCTTCTCCCAAGCCTTGATCAGGTCAGCTTTATTCGCAATGCCAAGGAGCAGACAACATCCGACACATGTTGCATCTGGTAGAAAAGGAACATAGACGCAACATACCTTCTCTGCTCCCTTTGTTGGACGCAGAGAAGGCACTGTACCTAGTCTGTTGGGCTTTTCTTAAGGCAGTCTTGATTGCACTTGGGCCAAAGATGATTGACAAAATCATGGTAGCTTACTCCTACCGAACCGCCATCATTTGACTTAATGGCTAATAGATGGCCCCTATCAAAATCGAAAGGGGTCAAGACAGGGTTGCTGCACTGCCCTCTTCCCCTGCCTCACTTTTACTCAACCTAATGCCGTAACCCTTAGCCATTTAGGTTAGGAGTTCACCTAGGATATCTGAGATCCATTCGGATATCACCCCCCAGGGTGAACTTGTTTGTGGACTACCTCCTATTTACATTGACAAATCCTACTGAGTCCCTGCCAGAATGTTTTAGCTACTGTACTTGTTTGAACAGGTATTGGGCTTCAAGGTTAACAGAGATAAGTCACTGTCCCTCAACCTCGCGTTCCCAGACCACTCCATTGCTCACCTCCTCACCTTGCTTCCCTTTCGTTTGGCTATTTAAACCAAAAAGTGCATACATTGCACCCCCAACAAAAACCGTGGTCGATCTTTGGGATCAATTGGACTTAAAGAAGGGTTTTGCTATAAACCCCTCTCCCAACACCCTCTTGGTGAGCCACCCGGACTTTTCCGACTTGTAACCCCAAATCTTTCATATAATGTATAGAGAGTGACTATAGGACACTTAGCGACCATTTTCAAGTTACAGCCAATACATCTTTTGACCAATGCAAATGGGAATTTCGGTTTCCTCAGACTTCTCAGCAATATTGCAAACTTCGCCACTGGACTCTGCAACTTTCAAATGTTTTGGCCACTGACCCCCATTTGAAAAATTGGTTCAATCATTTGCGGGCATATAAGGACTAATCTCTAGGAACGACAGCACGATTAAAGAATATAAATGTTCTTCTACACATCTGTTTCAGTCTCACTGTGAAAGAGACACTGGGAAGTCAATCACTGATAAACAGTGGCAATTCCTATGGCCGTAAATCCCCAAAACAGATAGAGTAGTACTTCACATAGAGAATCGGCCAAAACGCGATGTTTCAATATACCTAAATCCGGTTAGGTTATTTTACATGTTTCCCATATCGTCCACATCTCAAAGGCAATGTACCCAAGCTACTGGCAAACTCATATATATATGGTGGTCCTGTGCAGTGATTCAAACATTTTGGAAAGAAATTCTGGGCCATATCGCAGGGACACTGAAATATTCGATTGAAGTTGACCCCACTTCCTGATAGTTGGGATAAAAACAATTGACATGGAAGGTATCGCTTCTATGGACTGGGTGCTGGTGCTGCTAAGCAGTTTATTGTGCTCTTCAGGAGAAAGACTGAACACCCCTCCACCCCAAAAGAAACATGCTTGAACAACCTGTGGCTAACATTTGCTATGGAATGATTCTGTAATTTGGACATTTTGTTTACTCCCAGTGTGATTGTTTTCACGCATAAAAGGATCTCCACCTCTTTGGGTCGCAGCCTTTTGTCATTGCTACATCCTCTGGGGTCCTGTCTCATAACCTTCAGACTTATCCATTTAATGTCACTTGCCGTGTTTTGTTTTTTATTCAGAAAGTGATTGACAAATAGAACACTTTCTATCTTGCACTTGATTCTCGATTTATTTTTTGCAATTCTCTTCCTAATTGCTTTTTTTTTCTTTTTCTGAATGTATACTTTTTGGCTGAGACAGATGATACTATTTCACGTTTTTGGTTTTATAGTTGACGCCTGGGTCCTAGAGTGAATGTTGGTATGTGAAAGTGACACGGCTAATGGTTAAGTCACAGCAGGAACAGTTGCTCTGTCATTGGTGTCCTACAAGATTTAGTTTTGTGGTTGCTTAATTTTGTGGTTGGTAGGTTAGCCCACCAGCTAACGATAAACAGCAGTTTATCCTGGATTGCCTCTAGTCTGCACAGTGTGTCTCAATTACTGTTAATGATTCTCATGAAATCATTGATATTTGGACAGAAAGTGATACACGCTAACAGACTAATTTCTTTTTTATATTTTCTGGATCATAGTATTTCTCGGGTAACAAAGCATGCTTTTTGACTTCACTGAACGAATGGCATTACACAAAGTGAGTGGAAGGCTGCTACTAAGCATGTTGCTTTGCTGAAAAGTGTGGGGCATTATTTGGTCATAGATTGGCCAAAGGTAATGTTGGAATCACCTTTACAAGTTTTTCTAGAAAATTTTGGATGAGCATTCTTAGAGTGGGAATATTTGATTGCATTGTGAAAAATGTATACCACCAGGGAATTTGAAGAAGAAGTTCATTGTAATAGCCCATCCGAAGTATTCAGGTGAAATTGTTTGGTGAAACAGGCATTGATGGGTATTTAATGGTTGTTAGTCATGTGCGGAGTTGTGCTGATTGCTAGTTATCCAATAAACGCTGGTGTTTTAGGAATCTCCCCATAGTTTTTGTCCTTTCCCAGTGCCCTTGAGAGTATGTAGGGGTGGACTTCCTTCGGTCATTTGATGTCTTGATAACATACAAAAACCATACAAATGCACTGATTGATAATTCTTCAAATTGAATTTCTGACATGTTTTTGAGTGCACGTACCGCAAATTATGGTGTGTGTTTTAACAAGATGCGTTTACCAGGTAAGCTATCATTGTTAATCACCTCAGACGATGTACAGTTTAAGATCTGTGACACAAATGTTTTGCTCATAACATTTTTGTCTATAATGGAGGATCTTTTAAATAGTAAAATGCACAGAGGTCAATTAAAGAGAGTAGATTATCTTGTGTGTGAAGGTTTAGAAAAACCTGGGATATGTGGACAGGTGTTACATCTCTGAGGAGCAGATGTAACACCTGCTCACAGACTTGCCAACAATGGTGTGTTTTTTCGGCATTGCAACTTGTGAAATGAAGACATCATATTTCTGATGCATGCACTAGGTTCAAAATGTGAAGTTTCCCATCACTTAGCTTTACCGATTTCAGTTTCTCCATGGTCACACTCCCTTTGTGGGCCATATAGATCCCTAGGTGCAGGAGACGATTGGTAAAATATGGTGACATAAGGGAATGTCAAAAAGGGATTCTTCCTTTGCAGGCAACTATTGGAAATGTCAGATTCCTAGAAGAGTACGTGCAGCTACGCATCTCCATGATGACTATCCCTCTTATGTTTGCTGTCTGAAAATCCCAAATCAAGATGGTCTCTACCTTTCTTCCTGTGATATCATTTCTTGTCTAGAGCATATGCAAGCAGTCTTGGCCTTGAAAAGGGTGTGTTCAACTAATTATATCCCTGATTATTCATTGCACTCATCGCTATTCATTTTTGTTGCAGACTTTGTGTTTTTTCAAACAGGTTTTTCTTGTGGGTTTGCCCTTTAGGAAGACCTTCGATGAGCTCTTTTTTAACCCTGATGCAGGGCTATTTGGTGCCTTGCTAATCAACCTTAGTCTTTGTCAATGAAGGTTTTGCTCTTGTGGCCTTTTCCTCCTAGCTGGGACCCGACCTTTAATGTATTATTAAAGTGCAGGATGGCACCGTAGCTGCTAGAAGTAGTCATCCACTCCTCAGGCAATTAGGAGGGAAAGTAGAGAGACCTTCTTTGTATTCAGCCCTATATAGTAGTGTGATGAGAGGTTTTTGAGGAAAAATATTTAATTCTATTATTGCACTCTCTAAGGAATCACTTGTTTTTCTCCATTCAAGATGTTACAGTGATGTGTACATTTAAATATACTAAAAGGAATCAGAAAATGTGAGCTGACGGCAGGAAATGAAAAGTTGGTGAAAGATAAATAGGTGAATTGAGATAGGATTTAGAAGCCTAGTTTGGTCGAATGATAATCATAGTGCCTAGTCACTGAAGTTTCTAAAAATGCCATTCATGTAGAATGAGTATAAAACATAGTCATCCTATGTTTTCTGGTAGAATTGGGATAGTATTAGTATGCATAAAATGCTTTTGACTGAGTCGGAAGTGAAACGTTAAGTCATTGTTCCTGTATAAACATATTTACACATACTTATTATTCCGATTGTGTTGTCTCAAAGTGCCCAAGTACAAGCACTTGTCTCAAATTTAAAGACAAAAAGGGATTACATACCCCGAGGAACTGTTGTGACTCGGCTTCCAAGTACAAGAATGTGAGTAGGACAAGGTACCAATGTCATTCGGCTTTAAAGTATTGAGACTTACTTTGAAGCTAAGGCATGGACAAGGGCACTGGAATTATTTGATTTTGTGGTTGCAGCGATTTCATCTTAAATATGGATTTGCCAAATAATCCGTCATCTGCTGCAAAACCTGCAAATTTCAGCCAAAAATGTTTGGTTTTAGATCTAACGTATCAAAGGTTACAAAAAACGCAATAACACACAGTGGGAACCCTTCGTAAAGATTGACTGTTGCTTATTTCTGTATTTGGGTATCAAAGTGGACTAATAAGGTGAAACATTTGTCCAAAAAGTGTCAACGAGTAAAAAAGGCAAAATAATGAGGTAATACTACAATAAAAGTGTTGCTTTACGTCGCATGATTTACCTTTTCTTGTTGCATTGTTTAGTCAACATTGCTACGTAATTTGGTCTTCCCCTGCTACATAATTCCAGAGGTGCATAATTTCTGAGGCCCTAGGTATAGAGACTTAACTTTGATGCTGTGCCACATATAGAAACCTTTCCTACAACTGACAATGTCAACTCTATCACTCATTAATGCAATACTCATTAATCCAACAAATTTCATTTGTACTGGCTATGAAAAGTATTGCCTTTATCTATCAGACGCTGTCACCAGCAAATTAGAGGCACAAAGAAAAAAACACTAGTGGACCTCATTGATGGAAGCTCCAACAGATGCAAACAGACTTTGATTGATAAGGATTTCACCTTGCCCTCAACCACTGTCAACAACTTTGCTGCCTCCCAACAACTCTGTGACAACCTATCTAACTTCTCTCACAGCAAACTTGCCTACATCTAAAGCAACTTCGCACATCAACCCAACGCCAGAGAACTCATCACTGACCTACCCACCACCAAGTAGGATGGCCACCTGATTGAATGGACAACACTCACCAGAAATGAAACAGCAGCAATAATGCGGACCATCCACTCAGGGGGCCCATCGGACCCATACACCAACCACATGTACAACCTGAGAACATCACCAATCAGCACCACCGTGACCCACAACATCAACACCTTCATCATGTTCGCCACTTTCCCGGATGAATGGAAACTTGCAGAAATCTCGCATTCCTCAAGAAGCCCACAGCCAACCCAAATCAACTGAGCAACTTGTGACCCATCTCCCTGCACCCCTATCCAGCCAAAGTGATTGAGAAGGCCATTAACAAGCAACTCACAACGCACCTTGAACTTCACCATCCTGTAGACAACATGCAATCAGGATTCAGAAAGAACCACAGCACAGAAACAGCACTCATCGCGGCCACTGACAACATTCAAAACATCATGGACCGAGGAGAAACAGCGACCCTCATCCTGCTCGACGTCTCTGCGACGTTCGACATGGTCTCCCTCAACACCCTTGTCTGAAGACTCCATGAGATTGGCATACAAGTATCTGCTCTCAAATGGATCTGTTCCTTCCTCACGGAAAGAACCCAAAGGGTCAGGCTTCCACCCTTCACATCAGAGACTAAGAAACTGATATGTGGTGACTCTCAGGTATCGTCCATCAGCCCCACTTTTGTCAACATATACATGACACAGCTCGCTAACACCATCCGATCACAAGACATCGCTGTCACTTCCTGAACATAACTGCTCCAGTTAACACAGTGTGCACCTCCTCCTTCCACACCCTGCTGTGAAAGATCTTCAAATGGTAGTCTCAGAATACCAGACGGCCTTTCACACAAGCACACATCACCAGCAGACTGGACTATGGCAACACTCTCTATGCTGGATTCTCCAAACAACTCCTACACTGACTACAGACCATACAAGGCTCATACTCGACCACTTAGGCCGCAACCACATCACATAGTATCTCAGGAAGCTTCACTGGCTCCCCATTCACAAGCACAGCCAATTCAAACTTCTCACACACACATACAAAGCTGTGCACAACACAGGACCAGAATACCTGAACAGCTACATACCTTTTCACGAACCCACCAGACACCTATGCTCTGCCTCACTCTCACTCGCACACATGCCCCGCATCTGCAAAAGCAAAACTGCTCATTCTCATACATCGCACCCAAGACAGGGTCTCGTGGCTTAGTTGAGTAATGCGTTCACTATGAGGACCTGTATTCGACATCATGGTCACAGGTATAAATTCCGGCAGGTCCACTCAGCCTTACATCCTTTTGATGTCGATAAAATAAGTACCATTGAGTTGGGTAGCAATAAACATCTGTTATACAGCACCAAGATACCCTTGGGTGAATGTGTGCATTACAAATACATATGTTATGTTATGCTATGTTATGTTAAATTGAACTCCTCCTCACGTATTGAGTTCCGCAAGAAGCTGAAGACCTGGCTCTTCATGTAAGTACCTTGGGACCACACACCAACACATCTTGCCCAAGCGCCTGATTAATCTCTTGGGTAATTAGTGCACTATACAAATCAACATAACATAACTAAACACTTAATTTCCAGAAATACCTAAATAGAGCCACACAGCCAACACATTTAAAAATGAGAATCCTCTTTCTCAAGGCTTACATTATACAGTACTTATACAGTCAAATACTTAGTATAATATCATGTTCCGGTGCATTTCAAGCTCCTGACGCACGTCTACAAAGCCCTCCAGACCCTAGGACCGACCTACTTGAACCACAGTCTACACTTACACTGTCCACCCAGGAACCTCTGTTTTGCACACCTCATCCCTCGTATACGCCGCTGCCGCGCCGCCAATGCCTTGAAAACTCCCCCTACGCACCTCAGCCTCGCTGATCGGCTTCAGGAAGGAGCTCAAGACCTGGCTCTTCGAATGAGACCTACAGCCGGGTCCTGGATACCCTCTCAGGTGACAAGCACCACTTCAGCCAAAGACCATGCTAGCAAGTATATCTAGGTCGGGCCCTCAGACAGCTTCTAACATCTTGTTGATGGACAGTACCAATACTTTTCGAGGGCTTTAGGCTAGTCCAGTATTTACCATTTGCTTGCTTCTTGACAATCTCATTTGCTTACTTCTTATTTAATAAGTTTGCTTCTTCTTGTGTTTGTCCCTCCCCTTGAATCATAGCCTTTTCATTATCCTTTTGAATGGTTAACTATCATCCTCCCAATGCTTACATTCAGGCGACTACTTATAATTTCTTTTTCAGCAGTCCATAGGGGTGCGTGCATTTTCTTGATATATCACTCATGTGCTGCTTCACTTCCCACATAGCCGCTCCCCTCTGAGTACACCATGTTGCTCCCAACTTCCCATCTCATCTGTTCCTTTCCCCACCACTTAAAGCTCCTCTGTTGCTCACTAGTCATTCCACTCTACATTGTTCACCCTGTGTTTCCACCACCGACTCCTCTGTTCTTCCACCTTCCTTCCTATCAAGTGCATACATTTGTTTTTATTTTCTGGAGGCCTTGGCAACTGCAATTTGCTCCTGGACTGCTATTTTGTTTAAGTATGAGCTTTCCTGCACATTTAACTTTTTTGCATCCGCAATCTTGGAGCAGTGAGTAAAGAAAAATGGCGGACGTTTCGACGCCATATGTGCACACATGGTGAAGCATGTTTGCTTATATGTCATCATGTCGATATAGATTCATGATTGATATGTGCACTTGAGGAATAAAGCAAGTGTGCGCATAGGTCATCACTCTTACTTATTTTGCTGACGGCAATATCGCCCAAAAATATTCAACTTCCACTACTGAGCATCATCGGCAAAAATCATTGCCGAAGCCAATCAGTCTGCTGAAGTCAAGACCTATTGACTTTGTCAATGCTTGTTTGTTATTGCATCTTTATTTCTGGGAACTGCGCTGCCTTAGCATTGGTGCCACTTCTGAAGGGCACTATTCCATCCTTTCATGGATAAGTTCTCAATTTGCCCTTTACTGTCAAGAATTAGTTCAGCCCCTTAATGGATGAAGTGTTGAAACAATACAAAACATGACTAGTTATGGCTTAATAACTACGTTCCATCCAGTTGGTACAAGCCAGACACCAAACCTCATTCTATGAAGACTTTCTGGTCCCCCAAACCCAGAGCCTTCTACTACTACTATCCTCCAGCCAGCTGCTTTTGTTCTGCCTCTCACCTTTCATTCCAAGAGGAAGTGCTTCTGGTGGTAAATCTTTTGCAGTCCTCAACTGCTGACTTTGAGCAGGGAATCTCATTGAGCCAGTTTCCCAGTTGCACACACACCATTCTTGTGAGGAGTAAACTTTCTTGTCACTGCAAATGGACCCAAAAAATAGACTCCTTGGTCCTCTGGTTTTTCCTTTGCAGCTCCTTCAAGTGCCACCATCAAGGCCACTCTTCTCACCTCAGGCCACCATAGAATTTAATGAATGTTCTTCTCTTCACACGTGGACCCCTCCTCTCCTTCCCCTCCAGGCGAGTGCATGGCTTTTAGGCACACCATTTCTTCATCCAATTTAAGAGAGAGATGGGCTCTTCGCAATTCTGAAGACAACGGGAATCCAGAATGCTTAATCTAGCTAAAGTACCAGGTGCTGTTTAGGCCAACAACTGGTTTGTGCTCTAGGGACCTACAGAACACATGCTTCTATGTTGACATATGGCAAGCCACAGAGTCTTCCTAATGTTCACCATGGCAACAGGCACTGCAGATGCAAAATGTTGCCATTTGGGCACAACCCAACTAAGTTTTACCAACATTCATGCCTACTAACACCACAACCTGGATAACGGTCTCCTGAGCACCTCTGCAACAGCCTTGGTTGTGAGCAGCTTTATTGTACCACTATGAATCCTCTACAACATCCGTTTGTCAAGTAACTACTCAAAATACTCTCCGATTACAGACATCGAGATTGAGTAATTAATAAGGGTAATTCTAGATTCAAAGCTGTCCAAGATGTTTCTTCCATCCAGAACAATTGTCTTCTCATCAGGGAGAAAGCAAAGCGGGTCCCTAAGCTCAACACCTTTGACCAGATTTTTATGAAAAGGGTATTGGAGAGGTGTGCTGGTTATGGGAAATTAACCCAGAAACGGACACTCATATTGATTGATTGTGTACAAAAGCATTTTTGAGTGCCTTGCTACTCTGTTTCTGTCCCTTCCACGTGGTGGTGATATATTTCACACACATTTGTGAATGCCCAGAGCTTGAGGATGGCAGTACGAAAGTTATCATGAGATGTTGCAGTTGTAGAAAATATGTTTATTAACCATCTTACCTTTGTTTTTGTACAGAAAATTGATGGTCTGCAACACTGTAAACATCTGGAAAAGCTTTATCTATATTGCAATGCAATTGATGTGATTGAAAATTTGGAAGAACTAACTCAGCTGGAAACCCTGTGGTTGAACAATAATCAGATCACATTTATAGAGGTGAGTACATTCAAACTGCTGTGCACTGAAATACACAAACATATTGCATTTCCTGTATGTATTTATAATTTTACTGCATGTATTATTTTTATTCCATGCTCGCCAATTTAAAAGGGGATTCGGGCATTGTATAAATCCTACAAAACCTAATTTCCTCAAGAAATACAAGAATTCCAGAAGTATAATGTACAGTACTCTTAAGTCCAGCCTCCCTACCATTTACATTTCTGGAATAGCCTTTGGATTAGAACCTTCAGTTTTGGATGTTCTGTCCATGGTCAGACAGGGGCTCAGACATCTAGTCCCACTTCTCCCTTCTAATTATCTTCAACATACTCATGGATGGTTCTCTTGTGGTTGGCAAATAGAACACCCAAGGGTTCTGTGTATAAGTTAAAGAATACTGGGAACAGGCTGAGTATTCTCAGATGCCATTTGTGAGGGTCAGTGGGGGGTGTTACAGGACCTGGATTTTATTTTATCTATGCATATTAAAAAATAATATTTGGCTGGTGGAGCACTGAGTTTCTTGCGCCAGTTTTTAGAAGCTTGCTTTTACATTACGAAGCTCACAATACAGTGATACTTAAAATTCATCATTGAGTGTGCCTTCGTATTTTGGAAAATTCTCTGGATGATAGTGACTCTGCACTTCCTTACCTTCTAAAATGGTCAAGCATGCTCTACCCCCTTTACCATGCCCGCCATATTGATCTGCACTTCAAGACGATTGCTGCTCAGGTCAGAAACTTTTCTGCAAGGAATATGGGGCCTGCATGGTTGCAGAGACTTGACACACACCACACTGTGATCCTCCGAGAAGGAAACAAGGAGTAGGAGCAGCTGTGCAGGGAGGTCACAAGGTCAAAAATCCTACCTGCTGCTTTATTTCTCCTAGCTATGTAGCTGCAGTTCACAGGCTGCTTGGCAGTTGTACATATCGCCCTGCACACATAAATGATCAGTGGAGCATAGAAACTCCAACCTTAGTCTCCACTGGCACTGTCACCAGCCCTAGCAAGTTTAACAAATAAGAAATTCAGGGAACCTTCCGGCAAATGCACATTAGGGAGCCTAGCCCTTAATTAAGGAGCTTGACTGCTGTTAATCTTGAACCTATCATGTGCTCAGTGCCCAGGTAGCAAGACAGTGTGTTGAGAAGGGCCTAGCACTCCATAGTGTCTAACAACGCGGACAGATGAACAGACGGAGCAAGGAGAATTAAGAACCCACATTTTTTGATGCAGAACTTTTCTTTGCTTACTTAGAATTTTGACATTAGGGTGCTCACTGTTGCACTGAATTCTGACTTGTACATTTAGGAAATGGTTGTGTTAGGTTAGTTTATGCCAGCCGGAGTCTTTTTCTTTTTAAACACCTTTTGTTGTGTTTCACTGTTAATGATTGTTGTACAGGTACATTACTTTTGAGTGTAAAAAACTATTGTACAGTCACTTGATTCTGGGTTTCGTTCAGTAGCAAGGACAAGATAGGGACTGCACATTTGCTTCGGTGTCATTACATGAATCACATGTTTAGCAACAAGCTGTTTTGTTAAATAACAGCATAAAACAACTTGATAGATATGTAGTCTATCCTACATATGATAAAATCACATAATCTTTGCAAAGATTCTGCTCAATTCTGCATGCCCCATTTTTTAGCCGTTCTCCACCTCAAGATATAATTGCAATTCAGGACGAAGGGTTGACGCGCATCTCCCACTCCAGTAGTAATTGGGGATACCCAGTTGCTATAGAGCAGGCGCAATTCCATCAGCAAGGGGACCATTGTCCCCACCTGTCTTCCTCCACAAACTCAGCTACAGATTCATACAATTTCTATTTCAATCCTTAAGTTTTCAAACATATACCCTCATTATATGGCAGTTTCCATTTTATTATACACACCCTTCAGGGCAATTTGTCGTTAAATGTATTGGCAAATGCAAATGTCAGTTCATCCCAGGACAAGGCTGCCTCTATTTTACCCCTACCCCCTCAGGGGGAAACTTAGTTACGTTAAGCTGTTTAGTTCAGTCCATTGTAGTTCTAGCTTTTTCTAGTGTTTGATGTCCAGAGGCCTTTTTGAGATTCAATCATGCATTCCTAGAAACCCTAGATTTCGATCTCAGCATCATGTACCCTTCCTCATTCCTGAGCTGGGTCCCCTGCCATTGTCAGTGGTCCCTTACTCTTGTACCTCTGTCAAGGGGCGCTGTGAACTTTTTCAGCAGGGCTTCATAGAGTCTTGTCATAGCCTTCCTTCCCATTCCTAATGGGAGCATTTCACTGAGCCGAGGATTCCAGATCCCTAGTTCCCCAAATGTTTTTCATCTCCTTTTTGTGCCCCAGTATCCTATATTAGCTTTTCAGAGTGGAAACACGTACATCTAGGATCATAAGTAGGTTACATTTTACAACTAGAGCAATAACACAGTACATGTCGCAATCTGTATGACTTTGAGTGCTCCCACAGTTCTCGTGGTTCCTGAGATATGTTGATAACCACACTATATTCCGGTAAATGCTCACTGGGTGGGGGCATCATATCATGGCTCACACATAATGCATCGCATATACTACAGCCTGTTACACTAATCTAAGAACAATGCAACCTCGCTCAAATGGGGCTTAATCTATAATGTCAGAGGTGTGCACTGTGAAGCGTTCATGATCATCCTTCTAGGGGCATTAGTTCGGTAGCTATCTTGGCATGTGTGAAGGATGGGTGTGGAGGTGAAGGACCCCCATTCTTGTAGGGTTGTTTGGAGACTGGACTACTGATTTCCTCTTGCGTGGAGGGGCCAAAGAGCGCGAAAGGGGAGGCCCGGGCTCAGCATTGTGCCTGGGCCCACCACAAGTGTGTTGCGCATTATTAATGCTTTACTCCTGCCTACTACCACTGAGTGCTCCGAGGGGTGCAGTTCAACCTATTTTGGATCTTAGGGTGGTCGTTCATCTGTCTTCGCTGCCAGTTTGCCTTTTTATGCATCCCATGCTGTCTTTTGTGCCATCTCCCCCAGCCCCCCCGCTGCAGTGGGAGCAAGCGCCAGACTGGGGTCTCAGCGGTGGCCCAATTGTGGATATCTCTTATCTACTGTGCTGGAGTGGGAAGGGGGTGGGAGGTGTTGGGACTGCAGATTTCCATGCCAGCGCTATACGGAGGTTTAACAGAATCAACGCCAAATCTGTACATTGCGTTGCATATATGTTCTTAGGAGTACGGGGAGTCATCCCAAGCAAACAATTAAGGGAGTCTGCACGCAGGGGTCATCCCATAATGTCCGTCAGTGTCATCAGTGCTTCTTTCTAATATTGCCCGATTCCTGGGCAAGCCCAAACTATATGGTAAAAGTCTGCTCTCGGACATGTGGTCCACGGTCACTTTATGTCCAGTCCAGGGTAGATACGGTGTAGCCTTGCAGGAGTGAGATATGTTTGATGGAGATAGTTTCATCGCATATAGTTCAGTTGTGAGATCCTGGAGATCTTCCGACTTCTAGTGCGAGGGACCACTGCCTGTCTGTGAGCTTCTGTCCGAGTGAGAGGGCCCATTTATCCCTCCGGGTGTGTAAATTCGGGCCTCTGGACTCTAATATTCCCCTGTATATCAGTTTGACCGCACGCCTGCCTCCTCATCGATAACTAGCGTTTTCTGAAGTTTTGAAAGGTCAACAGTGTTCTGTGTTAGTACAGGTTGCCTATGGTAAAATCAGCCGACTCCGTCCATGGTTGTGCATTATGGCAATCCGACACTGCGGAAAACTGTTTGTGCCCAACGTGGCAGGGCAGGAGCATATGGCGTGGGGTACTCCCTAGAATGTACAGACATATCAGCAAATATGGCTGTTGTGGCAAGGCGCCCCATTTCCTGGTGTCCATGATCCACTCCAGTGTGTCCTGGGGTGCCATAGTCTGTACTAAGAACACCCTTTCGGGGCTGTGCGCTGCCAACAACCAGCGGAAGGGCCGCTATAGCTGTGCTGCCGCATAGTACAGCTCATAATTTGGAGCTCCTAGGCCCCCTCTCTCCATAGAGGCATACGATTTGTGGAGGGCCACCCTCTTCCTTCCTTTACCCTGTATCAAGTCAGCAAGAACAGTTTGTAGTTCATTGAAAAAACGTTGGCGGAGGGGTATCAGAAGCTCCAAAAAATTGTAAAGCTGACGAGGTAGTATCAGCATTTTTGCTTTTGCTATTGCTCCTCTGTCCAACAGGGAGAGTGGCAGGGACAGCCAGAATGCTAGGGACTGACGCATACCAGCCGTCACCAACCCCAGGTTACCCTGTATGAGGTCATCATCCAAGTGTAGATGTTAATTTCCAAATAACAGAAGGAATCGTATTGCCAGGACAACCCCATTTGATGGGGTTCGTCCCTCTCCAATTCTGTGAGTTTTCTGAGAGCAAAGAAGCATGATTTAGTCCAGTTCTGTTTCATGCCCGAAACTGTTCCAAATTCATCAAACACTTCCATCATATGTGGTAGATCTCTATGGACCTCTCACAATTGCCTCCCATGTGTCTCCGCTCAGTGTCCCCCACTGTGGACCCTGTTGTTGGAACAAGCCAGCCAGTGCCTCCATCGTGATGGCAAATATGATTGGAGAAAGTGACAGCCCTGTCTGGTGCCCCTGCTCACCTGAAAGATTGTGGATATTTCCTTGCCCATGTGTGCCTGAGCATTCAAGTCCGTATTTAGAAGCTCCATCTATTTCAGTATCTTTGGACCTAAGCCCATTCTAAGCAGAAGTCCCTGGAGGTAAGACCAGTCCAGCGTATCAAAAGCTTTTTCAATGTCAAGGGAGATAACGACATGTGGAGGTAACCCTGGAGGATTTCCTCCATGAGCTTCAAAAGATGTTGAGAAACGTGTTCCTCCCAGGAACTAAGCCATTTTGGTTGTTTTGGACCAACACCATGAGGCAGGGCATTAGCTAGTTCACAATTATCTTACAGTCCAAGTTAAGTAGTGAGAGTGGTCTGCAGGATTGCACATTTAGTGGGTCTAAGCCTGGTTTAGGAAGGACCACTATTAGCACCTCTCTCAAGGATGCAGGCAGTATGCCCCTGTTTCGGGCAGACTCAAACAACTGTAATAATTGCGGCGCATGAGTGGCCTTATACGTCAAATAGAATTCAACAGGGAACCCATCTGTCGCCTGGGTTTTATTACGTGCCACCTGATGGATCGCTAGCTGGACCTCATCGATCGTTAATGGCTCAACAAGTGATTGGCGTTGCAAGGGATCTAGTTGTGGGATTGGCCAGCTATTTAGGTAATCCTGCAATGGTCGCCCCTTTTGTCTCTCCCTCGATACAGGGCTCTGTAGTAACTGAAGAAGGCTATGTTATGTCAATCTGTGTAGTAAGGATGACTCCAGTCTGGGTTTTAGTAGTGCTCAGTGGCCTTCTATCCCTTTCCGTGTGCATTAGCCAGGCCATTACCCTCCCTGCCCTTTACCCCTCTGCATGCTGCCTGGCAATATGTTCTGCGTAGTTCATTTTTCCCAGTCTGTCCACTAGTGCCCTATGTTCAGCCCTGAGGGCAGATAACTGTGCCCGCTCCTGCCTGTATCTCCATTTGGTGTCTAGTATCTTTCCTGTCTATAAGTGCACATCGTAATGTGAGCTTCACCCCATAGTCACTCTTAATGTACAAGCCCTGCATGACCACCATAAAGTAGTTCCACTCCACCTCTCTATCAGCTGTAGTTTTCAGCAAAGTACTAGGTGACTTGCATGCCCACAGTCTCACAAAATGTGTTGTCATGTAGGGCCCTGTGTGTGCAGGAATAGGCCACGTTACATCGCATGCGTTTACAACGCATGCCATTACAACGACCGAGTTGTTACATCGCATACCATTACAACGCAAGTCGTTACAACGACTTGCTGTAGGGGAGGCACTGGATGTTGGAATAGTATAATTTACTGTTTGAAATCCAGTCTGTGCAACAGTAGGGAATGTGTTGGATTTTAAATCCAACACCTTCTCTCCCCTACAGCAAGTCATTGTAACGACTTGCGTTGTAATGGTATGCGATGTAACAACGCAGTTGTTGTAATGACCACGTTGTAATGGCATGCGTTGTATCGCATGTGTGGTAAATTACGTTTAGCATATGCAGCCTCCAGGTGGGGAACAATGCATGCCGCCGACCCCAGTATATCATCATCTTAAGGGGTCTATGGTCAGAGGTCATGCTGCCTAAGTACTCGGTAGATGCGACGAATAGGACCATACTTGAGTTGCAGAGGAGGAGGTCTATTCTCGTGTGTAGTCGGTGGGCAGGGGGAAAAATGAATATTCCCTTGTGAGGAGATGCATGGAATGCCATATGCCATGAAGAGTTGGTGTTCCAACCAATCCGCAAACGTGCATACGCCGCGGACCACAGGGGCTCTACCCAGTTGGGGGTTGAGGGGTAGAGCTGCCCATAGTGGTGTTATGTACACAGTTAAAATCTCCACCGCATAAAGTTGATGCATTTAAGTCTTGTACCATTGTGAGGTTCAGGGCCTCTAGAAATTGTATTTGTCCATTATTATGGGCATACAGCACTACAAGTACAATGGGGGCGCCATCCAGCCTCTGCTCCACCAACACATAGAGCCCTTCGGTCCCACGATTTTGCGCATGATTGCCAGTGGAGCTATAGGTGCCACTGACTAAGAGTACCCTTCTAGTATAGGCCAAATAAGAGGTGCCAACAAGCTGGCCCCTCCACTGGTGGTGTTGCTTAAGGAGCTCCGTTGCTCTCATGCGCACTTCTTTTAAGCTGGCTAAATTAATTTGCCGACTTCCCAAGTAAGAGTACTCCTTTTTTTGGCGTCCCAGGTCAGTATGAAACTGGAACCCTGTGGATGCATAGACTCTGGCTGATTCCGTTTATAGAGAAAATCCACCCCATGATTTGTTGTTTCAAGAACAAGATTTCTGTAAAGGATGGTAACCACTGGTGAACTACGTCTTGGCTGGACAGTATAGTTGTGTGCCTTCTGTGTCTTTACAACTGTTTTCAAAATAACTCTGTGGAGACAGTGGCCGACATATGCTTGTTATTATTGAAGCTGCTCGGATTGACTTTTGTTCTGATTTTTCAGATGTTATGTTATGTTATGTGAATTTGTAGAGCGCTGCTAATCACCCGTGAGGGTATCCAGGCGCTGAGTAGGGCAGACCTGAGGGGTAGAGGAGATAATGATAGTTAAGTCTGGAAGAGCCATGTCTTGAGGTGGCCCATCTGTAAAATGCCAACATGTTACAAATGGGGTTTTGTTTGAAAGTAAGGACAGGGCAAACGCATTACAAGTGTGTATTGCATACTTTGGTAATAGTGGAAGCAGCCATATCTTTATAGGAATTTGATAAATCAGGCAGAGCAAAAGAAACAAATTAACACTTCTTTTAGTTCAAAAGATTTTTATTAGACAAATAAAGGTGTCAATACATAAGAAAAACTAAAACATAGCTTCAGTATGAGAGAGAGAGTAAAACATGGCGATGGAAATATACATTGAATTAGAAGATAACAAATAATTGAGGCTATATAACAAAAAGCAGTACTGGAAATATTATGCAATAAAATGGATTATAAAAAAAAAATGCAAAGGAACAAAAAGGTCAATCAAGGAGGCTTAGAGACCTCTTGCTGAATGGGAGGCAAATGAGAGGAACGTTTAGCACAAATATCTAGGTACAGGGTCACAGGAAGCCATAAGTCATGTCGCTTTGTAGCCAGACTAAGAGGGTATACGAAAACAGTATCTAGTCTATGATTGTGACATACATTGTACCACCATGCTCTGAAAGAAATATTAGTGAAATTTTTCCAATTAACAGTAATTTGCTGGAATGCAACAGCTAACAACAAGTCAACAATTTGCGTATTAAAATCAGTATCTGCCCAACAAGGAGAAAGACTCCCTAAAAAAATATTAACATAGGAGAAGGGGGATGCAATATGAAATATGGCATTAATTTGGGCCCAAACTTGTTTCCAAAAATTGTGCGTAACAGCACAAGAAAAAAGCATGTGAAAAAGAGTAGCCTTAGGTGTCGAACAAGACCAACAAAGATCAGGGACTGAAGAAAACCTCTTATTCAACATATGGGGTGAAAAGAGAAGTCTGTTATAAATAAAAAAAAGGATTTGTGTGAGAGAAGCAGCCCTAGATGACTTGCGGAGCTTGGTCCACAGTTTATCCCAAAGAGAAATGGGCCAAGAAATGGCAAAGTCAGACTCCCATTGTTCCTCTACCTTGGATTTTGGCCTAGGAGTGAGAGTCTTTTGAAATGAGTGGTAAATTGAGGAGGCTGTGGGATGGGTACGCAGCAAGGAATGGAGCTGCAAGGTAGGATTGGGAGGGTCAGGGTGGATGGGAGAATTAGAGAGATGGGCATAAGTGGACATAACTGCGATCTTAAGCGTGAGATATTTACGGGCAAAAGAAAGAGGAAGATTGAAATTTTGGCTAAGAACGGAGAAAGGTAAGAAATCGGAACCAGAAAAGAGTTGAGATACCCAGATCAAACCCTTTTGTCTCCAAGATTTCCAATAAAAGGGCTTGTGGTTGATGAGGATACTGTTATTATACCAAATAGTGGTATTGAGAAATTCGGCTACAGAGGAAGGAGGGCCTGGGGAAGTGGAAAGAAGTAGTTTGGTAGTAAACTTATGGATGGGAGTGGAGGTAAACTGGGGCTTTCGGGAAAAAGAGAGATATTCAGCGAAAGTAAAAGGGGATAAAGAAAGACGTTCAATGACAACCCATAAGGGGGAAGACTCAGCAGGGTCTCGCAACCAAAGGGAAGCTTGCTGCAAAAGGAATGCCTTGTGATAAGTGGGAAAATCTGGAAAGTTGACCCCACCCTCTGATTTGGGAAGTCGCAATCTGAGCAAGGACATGCGTGCTTTTTTGCCGGACCAAAGGAATAAAGAGAGAATAGTATTGATTTTCCTAAAAAATTTAGTAGGGATAGGAACTAGAATATTGGAGATGATGTAAAGGACTATTGGGGAGAGCATCATTTTAATCGTGTCGAGGCGACCCCACCAGGAAAGGTAAAGCGGGTGCCATCTAGAAGTGAGGTCGGACAGTTTCTGGGTACATTTATTAAGGCATAACGATACAGTATCAGGAAGGGAGGGAGTAATGTGCAAACCAAGATATTTGATATGTGCGGGACTCCAAGTAAAATTGGACGCCGCAAAATCAGGTTTAACAGTAAATTTTGTAAGGGGTAAAATTTCACATTTGTCATTGTTCAACTTATAACCAGAAATCTGGGAGTATTCATGAACTTCAGCCAGAAATGCGGGAATAGAAGTGACGGGATTGGACATAAAGAGTAGGATATCATCTGCATAAGCAGCAAGTTTGACGTTTGTTTGGGAAATTTGGAAGCCATGCAAGTTAGGATTCTGACGGAGTTTTGAGAGAAAGGGTTCTAAGGCCAGGTTAAAAAGGAAGGGGGAAAGGGGGCAGCCCTGACGAACTCCTCTGCCTAAATTAAAAAAAGAAGAGACTAGGCCATTAGCACAAACCGCCGCTCTGGGACTGGAATAAAGGAAGGAAATGAAGGAGATAAAATTAGGACCAAACCCAAACCATTTGAGGGCGGAAAAAAGGAAAGTCCATTCTACTCTATCAAACGCTTTTTCTGCGTCTAAAGCAATTGCTGCAAGCGAATCCTGGAACCGTGGGGATTTGGACAGGACATTAAACAGAAGTCTAGTATTATCTGTGATGAAACGGCCTTTAACAAATCCAGATTGTTCAGGGCCCAACAATTCAGGAAGAAAGGGGTCCAATCTTATGGCAAGGGATTTAGCATATATCTTGTAATCAATGTTAACCAAAGAGATTGGTCTATAGTTCTTACAATACTGGGTATCTTTCCCTTCTTTGGGTATAACACAAATGTGGGTGTCTGAGAATGTGCCAGAGGAAGTGCCACTAAGTATGAAAGAATCAATAAGGGAGTGCAGTCTGGGTAATAGTAATTTAGAAAAGTGCAGATAAAATTCAACTGTGAACCCGTCCGGGCCCGGGGCTTTGTCCTTCTTGAGTGACTGAAGTGCGGTATGTAATTCACAGCTAGAAATGGGTAATTCAAGAACGGATAGATCAACAGTGAAATTGGGAGGTGCCTGAATGCTGGAGAAAAAAGTAGCAAGAGAATGGGCAGTAGGGTGAGTTTCAGAAGAGTAGAGTGTGGAGTAAAAACTGGAAAATTCCTCTAAAATGTCAACATCCGTATGCTTTAAAACAGAATTAACATCATAAACAGACTCAATATTCAATTTATTTTGCTTGACTCTTAAGTAATTAGCTAAAACCTTCCCCGCTTTGTTCTTACCCCCATAACATTTTGAACTGGATTTCAACAAGTATAACGAAGCATCATCAGTGGATTGTTTGTTAAATTGCATCTTGGCATCAATGAGAGCAGTCAAACTTTCCTGCGAATGGGAAATATAAAAAGAATGTTCTAATTTTTTAATCGTAAGAAGAAGATCGCTAGTACGTTTGCGAGCAGTCTTACGTTTTCTAGCCACATGACCAATGATGAAACCCCTGGCTGCAGCCTTGTAAGCGTCCCAAATAGCGTGTTTGGGCAAAGTGGGTGTATCATTAATGGCAAAAAAATCTGTGGTGGATTTAACAAAGGAAGTGGTAAATTTGGGGTCAAGAACTAAAGTATTATTAAAACGCCACCTTTTTGGCCCAGTGGGCTTGGGTAAAATGTCAATGTTAATCAAAACAGGAGCGTGATCAGAAAACAAGATGGGGCCAATATCAGCATGGGTGAGGGATTGAGAAATATGATGGGAAAGAAAGATGTATTCGATGCGTGATTGTGATTGGTGGGTCGGGGAGTAAAAGGTAAACTCTTTAGAAGTAGGGTTACAGAGACGCCAAGCATCAATGAGTTTGTGTTGGAATATCGCTTGAGCAAAGAGCTTATGAGACTTATTAGGGATAAAAGATGCTTTAGAGTGTCTATCTAAAAATGGATCAAAGGGTAGATTGCAATCTCCTGCCATAATAAAATTATCATCAATGTATTCAGTAATACGAGAGGCCATTGTGCGCCAAAAGGTGGGGTCACCACCAGTAGGTGCGTAAATATTGAGAAGGGAGATGGGGATGCCCTTCGAGGAAAGTTTGACATACAACCATCTACCTTCGGGATCTGACTCAGAAATCAAGAGCGAGTGAGAGAGAGATTTGCGAACTAATACAACTACACCATTTCTCTTACCATCACCGGGAGCCGAAAACACAACACCTACCCATCCCCTTCTGAGCTTAGCAGCTTCAATATCAGACAAATGGGTTTCTTGCAAGAAGGCAATGTCTACATTCAGTTTGGCTAAGTGAGAGAGAATTTTTTGTCTCTTGATGGGAGAATGAAGACCTTTAACGTTCCAAGAAACAATACGCACTGACATTAAGGATTAAAAGAAGAGTAATGCAAAGAAAAAATAAAACAACAAGAGAAAGCCTCACGGAAAGTAAGAACGTAGGTAAAAGAAAAAAAGAAATGAGGATAGAGAAGAGGTAGAATGAACAAGAGAAAGAGAAGTAAAAGAAGACTCAGAGATGTCATAAAAATAGAAAAAAGCCAAGGAAATACTGAGAACGGTGAGAGAATACAGTAAAGTCCAGAGAGACTGGTAAGTAAGGTCCGAAGGGAAATAAAATATGTAAAGAGAAAGAAGCATGACCAAGGGAACCAATAAGCAATGGAGAGAAGAAAGGAGAAAAAGAGAGAAGAAGAAAAAAGCAGCGAAGAAGGTAATAACACCAATAAACCTGAAAATATTAAGGGAGAGAACAAAGTAAGGAAATACAAAACAAGGACAAACATGTCAAAAAAGGGATGGAGAGTACTTACGGAGGGTAGCAAAGGAAAAATACGATCAGGAACAAGGACAAGCGAAAACGTACGTGGAGGCGAGGGGAGGGAGGTAGGGCCAACTGGAGAAGGCAGGACACTCGGGGTCAGTGAGACGTCCAACCAGAGAAACAAGACGGAACGCAAAACATTGATCTGTGAAGGAAGAAAAATAACAAAGTTAGGCGACGGCATACGACAAAGGCACAAAACAAGCAAAGAATAGGATATACTAAGGAACCAAAACTTCAATAACAAAGGCTAAAATGGAAAACATAAGCTCGCCAAGAGAACATGAGAACTTAAGAGCAGTTGAACATGAAAAACAGCAAACATAACAAGCTGGAGTATCAAAGTACATCTTCAGAAAAAGTCACGGTGGGAGAGAAGAGGAAGGACCAGAGAGCTCCATATCAGCCTGGCCGCAGGAATTCAGGAAACTCCGAAGTCGTGTAGGATCCTCATATGTCGTAGTCTTATTATTGTAGGTGACTTTAAATAGGCAAGGATGGAAAAGACCATATCTGGCACCAATGGAGCGAAGGTCAGGTCTCATGTCCAAGAAGGCCTTGCGACGATTTGCAGTGGTTCTGGCGTAATCCTGTGCAAAGAACGAGGTGGAACCCGACCATGTAAGACGAGGAGAGGCTCTGGCTGCTGAGAGAACTTTCAACAAGTCTGTGTATTCTAGAAAATACATTATTACACCTCTGGCACGGAAAGAGAGGAGGAAGCTCGACCAAGCCTGTGAGCAAGTTGGATATTGAGTGAGGTATCTTCAGGCAAGTGCAAAAGCTTAGGAAGAAAAGACTTGAAGAAATTGATGGGATCACTCCCCTCACAACCTTCCACCAGGCCATAGAGGTGGAGATTATTGCGTCTGTTTCGGTTTTCAAGGTCCTCTACCTGCTTCTGGAGAGAAGAGATCTGCGCATGCATATGAGAGACCTTGGTTGCAGAGTCCTGAAGAGAGGAGACATCTCACTCCACCGATGACACTCTTTCATCCATCAAAGCCCAGTTGTCAGTGAGAATCTGCAACTTAGCATTGGTTTCTTCCATGTAGGGGCGCAAGACCCGTATCTCTTCAAGGAGTAACTCCATCGAAATGGCCGAAGAGGACTTAGGAGGTGAAGGTGGATCTTTTTTTAACCCCTTAGGAGTCATTTTTACTGAAGGCTGTGAAGAGGCTTCCATGTTCGGCGTCGTCTCAGTAGTAGGGAGAGATTGAGAGGCTTCCAAATGAGCCAGTGCCGTGAACAGCTTGGAGTTTTTAATATAGTTACGTTTTTGAACCTTACTGGAGCAGTCCGCCATCAACACGCCTGTGGAGCGCAAGCTCACTAAGAACACACTGCCAGACTGGAGATGAAAACGGGCACTTTACGAGATCCAGAAAACGTGGAGAATAAAAGAAGTGCAGTAAAAGAGCTTTGTATCAGAGGCGTTTTAACAGAAAAATATGCCAGGCCAAAACACAAGAGTCATAAATACCAATGAGCCAGGAGACATAGATTGGAGTCTTAAAATGGCCGCCAGGTTTGAGGAGAGCAGAAAATGCCAGTTAAATCTATGAAGAATGCCATAATGAATAGAAAAAAGTCACCTTGAAATGAAGGCCTGTTTCATCTGTGCCTCAGGGAGTGCTGGGAACACTGCAATATAAACGAGGCAGCCGGGAATCCAATGCGCGGTAAAACGCGCTGCTGAGGGGATCGCGGGCGAAAATAAACAAAATGGCGGTCGCGGCCGATGTAGAGCCGCGACCGGAGACATAAAAGGCTGCAGGATCCAAAATAACTTTGCCGCAGCGCCGGAAATGAACTCAAAACGCGCCCGGCATCCTCCGTCACCGAAGGCTTCCCTCCATTGCTCGGAGTAGAAGCGCGAACCGCCGGTGAGCTCTGGTGTAGACGGAGCTCCTACACCAACGCCGCCATCCTCCACGGGCGCCTAGCCACGCCCCGAAATTAACACTTCTTCACTATCATTATCACACGGGTACACAGCTTTCCTGGGTTATCTTTTTGATTTTGTTATGTCTCCAGCAAAAAGTTTAGCTAGTCAGTGGTAGAACTCTTAAGCTATACTGCTGTAATGAGTGTGCAGTGGCAGTGATTTAAGTAGTTCAATCCTAAATCCGTCGATGCATTATTTCTTGTACTTCCCAAATTTTCCTTTATCTCTTGCATGGTCTCCTTATTGAATAAATGTGGGTGTCCCCTAAATTCTCTATACCGAATCACCAGAGGCGTTTACTTTTAATAGAAAACCATAGTAACTTCAAGGCACCCAGGGTAGCTAGTATCAGCTATTGGGTCATTGTTGAGTACCAATGTAACTTGGCTCACAATTATATCCAATAATACACACTTTGGAGGAACCTGCTTTCTGTTACCTACAGCATTTGTAAGTTGTGCATTTATTTATTTTTTATTTATTGACCTAAAATTGTGTAAAGTTCACTTCACGTTTGAAAATTGCTTAAAAATCTATAAAGCTAACATTTACAATACCAGAGCATACAGTAAATTAAATGTTTCAGTTACAGTGGTTATGCTACTCTAAATGAACATTGTTTTTAATAGTAACGTCCTATGAATATGAAGAACAGGACACATAAAATCAATTTGTATCTAGTCAGTTGTGTCCGTGCTGGAAATTACTTAGTTGTTTACCCTTCCCACTCAAGGAATAAAGCATAGCTTAAACCTGGATAGATGCATTACTGTATGGTTTCAAAAACATGAACAATTACTAGTCTAAACAATATTGTTATAACGTTCTGTACCAGGGGGAATAGCTAAAAGTAACCTGGCTCTTTTAATGTTAGTTCAAGCTATTCTTGCTAGTCCATTAGTTCTCTAATGACAGAATATCATTGTCAGGGTAAAATGATCACTTTAAAAATCCACTTAACATACTTCGAAGAGTGCTTCGTATCTAGAAACATGAGTTTTCTTTAAGACGACTCGCTTACATGAGTAGTTGCCAGTCAACTGCTTCTGTTCTGTTTGAGTAATAAGGACCACGTCATAGGTGACCAGCAACTTTGGGCTAGACAGTCCTTTGAGCATGTAATCTTGTTTTATCAGCATCACATGCCGCTTATTATCATTAAGGGTTCAGTTCAATAAAGCATAACCTTATAGTTTGTTCTTCCCTCAAGATTACTAGGCATATGTTAGCTAGAATACCTTTTTTGGTTATGAGTAACGTTTAATGAAACCACTTTGCTGTATTGTACTAGCCTCAGTCTTTACCCACTTTAGCTTTCCACAATGGTGGCTTTAGCCTTTCTTTTCTGGTATAAATTATTTATTATTGGAATGACCATGAGGGCTCCATCTCTTCTAATTCTCCTCATTCAGCTCACTTGCAGAAAATAGGCTAAAGAGCTCAGTTTACTATAGAGTGTAATTTGAGTTTAGTAATATGAAAGACATCTGTATTTGCTCATAAAAAATTATTTATGGTGGTTTATTTTACACATAATGAAGGCACGTCTAAAGTTAGATGGCAATGGTCCATGGTGGGGGAGTCTGGGGCAGTGCACTCAGAGGTCGGAGACCTCTAGCTCCAGAATGGGGACCATGCTGAATTAACATCAACATCCCACAAGCCAATATGGCCACTGCTTACTCTCGGCATCTGCTTCAAGGTTTATGCTAGTTTTACAAGTGCTAAATTTGTTAGTGATGGAAAAAGTTTCTCCAAGATGTGTTACCATGTGCCTGAAATAATCGTCTGATTATTTTAGGATATGATTTCGACTTTGGCAGACACAGTAAAGGCACTCAAGATGCCCGAGGACCTTATGTCCACCACCCTGCCTTTACTCTGCCTGCCAGCCCTGTGGTGAACTTTCTGGGTTTGTATGAATTGCTGTCACAGTGGCTCATACAAAGCCATTTAAAAGTTTGATGTTTGTCTGTCATTGGTAACGGATACTCGCGCTAAACTTTAAAAAAGTTTTTTTATTGGCAGAACAAACTCCAAAAATGAGAGTTTGTTGATGGAAAATAAAAAAAACGAAAATGCCCGACAACATGGGAGCTTTCCCCAATGGTGTGGGGTTAATTTTTTTATTTTTACTATTCCTTACTTCCTGAAAATTCCTGGCGCTGACAGGCAGTAAAAAAACAGCCATCCGACTGCCCACTCTAAATAGGCATACGGTTGGACGGTTTACCTTAATTGCCCATACTCCCTTGGGTTGTGTGGAAAGGTTTACATTAATGGAGTAAGTTGTTTCCATCAGCGTAAACCTGGTGGTCTGTCTGACTCTAAACCGGCAGGCAGACCAAGAGATTGCCGACCTGGTTACTCCATCGCCATTACAATAGAGTAGGCCTATATATCTATATTGTAGACTCTAAGCTAACCTTCCTCTGCCAACTTTTTATAGATTTATAAGGACATAAGAGTAGCTTATCCCTTTTCTGCTAAGCCACTATTTTCTTTAGGAATGGCAGAAAATGTGCACATTTCAGCAAACTCCAAATGATCGGAGGACATATTGGCAGTGTAAGCCATCGTAGGATTTTCTGTTTCTGCAGAAATTACTATGTTTTATGGAACTTCAAGACCTCAACGTTTTGCCGTCTGAATAATTATATCGATTAATTAAATTGGTTACATTTGCAAGGAACTATTATGATTTCCCTTTAATTATTTTGTCACATCTAATACTGTTTGTTCAGGTAAATCAAACTTTTTTGTCCTAACCGAATATTTTTAATGTGTTTATTTTAATTTGTTTTATCAGGGGCTGCATACCCTGCAGAATTTAAAGGAATTAAATCTCGCTGGAAACGTAATAAGTATAATCGGTAAGTTATTGTAATGTAATATAAAATATTGTCAAATCTGCACATTGTTAAGAAATCTATGTGAACCCAGCCTAACGATTGCCAGTAGCCATCCTTATTCGGTTAGGTTTCAGAGGGTCTTGATGTTTTACTAAATATTTTCAGTTTTGTGCATAGGAATATTGATTAATAACAAATTAACGCTTGATACATATTAAGACTGAGAATCCTTGAATGTTTCCTTTATAGTGCAAAACATGATGTTACCTGTTACTGTGTGTTGGAAATGGCCCTTTTTGCAGGGTTATCCTCAGACTTTTTGCTTTTTCCTCCTATTTTTTTCCTGACCTTTTTGTGTTGGTTTTAGGACTCTGGGAACTTTACCACTGCTAATCAGTGCTAAAGTGCATATGCTCTCTGTGTAAATTGTGTTATGGATTGGTGTTTCCATGATTGTATGTTTGGTTTACTTGTCATTCCCTAGTAAAGTGCACTGAGTGTGCCAGGGCCTGTGAATCAAATGCTACTCGTGGGCCTGCAGCACGGATTGTGCCACCCACGTGAGTAGCCTGGAAAAGGTACCACAGACCTGCCATTGCAGAGTCTGCACGTAGTTTATAACTGCCGTGTCGACTTGGCCCGTGTACACACTGGTCAGTCCCTAACCTTTCCTTTTCTTACATGTCAGGCACCCCTAAGGTAGGCCCAAGGTACCCCTGTGTGCAGGGTGCAGTGTAAGCGAAAGGTAGGACATGCCCTGGTGTGTGTGGCATGTCCTGATAGTGAATTACAGTCAATTTCGTTTTTCACTATTGCAAGGCTTGAACACCAACAATTAGACCTAATCTGCTCAGACAAAAATCCTATATACTTCATGAGTGGAATTGGATTTTCTTCCTCAACAACAACCATTCACTTTTTTATAAGTATTGTCCCTACTCATAATTGCCTTATATTTTAATAATAAAAGAACCAACCTAGGAGTCAACAGTGTCTTAGGTTGGTTATTTTAATAATAAAATATAAGGCAATTATGAGTAGGGACAGTACTGAAAGTGAATGGTTGTTGTTGAGGAAGAAAATAAACTTCCAATCCCACTCATGAAGTAAATAGGATTTTTGCCTAAGCAGATTAGGTCTAATTGTTGGTGTTCATGACTTTGAGTGGAGGGCGACCTAATCTGATTGTTCCCTCTCTAGCTCCTTATTGTATAGAAGACTATTGCAAGGCTATCTGTTCCCCATAGGACAGAATGGGAAGTTTGTTTATAACATCTTATAAACATAACTGGCCCTAGGAACTAGGTAGGAAAATTAAGTTTATTCTGCCTGGACTCAGAATCTAAAGATGCATCTTTTAGGAAGGTTATTTGTACATTCTGTGTATGAAAATACCACTTTTAGAAAGTAGGTATTTTCTTGCTCAGTCATCCCGTGTGCCTCTGCTGGAATGTGGATTGCCTGTCTGGGTTTTGAATGACAGTAGGCTGGGGAGCAGGAGTGACTCCAGATAGTCTAGGTAGGGTCAGGAAAGGGCTTAATAGACCTGGGCTGTAATGGGGGAAGGGGGAGGAGATTTCCTTGCACCTCAAAGGGCCTGGTCTGCCTCTGACAATGCCATCTCCACCTCCTGCCAGGAACTCACGCCAGAGAAGGCAGAACTGGTTCTGGCTGGGCACAGACACTCTCTGCCTAAGAGATCAAAGGATTTTGGGATATACATATTGAGGCCCAGACCTTTAGAACTCTTTTGGATCAAGAAGACTGCCAAGAAGAAGAGCTGGAGAAGCTGTGAGGAGGAACTACCACTTTGCTGTGTGCTTTGCTGTGTTGGCCTGCAGTGGCTGCTTCTGTCTTGGGCAGTGTCAGGACTGGACTGGACTTTCTGCAGTCTACTTTTGTGAGTTTCTCCAAGGGCTTAAGGTAGAGCTTCCTCCCTGTTCAAGAAGTCTCAGGAACAGCAAAGACTTCAAGCTCTTCTGATCGCAGCACTGGGGACTGTGTGTTTTGTGCTGCAACAGAGGAAAAGCAACTCGATGACGTCTACGACGCCACTGCCGACTCCGTGTCCTGATGGCACCGCAGAGGGCGCTGCTGCAACGACGCACCGCGACCCTGGTCTCACCGATGACGCCTGCTGATGCCGCCACCGAGCCGCTGCTCGCACCGTGACCTGTGGGTACCGCACTCCACACCGACTTGCTTCACCACAACGCCTTGGCACCGCAGAGGGCACCGCTGCAACGCCGCACCATGACCCTGGTTTCACCGACGATGCCTGCTGACTCTGCCACCAAGTCACTGCTCGCACCGCGACCTGTGCGCACCGCACTCCGTACCGTCTCGCTTCACAACGATGCTTTGGCACCAGAGAGGGCACCGCGTCCACTCCGCACTGCGACCCTGGTCTCACCGACGCCGCCTGCTGATGCCGCCACAGAGCCGTTGCTCGCACCGCGACCTATGGGCACCGCACTCCGCACCGCCTCGCTTCTCAACGACACCTTGGCATCCCCGACGACGACGCTCCATGCCGAAATTGACGCCGCTGCTTGCACCGCGGTTCAAGGGCACCGCTCGTAACGTTACACGATGCACCGCCCTCATCCCGCACCACAGCCTTGGCCTACCGACGCCGGTGCCCTCGACTCCAGTTCGTCAGCCGACGACAGCACTTCAGCAACGACGACGACACTGCTTGCACCGTGACCTGCCAGCACCGTGACGAGCACCGCCTTCATCTCGCACCGTGACCCTGGTCTCACCGACGATGCCATCTGATGCCACCACCGAGCCGCTGCTCACACTGTGACCTGAGGACGCCGCACCGCTGCCCTTCGCACCACAGCACCCGACGCCTGCCGACGCCAGCGCTCCTGACTCCATCAGAGAGGAGGTCGACCTGCAACGCGTGTGACTTCGAGGACCCCGACGACTCCTGCACCGACCTCCGGATCCGATGCCTGCAGACGCCGTGTTTTCAGAAGCTCAGTGAGAGGTCATCAACGCCCTGCATTTCTAAAAGGTACTGTTTGCGGGTCTTCCCGGCACCGTAGCTGGCCCGCGACGCTGCGGTGAGCCAGAACTGTTTGGATTTGTTTCCTCACTACGCCGTGAAAGCCCCGGACGGAGCTATCGACATCAAGGGACTATTTTTAAAGCCTGTTTTGATAAGTGAAGATTTTGAAGTGCTGTATTGTGGATTTTTATCGTTTTTGGTCTTGTCTTAAGTATATCTAAATATTGGATATTTTTCTCAACTGTTATGGTGTCCTTTTGTAGTGTTTACACTGTATTACTGTTGGTTTTGTGCAAATGCTTTACACACTGCCTCTAAGATAAGCCTGACTGCTCGTGCCAAGCTACCAAGGGGGTGAGCAGGGGTTATTTTAGGAGTGTAACTCCCTTACCCTGACTAGAGTGGTGGTTTCTGCCTGGCTTTGGCACATGCCCTAGCCTGCTAAAAATCCCATTTCTAACACTGTGTTATAGCTATTCTTTCATTATGTTGTGTATAAGGGCACATGTTGCCATGCAAGCCAGCTATCGCCTCAGAATGACAAAAAAGCTACCCCCCTCAACACAACACCAATAATCTTCTTTTTCTCATTCCACTTTGCTGTTGTGTGTTTATTACAGTAGCTCTCCTATAGAACTCATAAAAAATCAACACGTGCTTCAAACAAGCATTGGCAAAACCAATAGGTCAGGCAATGGTCACCAGCCTTTTTGGCTTTTGCAGTTCTTGTTGTGTTCTGTCACAGTTTGTGCAAAATGTTTTTTCTGGGGAAGCAGCTGGCTCTCATCAATCTAAAAACATCATTGACTAAAGGCAAAAATATTACAAAGCTGCAACGTGCCTGTCTCAAAACAAACCCCAACCAATACAAACTTCGCCTACAGAAAATTAACGGATTGTACAAGTCGGCTATCAAAAAAGTGAAAAAAAATACTATTCTGACAAAATTCAAAATGCTAAATGTACAAATAAAGCATTCTAAAAAATTCTCAATGTATTTTGCAAACCAAATTGCCTAGAAGCAGCTCATCCCTTTACTCAAGAGTTCACAGACAAACTGGCAAATCATTACGGGGACAAAGCAGGCACGGTGGACTCCTACTTAAACCAGAGACAAAGCATCGGTGCTAACCCTTTTAAAAAGCTACAATCCAACAATACTCTAACCCAGCCTCTCCGTTCCTTCCAACACATTTCACACTATGAATTTATGGACCTGGTCAAAGCAAGCAGGCCTGCTGGCAGCCCTTCTGACCCATGTCCACCGCAAACCTTCAAGATAATTCTTCTAACAACCTCTGCTGCCACTCCAGTAAGGAGAATCATTAACAACTTCTTAACTACTGGAATATTTCCAGAAGAACTCAAAAAGCCATACATACGCCCATTACTGAACAAACTTGGAACAGCTGAACCCTGACAACTACAGACTGATTTCAAATGGTTCTTTCCTGGGCAAACTGATAGAAAGAGTAGCTTTCACCCAGATGTCACAATTCATTGAAGAGAATGCTATATTTTCAGACTTCCAAATGGGATTCTGTCCAGGAACAGGCACAGAATCTGCCCTCCTTGCCATCTGGGATGATCGGAAGAACACAGTTGACTGCAATGGGGTTGCTGCGCTACTTCTCTTGGAACTCTAGACTCCCTTTGACACAGTTGACTATGACACTCTGATACAAAGACTCCACAAAGCTGGCATAGAGAGGACTGCTCTAGACCCGATTACGTCCTACTTTTGCAACAGAACTAAGTCTTCCATACCCCACCTTTCTCGTTCATGCCAGACTTCACAAAAGCAGGGGTTGCTCAAGGCTCCATTATCTCACCCATGCTTTTCAACATCTACATGAAGTCATTACCGGCATTGATCAATCAATTTCACATCATGTGCTATAACTATGCAGATGACACGCAAATACTCATTCAACTGCAGTGGCCCAAAGATATTAGAAACCCCCCAATTTTCAGCTTCCCAATTGATGACGTGTAGCCATCTCAAATCGAATGCTTCCAAAATGGAAATACTCACGTGTGGCAATTGGAAAGATTATGACCCACTCGTTATGTGGCCTGATGATCTGGGAACACCGCCTAAAATATCGAAGAAAGTAAGAAACCTCGGAATGACCATAGACTCCAAGCTATCAATTAATGCCCATGTGAACAAACTAGCAAGATCAAGCTTTGTTGCTATAAAACCTCTGCGACAAATCTTTCCCCATTTACGCCAACAGCATCTACCATAGATCACCTTTAACGACCATGAAAAGACTACAATGGATTCAATACTCAGCTGCCAGACTCTTCTTACCTATAAAACCACGGCACCACATCTCCACTGCCTTGAAAGCCCTGCATTGGTTACCGGGTGCCAGAATATCCACATTCAAGCTGCTTTGTATTACTTACAAAGCGATACATAGAACGGGACTGCTCTTCATCAGGAATAAAATCACCAAACGCATTCAACAAAGGAACCTCCACTCTAGAGTGGCCCCTCGCCTCAAAATCCCAAGATACTAGAACAAAACAATTGGTGGCACATCATTCTCTGTTCAAGCAGTCAAACTACGGAACTCTTCACCCCCAACATAAGATCCACAGATAACCACCTTATCGTCAGAAAACTACTAAAGAATTGGCTCATCCCCACATAACCACCATAGGCAAACAGATACATATACTGCATATCTCTCTGTATATAAGCATTTATTTGTACTATAGATATGTACCTATATATGTGTATTGCTTTGTATAAATGTGTAGAATATGTATGTTTAAAAAAATTATTGTATATAGATGTTCATTAGTTCTGCTTAACAAATGTATATATTACTGATAGTTACATTATTCTGTTTTTAACATGTATATAAGTGACTGCATAAATAACTAAATCTTTTTATCATAACTGTTTATCTACAATTGCTTCACTATTGATCTTCAATACAAATATATATGTGTATATAAAAAAAAAAAATATATATATTTTTTTTTAAGTACAACAACACTTGAAAGCCAGAGTTTATTTAATGCATCTTTAATCTCATATACTATCTTCCTTTATGCACCTATATACTTTCCATATACTTATGGTTCTATATCTTTATCACTTTTGGATCTATATATTTATTACTTTAACTTATTTATTACTTTTCTTCTAACTCAGCATATCTAATGCACTACCCTATTTTCACCCTATACTGCTCTCAATATATCCTCCAGCTCAACTCTGACTAATCTCAAACCTCTTTCTACTACTCTTTCCAATGTACTAGCCTTTTTCTCACCCTATGCCTCTATCAATATATCCATTACCTCCACTCT
Organism: Triturus cristatus; assembly: GCF_964204655.1. Lineage (NCBI taxonomy): Eukaryota > Metazoa > Chordata > Amphibia > Caudata > Salamandridae > Triturus > Triturus cristatus. The sequence goes on from NC_140592.1 coordinate 779,559,119, forward strand.
CTCATTCATCGCAAAGCCCATACCACTACTATGATCCCCCAAATAACCCTTTTGAGACTCTTCCCTACTCCATCTCTCCTTGCATCATCTAATACCAATTTTCACTATTCCGATCCCCCAAAACAAGCCATTTAAAGCCCCCCCTCTGACTATTCCCCCTCAACTTCCCTTTTACTCATCCCCCTCCACCTCCGTTTAACTCACCCCAAGTCTCCTCCTACTGCTATGAGCTCCAAAACAAAAAGAAAACAACAAAAAAATCGAAATCTATCCCTCCACTACCCTTTTCATGCTCCATTGGCTGGATGCAAATTTTTGAAAGACACAAAAGACTAACAGATAGATAGATAGAATTTCATAGATAGATGGATAGATTGTATAGATGGGTATATAGAGATTTATAGATAGAATTGTATAGATAGTGTTGTGTGTATATATAGATAGATCAATATGGATAGTTAGATAGATAGGGCTGTATAGATAGATATATATTTAGGGCTGTATAGATAGATATTGTTCATTAGGTAGATTGGGGTGTATAGATAGATAGGGTTGCATAGATAGATAGATAGATAGATTTGCAAAATGGGGCCTGCTCAAGTAATGGGTCCGCATTTGAGCTCAAATTGGAACCAAACACCCCATTGTAGCACTTGACTCTCATAGGGTAGCGTTGCAGAGCAGTCCAAGGTTGACTCAAGGGAGGTGGTGTTGGCTAGTAATCACCATTCACAGATACACCGTAATAACACTCAATAAATGATTGTTGAATCTGTGCTTTTTCTTTTGAAAAAGGAAAAAGTACATTTATTACACACACTCACACATTACTCAATACTATGCAGCAGTTTACAAATATACACAAGCTGATGGAAATGCGTTTGGATGACATTGCATAATCATTCTTATCCCTCCCAAAGGGTGGTCTAGATCTACAAATCATGTCAGAACCTTCACTTGCATTAAAAATGCAATAATGGAGGAACACTTTGAATGAACACACTTACTATTGGCAATAAAACATGTTTACTGGACCTGAGTGGTTGTCAGCATCATTACTTCCTTTTTTTAAATTGAATTTTGAATCATAAACATGCAACAATCGCTTTTTCCTAGTCCATCAGTGGCATGATTAGCATGTTACATGTTTACACATCCCAGTGATGCAACACAGTTTTTTACGCAGAGAGGTGTAGCTGATAATTGCTGATACATCGATACCCTGTGATACAGTTTGAGCACATCTAACCCTCCGTACCTGCAAGTATTTCATCTTGGTTGCGTGGCATATACATATGTCACTTTAGGTCACAAGCGCATAAAATAATACATTTAATGGTCAGAGACGATCAGCCAGGTGAAGCATACAGCTCCTGTAATCACAGAGCAATGCCCTGCGGTCAAGGGCGTGCCGTGTTGCACAGGTTATTTCTATTGCACTTCACCATGCTGGGAGCGGAGCCAGCAAGTAAACGGAGACCAGATATCTTTTGGGTGGGATCCGACCTGCATGAGCTCCTAATAGCATGTCAGTTGTTCATTACAATATGCCACATCTTTTAACCAGGTTTTTATGTATGGGGTTGCCCCATTCCCCTAGTGCATAGCCACCTGTCGCTTTGCCATCAGGAGTAGCATCGCTATGAGCCCTCTTTTTGTCGTGGGAATGTCATGCACATATCCCAGTATCGCCACCAGTGGCGATCTCGGCAGCTGCTGACCAGGTATGTCCTCTGTGTCTGGTCACCTCCACCCAGAACTCGGGCACACGTGGGCAGTCCCACACTATATGTAGAAAGGTTGCTACAGGTGTTCCACATCGCCAGCATCTAGTGTCGGGCCGTAGTCCATGCGGTGTAATTGAACTGGGGTGCGATATATACGGTGTAGGAACTTAAAGTTTGTTAGTCTGAAGCGTTTGTTCGGGGAGAGCTGGTCGAGTTGGCCGCAGCAAAAAGTCCATTGAGTGTCTGGGATAGGAGACCCTAGCTCTTGGTTCCAGACGTTGCGTGATCTAGGGGTAAAATTGGATGCAGGCTGCAATGGCAGACCTGGGACATGTTTTAAGGGACTACTTAAATGGGTGGCACAGCACGTGCTGCAGGCCCACTATTAGTATTTAATTTACAGGCCCTAGGTATACGCTATAGCACTCGACAAGGGACTTAAAAGTAAATGAAATATGCAATTTAGGTGTAAGCCAATATTACAATTTTTAAAGGAGAGGACAAGCTCTTTACCACTGGCTAGCAGTAGTAAAGTGTATTGAGTTCAAATTCAGCTAAAATAGGAGGGGTGAAGACAACATGTTTGGGGGAAGACCACCCTATGGTTGTCACATGTCTAACACTGTGTATTATATATTAAATCCGATTTGTAGACTCTTATCCTCCAGATTTTTAATTCCCTGTCATCAGATTCTCCTAAGTGTCCATAAGCAGTAGAATGTCTTCAAGCATGTGCAGGTTCCCCAGAACACCATTTTTAAGAAACGATTTCCAATGAAAACACCCCTATACCTAATTTTCTTTGAGCAGTTTGTTTGACTGTGGCGACAACCCTCTGAACTTTTCTTAAAATACAGTGGTGACTAGTTATGCTAAAACTTATTGGTCTCTCTTTAATTGGTGGCCAAATAGGCTTTTTCTTTTGGATTTATTCTTAGTGCAGATTACACATGACTAAGTTTCTCAAATCTGCATTTAATATATTACATTCTATTACGGATGTGCACACCTTAATAAGGTCCAGTTTTTTGTGAGCATACTTCTACATTACGTAGCTTGGTTGGATCCATTTTTGGGTATGGCTATTGTAATAGGTAATGGATGTCAATATGCTGCCTCTTTTTACATGTCTTGATATTTTGGTATTTTGTGTCACGTCTTCCATATTTTTGGTAAAAGTATTTCGACAGGGCTACTGTGAAATTGTGTGTTTTAAAAAACGGAAAAATAAAGTAAAAAAAAAATATTTCAATGGAATTCCTTCATTTGTTAGAAAAATTGGGACCCAGGAGTGTTTGGCTCTGATATTTGGAAAAAACTGCAGCATGCAGGTTTGTTATACTTGATGATAACTACAGCCTGACTTCTTATCGTGATTGAGATTTGGACAGACCCAGATGCTAGAAGTGGTTGAGAATAGTCACTGCTAAATGTTTAAAAGACTGTTCAATCTTACGTTTCAGGAGTATTGGCAAACAGAAGGATGTATTTTGATTTAGCAAGGTTTAACAGAACTTCTTCTAAACACCAATCTCAACCCCTTCCGGAACTCAATGTTAGGGTTCTTCAAAAATGGCGCCTGTGTGCATTAACACAACTGTTAAAAACTGATTATCAAAATGATTTCTCCTGGATTCCAAGGGTACTGCCATTTTCTGTTTGTATGGACCTTTCAATGAATTGTTTCATTAGGCACACATTTGAAACGTTATAACAATGTAGGAGAAGTCATTTGCAATTTCTGCGCAGATTATTATTGAGTAACAAGCCTTGTTATAGTCCTGAAATATCCACCATAGTATACCATGTATGGCTGTCCATTTCCCCACTGCTTTCAACTAAAGTCCATACTACGTGCTTTGAAGGTACAGCATTTCTGGGCAAAATGTGCAACAACCCAGTAAATTAAATAATGAATTGCAGTTTTAAAACTATTCTTATTTTACATATTCACTATTATTCCAAAGTAGATGATTTTATTAAGCAATTCTAATAAAAGAAGCTAACAATCAGAGTGCAAATCAGAATGAAGTAAGCATGATAATTTAACACAGCACTGTCAATTGAAGTTAAGTTGTTGCTTTTCCAATATTTTATGTTTGATCCATGGCTAAGAATTTGAGAAGGAAAAAACACGTTCATTGTTATCTTGCGTTAGCTATACTTTGATTGTACTTGTGTTTTGTCCATACTTTGTTTGAGGTCATATTTTATTTAATATCTTGATGTTATACATCATGTGTTTTTTTTCTTTCAGGGAACTGCTTGGATCCAAACGTAGAATTACAGATATTAAACCTTTCGGGTAACAGACTATGTTCTTTTAAGGTATGCAGTTTGTAGTTTATGGCATTTGCGCATCAAATAACTTATCTAACCAGTTCATTCATAACTAATTAAAAAAGAATATTGGTCTGTAATTTCAAATATTTATCCATTGTAATGACGATCAAATCCGTTTTGCTGTGATTTTATTCAGGCCCTCCTCTTTGGTGGTTTTAAAAAACAACAGCCATTCAGCAGCCACAAAATATTGATTCTAAGTCAGATATGTGAAGCAATTCAATAGCTGTGCTTTAATCCAAATAATGGGATAAGGAGTGATGAATCTATAGTGGTTGTATAAAAGAAGTGCAAGACATGCTCTTAATATGATCTTTCTACACACAGATGTTTTTCATTTTAAATAGTTCAGTTTCCTCAAATTCGTTTAGCGAATAATGTCAACTTTCTTTCTTGCTAAACATTTAGGTTCAGTAATTCTGATGCCTCTTATTTAGTTTTTTCATCCTTGGATTATTTTCTTAGTTTCTGCTTTTGTCATAGCTAAGTATGGAATGTTGAAGGAACTGGAGCAGGGATTCCTAGAACTAAGGGACAGGGCACTATGTGCAGTGTACTCATGTGGTCAGTGTTGCAGCTGGTATTAAGCAGAGAAAGAATTAAATCAAAAGAAGGGAATGCTGAATTAATATTATTGGTCAAGTGTTGTCAGATTTTGGAGGAGGTATAATGAAGTCATAAATGCATTCGGAGGAACTTGTTGTAAATGCATACATTGGAGAAATGTGTGAATTGTAAAATAGGCCTAGGTGTAGAATAGTAGGATAGTGCTACCATTTGTATGGTCCTGAGGTGGTTTTCAAGTCTGAGCACCCATTCTGGTTCTAGGATTCTCTTCAATTGTATTCAGGGTGTTTAATTCCATTGTATTTTGTTGTCTTTGTTATGATTTAGTAGTGAAGTCAGGTTCCTTTTATTTGATTTTTTTTGCTTTAAACAAAAGCAAAAACAAATTGCAATAGGAGTTAGTTCAATTGCCAAATATAACTAAACTATTTCTAAACATTACAATTGTATTGCACACTCAAAACACATTTTTAAAAATGTTTAAACCTTAAGAGTCTGTGATTTTATGTTGCTGGTAGACACATTTCAGTACATCTCTAATTGTCTTTTTATTTACAACTTGAAATACTTTTAGGAGATAACATCACAGCAGATGTAAAAGCCCTGGGCAAATAAGAGCTATGTGAACAATATCCTATATAGCAGCCTCGCTCATTTCCATACATGTTTCTCGTTCTGTTAGCTGTCAAGATTAACTTGGAACAGTAATCCACATGTTCTCACATTTTTTTTTTAAAAGCCACAGGTAAGATTATTTCGAAATATATGTTCGTTCTAAACTCACAAACAGTGGAAACAACTGTTTCTAACCTCTCCTTTTTACTGTGTTTCAAATCCTCCTGAAACTATGAATCTTAGTCGTCACTTTAGATTCTGATTTGCAAGTGGCCTAATGTTCCAGGTGTCCAGAGAGTTCCCAAGTTGAAGCAAATTAATTAGGGATATATTGAACATTTTTCTTATATTTTAGCCATACTAGTTTGACTTACATAACTAGTTACACGTGTCTACTCCTATTGTATTCACCAATGAACATTTCAAAGTTTTCCCTCTTGTTATTTTGAAATAAATTGCCAGAGCGTTGCTAAATACCCCAGGTAGACCCACGTCTAACTGCAATCCTAAGTAGAGAGAAATCTTTCCAAGATGTCTGTATTATATTTCATTACATAGATCATAATTTCTGGGCATTGTATTTGGTTGTGATTAATTCTAGGTGGTTGGGCATAAATCCTGGGCCCAGCATAGAACAAACATGCCCTGTTTTTATTATACTTGTTTCTTTATTGCTTCAAGTTTAAAAAACAATGATAAGTCTGCATGTATTTCATTATTAAGAAAACAGAACTGTTTCTAGGCAAGTATGGAAGAAGCTCTCTATGTCACTTGCATTGTGAAGCCAATATGTATCAAAAAGATCCTAAAAATGATTCTGCAAGTCATTTCTTGTATCTTGAAAGAGAAATGGGAAGTTTTTTTAATTAGATTTATTCACATGATTTTAGTCTCTATAAAAGAGAGCTTAATTTTCCCAAGGCTGTGTTGAGAATGGGGAGCGTTAATCACTTCTGATGATAGTGAAAGGGGAGTGGTGGTGTTAACCACTAGAGAAAACCGATAGAAGGTGGCAGCCTTGGTAAACGGTTGAGTCCTGGAATTTCCTTGAGATCCAAGGAGTATGGAGGTATATTTTGGTGTTTATGAATTCAATCTTTAATTGCTCAAATTTTCTGATTGTTGTGTTTTGTTCTGTTTGGTTTTGTTTAGTAATGGATCATCATGGTAGTTGTACCAGCATATAAATGCTTGGGTAGAACTGAATTACGTATTGTTTCGTAATGGTTCATGTTGAATAGTGTCCAGCTAGATCCCACCATAGATCTGTGTTGTTCACTGTGTGTATGGATGTCTGATGAAGGAGTGTGCCACTCTGCTTTGGTGCGTTTTAGTACATTGCTGGGCTTATGGAGGTTTTGCATTCAGAAGGCAGCGCTCTATGGCATGCATGTGTATATGATATATTTAAGTTTACATGTTCTGAAGAGTTGATATGCAGGCGATGAGAGGATATTCATGTGCTGTTGATGGACAGTGTTTGGCCAGTGCTTTAGGTCTGCTTTGCGCACATGATAGTGTCTAGTTGAGTGTCTAATATGCTCTGTTGGTGAACATCAAAGCATGAGTACATCTTGCTATGATTGTTCTTGTGAGATAAGAACACCTTTCTCACTCATTGCTCTCATTTCCTAGTGTGCACATGATGCAAACATGTGTCTCTAATGTGTTCTGCATGTGTAATGGGAAATACTAAGATAGCTTGATGTTGATGTGCAGTCCAGATGTTTAGCCAAGTGTGGCTTTGGTACTATATTCTGTGCATGGTAATGCCTAGTGTTGTATCTAATTGTTCTTTTTGAGTGGGGTGAAATATAAATATATCTAGATGTGCTGTTTAGGTTGTTGAAACCTTAGCTGTTTAGGTGGATTATCGAAATTTGAAGGAACAGTATGTGGTTGCTGGGATTACAGTGAACTTCTCTCCCTGTGTTTGCAGTAGAAAACATGGTGGCTGCATATGGGGCCTCCTACACAACAGAGAAATACAGCTACCTAATTTGAATTTGAGGCAGGACAGAGACTGGAGTTTCGGGTAGCTACCAGAGCTGCAGCAAGTATGCAGCAGGGGGCAACTCAATAGAGCCTGCTGAGAGTTGTGAGAGTGAGAGGCCTTTGACAGAGTGGAATAGAAGGGAGGCAGTTACTCCTGAATACTCTGTATCACCACATATGGTAGGGATTTTCTTTTTCCTATGTTGAGTAAAATAATTTATGCGAATAAATTTGATTTATGTATATCACTTTGACTGGAAGATTTATGGAGACTGCTCACTTCTGAGCATCTACAAGTAAGTCACAAAGTTGTTTTTAATAAAAACCCATGTGCATTCCAAAGGGGACAGTAATATGATTGAGATTTTATTAATAATAGTTTTATGAGTACATTTTACTCGTATAAAAGCAGAATATTTTGTCCACATGTACAGAAAAATATTATTCCCTATCTATAGGAAACCTTCATTTTGAGAATTCATCTGTACAAGTAGCTTAAAATCAAGAGTAATAGCACTAAGCAGTTGCAAACAATTAATATGTTATGTGATCAAAAAGCTCCTGTTCTAGCTAATCAATCTGTTGAAATTATTATTTATAAATAAATTAATATTTCCAAGTAACTAAAATATTAGACACAGTAATGTCATACATACCTACATAGATGGCGTCTGCGGGGGATGAGAGCCACACTGATGACAAACATCATCTGTTACTCAGTTCTTACCATATCCCTCAGATAGGGTCCCATGTTTTAAATAAATGCCCAAGACTCTTACTGGGGCAGTGGCAAATAGGAGTTTGCACACTGGGCACAATTTTCTGACCAACTCTTAATGAGGGTCTGTACAGTAAGCCAATTTATTTATGACCATCACTTATCAATTTTATGAGGATTATTTTCTTAGCAACCATAATTTAGTAATGGCTTTACATACATTGGTATTCAAAATCTTAATACAAACATGTATTTAGTTGTTCCAATAGCTAAACATTTTGTGATTTTCTGACAGTATTAGCTAATTCACCTATATTTTGTCAGACAGATTGGACTGGACACAAACATGAATGAGATTTAGCGAAGAAGTGCAGCCTTACAGGAGTGTAGTAGTGATGGGGGATACATGTATAACATAGCTGTCCAAAGTTATTGTCATTCTACCTACTTCACTTATAAACAGAAGAAGCAAAATTATCACATATATCCAATTATCTACATAAAACCATACAATTACACTGCCAGCTCTTTCTGTGTATTCTTTCTTTTGTTATTTTATCTAAGGAATTTGTAACTTATTTTAACTGCTTCACCAACTTTCAGGTCTAGATGTTTGATACCCATAAACATAGACTGCAGTATCTCAAATACAGATGTGTGCTATCTGAAAATCCCTTTTTGATCTTTTCTATGCCAGATGGTGCCAAATAACGATTAGACCACACAATTATGTATTTCTTCTGACCTCCTTGTTTCTACTGTCCTTCTCCCTACCACTTGCACAAACATTTTCCCCTGCTTATGTTTGATGACCTGATCGCTCCCCTTTGTGGTGTGTGACCTTCCCTCCTTGTCTTGTCATTAATTATCTCTAGTGCATTTATTGGCGTTGTTCAAACTGCACATCACGTGTGTTAGAAGGCCTTCCCTCACATTTATTGCCTTTAACATTTTCATTGTGCAGGTCTGTATATTTCTTCTCATTCACATGTTAAATGGCCTTCTTTAATGCTTGTGAACTATGGCATTTCCATCTTACATGTGTCCACTTGTTTTACTCACACTCCTTCATGTATCCTTTAGAGACCTCCATTTCTGCCATGCTAGTTTCCCATTCTCTTCTTGATGTGCCAGAAGGCCTCTCTCCCCTTTTTACTTATGATGGGCTTTACCACCTAGAACCTAATTATGACTGCCCCAGTATTTTAGTGATGTAGTATTGTCCAGGGAAATAGTGATACCATAGAGTGCAGCATTTGCCCAGGTTGGTACTAGTGCACCATCCCAAGATGAGGAGATCGCAGTATTGGAGTTTGTGATCGCTATAACCACATGTGCAGCTCTTTCTGTCCTGTTTCCACATGCATATTGTAGCAGGTTTTTCATGGCAAAATAAACACTGAAAGAGCATTTTGGAAGAGGGGTAAATCCACAATACTTGTAATCACAATTCAGGAGCAAACGTTGTGCCTGAATGACTATTACCAGAGCACCTATAATGAGCCCCTCTAGTCATGTTGGTTAGGCTTCCTTCTTCCGACTTCAAACACTTTTTGCTATGGTGAAGTAAAACATCTTGTCATTAATTGGATACCTAAAACAATGTAAAGATAAATCTAGTATATGAAAGAAACCCTAATGCCTCCATCATCGAACCTTCTCTGGCCAAATTTTATAAAAAATATGTGCCACCACAAGCTCAACCATTATCTGTTTTAAAGACGGCTTTGAAGTTTGTGAGATTGAAGGAGGAGCTTATTTACAGGGAGACTCCATTTTTGGTGAGGTATCTGACTTTTTGAGTAAAATTGTGTATGTAATTTTAAATTTGGTATCTTCCCATGCTTATATATTTTAACTAATGCATCACCCTGAAAGATATTTCTTAAAACTATTTTTATTCCATGAGTGTAAAAAAAATTGTACTAGCTAATTATATTTCATGTATGAATAAATTTCAATTATTCATGGGTAGTTTGAGTGTCTGTATGTGTGTCCTGTTGTATTCTTAATTCATTAGATGTATTATATTTCTTTCAGGAGCTGACAAATTTAGCTAGGTTGCCAAACCTTAAGGATTTGGGTCTAAACGATCCACAATATAGCTCAAATCCTGTGTGCCTTCTCTGTAATTACGCTACACATGTTTTGTATCATATGCCTCATCTTCAGAGACTTGACACATTTGATGTGGACCATAAATCAATAAGGGATCTAGCAGAGGTAAGTACTGTGCCATATTTTAGCTTATGTTGTTATTGTTTTAGCTCCTCTTGCATCTGTTCTGAAAGTGTGAACCCTGTCACTTATTGGTAGTCTATAAAGAGGTTCAGAAGTAAAATAAAATGAGGGCAAGGCCAAATAGTGTAAGATGTTTCCTCATGACCGCTCTTTAAATCAGCTAAAACAGACATTTCAACAATACACCTTTTCTAATCTATTTAGCAATTCGTTAACAGTGACAGATTTAAAGCGTATGAAAATAGTATTGTAAATCATCTTGTGTATAGTAAAAAATGTGTCAGTTTTAAATGCTTGTGGTTGTGATATTGTTCAACAATGTGGGAACAGATATCAAGCAGAAAGTTATGTATATGACCACAAACGCAAGTGCCAGCTGAACTACAACAAAATGAGTGCCTTACTGTCCCTGCTCTGTGTTTGTTACAGTTGTCATAAAGTGATGGGCCTTCTAAGTACTGCCTTCCATTGGTTGTCCAGGACATTTGGAGGAGGGTGCATTATAAAACAGAGCACTAAGATTTGTGCATCAGGATCGATGGGGTACAGGGACACAAGACAACACACAAGTAAATTGCTATTCTCACTAGTGAAACTTTAACAGGAAGATTGTGAAAATAGCAAAATAAGCTACCGTACATTGAGGCTGCAACCAATGATAATTTAACAAGTATTGTCAAAGCTAATAGGTCTGGCATTGGCCGCCAGCCTTTTGGCAATTCTTGTTTTGTTTTGTCATGGTTTTTGCAAAAACTGTATAGTTCAGGAAGCTGACTAGCCCTCATCAAATCTAAAGAAGAAAACAAAAATGGCTAAAGGCAAAAGTGTTTTTCTGGTCTAAAAAAAGCACCGATTACCATGGTACACCTGGCTCTGATGGGAACTGCCCTGTATGTGGATGTGCCCCTTGTGAAAGGGCAGCATGCAGTAACTCATAGTGAAGCCAGTCAATGTCTGGAGTGGGCTAACATTGCCCTTTGATGCAGGCTGGAGTAGTTGGAAGACAAATGTGAATGACACATTCACAGACTAATGGATAAAGTCTGGCTGAACGCCCCTATAAGCAACTATGTTATAAATTATTCTAGTAAAAGCAAAAGGTCTCCGGCTAACGCATACATAAAAAAAGTAATTGTTCTGACATTGACTGCTAACCTCGCCTTTGAGAAAGAAGGCAAGAAAGAAGCGAAAGATGGAAAGAAAAAAGAAAGGAAAAAGGAAGGAAGGAAGGCAGACAAAAAAGGGAGGAAGATGGTCAAAAGGAATTCTGGAAGGCAAAAAGAAAGGAAGGAAGGGAGGTGTGCTAAACAGGGAAGGAAGGAAGGAAAAAAGAAAGTAGGGAATAAGGAAAGAAAAATGAAAGAAAGCAAAAAAGGAAAGACGACAAAAGAAATAATGAAATAAGGGAGGAAATATAGGAAGAAAGATGGCAAAAAGAAAGGAGGGAAGAAAGAAAAAGAAAACGGCAAAAAAGCTAGAAGGAAATAAGCTAAGAAATGCGAAAACTAAAGAAAAGTAGAAATAAAGAATGACAGAAGGAAAGGAAAAGAAAAGAAGGCAAAAAAGCAACAAAGGAAAGATGAAAAAAGGAAGAAGAAGGAAACAAAAAGGAAAGGAGGCAAAAAAGAAAGGAAAGCAGAAGAAATAAGGAAAGAAAGAAAAAGTAAAGAAGGCAAGAAAGAAATGAGCAAAAAAGGAAAGTAGCAATGAATGAAGAATTAAGGTAGAAAAGAAAGAAAACATAAGGAAATTGGGCAAAAAAGAACAAAGGAAAGAAAGAATAAAAGACAGCAAAAGAGAAAGAAAAAAGAAGGAAATGAGGAAAGAAGAAGGAAAAAATTAAGGAAAGAAAAAAGAAGGAATGAAAAATGAAAGGAGGCAAAAAAGAAAGCACAAGAAGGAAAGCGGAAGAATGGAAGAAGGAAAGAAGGTACAAAAGAAAGAAAAAAGAAAAGGTGAAGGTGAAAAAATGAATGAAAAAAGAAAGGAAAAGAGAAGGAAAGAAAAAGAAGGCAAGAAAGAAGAAAAGGAAAAACATGAAAGAAATTTGGAAAGAGAAAAGAAGGTAGGAAAGAGGGTTAATGGTTTAAAATATTAGATACTAAAGCCCAAATTACACCTCACCCATGTTTAAAAAAACTGTTAGAAGAGTTCTGCAAATTAAACACCGCACAGTTTGGTTTCCTCCTGGGAAAAGTTTATCAAAGAACCATTGGTGAAACTGAACACAATATGGTATGCTGTGAAATAGCAGCAGTCCACTTCAAAAGGAATTTACAACGGCATTGAAAGGAGACGAGAACTGATAAAGCTGGAATGTGCCCTGTACTAACTTCAGATGCATTCTGCTATCACATAAGACAACACTGGGACTAAAGGGAACTCCTTGTGTGTGGATGTGCGCCTTGTGAAAGAGCTAAATGCATTCACTCAAAGTGATGGTAACCAGAGGTTTAAGAAACCCACTGCCCCATGTTGTGTGCTGTAGTGGGATGCAAAACGGAAATGACACAGCAACAGACCAACGGGTGAATAGAGGTGGCTGAAAGTCCCTTTAAGTGTGTATTATAGTAAAATCAAATGTTCTTGGCTAACACCAGACTTAAAAAGTGCTGTCTTAATGGGCGTGGCCAATTGTGTTGCACTTTACAAGCTCGTACTTGCATTCAGCTTTTACTATTCGCAATCATAAGCTATGTGAACTGTAATTTTTTTGCCTCGACTGATATACTGTATACTTAGGATGACTGTTCTGCATCAAAATATTTCCATTCTGTTTCTGTTCTTACAGTAGTAGTTAACATAAAATGACTATAGAAAAACATTGTCTGTTTTCCTGAGATATTTGTGCTCTGCATACCTCCGGTCAGGGCTGCAGTGTGCAGCAAACAGGTTAAATATTTTTTTGCATTGCAACAAACTCTGATGGAAATATTATATTACTGGGGTTCCAAAATAAGGTATGCTATAGATTGCTACAGAAAACGTAAACATCTTGTCCCAAAACAGACACTGGTGAAACCAAAATGTTTTTTTAAAACATTCTGCTCCCGTTTGATGCTGCTAGATTTATTCTTTTGCTTAACAGGTTAATCTTGCATTAATTGGTGGCAATCAGTATTATTCACAAAAACATATAAAACGTAAATCTTTCAGCTTGCAACCGACTTGCGCGATCAGTCATACATTGCTTCGTAAGTGATGCATGCCTGAGGAGGGAAGAAGACATGAATTATAGACTTTTAATATTGTTATCAGTGCACCTATTAATAAAGTATATAGACTCAAAAAGTGAAGATGTGCGCTGGTAAATTGAAATTGTTCTTAACATATTTACAGAAAATGCTCAATATGCTACATTGTCATCCTTGCAGCGGAGCAAAAGAATAAAAAGAAACTGAAGAGATGCTCAAGATAAAAAACATTCAAACAAGACTGTAAATTTATAAAGTTGCAATATATAGGAAAAAAATTATCTATATCTGTCATAGCATGTAAGCTTACAGTATAAAACACCTTGAAACAGACATACCAACTGAATTAAAAAAAAATCAGTGTGATAAGGAAGCGGGGTCTTGGAGTGGGCAGTTACTCTTGCAGAGAAGTACCTAGGAGGCATTTCTCACCCCACCCCAAGCCCCCTTCTCCAAAAAAGTGAAAAAAAAAGCTTGCTGAGGCTGCTGCCGATGGCCTGGGGTGATTCACACCCCTTAATCGACATCGGCAGTTGAAAGTTTCCCAAAATTAGCTGAACATCCATTGTTTGTAGTGGTTTTCAGCTCGTTTTCCTTGCCGCCATGTGATATTGGCTCCTGACCAGGTGACCGTGTGACGATAGCCGATTCATGTGTCACAGGGTGTACTGAGTGTAATGAGGGTATACTGAGCTCGCAGCAGTAAACACATTTTTGGGAATATAGTGTAAGCTCATTTCCGCGGACCTTTCTGTTTCTGCCATTTGAGAAGCATGCGGCAACCTGATCCAATAAACAGGGAAATCATATATATTTTATATATATATATATATATATATTATATATGATTTCCCTGTTTATTGGATCTTTATTGGATATATATATATATATATATATATATATATAATATATATGATTTCCCTGTTTATTGGATCAGGTTGCCGCAGGAACACAGACGTGTTTCGGCAGTACAACTCCTAAAATTGTTTGCCACATTGGAGCTCCTTTTAAAATTAAACTACAATAAAAATAGCCAATATACCCTGCTAATAGCAGCACCTTTTCTTTAAAAACAAAATTTGGGACGACTTGCCACATATAATTATGAATACCGCACTATATTTTGCTTCAACAACTGTTGACCTTAAACTCTTGAGTAAGTCTTTTTTTTAAAGTCAAGTAAATACCGCTTTGTGCTTCTTCAATTGTCAATAAAACATTTGTTATTGCAGTGTTCCACAATACATCACATTGGTGTTTTCAAAAACTGGACTGGAATATATCACTAGTCCTGTGCTGCCTTCTACGAAATGAGCATTCAAAAAAGACTTTCATACCTGCCAAACCACCTTTCCTTTTTCTAGAGACTCATAATTGATTTATATGTTTATGATTTATATATATATATATATATATATATATATATATTCAATGAAAAACTCAAAGGTTAACGATAAGTTATAGTTGGGAAACCTTTATTTATTCTTTCTAAGCAAACACAAACATTACAAATTCTATAGTTCTAGTTATATCTTAATTTTATAAGTCACACACTTCTGTACACAGTCTGGTCACCTCACTCGCCACACTACATTAATTATAACTCTCAGTTAGAAATGGGGGTCTCTAGTTGGTAATAGTTTGCACCTTTGTCCAAGTAGGGACCCTTCTTCCTAGTCAGGGTAAGGGGGATACACTTCTAAAATAACCCCTGCTTACCCCCTTGGTAGCTTGACACGAGCAGACAGGCTTATCTCAGAGGCAGTGTGTAAAGCATTTGTGCATGCATACAGTAACACAGTAAAAACACTACAAATGGACACCACACGAGTTTAGAAAAATAAGTAAAACTTTATTTATACCAAACAAGACCAAAAATGACAAAAAAAATTCAACATACAATATTGTAACAATAGTTACTTTGCAAGATAACCTTTAAATTGTCAAAATAGCTGAAGAACACAGTTCCTCAGAGTCGAAGGCTCCGTCCTGGGCTACCGCGATGCTGAAAACGACAGAGTAGCAATTCCAGCTGACCTCGTCGGTGCGTGGTCAGCTAAAGCAAAGACAGACTCGAAAACAGTACCTTTCTTTTTACGGCCGACAAGATGGTACGAGCCAGTCGGGGTAACCGTCGCGGTTGCATTGCAAAAATGGAAGCGGTGCAGGGTGCGGTTTCCTCACAACGCAGTTCAGGCAATGGCTCGGTGATGATCATCCAGATGGGTTTGGTGAGGCCAAGGCTTACGGTACAGGGTGAGGCAGTGCTTGATGCGGTGCTGGCAGATTGGGGTGCAAGCGACATAGCCGGTTGATGTTCTGGTCGAGCAGCAACAGTTTCAGTGACGTCCATGCAGGGTGAAGCGAGGCGTTGCAGAATGCGCTGTCCACAGGACGCGGTGTGAGCAACGGCTTGGTGACGGACATCAAGATGGTGTTGGTGAGACCAAGGACACCCTGTGAAGTGCGGAGGTGCCTTCTACGGGGCCTTCAGGACCCGAAATCCTTCAACGGACTCGGTGACAGAGCAGATTGCCCTTTTCTTCTGCGGCGACTGAAACCAGTGGTTCCAGAGACAGTGCACAGAAGGATGGTGAGGTCTTTTCTGTTCCAGAGACATTGTGAACAGGGGCAAGCTCTACTTCCAAGCCCTTGTAGATACTGCTCAAGCAGGATAGACACACAGTTCCTCTCCTTGGCAAAAACAGCTACTACAGTCCAACCCCAGACAGCAGACAGTAAAGGGGAAGTACTCGTCCTCCAGTTTCTTCAAGCTCTGCTCCTTGGCAGAGGTTCCTCGTGAAGTCCAAAGTAATCTAAAGTTCAGGGGTCTGGGCTCCACCTTTTATAGTACAAAAGTCTTTGTTCTCTGAGGCAGAGAGTGTCTGTGCACAGCCAAAATCGGTTCTCTCCTCTCTGGTGTAGTTGCCTGGCAGGAGGTGGATACAGCATTGTCCAAGGCAGACCAGGCTCATTCAGGTGAGAAAGAAATCTCCTCCCCCTTACTCTAAATGCAACCCAGGCCTATTCGTCCCAGCCTTGACTCACCCTGGAAAGGCAGGACACTCCTCCATCCCCCCACCCCCACAAGTGGCTGTCTGATCAGAATGCACATCCTCAGCCCCTGCCACTCCAAAACCAGACAGTCAATACACAAACCTAGCAGAGTCACACAGGATAGCTACGCAAGAAAATACATATTTTCTAAAAGTGTTTTTTTCAAACACACAATATAAAAATCATCTTTACCAAAAGATGTATATTTATATTCTCAGTTCAGGCAAGTTAACTGCCCATTCTATCCTATGGGACAGATAGCCTTGTAACAGTGGAAAACAAAATTGGCAGTATTTCACTATCAGAGCATGCCAGACACATCAGGGCATGTCCTACCTTTCACATAAATTGCACCCTGTCCACAGGGGTACCTTGGGCCTACTTTAGAGGTGATTTGCATGTAAGAAAAGGAAAGGGAAGGTTAGGGCCTGGCAAGTGGGTGCACTTGCCAAGTCGACATGGCAGTACTAGACTGCACACAGACACTGCAGTGGCAGGTCTGAGTTACCTTTGAAAGGCTGCTTGTGTGGGTGGCACAAGCAGTGCTGCAAGCCCACTAGCAGCATTTTGTTTACAGGCCCTGGGCACACACTGTGCACTGTAATAGGGACGTAATAGTAAACCAGATATGCCAATCATGGAATCACCAATCCATAACAACAATTTACAGAGGGAGCACTTGTACTTTGGCACTGAACAGCAGTGGCAAAGTTCCCAAAGCATCTAGACCAGCAAAACGAAGTCCAACACACAGCAAAACACAGGAGGCAAAAGTCAAAAAATTGCATGGGAAACCCACGCTAATGATGCCAGGTCTATCACTCCCCACTCTACCATGTCCTATGTTCTCACAAATCATGTAATTTCAGATGTCATCTACATGTTTTGAATGCTATGATTTCACAAGCTAAACGTTATGTCAATCAATCAAATGATTCTTTATTTCGGCCAATTAGGCCATAAAAGATACAGATATACAATAGCATCATAAAACAGACACTTGTAATAAAAACCATGGATAATATTAATAAAAGCAATATATAAAAAATATCAGATTACAGGGGAAAATTTGAATTCCTTGCCACAAAACTCAAACTTTGAGTAGTTTAGACCTAATCTGCCACATAGCCATTAAAAATTTAGCAACTGCAAACACTATGT
Source organism: Triturus cristatus (assembly GCF_964204655.1). Taxonomy (NCBI): domain Eukaryota; kingdom Metazoa; phylum Chordata; class Amphibia; order Caudata; family Salamandridae; genus Triturus; species Triturus cristatus. The sequence continues at coordinate 779,576,737 of NC_140592.1, forward strand.
GGGGGGCAGTGCTCGTTTTCAGTATTCTAAACGAGTGCAAATGACTCCTTATGCCAAGGTTTCTACACAGTGGTACTATCCAGTATTTCCTAGGTCTATTATAGGCTGAGCAAAAAAACAAAATATGAGTTTCTTCCTCATTGTGGATACAACAACCTGGGCAGATTTTATCAGCCCTTTTTGACCAATTATAAGTAAAGGTTTTAATAGGGAGAGTCCCTAGCCTCCACTAACTGGCTAAAATAGGGAAGATGATATCCATAAACCCTTCAAACTGATAAAAATCCTTGAATTCCAAGAATCGATCAGTCAGAATACCTTTGTTGGAGGCAGAGACCAGGGAAGCAAAGCATTTCTCCCTATATATACCCACAAGGCCGTTTGCGTGAGACCCTGTGGCAGCCTTGTTCAGGGGACTCCCATAATTCAGGGAGCCCCAGCCGGTAAAATTCTTTCTTTATAGAGGCCAGCCACAGGATTTTATTGCAAAGGTTCAATTTCATAACATGAAGGAGCTCTTGACTATAATATATGAGGTCAGCAGTAGACCAGAGCCTGTGCCAGAATCTTAATGGCATTAGTTCCAAGTCATCTCTTATGGAGGGTAGACCCATATCTAATCTGAGGGGGAGAAGGGGTGTGCCATGAGGGAGGGCCAAAAGGCGCCTTAGAAAATTATTTTCTACGTTGGCAATTCCTACACCCGCTTTATACGCCCAGAGTTCTCCTCCATAAGTTGTAGCTGCTTTCGCTTGGGTTTTGTACATCTCAACTGCAGGGCTAATAGGTTTGTAAGTAGAGGAATTTGCCACCTTCAAAATTCCCCCTGTCAGTTGGGACAGCTTTAGCCGGCTTCTAATAACCTGGGGTTCCCAAGATAAATTCTCATGAAGAGTTACCCCCAAATACTGGAAAGTTTTCACCCTCTCCAGTCTTTCTGAGCTCAAAATTGGATTAGGTCTGGTTTTAGGTGATGGATTAAATATCATAAACTTGGTCTTCCCTGTGTTAATTTCTAAGCCATATTGCCTACAGAAAAGACCAAATCCATCTAAAATCCGTTGTATCCCCATCGGGGATTTGGACAGCAGGAGGGTGTCGTCCGCAAACATAATAGCGGGTATCCTCCTGCTTGCCAGAGATGGGGCATCATTGTCTTTGACAATGCCGAGATGTTCTATGACTTTGTTAACATAGAGGCAAAACAGGGTTGGCGCGAGGACACAACCCTGTCTGATCCCTCTAAGGACCGGAAATTTTGATGTCCGTGCTCCCAACCTCCCATACCTGACCTGCGCTAAGTTGTTCTCGTGGAGCCTGATGATGGCATTCAATAGATGGATCGGAACACCCAATTCCTTTAAAGTCTCCCATAATTTCTTCCTGGGAACCAGGTCAAAGGCTGACCTCAGATCCACGAACACCATGTACAGCCTTCCCCTCTCGATACTCACAGTTTTCCAGTAAAGGAGAACGAGACGGAAGATCTGGTCCATGGTGGACGTGTTTTTCCTGAAGCCAGCCTGAAGGGGACTAAGGATTTTATTTTCCTCCATCCACTGAGTAAGGTGGTTCAGGAGGAGGCGTGAATACATTTTTTGGGGGACGTCTATGAGACTTATCGGCCTGTAGTTGGCTGGGAGAAGAGGGGAGCCGTTATGTAATATGCAAGGATATAACCAGGGAATAGAGAAGTAGTGAGTTATAGTTAATGTAGTGTGGCAAGTGAAGTGACCAGATTGTGTACAGTGGTGCGCGACTTAAAGTAAATTAAAGTTGTTGCGTAAATTATAAAGGTAAGTTATAAATATGACAGTAATTTGAAGGTGGTGTGTATATTTGAAATGTAAGTTATAACTAAAACTTTAGAATTTCTAATGTTTGTGTAGTTTAAGTTAGGTATGTATAGAATGAAGAAATAAAGTGCTTGTGGTATGTGTGGCTTTAGATACACATGTTGTGCAAACTCCTGCCATCTTGTGCTAGGCCCGGATTTGTGCTAGTTATTTTTCGTTAAAGAATTCTTCTAGAGTCATGAGGTAATATGACTCCACTTCTTGCTTGTAATACGCATGCTCATCAGCTCCATTGTTAGTTTGTTATTTCTGCTGTTGGGCTCAGACGTGTGTTCCCGTGCTCGATATCGACGAAATTGTGGTGTTCTTTTCAGCGTTCACCGTTGCGTTCCCCTTGTCTCATATCGCATCGATGGCTATAGTTTTGTCCGGGGTAGCCCTCTGGTCGACTTCAGCCCCTTGTGGGGCCATGCCATTTGGGGCTTTTATTACCCTTCTAGTTAGTGCGCTCTCACAATGGTTCTCCTGTGATGAAATGGGTGCCCTTTCAATACTACCCTCGGTGTCATGTGAAATACCCTTGGCCAGACTCCCCCAGGTCTGTACCTTTTGCCTCTTAACCGCACAATCAGGTATCCTGCCACGCTTACAGATCCTTCTAGTCAAATAAGACTCTTCAAGACTGCCAGGCCCATCGACTTGAGATGTTGCGAATGAGCGGCAAAGTCACCACAGTCCTCTTCGGCACCCAAGACCTTCAGGGGGTACATCAGCCAGTCATCAACCACCGATGAGGAGACTTTCTTGCTCTATGCCAGCTCTGGGTCCGACTTCGAGATCAAAGACCTCCTGCCTGCTCATGCTCCTCACTCCCTCCACACCGCTCGCACTCCGCGTTTCAACATGGACAGGCCTCTGGGCAAACACTGTCTTTGGGACATGGTTGGCACTGATGCCCACTTTAAATCCCATGCCCAGCTTTGGCTCAGTGCCAAAAAAGATCCTAAAGCCAACCCTTTTTGCAGTGCCCGCTCCCTGTTAGTGCCCATACGACCTTCAGATCCGAAACCGTTGGAGGTGAAACTCAAATTGGCCCGTAACATTCAGTGGCAACAAAAAAATCGACAGTCTGGCCCATCGAACCGGTCCTCCATAAACTGTAGTATGAACTTGATGCTTATCAGAGACATATTCTCATCTATCCTGAGACTGGCCGAATTCTTAGACAGCCTCTGGCATCAGGCACTCAGCATTCAAAGACCCCTTGGAGCTCCCACCACCACCCAAGCAGTGGAAGAAGTAAGACTTGGCCACCAGTCCTCCTCCTGAGCCTCTACTGCCTGTTCCCTCCACCACTTCACCCAGGCCACCAGAATCACCATCCCTACCTTCTTAACTTGACCTGGACTAAAATGGCGGGGGAACTATATGACATACCTCCACAAGGAGACCCATGGGATTCCTATGATGAGGATCCCCCAGTGGATACAGATCCTGAACTACCCTCTCAGGTCCACCCCTCCAGACTACTCTACCTCTTACCAAGAGGTCCTAGGCAGGGCTGCTTCATACCATAGGGTGGTCATGCACAAGGTACCCGTTGAAGAAGACCTCCTCTTCTAAGCTCTTTACTCTGCACACCGTTCCACGCAGTGCTTGCCCATGTTAAAGGGAATGCTCAAATCCGCTCCTGACATTGTTAAACCTTGATTAATCTCCCAGAGTCGATAAGAAGTATATGGCTTCAGTTCAGTGTACACCCGCTGGCTTGGTCTTACAACATGCCTTGGCGTACCACACTTAATAAGGCCAATCACTTCCCACTTATCACTGAGCTACACCGCCATTTTAGTGACATAACCCTGAATGTGTTCACTGATTTTTTTGTACACTACCCCCCACTCCATCATGGCCACCCGATTCGCTAGGGAAACCACATGATCTACGGGCGGGTCCTACTTCCTGTTTGGGATCCTGTGGAACATACCCTGGGTGCTACTTAATGAGGAGGGACACGACCGGCTTTCCACTATCCGGACCCGGTGAGATGGGTAGGCTTGACTGGCCCTGACACGAGCAGTAGAAAGTAAGTGTACCGCCTTCTACACCAGCAGGGATTTCCAACCCATTATGACTAAAACCTCTTTACCGCGCTGCAGGGTCCTATTGCCTGACTATTTTCTAACTATTTTCCTGTTTTTCTTATAGCGGCCCTGGGAGGAACAAACAGCAGTTTTGAATTGTGCGCTTTTACAGCGACCAGGAATTAATATCCGCTTTTGACCAGTACTCACTGCGGCGCATTAGTGTCCCATGACTCGGGTCTAATTTTACTATATTTTTACTCTATCTTTGCAATATCTTTATAATACAACTACAATGGGAGCGTCTACCCATTGTTAGCTACCTAACATGTCCGCAAACCCAGCCCAGTCCACCATCTATTAACGGGTCATTACTGGCTGGATAGAGGAAATTTAGATTACTCCCACATAGTGCCATGTAGCGCCTCAAATACATACTACTTAGCCAATATTCCACCATTTGGCTTTCTACCCCGTAGACAGAACGTCTGCACCGAGGCAGCAGGATACATATGCGCCCAACATTTGAGTTTACCACTCATCTCAATACCATCCCACTTTTGTCCTTTTCTTCCCAGCCTGAAACTTTATGGCTTCTCCCTTGATGTCGGATCCACCAGGTACTGTTGACACCCTATAACTCTAACCCTTAGGTGAGTAACAGTATCACCGATTCCATGGGTGCGTGAAGTAGTTCAAATGGATACTGATGCTACCAGTTTTTAACTTGGTTTTAATCACATACTAGTCACTATCTGCACTAGTATGTCACTTCTTCACAGTGTGTTCACGGTCACTACAGGGTCACATGTTGTTACTTACCTGTGGTAATGTTCTCCTTTATCTTCACTTTCTAGGTAGGAGCAGTGTCATACAGGTAGTACAACGTATGTGCTGTATTTAAACTGATACTAATCATTAGGTCATGTTTTGTAGATTGTAGTTTTTTACTAGGTCCTGAAGAATCGCAGTCAATGTACTAGAAGCGAGAAACATGTTGACCACACCATTTGCACTCTAGCCCTGGTCCATTCCGGGAAACCATAGTCCCCATGAGCACCGGCTATCCTTGATTTTACTTGTGGCAGAGGACTACCAGAATAAAAATTGCTTTCCGGTACCTTAGGCCACATTTTATCCTCACCCACACTATCTACTCTGTCCTGGCCCCTCACCCCCACTTCACCCATAGGCAGTTGGATAAGAGATCTCCGATAAAGAGCCCCCCTTAGAGGTGAGCCCGTTGGGCATTGCACCGCCTGCCCAACGTGGAGCATTGCCGATGATGAAGCATGACACTCGCAAGGGTGTGTGAGGCCATTATATCCAACAAATTGGATACCCAGGGGTTGTCCTCCATTGAGCACTAACCCTTTTTTCCTAGTGATCCTTTCCTCTTTCCTTTCCTAAGGAACAGCCCAGTCATCTCTTTTTGTTGCTTTCACCATCAGACCACCTCTACATTAGGGGCTAACTCTTCCCAATTCCCTATTAGTGCATACCGCCCGCATTGTTTATCCGTCAGAATAAGAAAGCAAGTGCATAGATGTTGTTGGCAGCTGCATTGGTGCGCAGTCCGCCAATCATTGGGGCATCGCCAACTCCATCGGACTGCTCTCCAGGTCAACCGGGCCCACTGAACCTAGACGGAGGAGCTCCTTCAAAACCTTCCAGAATAGCACCATAAGAGAGGGCATGAGCTAGTCTCGGAGGGCATGCTTATCTCAAACACCACCATTAGATGTGCCTTAGATTATGCTGGCACGGCTGCCCAGGGCATTAAAATGAGCATGCTCCTCCACAGACATGCCTGGCTCAGTGTCTCCGGCTTCTAGACAGATGTTCAACAACCTCCCTTCAAACCTGCACTTTGACAGGGAACATCTCTATGGACCACAGGTTGAAGAGATGTTGGAGAAGATAAAGAAAGACATGGAAACATCAAAGGTTATGGGTGCCTTACAAACCCTGCCTCGTGTGTCCTTTTGCAGCTCAGCTTATCATGGAGGCTCCAAAACCTGAAGCCTCTACATCCTTTCACCATCAGCCAGCTCAGCAAACCTCCACCAAAGGCTACTTCAGAGGTGGCTACTGTGGTAACAACCCCAAAGGTAGAGGCAAAGGTGGCTTCTTCAAAGGAGCACCCTCAGCTAAGCAATGACTTGCCACTCCTCCCCCCCACATCACAACACCTGTCGAGAGGTCAGCTTCAGAGGTTCTTTCCTACCTTGCCGCACTTCCCCTGAGACCACTGGGTATTAGACCATCATTCAACATGGCCACTGTTTTGGAGCTCACTTCCACACCTCCCAGCACACCACCCCGCAGACAAGTCCCCTCACGAGAACACCAGCGCTTGCTTTGGGAAGAGATTCAAGCGCTCCACCTGGGAGGGGCGATAGAGCCTGTGCCACAACACCTACAGGGCTCAGTCCAAAGAAAGTAGAGTCCCTCAGGCCCATTCTGGACCTCAGACCCCTCAATGAGTACATCCTGTCACAAAACTTCCACATGGTCACTCTCCGGGATGTAATTCCGGTGACACAGCAAGAAAATTTCATGACTGCACTTGATCTCAAATATGCCTAGTTCCACATCCAAATTCACCTAGCACATCTGACCTGGGATTTGTGGTAAATGGCAAACACTATCAGTTCAAAGTGCTGCCTTTCTTGGTCATCACTACACCTCAAGCTTCCAGAAAATGCCTTGCAGTAGTGTGAAGACAGGCATCCATGTATTCCCATACCTGGATGATTGGCTAATAAAAAGTGCAGCACAATAGCAGTGTCGTGTACGCACCTAAGCCACTATAAATCAGCTTCACGAACTGGGTTTTACCATCAGCGCTGTAAGGTCTCATTTCCAACCCCTTCAAATCGAACACTATTTAGGGGTCATCCTCAATGCAGAGGTTGGCAGGGCCTATCCCAATCCGGCATGGGTCCAGTCCTTTCATGTATTTCTCCCTCTTTTTCAGCCAGATCACCAGGTCACAGTCCAGACAGTCATACTCCTTCACGGCATGATGGCCTCCTACATCGCCTTAGTTCCACACGCAAGCTTATACATGCGCCTGCTGCAGGAATTCCTAACGCATCAGTGGTCTCAAGTGGAGGGTCATTGAGAAGATCTATTTTTGATCAGCCGCCACCACTCTCTGCAGTTTTGGAACTCCAACAATTTGTTGCCTGGTCAGCCTTTTCTAGACCTAGTTCATTAGATTACCATTATAATGAATGCATCTCTCAGTGGGTGGGGGGTGCATTTACAAAACCTGACTGTTCAGGATCAGTGGGCTCCCAGTCACAGGGACCTCCACGTCAACTCTCTGGAGATGTTAAATATCCATCTATCGCTCAAGACCTTCCTTCACCACAGAGTAGGCAAGGGTGGTCCTCATACGGTTTGACAACATGACAACCATGCATTACCTACAGAAGCAGGGAAGCACTCGTGCTCACCAGATTTCTTAGCTAGACCAGGCCATTTGGCCTTGGACTCTTCAACACAGGATCTACCTGCTGGCGGGGTACCTTACGAGGATGGACAACGACTTTCCCGACTTCCTCAGCAGGATGCAGTAATGAGTCCACGAGTGACAGCTGTACCTGAGTGTCCTGCTTTCGGAAGTCTGGCGATGGGGGTTTCCAGATGTTGACCTTTCTGATACAGCAGAAAATACAAAATGCCTAAACTTCACCTCCAGATTCCCACACCCCCAGTCCATGGGCAATGCACAAAGGATTAATTGGTCAGGGATATTTGGCTACACTTTTCTGCCTCTCCACTACTACCATTTTTGATTCTGAGGTTGCAGCAAACCTCCCTCAACCTCATCCTAGTGGCTTCCACCTGGGCCAAACAGCCCTGGTTAACCACTCTCCTCTAGCTGTCAGTGGGTCTGCAAGAGAAACTCCCCAACAGGCTGGAGCTTCTCACGCAGAACCATAGAGAAATTAGGCACCCCAACCCTGGAGTCTTAACTTTACGATCTGGCTCCTAAAGTCCTTGAGTTTGGTTACCTCAATCTACCTCCCAAATGCATTAATATACTTATAGAGGCACGCAGGCCTACTACTCATGCCTGTTATGCCGCCAAATGGGAAATGGTTTGTCTGCTACCGACTCTAAAACCACATTGACTCTTTAGTGGCTAACGCCCAAAACATTGTTTTTTACCTATTACACCTACAAACCTGTTGACTAGCCTTCACATCCATTCAACTACATTTGACTGCTGTGGCCGCTTCTCTCCAAAATAGGCAACACGTTTCCCTCTTTAGCATACCAGTCATTATAGTTTTTATATAGGGACTCAAGGGGACCATTCCATCGTGGGTCCCAAATGGCACCGGTGTGGAATCTCAACATAGTCTTCACAAGACAAATGGGTCTTCCCTCTGAGCCCCTCCATTTCTGTCCCCTTCAGTTTCTCTCTTGTGGCTATCACAGCACTAAGACATGTCAGTGAGCTCCAAGCTTTAACATTGGAAGAACCTTTCTTTCAGGTTCATAAGGCTAGGGTTGTCTTCCCACTTACCCTAAATGTCTTCCTAAGGTAGTTACTCCTTTCCACCCTAACCACTCTATAGAACTCCCGGTTTTCTTTCCTCAGCCTGACTCAATTGCAAAACGGGCTTTTCGCACCTTAAATGTTAAACAAGCCGTAATGTCCTAGGTGGGTAGGATGAAACCCTTTCGTGAGACTCAACACCTTTTTATTGCTTTTTTCTGAACCGCGTAAGGGGAAGACTTTATCAAAACCAAATGTATCTAAACATGTTACTAAAAGCTAAAAGGGTTTTGCATATTTCTCAGATAGTCCACTCTACTAGTAAGAAAGGGGCTTCTGTGGCATTCCTGAGAAACATCACCATAGCTGACATCTGTAAAGCAAATCAGACATACTTTGAAATTTTCAACCATGAAGATATAATGACCAGCCTTCAACACACTGTCTTCCAGTTAGAGAAAAGTGAATGAAGTGTAGCTAGCTTCTCTTGCACCTTGCTTCCTCCCCCGCCTCAATCAGCTTGCAGGATACAGCTAGAGGGTGAGTCAAACAGAATAGACTGTTGTGGAGTCAGGTACATGCTTCAGCTGTGAGTAACTGAAGACCTGCAAAACCAAAGCAAGGAAGGAGGAATAGACAAAACCCTGCTTAATGAGGCCCATTGCCCGAGGACCTGATGAAAAGGAGAAAAAAACAAAAGTGCTGGGAAGGCATACAAGTGTGTACTGTAGCGAAGCGGAGCAGGCCCAGGCCCATCAACCACTGCCGTCCAGAGGGAAATACAGTCTCTTGTACTCTTTTAGCTCATGCTCTCCATTCTACTCCCAGTGATAAGTGATATTCGTGATCCCATACTCTGCTTTCATCGCCCGGAAGTATTATTTCTCGACACCAGTACCAATGAGCCTTTCTACTTTCCAGTTTACCGTCTGCCACAGTTTTCATGCCGGTGTATGTTTACCCCAATGACATAACTTTTTGTGGGAGACGGGTAAGTGTCTTCTGAATATGTAAAAAACCCTTATTTTGCTCCTCTAGGTGCAAAGTGACAGTTCAGCAAACTTGAGTATTATATTGATGTATCCTCAATACACTAGAACCAGTTTTGAAAACTTTAAAATTCTGCCTTTTTTGGCAATATAATGTCGACAAGTATATTATTACATTGATAATCTTGAAAATAGTGGCAGAAGGATAACAACATGGTCAAACCTGGTTTAGTGAAAGAACATAGAAGGGTACAGAAAACCTGCTTTATGGTGTCATGGAAGCACTGAGGGATGCAAGCATGATCCGTGAGTAGGTTTAGCCTACGCATTAACTTTGACTGCAGCAATGTGTTAAAAAGTCACAAATATATGAATTTTGGAAACGTCCATGTAGAAAAAGTGACACAAATAGCCGAGGTGCATGCGACCAATAGATATGAGAATGTGTCATTCGGTTCAGGTGTGCAAAGTTATTACAAATTACTGTTGCAATTTTGAAAGTGTGCAATGCGTTTGTGGATGGTAATCAATTTCATATATAGAATCTGTTGAATGGTGTATTTGCAGATAATTATCAAGGTGAAATAATGTGCAGTATTTGATCAATATATCAGGAATGCTTTAAAGTTAAAGAGTCAATTACATTTTTTTAAAGTATTTATTTTTGTACATTGTTTCCAGTCTACAGTTTTGAAAAAAATTATATACTATAGCATGCGTGTAAAGACCGTTCACAGGCAATTGAGTGAGAAACTTCGACATTTAGAAGAAGAGAAATGCAAACGACAACAGTTGCCAAAAGCCCAAATAAAAATCCTCAGCTTCATCATAAAAAGTGTAAGTTTCAATAATTTTTTATGTTTCACTTTAATTATGCCAGAGTTCTGATCACATCAGAGTTTTGGATAAATCATTGCCCTGATCATACCATTGCTCTCTTTCTTACTTTAACTTCTGTGGAAGTGCCTTGTGAATTGGTTTAACAAATTTGCATCCACTCAATATCACAAAATGTTACTGTAAATAAAACAAGATTATACTTGTGGTCCAGCGAGTAGGCTGGCAACAGATAATCAAAGAGACCACTAGCAATTTGACTTTCTCCACTTGAGACATTGTATAATTCTTAGGCAAATAACTTCATGTCACTCTGCAATTTTTTTCTAACCCGAAGATTTTCATGTGCAACCATTTAGTCACAGGCAGTGGATGCCAGTGGGAACACCATTCTCACTGGTTAAACTACAATGTGCATTGTGCAAACTCACAAATTTCCATGTTTAAGAGCATTCACCATTGACATCAAATACCCAAAATGCCACTGCTAGCAGAATTGACATCATGTGCTCTTTGGCCCTGAATGATTTCACAGGAAGTTAAGTCATAGGTCATTTACCCCAATAACATTAAATGACATCACAGTATGTGACGTCTTCTGAACGTATAGCATCATAAAATCACAGCAAGTAACATCATGGAAGTGGATGGTAAACCTCTTAATAGGACCAATTAGAAACTCCAAGTCCTGTTGAAAGCGCTCCACTTTTGTTGCCAGTGTCAAACAATGTAAAACGCTGCCGGGAAATGAAAAGGTGTGAAGGCTTTGATCAAATGTCTCACAGTCAGTTCAAGCCCTTAAATGACATGTGCAACAGCTCAGTATATGAAAATACATATACTTTTGTGAGGCAAGTGGGCAACATTTTGACTTCTGGACCCCGGGGTTGCTTCGGGTAACCACTGGCAATTATAACATATATTTGATATAGCTCATCATACTACAATTCTGATGATGCTAAATGCTACACATAAGTTTTGGTAATACCAAATTTAATTTTACTCGATTTTCTGACCTCAGGATGATGGATGGCTGAGTCTCACTGCTGGGATTCAAACTTTTCAAAATTGTGTCCTGAAGATTATGCATGGTTAACTATTAAACATTCAACTAAATGAGCTATACTGCCAGCTAATTATTATCAATGTAAAACAGAGAAAGAGATGAAGTTCGATTTGTCTATGGCAAAACCCAGGTAACTTATTCTGAATTTGACAAGATAGGTTAAATTCAGAAAAATTATATTGAGACTGAGCTGTTCAACACTTTCTTTAAATAGGCAGTTGACTGCACTATTATCTAGAACAATGGATCCCAAACCTTTTACAACCACAACCCACTTTTTAGAACAGCAAACATTTGTGACACGCCTACCTTTAATGGACGTGAGGTGGGCAATTTATTAATGTGGCTAAAGCATCGTGTGGTAACGCATTATCATTTACAGACAACACATTTTCCATTGAAATGGCCACTAAATTTGCACAGACATACAGTTTTATCGGCAAAGCTATGTTGCACACAAATGATGATGTCTGGAAATCGTGTTCCTGTGAATATTTATCATTTGTGCATCACCAAATAAGTGTCTTGATTTGTTCTGATCCTTTTGAAATCTCCGTTTCCAGCACACTTCAGAATTACAAGCAAGTGCTTCATTTTGCTTTCCTAACTGCTGGATGCATCTCACTTTACAGTCAGAGAAAGAAAAGTAAACACCAAACCCCATCTTAAAAGAATAAAGCAGCCTGACATTTGACCTCTATCTTTAAATCACAGCAAATGTGACAAGTTAACCTCTTTTGTGCCCATGACGAGATGGTCTCGTCATGGAGCACAGTCGCGCTGTGCCCATGACGAGACTATCTCGTCATGACACCCACCCACTAGGGAAGTGCCAGGCAAAGGAGGGGAAAAGGCCTGGCACCCAAGGGGTTAACACATAATTTAATGGCATCTTTATTTATTGCTCTGACTTTCTGTGGCCCACCAAAAATCATGTCTCAATCAACAGAATGGGGACCCCTGCTCTAGAACAAAAACAAGCTTTGCATTTGTGAATGACTCTAAGAATTAGTATCATCGCATGACCCACCAATATACCTCTTCCTACTTAATTATCTGTAACAGGCCCCTTAAGCCTTGCCTGTAAATGGAGAGTTCTGGTGAAACATGATTTAATAAGTATTTTAATTCAACTCCAAGGAGCTATGATTAATTTCAGATGCAGAGCAAGTGTGAAAGTGAGATGGGTCACGGTTTTGTGAAGTGATGGGACTATCATGATCAAAGAAGAACTTTGAATATATGTCAGGTACTAGGGACTGCATTGGCATGAAAGTAAATACTGATAATTCCAATGACATTTGCTGCGTGCCTTACATTTTTCTGGACATTTCATAACTCATTCAGAACTACTCTCTAAGTTATCTTCATTTTTAATATCTGTTGAAATGTACATTCAAAATAAGTTGTTTTTCCAAATTATGTATTTGTGAAAGCCAGGTGCAGCCTTTAAAATGAGGAAAGTTTAATGATTTGTGCACCACTCTACATATTGCTGGCAGTCCCCATATATCCAAACACCATATCCTATCTAAAATCGTGTAGATCGTTTTCCAGATAGATTTGATGATTAAACTTTAGTCTCTTGGTTACCTTCCTGTCCTTGGCATGACCCACATGTACATAGTATGCATGCAGCAGATAGTTGGGCTCAACACCTAAACTCATCTAAGTCTGTTTGCACGATTACAAGCTTCCCTTTTTGTTAGAGAACTGTGCTAATATGCCCTTATTGCCCACCGTAGCAGGCTATACCGTCCATTAAAGGCCTGTTCCATTCGTCTCAGGACTTTATCAAGGGAGCGGGACTTTAATGCTGGTATAGCCCAGCTGTGGAGGGCTATAAAGCTACTAGAACATTCCATCAGTAGAGGGCAGAATGTCCCAACAAATAAAACGAAGGCCTCACGGAGCCCGAGGGGATTGAAATCCCATGAGGCTCTGTGAGGCCTTTGTTCATAGCAACAGCCGGAAGGAAAACAATAGAATGTTGGAGCTCTTGGCTTCTGTCAGCCATTAGCAGCCCGGAGCTAATGGCCGATTGTTTTCAATGGAGCTTCCAACATTCCACTGTTTCAATGAGGTTATGAGGACGTGTGAGGTCGATAAGCAGCACAGCTTCTCTTTTCCCGAGATTATACAAGACCTGGGTGGAAAATAATTTGCATTGCCCTAACACGTTGTCAGCAGCCACTACCCCTGAGGCAGTACAGTAGACTGACTGCCTGTGAGAGTGACAGACTCTTCCCCTCTCCTCCCCTAACCCCCCACAAAGGTGAGAAGGTCTCTAGCAGAAATGTAGCTGAATAAATATGTAACAAGGAAAACGGAATCGGCTTCCACGTGCTGTTTTGGAACTGAAGAAAGTTTAACTGAGAACAGGAGACACAAGCAAACATACCAAGTGTCCCAAACTGACGATGGGGGTCGCAGCTTCGACCTCTGGTGACCCCTAAATGATGTCTGTGACATTCACCAATTCCTCTCAAACCCATTCCAATCCTAGAAAAAATTGTAAATGTGTTACTGATAAGGGCAGGAGTAAAACATTTTAGAAAGGAACTAAGAGTTTCTCTATGGGGCCAATGCTTTCTAACCTGTGAAGAAAGAAACAACAAGAGAATTTGCATTTATTATGCAAGTTTTCTTGAGAGAAAATATACAACTACATTTGCTCATGTTAAAATGGAATTCACAAACGTTTGCTAGGAGTATGGTTTTGAGCCCTAATTGTGTGAACTCTTGTAAATTCCTGAAAGTCATTAATCTGTACCAATGCAAAGTCATAGATCTGCAGGTGCATTTTTGTGACTTTCTTTAAGAATATGACTATTTTTAATGCTCCCCATAATAGTTTTTTGCATTGACTCTCCAATATTATTATTATTTTTTAAACAGCCTTGTGTCACGTTTTATTAAATGGTTTCTTTGAGAATTGCTATTTAAAGTTTTCCTTGAAAATTGCACATTAGTTAAGCAAAACAGCATTTCGTTCTTTTTTTTTCCAAATTGCAAATATTGTTTGGGCAAATTTTATTTTGAAAACAATCCCCAATCTTTTTGTGATCATTATGCATGTATGTTCATATAATCACGAAGAATACAGCAAGCCACAAAATATTACATTTTACAAACATGACGTCATGTTTTCATATCAAAACCATTGTCGGTAATGCAAGCTAAGCTAATGCCTCACTGTATTTCTTTAGAATGTGTACCCTAATAGTTAAGACTTTTCATTAATGCACCATATATTCGAAACTGAACATTGTGTATGTATATAAATGCATGTATTGCCTTTGCAACAGCAATCCTGTTTCTCACATCCACATTTCACAATATAAATTGGCTGCCAAAGGATTTGTGCCGTAGAATGTTGGGTTTGCTTGTCCAGTAGACAAAATACACATGAAAACCAATGTGTTGGGAGATAGAATTTACACCGTTGCATAAAGGATCTCATCCCATTCAAATTTTTAAAAAGATGTGCTAAAGAACAGTTGATGTATAACAAAAATAAATTTGGTGAATAATGAATTCCTTTATAAATACACAAGAAATATGCATAGTAAAAAGCTAAAGTTCATTACTGAAAGATGCAATTCCTTACCTCTCTCGCTCAATCAGTCAGAAAACCAAAAATTACAAACATCCTAAGAACCCTTATTCGTATTATTCTTATTGGATTCCAAAAATGGTCTGACATACGCAATCATAAATCCTATTTTGTGCCAGCATTTTACAGGGTTGTTTGCACAGACGTCTGCCCTTATTTTATCAGGCTGTGTATAGCCTTCTGAAAAATGTATGGGCAAAAAACTTTCTCTAACCATAAAGCCCTTCTGCAAAGACAACCAAAATATAGATATATTTGTTACTCTCGTGTTCTGCACTCCCACTTTTCCAACTGGTTGGGTATTGCGTGCCCTGTCAGGCAGGATAGCAAAAAAAAATTCTAAAAGAATGTAATCTTTTAAATAATGTTGGAGGCATCCTTGTGTGATCTTCCTTCTGCCCCCTTGTCAACAACTGTTACACTTACTTCCTGTGGCTCAAATTATCTTGCAGAATGTCAGTACTTCCTCTTTTTGGTAGAACTGCCTTCATCTTCATACTGTATGTCTTCTAGAAGAGATGTGTTTTCTAGTTCGTTGGATTGAAAAAGTATGCCTCTTTCTACCATGTTCAAAATAAATTGGGCAGCACATGGACACCTTGTATCCCCTATTCCTTAGTTAAACATGCAAAAGATTTCCAGAAGCCACGATATCTCAAATTATACTCTTTGTTTATTTTGTCATGCAATTTCAATAAATCGTGTAAATGTATTTCATGAAAGTGCTTTTTCAGTGTTACAAATTCAGTCTTAATGAGAGTGATTATCTTTCATATTTTGTGTTGTATTTTCTGTGCCATCAATTCATTCAAGGTTGTGCAAATGCTGTTTGTTGTTGATGTCCAACTCTACAGTTACTAAACCTTTACTTTGTAGCAGGACAATACTGTCACAGTTAGTTAAGTGACATTCTGTATTAGGCACTGTATCTGAAATGGCAGTGGTTGCTGGTGTCTTTGAACAGATTGATGATTCCTTTGGGACCTTTCACTGCCCATTCAGTGTGTGAATCTCTAGGAGCTTGCATTGTGAGTACCCCTTGGATGGGAAGCACCATGTCACAAGGATGGGTTCCTGTGACAGTGGTTCACTTGCTCATACCTGACCAAGCCAAAATAGTACTGCAGAAGGCTATTGATGCTTTGGAACTCTACAAACAGGTGTGAGCATCCTGTGAGTAAATCAGGTTACATCGACCACATCTATCAATCTCCCAGATCTCCTTGTCGGTGAAGAATGTCTCCATTCATGTACACCGTAGCAACATATCAGTAGTAGATGTACCTGCGACTCATGAATTTTACCAGATGATACTAAATCACATAACCCTACCCTTAAGCTGATTAAGGGTACATTAACGGATAAGAGAACAGGGTTTACAATAAAAAATGGCCCTTCTTTGGAGCTAAAACATGCATCAGAGACACTGTGTCATCTTACAATAATCCTAAGAAAGTGGATAAAAGGATAAGGAGAATAATAGGAATAAATCAGTGATGAAATTGATAGTGAAGGAAATAGAAACTCAAAGAAACTCCCTTCATTTCTCAGGAAACAGTCCCTTATGTGATCCCCAGACTCATTAATCACTTGTCACAGAGACAGTACACATTTCCGAGGATGAGAAGTTTGACTAAACTAGATACTTAATTCTCTTTAGGACCAGATGTAATGATCTATGTGGGGGAATTTTTAATTCTTCTCCTTCTTTGCATTTTTTGTCTACCAATGTGGAATCTTTTCATTTAAGGTGTACCTTTCAGAGCAAGAATTCAATTTTCCTTTGTATTGTCCACTTTGTCTTAATATGTGTCCGGTTCCATTTGTGATTTTCACCAAAGACTGCTTTGTAGCCCAGTTATATACTGTCCAAGAAGCATAGGTTTAATTTCTTGGTAAAAGCCTCTGCCTTTGTGCCTTCCACAGTTGTATATTCCTTCAAGAAGGCTTATCTCGTGTTGGTGTTGCAAGAAGATTTAATAATCATCTTGAAACATGAATGCTCACTAGGTGGACATCTAACATCCTTTTAGCAACAGTGGACCACTCAGGCCAGTTAGGAGTGCATATCATTAAAAAGAGTCATACTTGAACCGCTCTCAAGCCCCTGCCCCAAATCCTCTAATTTACTGGGTTCAAATCCAGATGTTTTGTAAGAGATTCAAACACGTCTTCTGGGTGTAACTGAGTTATTCCTAAAGAAGGAAAAGGACATAAGGTTTTATTTCAAGGGCTTTATTATTTCCCGGATGATCTACATTGGAATCTGAACTTCACAGGATAAACTATGTCTCCATGTTGGGGCTCTTCTATAAGGTCACTGCATCTCTCATATTCAAGGTTATGGGTGTAGGCGACTGGACAACATCTGTAAAACATTAAGGTGCATACTTGTACATCCTCAAGAAGGAAAAGGATCATCAGTTTCTTAGCTTCGCAATTGGGGACTAGCATTATCAATACAGATATCTAAATTGTGTCTAAATTCTATGATGAGTTACTCTGTGATTTAGCAGAGCAGAGCTTGAGCAGACAGTGTCCCATTTATCAAGTTCTCCTTTGACTTTGGCAAGGGATACCCAGGGGTTCCTCGGTCTAATGACCTTTTCTAGTTAGGTGTTATTATTTGACTTTGAATGTGAGTTCTTCAACTTCATCTCACCAGACACTGGACTTTGCCCCATACCTTACTGTCCTCAAACATCACAGTTCCCAGGCGGTATTCGGTGTTTCCTCAATCGTGATCGTTAGAATTCAACAAGTTGAAGTTAGGTCTAATTTAGAATCTGTCTTCTACAGCCAAAGGGTCCATGGACTTTCCTCACTATGGATGGGGACATCACTGTAGGCACTTGCAATTTCTAGCCTGTGAATGGCCCTCTTCACCTAGACTGTGTGATGCAAAGATGTGCTTTTCTATTCTAGTTTCAGAACAAAGTAGCTCATAAATAGTTTTAAAAAATTCTGTTTTGAAACATACATGTTTTATTCATTTTACAGTTTTTTTTTTTATTGAAGCAATGGTCCTTTCCCCCCTAAATCCTCCCTTGTAGTATGCCTTGAGATCAGTCCATAGTACTACAAGGTATCAAAATAATACTTTTTGACAGGATCCTTTTCGAGTTCTCCTTCCATACCTATCAGGTTGATTTCTTATACGGCATTGAAGGAGAATATTTCTGTGGGTGCCTTTTCTCAAATTAGGGCCTGATTACAATGCCCGTCCACTAGTCGGAATGCTTTCAGTAATCCCAAGCGTGGCTCTTTCCTCCCTTGGGATTACGATGTCGGGTTTCGCAGCCATTTTGTGCCGGCCTTTCTGACACAGAAAGGCTGTCGGAACTCGACTTTGGAGGCCCCCAGTAGGGCCCCCATGGGTGCACGGCCTCCAGATGGAGGTCGAGGGGGCATCTATGGTACACTTTTGTTGTTCCCTGCATCCCGTGGCAGGCACCTTGAGGTACTTGCCACGGTCTGTAGGGATAAACTGCACCTCCTATCTTACAATGGGTGCATGTATTCCGACCGTAATACATGCTCCCATTGTAAAGTATAGGAAGGCGACCAAACAGTGTGTGGTTGCATCGACCCTGCTCCAAGGGCGTGTGTTCACTCTCTCTCTTGCTTCGTGTGGTTGCATCCTAATTAGTCGGTCAGGACCACCGACAAGGTGTCGGTGGGTCCCTTGACCAAGACGATGTCAGGCAGAGGAAACTACACCCGGCATCGTAAAAGGGCCTATAAAGTTTGGGTGAAAAATACAAAGTTGTTGTACATATCATGAATCTCCCATTTGGCCTGGGGGCACGACATACAAAGGCTATAAACATGTTTGCAAAATACTATAAGCCCCTGCTTTATAACCTCTCCTTAAAAGGGTTTAAGCCTTTCTCGATTTGTTAGGCTTGCATGGTAAAGTTATTGCTTTGTTATTTGTGTGCAACTATTGTATTTAGCTCTAATCAGTTAAAATACGGTGATGTGCACCCAAAGGATTAATGTTGACAATCCGTATTTACATTTCTTATATGGTATATTATACATTTCCTGGTTAAAAAATATTTGCATATTGTAATCAATAGAAATACTACATTTATTTTGACTTTATTTAATGGAAATTTGTTATGATATTTTTTACAGCTAGAACGGGAAATGGAAGAACTGCGAACTACAGAAAAAAACGGAAACAATCTGTCAGGTGTTATTAGCCAGGATCAGTGTGACCCGGAAAAAGAAATTGATGGATCAGGAGATCATGTGAAAAGGATTGAAGACTTTACAGAAATCACAAGCTTAGAACAGCAGATCTGTAAAAAAATGAAACTCCTGAAGGAAAGGATTCAATTTTGGACCACAAAACTAGATGAGTATGTGAAACTGTCAAAATGTAACCACAAAAAATAATGTATAACAAAAGACAGCAGGTAAAAGCCCTTCTTTTTTTTGCAAGAAAAAATAAATCCTCAGCCCTTGCACTCTGTAGAAAAAGTTTGACCTAGATACTTAGAAGCTGCATCATTACTCATTGATTCGAAGAAAGGAATGATCTCGGAGACTGAGAACGGACTGAAGGAAGGGAACAGGCGGGTATTTCACACAGCAGCCGTTGCTGTCCTTGATGCATACAGAACAAAGGGTCCTCTGGGAGGCCTAGAAAATGTACACCCCACCCTACTAGACAGGGCTGGGCCCTGTGTGTCACAGTAAGGGAAGGTGAGGCCTCTAGGACATTGGCCTGCTTGACAAGGCCATTTGTGATAAACAAAGACTAAAAAAACATAACGGCTTCGTAGCACATTTCAAACAGTGCAAAGTAATATGAATTAAAAAAAACAAGGAAAGAAAGGAAACTAGATACAGAGTAGAATCCATAGTTAGTGCATGGTCTGTTTTAGGGAAAGAGACAACAGGACTTCCAGGTGAAATGTAATGTAAGGTGGATTTGTAGAGTGATGTGTGTCACCTGTGAAGGTATCCAGGCACTTAAGATTAGGTAGTCTATGTTCTCAGTTAAAGAGGAAAAGACTGAATGCTTTTGATAGCTTTAAAGGGCTGGCCTGTTTTCCTGTTGAAGGCTCACCCTCATATTGTACAGACTATGATGAAGAAGTGGGACCAAATGATAATGTATATCACATATGTCTGCACTGTTCAAAACGAATGGTGAGCAAGATTGAAAAGGCAAGTGAGTGGTCATGCAAAGTTCAGTCTGGTTGAAATTGATGACCTCAGAATATAACCATGACCCCGCTGTTGCAAAACTGGCATAGCAGTGTTTTTAGGACTGTGAGGTGACACAGAGTAAGTGGAAGTAGCAGAACGCCCATACGGTTGGTAGTAGTGAGAGGATTCCACTACATAGTTTGAGGAGGTGAATCTAGTGCCTCCCAAAGATGAGTCTGCAAAATGACATTATTGCTGCATGCTGCCTCCTGATACAAATCTCTTGGAAGAGATGAGGGTGGTGAGCCAGAGGAGCTCTTTGACAGTAGTGATTGGTTAAGAAGTGTCCTTGGTAAGGTTTTTGCTGAATCCATGTGTGCAGCATCTTAAACCCTCCAGACTGATCCTGGAAACACCACAGAGGTGCAGAAGATGAACTGGGGTCTGTCCACTCTGCCACAGAGGGTGTACATTTTTTACAGCTGTGGGTCTGTGATGAGGAATATTTGCAGAGCTTCAAGAAGGCCTCAGGTGTTAATCCCAAAGGTCTGTTCTAGATATATGAACTGACATACGGGTGCAACAACCTTTGTTGAAGTTATGATTAGCATGGCACCTCACTTTGAAACATGCCAAGTTTTTACAAAAAAAAAGTACGTCTGAAAATTCCTTAGGGACACTGTCCATTTAGATCACTATGCTTGCTCGCTCAAGCCATTCCATGGCTGTTCAGCACCCAACAGACCTGCTGATCAGGAACAACTTACACGTCTGTATGAGAACCTTGCATGAAGATCATACATCATGCATCAGCCCTTGGCAGTGCCAGCTCCTGACTGGCTTTTATTATATTTAGAGATTTTCATTGCAAGCTTGTATGCATTTAGCAAAAGTCCGAAATACAATGCCTAAATGCCTTTACACTCTGCCACTTTTACCTCACTAGTCACTTCATCACACAACTATGCCCCAGTGGTAGAACACTTGCTGGAGCAGCTAAAAGTGGTCATCCTCCACCACTACACTTGAAAATGTGTTGTTTTTTGAAACCTTTATTACAAAATGCAGTAGATATACAAGTATGGGCCTACAACCTTCAGGCCGGCCGCTAGCAAAACAGTGAGGTCATAAAACACAGTTATAAAACACAAGCGGCAAGTGGTAAAGGTCCCAGGAATCGAAAGAAGCGTTTGCGGCCACACTGCCCAGACCTCCCAAATGGCGGTTCCATTTTTAATGAAGAACTACAAACAAACCCACAAGGCGGCAAAAGTCTAAGCAACATTATGTGCTCCCCTCGGGAGGACACCACCGATCTACAGGAATAGGAGGGGGGACGGGCAGGGACAGAAACAAAGTGGGCACAATGACACAGAATCAAGGGAACGAGCAGACTAGGGAGACTGGGCCGCCGCCAAGTCAGGCGTCAATGGCGGGGTACAGATCCCGCCACGATAGGAGTTCCAGGGGCCCCACACTTTCACCCATTTCCCAGGCTTACCTCTCGCCACATACACTACCTTTTCCCGAAACATACACCAATCCATGTTGTCCTTCCATACCGAAACCGTTGGTGACCTCTGGGAGCCCCACAATTGTGCTATGTCACGCTTGGCCACCATATATCCCAGTGTCACCCACCACGTTTGCGTCACCGTGTACTCAGTCGGCTCCCACACATTCAACAAACATCTCCTAGCCTCGGGAAATAGCGTCACATGCGTGACCGCTTGCAACACCGCATGTACACCACGCCAGAATCGAGCCACCTCCGGACATTCCCACAAAGTATGGAAGAAGGTCCCTAACAAACCACACCTACGCTTACACATCCCATCCACGGCATATGCCATACGCATCAGACCCGGTCCCGTAACGTAGACCCTGTGGAGTATTTTGAGCTGGACGAAACGAAGGCGGGCCGGTATGGCCACCTCTTTCGGGGAGGCCACCGCAAATACCCAATCCTCGTCATCCAGCTCCAATCCGTCGGCAACCCATGCCTCACGAAGGCCAGCCAGCAGTCCCGATCGATCGTTGATGAGCTTTTTATAAATCAGTGAGATAGTGCCATCCGGTACATGCCCGTCTAGCACTCTATCTTTCAAAGGGGAGCACTCCGGGATGGACGCCACATCCGGGAATACGGAACACAGCGCGTGACGAACCTGTATATACCGGAAGTACTCCCTGTCCTGCAACTGGAATTCCGTTTGCAGCACATCAAACGTTTTAAATCCCCCCCTCGTCCAAAGATCGCCCACCCTGCTGATGCCAATCGTGTCCCACTTCTCAAAGCCTTTCGTAGTCCACAAGCAACCCAATCGCTCAGATGCATACAATGGCGTCGCCCGGGTCAACCGATCCTTCCACCCCATCGCCAAGTTTGCCGTGTGCCACACCCGTACCGCGACCCGTGTAGGACCCGTCAAACGTGCGTCGAGCGATCTAGAGTAGAGCGCACGATTGTAGTCGCCACCCGGCAACAACAATTTGTCCATTTCAAAAGCCGGGTTAAGGGCGGGCCCATAAAGCCCGTGGTTTATCGCAGCCAGCTGGGAGGCCCAGTAATATCGTTTGATGTCTGGGAGGGCGACCCCCCCGTCATACCACGGGAGCGTCAGCTTCGCGAGGGCGATACGCGGCCTCCCATCCCAAAACAGTTGGCGCTGCAGACCCTCCACCTCCCGAAAGTAGCGAGCCGGGACGACGTCCATCGTGTTTTGTAGAGCGTATAAGAACCGTGGCAACGACATCATCTTAAACAGCGCCGCCCGGCCGAGCGGCGAGAGCGGCAAGCGCCTCCAACGCGCCACATCCTCCTTCAGACGCTGGAGGGGGGGGAGTAGGTTCTGTTTATATCGGGCCGCAGCGTCCAGGGTGATAAAGATACCCAGATACTTAAATCCCTGTGGAGCAACCTGGATAGGACAACCCCGCGGAAGGATAGGAGCCTCCCCTGAGAGGACATATACACAGGATTTAGCCCAGTTGATGACTAGGCCGGAGTTGCGGCCAAATGAACACAGTACATCCACTAACACAATCAACGATTCACGTGGGGCAGCAAGGTACAAAAGAATGTCGTCCGCGTAAAGGGAGACGCGATCCTCATACTCAGGAGTCCATCGGAGACCACGGATCGAAGGGTGCCACCGCAGCCACTCCGCCAGGGGCTCCAAGGTGAGCGCAAAGAGGAGCGGCGACAGCGGGCAGCCCTGCCGCGTGCCCCTGCCCAATTCAAAAGGAGCCGATACTCTACCATTCACCACCACCTGCACCAGCGGTCCGGAATACAACAATTTCACCCAGCCAATGAATCCCGGGCCAAACCCAAACTTCGCCAGCGTCGCCCAGATATACGGCCTCTCGAGCGTGTCGAACGCCATAGTGGCGTCCAAGGACGCCAAAATGGCTGGCTCACGTATGAACGGGACCCTCGAGAGCACCCCATGCAGACGCCGCAAGTTAAGCGCGGTGTTGCGATGAGGGATAAAGCCGGACTGGTCCTGATGGATCAGATCGCACACCACGCTGACCAGCCGATTAGCCAGCACCTTGGCCAGAATTTTCGGCTCCGAATTCAACAGCGAAATGGGCCTGTAAGACGTGACCCGATCCCGCGGCCTCCCCTCCTTGTGAATAACCACAATAGTGGCTAGACGCTGGTCCAGCGGGAGGGAACCCGCCGAACGGGCCGCGAGGAACATATCACGGAGATGCGGAGCCAGTGTATCCGGCCGCAATTTGTACAATTCGATGGGAAGGCCATTAGGACCCATGGCCTTGCCAGAGGCGACTGAACGAATGGCGAGGGCAATCTCCTCAGATGTCGGAGCCGCGTCCATCAACAATTTATCCTCTTCCGAAAGGGAAGGCAGCGCAATATCTTTAAGCAGGTCGTGGGAATCCTCTTCCGAGCGGGAAGATACCAGGGAATACACCCCGCGGAAATACTCTGCGAAGCAATCAACAATTTCCTCCGGCTCAGTGACACACACACCATCCAGTCTCTCAACCGACGGGACAACTCGACCCGCTCTTTCCTTTTTATCCAGCCACGCAATCAGTTTTCCAGCCTTATCACCCACATCATACAGTCGCCCCTGTTGCTCCCTACTCAGGCCCGCCTCGGTGACTAAAGCCTTGTAGTCCACTTGTTTGAGTCTGAGAGCATGCAATTTGTCGTCCGTGACACCACAATCCAGATCACCCTCCAACTCAATTATCTCAGATTCGATACGGGTCACCTCCTCCCGCTCGCGCCTCTTGGAATGGGAAATGAGGGATAGGGCCTCCCCCCGGATTACCGTCTTGAACGCCTCCCACAGAGAAACAGCAGACAACACAGATCCCACATTATCTCCAAAATATTGCTCAAGGGATTTAATCAAATCTGCGCGAATTGTGGGGTTACGCAGGTACCAGGGGTTGATCGGGACCACCCTCCCCTCCCCCCTCGGGACAATATCGAAGTGTAACAAGAGCGGGGAGTGGTCTGAAATACCACGAGCAAGGTGTCGCACCTCCCCAACCCTCCCCGCCTGTGCTGCTGGCATCAGAACATAATCAAGCCTCGAAAGACTACCATGAGCCCCGGAATGAAAGGTGTATTGTACCTGCGCAGGGTGTTTCAGCCGCCAACAATCCACCAGTCCCAGGGTATCCAAGAGGCTAGACAACCAAGTTTGGGCGCGGGGGAGATCCCTGGGTGGGTGACGATCCTCAGTTCCGGAAATTACAGCGTTAAAATCCCCCCCAACCACTAGAGTCCCCTCTGGCAGCCCAAGAAGAAGGCGCCCCAAATCAGCGAAAGTAGTCATCTGCAACCCCGGCGGGACATAAACAGAAACCAAAACAATCACTTTACCCTCCCATCTACCCACTAGAGCCGTATACCGTCCCCTATCGTCATGGAGCACCTCATCAACCTCCAACGGGAGCGAGGTTTTAACCATAATGCCCACACCCCTCGAACCAGAGGTGAAGCCCGAATGAGCTACAAGACGATAGCCCCGCCTGTTCATAGCACGGAAGGAATTACCAATAAGGTGTGTTTCCTGCAGGAATACAATATCAGGTGAAATCCGTATTAAAAACTGCAGGACCACCCCCCGTTTTATCCTGTCCCCCAGTCCATTAACATTCCAGGAAAGAAGTCTCAATCCCCTACCCCCCATCACAGCCAGAACCGATCAGTCTCCCCCCAGAGAGCACTTTAGATACAGCACAACAATACTTCTGCCTTGTGGTACAAACAAATAATACCCAACCCCAACCCAACATCCCAAACAAAACTCCCCCCTCCCTGCACCCCTGCATGAGCCCAAACAGCCCCCCCAACTTGCATTGTGCCTGTCGCCCCTGTAAGAACTAAACTACAAAGACCCCCTAGAGGAGGAAAGAGAACCCCCTCGAGACACAGCACAACCTCCAATGGAGGGGGAACGAGACACGACAGTCAAGAAACCCTGAGCATGGCCGAAAAGTGGCATCATCAGGAATTAGCCCCAGTGTCAATACCTCAGACCCGGTCCGGTGGGCACTCTCCTCCCGCTGCCCCCATCCCCTCCCGATCATGTCCCCTAGACAAAGTGTCCAACCAGTCCCCGGCCGTCTCTGGACGGTCAAAGAAGTGAGTGCGACCGTCAGACTCCACACGCAGCCTGGCCGGGAAAAGCATGGCATATTTTAAGTTCATATCTCGAAGCCGCCGCTTGACGCCCATGAAACCCAGTCTCTGCTTCTGGACCGCCTGCGTGAAATCAGGATAAAAGTTCACCTCCATGTTCTCCAGCTTAAGCGGCCCCCGCAGTCTAGAAGCTTGTAAAATCGCATCCCAGTTGAAGATACGGGCAATAAGAGGCCGCGGGGGAGCTCCGACCTTCGGCTTGCCGCCAGGAACTCTATGGGCCCTCTCCACCGCAAAGAATTTACTCAGTCCTCGAGGCTGGAGATGAGTAGAGATCAGATCCTCCACAAAGAGATCCACCGCCGAATCCTCCAGTCCCTCAGGCACCCCGATAATGCGAACGTTATTCCTCCGGGCCCTGCTCTCGGAGTCCTCCAGTCGCCGATCTGTGAGCGCACTGGCCTGCCGGAGCCGACGTACCTCCGTCTGGAGGGCCGCCACCTCAGTCGTGAGGCCCGACGCGGTATGGGCCAAAGAGTCAACCCGGTCATTTGTCTTGGAGAGATCTGCTCTAACAAGGTTGACATCGATGAGAACCGCGTCGAGTTTGTGCGCCAGGGTGTCAAATTGTTGACCCACCGAGGTCTTCATCTCAGCTATGGCGCTCATGACGTCCTGCAAAGTCAGATCCGTCGGCAAATCCGGGGCATCCGCGGGGCACTCAGAAGACTTATGCGACTTGCCGGGAGAACCTTTCGGTAGGGTGTAGCGATCCATAATGTTGACTTGCAGTGCGGCGCCACGCCGGGTCGATTTGGCCTTCAGCCGATCTCCATCCTGCTTCGTGGCCATCGTCCTGTATCTCGCACCCCCACGAGTCATGCAGCAGAGAACGAGCAATCGAGGCCGAGGACCCCAGAGGTCACCTCAGGAAGGCTGAGCAGGTCCCCGCAGGCAGGCAGGATCCCCCAGCGAGGCAACCACCACACAAACAAGCGCCGTGATCCCACTCGCGATGGTGGCAAGGGGACTCAAAAGCGAAAGTGAAAGTGTGGGGTACGCGACTCGCCAGGCTCGTCCCGCCGTTGTTATTCACTTCTCCACTGGATCACCCCCCAACTCAAGTCCGGGGTCAGGAGAGGAGCAGGCCGCAAACTTCAGTCGATGCTCATCACGGCACACGGGGTCCGATTCAAAAACGGAAAACGGGTACCACCTCGGCTCAGGTTCACCCACACAGTCCCCTCAACCGAATCAGGATGAAGACAGGATAAACGTAGGAGGTCGCGGAGGTCCTCGGGAGCCTCGCACCTACGCGGCCATCTTGGTTGCGCGCTAGGCTCCTCCTGAAAATGTGTTTTAACTTGTTAAAATCTTCAGTGAAACCCAGATACATTTCCTTGAAGCCAAATGACTGATGCACACCTAGCGTTGCTTGTAACTCATTAACAGTCACATGACAGGATTAAAAGTTTGAAAAGAAGAGAATTTTGATAACGTTGTCAGGTTGGTTTTCCAAACATAAGTATGGATGTATTTCTGTTTTGAATAATAGTAATTGTAAGATTCATGCAACAGTAACAGTGCCTCTTGAAATGCCTTTAAGTCTGCTGATTTTGTTTTTATTTTCAGTTACATCAGAGCTTTATTTGATTCAGCTAGGTAACTTGTTATATTTTCTGCTATTTGTGTTTTTTTAACCAGAGCAGAGACGCTACACCAGAAGGATGTTACGAAGCATAAAGAAAGTACTGACATAATGTTCCAGTTCCTGCTGACTGAATTAGAAACAGTTGGAAATATTCGATTTGAAGAGGGCACACCATCAGATGCTTGGTATAATGGTTTCTTATATTCATTTCTGCCTAGCATGTTTTTGTCATTGTGGCAGGTACCTTGATTCATAGACCCCTGCATTGACTGTTTATGAACTTTAAATAATTTCTCTTTTTTTCTGGAAATCGTTCTAAAGCTTTCCTTCCATTAAAAGGGTATGCCACTCTAAAATCTCTCCACAGGCATACAGCTCTCTGTTGCATTTATGTTTCTGGAAATCAAATGTGCTTGTAAGAGGTAGTCAGCATTGTTTTTACACAAAGACGAATTACCCTTAGTGCACCCAAATGAAACAAAAAATTGAATAAAGACATTATCATTTCATTTTGGATAAAAAATGTAGGTTTCTTCGGTATGTTAATACGCTTCAATAACAGATTTATTTGTCAAATGTAAGTTTGCAAAACGTTTATTGAACCAAGATGACATTCTCAAAAAGATCTATCAGAAGAAAACTAAAAAACGTAGATTGTTGAAAAGAATATCATATAATTTCCGTGGGCTAGGAGGAATGAACTAGATCATTAGTATGGTTCAAATTTTAAGGTTTACAAATCATCTATACTGGTTTAAGTTGAAGGATACCAAACATGATTACCAACAGTTGCAAGGTTTTAAAAACACAAGCATAATTTTCAGATTAAGAAGCAAAGAATTTCAATGAGATAAACAACTCATAAGCTCACATGAAAACTGTTATGAGGCATGGCATGCATAAAATAATACATATTTTGGATAAAAGTTTAAAAAAACAAAAATCCCTCATGCTTTATAATGGTTATATTCACCATTCTAAATATTACCTTCTTTATAGCAGACCAACAGTTGTCAAATTTCGGCTTATGATTGTATGTACATACCTGAACATTGCCATTATCAATTTATCATTACAGTAATATTTGTCTCATTTTCAGATATTGATAAGAATTGGGTTTACCAGTAATAAATAATATCTCATACCTGACAAAATACACGGTAGATGACAGATTTAGTTTTTTCACATTATACTGATATTTCCATTTTTGGGTGGACTTGCACCTAAGGATACGTTAAGAGTATTTAGAAACATTCATCATGGTTAACATCCATTTTGGCAGAAGATAATTCTTATATCCTTGAACAGTGGGCCATTCGTCCTCTGTTCCAATTTATGTGAGGTTGAATGTCAGAGAAAATAACACCGTATCATGTTTAATTGTAGGATTAAAAAGAAATTGGAATAATTTGTACCCGTTACTATAGGCTCTGTATTCTTTAAAGTTCACTGATGACAACTGTGAGACCTCCTGACGATATGACCCTTGCAGTAAGCTAGTAACCATTGCTAATATGATTAAACAAGATAGTCTCTCGATCACAGATGTGCCGTAATAAGATGTGGACCAGCAGGTTATGAAACCTCTGGACTACATACCAGGTTCACCATCTTCTTGTGTTACAAAAGTTGCCATGCATACTTCACAACTCCATCAGTCTTTCTCCATGTTTTCTACTCAAAAGCATCCCCGAAATTTGCAGCTTCCATTTCTTATCTTTCAGTGTTTATATTCCCAAGTAGTTGACTGGAACACAAAATAGCATAGGAACACTACATTTCCTTTAGTAACATATCATTCACAAATGTAAAGTGTTGTGCATACCAGTGCATCTCCTCAGCTAGCCCACCTCCAGCTGCTTCCTAACCTATGTGTGTCCATCAAACAGTAGACACGAGGGCGCAATTTAATATACAATGCGACAATTACTTGTATCCTGAAGTACTAACGAGAGCATTTCTCTGCTTACAGCAACTAAAATATGTCTTCAAAACCCAGCAATCTGTGGTCACGTTGCACACAGTCCTGTTCTTGGTATGGCACTAGTCTATGCTTTTTATCATGCAAAATCTGCTACAAACAAAACGCTGTGTGAATTTTTAATCGAGCGTTTCAGTAAGGCCATTTAATTCTTTAAAGAGTAAATGTTCTTTGTTGTTCATGTGACTTGTTAAACAGCGTGGTGATAATATAATATATGGTGTATAAGAGTGGCAACCCCTGCTCCCTTTAGGCTAAATTGTTTCAGTTTACAAGAAAGTTAGTTTTGCTTGGGGAAGCAGCAACCAGCACAGATCATTTGGGGTTGTTTTTTCCCCATAGTGTTAGGAATTCTTTATTTTTATTTTATTCACAACGTTGGGACATCTTTGGATTTATTGGCAATACATTTTTGAATTTTTTTGATCATTGTTGATGTATGTGAATGGGAGTCTACCGCAGAGCTTGCCATGGAGTTGGACAGTCAGGGTTGATCAGATGAAGAAAAGGTGGTTTACATAAAATCCTGATTTATTAAGGGGTGGTGATTGTGGGAGGTCTGTGGCAGCGGCTGATGAAAATGTTTTTATATATCGCTAGACATCATCACACCTCTTGCAGTGCTGGTAAAATCTTTAAATCACATTCTGAAGACCATTGAAATTCAAGTTCTAGTTGCACCAACAATTAAGATGAGCACAGGTACACTTTATATATTTTGTTCTGAAGAGGACGAGATGTGGGTCCTGTGCTCACTGTGCCATGGGACATAAACTGCACCTCACTGATGAGGCCAAATAAGGCTGAAACTAGACTGAGGTTGCTTGTGGTCCTTGGAAATATAGCTTAACAGTGTAGGCTTAACTGTTCCTTTTGTAGCTTGATAAAGGTTGATTTGCATATGGTTGATCTCTGCCTGTAGCGCACAATGAGAGAAAATAGAGTGGACTGGAATGTGGTCCTCTTAATTACCAAATTAATTACCAATTGCCAGTGATTTACATACTCTAGCATTCCACCCATCAGGTTTATGTTTTTCTGGAGTAGGCACATGATTACATGGAAATAATGGCTTCTAGGGTACTGTGTAATGTTTAGAAACCTCCTAAATGTTGTTTTTGCAAAGACCCTATGAACATTGACTATACTACCTAAAATGTCTCATAAGAGAGTGTCATCAAAGGCACTTGTCTCATCAATATTGTGATAGATATCTCAAAGGTTTTAGAGAATGTGATGTGACTTGAAATAATCATTAATTGAAATAAATCTTTGTGTCAAAGCATTGCTCTATGTTGATTACCCCTTAGACATATGCCATTGAGAGCTTACCATTAATGGCAGTATTGACATTCCAATGTGTCACTATCTGATAGAGACATCTAGCTGCAGATTCCTTACCTTTGAATTTCCCAGGTGTCAGAGTGGATCTAGAAGATTTTTCGTGAGCAGTACCCCTGTGCGTCAGTAGATGGCATTGGTCTGCTCCGTGTGGCGTCACCTGCACCAGAAATTACGTCAGCGGCACATATATAGGCACCACCTTGGCGCACTGACGTCAGTTTTTTTCTTTCCACACCAGCCAGTGCTGATCCAAGAGGAGAGCTACCCCTTTGACATTTTGCCGTTCTTTTTTTGAGGTTTCCTCCTGGTGTATGGAGCATGTCACTGAGGAAGACAAGTTTTAACTCCTGTGGCACCTGTCACAGCGCCATGTGGGTGACGGACCCACACCTCATGTTTGTGGTGCTTGTAGTGCGACCACGACTCCAAGTTGTGCTCCGACTGCCGGGCCGTGGCACCAAAGGCTTTGAGGGTGTGGTCCCTGAAGCTGCTAGCAGTCTGTCAGGTGACTCCATGGATGTCATGGTCCCACTCAAGAGGAAGGTCTCAGGGCCATTCCAGGAATCTGAAGTCCTCTTTATCCCACTCTAAACCGTTGGGGGACTCAGATAAGAGGCACAAAAAACACTAGAAGTCGAAGCTTTCTTCGACATCTTGTCCATCGGCTGATGCGTTGATGAAACATCGGCATTCGAGGTCTGTTTCCTCGGAACCTGTGCCTGGGCTGACTCCGCACCTCCTCAACTTTCCGGAAGCCAGAGCAACCTCTGTTAAAATCAAAGAATACTATGAGGACACATGCCTCATTTTTGAGTGGTCGACCCAGCGCATCTTTTGGGCCCAACTTGGTTGGATGGGGCCCCACCTGGTTCTGCGGCGGCGGCTCTGGCTCCAGCTCTGAGGAGCCCCCATGGATCCGGACCAGCACCAGTCATGCCACTACAACCTTCCCTAGCACTGGCCCCAATGCCAATGCTCCAGTTTCCGGCAGCGCGAGCCCTATTCTAATCCAGACGACACGGAGCTGGAGCTCCGCTGACCAGTGGCAATTCTGGCACCGACAGGACCTCGTGTCCTAGGTCGGAGCCTTAGCCGAATTGTAAAGGGCTAGGCCTTGGGGAGGCATGGGAGGGGGTCACTGGACCCTTTCGAACACCAGTATGGGCAGGATATGGACCACTGTGAGAAACTAGATGTTGCCAGCGCTTAGGACACATCTCTAGATACTGGCATGCTTACTCCCCCTAACTTGGCTATGGAAGATGGAGCTACATATGCAATGGTGGAGTGGAGGGCGGCTGAGATCGTCGAACTTAGTTTGCCCTCGGTGGCAGTCAAGACTAACATCTGTCTCCTCCTCTGAACCCCTACTCCCGGTCAATGAGGCCCTCACCGACGTCCTTCTGGGGACCTGGTCCAAACCTAGCACAGGGGCTCCTATCAATCGGACGATTGCCGGCCGCCACCGCCCCACTCCAGGAGACTCAAATTGCGTCACCATACACCCTACCCCAGAGAGCTTGGTGGTCCTAGCCTCTACTTCCCATTGCGCGTTCCCTGCTGCTCCCCCTGACAGGGAATCCATGTGGTTCAATCGCCAGCCTTGCCTTGCAGTCAGTGAACACCGATTACTTATTGGGCCGCTATTTCCACACCCTGTGGGAAACAATTGTGCAAGTGCTGTCACCGGTCCTGGAGGACATTCTCTCATGCACTTGCAGATGGGAGAGAGATACAGCGAAATTCACTATACACAGTGCCTTGGATATGACCGTATTGCTGGACAGAGTGGTTTCACCGACGTTGGCCCTCATAGGCCCAGCTGAGAACATCTGGCTTTTAGGAGGATGCGCAGCTTCCCTCATGGACATGCCCTTCAATGGCACCCATCTCGTCAGAGACAAGGCAGATTCAGCGATGGAGCGCTTTCAAGACTCGTGGATTACGGCCAACTCCATGGGCCTCTCAGCTGCCCAACATCCCCAGTCTGCCTAACACTCCTTTCATGGCTACATAAAGGGGTTTCAACTGTGCCTACCTTTCCCAGCCACTGAGACATGCAAGCTTCCCAGCCTCTGTGTGGACAAGGGCATGGTTCCTACCAGTCTTGTGAGTCGGATAACCAGCGGTGTGGTCCAGCCACCACCCCCCGGCAGCCTCTAAACCTTCAAATCTTTTAGATCATGGGCTTCCAGTTGGTGGCAAGATCCACCATCACCTCCACCACTGGCAGTCACTAACATCAGACAGGTGGGTTCTGCAGATCGTCCAAAGGGGCTGCTCCATCCCCTTCGAGACTACCCCTTCCTCCTTGCCTCCATCTTACGACCGGCTGCCAGAGGATCATCTGCTCTGGGAGGAAGTCCTGGCTCTCTTGGTTAAAGGAGCCATAGAGAGTCTTCCTGTGCCAGAAGTAGGCTGCAGTTGCTATTTCTGCTTCATTCTGGTCCCGAAAAAGGATAAGGTTCTAAGTCCCATCCTAAATCTCCGAGCCCTCATCCACTTCCTCAAAAAGAAGAAATTCATGATGCTCACATTGGCTCAGGTCTTGTCTGCCCTGGACCCAGGAGACTGGATGGTACCATTAGACTGGCAGAACGCCTATTTTCACTTTCCAGTCTTGCCTGCCCATCGGCATTATCTGTGGTTTACGGTAGGCCACAAGCATTTTCAGTAAACATGCTTCCTTTTGGCCTTACCAGCGCCCCTCGAGTGTTCACCAATGTGATGGCGGAGGTTGCAGCTCATCTAGGCAGATTAGGGGTGCTATCTCAATGACTGGCTGTTGAAGGCACGCTCACACCAGGCTGTCGTCTCCCACCTTCAGAATACAGCGGACCTCCTGCATTCGCTGAGATTCAGTATCAACATGCCGAAGTCACACCTGACTCCCTCTCAGACACTTCATTTCATTGGAGTTGTTCTGGACACACTGAAGGTTCAGACTTCTCCTCCCGAGCAGCAAGTCCAGGATATTCAGGCGATGATAACATTGTTTTTGGCCTCTATCCTGGATTTCAGTGAGACTGACTCTGAGGCTGCTGGGCCTTATCGCCTCCTGCATCCTGCTAGTGTCACATGCCAGATGGCATATGCGGGTTCTGTAGTGGGACCTGAAGTTTCGGAACAGCACCAGAGGAATCTCCCCATCATGCTCCAGATCTCAGAGGGAACTGCAAAGGACCTGCAGTGGTGGCTAACGAAACATGATTGGGTCAGAGGTAGACCCCTGTCCCTTCTCCAACCAGATCTCACAGAAGGGACAGATGCGTCACACCTTGGATAAGGCGGCCATCTGGGAGAGGTGAAGATCAGAGGACTCTGGTCTCCGGCGAAATCCGGACTCCATATCAACCTGTTGGAGGTCCGAGTGATCCGATTGGCATTGGAAGTCTTTCTACCCTACATCAAAGAAAGGCTGGTACAAGTGTTCATGGACAACACTGCTACCATATGGTACTGCAGCAAACAGGGCGGTATGGGTTTGGTGACCCTTTGTCAAGAGGCCCTGCGCCTCTGAACATGGCTGGACAAGCAAGGCATTTTCCTGAACGCCAGGGCTGGCGACATCAGCCGCCGATGCCTAGCGGGTCAAGAATGGCGTCTTCACCCAGAGGTGGTGCAAGGTCTCTTTCAACAGTGGGGAGAGCCTTGGTTAGAACTGTTCGCCTCCACTGAGAACGTGCAATGTCAGCAGTTTTGTGCGCAGAAGTTTCCAAGGTGGCACTCGCTCAGAGACGCTTTTGTCTCGAATGGAGCTTAGGCCTCCCGTATACCTTTCCGCCCGTACCACTCCTGAGGAGAGTTCTCAAGAAGATCAGGAACGAATGGGCCCAAGTCATTCTTGCGGCTCCGGACTGGGCACGGAGGGTCTGGTATCCCAAGCTTCTGCAAATGAGCATCGATCCTCCGATCAGGCTGCCCCTTCGGGATTACCTTCTATCACAGCAGCAGGGGAGGGTCCTCCACCCGAAGCTGTCAATACTTCTTCTTCTTGTGTGGAGATTGAACAGCGGCAGTTGATAGCTTTCGACCCTCCTCTCAAAGTCTGTCATGTTATTCTGGCAGCCAGGCATCCCTCCATCAAGACTGTATATGCCTGCTGATGGAAAAAGTTTGTATCTAATTGTACAGAAAAGTCTATTGACCAGCTTTCTGTCTCTCTTTCTGATATTTTACTTTTTATTTTGACCTTTGCCCAGCAGGGCTCTGCTCTGTGCACTTTGAAAGGGTGTCTTTCTGCCTTGTCTGCCTTCCTGTGACTGCCTAAGCAACCCGCCTTATTTAAATCTCCCATTATAAATAGATTACTCAAAGGACATGTACATATGTTCCCACCTTCCCTTTTCATTGTGCCTCAGGGGGACCTTAATTTTGTTCCCACGTTTCTGATGTGTGCTCCCTTTGAACTTTTATACAATTTTCCCCTCAGGTTGCCCACCATCAATGCAGACTTTTTTAGGTCTCGGCTCGAAGGCTGCGCTTGCGCAGTCTCGATCCGAGATTTAATGACTTGGAGAAGAGGGGCTTGAACCCGCCCCTCTTCTCCTCTGTTCTCAATTGGCTGGCCTCTTGAATGCTGGCCAGCCATTGGAGAAGAGGTCCCGTCACTCCGATCATGCCCCGTCCTTTTCGGATCGGGGGGTGTGTTTTTTGCAGAAAGTCTAATTATCTCCTCCAGCAAAACACGCCCCCGAATCCGAAAAGGACGCTGCGTTTCTCCGAGGCATTTCTGCTCTGCCTCGGAGAAAGGCGGTGGTGTGCTTGTTCCCTCTTGTTTTTATTGCGTGAACTCGGGGGAAAAGCACTGGCGTGCTTTACATGAGAACCAGATTACGTTACACAAGGGCAGACACTTTTTGGACCCGGCGAGATTATGTGTTTTGCCCAGAATCACAGGATGTCGAAGCGATGGCCGATTTGGAACCTGGCGTTTTATTTTTGCAGTTTTATAAAGCACGAACTCGACCCGAAGGTAGTGGAGCTCTTTACATGAGCACCAGGACACGTTCATTGTTGCCATGAACCACACAGCTGTTGAGCCGACGTCCGAAACTCGAACCTGATTTCACGGTTCCAAAGTCACATTCCCTTTAATGCTGTGCTTTGGCTGTAACTGTTTGTATTCTGCTTCAAAAATTTCGTCGCTTCTGGTATTATTCCTGTCCGTCTATGAAGTAAGTCCTTCGTCTCTGTTTACTTTACGATTGAGTGTACTAGTCTTTCTTCGGATTTGTCCTGTGCTTTCTATGGAGTAGGACGTCATCCATGCGCCCAATGCAGTTGTTTACAAAAGTCTCTCTTCTGTTTCAGCAGCAACGGTCTGTAAAATATAGTCCCTCTTCGATTGCAAGGTCCCCAGAATGGCTCCTGTGGTGCGCATGCGCGGGTCCCTGGCTGTAGTAGCTGTATCCCTGAGAACTGGGGGTCTGCTGCAGCCAAAGGCTGAGTCTGAGCAGGGGAGGGGGCAGCAGGGAGCAGGGGAGACGGACAGAACAGCAGCAGCTGCAGGAGCAATCCAGCACTCACACAAGTGCCCCATCACTTAGGGTATATGGGATGGAAGCAGGACCCTCCACAGCAGGTAAGGGTGTATATGTTTCGCTGAGAGCTACTCATCTCAAAGGGGTGTGGAGGGGAGAAAGGAGTTTCAGAGCGCCCTAAAACACTCACAGGTGTCACATCAGCGCCCTTAAACACTCATAGGTGTCACATCAGTCAGGCTATACATGGGATGGAAGCAGGTGGTGGGGCGGAGGTATAGTGTGTACATCAAGAAGGTATCTGCTTCTGCCAAAGAGAAAAGGGCATCTGTGCATCCCCAGAGGAATGGAACGAGAGTGCACTAGTATCCAATCCGAGGAGGAAGGAAGCCCTGCGTATTGAGGTTGAGAGGCAAAGGCTAACTAAATGCTCCAATGGGTCACATTTGGAATGTGTGTACGACCACCAATGCAGTGTAAATGGGCAGGTGCAACTATTGTAAGCAGAGACACGTGCACCCTCAGTGATGGTACTGCATAATGGTTCAGTACCCTTCTGGAGTGACGACTGTGCATCCGATTTAAGGTCGGTATAAACGCGACATTCAGTAGGTTTTTGTTACATCTGTGCCCTAATTTGCTGTATCCTTGTTCGTGGACAAATGTGCAATAAGTACACCACCACTGGAGATGACGGCATTACTAATGGGCAGCCCTCTAGCACACCTTGGGCGAAGACGTCCGAATTTGTGTGGGTGGGCAATGGCGGTTAGAGAGAAGAACCTACCATTAATGTATAGATTCTTTGGATATTACGGATCTATATTCTGCTGAAACACGGGTTTAATGATGAAAACTATCCGAGAATGTGCGGCTGGCTTGGCGATAACCGCCTGTAATGGGGAGGGCACCTGTGGCAGGATCCTGGCATCTTAATGCCGGGCACCTCTGGAAGGTACTCTACCCCTGCCGTGAAGTGTGGAGTCACCGATGCAAACTAATTTCCTGTGAGTAAAATGCCGGTCTGCTTGCCAGCAAGACATTACATCCCTGATGCAACTCCAAACAAGCATTTACAATGCAACGGTCTCGGCATTGTTAAAGTTGGAGCTATTGGCATTGCTCATGACAATGCCGTTTCTTTAAATGTTTTAAAAACAAAAACATAAATAAAAATAATGTCATGAGCAATGCCAATAGCTCTAACTTTACCAATGCCGAGACCATTGCATTGTAAATGCTTGTTGTTATGATTAGATCGGCCAGGAGGGTGAGTGAGCTGCAGGCTTTAACATCCAACCCTTCTTTCCTACCAGCTTTTCCTAACAAACTGGTTGTTCACACTGGGACCTCTGTCCTGCAGAAAGTGGTGACACCATTTCATGTGGGGCAATCTGCTACCTTGTCTTGCTCCTCCGCATCCCTCTGAAGATGAGCGACTCCACTGTCTGGACCCAAAATGAGTGTTGTCGTTCTACCTTGACTGCACAAGAGAGTTCTGGGTGGACGACAAACTCTTTGTAGGCTATGTTGGTTCACAGAAAGATGGGCCCTTCTCTGCATCAAGATCTGCTATGAACTGGCCAAGAAGCAGCCTCCTGAAGGCTTAAGAGCTCATTCCACCAGAGCTAAGGCTGAGCTCACTGCGCTAGCCCGTGGAGTTCAAGTCCTGGACATCTGTTAGGTAGCAATGTGGGCGTCTCTGCGCACGTTTACCAAGCATTACTGATGGGACAGTCAGATCCGCAGGGATAGGCTCTTCGACCATTCAGTCCTGCCAGACTTCTTAGCCTAAATTTGTCAACATACCTATCACCAGGGATGGTATTGGTTGAATAGATATTCAAGGTAAGGAATCTGCGGCTAGATGTCTCTGTCAGATGAACAAGTTACTTACCTCCAGTAATGCCTTACCTGGTAGAGACAATATTCAGCCGCAGATTCCTTTCTGACCCACCCATCCTCCCCGCTCTGCAAACAGATATCTAGAGTCGGGGCTGATCAATTTCAGGGCCCTAGTGTGGACACGCCAGTGTCAGTGCACTTCATGTCTCCGCACTTTTGGCGTGGAAAATTGTGAAAAGTAACTTGTCAGCGTGCAGAGGTGGTGCCGGAATAGGTTACCCAGATGTCATTTCTTGCACGGATGATGCCGCGCGGAGCCGACAGACGCAGCCTACCAGCGCATAGGGCTACTGGTCTAAAAAAAAATCTTCAGAATCCAGTCTGACACCTGGGTAATTCAAAGGTAAGGAATCTGCGGCTACATATTGTCTCTTAACAGATAAGGCGTTACTGGAGGTAAGTAATTTGTTTGATGGCTCACGTTTGGAAATTAATTTTGAGGACGCTAGAAACAAAGGACTATTCAAAGAGGTATACAATCTATCTCCCTTTAGAAATTCAGAATTTGCAAATCCTGTAGGTCTAACTTTAATTTGCTATTCCATGCAAATACAGGGATGCATCCATGCATAGAGACTATTTGTGTGTTTCTCTATGCAACCTTCATTTTTCTGTGTCATGCTGTTTATTTCCCAGGGTTATGATGCTGTGTAGTTATTGCATATTTTAAGGCATTAAATCCAGACCATTTAGCTCTGTTTTTATTCTGTGTTATTTTCCTCATATATACTGTGAGTCCTCTGAGGTGCCCCTGCTCCATGGTTAAGATTGAGATAAACGGGTGCACAGACAGCTGGCACTCAGGTGTGCATTGGAGGGATTGGACGATGAAAGGCCTCCCGGGCCCTGATCCCTACAGCCCGCTAAGTAGGGATGTTTCCTGAACACCCTAATAACTTTGCCCCCCTTAAAGCACAGTACGAGGAATCAGTAAGCTTGGTGCTCATCTCAGCACAGTCTCAAGACTGGACCACCAATGGGTTCTGCATTTGTCAAGCAACTGTGTTGGAATTGGAATCCCTTAAGCGGTGGACAAAGGTGCATACTGTTGTAATTTCAAAAATAACATGCATGTTTAAAACCAATAGGTTTGGCGTTTATGCAGAAACACACAAAAACTGGTATTCACAAATGCCGCTGTTGTAGTAATGGTGTTCCTGATAATGATGGTGTTAATAGTGGGTGCGTGTAATGGTGGCAAAGGTAACGGTGTTTAATGGTGATGTTAGTAAAAGCTGCTCACACTAGAGCCCTGACAAAAACATTTAGAAAAGGTTATTGTAATAAAAGAAGAAATTCAAAGAAGAATTACTTTTTGTCTAAAATGTATGTAAGAGATATTGATGTAAAATAATCCCCATGCATTCAATGTAGCCACAAAATAGGGGATGGAATGATGCACCTAACATCCAGTAACATGAGCTGAGAGAGTAACACTCCTCTCAGTGGGACCAAATCTTATTCTATGTATATATATTAAAGAGTTGGTAACAGTGAGGTCAATTTACCAGGGCATTTATGAATATGTGAAGTAGCACTCCCATTGCACTTCTTCATGTACTCATATGCTTTTGTGAATTAACCCCAAAACATATAAAATACGAATATTTATGGAAAACTTACATACAGTTAGTAAAACAGAAAGGACTGTGACCTCTTTGCACTTTCACTAACAAGGTGCTGGACATTGCGGGCCCAAGTCATAAAGGCATGTAGGAATACATTAAGTAGTTCTCTTGTTAGTATTACTTTGCATTCTCATTACATGCCTTTGTTGATTGGTATCTATATATCTATGAGACAGCTGCGCAGACAGCCAGACCTAAATCGGAGAAAGGGAACAAATAAATTGGTATTATTCTCCAAACAGATATGAGACTTAATAGCTCTCTTCTTTGCTTGAGGGTGCATTGCTTCAGATTTGATAGGAATGCGGCAGATAAGGAGTAAACAAACCACATATGGTTGTTGTTTTACAACTTAGCATTCTATTAAACAAGGGTTATCTTCAGATATGTTTTTGTATTGTCTTAAACCATCACAATTCTCATGTACTGTTTTCTCTGTACCTTATTTGCTCTGTTGAGCAGACATCTGGAATAGATCTCTATTGAAAATTCACATTTACATTTTTAGACTGTTTTTAAATAATAAACATAAATTCTTCAAATCATACAGTCAACACAATAATTAGAAGATACTATTAGTGCACTGGGGACATTCTAAAGATACTTTAAGTACAGTATTTCATTATGTGAGACTTCATAGCTTTAAAGCAGTTAAACATTGCAAGAGCTTTATTTTTAGTGAACAAAAAAAGTTTGCTTGAGTTGGCTACTCATCTTTTCTCCTTGAGTACTGGTTCTTAACATTTTGACTTCTGTGGAACCCCACTGAATCACTAATGGAAGCCAGGGACAGCCTGATCATATCTCTGATTGGAACCTCAATACAACACAAAAACAAGTGTACACCAAACCATTACACAAATTATGAAATATTTTAATCACAAAAAAATATTAATCAGAAGTTTAATTTTTAATGGGAAGGTTGGAGCTTTTCACTATTTCTTTTCAGTTTTTAAAGATCAAATGATGTGCTAAACTCCAGCATATCATTTTGTCTTCTTTTCTGCTGAGGCTACCAATCGCCCATACTAGATTAAGTTGCTGTACTTGTGATGTTCCCACGAATCAAGCTAAGGAAACCAAATTAAGGTTTAACCTCTGATTTCTAATTCATTCACATTCATTGATTGTTTAAAATGTACATTTTTACATTTTTATTTTTTATGTATGTATACTGTATTAACCTGCTAAAGTTATTTAACTTTCTATACAGTTGTGGACCATGCGTGTGAGTATCTCAAACTCCTAGGGTTTTGCAGACCACAGGTTAATAATAACCGCTTGCTGTCGTAGAGCACAGCAAGGTTTGTATATCAGCCAAATCCCAAATAAGAGTTTTATCTTCTGACACCTGTGTGTGACAAATCTCCCCTATATTGATGGTGGTCGTATCATTCTGATACTGCCAAACATCATGAACAGATCAGAGATCTCCCCAACGCTTCAGACCTTCTTGGTTGAAGTGAAAACACATCACTATGCAATCCACAGGAACAAAGCAACATTCCTGCATTGTGTGTCTAATAAGTTTTCTAAACCTGGCACATAAAAATGGCTGATTAAAAGCATGTTTTCTGACCGATTTTATCCTTTGGTGCACTTTCATTTAAATATGTTATTTGGCTTTTCGGTAATTGGATATTGGGTTCTATTTGATCAATAGCACCTAATTGAGACCCTTCATGTGGCTCTGTGTTTAAAAAAACCCAGATTTTCTGGTGACCATTTATATAAATAATACACGAATGTCAGCTCATCATGAAAGCAAAAATACATTCTGCAGTTTGAAGTGAAATTTGTGAACCTGGCATGGAGCTCACCCCTTGGAAATCTCACCCTACCAGCATGTAAATGGCTTTCTGTGATACCTCTTCAGCTGAAAGGAAGGAGTGAGCCCTTTTTAGGTCTCGCCTAGCGATGCAGCACGAATGTGCTGCCATCGCTTTGCGAGGCCAGTCACACCGGTTGTCTCCAGACGTTTCCTTCTGAAACGTCTGGAGACAACCGGTGTGACTGGCCTCGCTCTTGCATGGTTCCAATCCTTTCTTAAGGATAGATCCTTCAAGGTCTCGGCTCCTCCTTTCCTCTCTAAACCCCACCCCATCGCTCAAGGTGTCCCCCAGGGCTCAGCGTTGAGTCCCTCCCTCTTTAACCTTTATGTTCAGCCACTTACGGACGTGGCTAGAGAGTGGGGACTCACGCTGGTCTCTTACGCTGATGACACCCAGCTGGTGGTCACCCTCTCGGAAAGCCCGTCTCTCGCGGCATCCAGGTTTAAAGAGGGTATGACTGCAGTGGCCCGCTGGATGACGGACAATTACCTCCAACTCAATGCCGGAAAAACCGAGGTACTCCTCCTAGGCCGGAATATCAGCCTCTGGAATGAGCACTGGTGGCCGTCATCCCTAGGCGCCACTCCACTCCCTAAAAATTGTGTTAAAAACCTGGGAGTCTGGGTGGATGCCAACCTAAGCTTCCAATCCCACACTAAAAAGGTAGCAGCCACCTGCATAGGCCTTTTAAGGAACCTCAGGCCCATACTTGGGCTCTTCGATTCTAAGGCCCGCCAGCTTATCGTCCAGGCCACCATTTTATCGCGCCTGGACTACGCTAACGTTCTC
Source organism: Triturus cristatus (assembly GCF_964204655.1). Taxonomy (NCBI): domain Eukaryota; kingdom Metazoa; phylum Chordata; class Amphibia; order Caudata; family Salamandridae; genus Triturus; species Triturus cristatus. The sequence continues at coordinate 779,619,049 of NC_140592.1, forward strand.
CTTCTGGGAGCCAACAAAGCGGAAACAGCAAGGTTCCAACGCATTCAAAACGCGGCAGCCAGAACGCTGGTTGGTCTCCCACGCAGATGCTCAGCCAGAGCTACCATCCGTAAACTCCACTGGCTGCCGGTGGAACACCGAGTTAAATTCAAGGCCTTAGTCACAATCTTTAAAATCGTCAAACAAGGAAACCCCCCTCTGCTTCGTAGCCTTGTCCAACCTTACGTCCCTGGCCGTGTTTTGCGCTCTACCAATCAACTCCTCCTCACAATCCCCAGGATTCGACTTTGTCGATCTGGAGGCCGCTCCTTTAGCGTCCTCGGCCCTAAATTATGGAATGATCTCCCCCTCAGCATTCGCTCCATTGATTCCCTCCCAGCCTTCCGTAAGGCAATCAAGACTCACCTTTTCCCCACTCCCTAGTTTTCTCCCCCTCTCTCCCCCCCCCCTTCTTTCCCTCTGTCTGCGCGCCTGTCTCTTAGCGCCGGGACACCTCTTTGCCGGGGTAGCTGTTGCGCTTCACCAAATCTAGAAAATAGAAATAGAAATAGGCATGCAGTATACACTGTAGTGTGGAAGCTTCGTGGAAGCTCCGCCCACTCTCTGCCCATTGGCTTTTGTCTAAAAAGCTGCCTTCTGATTGGTTTGAGGCTTTTTAGTCCCTCCTCAGTCATCATTTGTATCCTTACACGGCTATCAGCCCCTTTACTGCACAGACTACTTTTTACCATTCTCTCCCCCTCCCTCCATGACTTCTTGGTGGCCCCACCCCCCTTCAGGCACTCCCGGTAGTACTTGTGCCACTACGGGGCCCAGCCTTTGCCCCTGTCTGCAGGAGGGAAGCGGGAGCCCACCCCGCTGTTACGTGCCCGGTGTGTTAAATTACAGTCCTTCTGAGCGTGTGCACGTTGTGCTGCTAGTAGCTGTGTGGAGCTGCTCGTTGACGCTCTTCCCCCGTCTCCCGCAGTCTGTGACTTCTTGTCTGCCCCGCCCCCTTCCATGCACTCCCGGTCGTTCTTGTGCCACTACGGGGGCCCAGCCTTTGCCTTTTTTATATTATGTGCAGAGAATATATGGACAGAAGATAACATTCAAATATAATATTGTCTGCGCAGGTGAGGAGCGCGTTTACTTTTGCACTCTGAGAACCGTCGTATAGCTCCTTGCATAGACTAACATTGCGAGCCTCAAATCACTACACATTGGGACGCTGTAATCCGGGTAATGGTATTTCTTATTCAAACTTGGTTTTCAATAAATGCACATTAACGTATAATTCGAAATCTAATCTTTGTTAGAACACTAAAAAAAAATTGCTTTATTGTGAGGATACATCTACTCTGCATTCAGAAATGGCCGCCACGTCAACGTATTCCACAGTCGCACCTCCAGCGGGCACTCTAGTACGTTGTGGATCTCTATCATCCGTGACCTGGGCAAGGGGCGGAGTCGTCAAAGGGGAAGATGTCTGAGGTGGGGAGTATCTTTATCTCCGGCTTCGTAGCACGTATTGGTGGGGCTATGTCATACATGCCAACGTTTCAGAAGAGCAAAGTGGGAGAGCTAAAAAAATATAATCGGGAGAATGGGGCCTTGAATCGCGTTCCTGTCATGTATGGGACTTGGAAGTGTGCTCCTGCAGGTTTGGACATTTGATACGCAATTGCACGTTCTTTTCTTAGCTTTCAGAAGCATGGAGCGCAATGGTAGGCAGAGAGAGGGTGATGCACTGACTGGCCTGGTAGGTTGCTGGCACTGCATACACCCCTCCCCCCCGTGTGGTACCCCGGGCAGAAACAGCTTCACGGACGCACACACTGTAAACTTTGGTCAGGCAGATTTCCCCCTGAATACATACTGTGCAGTTCGTAGCCACCTACGCGCTCTACATAGTTTTGTGCAGCCCGACCCATGTATCCCTGCTATCTGTATCCTGGCTTCTGTGCTCGCCTCGCTCTATAATTTTATCCATGAGCACGCTGCTCAGTGTTACCTGTCCCAAATTGGTCACATTCAAACTCCGTATACACTACCGCTTGCCTCATCCACAAAACGCTAGGCATAGTGACCACACAAGCATGACCAGTGCAGCCATACCGTTCTTAGTTTAGTTTAGTTTAACTTATTTGTAGACACTGCCCTGTTTAGCTATCCAAATCTATATATTCGCTTGCCTGTGCAGCTTCATTCACGTGTGTATTGCACTCCGTGGTCTAATCCATATGCTCCCCACCCATCGCCGGCTGCTTCACATACTGAACACAGTGCCCGGTGTATTTATGAATTCGACACATTGACTGCTTCTGGTTTGTTTAATACTTCTTAGGTCAGCCTGCCTTATGCTCCATATCGTATGCACAGTTTCATCTTCAGCCTTTCTGCCCTAGGTGTACACTGCCCTTTACGTTTTGGCCCTTCTACTTAGATTCATATAAAGTGTGACCAATTTACAGGGCTTATCCTGTACAGCTTATTTTAATAAAGCCAGCCTGCTAAAAAAACACGTTGGCCTGAACAGTGTTTGCTTTTCGTGGCTCCTTACCCTCCCCCAGCCGCATACCCCACAGTCCTACAAACAAAAGTTCCCATGTTGCTTAATCAACAGGCCCCATAATTGTCTTACCGGGCATCCATGTACTGTGTGACGGTATTGTAAATATGCAAGCATAGCTGTTTATGTATTCAAAGCTTTACAGCAACTCCATGGCACTGCTTCCAGGTCAGTTAATTTCCCTCTGTCTTTCCCCAACAACACCTCCCTCCCCTTACAGCATGTTATATTACCAGTATGACTGTTTGTAATCATGCCACTACACCCATTTTCTGAAAAGCCCAGACTCCATTGCATAAAGAACAGAATGCTGTGCTGCAGGAGATAAATCAACTGATTGCACGCTCGGGAGGTTGAGCTGTGAATTCATATGAAGTCCAGAGTGAAACATATTACAGAGATCACGAGCAGAACAGCAGCGAGCTTTCCCACTCTACCTCCATGTGGTGACACATTATTATTCGGCAGCTTACAGGCGCTCCATACTGCACTGGCATAGCAATGGAAGCTTTCCATGCACTGGTACCTGTCCTGGTTTCAGTGACAACAAAGTGACAACTGCCTTAGCTGTACTGTACTCACACTGAGCTCCTTGCACTAAATGACCTCACATGGGCGCCACCCTCACTGCAATAAGAACCATCACTTCTCCCCATTAATATGCTCTCTCTTCTCTCACTTTAATTTGTCCACTCTTTCTCTTGTTGTATTTCTCCTCCCGCTGTTTAGCCCCTCCTCTCTCCTATTACACATCTGTTCCCCCAAAGCACGCCATCCTGCTCTAATAATGTCTGCCTTTCTCTTCCTGTGTGCACCTTAAACACTACATAGCATACCTGTTGATTTCCACAAACGTCTTTGTAGGCTCCACTTATATATACATTTATTTAAAGTGTATCAATAATTTAATGTATTCTTCAAACCACTCATAAGAGCTCAAATACAATATTCACTGCCAAAACTACTGCCACAGTTATAATCACTGCCACACAGTCCATTGCAGAAATATGCAATAATATACTGCATGGCTATACACTTATAAGGTCCCAAAGGCGAGACCGATTGCATTGCAAATGCTTGTTCCTGATAGCAGTCCTGGACGTGACACTTTCCCTGACAGTGTGTGAGCAGCTTCTTATTTTTCTGATGTGTTTATTTGCTGGTGCTAAAGAAAGAGACCACATTAAAGTAACCAAAGGTGATGTTTGGAATGCCTGCAAAGGTCTCAGTCACTGGTGACAACTGTGGCCACATACCAGCATACTTATTCTCTAATGCACCATTCCAGACTTGAACCAACCATATACAAATGAGTGTATGCCATGCTTCAGTAGGACCAGTCCAGGCCATACTGCGAGGCCACATCCACACTAAATGGGGACACAAGCAATCGGAGACCGGTTTCAGCTCTGATGGGCTTTATCAGTGAGGTGCAACTTAAATCCTGTGGCACAGTGAGCAATGGACCCGCTCCTGGGCATTCCCATCATACCGATAGTGTTGCATTACAACAAAACAGAAGCATCATTTGGGAAGCTAGACTGTGAAGGAAATATTTAAAAAAAGGAATGAAAAATACATTATCGGGACTTAAGAAAACAGAGCAAGATTATGCTGGTGATTGCCAGCAACATCAAAATGGCAGAAATTCATGTATTCTGTGTAACAATCTTTTCAAAATCTGAATTTGTTGTTGTACTACAATTTATTTACTATAGTTGTCAGTGTTTTGTTTATCTTACTTAAAAATTTTCTTGCAGGTTTAATTCCTGCTGTGATCTGATTTTGTCACGTTTTTGTGCTTTGGATTTTAAAGCATATGGCATCACTGGAGTGAAAATAAATCGTATTATTCGAGTTCACAATCGTATCCTGCGACAAAAATTTGATGAGAAATTTCAAATGTTTTTGGATAACGAAGATGATCGCTTTACAGAGTAAGTTCCCAAATACATTAGTACTAAAAACAGGAAATGCACAGTTTATTCTAATCTGGACTTTTAGTATATTGTATTGTACTGTGTTGTAGTTGCACTTGTATAGTGTTGTAGCCATCCAACTGTGCAGCTATGACTCAAACACGCTTAATTGTGCAATTGACCCTCTTAATCTAGGGTGTGGCAAAACACAGGTATCATGGTTTAAGTTGAAATGCATAGGAAGCAATGCTCCCTCTTATTATTTTCCTTTGTGTGCGGCAACGAAGGGTCTTTGTGCACTTCAGCCTATACTTTGTGCACCAAAGACATAAAATATTACAATGCAAGTGAGTGCATCACATGAGGTACTAAAAATAAGTGGTGTTTCTCCCTCCAAAGATTTATTTAAAAATCAAAGTAAAATGGTGCATTAAGGTTCAGTTTAGTTGCATGTAATAGTCACATATGATACATAAATAATTTCCCATCCAACATGATGCTAAAGATACTGCAGCAATGGAAAGCTTTACAATCTCTCTGTTATGGAAAAATGGGAGTTCACACAAAATACCTGAGTATTTCGACATCTGATCTAAGATATCTCCTCATTCACTTCCGTCTTTAGGTTCCATGCATTCATTGTATTGCACAGAATCTGTCTCCTAACGTTCACAAACATGTTATTAAAAGTAGTCTTAGATACAATCCTCAGAGCAAGAAGTTACTCAACTTCTGGTGGGTTGTGGACAACAAACTCACATGTCACTTCTAATCAACATTAGCTGTAGCTGGTATTTGCCTGACAACTATTATAGTTGTTTTTCTATTCCCGCCAATAATCGTCTGTCTTACTTTGGCCTATATACATTTAAAACCTTTATTAGAATCAAAACAACCTCAGCACATCCCCTTTTCTACAAAGGCTCCAACCAAACTACTAGTTATTGTAATTTACCTATTGAATCAGATGTGCTGTTATCTATAGTTTAGGTTTTGGAAGGCATGTTTTCCAGCAGACATGCCATCACCGATGAAGTTGAAACACATTGCTTTTGTACCTCAAAGTAAAATTGCTTTTGCC